>NW_018744662.1:34567-1313835 GCF_001683475.1 Chenopodium quinoa
GTCATTTTAAACCGATAGGATGGTGACACGTGCGCCCTCAATCGGAAAACAAGTCGGAATATAGGAGGGGTGGTGAAACCTACTGGTTTGGTGAAATAAGGGTGTTATTTTTTAATTCAAAAAAAAATGGGTGGTTAGTTCAACACAGGGTACATTTATGAGTGGTTATTTACAAAAAAATCCTTTTTTTTTTTAATTACATAAATTTTTATATGTGACTGGCCACACTGTTTGACCGGGATTATTCGATCAAAGGTTACTCGATCAGGGGTTACTCAAAGGGTTACTCGGTCATGATTTACTTTAGGGTTTGGTCAGGGCAACTTGAGGGGTTAGTCGATCAGGGTTATTCGAACCGAGTAACTTCGACTACACGTGTGGTCAACCACACAAAAAAAATTCCTCTTATAGTTATTTCATTTTTTTTAAAAGATGAAATACTTTGTGTTTCGGGGTTTTCTGATGTCCTGCGGAGAGTTACAATTCCGAGACTGGAACCGGACGCCTGTACCTGCAAAACAAACGGATGCTCCGGATGATTGGAGATCCGCCTCCGACAGTCAAGTTAGTACTTGATTAAGGAGTAATTAATGCGGAAATTAAAGTGATTGGGTCTCTCTAGGTGAGAGTGTTTAATGTGTATAATCTGCGTTTTTAGCGTGTTCCCCCCCCTAATGAGGATTAAGGGGGGTATTTATAACCTCGGGAAACGTGCCAATCTAGTTTTAGGTTAACCTTGGGCTGATTAGGCTTCCCTCGGAAGTTGGGCCTAGGTGACCGGTTATCCCAGGTGTCATGGGATGGACACGTGTCGTGTCGTAATTGGTCCATAGTGGACGGATCATTGCTTGACACGTGGCAGGCTCCTACTGGCCCATGTGACGGACACATGGCGGAACCTGATGGGTCTACTTGTCAGATGGTGATTGGTGGGAAAAATCCCCTAATCATTTGCCCCTCACAGGTGGCACGTGACTGGTCACGTGTTACCTGTGACAGGTATCGCCCTGTAACAGGCGAAGACCTGCTACAGGTGTCACTCGGCGAGAGGCCGAGAGATTCTCCGCCAAAATTTTGAATTCTGGAAGTGACCCTTCGCCTTCTCACTTCGCCTATATAAAGGAGTGTTGACTTCGGTCATTTTCACACTTGAAAACTTTGTGAGAGAACATTCGGACCCCTGAACTTGCTCTGACATTTTGGACCCTTTCTGCCTACCGCCTGCTCTGACAAGCCGACTGCAAAGGATTTTCAGAACTTCATCAATCGTCACTCGTTCAGGTAACCGTCGGTTCTCTTACTCTTAATTTTCTCTGTACTTTATTCTTTTTTGAAATGGCACCACGGAAGCACACGACACGACCTAGGTTAGTGATCAGTCGGTCACCGGGGACGGCTGAATCTAGGACTAGGAGTGCCGCCTGCCCTTTTCTGGACCCATCTTTGCCCTTTAATACAAAGTCCGACTGTATCTGTGTCTATGCAGAGCATGATGGCCAGAACAAAAAAGACCGTAGGATCTCAAACTAGGACGGCTCCTCCCATAGGGTGCCGATTAGTGAAACATCTAACCAGGCGCCAGATGTGGAAGTGAAACAAAGCGGCTTGAAAGCCGGCAGTTCTGAGGGAGGAGTCAAAGTGACCCCTTCCCATTTTACAGTTGACAATTCTACATTCTCTCCTTCTCCTTTTAAAGGAGAGGAGGCGGGCCCCTCCGGGAGAGGGGAGGAGTCGTCCTCTTCGGACTCGTCAGAGGACGATTCCGAGTCTAACTCTTATGGCCATGCTTCTCTGGACACAGAAGAGAAAAACAGTCGCCTGCAAGAGGCGAGGCTTTCTCACGCAGTTGAGAAGGGGGACGATTGGGCGGAGCCATCTGCCTCTCACCGAGAGCAAAATACCCCCTACTACTGCACGGTACCTCGGGGCCGGATCACAGCCATGCAAGAGAAAGTGGAGAGCTTTATCGCAAACCACACAATGGGCCCCGACTTTTTAGTGTTCGTGCCGGATCCAGAAGACACAGTCGTCTGGCCGGCTGGTACCAGTTATGATGGCGCCTGCTTTGGCTGCTACGAGGCGGCCATCAAGGCTGGGCTGCGCTTCCCACTACATCCGGCTGTTCAGCGGATCTTGGATGGGTATGAGTTGGGGTTATGGCAGTTAGCCCCGAACTCCTGGGTCAACGTACTCGGCTATGTGGCCGGGTGCGAACTGCACGGGGTGGAGCCGAGCTTCGAGGCTTTCGCCCACATGAACTACCTCAGCCGGACCCCTAAGGCAGGCGGTACTGGCTGGTATCAATTGACGAGCCACAGGGGCTACCTCATGACGAGAGGTAAAGCAAACAAATGGAAGGACTGGCGGAGCACCTTCCTCATCATTGAGAGTTCAGACACAGAGCTGAACAAGCGCTTCAACAGGTGGAACAGGAATCCGCCCCTTCTTGCAGGCGGCCGCAGCATGCCGCCTGTTCCCCCCAAGGCTAAGAACGAGATCCTAGATAAAGGACTCTTCAAAGTAGAGTCGAAGGTGAACTCTACTTCAGGGGTACGAGAGCAAGTACCCTGCACTGCGTCCCGAGCTTCAAATGGCTCTACGACGAGTACTTTTTGGCCGCCTGTGGCCTCAGCAGTCGGTGCTCAAGAGGTAGCCGGCCTGTCGAATACTCTGTTGTTCCATGCATTTCTTGTTATGACTTATTAACTTTGCTATTTTTTTTGCAGCGGACGCCATGAGCAAAATTACCGCCTCTAAGACTGCGGCGGCCATGTTGCGGGCCTCCATCATGCAACAGTCTTCAACCGACTCCCCCAACAAGGGGGCACCCTTGGTGGGCTTCGAACCTTTCACCCTCTTTTTGGAGTTGTGTTTATGCATATACTGACTCTTTTCTTCTTTTTTAGACGGGCGTTCCAAGAGCTTCTTCTTCCCAACAGCCGGACCCCAAGGCCCGGAGGACGACTGTTGCGAGCTCTCCTGGTTCTGCCAGGAAACATGCGGCGGCTGAGAAACAGCCGACCACTTCTTCTAAAACTCCAGCTGGGCCACCTAGAAGTATGAAATTATCCTTGTAAATTTTAGACTTGCTCCCTTCTTTACTAGGTCTAATCCGTTTGTTTATGCTTGATGCAGCCGGCCCTCAGGAGCCTGACTTGGTCGAGGTGGCCAAGTCTATGATCAAGGTCGTTCCTCCAGCTGAAAGGGAGGCGGTCAGGGGTGTCGGCACCCTTGACCTAGACGGGATTGCAGGGGTCCTTGCTGAGGTATACTTAGCATATTTTTGAGTATTTGAATTCCAGGACGCCTGTTTTCTTTTTGTTTGGAAACTGACGCCTGTTCCCCCTTTTTACTTAGGCCCTGCTCCGAGTGAACGGCCTTCGCAAGCCGCTTGACCGGAAGAACAAAGAGGTAAAAGCTGCAAAAGCTATGGCCGCCTCTGACTGTGATAAGGCAATGTTTCAAATTGCCCAAAATGAAGTTCTGACCATTGATATTCTTTATTATCAGGCGCAGGCTACCGCCGCTATCCGGGCTCAGTTAGAGGCGGCCCAGAAGAGGAATAGCGAGCTGGAGGCGACCATCAACAACCTCAAGGCCGAGCTGAGACCTCTTCGCCAAAAGATGTCCTCATACGAAACCTTGGAGAAATCCTTGGCGAGCGTAAAGGTACGCCTAGTGACCCAGGAGAAGAGTCTTACTCAGGAGCTCTCGAAAAAGGCCTAGCAAGAAAAGAAAGAGCTGGTCCGGGAGATGATGGAAGACTCTGCTCAAATCCAGCGCATGACTTGGGGCCGCCTCTTCCCCAATGCTGACTTTGCCTCATGGGAAAAAACGTACCGCCAGTGTTCTGATAGATATAATCAAGAGATCCTGGCGGCTGCTGAGGAAGAGGCGTTGGAGGAGGCGTTGGAGGAGGAGGAGCAGCCGGTAGTGGCGCTTGTGCCGCTTGGGGGTAATGCATCAAAGAAGGATGCAGCTGAAGCCGAGTCCAGCAAGAAGAGTGCTGACCAGGCGGCAGCTGCTGATATTGAAAATCTGCCCCCTTCTTAAGCTTTATGTCTTCTTTCCACGGCCTGCGTGCCGTTTGTTTGTATTTACCCGGCCAGGGGGCCGGGGCTCTGAATATTTTGCCGGTCTTTAATGACCGGCTTCTTTTTAATGAATTTTTTTTTTTTACTTCAAACTTGTTCAAGTATTGAATATTCTGATATCCAATTGTACACTATACCGACTGTTTTACATGGCCGATAGTTGCAGACAGGTACGGATAGTTAGTCACGCTACCTATGCCCTTGGACGACTGGTTGTCTGTTTCCAGGCTAGACGATCAGTCGACCATTTATCCAATTGGTATTCGAACCATTTTAAAGACTGGATCCCCTTTAGGCAGGCGGTCCTGTCATTTGTAAATTTAACCAAGTAGGAAAGTTGTTTCCTACTTGTCATGCTTTTAGGCTAGAGACTTTAGGCCGTCTAGGCCGACTGTTCCCCGCCATATTTAATCTAGTGTGAGCCGGTGCTGTATGAACACCTCTTTAGTTTCACACTAAATTTTTAAGGAGTGGCCAAGTAAACATGATTGTTACCTAGTCGCCAAGTAACTGAGTTGTAGAGGTATCAAGCGGTGGGTACCGGTTGTTCCCCTTTATTCGCCAATGTTTGTTGGCTTTTAACTCATAGGTTGTTAACCTAGCAGGAGTAGTGGTTGAGAGCCCCTGTTTGTTAAAAACAGGCGGGCGACTCATACCTTTTAGGCTCCATACTAAGTTTGAGAGAGTGACTATGAGTTAACTTTGGTGTTACTTAGTCGCCGTCACTCCTGCTTGAGTAGTAAAGGTACCAGGCGGCGGAGGCCGACTGAACCTTTTGATTCGCCAATGTTTGTTGGCTATTAACTCAAGAGGTACCCCCTGCATTTATCCCAAGTAATACAGGCGGTCATCTGACTCAGATGTCAACTGCTACCACTGGTTTGGTTAGTGATAGAGTTATCCTTGTCTCAAAAACGGCTACGTGGTTGCCCTTGGGGGCAGTCGTATAGGTGCCGTGTAATTAGTTTATAGAGCAATGTTCCACCCAAAAGGGAGCTGCTCTCTGCGACGAATTTCATCCGGAGGGATGCCGCCGGACGCCTGCTATGATGTTGGGACAAGTCGTATTAGTTTTGAAGATTGGATCAGTTGGCTTGGCGCCTGGTCTGATCATTCGGCCTGTGGCCTTGGTTAGTTCTTGGTGAACGTAGGTGCTAAGTAAAAGGAGGGTAGCCGCCTGTTTAGGCACAGGGTCGGCAAGGCCCTGATCTTTTTTAGTTAAGTATAAGGGGGGTGGCTGTGTGTTTGGAACCAGTCGGCTCTCTTCTGTGGAGAGTAGCCGACTATATGTCCAGACGGCGTGCCCCTATAGTAAAATATTCAATGGAGAGTAACCGACTGTAAAGGTACAGGCGGCATGCCCCTCTGAAGATAGAGTAAAATACTCAATGGAGAGTAGCCGACTGTAAAGGTACAGACGGCATGCCCCTCTAAAGATAGAGTAAAATACTCAATGGAGAGTAACCTACTGTAAAGGTACAGGCGGCATGCCCCTCTGAAGATAGAGTAAAATACTCAATGGAGAGTAGCCGACTGTAAAGGTACAGACGGCATGCCCCTCTGAAGATAGAGTAAAATACTCAATGGAGAGTAGCCGACTGTAAAGGTACAGACGGCATGCCCCTCTGAAGATAGAGTAAAATACTCAATGGAGAGTAGCCGACTGTAAAGGTACAGACGACATGCCCCTCTGAAGATGAGTAAAATACTCAATGGAGAGTAGCCGACTGTAAATGTATAGGCGGCCTGCCCCTCTTAAGTAAGAATAAAAATTAAACATGGAGAGTAGCCGACTGTTTGTCAGCAGGCATGCCCCTCTTAAGTAAGAATAAAAACAGTATGGAGAGTAGCCGACTGTTTGTTAGTAGGCGTGCCCCTCTTAGTACAAAATTGAATATTAAGTATGCAAACTTTTATTAAGTAGCCCTTGACTATTTACATCATTCAAAAGAAATATTTCTTAAGATTATCTACATTCCAAGTTCGAGGCAACGGTTGTCCGTCTGGTGTTCCCAGTCGGTAGGTACCGTCCCTGACCTCTTCACAGATTCGGTAGGGTCCTTCCCAGTTGGGAGTTAGTTTGCCAGACTCATTAGCCCTACCAACTGCTTCCATTTTTCTAAGTACAAAGTCCCCCACTTTGAGTGGACGCCTGTGTACTTTTTTGTTGTATGATCTAGTCATTCTCAGGCGGTAAATTTCATGGCGCAAGACAGCATTGTCCCTCCTTTCAGGAAGTGAGTCTAATGTCAGGCGCATGGCTTCCCAGTTTGCCTCTTCGTCATATAGCATTACTCGAAGAGTCGGCTCGTAGTGTTCTATTGGAAGAACAGCTTCCGCACCATAAGTTAGGAGGAATGGAGTTTCTCCAGTCGCCCCTTTTTCAGTCGTCCTAATGGCCCAGAGAACATGTGGTAATTCATCCGCCCATAGGCCGCCTGCTCGTTCAATCTTTTTCTTGAGACCGTCTGAGATGATTTTATTAAAGGCTTCTACCTGGCCGTTTGCTTGTGGACGGCCGACAGATGCAAAGTAGTGTGCAATTCCTTGGTCACCCAACCAGCTTTTGAGAACAGGCGTCTCAAATTGGGGACCATTATCAAAAACCATAGACATGGGAACCCCGAACTGAGTGATGACATTTTTCCAAATGAATGAAATTACATCCTTCGTCTTGATTCCCTTTACAGCCTCCGCCTCTACCCATTTAGTGAAGTAGTCGACGGCAACAAGTATGTACCTCCTTCCGCCTGTAGCAGGCGTATATGGACCCAAAATATCCATGCCCCACTTAGCAAACGGTAGTGGGCTATGGATGGTAGTGAGGTCAGTAGCCGGACGGTGAATTAGTTTGCCAAACCTTTGGCACTTGTCACATTTTTTCACCATCACCATCGCATCTGCTTCTAAAGTAGGCCAAAAGTAGCCCTGCCGCCTTGCCCGTTGAGCAAGCGTCCTACCGCCTATATGGGAAGCACAGTAACCAGAGTGAAGATCGTCCAGTATCTCTCGCCCCTTTTCTGGAGTAACACACTTTAAGAAGGGTTGAAGGTACCCCCTTTTGTGAAGTTCTCCCTTTATTATTTGAAAACTGGTTGCTCGTTTTTTCAGTGTTGCCGCCTGTTGATGATCATCCGGCAGGGTACCATTTGTCAGATATGCCCTGATTGGATCCATCCAGGTTGAGCTTCTGTCTAAGATTCCAATAGGTTCTTCCTCAATGCTTCTCCTCTCCATTACTTCCCAAAAAACAGTTCGAGGAGTATCACAGGAGGCGGATGATGCTAATTTTGAAAGTGCATCCGCCTGGTTGTTTTCTGATCTCGGCACTTGGGTCAGATGGAAATCCTCAAGGGAGTTGACTGCTTGTCGGACGGCCTGTAAATACTTGATCATGGCCGGATGGTTGCTTCGTATTCGCCATTGTACTGACTCACTATCAATTGTGAATCGGAACAGGCGTCTATTTTTCTTGCTCCTGCCGCCTTGCACATGCGGATTCCGGCTAGTAAAGCTTCATATTCTGCCTCATTGTTGAGGCCTGAAAACTGAAGCGTAGAGCATACTCGTACCTGTCGCCCTCTGGCGACTGACATATGACGCCTGCTCCACAACCATTTGAAGTAGAGCTTCCATCCACATATACCTTCCAGACTTGGTCTGTAACTTGAGAGTCCGGAGGACGAGTCATCTCAACAATAAAGTCAGCAAAGGCTTGCCCTTCACTGCTTTTCTAGGCTCGAAAGTAACTTCGAGGCTCTGTATTTCTATGGCCCATTTAATCATTCGGCCTGACGACTCCATGATGGTCAGTGGCCGCTTGATAGGTTGGTCTGTATACACAACGACTGCATGTGCCAAAAAGTAGGGCTTCAATTTTTTAACAGCCATGAAGAGTGCAAGACCAAATTTCTCCACTAAGGGATACCTCAACGCATGATCAGAGACGGCCAGGTACATGTAGAGTACTTCTTTGGGCAAAGGGCTGACCAGCCTCGGCAAGGAATGCAAGTGAACTTTCAATTTCTGGAAGGCCGCCTCAGCATCCGGCCCCCATTCAAACCTTGCCTTTTTCTTAATTGCCTGGAAAAAGTACAGGCATTTGTCGCCTGATCGGCTTAGAAATCTTCCCAAGGCCGCCAGACAACCTGTTAACTTCTGAACCTCTCGGATGGTACGAGGCGACTGCATGTCGATGACCGCCTGCACCTTCTCAGGGTTCGCCTTTATTCCTCTCTGATTGATAAGGAATCCGAGAAATTTCCCAGACTCAACTCCAAAGACACATTTCTTGGGATTGAGCATGACATGGTGCCGCCTGAGTGTGGCGAAAGTTTCTCGGAGGTCCGACAGATGATCTTTCTGAAGTTTAGACTTGACAATCATATCATCAATATATGCCTCGACATTTCTCCCAATTTGATCAAAGAACACAGTGTTTATCATTCGCTGGAAAGTGGTCGGGGCATTCTTAAGACCAAACGGCATGACCGTGTAACAGTATAGCCCCTGATCAGTGACGAAGGCCGTCTTCTCCTGATCTTTCTTCCATAAAGGAATTTGATGGAAACCAGAGTAGGCGTCCATAAAGCTCATCAAAGCATGGCCGGTTGTTGAGTCGACCAGGTTATCAATTTTAGGCAGAGGGTAACTGTCTTTGGGGCACGCCTTGTTTAAGTCTGTGTAGTCTACACACATTCGCCAGGTGCCATTCGGCTTTTTAACAAGCACCACATTTGCAACCCAGTCTGGGAAGTAACATTGCCGAATGAACCATGCATCAAGTAATTTTTTAACTTCGGCGGCTGCCGCCTGACTTCTTTCTTCGCCATGGTTCCGCTTCTTCTGCCGTACCGGCTTCTTTTTCGGATCCACAACCAGTTTATGTACCGCCAGGTCAGGACTAATGCCTGGCATTTCATGGACTTCGAATGCAAAGATGTCCTTGTATTCTTTCAATAGTTTGTGAAAGTCGTCACCTAGGACTCTTAGAGCAGCCGTCCCAACTTTGACTAGTCGGTCAGGACGCGAGTCGTCTAAGATCAGGTTCGTATGCTAACCAGCCGGCTGAGGGCGGAATTCATCCGACCGCTCCTCTGCCAATGATTGCTATTTTCTGTCTTTTCTTGCGGCCCCTGTCTGGGATGCCTTTCTCTTCTTGCCGCTTGCTTCTTGAACAGGCGCACTCTCCTTGACATTGTCAAGGTCTATTTTTCCACCACTCGACCCAGTGGTTATAACAGTGGACTTGACATCCGACAGATAGCACTCTCGGGCCATCCCCTGATCTCCCCTTAGGGACCCGACTGTTCCATTATCCATCTCAAACTTGAGCAACATAAGAGATGGGATTATAACAGCCTTGGAATTATTCAGGGTTGGTCGTCCCAGAATCATGTTGTAGGCCGAGAGTTCTTCTACTACCAGGAACCGGACTACCATGTGTCGTCCTTCCCCTTTTTCGCCCAGGCGGATGGGTAAATCCACTCGTCCCACTGGGTGGACGACTCCTCCTCCAAACCCTACTAAAGGGTGGGATGCCGGATGTATGCAATCAGTCTGATATTTTAGTTTCGACAGACATTTGCTACTGATGAGATCTGAGGAGCTTCCGGTATCTATGAGGATTCGGCCAACTCTCTGGCTGGCCACTTTACATTCAATAACGATAGGGTCGTCATGCGGCCCTCTTACCCCTCCTAGATCTTCTTCAGTGATGACAATCTCAGGAAATGAATATTTGGAGGGCCGTTCTTGGTGAACGGAATTTACATCTAACCGTCTGATATTGTCTTTGTTGCCCCTAATAGTGGGGCCGCCTCCTGAGAAGCCGCCTGCAATGGTGTAGACGACTGCATCATCTGTATCGGAGCTTTCGGCCTTTTGATTCTTCTTGGTCGACTGCTTTTTTGAGGTAGTGTTCCCCGTAGATTTCTTGACATAAGTGTCAAGATCACCTTGCTCAGCCAGGCGGTCCAGATACCGCATGAGAGTGATGCATTTATTGGTGTGATGACCAACATCTTCATGATAATCATAGATTTTTTCTTGGTTCCGATTGTTTGCAGAACCCTTCATGGGGACCGGCTTCTCAATTGAGATCCGTCCCTTGATTTCCTTTAGGATAAATTGGCTATCCTTGTTAAACACATACTTTGGGGAGTATGGTTTGAATTCCTTTTTCTTTTTCTGGGCCGGCTGTTTAGAGATATCAGCCGCCCAGACCTCTTTTCTCTTCTCGTCTTTGTTTGACGACTGTTTCTGTCGTCCTTCTCTTTTGTCGGACCTTCTCCCGTCCGACTGTTTTACCGTACTACAAAGATCAGTCGCCTGTATATAGGCTTCCGCTTCAATCAAGGCCTCTGGAAGAGTCGCCACCCTCTTTCGGACCAAATCAAATTTGAAGGTCGACCCGTCTTTGAGACCTCTGAAAAAGTCAGTATAGGCTACTTCATCCGGTAACCCTTGAATCTGTATTCTCATCAGGTTAAACCGCCTGATGTAAGAACGAAGCCCCTCCTTCTCGCCCTGCTGAATTGTTCCTAAATCAAGGGTCGTCTTCTTCGCAGGGATGTTCATGGCGAAGTTGGAGGTGAATGAGTAAGCAAGCGTCTTGAAGCTATTTACACAACCAGTCGGCAGGTTGTCGAACCATTGTTGTGCGATTCCTTTGAGAGTCGCTGGGAAACACTTGCACCAAGTGGGATCATCCAACCCTTGAAGGTACATCAGGTTGGTGAATGCCATCAGATGGTCTTCTGGGTTAGTAGTGCCGTCATAGGCGCCTACTAATACATTTTTCACTTTGGCCGGCTGAGCGACTTCAGTAATTTCCTTGGAGAAGGTCGACGACTGTTCACCAAGTCTAAGCAATCGTAGCTGCCAGTCCATAGGTTGGACATTTTTTGCTGCATGTCCACCAAACGGAGGTGACTGTAAAAATACTGTTGTTGCGGTACAAACGGTAAGTTTGGTACCGCCTGGTCGCTATGATAGCCGGACTGACGGGAGGTGCCGCCTGACTGACTCTCATGATACGACTGAGTATGCCTCATCGAGGTATTTCGCAGACTGTCTTGGAGGTTTGAAGTAGAGGCCGACTCTGACAATCGGTCACTCTTCTTCTGCTCTAGCTGTAGCCGAGCGTCTGTGTATGTTTTCCTCGACCCGTCCGCCTGAATATGACGAACAGGCTTCCTATTTCCTGGAGTAGGAAAACGGTATTTTGTGAAATCAAGGGCAGGTGGCTCCCGCTTCCTAGATTTAGGATGAGGAGTCGCCTCTCGCCCTTGTACTGGCTTCCTCTTCTGTGAAGTGGAGGGTTTCTTAGCCGACTGCTCCTTGTCCAGAGCAGGCGGCTTCTTGTTGATCAACTCTTGAATTTCTCCCTTGAAGTCCCTCATGAAGGTCATGAGTTCACTCCTTGTGATGGGAGCAGACCCATCAGTCGGCTGTTGCCGAACAGGCGGTGCGCCTGCTGGCTCGCTTCCTGTATGAAGATGTTCCCGTTCCCTCCTTTCGGTATGACGGGTACGTTGGGCCCTTAGGGTCCCGTCTGAAGCTGTGTGAGCTTCAACTTCAAATTCATTCTCAGTATCGTGGTCCGACTGAACTAGAGGGTCGTCCAGGGGACGTCTCTCTTCAGGAGTCGGTACAAACGTGGATGCCATCTCAGAAGTACTCTCCCCACAGACGGCGCCAAATGTTTCGGGGTTTTCTGATGTCCTGCGGGAGAGTTACAATTCCGAGACTGGAACCGGACGCCTGTACCTGCAAAACAAACGGATGCTCCGGATGATTGGAGATCTGCCTCCGACGGTCAAGTTAGTACTTGATTAAGGAGTAATTAATGCGGAAATTAAAGTGATTGGGTCTCTCTAGGTGAGAGTGTTTAATGTGTATAATCTGCGTTTTTAGCGTGTTCCCCCCCTAATGAGGATTAAGGGGGGTATTTATAACCTCGGGAAACGTGCCAATCTAGGTTTAGGTTAACCTTGGGCTGATTGGGCTTCCCTCGGAAGTTGGGCCTAGGTGACCGGTTATCCCAGGTGTCATGGGATGGACACGTGTCGTGTCGTAATTGGTCCATAGTGGACGGATCATTGCTTGACACGTGGCAGGCTCCTACTGGCCCATGTGACGGACACATGGCAGAACCTGATGGGTCCACTTGTCAAATGGTGATTGGTGGGGAAAAATCCCCTAATCACTTTGAATTTTATTAGTCTAGTACAACACGAGAGAGGCACATAACACATTGTTGTATTGTGGCTTGTGCATCGACATCATTTTAAAAATTTAAGACAAATAAGACAATTGACTTACTAAGGGCCTGTTCTGATTTACTGAACTGAATTGAAATGATTGGAGCCGAAATGAATTGAACTTGAATGAGCTGAACTAAATTGTTTATGAGAGAAGGAAATTAGGAACTGAACTGAACTAAATTGATTAGAGATGAACTGAACTGAAATTAAGCCGAAGAGACTGACCTTTATTAGCATAGTGCAACACGTGAGTCGGGCCATACATAAAATTCTATTTATGAAAAATCAATAAGACACAATTTTGTATGAATTTTCATACAAGACATATGGGTTTACATGATCCGACCTATACAACTTTGATTTCGCCTAATATATGTAGTGAGACAATCAACCAATAACTTAAAACTAAATAAAAGCGAAACCAGTGATGATACATGTCATTCACTAGCTAAAAAATTTTCCTCCATTTTTCCTTTCCTTTTTTTTTGGTCAATTCTTCATGAAGAGTATGTATAGCCTATAATATTCTCTTAATGAAATACTCTAATATGTATAATTTTATATTAAGTAATTTTCGTAATATTGTCCAAGATTTCTATAATATTCTCATACTAATATTTCTATAATATTCTCATGCTGATATTATTATTAGGAAAAGTCTTACTTCTATAATAATCTCATATTCTCATACTAATTTTTTTTTTAATTCCTCAGCTTACTTATATAGTATAATATAAATCTATGATGGGGTCACTCATTTTTTAATACTCCGTATTTGATTTATATATATAAAAAAATAAAGTTAAAGTTAAAAAAAAAAAAAACCCCTTGTACAAACCAATGTGTATGTCAAACTGTGTCAACAAAATAGGGACATGATAGGGTGGTATATAGCATGGGTTCTAAATAATCAATAACTTCTATTTTTTTTTCTTCATATTCACAAAGTTTAATACATCAATAGCCTTTACAGCCTTACATGCATCATTGTCAAAAAAAAAAAAAAAAAAGAAAAAAAAAGAAATAAAAGGGAAAAAAAAGAAAACCTTGATGTCTATATAGGTATTTTTTATTTTTTTTAATAAATGTAATTCTTTGTTTATATTAATTGTTAAATTGATGTTATAGTTAAATAATTTTATAAATCCTATTAAATGAAATCTTAACCCTTCTACCAAGTGTTGCCTTGCTTTTATGCTTAACTAGTCTTTTGACCCGTACAATGCACGGGTTATTCATAAAAAAATTGCATTGAAAGATGAATTATGAAATATCAATAAGCCACTATGGTCATAATGTGTGATAAATAATATGATTAAAGAAATTTAATCTTTGGCATTGTAAATGAAAATGGGGATTAAATAAGGGAGGGGTTAAAATTAAAGAGAGAAAAGGGTGGAGTGGTTAAAATTAGTGGATTGCTAAACATCGCCCGCAAATCTCCACATAAAGCCCACAAACTTATATTGAAGTTACAATATTGCCCTTGACCTTAAAAAAAAAACACAGCTCAATAAAAATCAAAGTACGGGGATGTCGAGGCTCTTGGCGGCAAGG
This sequence comes from Chenopodium quinoa, assembly GCF_001683475.1. NCBI lineage: Eukaryota > Viridiplantae > Streptophyta > Magnoliopsida > Caryophyllales > Amaranthaceae > Chenopodium > Chenopodium quinoa. Next base: position 48,486 of record NW_018744662.1, read on the forward strand.
TGGTTGGCTCGTGGCGGCAAGGTAGTGGTGGCTCGTGGCGGCAAGGTGGTGGTGGCGCCAGGTCCGGCAGCCACGTCCACCGGCCTGGCGTCTGGGCAGGACGCCCAGCCACGGTGAGTGGCGTTTGGGACAGGCGCCAGTCACTGTGGCTGGGCGTCCTGCCCAGACGCCAGGCCGGTGGACGTGGCTGCCGGACCTGGCGCCACCACCAGCCACGGGCCGTCCTGGCCAGGCGCCCCAGCTGCCTTAATTTTTTTTTTTTTTTAATTTTTTTTTTTTTTTTGGAAAATCAGAAAATTTTTCTAATTTTTTTTTTTTTAATGTGTTTGATTTTTTTTTTTAATAATTATTAATTTTATGTGTTATTTTATATAAGTCTAGTATATATATTTTTTATAAAATCAAATAAAAAACATAAATTTCCACATTCTAAATCAAAACATAAATTTAATAAACATAATTTAAAAAAAGGCAAAAAAAAAAAAAAAATTAAAAAGTAAGGGCGGCGTCCAAACCAGACGCCAGTGCACTGGTGGTGGCGCCTGGCCTGGACGCCAGTGCACTGGTTGAGGCGCCTGGGCTAGACGCCAGTGCACTGGTTGTGGCGCCTTGCCTGGACGTCCTTGCCATGGTTCCGGCGTCCAAACTAGGCGCCACCTCGTTTTCCGTCGAAGACGACGTATCTCCGGCGACCCTCGCCTCTCCGGCCTCCCTGGGCAACCCAGTACGACTCCACATTTGTTAGATCGAGATTTGTTCACTTTGGGTACGATTATAGAAATGGGCAAAATTGTCAAACCATGTCTAATTTGTGGGCTTTATGTGGAGATTTGCGGGCGATGTTTAACAAATCCCTAAAATTAAAGAGAGAAAAGCAAAAGCTTGAATGGAATAGGGAAGATGAAGATAAAATGTACATGGAAGAATTAAAGAAATATAGTGTAATAAAAAATTAATTAATGATGTAAGAATACATGTGTCATTTGGATTAGAGAAAAAGATATTGAAGTGCAATAGGATGGAGACATGTGTTTTCCTTGGTTATAGTTTTTAAATACTAAGTATAGATATAGATTGTTGTTTGAACTTTACAGATATTGTATCTTACTTGTATAATAGCTCCCCTCCACACCAACTAGATGCACTAAGAATTCGTGGTTCGGACCCACTTGTGCCTGCCTTGAAGTATCGGCCGTCACAAGCCCCGACCACCCGCACTCCGCCGCCCAGATAGACGTGAGATTGTTCGCTTGTGTTGCTTTGTGCTCACAAGCCCCTCTTCCGCACAAAGTTAGCGTTCTTGCCGCTAAAAGGCTAGAGCGCGTTGCACATTTCGGGGCCCAGACAAAAATTGGCAATCACTAACAAATTAAATTGGCCAACAATTTTCTTCAATCAAGAAACATGCACTTCAAGATTACCTTATCTTGTACCTTCTACATTTCACAATTCTTGCAAAGCTAATTAACTTTAATTTTGTAATTATAAAAATTATACAGATTAAAAATTGCGAGAGTATACCTTGTGACCATTCTATCACACAACGTGAAAATGAAGTATATAAATAAGTGAATATATTTTGAAAGTATGTTAGGTATGTAGATTATATTGCATGACATCCAATTGGACAAACTTATAGTCATCTCTAGATATTTTCCATAGGAATTTGAAATAATAAGCACTACTCTAATAATCATTGTAACATCTATATAACTAGCGAAGAATATTGGACCAAAAGAAATACTTCTAACCTAAAGTTATTTTGTTTGAATCTATCTAATCTTATGGTAGGAATATGCCTTGAATTGATGATCGAGTAGTACACGATCATGTAGTCCATTGTACATGATCGTGTAATTAGTGTTTTTATTTACTCTTCAATATACACGGCCATGTGGTTCATGGTACAAGATCGTGTAGTTCCGCTACTACAAGACATGTCACACGGTCGTGTGGGTTCAAGGTACACGGTCGTATTATTTCGGTCCATGTGGTTATTGATTGGGCTTTAGCTCAAATTCAGTTTATGTTTTGGAGAGTTCTCTATATATACCCCTTAGGATTACTCCTAACTGGATAAGTTGAGTGGTTATTCAGAAATCCGAGAGTCTTTTGTGTATTTCTCATCTCTGAGATCTAAGAGAGACATTAGAAATCTGAGAGACAATCAATCTATTTCTGTGATTGGTCTCAAATCTGTTATGAATCTGTAATATGTATTCCCCAAGGTCAATAAAACTATTACTCTCACAGTCTCACCTACCCGTGGACATAGTCAACACATTGTTGGTGAACCACGTAAATCTATGTATGTTTTTCTCTTTAATTTTACATTCAATATTTGTTCTTTCTTGCATCCGTTATAACATCTAAGATTATATTACTTGAGACCTTAAAAGCTAACCAATAGCCGGAGAAACTCCCGCTCGATAGATTCCATACCTGTACTTCTGTAGTCCATATCTCGGTATCTCCTGCCTTGGTACTTCTATTTTCAATGAGATAGCCCAGATCGCATCACCTTAATAGTTAATACTGATCAAATTTTCCAGGTATATTGTAGTGTAGACATAAAACTTGTTAATAGCTTAATTTTTTCTATGATCAGATGCATTTATCATCCAATTTTAGAACTAACAACCGAACAAATCGCTTATATTTTTATGATGAAAAAGTAGCATAAAGTACAAATTTCACATACGATTAGATCAGTATGTATGTAGGAAGACACTTCGATATTATAATTGAGATCTTTCAAGTAGGTCATAATCTCATAACACTCAAAATTGTCCAGCTATCATCTACACAATTGCAAGCATAGCTTCAGTGTAGTGACAATTTTCTAATTCAATATGTTATTTCGATAAGAGAGTTTTACAAACTGTCTGGTCCTCTTCATTTCTGATTACCAGCTTCAACTGGCTCGACTACCTCAGCTTCAACTATCTCAGGATTCTGTGGCTGCTGAGCATCAAGTGATGAACCCCATTTTTCTGATAAACTTGCGCCCAACAAATCATATAGTCTTCCACTAACTTCTGCAGGGTTTTCAGGCTGCACAAAAACATGCCGTCAAGAAACTATATAATAAAAATAAAAATATTGTGCAAATTAACTCTTGCAGACAGCACAAGACTACATGATGAAACTAGTAAGTTCTCATGGGGAGGCTAGTAGGCTACGCAGAAAAATGTCTTCAGAATAATCTCCTCTGTTATGAAATTACAATCCTATAGTAATCACAAGGACTGTACAAAGTACAAACTAATGTACATGCATGCAACACTTATATGGGGTTCACACTCGAAAGACACAAGAATACACCGAGCTTTGTTTGAAGAACTCTGAATCTCTGATATATATATATATAAAATAAAAAAAATAAAAAAAATAAAAAAAACTTTCTGAATCAAAAGGCAGGTTTTAATTACAAGTATGTTTTTTTATATTTACTTGAGATAGAACAGATGAGAGTTTGACTATATCCATTAAATTTACCCAAAAGAAAAATAGAAAATCCACAAACAAGACAAAATGCCCAAAATAAACACATGCATCCAGACAAGAATCCAATTTAACTTACAGTGAAACCACTGGAGATTAGTGCTGAATCATATAATAGATCAACAGCTCTAAGAACTTCTTCATCCTCTGAACCACTCTTGTACGCAGACTGTAGAGCAAAAGAGACGATCAATCTTAAACACTAGTAGATAAACACTACATACAGTCAGAACACATAAATATTCACCAAATTTACGTACATGCAAAGTTTTGATAATCAGATGGTCAGGATTAATCTCAAGCACCCTTCTACTTTTCATGAATTCAAGAGGACTTGAACCGCTAGAATTTTGTGCCTTCATCAACCTGCAAAGGCCAATATCATTGTTCATCTTCCACTGATAGGTAATAAGATATTAAAATGAAAAGCTATGCCCCAAAAGAAAAAACACCAACCTTTCCATATTAGCTGAAAAACCGAATTTACCAGATGCAAGAGCACATGGTGAAGAGCTCAAACGATTAGAAACTTGGACACTAGCAACTTTATCACCCAGTCGCTTTTTAATCCAGTCACAAGTTTTTCCAAATTCTTGTTTCACCTCTGTTTCTTTCTCCGCATTTTCCCCTCCTGCAACAATGTCAAAATTGCAATTCTATATAAATTTTGTTTACCAAATGCAACTCTTGATCAGATACCACAATATTGGGCAAAAAAACCCTAATAACTTCCCCTTCTCACCCTCCAGAAAACAGGCAAATGTTGGGGTGGTCTATGGGGCTAATAGAGTAATAGGAAGCCACTAGGAGTTTCCACTTCAAACCTAAGGTCCTACTCTTGATAATACTTGGCATGCTAAATGTACCCACCCCCCCACCCCCCCAACCACAAATGATGATCTATGGGGATATCAGCAAGCCACTATAAGTTGAAGCATGCCAGAGAGAGAGAGAGAGAGAGAGACACCAATGTGCATACCTAAGTCTAAGCCTTCCTTGCTGATGTCCACAAAGTTCTTCTCCTTGTATGCCTTTAAATTCTGAATGGCAACCTCATCAATGGGTTCAACTAAGAAGAGTACCTGTTAAGTGTAAACAGACGAACAGTTTACATTGACGTAAACCATGCCAGTATGCCAAGCCAACAAATAGCAACCACTACAAGGAAGGAACTGAAAGCTGAATAAGTAAGGTAAGAGGGATTTCTACCTCGAGATCCTTCTCCAAAAGCTTTTCAAGGAAAGGTGTATCTTTGGCACTAGTTACACTGTCAGAAGCAATGTAATAGATATCCTTCTGGTCAGGTTTCATGTTTTCTACATATTCATCTAAGCTTATCATCTCTTGTTCACTTTGAGATGAGAAGAATCGTAGCAGAGGTGCAATACGTTTGTGATTATCACGATCTTCGATGCAACCCAATTTCAGGTGTTTGCCAAAGTTCTCCCAGAACTTCTCATAATCCTACAATAAAGAAGTGATAGAAGGCATAAATCATTTTAAGAAATTGGAAAAAGGTATTACATGACAAGGAATTGTTGTTCAGTCTAACAAATTGATATCATTGTATGTTAAATATGCACCTAGTGGCTAGTACATGGACCAGTGTCAGAGATGATTAGTCAAGTCAGAAAAGAAAAAAAAAACATAATTAAATTCATCTTTGTTTACTTACATCTTTGTTCTCACTCATTGATATGCCAAGGATCATGTCAAAGGCCTTCTTAAGCAATCGTTTCCGCATAATTCTCACCTTTAATCAATGAAAAATAAATGGGAAAAATATTATTAAAATCTTCAATAATAGTGGAGTAAATTATAGTTTTATTTTTAAAAAATTAAAAAACAAAGACAGAAACCCTTACAATTCGGCTTTCTTGGAGAATCTCACGAGAGACGTTAAGAGGAAGGTCACTTGAATCCACAACACCTTTTATAAAGCTCATATATCTAGGAAACTACCAAGAGGTGACAAGGACATATTAAGACTCATCACAAAGCATATTTGATAAACTAGACACATTATTCTAGCATAAAGCTTACCAATTCTCCATCAAAGTCATCTGAAATGAAGACTCTTTTGACATAGAGCTTTATATTTTTGGTCTTACTATTAATTAAATCATCATTTCCATGAGGCGATACTGATGGAACATACAAGACAGATCTGAATTCGACTTCACCCTGCAACCAAACAAAAATTAGAGACCTCATAAATGAGACTTACACTGAATAAGTTCAAAAACCTAAATGTAAAGTAAAAACCCATACAGAAATAAAATAAATACAGAATAGTATACATCCAGCTCTTTAGCTTCCGAGAGTATACCTCTGTTGTGAAGTGCGATGATGCTAGAGGATCTAAATAGTCGTCAAAGGTCTTTCGGTAAAACTCATTGTACTCTTCAGTAGTAACTTCCTTTGGATTCCGGAGCTACATTTATAAGAGTTGAGCATGATCAGCCAATAAATAAAAAACTCATTGCTATAACAAAGAATAAAAAACAACAAATGCTCACCCATATTGGTTGAGTCTCGTTCATGAGCTCCCAATCCCAGTGTTTCTCAACCACCTTTTTGGTCTTCTTCTTCTTCTGGAAAAGCATAGTATAAGAGTAATAGTTAAATATTGACGGTTACCAGAAAAAGGGATAAAATATCTTGTTCACATGCAAACATAATTCATAGATCAACAATCACAAATGAACCAAGAAATATACCTCAGTTTGCTCTTCTACACCATCTTTATTAGCTTCAGCAGGATCCTCATCCACTTCAACCTGAAATATATTAAAGCTAGTTCAAAAGGCATCCTAATGTGCTGAAAACAAAACCTAATGTTCCTACAGCAGGATACAATGCAAGTAGCAATAATTTCAAATAACAGCTGGCAGAATAATGAAGTCTCATTACCTCCTTTACAGTTCCCTTCTCTTCCCATGTGTATATCGGAAAGGAAACAAATTGTGAGTAATTCTTAAGAAGTTTCTGGATTCTCTCTGGATGAGCAAAATTTTTGGCATCACCCTAAAAGTAATATATATACATCAAAAGAATGGTTATTAGTGAGAAGATATTGGAATGAACATGATAAAGTTCAGTAACAGTTCCACAATTCACCTTCAGATAAAGTGTAATGCGGGTTCCTCTAGGTAACAGCTTCTCTGGATCTGTCTCCTCTCTAATCATATAGGTACTGGCATTAGCTTCCCCCTCCCACACATACTGTTTGTCAGACTTGGGACTCTTTGTTGCAACAACCACCTATTTGCATTAATAGAGAGTTAATGAATGCACAATTAAAGAGTTAGTGAACCACAAAAGATCCAGCAAGCAAAAAGCCACAGTACGAAGTGGTTTTTCAGTAGGAATTCATATTCTACCTTATCAGACACTAAAAATGCTGAATAAAACCCAACTCCAAATTGACCGATAAGATTGTTGTCTGCTCCAGATTCTTTACTATCCTGCCAAATAAGAAAACTTGAATAAATATATTATACTACTCTATGAGTGAAAACCAGAGCATGAGTGAAAGCTTAGCACATATCCTAACCTTCAATGCCTTAAGAAATTTAGCTGTTCCACTTTGTGCAATAGTTCCAAGACAATCTACAAGTTCTTCGCGTGTCATGCCAATTCCAGTATCACTGTGGAAAAAGCGATAAAACAAAGATTAGAAAGAAATCGGTTGGACAATGCATTTAGAAATTAATAATAATGAGTCCTTCAGTTAACCATACGTTATTGTGATGATCCCATTATCTTTGTCAGCTTGGACACGAATATCAAGCTCCGCAACGTCCTTTGATAACTCTGGTTGAGTAACACTAAGAAACCGAAGCTTGTCTAGAGCATCACTTGCATTGCTGAAGAACAAAAAAATATATACAAATATGTCATTAGATCTAAATTACAAAGAAATCCTACGAGAGACATAATTCTATTACACACACAATTAACTACATGTTTACAATAAAAACAATTGGCGTATTATTTACTACATCTTCAAACCCTATGTTACTTGGACTCGGATGAAGTGTCAAATTAGACACGGGTGTCCAAGCATCGGACTCGCCCATTTTCTTGAAAAAAGTTGTGTTTTTAGTTAAAAATGAAGTGTCCAGGTGTCGGTGTCGGTGTCCGACACGAGTCGTGTCGACACGGACACGTGAGGTAAATGAAAGAGTCTGAGTAACATAGTTCAAACCAATACAAAACCTCCTTTTGGGAAGAAAAAAATACAAGAGCTTCCTAGTTACTGTGGCACTTATTCAATGAACTGTCAAGCGAATGGATGACCAAATGCCATTAATTCTACTCCAATTTTCACCAAAATATTTTCAAGAAGTATTTTTTTGAATACAACAACTTTAGCTACTCTTAGCACATATTCGATGAATTGTCAAGCAAACGAATGACCAAAATCAATAATATCTATCTCGAATTTTCACAAAGATTTTCAAAAACTATTTTTATATACAACAGCTGCATAGTAGTTTTTCGGGAACAGTTTCATAGTTACTCTAGCATACATTCAACGAATTGTCAAGCATAAGAATCGCCACAATCCGTTACTTCTAATTAAGACATACAAAAAAATCCATAAACAATGTAGAAAGATAATCACCTGATCAGCTCTCTCAAAAAAATCTCTTTGTTACTGTAAAGGCTATTAACAATAAGATCCATGAGTCTGCTAACCTCCGCCTGATACTCGTATTTCTCAGCAGGAGCACCACCAGCAGCAGACGAGTCAGAGGCTGCAGCCGTGGACTCATAGCGACGGCCTATGCCACTAAAATGCGAGCCAGGAGCATCGAATATACTCGAAACCAACGACGAGTACACTCTACGTTCCGATTTCACCTCATTATCCTTTGAGCAATGTAATTTCATATTAGCACGTCATATAGTAGATCACAGTTCATATATAGTTCCAAGCTAATGCAAATCAGCAAATCATACACTCTATTCACTATCTTAGCTTCAGAAATTCATTATTTCCAAAAAAACAATTGAAATTTTTTCAATTTGCAGAATCGCAAATACTTCAAATTTACACATTTTGCAACAATCAACAAACATTCAATTCAATAAATAAGCAAAAATCACAAGTAATGATTAAAAAGTGATAATAATGACGAGAAATTGGAGAAAAACTTACAGAAATAATTAGAGGAGAAGTTGAAGAAGCTGCGACGGCATTCCGATGACGGAAACCACCGTGACGGAGGATAGTAGCGACTGATCGTCGTGAAATACGGTGCATTTTTCACTGGGAAAATCAACGAATTTCAAATTTTCAGATGAGTGACAGAGTTGTTGAAATGAAAGTTTGGATAGAAAGAGGAAGAAGTGAAAATGGGGTTCAAGGGTTTTAGTAGGGTTCAAGGGCTTTAGGGAATTAAGGACTTTGCAGAAGGTTCTGGAGATGGGCTGACTTATGGACTTATGGTTGTTATTTACCACTCTCACTCCACTCTCCGAGGGTAATTTGGTCATTTCTTATATATATATATTTTTTTTTACCCAAACAATATCTTAAATAATGAGATTGTGTTTAGGCAGTGGCGGACCTAGGATTTTTGAGGTGGTGAGTCACCATCAATTATTGATCATTTGTAAAAGTACATTTTTATTTTTCCAAATCTTATTTATAATTAATTTCAATTCTAAAATTATATATATATATATACATATATATATATATATATATATATATATTTCACCAAATTGATTTCAATACAAAAATAGGACGCAAAAATCCATATTACAACAAAATAGTACTTAAAAATTCAATCTTACAAATCAAAAGTATTACAAATAACATGTTACAAACAAATTATACTATAAAATTATTACATTAACTTTATGTTTTTTTACTTAATTGATAAGCTTTGGGGGATATAAATAGAAGCAAAAATTATTAAAACTAATAATAATGATGATAATAATAATAATAAGTGAGATAACTTAAGAGACCGGTTATTAAATATAACCGATCTCTTTAATTATTAAAGAAAGCAGCACAATACGCAGCAACACCAAAGAGACCCGTTATCTTAATAACTGGTCTCTTTGATATTCAACAAAAAAACACGTTGAGAGAGTGATAGGTGACAGAGTCAAAGTTCTTTTGATATTTTTACATCAAAGAGACCTGTTATTTATATTAACGGGTCTCTTTGATTCAACATTTTTTTTTTTTAACTGGTGAGTCACGTGCACCACCAGACACATGAATAGGTCCGCCCCTGTGTTTAGGCATGTACAAAGGTTTTTGAAATGGAAATCAAAGATTTTATTATTATTATTTTTACGATTTTTTTACCATATACCACTGAGTTTTAACTTAATTCACCATATACCACCAAAAACTTTCTAATTCACCATATACCATATACCATTGAGTTCCTGTGCAATACCACAAAATACCTTTTTTTTGGTAACTGTCGTTAGTCTGCCGCTAGCTTGTCGTTTGGGGTATTTTACTAATTCACCATATACCCGTGTTTATAAAGTTATTTCACCATATACCATTAAATTAAAAGATATTTCACTATATACCCAGAAATTACAACGGTTATTTTTTTTTCTAAAAAAAAAATTAGTCGTTGATTATTATAAAGGATAGTTTATGTATATAAACATAATATTATAGGGATTAAAACAACACTTCACCCTTCTAAAAGCATTTGCAAAGATGTCAACACACTCAAAATCATCATCATCATTTTACGAATATGCATACATAAGAATAATGCCAAATAAAGCTTGTACAGGTGGGAAGAAATTTACAATAAATTAAAGAGTCTTGATTCGACAAAATATCCATAAAATTTGTACTATAAGTGTGATATATGAGAGAAATTTTGATGTTGCAAGGGTAATGTCGAGCAAAATGTCCTTTCGGGTTATGAATTTCAAAACAGGGGAAGCATAGACACACAATGTCATGGAGATGAGAACATGTTGAAGGAGCTCAAGAAAAGAGCAGTGAAGCAGTGAAAAATAGTAGATACAACAATTAAAATAGCCATTGCAAATTCTAGGTATACGGTGAAATATCTTTTAATTTAATAGTATCTGGTGAAATAACTTTATAAACATGGGTATATGGTGAATTGGTAAAATACCCCAAACGGCAGACTAATGGCCCAGTTATCAAAAAATGTATTTTGTGGAATTGCACAACAACTTAGTGGTACATGATGAATTAGAAAGTTTTTGGTGGTATATGGTGAATTAAGTTAAAACTCAGTGGTATATGGTGAAAATTCCGTTATTTTTAGTAGGGTAAGATACGAAATGTGCCCCTCCTATCACAGGAGAAGTGGGGTAAGGAACAAACCCAGTTACTTGTGGGGGAGATTGAGGGACAAACCATCCTTCCACTCCTTAATCCTTAGAATGGAAATCAAAGATGAAACAACATATCCCTAAATATTAAGGGTAAATTAATGGAAAAGAGATAATTGCTTGTGTTCATACAAATTAGTTAAAAAAAATATATGCTCATTTGTTTAAAAAAATATTAATTAATTGTATAATGGATATTGTGTAAAATAACATCACAAAAAAGTCTCCAATTAGATTATAATACCACAAAATTTAAAACTTTTTATTATAACACTACAAAAAAATAAAAACCCCTAAAATTGGATTTCACCACCTCCTAGTAGATTTTTGGATGGAATCTGTTAGTAGGATCCATTATAGACACGTGTCACTAGCACGCACATTGGCAGTCCTAGTATTTTAATTTATTTTTTGACCAATATCCTACACGGCTACACCGGAGTTTAGCTCTGACTACAGCCTACATCCGAATCCGACTACAAAGAGGGGGGTGAGAATCGATCCCAAGATCACCTGAAATTGGGAGGAAAGGTGTAACCACACCAAGCTATCCCTCACTCTCACGAGTAGAGTCATGTCTTAGTTCAAGATAACACCTTATTTCATGCAAAATCAATAAAGCTCCGAGAATAGGGGGTAAACAACTAAACAAGTAAACAAAAACTGATGAACCTAGACCTATCTGTCCTCATTTTCCCGCTCTGTCTTGAAGCGCACTCCACTTGGCGACTTCTGAACATCTCTATCCTCCATTGAAGCAGCTTCTGAGGTTAACTCTTATTTCCTTTTGTATTCATTGAATGTTTATTTCACAAACTAGGGTTCATCTTTCATTTTTTATATTGTCACTATAGTCTATTTGAAGTCGATTATTGAACTATTAGTTATAACTAATTACTAAGCTTATGGGAAGATCATAACGACTGAATTTGTTGTCAGAGAAGAGAATTTGCCTATAATATTAGGATGGAACTATGAAATTGGACCTTTTTCTACCTAAAATCATGCAAATTTTTAGTTTAATTTTGATAATTGAATCAAGTTTGGTTGCTAATGTGTTTGCGGAACCCTTTAATGCTAGAATGGAAATATGATATTGGACCTTTTGTCGCTGGGCCTAGGGCGGCCGCCCCTCCTGCCATTGCTCAGAGTCGGGTCGGAGTATGGTATATTAAGGGTGCTGGCTTGGTGGGGTTTTGTTGTAGATTGTGTAGGCGTTGGTATTGCTGGAACGGGGCTGGTGTAAAGTATTTGTCTCAATTTTCTTGTTTCTTAACTCATTTAAACCCCCATATGTAACGGAATGCGTGCCATTGTAATGGAACGGTATATGTCATTAGTTCATGAGCTGAGTTTATCTAATTTTAGTAGAAATTGTTGTACTGAAGGTAAATGTAAGTCATGAACTATGTTGCCCAAACTCTTTATTTTACATTTTTACCTCATTATTGACACTCCCAACTCTTCATTTTGGACCAATATTATGAGAATTTTCGTCAGTAGCTATGCTTGGCTTTTTGACAGGGATTCATGTTTATTATGAGTTTCCAAGTCCAAGAATGTTGGTCATTAAGCTTTTTCTCTGTTTTATGAAAGGTCTTTTTTGCTGTTTTTAAGAAAGTTGGCTGCAATATGATTTATATTTTTATTTTTCCTGATACCTCTGTTGTTTTATTTATCTTGAAAATAATCGATTCTTTAACTTTATATTATTTGACATTGATAATCTTATGGAATGTTGTTTCTCTGTGTACAGCACCGAAAGTGACGTGGTTGATGATTGCAGCTAGTTTTTATTCTGGTAATGGCATCTCAAAAACTGCTTGTCCACGTACAAGGGGCCTATATAGGAAAATGTAGTGACCCTATGGTTGTTTATAATTGAAGAGAGAGTTTTGTATGTACCCTTTGGTAAAGCAGATACATACCATTCCCAGGACACTAACCTTTTTCTCTCGCTTACTTGACCATTGTCACTCATCAAAGTCACTGAATTTAACCAAAGTGGTCCATGGACAGTTAATAAAAGTTGGATTTAATCGTCACACATTTTTAGGTAATCGCTGCCTTGAACTTTATACCCGGTGTCAATTTGTTGATGACATCCTTAAAGCATTTGGTGACATATCAAGGAAGAATACTATATCTTGGAATATTTGCTTGAAGGGGTTGTTGAATTGTGGCCACAGTGAGATCGCTCAGTCCTTGTTCGAGAGGATACCTGAACAAGATGTTGTTAGTTGGAATACTATGATTTCATGGTATGCCTCATGTGGACATAGTGATTGTGTGTGGGAAAAATTCCGAGAAATGCAATATATGGGAGTGAAGCCAAGCGGGTATACTTATTCAATTGTCGCATCATTGGTGTTTGATGCCATCTTGGGCAAGGAGCTTCATGGTAAGATGATTAGAAGTGGTTTAATCAGGTCAAACTTGGTTCTAGGGAATTCTTTAATTGATATGTATGGCAAGATTGGCCTAATTGACTATGCTGTTGGTGTTTTTTTGAGTATGGAACATTTGGATTTGATATCTTGGAATTCATTAATTGTGGGTTGTTGTAAAGCTGGATTTGGGGAATTAGCACTTAATCAGTTTTCTTCAATGAGATACTTGGGGTTTCCACCTGATGAGTTTACATGTTCTGCAGTAATCACTTGCTGTACGAATTTGCGAAACTTAGAAAGGGGTAAGCAGATTTTTGCTCTCTGTATCAAGGTTGGCTTTCTTAGCAATTCCATTATCTCAAGTGCCATTATTGACCTGTTCTCGAAATGCAACAGATTGGAGCATTCAGTTCAACTCTTCAAAGAGCTTGACAGACACAATTCTGCAGATTGCAATTCCATGATATCAGGCTATACATCTCATGACATCAGTGAGAGTGCTATCCAACTCCTCATGGTCATGCTGAAGGAGGATATAAGGCCTACAGAGTTCACCCTTAGCAGTATTTTGTCCTCCATTAGTGGTATGAAAGTGGTGCAAGGAACTCACATCCATTCTTTGGTGGTTAAAATAGGTTTTGAGATTGATTGTGTTGTTTGTAGCTCACTCATTCATATGTATGCAACACTTGGGTTGATCGATTGTGCTATGAAAATTTTTGCGAGTATGACCTTGCCAGATTTGATTTCTTGGAATACCATGATTATGGGTTTGACTCTTAATGGAAGATTAGTTATGGCAATAAACACTTTCAAAGAACTACATAGAAGAGGTCCATTGCCCGATCAAATATCGCTAACTGGTGTTTTACGAGCATGTAGCTATGGAGGTTTTGTTAATGAAGGAATTGCTATATTTTCAAAAATGGAGGAGTATTATGGTGTTAGACCCTGTAATGAGCATTATGCTTGCCTTGTAGATCTGTTGTGTCAAGATGGTAGGCTCTATGATGCAATGGAAATTATTGAATTGATGCCTTTTGAACCAAGTTCAACAATTTGGAAATTGTTACTTCATGCTTGTGTAAGTCATGGAGATGTGAGGCTTGCAGAGAAAGTAGCTGTGAGATTGATGGAGTTGGAGCCACATTTATCTCTACCTTATGTGGTTTTAGGCCGTGTATATGAGATGAAGGGCCAGTGGGAGGATGCAGTTCGGGTGAGGGAAGCCATGAAGAGGATTGTCTCGGAGAAGGTTGTTGGATGTAGTTGTATTGTGATAAAAGATCATGTATATAGCTTTACAGGAGAACAGCTGCAACAACATGCAGGCGGAGATATTTACTCCATTCTCAGATTAATGACTTGGGAGAAGGGTGAAACAATGATCATGGAAGTTAATCAGACAGATATTTATGCTATTGCAAACATGGTTATGGTATTATGAGATGTGTTCATATGCTCATCCCACAAAGAACAATGCTACTTGCGGCTGGCGTACTGCACGGGGAATTCAAATACGCATTCTATGCTTGGTATGACATGTGATAGACCTCTTTAGTATCAATGCTGGTATTATAAAAAAATCCCTGCAAATCTGTTGCCAATTTTAAATAATTTGACCTTGTATCAGTATGTTTATTCTCTTTAATTTATATTAAGCTTAAATATTTTCTTGTGTGTACTTTCTACCATTGCTGATTTTTGCACAGGGACTGTTGGGTGTGCCTAGTGCTGAGGTATTGGTAAGTGTAACTTTTGCCTTCCTCGATTTTGTGTTTCCAGTTTTGATTTTTTTTGGCAATCATTTTCTGGTTTACTATCATCAGATTCATCACAGCTAATGTTGAATATTGTCTGAAATTTCTGTAATCTCAGCTATTCAACTTCATGATTTGAGGGCTTTTATTCAATGGTTTATGATGTGTAATTTAGTAAGGTATGTTTTGATGCTCGCTAGTTCATTTCTCTTTTCTAGATGTTGAGATTTTTGGTTTCGGAGGGTTGACTAGTCAGGCAACCGAATATGTTGATTCTGGATGTGATTTGATCATTTGGCCTGATGTGAATCCGTCCTTTTCTAATTTGATAATATGAGGCCCTTTTCTTTTCTTTTTTTTTTTTTTTCTAAAAAAAATAAAAATATTATACTTCCTCTGTTTCATTTTTACTTGCTACACAACCTCAAGGTACGTACTTTTAGGAGGTAGTCAGAGAAGGTAAGCGAGTGCTTTTATCATAATATATGTAGGGAAGGGGTTAGGTACCATGTGTAAAAATTATCTTGATTATTTCCGTTGCATTGAATCTCTTCCTCAAACAATGTGCCTTGAGAGTCAATTAAAAGAAAATGGAGAAAATATGTGATTATTAGTTTTTATTATGAGAATGCATGTGATTAGTATTTAGCTTTCTAAGAAGCTACACATTATCAGAAATTACGGTTTGTCATGTTAAATGTTTCGGAGTTCTGATTTTGTCTTAATACCTTTTGTTAGTTCAATTTTCAGCAACATCTATGATACCTTATAGCTCTTTTTGTTGTGTATAGTGTAGTATTTAATGGAGCCAACCGAGCCATCCGTACCAGCCAAGCCACCTGTGAGTCTAATGTATGCAAGAAGAAAAAGACGAGGGAAACACTGAGAGAATGCAGCAGCAACAAGCAGAGCAGCAGCCACAACACACTGAGGTTTCCCACACCATTTAATGGGTGCCATCAGAATCTCTATTGATAGATGTAGAAGAAGGCAAATTATGTAAATATAATTAGAGAGGAGAGTATGAGAAGGCATTCAGTTATTTTGTAATTTGTGCTTGCACTAGCAGATTGACATATACAATATGTAATGGAATTTCAATTTGCTATCTTCAATTAAGTAACTGGATTTATATGACTCAGTTTCTATATAATCTTATCAATGCTATTCTCGAGACAGTATGTGTTCCATTTGGTGATCTGGGCATCTGGCCATTATCCTTTGGCCTATTGCCGTGGTTGGATCATTTCTTGATGCATTTATGTCTAGTTTTTCTTGGATTCTATCTTGGTATTGTCGTTCATCAGGTTATTCAGGCGTGTGATCTTTACTTTGTGGGAGAGGATTTAATGTCTTAGTTCTTATATAGCAAATATCAGATATAACATACTCCGTATCATGGAAGCAATCACAACATATATGATGATATTAATTCCTTATGTATCAAATGTACCCTTACTAATATACCTTGAAATGTTAATATGCTCTTCAAAAAACCTGTGAGATGTTAAATACGTACTTAAAATGGTCACAGGAAAATCTTAGAGAATAGAAAGGAAGAGCTAAGTGATTCAAAGTTCATCTCACAACACTCAAGAACATTAAAATCTGCAATTCAACAACATAAGCCTATAAAGGTAAGATGACATGAATAATCCTCACTAAGTTTCTTTGCCACTTGAGTAATTGCACGACTACCACCCAATCTTGCACTAGTACTTATGAGAAATAATGTTATGACCTTTAATTAATTCTTGGTTGAGCGAGCCTAATCTCTTAGTTCTCCCTACCATTAAAACATTCTTGATTAAGGAATGCTGGTTGGAAAGATGTTTTTGAATAAAATTTTCTTATTCAACTAGATTCGTTTCTCAAGATACCGTACTGCATTATTGGGTAATGGATTGACTGTTCAAATCATGTGAGGTGAATGGAAGCAATTGCTTCATTAAGGTCTGATAAATGTAAAAGACATCAGAGTGAGTTGTGAAAGGGGACTGCAAGAAGTTGGGTACTGCACTCCCTGCATGTTGCATTTTGAAATGTTTGCTTCCCTCTGTTAAGTCAGATGCACCTGGTTTAGTATATAGTCGTCTGTATATTTCTCTACACCTAACGTCCTGTAATTATATCAGTATTGACGCGTGTGCCCTAATCCTCCAAGCAATCATGATATGCAAAAATGAGACACTACAGGATTGGGATGATGTTGGATTTCCATCTGAAGATAGTGTCAGAAGAGCACAGCTTTTCATCAGAAGGTATGAATTTGTGTAAAATAAAGATTAATCATTAAATGGATGCAACTCATGCAAGTAAAACTATGATTTTGCTTTCTACTTCCCAACAATTTAAGCCATCTAGAGGATTATGATTTAAAACTGCAAGTAATAAACAAAACATTATTGTCCCTCTAGATTGTAGGGGATGGTGAGATCCATGACAAGAATGCCAACTATCAAACGGCAATTCCAGAATTTGGTCAAAGTATTGTATATGAATTTGGTCAAGCATAATGCGGAAAATACTGTTTAGGCAGGCATAACATTCCTGAGATATATTGGCAGTTGAGTTGCAGTCTTGCAGATGCAATGCTATATATAGCCGGGAGCAAGCATAATGCGGAAAATACTGTATGGGCAGGCATAACCTTCCTGAGATATATTGGCAGTTGCATTGCAGTCTTGCAGATGCAATGCTATATATAGCCATATAGGTTATAGTTTTTGTAAAGATCAACTCAACTGTTAGTCCATAGCCCCATAGTTGACCAGCATAGCTGTTGAAAGCAATACTATATATAGGTTATAGTTTTTTTTATTGACAGGACCATGAATGAACTACTTACCCATTTGCTCTCTTATAGAAACCAAGTTTGTGATTGTACCATATACATGGTTCCAACAAAATATTACTTGACTTACATATATACTCATTTGGAGTTCTCCCAAATGAACAAATGAGCCAAAACAATAGTTAAGTTGTAGCATGCACATAGCACAACCAGTTCTACAAATTTTGCCCTTCACACCTGTCAATGACAAGCATAACTTGTAAAAACATTAAAATCCATCTTATTTGTAGGTAATAGTTTTGATTAATCACTATTATAAAAATAAATATTATATAAGATGCTATTGTAAAGCTATAGTTTTCATTTTTTGTGAAGACCTATAAAGCTCTCAGCATATTGGTTGTGTTTCAGATTTAATTTAATGCAAATTTTCATCTAATTGACAAACCAGATACTCAAATGCTAATGGAAACCAGGAAAGTATTTGATTTAGATAAGCAATCCAATAAAACATTCACTCGTACTAAAATCTCAATTAGTGTATCGAGAACAACAGTACAAAACAAAACCACAACAAAAGAAAATAACAAGCTGCTTAAGAGTTTGCAACAACGTTTAAAACCTCCAAGGCTGCTGCAGTAGAGGTTGGAGTACTGAGAACTAAAGCAAAAAACTTATTGAAAACAAATGAAAATGACAAGCTGCTAAAGAGTCTGCAACAACAGTTATAAACCACTACGGCGGCAACACCAACATCCCAGTCTCCAGATTTGATGCCATTACCCTTCTCTCTGATTGATATCCCCATGAACATGCCTCGATCTCAGTTCCTGCGAATTTTCATGAAAAGCATGAGCACCTTTCAGGCTTTCACAATTTTTTTGCTTTACTATGCTGACTTTATTAGGTATGACACACAATATTCAATATTTCCATAAATTTATCCAACCAGATAAGAAGATTTTGATACAAAAACAGTCTATAACAAAAGAAGACACTTTTACATATATAAACAAGCAGCAAAGAGCCAGCATACAACTTCCTGTATCCAGTAAGCTACAACATCTTTATATAGACTCATGCATGACAGACATGCTCATTAGTAACAACGTAGATGTAGTTAGGCACCTGAATTATTTCTGTTCCCTTGGAAAGGAAACTGGAAAAGAACTGTAAAATACTGATTAGAAAACCACTTGATGGGAAACAAATATAGTGCCCATCATACCATAACAATACAAACTAAAACGGGAAGATAAACTTTTGAAATTGATCAAACTTATTACTAAGTTGTGAGGGCTAAGCAGCTTGCAAAAGCATTGTTCTTAGGATTTCTATCTAACTTCTAAGAGAATCTGGTTCAACAGCATAAGCAACCTCATTATACAAGAGTTTCAAATCATTACCTCAAGCTACCAGTAAACCCTTAGCTAGCAGTAACAAACTAGTCAATTCTCTTATTATCATTTCAGAAATACATTCATAACTCATTGTAAGGTTGTAAGGAAATTAACCCATATAGCCCTTGTGCCCCACTGGAACACTGTGGACATAGTTTATAATACAATAGCTGCGGAAATAGTAGAAATAATACAACAGCTGCAGCACACGGCCACATAGTAGTCATAGGTCTGGCAGTAGACAACAATACTGACCCAACCACAGCTTGCATGAATCCAAGAAAACAAAATTTAAGAGACTGAAAACTACAAGGCTCATTAGACACATATGAGCACCTGTACAGAGCAAACCGGCCAAGTAATGTGAGTATGCGACCTTTGTTCATCTTCTGTGACGTGAACAAGGGTATCATCTTACAACAAAATAATTCCTTTAGAGGCAGTTCAATTATTAATGATGCACGGGCAGCAATTCATTTGTTTCAACTGAAAAAAGAACTTTATCCAACCATTTATTGCCTCTAATTTAAGTTTAATATTAAAAGTATTTTAGCAATTCAAACTTGAGCATAAGGTTCAGCCTTTCAATACAACAATAAGAATAAAGATTTGTAAGTAATAGCAGTGAATCAAATTATTACTTACAGCTTTGCAAAAGCCACAATGGGAAACCGAGATGCTGAATTATTTAAGAATCCATGAAAAACTCTTTATCTCAAGATATCAACATCAAGATAAACTTAGGTAAAGAAGAGCACAACAGATCTAAGTTTAGATCAATTCATCCATTGTATATAGATATTATTAAATATATTAGTAAATAAATGAATAAGAGGAGCAAGTGTAATAGTCTGGAATTTTTTCATTACATACCTTTTAGGACAGCTTAGGTTAATTTATTGAATTTTATTCTGTGAAATAATTTGAATTTCTCACTCCTAGTCAATCAATTCTATTACTCAAGCCCTAAAAGCAACAGAAATTCAATCTCTTCTCTTTTCTTATGAGAAATTTTCTTACCAAGACTATTTTTCTTTAGCATTGTTATATGTTGGTCGCAGACATTAATAACAAAAATAAAGCATTAGTCTCAAATGATTTGGGGTTGGCTAACATGAGTCATCATAAGGAACTGTTCACAAAAGTGAAACAAGAAAAGTAATGAAGAAAGTTAAAGAAAGTAAAAGATTAAATGAAAGTGGAAGAGCAAGAGGCAAAGGCAGTGTAAATTGGAAACCCAAAAGATATCTTGGTGAAGTTTTATGAAAGAGGGCCAAGAGGAGATAAAAAGATAGGGAAAACACATAAGAGATTTGAGAAAGCCTTACAAAAGGAATTAAAAAAATTTGCAAAACACAAGGAGATTCATAGAGAAATTAAGAGTATACAATGAGTTTCATGTCCTCTGCTTAAACTTTCCCCCTCCACTCTGCCCTGTCCAACACCATATTTTCCTTGAACCCCAATGAATCATATCACTCTCAATCACCTTCCTCCAAGAATAATTTTTTTTTTTTTTTACCTTTCCCAAATGGAATCTAGACTAGAGTTACTAACTTATATGTGTTCTAATATTCAATTATGATATTTGCACAAAGCAGTCATATATAACTTCAACTCAGAAAGTTACTGCTCTAATACAGACAAAAAATAAAAATGTTCAAGCAATAATCTATTTTCACTGATTACTAAAGTATTACCAACTATATATCAAAGACAAGCAATTTGGAAAAAGCATAAATGAAGATGCAGTTTCGAAATTTACAATAGATTACACCTCAAATACCAGTCACGCACATTAGAACTAGCTAGATGTTTCAAGTTTACATGGCAAATAAGCAAAACATATGGATAAAGCAAGGATATCAGTCAAAAAGGCACTAAAAATTGCTAGAAATAGGGACTGTAAATGCAAAAACCTACACATGATCAAGAAAAACAAGTTAACTCGTCCATATTAAAAAAAAAAATTGACTCAACATGCTAGCAGAATAGAATGACTAGAGCAGAGACTTCATGTAGTACAAAATTACAAACCACAGATTATGACAATCAGCTCATAAACATTACTTTACCAATTGACGCAAGTTCAAGAATCCAGAAAGCCAGCAAGGAAAAAAGAAGCTTACAAATAATCGAATTCAATCGTGCACTCTGTCCCCTCCTCTTGCCAGGAACACGACGAATCACAGTTTCTTCTTTTTTATGCTCCTCCTGTATATTGTCACCATTATTTTGTAGCAGATGTGTTACACAATTATCGTCCCCCAATAGAACCAGACTTTCCGAATAGACTTCTGCATGTGGAGCAAAGTATGAGCCCAGGGGCTGAAGATCCATTATTTCTACAGCTTCCACAACCGGGTAGCCAATCCAGCTACCAGGTCCACAGAGTATGAGTCCTCCATTCCTATTGATGCTAATTAAGTGTTTCCATCCTATTACAGGGTGCATATCCAACTCAATTGAGAGTAGTTTGGTCCACGACTCTTCCACATTATACTCTTTCATGACCCATATGTCATATCGATACCCAGGAAATTGGTGGAGCAGGAAAATAGTTCCAGAGGATCCCACAATCCGATGATCTGAGTCAATATTAAGTTTCCCACCCTGCGGACATGCCATTTCCAAAAAAGTCTCAGCATTCAGACTAAATGACACGATACAGCACTGATTATCATCTTTGCGAGTCAAGAAATGGAGAGCGCCATTAACAAAAACAGGAACACTTAGTTGCTGCAAGGGCACAAAATTATTGACACATCTCCATGATTTAGTATTCAGTGAGAAAATGTCAGCAGAGCATACAACAGGTTTGGTTAAAAAAGACAAAGGCCTTCTGTCAACTCTCCTACTTTCTGAGAAACTAGAAAGGCAAAAGGCAATCCTCAAAATCTTATAGTCATTAGCCAAAGCATCAAAGCCAAACCCAAAAGACAATTTTAGGCAAGCCGATGATCTACTATCAGACACATTACAATAAAATGGAACCTGATAAGACTTTCTGATGGCAGGGTTCCACAGAGTCACAGGGTTGAGTTCATTAGTGTCATCCCATAAGCAAATCAAGCCATTAACACAACTTACAATTGTGTAGTAGCTCCCTTGAGTCCTATCAAATGGAAAATCCAGTTCCCCAATTGTCCTAAAAGGACTAAAACTACACTTTTCATCATATAAAGAGTAGATTTCTTTCTTTTGGGTGTTGCAGAAGTGCCTAAAGAGAATATTATAGTTACCAATTGCATGGTTGTGAAGTTTGTGTAAAGAAATGAAATTGGAACTATTAATGAGCAAAAACCAGGATTTGCAAACAGACCTGAATCGCAGCAGAGACTTTGTAGGCAATCTCACCAGGAATTGCAGCACCAATTCTTCTGGAATATCACTCATTTTTTATTTTTTATATATTTAATTTTTTATTTTTTATTTTTTAATTTTCAGGGATCAAGGAGAATGGGGGTGTAGATGAATCCAAAACCAGATTTAAAAAGGTGAGAGAATGGCTACAGAATATATGAAGACGGGCTATGCATAAGCCAAGGCACAGAAACTAAATGAAGGAGTTGGAAGAGAATGGGTGTCCTGAAAACCTAGTCCACTATGCCTTTTGACTTTAGGTCATCAAGGCTCCATTTACATTAAGTAAAACATCCCCAAAAACTTTAAATCATATCAAAGTGAATCCAAAATGATACAGCTCATATTAACTGATTTAATAAATTTGTCAGAATGGGAATGAATCATTTCTAGTATAAAAGCATATTGATATGTTACCATATCAAAACCACAGGTATGATCAGATTGGTTACATAATATATATATGCAATAAATATTAATTAGGTGGAAAAAAATTGACTTTAGGCCCTGTACTTTTCACCTTATTTTTGCTTAACTGACTGATGAGAAATTATTTTTGCCGAACTCAAATTATTTTTAGTTCATTTTAGTGAGCTGAAATTATTTTTGCCAAACTGTTTTTTTTTTTTTCAATTCTTTGTTATATTTCTTCTTTAAAGCTAGACCCTATTCACTTCACCATATTTTTGCTGAATTGAAATTATTCTTTACAATTATTGATTTTTATTGATCTTAACTTATTTTTACTGAACTAAACTTATTTCTACGGAACTGAAATTATGTGAGCTGAGCTTATTATTGCTGAACTGAACTCATTATTACTAAACTGAGATTATTTTTTACTGGATATACTTGTAAATGTAATCTTAATGATATACTTCTTTAAAGGTGAAAAGAACAGGGCCTTGCCGATGTGATCTTAATGATATACTTTCTCCGTTCTGTTAATATTGCAACAATGGATTTTTTGCACTATTCATCACTCTAGTTTGACCATATAATATGATTCATTCGTTAAGCAAAATATAGTCATGTGGGATCTTGTTGGATTCATCTCATAAAATACTTTCACAATATCAACTTTTTATAATTTTTACTCTTACACAATTATAAATATTTAGCATATAAAATGTGCATAGGGATGCGTAATTTCCTCCTTGTTGCAATATTAATAGAACGGAGGAAGTACTTGTTACGAACTAAACGGTAAAACGCTCCATAACAAATTATGATATTGAATACTAATGCAAGGAGGAAACTCCAAGAAAAGTATAAATGCATAATCTTATTCAAGACAAATTTTTTAAGAAAGATATAAAATTCTAAGGAAAAATTATCAAAAATAATACAACCTTTAAGCGGTCCGCCAAAAACAAGTCGACCTTTTGATTATTTCTAAATAATACTACCTTTATTCATCCCCCACTCTCGAAAAACCTAAACAGACCTCCCCTTAACCACTCTCTTCCCCTTACCCACCAATTGCCTCCCCGAAAGTCCGAAACTCCTCTCCCTCACCCACAAAACCCCCTAAAATCATCCCCCACGCTCGAAAAACCTAAACCAGACCTCCCCAACCATCGACGGCGGCTTCAGTTAAGGTTTTTGGGAGGTTTTGTCGGGGGAGAAAGGGGGCATCAGGGATGGGGTTGGTTGTACGCGCGACAAGGGGAACGGGGTCGGGGTCACCGTTGGCGCTGGGGTATGGGCATGGCCGGCGTCGGGAATGAAGAAGGTGGCAGCGGTGGCTGGTGGGGAAAATGGGTGGGGATGGGGTTTTTTTTAAAAATAAATAAAATAAAGTAAAAATCATAATGAAACTAAAAATTAAATAAATAAAAATTAAATTAATTTCATACCAATAAACTAATGACACATGTCCCACATAAGTTAATAACCGGTCATAACTTGTTTTAAGCGGATACCCTATAAAGGTAGTATTATTCAGAAATAATCAAAAGGTCGACTTGTTTTTGGCGGACCGCTTAAAGTTTGTATTATTTTTGACAATTTTTCCAAATTCTAAAACAAACATCTTAAAATAGCTAAAGGTAACAAAGTCCTAAACCTTATTCTCTATTTACACTTCCTTTTATTTTCAAGGCCATTTTGTAATTAAATATGTGCTTATTTATTTCACCACAACAAAGTTCTGGAAGAATAAGTCAAATAAGACGCAAATAAATATGAACACTTAGTTGCTTGAAGAGCTTATGTAAGCAGACATCTAGCATTACATGGATAGATAAAGCCAGCTACACACCTATGTCCTTCCCATCTCCTTAATAAGTAATAATAGTCTTTGTTGCTGACCTGTTCAGAGCATATACTACACTTATGAATGGATCCAAAAACAATGAAATTATAGTATTGAGTTATGCTTGAATTTAAATGGGTAACTAAATCAGATCAATTAAGACAAAATCACTGAGCTGACTGTTGAGCTGGCAGACTTGTGATAGTTTGTTTAATTTGGGATTGGATAAATCTAAAACCCTTCACCAGCCCAGCACCAATACATAAGTAAGAAGTTGATTAATGAACAGAGACAGTGAGGCCAAAATTGCATGATTACAGTTGGGAATGAACAACTCCCACTGAGGTTCAGAAATTTGACAAACTTTTAAATAAAACGGATGTTCAGTAAATTACTGAACATTCGTTATAAAGTGACAATAAAATGTGCAAAAGTTACACCTAAAACGCACAAAAGTTACCCTGACATATATAAAAGTTATTTATGCTTCATTGATAAATTTGACAAAAGTGACACTAAATTTGACAAAAGTGACACTAAATCTGACAAAAGTGTACCCGATGTACAGTAAATTACTGAAAACCGGGTGTATACAAAAGTTTTCCCAGAAATTTACCTTATTTCAAGAGCTTGCTACTTATTAATGTTTGAATCAGACCGAATCACATTAGACCAGACCTGATGCAGATCACACCAAGCAATAACTTATTTCAATTATCTAATTTGTAAACATCTTTAATTGCGTATCAGTAAAATAAAAAAATAAAAAAAATATTTAAAAAAAAGAAAAAAAAAACTAATATAAAGCAGAAATTTGGAAAACTAAAACTGAGAAGAAACTAACAAGATCCCACATAATAATATTTTTCTGAAAATTTTATGTTAAAATACGTCAAAGTCTAGTCAGAGCAGGAGAAAGAGCCACCGTATCTGTTCAATATCACTACTGTAATGATAGAAACCTGCAGCTTAGCCTAAAGGGGAATACGCTCAGTAGAGCTCCTATAACCCATCCCATTTAGCTAAAAGATATTAAAACCTCCAATTATCTATTTATCTAACAAAATTTTTAACAAGGATATTGCTAATGGTATTTACCATGGAAGTCATACTTTAGATGATAGCGTTGCTGAGCTCTCTCTTGGGCTGTGAAAGCAGCACGAAAGAGGTTGGGCTACTTTGCGTTTCCAGAAAACGGACCTATATTCAGAGGTCCCGGAATCCCTACAGGCATTTCTGATCCAGATGCTACGAATGGATCCATCATATTGAGTTGGTTGGAATCTGAAACATCATTTAATAAAGATTTTCATACCTACATTCCGGGTCCAAACAAGCTTGTTACATGAAATGCACCAAAAACAAAACAAGCGACCCTGAAAAGTAATTAATAAATTTCAATGATCCTAGGCAAATCCAAAGAAGGTTTTACTTATGATCATCTAGATCCCAAAACACTTGGATTTGTGTAGAACAATGCACCACCAACAAACATGGTAGGATAAAAACAAGACCTGATCCTGTCAATTTACAGCATTTCATACCAACTAACCGCATCAAAATATTCCTAACATAAACAAAGCGCTTCTTCCGGAACACTCACATAATACAAATGTAAAAAAGTAAGATAGATGAATGAATATAAATAAATAAGTACAACAGAATTTCCTAAATTTTACAGAAGAATAACAAATGAATGACTTTGTTAAAAGGCAAGCAATGAGGCCACAAAATTAAACAAACAAAAAGAAACTACACGGAGGGAAAGAGAAATAAACCATAACACATACAGAATATTATATTGGGTAAATTCAGATATAACATATGCATTTGTCCAAGTATCAAACATGTCATTACCTCAGCAACTTCAGCAAAATATGTTCTCTGGCATGAGAGATAAGTTGCCAGACTACTAAGGAAATCGATCAAACAATTCTAACTAAATGCTTCCTAGTTTAAATATGAAATGATGGCAAGAATTGTAAAGTAATCCCAGTAGACCAAACAACAATCAGCACAAGTACTCAAGAAAATAAAAAGAATGAAAGAAATATTTCGTCTTAAATCCAAGCATCTGAATTCATTATAAACAATAAGTAAACTTTCACTGAGGTTGATAACCTAATTACATTGAGATAGCTGATTTGATGATTACATCGATTGGCCTATTCTAATACTTTTTATGAGATTGTTATTTCCAGCTGCCAATTGCCATAAACAATTTCATTGGAAAAAATCTAACTCATGAATCTAATACTAGTACGTGTAAAATTTAACTTGTGCAATACAATTATACTCACAATTAGGTAATATATGTGAACTCATACTCAAAGAGCATGACATATAAGTGCAAAACAAGCAACCAAATTCATTCATAAGCTTATCTATTACAAATTTATGATACAAATTACTTCCTTTACTTACGTATTTATTTATTTATTATTGCAGAATGTTAGGGGTTGTACAATAATTAAGAAGATCATATAACAAGAAGAGAAAAAGAAAGAAATATTAGAGGGACCCAAGAGATGAGGAATGACATAGCTCATATAAGTCAAATCATATGCAGGTAATGTTGCAATTAACAAACAAATTGTTCAAAATTTAACTACCATACTGAAAATTACCAACACTGATTATTCTACACAAAAGAATTTACACCAATTTCAATCACAATAGACACGCACACAAACCACACAAATTGAACTAATCACAAGTAGGGTACCTTAATAGCTCTTCAAATTTGGTTTTCGCCTCCAATTCCTTGTATCAAAACCTTACAATTATATTCCAGGTTAAGAAGAGTAACCAAACAGTTCATCGAAGTATCAAACCCAAGCCTGAGATCTCTCTACTTCTCACAAGTAGGTAGTAGCAGATCTGATCCATCATTGTTAACAAAATGGTTACCATGATCTCCATAAAAGAAAACAAGGCCATCTGCACCTCTTCGTGGATTGCCACTGATCATCAATACTCCAGTTCTGGTTGGAAACTACTTCTCTGGCAGATCAACCTTCAATAAAAACAACACACTTGATGCTTGAACAAGTAAAATCAAGTTCTAAAATTACAATATGCTGCAACTACACAGTAGCCATTATACTCGAGAGTCAAAGATTCTTTCAGTGACATTTAACATAATATAAAACGTAATGCAAAGCATAAATATGATTTCCACAACCCTAGGTCAAACCATGAAAATGTTCTTACTAGCTAACCTTCCATATTACAACCCTAGGTCAAACAATGAAAATGTTCTTACTAGCTAACCTTCCATATTACAACCCTAGGTCAAACAATGAAAATGATTTTACTAGCTAACCTTCCATATTGATCACGTCGCACTAATGTTTCAGGAAATGGAATAAATGAATTTATGGATTTCCTACTATCTAACAATCCCCTTAATTGTAATAAATAAATCACTTTGCTTACTCAATTAACCATATGAGATTATTTTTGTCTTTCTTAATTTGTACAATTAGTCAATAATCAACATTCAAGCAAGCAGTTTACTACTGCAAAGAAAGCAATACCAGGTTACAACACTCGGGACAAGACTTTACAACTCTTAATTGTTAACCAATACAATTATAATGCAAAACTCTAATTTACTTTCTTATTATGTGATTACTAATTATTTAAGGCTGAGAGTTAATTTGGCCCTCGTCACTGGCCAAACCTCGCTTCGCCTCCAAAAACACTCCATCAAAAAATCGAAACACACAAATGAAAGCTTATGATCAATTATATAAACAAGAGTATTGCTTTACAAATGCTTTTGGGTACTGAACCAATCCAGTTTTTGATTTGGGTATTGAACCAATTCATAAAGTCCCAATTTAGAAATAAAAAATAAAATAAAAAACTCAGAAATTTGCAGAATATCAAAGGAAACCACAAACCCCTTTTGTCTGCACCTGCAATTCCATGTCTCTGAATTCGTGGGAGCAAAAGGGGATTAATAATCCGGAAAATGGCAATGTAAAAATCCATTATAATTCAAAAAAAGTTAAGCAATTTTGAAAGAAAATTATTAGACACCCATTAATTTACCTAAGATGCAGTATACTGGATTGGATTTTTGGATAAATTCATCTGGATAAATCCCAATTAATGGGTAGTGTAGTAGTAGTGTTGCATTTTTATGATGAATGAATTAATTAATAAGGGTGAAGAACAAGAGAAGCCGAGAAGGTGATGGGTCCGTGGTACTCACTCCGTTTTTTTTTTTGTTACAGTTTGACGGACACATAGTTTAGACAATTAAATTGACAAATACTCCCTCCATTTTTAAATATTTGTTCCATTTCTTATGTATATAAATCATAAACATTAGTCAACATAGGACAAATGAATAGTGCAAAAAGTAGAAATGGAGCAAGTATTTAAAAACGGAGGGAGTATTGAATGTGAGAGAATAAATATAATAAAAAAATGTAGTACGTAGTGGGTTTGGGTGGGGACCATGAGAGGATAGAGATATAATATTATAATGTAGATTTTTTCCAAAAAAAAGGAAGTGTAATACTTATTAAAACACGGGCGGATTTAGGGCTTGTTCATATTTACTTATTTTCAGTTCAGTTCAGTTCAGCTCCAATCAGTTCAGTTCAGTTTAGTTCAGTTCAGCTCCAATCAGTTCAGTTCAGCTCTTAATTTCCCTCTCTCATAAAATATTCATTTCAGCTTAGTTCAATTCAGTTCAGTTCAGTTCAGTTCAGTAAATATGAACAGACCCTTAATAAGAGTATACCCAATGAATGACCCAAAATTCTTGGTAATGGATTATATTATAATTTCTTCTTTTTCCACTCATCTATGACCAAATCACATTACCAACCATGACCAAAGACTCCCAATATTTGCCCAAAATAAATTTGGTCATGCTTGAAGTTGTTGCTCAATACATGCAAATAGCCATCTCCATCTTCCAATAAAAAATAGCCACTTGTCAAATAATAGCTTTATGACCAAACTTTTAGCTTGGTCATTACAAAGACTACGTCATGAACCTCTTTCATCCTTTATTTCTTTCTTCCATTTTTTTTAATATAAAAAGTCTTTTCTCTCTCCTCATGGGTCATCCAATAGCCACACTCTAAGTGTAACACTTAAAAAAAACACGGAGGGAGTAGCAATAACTATAACTTTGGGATTTGGATGGTAGTAAGATAAAATAAAAAATTAAACCGATAGTAAATGTGAAGTAAGGGGCTTTCGCTGGTAGCAAATGTCAAATTTTCCTAAATGTTATTATATAATATATCATTAAATTCGTCATAATGTCTATTTTTATAATATAATTTTATTATAATTTTTACTAATTAACAATTAAATATATTAATGGTCAAAGTTGTGCCTTGACAAATGTGCAGGTCAAACTGATGCAAATAAAAAAAAACAGTGGGAGTAAAAAAATATGATATGGAGTATGATAGTAGACCCACTCGCATTATATCTCCAAAATGCTACTCTCTTCGTTTTTTAAGTGCTCCATAAGAGTGTACGCGGTGTTTTAGACACAACGATAATATATAAGTAGGTATGGTTAGAAATAAAAGATTTGGAAAAGTAAGAATGAGAAATATGAAAGGGGATACTTTAGGCATAATGTTTTTTATTGATGGAAATATAATAAGCATAATCTGATAGGGAGAAATATTATAAAATGATTATGAGGTCAAAAGGAAGAAAGAAAAATAATACTCAGTATATAATGTGAATGAAATTTCTAAATTTGATTATGGAGCACTTAAATTAAAGCGGTCGTTTTCATAAAATAAGACTTTTTTTTTTTTTTTAAAAAAAAAAAAAAAAGGTATACTAACCCTGCCACCGCCTGATAGCCCCATTTGAAGTGAAACGCTAAACATCGCCCGCAATTTACCATATAAAGCCCACAAATATGATATGATTTGACCATTATGCCCTTTTTCTAAAATTGAAATAATCTCGGTGTAAAAAATGTGGAGCCGTACTGGCTCGCCGGGGGAGACCGGAGGGCAGGCCGGAGATGCGGGGGACGCCGGAGGTACGTCGTCGTCGACGGAAAACGAGGTAAGTCACCGTTAAAATTCACGGTTTACCGTCGGAGTGGCTCCGGCGCCTAGGGTGGACGCCCAAACCGTAGCCTGGACGTCCAAGCCAGACGCCAGAACCACCAGAGTGGCGTCCAGCCCAGACGCCCAGACCACCAGACTGGCGTCCTGGGCAGACGCCACTCCACTGGGTGAGGCGGCCCTGCCAGGCGCCAGTCCAGTGGCTGTGGCAGCCCTGGCAGACGCCACCTTTAATAATTAATTTTTTTTTTTCTTTTTTGATTTTGTTGTTGTTTTTTATTTAATTTTTTTGTAAAAAAAAAAATCGAAAATGATTTTTTAAAAAAATTCGAAATGGGTTTTTTGTAAATTAAATTTGAAAATTCGAAATAGGTTTTTTTAAAATTAAATTTGAAAATTCGAAATGGTATATTTTTAAATTTAGTTTGAAAATTCGAATTGGGTTTTTATAAAAATTAAGTTTGATTATATATAATTATGTTTTTTTTTGTGTTAATTCTGTGTAAATATAGAAATTAAATGTATTATCCGTTAAATGTATTTATTGTAATATATAATTGATGCAGGAATATGGTGGAGACGGAAATGATTACAGTGGGATATTTGGACATGATGGTCCATTCGAAGAAGCTCAACAGGCGATTGATTGGGCAAAACAGGTTGCAATTGCAGCTGGATTTTGCTTGGTAGTAGCAACTCATAAATCTCAACGGGATGGTAGAATGGATCGCATTTTGAGATGTGACCGTTATCGCAAAAGAGAAGAAAGAGATTTTCGTACAGCCACTCGGTTTGACACAAAGCGGAAAGGTTGTGGGTGTGAGTTCAGAGTAAAGGTTCGACAACTACGGAGTCGTGACGGTTGGGAAGTGATAGGTTACTCTAAATGGGGGTATCACAACCATGAGATGATAGTATATGAAGAGGGTCATCGACAACTGAGCGGCTTAAGTCCTGCTGCGAAACTAGTTGTGAAAGGAATGAGTGATGCTCAAGTGAAGCCTGCTAAAATATTAGCATCTGTGTTAGAGAAATTTCCAGAAGACCATCCAAACCGAAGACACATCTACAACGTCAGACAGCAACTCAGGTTTGAACGGTCAGAGGGAAGGAACCCTATACAACAGCTGCTACACCAGGCACAATCACGTGGTTACCTGTTCTGGTTTGATTCTGATGAAGATACAGCGGAGGTGACTCATCTTTTCCTTGTGCATCCTGATTGTGCTGATATGATCAAGTCTTGGCCATTTGTGATTTTGATCGACTCAACGTACAAGACAAACAAGTACAAGTTCCCTCTGGTTGAGATGGTTGGGATGGCTCCAACGAACCAGAACTTTCTGATTGGTCATGCAATCATCAGGGATGAGACGGCTCCAAGTTATTATTGGGTGTTGGAGAAGCTGAGAAACTACATCGGGCCTAATGTTCATCCAGCAGCCATCGTCAGCGACTGTGAGGGAGGTCTCTTTGCCCCCATAGCAGAGCTGTTTCCCGAATCGAACCACTTATTGTGCACATGGCACATCAACAACTGCGTGAAAGTGAAAGCCTACAACCTTTTCAAGAAGAATTTGGAAATGGCAGAGAGATTGGTGAATGGTAAGTGGCGGAAGATCCTACAGGCTACCACAGATGTTTTTCAAATGGGCGAAGACAACTACGGTTTGGTGCGTGAGTTGATGTACAGCGAAATTGCCTCTAACCGAAATGTTTATCGTCATGTGTACCAGGATGACTTGGATGGCGCTCTGCGGCGTATCCGGTGGGGAGGTGGACCTTGCGGTGAAAATCATTATTTTGACGCGCCCCTAGATCTGTTTGCCGTTGCAAACATTTACAAATGCGCAGTCATGCATTTTGGCCTGGGAGTGCATAGTCAAGCTTATTATCCTTGTACCACGGTTCTCCCTTGGCGGTCGCGTGAGACTGTCACCACACCGGTCAGAGAGCTAGCTATTGCGTTTCTTGGGTCGTCATACAGACATTTCATCCGACTAGACATGTCAACCGATTTTCTGGTGCCACCGATTATACCTCGGTGGTACAACATTCGCACAACGAGCGTAGAGGGTTGGGATGCGCTATATAATGACCGGATCCACGAATGGAACACCCTAGCTGCATTTTAGTTTTTCATGTTTACATTCTTTATTTGTAATCTTATTTGTACGTTGCTCTTTTAATGAAAACATTAATATTTTATATTGTATTGCTTACTGCATTCTATATGTTGCATGGGTAAGTTGCGCGGATCCACGAACGGTTATATCAAAATTTAAAAACAACACTGATAATATGTTTAAGTTGGAAGTTAAAAGAACAATCTAAAATGTTACAATTTTACAACATAATGTCCAACATAATGCTCTATAAATAAAATACAATAACCATCAGTAATCCCTCCTCGACGACGACTCCCACTGCGCAAGGGTCTGTTCCAGACTATCAACAACAGCTCTCCCTGTTGCACTCATGATGTCCTTCTCAAGAGAGAGTTTCTGTACGTCCTGCATTATCTTTCCCATCCACTGCATACAACAAAAAACAGAAGATGAAATACAATAACAACAAATAAAACTTAATTTAAAGACAACGATAAATATAATAAAAGACATACCGCTTCCGTGGCAGTAGGCGGTGGCACATAATCATCATCGCTGTGGTCGAGATCAGCGATCAACCTCGGGTGCGAATACCGGTTGAACCATTCCATGTAGTAATGGTCACACATGGGAGTAACCCCAGAGGGCGGCCGCTGCAACTCCGCAGTCCATAAGCGGGCCACCATTGGAAACTGGTCCCACGTCCCGGTCATGATATCCGGCCATTCCACGACGTAGTCCCTCGACGATGCAGGTCGGACCGCCTTCATCGGGCACGCCGGGGGAGGAGGGACAACTTGGACAAATCCAAGCTGGCGAAGACAACGCTGGGGCATGTACGCCTCGACGATGTCACGATACTGAATGAGTCCCGTGTACAGGGTCCTGGGTACCCTAACACTAGGGTTCGGGCCGAAAGGCATCCAGTTCACCTGTACAATAACAACATATAAAATTTAATAACATGAATATAATATGTGCAAATAATAAAATGTAGACTCTATAAATAAACGTTACCTCTAAGGGGGACAGCCTGTCCAGCAATAACCGTATCGATCGGAGGCGGTCAACGGACTTCTTCTCCGAGCGCGGACTCCACGCACAAGCACGCGGCATCCCCTCATCAATAGGAACTGGGTCACGATGTGGTCGCAATGCAGGAAAGTACTCGTATATCCAGGTCTGCAATAGAGTCAGACACCTAGTAATACCTGCCGCGTCAGCCCGACTCGCAAATCCTAGTTGGCGATACAAATACGCCAACGTAGCCGATCCCCAGGAAAACTGGCCTACACTGTCGGGGTCACACGCCTCTACGATGTCGCGTGGCCTGAGCTTGTTTCCGCCGCTCTTATCCGGAAACAAGGTACATCCGAGGAGTAGAAAAACATAAGCACTCAGCTGTGCGTCGGGTGTCCTACGTGCACTCGGGTACAAACACCGCTGCAACACGGATGCGATCTTCACACCTCCGTGTTCCCAAACACCTAGCGCCTTGGTGTACAGTGCAGCCCTGTCCATCGCCAACAACTCCGCCAGCGAATCTGCCTGATCCGCATCAGCCACAGCACAAAGTCGTTTACCCTCAACACGAATCCCCAGAATGGCCTCGACGTCATGTAACATGATCGTCATCTCACCGAACGGAAGGTGGAAAGAATTTGTATCCGGCTGCCATCGCTCAATGAAAGCCGTGATCAGCGTACTGTCAATCTTATCGTGCATGGTGGCAGGAACGTGCTTCACCCCAGTGCCCTCCAGTCGCTCGAACGTCTCGCTCTCCGCCGGCCAGGCCTCAGCCCATGTACGCAAAAAGCTACAAGTCTTTTCCCGGGTATGACATTTCAACAACCCCGTAACTGAAGGCCTCTCCTGGTCCTCCCAAATACGGGCAGCTATGTGTCCTAGAAAGCTAGGAATCACACTCCCGTCAACAGGCCCACCGGGCACCTCACTCCTAACAACCCAAGAATCATTACCGGCCCTCAACCGTTTCCTGCTTGCCCCAGATACAGTGGACGCAGATGATGTGCCAGATCTACTAACAAACCTACCACCCCTACCCTTACGCACCTCCACCATATGCGTCTCGTACATGTCATCAACCCTCTGACTGAATGGACCGTAATCATCATACGGTCCACTGCCATCGTCCACATCCTCATCCTCATCTGCGCCCTCCTCCTGCTCCTCCTCCTGGTCACCCTCCTCAGCATCATCATCGTCATCGTCATCCTCATCCCGACGGTGGATCTGTTCTCTACGAACTGAGGCCGAAATACCACGGGATCTGACATGTCTATGCCCCGACCTCTCCACTGAATAACTTCTACTAAGAAGCTCTATATTCTTCCCCGCACCATGACGACCCAGTGAATTCTACACAAAATTTTAAAATATATAAACATACAAAAATTTATACGATAAATAATCATCATCGCAAATCAAATAAACTAAAAACATACAAATAATTGTAAACAAAATATAAACGTAGAAAAAATACAACGAAATTGAAAAAATTTATAAAAATAAACAACAAAATATAAAAACAATTCAAAATTATATTACACAAAAAAAAAAAAAAATTAAAAACAATTTTTTTTTAAAAAAAAAAAAAAAAAATGGGGGGGGGGCGCCCTGGCTGGACGCCCAGCCAACGGTGGTGGCGCCAGCTGCAGACGCCGCCACCAGTTGGCTGGCGCCTGGGCTGGACGCCACAGCCACGGCTGCGGCGCCTTGAATAAACGCCACAACCGTGGCTGTGGCGTCCAGCCCAGGCGCCAGCCAACTGGTGGCGGCGTCTGCAGCTGGCGCCACCACCGCTGGCTGGGCGTCCAGCCAGGGCGCCCCACCGCGGTCACGGCGGTTTTTCCCTTTTTTTTTTTTTTTTAACAAAATGTACCTTTCCTCCTTGGAACATCCTTCCCTCCGCCGCCGCCGCCAATTCCTTGCCTTGCCGCCTCGACATTGCCGTTATTTGAAATTTTTTTTTTTAGAGAGGTTGAAAGAAGATGAGTAATGAGAGTGTGAGTGATGAGAGTGTGAGTGTTTTTTTTTAAGGTCAAGGGCAATTTTGGCAAACCAAGTGAATTTTGTGGGCTTTATGTAGTAATTTGTGGGCGATGTTTAACAAATCCCCATTTGAAACCCCCACCTGCTTTCCAATAGCCCACTCACTCTCCGACAACCCCCCATCCTTTAACAACAACCCTATCCAAAACCCCCATTCCTTCACGACACCACTAACGGTTCCCTGCTCCCAACGGCCGAGGTGGAGGTTTATGATGTTATTGTTGTCAAGGAGCGGGGTTGTTGGAAAATGGGTGGGGTTATTGGGAAGAGGTGGGGGTTTATGACCGAGTTTCGTAGAGATAGAAGTAGAAAACCGAAGGAAGATAATTGAATGGGCCCCACAAATGGAATAGTAACAGTGGCAATTAAATGGATGCAAAATCTATATACTGTATTTTAGCTTTTGCTGATAATAAAATAAAAATAAATTTTAAATAGGTACGGAGAAGTAAAATTCAAAGTGTTGTAGTTAAGTGGTAATAAAAGTCAAAATTTTGATGAACATCCTTACTCAAACAAAATTAACATGACACCCTACATTTCTCACTCCTTGCTCAACCTTGTCTTGATGAACAATTACACATTTCCTTTCTTAATCATGAACCAGAGAAAGAAGTGAAATTGCAATTTTAAAACCTTCAATTTCACTCCTTGCTCAACCATTCTGATTTATTTTGAGTTTAGTTGCAGTCTTATAGATGCAAGAATCAGAAAGTACAATCACCCATCAAATCTTTTGTAAACATCAAGTGTTAGCCGATAGTTTACAAGCATAGCCACTAAAAGTGATGCTCTCTTAAAGAAATCAATTGAACTCATCAGATTTTCTTCCAATGAAGAAATGAGTCATAATATAATCTTAGATGTATTATGCACACAGTACAACCAATTCTACAACAGATTTTGCCCCTTGTACCTGTCATAAACAAGCATAGCAGACTAAAATCAATAGGTTTGTAGGTTATAGTTTTGATTCACCACTACTTTAAAAAAATATCTAATTTGTAGTTTCAGATATCATGTAATGCAAATGTTTATCTGATTGACAAATCACACTCAGATGCTAATCATCAGTAAACCTTGGAAAACTTATATTCAGCCAACTGGTATGTTCCAGTCAAATGAAGAGCTAAACACTTTCAATATTTGAAACCAGGAAAGCATTTAGTTTTGATATGCAGTATAATCAAATTTCAAACTCATACTAAAATCTCAATTAGTGTACCGAGAACAACGGGACGAAACAAAACCAGAACAAAAGAAAATAACAACCTGCTTATGAGTTTGCAACAAGGTTTTAAACCTTTAAGGCAGCTGCAGTAGAGGTTGGAGTACTGAGAACTAGAGCATATAACTAAATGAAAATGACAAGCTGCTAAAGAGTTTGCAACAGTGACTTTAATAAACTAAGGCGACTACACCAATGTCCCGGTCTCCAGATTTGATGGCTTATGCTTCTCTCTGACTGATATCCCCATGAATATCACTCGATCTCAGTTTTCCTGTGAATTTTCAGGAAAAGCATAAGCAACTTTCACAACTAAAGAAATTTCATCAAACATCATCTCAATGGCATCTATTATTTTGAATTACTCTGCCGACTTTATTTCCATTAACAACCAGATAAGATTTTGATACAAAATAGATTATAAAAGAAGACACTTTTATTTATACTAACAAACAGCAAAGAGTCAGCATACACCTTAGCAACTTCCTGTACTTAGCAAGCTATAGCATTTTTATATACAGACTCATGCATGCCAGACATACTCATTAGTAACAACATAGATGTAGTTAAGGGCCTGAATTCTTTTTTCCCTTAGGAAAGAAACTGGAAAAGAACTGTAATATACTATTGTGCAGAAGAATGTACCACACACTTAGAAATCCACTTTAAGGGAAATAAATAGTGTCCATCATACCATAACAATACAAACTAAAACGGGAATGTGAGCTACTGAAATATTTCTACTTCTCAAATGCAACAATGAAAAATCTGAGTTGGCTAAAGAAATCACATGCTTGCTTCAAAAAGTCTAGGATAATAGGATCTCTAAAATTGAATCTTAAGATTCATCATTTAAAGGAAAACTTGGTCACAACAACACATAAAGGTGTGTGTAGCAGCACAACCTTTCAAAGGCGCGGTCCACATCACAAACTATATAATTAGATGCACATAACAGGCTAACAACATAATGTCATAAAGGACACCAACAAACTAAAATTCCATGGGAAAAGTGGAATCTTCAATATTTTCTTGTTTTAAAAATATTTTTTAAACTTACATGATTTTTTTATCACACGTGACTATGTTATCCTTCCCTTCTATAAATTAATTTAAACACTTCTTAACCTCCACCATTAAAGCGATTCAAAAAGTTTTCGCCACTATTTTCCTTCATTCGATTCTTCAGTTACTTTTTTTTTTTGTATATCGATCTCATGTGATAGACTTAGTTTCCTCTCTCTCCACTGAGTTAATTACTAAATTGATAAATTACAGAAAATCACCCGAAAACCATTTTATTCCACCAAATTTCATGAAACATAAGTCACATTCTAATACCAAGCCCAACAAAATGGTTTAAAATACTTTAAAAAAATATATATATAATTAGATTTTAGGATAGATCAAATTAATTTTCAGGTTTTTGATGTACAACACTTTAATGCTGGAGGATGAGAGAGATAAAGAGGGATTAAATACACTAGAAAAAACAAAGAAACTAATTTAATCACGTGAGATGTAAAAAAAAAGTAACTAAAGAGGCAAACAAAAGAAAACAATGGCGAAAACTTTTTGAAATAATCCATTTTAATGGTGGAGGTTGAGAAGTGTTTAAAGGAAAACAATTAATGGAGAGAAGACTACTTAGTCACGTGAGATAGAAAATCAACTAGGAAGGAATTAAACAAAAATATTAAAAAAAAAAATTCTATAAAAAGCTATAAATTATTGAATATTCCACAATCCGACGGAATCTCAGTTCATCGGTGTCACGTGCACCCAAGTCCATAGTTTGTGATGTGGAGTGCACCTTCGTCACAACCGGTGTTGCTGTGGCCAATATTTCCAAATATAAAAGCGCCTTCCCCACAAAAATCTTAGAAGTATGCATGCACTATTTCAGCATAACATTTGACTAATTCTAGCATGCAACTAGAAAAATAGCTATTAAATAACATAAACCAGAATATTTTCTAATTAATTGCTAGTTTATAATTTACAACAATTAAAGTTACACCGTCAAAAATGTTGTATTCACATCAATATGTTCATATGTAAGTACACCCACACATAAAGCAAAGTATTTGCAATGAAACAATATAACGGATACAGAGACAACATACACATAGCTAACATAAGATGACAAAATGACAAGTCACTATGTCCTAGAGAGCACATCTAACCGCTTATAATACTAACCCTCTCTCCAGTTGCCAAAAATGTTCATGAAAATAAAGTTCTCATAAACACATGGATATCATTGAAGCTATTTGATATAAGTTACCACATGTGTCTATACTCAAATAATGATATAATTTACCACATGTGTCTACTCAAATAATACAAATTAATACTGTAGCTAATACCGTTGCTGCATTTGTAAGATGACAAGGAAAATAAAAGGTCAAACGAAACACATAAAACCTTACTAATTAAGGGGAATCAGCAATGGCCTAGGTTGTGAGGGATAAGCAGCTGGCAAAAACATTGTAGTTTATTTTTTATCAACCTCTTTAAATTTTTAGGCAAATATTCAGTGTCTAACTTCTAAGAGAGTCTGGTTCACAGCACAAGCATCCTCATTATACAAGAGTTTTGAATCATTATCTCAAGCTACCAGCAAACCCTTAGCAAGCAGTTACAAACTGGTCAAACCTTCTTCTTACCATTTCAGAGATACATTCATTATAAGGGTATAAGGAATTAACCTATTAAACCCTCGTGCCCAACTGGAACACTGTGGAAAGGGTAACACATCTGCAGCACTCGGCCATTTCAGAAATACAGAAATAAATTCTACAGCAACTGCAGCACACAGCCACATAGTGGCGATACACCAGGCATAACTTAAGACTTCTATAGATATATGACACAATACAGATCCAGCCACATCTTGCATAAATCCGAGAAAACGAGATTGAAGAGACTATGAAAACCACAACGCTAATCAAAAACATATGAGCACCTGTACAACCAGCCAAGCACTGTGAGTATGTGACCTTTGTTCATCTTCTGTGACGTGAACAAGTGCGTCATCTTACGACAAAATAATTCCTTTAGAGGCAGTTCATTTATTATTGATGCACGAAAGCAATTCATTTGTTTCAACTGAAAAAGGAACTTTATCTGACCATTTATTGCCTCTTATAAAGTTTGAAATAAAAAGTATTTAGCAATTCAAACCTGAGCAATAAGGTTCAGCCTTCTTATGCAACAATAAGCACAAAGATTTGTAAGTAATAACGGTAAATCAAATTATTACGTACTGTGTTTAAAAAAACAAATCTTACGGCATTGCAAAGGCCACGATAGGAAACCTTGATGCTGAATCATTTAAGAATCCATGAAAAATTCTTATCCCAAGATATCACAATTTAAATAAACTTAGATAAAAAAGAGGACAACAGTGAAATAATTTGTACGAAGTATTTCACACTTCTAGTCAATTTATTCTATTACTCAAGCCCTAGAAGCAACAGAATTTCAATCTCTTCTCTGTTTTTATATGAAATTTTCTTACTGAGACTGTTTTTCTTTAGTATTATTATTTGTTGGTCACAGGCAAGATAAACAAAAATGATTCGGGGTTGGTTAACATGAGTCATCATAAGGAACTTTTCAAAAAAGTGAAACAACAAAAATAATGAAATAAATTAAATGAAAGTGGAAGAAAATGAGGGGGACATAGGCACATAGCAAGCAAGAGGCAAGGACAGTGAAATTTGAGGAAATTTTTATAGAAGAGAGCTAAGAGGAGATAAAAAGAGAGGGAAAACACATAAAAGGTTTGAGAAAGACTTACAAAAGGAAATAAAACATTTTGCAAAACACTTCATAGAGAAAATAAGAGTATACATATTAAAAGTCAAGTCATGTCCTCTGCAAAAAATTTCTCCCTCCACTCCTTTTCCGAAATGGAATCTAGACTAGAGTTACTAACTTTTCTGTTTTAATAGTAAATTAGAATTTTTCACAAAGAACTCATTTATAAATTATAACTATAATTCTTAAAGTAACTGCTCTAATACTGAAAACAAAATTGATCAAGCAATAATCTATTTTCACTGATTACTAAAGTGGTACCAACTATATATCATACGCAAGTTAAATAAAGCATAAATGAAGATGCATTTTCGAGATTTACAATAGATAACACCTCAAATATCAGTCACGCACATTAGAACCAGCCAGATATTTCAAGTTTACGTGACAAACGAGCAAAACATATGGATTTAGCAAGGATATCAGTCAGACATGCATTAGAATTTGCTAGACATAGGGACTATAAATGCAAAAAACCAACACATGACCAAGAAAATCAAGTTAACTCGTCCATATAAAGAAGAAGAAACAAAATTGACTCAACATGGTAGCAAAATAGAATGACCAGAGCAGAAACTTCACGTAATACAAAATTACAAACCATGGTTTGTGACATTCAGCTCATAAAAATGCAACAATTAAATAATTCATAAACCATTTACGTTACTT
This sequence comes from Chenopodium quinoa, assembly GCF_001683475.1. Taxonomy (NCBI): domain Eukaryota; kingdom Viridiplantae; phylum Streptophyta; class Magnoliopsida; order Caryophyllales; family Amaranthaceae; genus Chenopodium; species Chenopodium quinoa. The sequence continues at coordinate 90,283 of NW_018744662.1, forward strand.
TACCAATTGACAAAAGTTTAAGAATCCAAAAAGCACTAGGAAGAAAGAAGCTTACAAATTAATCGAAGGCAATCGTGCACTCTTTCCCCGCCTCTTGTTAGGAATATGGTGAATCTCAAGTCTTTTTCTGTTATGCTCCTCCTGCATATTGTGATCATTATTTTGTTGCAGATGTGTTACACAATTGTTGTCCCCCAATAGAACCAGACTTTCTGAATAGACTTCTGCATGTGGAGCAATGTATGAGTCCAGGGGCTGAAAATCCACAATTTTTGCAGGTTCCATAAGCGAGAAGCAAATCCAGTTACCATTACCACATAATATTAATTCGCCATTCATATCGATGCTAAGAAAGCGTTTCCATCCTATTTCAGGGTACATATCCAAATGAATTCTGAATAGTTTGGTCCACGACTCTTCCACATTATACTCTTTCATTACCCATACGTCACATCGATAACCAGGAAATTGGTGGAGCAGGAAAATAGTCCCCGAGGACCCCACAATCCGATGATCTGAGTCAATATTAAGTTTCCCGTCCTCAGGACATGCCATTTCCATAAAAGTCTCAGCATTCAGACTAAAATACACGATACAGTACTGATTACCATCTTTGTGAGTCAAGAAATGGAGAGCACCATTAACAAAAGCAGGAACACTTAGTTGCTGCAAGGGCACAGAATTTCTGACACATCTCCATGATTTAGTACTCAGAGAGAAAATGTCAGCGGAGCATGCAGCGGGTTTAGTCGAAAAAGACAAAGGCGTATTGTCAACTCTCCTACTTGCTGTGAAATTACGAAACCAAAAGGCAATCCTTAAAATTTTATAATCATTAGCTACAGCATCAAAGCCAAACCCAAAAGAACATTTTAGGTAAGTCAGTGATCTACTACCAGAAGGTTTACAATAAAGATTAGGAACCTGATAAGACTTTCTGATGGTGGGGTTCCACAGAGACACAGGGTTGAGTTCATGAGTGTCATCCCATAAGCAAATCACCCCATCAACACAACCCCCAACAGTATAGTAGTTCCCTTCAGGCCTATCAAATGGGAAACCCAGATCCCAAATTGTCCTAAAAGAACCAAAACTACATTTTTCATCATATAAGATATATATTTCTTTCTGTTGGATGTTGCAGTAGCGCCTAAAGAGAATATTATAGTTACCAGTAGCATGGTTGTGAAGTTTGTGTGAAGAAATGAAATGGGAACTACTAACAAGAAAATACCAAGATTGGCAAACAGACCTGAATCGCAGCAGAGACTTTGTAGGCAATCGCACCAGAATTTTCAGCACCAATTCTTCTGGAATATCACTCTTTTTTTTTTTTTTTTTTTTTTTTTTTTTACAGAACAAGGAGAATGGGGGTGTAGATGAATCCAAAATCAGGTTTGAAAAGGTGAAAGAATGGCTGCGGAAACTATATGAAGGAATTGAAAGAGGATGGATGGCTTTCTGAAAACCTAGTCCACTATGCCTTCTGAATTTGGGCCATCAAGGCTCCATTTACATTAAGTATAACACCCCCAAAAACTTCAAATCATATCAAAGTGAATCGAATCCCAAATAATACAGCCCATATTAACTGAATGTATATATTCAATTCATTTATCAAAATGGAAATGAATGATTTCTAGCAGAAAGAATCCTGCACATTGATTACTTACCAATAAATACCACAACTACGATCAGATTGATCACATCATATAATTTTATAAATACTCCCTCCGATTTTTTTCTTCTACCGACTTTTAATTTTAGGCCGTTCTTTTAAGTTCTACCCACTTTGCTTTATTTTATCAACGACATTCTCTCTTTGCCTATCCAACCCCACAATTATTACACCGTTCCATACTCTCTCTCTCTCCCTCACTTTATTCACTTTTTTTTTTTTTTAACACAAACCCACCTTTTACCATCCTCTCTCTTACATTATCTTACTTCCACTCACAGTGAGTAGAACATAAAAGAACGGTGGTAGTATTAACTACATTGAAAAAAATTTGACTTTAAAGATGTAATCTTAATGATATATTTGATAAGAGCTAAATGGTAAAATGCGCCATCACAAATGATGATATTGACATTACTAATGCAGGGAGGAACCTTCAAGATAAGTATATATGCATAATCTCATTAAAGACAGATTTTTTTATGATAAAATAAAAATTATAAAACTAACATCTTTAAGAAGCTAAAGGCAACAAAGTCCTAAATCTGTTTGTCTATTTACACTTCCATTTATTTCCACAACATCTTTGCCTTTTGGTAAATTAAGGACGTGCTAATAATCCACAACAACAAAGTTCTGAAAGAATAAGTCAAATAAGACGCTTATAAATACAAACACTGATAGAGATACTTGAAGAACTTATCCAAGCACGCATCTATCATTACATAGATTGATTTCAATATGTGTAAATAAGGGATGTGTTTATATTTCACCACAACAAAGTTTTGGAAGAATGAACCAAAGAAGACGCATATAAATGCGAACACTAATAAAGTTGCTTGAAGAACTTATCTAAGCAAACATCTAGTATTACATAGATAGATAAAGCCAGCTACACATCTTTGTCCTTCCCATCTCTTTAATAACAAATAATGGTCTTTGTTGCTGAGCTATTCAGAGCATATGCTACACTTATAAATGGATCCAAAAACAATGAACTTATAGTATTGTATGCTTGAATTTAAACAGGTAACTAAATCAGCTTAATTCAGGCAAAGTCATTAAGCCGAGAGTTGAGCTAGCAGACTTCTTTCATTTGGGATTGGTTAATTCTAAAACCATTCACCAACCCAGCACCAATACATAAGTATAGATCATGATTAATAAACAGAGCTAGTGAGGCCCAACAGCATGATTATAGTTAAGAATGAACAACTCCCACAGAGATTCACATATATACCTTGTTTTAAGATCTTCTTACTTATTTATGTTCCGAATCACAAATTCACAATAGACCAGACCAGATGCAGATCACACCAAGCCATAAATCATTTCAATTAACTTATTTGTAAATATCTTTGATTGCATATCAGTATTAAACATTATATAAAGTAGGTATTTGGAAAACTTACACCGAGAAGAAACTAACAAAATCCCACATAATAATATTTATCTAAAATATTTATGTAAAAATTAGGTCAAAGATTAACTAATCACATAAACAATTTATTCCTACTATAAACAAAGCGCTTCTGCCAGAAGACTCACATCAAACAAATGTATAAAAGTAAAATAAATGATTGTATATAGATAAGTACAATAGAATTCCCTAAATTTTACTGAAGAATAACAAATGCATTATGTTGGTATAAGGCAACGATGAGCCAAAAAAATTGAACCAACATAGTTGTTACAAACTACTCAGAGGAGAAAAAGAAAGAAACCATAATACATACAGAGTATTATATTAATTAAATTTGGATATGATGTATGCATTTGTCAAAGTATCAAATATGTCATTACCTCAGCAACTTCAGCAAAATATGTTCTCTGGCATAAAAGATATGACACCAGACTTCTAAGGAAATCAATCAAACAATTCTGACTAAATGCTTCCTAGTTTCAATATGAAATGATAGACAAATACAGGGAAAGAATTGTAAAGTAATCCCAGTAGACCAAAACAGGAATCAGCACAAATACTCAAGAAAATAAAAAGAAATAAAGAAACATTTCATCTTAAATCCAAGCATTTGAATTCATTATATACAATAAGTAAATCTTCATTGTGATGGCTTGAGATTACCTAATAACATTGAGGTAGCTGACTTGATAAATACATTGATTGGCCTATTCTACCACTTTTTTATGAAATTGTTATTTCCAGCTGGCATAAATAATCTATTACTGAAATGCTCTAATACTCTCATAAAATACCAAAATTCTATTAAGGAAATAATAATTTCACTAGAAAAAAAATCTAATCAAGAGTCTAATAATAGTGAGTTTGAAATCTAACTTGCGCAATACACTTATACTCACACATATATGTGAACTCATACTCAAAGGGCTTGACAAATAAGGCCAAAAAAGGAACAAGATTAATTCATAAGCCTATCTATTACAAATTTATGATATAAGATACTTCCTCTACTTAGTTATTCATTAATTATTGAAGAGTGTAGAGGTTGTACAATATTTAAGAAGATTAAGTCACAAGAAGAGAAAAATAGAGAAATATAAGAGGGACCCATGAGATAAGGAACATGATAGCTAGATAAGCCAAATCATATCCAGGTAATAATGCAATTAATAAACAAATTGTTCAATATTTAATCACCATCCTCAAAATTACCAAAACTGATTTTTCAACACAAAAGAATTTGCAACAATGTCAATCACAATAAGATGCACAACAGCCACACAAATTGAACTAATCATAAGTACTGTCAAGTAGGGTACCTTAACACTTTGTTTGGATAGGAAGAAATGGAAGGAAAAGAAGAGAAGAGAAATGGAGGGGGACAAAATCTCTTATTTGGATAAAAGATTGGGGGAAGGAAGGGGAAGGAGAGGGAGAGATCCATTTTCCCTCTCTCTTTAATAACCATAATCTCTCCAAAATTGGAGAGATTTGGAGGGAAAATGGAGCTCACCTCTCCCTCCCTTTCTTTTCCCTTCCCTTCCTCCATTTTCCCTCCCCTTCTTTTCCTTCCTTCTTTGCTATCCAAACAAAGCGTAAGTGCTCTTCAAATTTAGTTTTCTCCTCCAATTCTTTATATCAAATCATTACAATCATAGTCCAGGTTAAGAAGAGTAACCAAACAGCTCATCGAAGTAACAAACCAAGCCTGAGATCTCTCTAGTTCTCACAAGTAGGTAGTAGCGTATCTGATCCATCATTGTTAACAAAATGGTTGCCATAATCTCTATAGAAGAAATAAAGGCCATCTACATCCCTTCGTGGATTGCCACTGATCATCAACTACACCAGTTCTGGTTGGAAACTACTTCTTTAGCAGATTAACCTTCAATAAAAACAACAACCTTAATGCTTGGATGAGTAAAATCAAGTTCTTTAATTACAATATGCTGCAACCACACAGTAAGTCAGTAACCATTTTACTCAGAAGTCGAAGATTCTTTCAGTAACATTGACAACCCTAGGTCGAACCATGAAATTGTTTTTACTAGCTAACCTTCCATATCGATGATGTCCCACTAATGTTTCAGGATATTGAATGAATGAATATGTATTTCCTACAATCTTACAATGCCCTTAATTGTAATAAACAAACCACATTAGACATTTGCTTATTCAATTAACCAAATGAGATTATTTATTGTCTTCGTAATTTGTACATTTAGTCAAAATTCAACATCCGCAGCAAGCTAGATACTATTGTAGAGAAAGCAATACCCGGATAAGCACTCGGGGCGAGGCTTTTAAGGGACCCAAGCATGCCATGGCCATTGACCACCCCTCTACAACTCTTAATTGTTAAACAATACAATTATAATGCAAACCTCTAATTTACGTTCTTATGGTATACTAAATATTCAAGGTTGGTATTAGAATTGGCCTCCAAAATCCATTCAGAAATTGAAACATGCAAATGAAACCTTACCATCAATTATACTAACAAGTGTATTGCTTTAAAATTGTTCTTGGGTATTGAACCAATTCGTAAGTCCCAATTTAGAAATTAAATATAAAATTTTTTTAAAAAAAAACTCAGAAATTCGCAGAAAATAAAAGGAAAACACACAAACCCCTTTTGTCTGCAACTGCAATCCCATATCTCTGAACTTACACCCATCTGAATTCGTGGGCTAATAGGGGATTAATCTAGAAAATGGTAATGTAAAAATCCATTAGAATTCAAAAAAGTTAAGCAATGGAAGAAAAGTATAAGACAGCCAGTAATTTACCTAAGATGCAGTAGGTATTCAAGATTCGATTTCTGGAAAAGGGTTGAAAAAATTCCAGATAAATTCATCTTGACAATTCCTCAATTTATGGGTAGTGTAATAGCAGACTAATAAAAGATGTTTGCATTTTCAGAAATGTTGATGAATGATGAGGGTGAAGAACAAGAGTAGCCTAGAAGGTGATTGTAGACTGATCGGGAGTAGTGACCACTACCAGGTATTGGGCTCGTTTAGGGGCAAAAATGTAATTTCACATATTACTTACCCATGTTGTAAAAATGCATTCTCTCTCCTCTCAATAACAATATATAAATTAAGAATAACAGTATAAAAACCAAGAATAACAGTACACAAATCAATAATAACAGTATAGAAATTAATAATAACTGAGCACCGATAAAAAATTTCCGGCGTCAATTTCGACCGAACTCAGCGATTTCCAACATAGAACTCACCGTTTTTAATGGCTAGAGCCATAAGTTTGTGTCTCTTGTTTTTGGGTTATGTTTTTTTGGGTGGTTTCCAGTGATTTTTAATGGAGGTAGTTGCGTGTTTTTAGATTTCGACCAAGGTAGTAGTTGGTGGGGTGGGCTTCTTGCTGTCGGAGGTGAAGTTGTGGCGGGCAGAGGTTTGGCAGGCAATGGGAGCTATCCATGGAGGTGGGGAAAAGGGTTTAAGGAAGGAAGAAGATGAAGAGGAAAGGGGAAAAAAAAGGGAAAAGAAAAGGAAAATTGTGGTATTGGGTAGTATTACACATACCATGGTAGTGAGTAATACTTACTCGACTGATCAGAGTGATCATGATTTCTAACTTTAGGCTTTGTTTGGTTCAATATTAGTAGAGGAAAAAAAGAGAAAGGATGGGAAGGGAAGAAAAAAAGGAAAAGAAGGGAAAGGAATGTAATTTTATTTTCCAATATTTAGTTGATGAATAAGAAATGAAGGGAAAGGAATGTGATTTTATTTTCCAATATTTGATTGATGAATAAGAAATGAAGGGAAGAGAAAGGAAATTACTTTTATTTTTCTCTTTCCAGTCAAATTCCTCCGATTTTGAGAGGAAAGGAAAGCAAAAATTTTGTTAAGAGATTTTCCTCTCATTTCCCTTCATTTCCTTTAGATTTTTATGTCATTTATTCAACCAAACATGAGAATTTGATTAAAACAATTTCCTTTCTTTTCTTTTCATCCAAATTCCTTCAACCAAAAAGGTTCTTAAGGTTAGAGTGTGAAGGAATTGGTATGAATGACGTACTCGTGACTTAGACCTGGTAAACGGGTCGTTCGGGTCGGGTCAATCAATCTTCAGGTCGGGTCAATTCGGATTTCGGGTCAATGGTAATTTGGGTCAGGTTGGGTATCGGGTCAACACTTCGGGTTGTGTTCAGGTCGGGTCGATTTCGGGTCAGTCTTCGGGTTTCAATTATCGGGTCAAGTTCAGGTCGGGTTGAGTTCTAGGTCAATTTTCGTCTATGTCGATATAGAAATTTGATTAATAATACTTCCTCTATTATTTTAATACTTGTAAAACTACTCTTTTCACGCTTGCCGATACATTATTTAAATTGTTAATATCTTTTAATTGTGAATATGTAAAAAGTATAAAACATTAGATATTAATATACTCCCTCCGTCCCCAAATGATAGTCCCTTATGGCCTATTTTTGTCCCAAATTGATAGTCCCATTTGCTTTTTTCAAGTACTATTAGTATCAATTTTTTATCAAAATTCCCTCCAATTACAACAATATTTGTGCAAATTTAACTTTCCCATGTAAATTTTGTTTTTCAATGTACTTTTATTACTTTCTCTCTCTACTATTTTACATATCCAATGTAAATTTATCTTTTCAATATAATTTTACTACTTTTATTTAAGTTTTTTAATTCCTGTGATTTTTGCCCATAAGGGACTATCATTTGAGGACGGAGGGAGTAGTTGATATGTCAATTTTATATAATGTTTTACCCCCGTCCCTTGGTCGTTATTAAACATGGGCACGGGCCGTGCCCGTGCCGCCGCGGGCCATGCCCGTGCCGCCGCGGGCCATGCCTGGCCGTGCCGGGGTGGGAGTCGTGCCGTGCCGGCTCCGCGGCGGGCCGTGCCGTGCCTGAATTTGGCACACCCCAGCCCACGGCACGGCACGACCCACGTGCCTTGCGGGCCGTGCCGTGCCGGGCCGCGGGCCAAACCGTGCCAGGTTATTTTTTTTATTTTTTATTTTTTGTTTTAATAAATGAAAAAAAAAACGAATTAAACGATATATTTTTTTTAGTACAACTTAATATATGTGATTAATTTATGTTTATGTTAAATGTTAATGTTAATATATTTTGTTTTCATTTTTTGAACAACTTTATTTTAATTTAGGTTATATAAATTATTTATCTAATTAATAATTATGTTTAAGTTTATTTAAACAAATAAAAACAATTTTATTAATTTAGCAAAAAACAACAATGCATATAATAATAAAAAAATACGAGTGCGATAATCCGAAAACATAAAAAATTAAAGAATAACTTATTTTATTATATGACGGTAGCCGGTACGAATGTACGATAATTCAATAATACAAAATAAGTAATGATAATTAAAAACCGTACAATAGTGTATGTATATTGAATAACTTCATTTATTATACGGAATACGAAGTTCGATAATACAAAAAGAATACAATAGTGTATAATGTAAATATGTAATCATGTAATTATTATTGGTCGTCTTCATCTTCGCCTTCGTCTTCATCTTCGTCTTCGTCTTCGTCTTCTAGAGGTTCAAGTTCATCCGCCAATTGAGTTGATTGAGAAGTATGAGAACTAAAAGAAGTCGACGTTCCTTCATCGTCGTCGTTTTGTGCATAAGTACGATCTTGAGAACGAGTTTCGGCATCCAACCAATCCTTGAAGCAAACACACATTTCAAGTGTTTCGGGTTTTAGTCTTGTTCTTCTATCGTCTAAAACTCGTCCCGACGCACTAAAAGCTCTTTCGGAGGCAACGGAGGAGACTTGGATTGCAAAAATATCACGAGCCATTGCCGACAAAATTGGATGTTTCACGGTTTGTGATTTCCACCAATCGAGGATGTCGAGGCCAAACTTCTCTTCATCGTCCATGCATTTCATGAAGTCGTAACTTAAGTACATTTGCAACTCCGAAACATCGCTTTGTGTTCTCTTACTTGATGATGATTCCGTAACTGAAAACTTGGACATCATGTTAGCAGCTTGTGCAAATAAACCTTTGGCCCGTTTACTTACATTTTTGGATGTTTGAGAAGGGGAAAATCGAGACACGGTTCCATATTTACTTTCATAGGTGGAGTATAAAGAAAAAAAATCATTTGTCACCTTACTTTTAAAAGCTTCAACATCATCTTCAAAATTCATGTTACTATAATAAATATCAATTAATAAAAAGGTGCCATCATATTTTTGCCTAGGATCTAAAATAGAAGCAAAAATATAAATCATAGGAATATCGGTGTAATATTTACGCCATTTTTCCTCCATGGATGGAAGATATCCACGATAAACATGTTGAGATCGGTGTTCCGCAAAAAGTTGTGCAAGTAAACATGCATTACTAAGAAAAGAATGAGAACAAGGATTATATACAGAAGAAAAACAATGTGTCATACCATATAGTAATTGTAAAAACTGCATATATTTTTCACAATTAACCCAATCATCTTCTAGTAAAGCATTTTGTGGAAATTTCATATTATAAAAAAGTGTTAAATGAACCTTGTACTCGATTGCCCGACTCAACATTTCATAGGTGGAGTTCCACCTAGTTGGACAATCCGGTGCTATTTTTATGGTTTTTATCCGTTGTTGCCTGCAAAAACCTTTCCATTCTTGATATCTCATGTTAGAGCTATTAATAGACATAATAACATTCCTTATATTGTGATAAAATGGACCAATTGCTTGCGTTCCATCCTTCACACACAAGTTAAGAACATGACAAATGCATCTAACGTGAAGCGCATCTCCATCTAATATAACATCAGTCAATTGGTTTTTGACCAAATTCGCTCTGTATGTCATAGAAGTTGCATTATCGAAAGTCATTGACATGATTTTATCCCTAAGACTATATGCATCAATGGCTTCCATTAAATGATGTGAAATGTTAAGACCGGTATGAGGGTATTCAAGCATTTTGAAATGAATGATGCGTTTTTGTAACATCCACTCATTATCTAACCAATGACAAGTAACACATAAATAGTGGAGTCCGTAACCACCATCCCATGCATCGGCGGTTAAAGAAACTCTATTAGGAATATTAGCTAATTCATTTACTAATTTTAATTTGTACTCTAGATAACTCTTCATGGCAGCAGATCGAACGGTTTTTCGGGAGACTTTTTTGTGTTTTGGTTGTAGTTCTCGGTTAATATAGTTGTTGAAGGCATCATTTTCGGCGAAAAGAAAAGGTTGTTCCACATGTACAATCATTCTCCCAAGTTCATCCCTATTTCTCTCGTAATTGTAAATGAAGCCTTGTGGATGGAATTGAGAAATTTTGGGTTGGGTTGGATCACTAGATGGTCCACCACATTTTTTTGTATGTCTATTAAGGTGTCCCGTCCCTACCTTGGTATCGGCCAAGAAAATTTTACCACAAGTCCGACACTTGGACTTTTGTCCATTTTTACTTAATTGATAATGTGACCAAACTTCACTCTTTCTTTTGGTTTGAGCAAAATCCTCTTCGGTACACCACTCTAATATGTTAGGATTTTGGGTTTTGGGCATTTGGGTGGATGGTTCACTCGACCCGCAGGCTTGTGTTTGGCTACCTTGGGAAGGAGGAGGAAAAGGAAATTCATGTTGTTGAAATTGGCTTTGTTGAAATTGGGTCCAAGGAGCCATATCATCCATTTGTTCTTGCCCTCCCTTGTTTTGGGGATGAAAGAAAGGGGTGGAAGTGTTTGGAAAGGGCATGTTAGGGGGGGGGGCATAGGCATTGAAGTGTTTGAATTTGGTGATTCCCTACGTTTTGACTTGGCTTTTCTAGAGGAGGAGGAAGCGTTCGGGTTTGATGCCATGATTAATTAATAATAATAACAATAAAAGTAACAATAACAATAATAATAATAATACAAATAACAATAACAATAACAAAGTAACAATAACAATAATAATAACAATTCACAACAATAATAATAACAATAACAATAATAATAATAATAATAGATTACTTGGATCAATGAGATCCCAGGTAGGAGAGGTTAGGAGCGACGTTGTCCAGAGCCCAAGTCCCGCCTTAGACAGATTTCAACAATCCAAATAACCCACAATTAAAATAGAAAGTAGTTTTTATATAATTAAGTAGTTCCAACTTCCAAGAATACAATAATAATAATAATAATAATAATAATAATAATAATAATAATAATAATAACAATAATAATAATAATAATAATAATAATAATAATAATAATAATAATAATAATAACAACTAACAATAACAAATTAAAATAAAGTTGAGTTAGATCTTACAATGACGCTTCAATGCTTTCCCAAATTTATAATTTCTCGAATTTATAATTTCCCGAATGTAAATATAACAATTTTTTTTTTTGGTAGTAGACTAATAAAGGTAATAATAGTAAAAATGTAAAATTTATAAGAGAGTAGGAATTTTTATTTTTTTTTTCACAAAAGAGAGCAAGATTGTAGGATTTGTAGGAATTTGAGAATTGAGAATTTGGGACTTGGGAGTAAGAAAATTAGAGAATAAGAGAGAAGGGATGAGTTGATGAATTGTGAAAATTTTGGAGAAAAATATGAGGTATTTATAGGGAATTTGGGTGGGAAAAGGGGTGGAAAACTAGCCGTTTATAGCTGTTGGAAAACGGCCATAAACGGCTAATTTTCCAACGGTAATTTGGCACGGGCCGTGCCGTGCCGGGCCAGGCTCGTGCCGTGCCGTGCCGTGCCCGGCCGTGCCACGTGCCGTGCCGCCGGGTCGTGCCAGCGTGCCGGCCCACGTGCCCGCCACCGTGCCGCCCGGCGTGCCACGTGCCGTGCCCGTGCTAAATCCCACCAATATGTTCACGGCACGGCCCATGGCCCACAGGTGGGCCGCCGTGCCGTGCCGTGCCGGTGACCGTGCCGTGCCGGGCCGTGCCGGAGTCGTGCCGGCACGGCCCGTGCCCATGTTTAGTCGTTATTAGTAGTGTTTTTGGCTCTTTTGGGCCACTTTTATTACTAATTTGTGTTTTCTAGTATTTTCGTAGTTTTAGTTGTATTTTACAGGAAATTGCACTCTTGGAGCATTTTCCCGGGCTTTATGGATCAACTACGGAAGCTAGAAGGACACGACCACTTTTGGAGCCCAGGATCGGTGAGAGCCGGTGATTAAGGGCTCGGTAATTGGGTTCCCGAGGTATTCGGACCGAGTGTTCAAGACCCGAGGAGGAAATCTGGATTGGGCCGAGAAATCAAGCGCAATCGAAGTCCAAGCCTCAAAGTGGAGCAAGGGCCCGATCGGGCGCGGCAATGCAAGGCCAGGTGCTGTGCGTGCATAAGCGCGCCCGATCGTGCGAGCATCTAGCACGATCGGGCGATGCTGCTGGAAAGGAACGGGAAGAAAAAGGCGCGCCCGATCGGGCGGCCCTTCGCCCGATCGGGCGCGTGTTTCTATAGGACCTGATTAATTAGTTTTAATTTTTGTTTTAGGAAACGTTTATATACGATTTTGTACAGATTTTTGTAGATCTTCTTCCTTAGACTTTCTCTCTCTACTTAGGATTTTTCTCTCTCTTAACTCTTCTCTCAACTCTTGTTCTTGATTATTTTCCATTAATACAGATTAGTTTGGTAACGATTTATCTTCTCTTAATTTTAGTTATCTACTTTATTCCTTTTATCATGTCTTGCTTTATTGCTTTGATTAGTTTATTTTCTACTATGTGTGAGTAGTTTACATTCTAGGGTTTGTGGGGATCCATGAATAATATGCTAGATTAATTTCCTATTGATTGAATTAATGCTCTGTGACTAGATTAGGCCTGATCTTTTATGCATGAGTTTGACAATATTTATTCGAGATTCGACATATGAGAATTAATGTTTAGGTCTAGTTTCAATAGGCAGGTTAATTTATAAATGGTTAATTCGAGATTCGAAAGATGAGATTTAATACCGGTAAATTAATTGTGTGATTATAATACGTAGCGAAAGCCCTTTATAATCTGATTAGTATATGCATTGATGAATGATTATCATACTCTACCCTGGAATATTATTTATTGGTGAACCTATACCCTAGATCCTTTCATATATTGTTTTCTCCCTATTCTCAATCTTAGTAGTTTAGTCTCTTATTCAAATATAAATATTGGTTACTTCATAATCTAGATTATTCTAATTAATTAGGAATAAAAAGACTTGTTTCCCTGTGGAGATCGACCCTACTTCCCTATCTACTTTAGTTAGAGGACTTAGAAATTACTTTTGATTTGGGGATACGACTTTACCCCGTCAAAATTTGGCGCCGTTGCCGGGGAAACGGTTTTATTTTTATTTCTGATTGTTTTTGTAGTCTAGATTATTTCCCTTTTGTCTCAGAGAGCGTTAGTTCTCTGAGACAAATCTCACATTTGCTTCTAGTTTTTGTTTATGCCCAGGTGTTCCAGATCAGGTTACATCCCATTCGATCCTGAGATCGAACGTTCCTTCCATAGACAGAAAAATCTCTACAATCAAATCCTGGCGGATTCTGGTGATAATAACAATAATCACCGCGATCCTCCGACTGGTTCTAGCGATTCAGAGACATCATCAGACGCAGAATCAGAGATGACGGCTCCAAAGAAGCTTAGTGATTATTCACAACCAAAGCTTACGAATTTTCCACATCTCACCCCTACTCCGGCTCTTGATGGGGTTCAATTTGAAATTAAACCTCAATTTATAACGATGATAGAGAGGAAGCAATTCAGTGGAGCTAAGGGTGAAGACCCGAATCTTCACATTGCCGACTATTGTCAATATTGTAACACTATCAGGCAAGTCGGGGTCACTCAAGACCAAATCAGGGAGATTCTCTTTCCCTTCTCTTTAACTGGAAAAGCTAAATTGTGGTTTAATGGCTTAAATAGAACTACACTTGGTATAACTGACTGGGAAACTCTTGTTTTGAATTTCTATAACAAGTATTACCCTGTAGAGAGAACAACCGTACTACGGAGTGCGATCCAGAATTTTGCCTAAGAAGCCGATGAATCTTTATATGAGGCTTCGGAGAGGTTCAAGGATTTACAAAGAGATTTCCCTCACCATAATTTAACGCAATGGCAGTTAATCCAAGCCTTTTATAATGGCCTTGGAAATTCTTCTCGGATAATTTTAGACTTTGCAGCTAGTGGGAGATTTATGAATCTTGATGTTGAAGATGCAGGTCAGGTTATTGAAGACATGGCGATACACAATTCCTAATATGGGAACCCTAGAGGATTTGCTAACAAGGGGAAGCATAGTGTCGACTCTGTATCCTTTTTGCAAGCTCAACTAACCTCTATTTGCCAAAAATTAGATAATCTGAGCAATGCTAATGTAGCTAATGTTTCTGCGATTAATAATAATTCTAATGAGGCTTTCTGTGAAAATTGTGGTATTGTAGGTCATTGGGAGCAAGATTGCAGGAGTGCCGTGGAGCAAGTTAATGCCTTCCAAGCTTATAGGCAGAATAACCCATACTCCAACACTTACAATTCTGGGTATCGGAATCATCCGTACCTTTCCTACCGGAGCACTAATGTTCAAAATCCACCACCAAAAGAACCACAGGCGTCACAGCAACAGCAGCAGAAATATTATCATCCCAATGCTAGCCAAAAGAACCAACCACAACAACCCTCCTCATCTTCTGACCCTTCTCTGGTGGAAATTAGAGCAATGTTGGCCAATATGAAAAAGCACATGGAGAGCAGAGATGCGACAATTGATCAAATTCTAGCACATAATAAAATTGTAGATAATCAAATTGCGCAACTCTCCGCTACTCTACAAGCCCGCCAACAGGGAGCTCTGCCGGCACAGCCGACTAGGCCTACGGATCAAGCATTTGTAATTACTCTAAGGAGTGGTTCAAACTATGAAGGGCCCTCCATGCCTGGAGTTGATGAACCTGTTTTATTAAATAATGTTAATCCTGATTCCGTTAAACCAAACAACGTAGTTGATAGCCCTGCATGGCTAAAGGATAATACTAACATATCTAATTCTACATTGCAGGGTACAACTCCAGAGAAGGTGGCTACTCCAGACAAGAGTAATAATGCTCTAAAGCCAATTATCAAACTTCCATTCCCCAATCGTCAATTGAAGACAAACTTGGATAAGCAGTTTGGTAAGTTCCTGGAGGTGGTAAAAGATTTGAAGGTAACAGTTCCCTTTACTGAATTGATCACACAAATCCCCTCGTATGCAAAATTTATGAAAGAAATATTGACGATAAAAAGGTCTATTAGTGAGGTAGAGACAGTAGCTTTGACTGCAGAGTGTAGTGTCGTACTTCAAAATAAGTCTCCACCTAAATTAAAAGATCCAGGTAGTTTTTCTATCCCTTGCCATATTGGCAATCTCTTGTTTGATAATGCATTATGTGATTTGGGTGCTAGTGTTAGCGTCATGCCATTATCTGTGTGTTCTAAGTTGAATATGGGTAAATTAAAAGCTACCAATATAACTCTACAAATGGTCGACCGTTCTTTCAGATACCCCTTAGGTGTTTTAGAGGATGTCCCCGTTAGAGTAGGTAAATTTTATATACCTGTATATTTTGTTGTTCTTGATATGGCTGAGGATATGCAAACCCCAATTATTTTGGGTAGACCATTCCTTAACACTGCAGGAGCAACCATAGATGTAAGAAGTGGTAAGTTAACATTATCAGTAGGGGATGATAAAGTTGTTTTTAATCTGAATAATGCCCCTAAAAGCTCCATGACTGAGGAGAAATGTTTCAGTGTTACTGTGGTTGTAAATTATTCTAACAAGCCCCAAGCTCTTGAAAAAGATCCCTTGGAGGCGGTTTCTTGTGTTGCATCCTTTTCAGATGAGATAGACAAATGGCAGAAGGAAGTCGATGCAATAGAAAGAGCGCTTTACACTGTTGGTCTTGGTTTCGAGGATGAACATGTGGAACCGATCGAGCAAGTTGTGCGAATCGAGCCTACGGTAAATGTTCCGCCAGATCGAGTTGCAAGTGTTGAACGCAATGACAATTTGAAGAAACCTTCGATCAAAGAAGGATTTTTAGTGCGCAACATTGAAGATCCCCCAGTCCAAGTCAAGGAGGACCCACCAGATAAGGTAATTTGGCGTCCCACAGGGTATGTCAGGAAGCCGCATCGAAACCTGAACACCGCTAGACCGGGTGGGAAACCACCCGATCAAGCGTCAGGCCAAGGGTCCTAGATATTGTACTTGGTAAGAAGGTCGTGCGGGACCTAGATAAACCAGCGCTTTGCGGGAGGCAACCCGTATTTCTTGCTTTCTAGACTAGTTTTCCTTTTTATTTAATTTTACTTTTATTTTAGAGAGGCGAGGAAAGTAAAATTTTACCGTTTATAAGCGTTTTTGTACAGGTACAGGTTTAAGAGGTCGAAAGACTTAGAAAAATTTGAAGACGAAGAAAAAGCTAAGGAAAACTGATTGGGCACGGGCCCGATCGGGCGGAGCTCGCCCGATCGGGCGCGCAAGCAAGGAAAATTTCAGCCTTAATTTCGCCCGATCGGGCGCGCAAGGAGAGCTAGAAATCGGAGCTAATTTCGCCCGATCGGGCGAGGTTGCCCAATCGGGCGCGCAAGTGCAGTCAGAAACTCGAGTAAATTTCGCCCGATCGGGCAAGGTTGCCCGATCGGGTGCAAATCGAGTGAAGGAAAAGATATGTCGGGCGAAGCTCGCCCGATCGGGCAAGTAAGAGGGCAAAAATTTCGTTCGTGTTCGCGCCCGATCGGGCGGAGCTCGCCTGATCGGGTGCGCAACTGAGTTTCTGAAAATCAAGTTTATCCGCCCGATCGGGCGCGCCTATTTTGGCCGTCCCTTTAAACTTTTCCTCTTCTTTTTTTCTTCAATTCTTATTTCATCTTCTTTTCCATTACTTTCTCTCCCTAAAACCTCCATTTTTACACCTTCAACTACACTTTCAATCCAAGATCTCCCCAAATTCATCCATCAAAACCTCAAAATTCTTACATATTATTAATCCTCGCATCTTCCTCTACATTTCCCACCTATTTTCTCCCACTTTCTCTCATACTTACTTCAAACCCCTAGAGAGAGAAAGCTCCAAGCATCAAATTTTTCCACATATAATGGCCTCAAAACGTTCAAGGACACAAAGGGGTGAGAGTTCGAGGGCACCACAACCAACGGTCAACCCGGATCTTCAAATTCCAGGATGGGAGGAGGTTGTCATTACCTTGGAGGAGCAACGGGCTAGAATGTTAAACCTCATCGATCGCCAGGTAATCTCTACCCGTTTTATTCATCATCCCACACTAGTTAGGTTAGGCTTAGATAAATATTTGGAAAAATTGTTCAAAGGTATAGGCATGAGTGGTTTCTTTCAAATGTGCCATGATACGTACGACTACTTAACATTAGAATTTATTTCTAGTTTTAATGTTATTAAAATGAATGCACTAATCACTCATGTGCAATTCCGATTATTAAACAACGATGTGAGACTAACTCTTAAAGAATTTGGAAAGTTGTTTGATTTGAAATCAGATAAACCGATTGAACCCTCTCAAGACCACACCGCCGTGGTCTATAAGAGGCTAACTGGGGAGGATCTAGTTAACCTCCAACATGCCAAAGGGACGTGGATTTAACATCCCGTCCCAAAACTTTGGCAAAGATTTGCCGGCCTCACTGTTTTTGGGAGGCATGAACCGGCAAATGTTAGGAGAAATGATTTTGAACTTTTGGCATCCTATGTAATTCCTACCGCCGAAAAATTAAACATATCCATAGGATAGCCAATCACTTCCAAAGGGCGGCCAATGCGGCCGAGGCTAGTAGGTCTAGGGAACCTATTTATTTTGGGGGGTTAGTGACCCACATTGCTAGAAAACACCTAGGTTGGAACCCGGATGGGCATAGGAAAGTTGTAGGATCAAACCTCATGGACCTAGCCTATTTAGGGAGTTTGAACTGGGTGCAACCCGTGGGGAGTGACACTTGGTGAATAGTCCACCGACAATCGGGTAGGAGGGATCAAGCCTTTACTTTACCCAACCCCACCTTGACCAAATTTGAGAAGGGGAAGCCTTCTTATACTTTCGAGATTAATGGTCAAGGTGAGGTTCAACCACCTCACCCTTCACCACAACCCCACCAATCCCCCCTTGACCATTCCCCCTTTCACCATTCACCACACTACCCAACACCTTCACCCTTCACCTATGGCATACCCACTTCCTCGGTCGACTATAACGTCGACCCCAATGCCCCTTATGACTTTTCGGCTTTTAGGAGCCAATTAGACTGTATCGAGACGGGGCAAGGGAGAGTTGAGGGTATGATGCAAAACCTAGATTCTAGGTTAACATCTTAGATGGGCGGGTTGGTTACATAGAGAGGAACCTCGGGAGGGGTCTATACCCCATGTATGACGATATGCCCGTCGGGGGGCTATTCCTCCCGATTCACTTACTCCCGATTGGTTCCAATACCCGCAAGGAGGGTATGCTCACCCCGGTGCGTATGGTACTTATGTGGATTACTCTTCAGTCCACGGATATGGGGGTGATGCTCCTTTTAGGGGTATGGGGGGGGGGGGAATGTGGACCCTAAGTACTTTGCAGGTGGTTCGGGTTATGGTGGTGCTGGACCGAGACAGGGTGGTGCCGGCTCGTGTCATGGAGGAGGATATGGGAGGATGGATGACGATGAGGAGTAGCTTTTCCTAGCTACCCTCCCAAGTCAATGAGGGCATTGCTTGATTTGGCTTGGGGGGAGATTTCTTGTATATATGGTAATCCTCTTTCTCTTTTCTCTATTTATTGCTTTCCTAGTGTAGTTTTTATTGCTTTCTTATTTATGAAAAATACAAAAAAAAAATTGAAAAAATAAAAAAAATTCAAAAATACGTTCCAATGAATTATAAATTATGCTTCCCTATGCCCCTTACTTGAGAAATTTTTTTTGATTCTTGGTATTTGATGATAGGCATTGTGGATTAGTTGATCATGATTTGATGTTTGATTGCCTTGAAACCTTAACATGCGTCAATTTTGTCCAACTACTTTTGAATATGGTGCTTGACTGGTTGATTTGGTAAGGAATGTGTAATAGTTCCATAGTTCCTGATATGTCAATGAATTTGAGTATTGGTTTGCAACTGTTAGTAATATTTATATGATTCATTATTATGCACATTGTGGAGGACGAAGGTATTTGTTCTTTTAGGTAGCCTCCAGATATTATAGATACATTTGTTCCCTTCTTGCTACCGATGTTGTTGCCTTGACTTTTTGTTGTTTATTAGCCGCATTACAAGCCTATTTTGCCCCATTGGTTACTAGTCCCAAGCTTGGCTTGGGGGAGCTATTAGTGAGTGAGGTGAGGGAGTTTGTAGTGTGCTTATTATTTGCACAATATGGGTGGGATTTGAGAAGTTGTTTTGTTGTTGATCATGTTTATTTTTGATGAGTTTGAGAGTTATATTTTCTTGAAAAAATAAAGCATGATATTATGAAAAAAAAGAGAAGTTCAAGAAAAAATAAGTGAACTTCAAAAGAAAAAAAAATTTCAAATGTTCTAGTTGGAGGTTGATCAAAGAAAAAAATAATTTTGAGCCTCAATGAAAAATTCAAGTTTGAAAATAAAGTTTGTTTATTCACTCTACTTCTTCATTATTATATCTTATGAGTGAAATTGTAAGAGTTGGGTTTATTTATTATGATTGGAGTATATTTGGCTGATGTTTGAGTTGGTTATGTTGTTGGAGATGTATGATCATTAGTTATTTTGATCATGGGTTTTATTAGGATATGGCTCCTTTAAGCATAGCTTTTCTCTCATTTATTCCCAAATTTATCCTACCCTTTGCCCTAGCCTTAAATTACAAGCTTTAAAGACCTTCCGACCTTTGTGCATAGAATTGTATGAATGTGAAAGTGTTGTTTATCAATGCAAGTTATGATTTGGCATATTTCGAGTTGACTAGTAGGACTGAGCGTTCATTGTTTTATACACACGAGAGTGTGAGTTAAGAGGGCATTGTTCACATAAAGGGGGTTGGATGGAGAGCGATCGAGTACATCTTTTACTCGCCACATAAATGAGAGTTGAGTGTGTGAGTACTAGTCTTGAATTCTATATGCTCTTGTGGTTTACTCTATTTGACAATTGTTAGGGAGATTGGTAATTAGATGGATTTGATTGGTTGACTTTGAAGCATGTTTATTTGATTTACCCTAGATCGTTTGTGCTTGATTTTTACTTTTGGGGTGAAGCATATTTATTGATTCATTGATGAGCTCTTTGCTTAGGGACAAGCAAAGGTTTGGCTTGGGGGAGTTTGATATGTGTAGTTTATATAGTGTTTTATCCCCGTCCCGTGGTCGTTATTGGTAGTGTTTTTGGCTCTTTCGGGTCACTTTTATTACTAATTTGTGTGTTCTAGTGTTTTCGTAGTTTTAGTTGTATTTTACAGGAAATTTCACTCTTGGAGCATTTTCCCGGGCCTTATTAGATCGACTACGAAAGCTAGAAGGACACGACCACTTTTAGAGCCCAAGATCGGTGAGAGCCGGTGATTAAGGGCTCGGTAATTGGGATCACGAGGCATTTGGACCATGTATTCGAGACCTGAGAGGAAATATGGATTGGATCAAGAAATCTAGTCCAATCGAAGTAAAAGCCTCGAAGAAGAAGATCGGGCCCGATCGGGCAAGCATGCGCCCGATCGGGCGGATGCGCGCAAGGGCTCTCTCAAGGGAGAGGCGCGCCCAATCGGGTGAGCGTAGGCTCAATCGGGCGCGGCACATCTGTATAGGCGTTGTGAAAAAGGCTGGCCCGATCGGGCGGCCCTTCGCCCGATCGAGCGCGTGTTTTCCTAGAGTCTGATTAGTTTAGTTTTAATTCGTGTTTTAGGAAAGGTTTAAATACGATTTGTACGGAATTTTTAGTTACCTCTTTTCTTAGACTTTCTCTCTCTACTTAGTATTTTTTTCTCTCTCTTAAATTCTCTCTAAACTTTTGTTCTTAATTCCTTCATTAATTCCAGATTTACTTTGGTACAATTTCTTCCCTTTTTAATTTCAGCTATTTTAATTGTTTTCTTGTTTATGGTTTTAATTATTTATTTGATTGATTTAGTTATGATGATTAGTGAGTAGTTTAATTCTAGGGTTTATGGGGATCCATAATTAATATGAAGGGATAGTTTGTTATTATTGATTGTTGATATTGCATGATAATTTCCTATTGAATTGTTTTAATTCTTTGCAATTATATTATGAATCGATCAGATGTAATTTGATTGTGAATGTTTAGCAATATTGAATTGATGAATCGAGCAGATGTTGATTTAATATTAAAGGGCTATTTTTAATAGGAACTTAGGTCTAGTAAATTGTGAGAGCCTGTTAGATCTATGTTGATTAATAAATTGCGAGAGCCTGTTAATCATGTTATCTATGCATTGTTAATTATTAATTACTTCGTTCTATCCCGGAATATTAATTATTGGTGAACCTGTGACCCTAGGTTTCCTTATTATTGATTCTTTTCTCCCTAAACTTATTCTTCGTAGTGTAGAATTCTTACCTCAAAATATTGGTTACTTAGATAATTTAGAGTATAATAATTAATTAGAATTAAAAAGACTTGTTTCCCTGTGGAGTTCGACCCTACTTCTCTATCTACTGTAGTTAGTGATTTAGGTAACTATTTTTTATTAGGGGATACGACTTTACCCTGTCACTTACCCTTTACCTAAACTTGTGCAAGTATCTGATAGGTTAAAATGGACACATCACCATTATGGCACCTTTACTGTCAAGTCTGCTTACAATTCTACCATGCCACCTTATAATCTTAACACTACCTTCCTCTCCTCTTTTGCTTGGAAGAATTTGTGGAAAATTAGAGTTCCTTATAAATATAAAATGCTCCTCTGGAACTTAGTCAGAGATATACTGCCAGTTGGTAGTATTCTTAAAAGAAAATTGAATTTCTTAGATCCTATATGTATGCGTTGTGAAGCTCCTCTAGAAGATACCATTCATCTTTTCAGAGATTGTCCGAACTCTTCAGCTTTTTGGTCTTTGGTTTTCATGAAATTTAAATCCTTAAATGTTGATTTGCAAACTTTTTACAACACCAATCTTCCTGAATGGTTGGACTTTAACCTCTCTAATTCTACTTCTTGGAAGAAGGTTTTTACAGTGGCTATTTGGCATATTTGGATTACTAGGAACACTGCCATATTTCAACAAAAAATGAGTTTTATCCAATCCACTTTTAACAAGTTCTATGTTGATTACATCTTTCGTTTGAGATTGAATCAGGCTGCTATTTTGGATTCTCCTTCATCTTCCACCTCTCAAAATCCTAGACTTTGGGTTCCCCCTCAAAGTGGCTACTTTAAACTAAACACTGATGGCTCTTGGATTAGTGTGGACAATGCTGGTGGAGGGGGAGTTATTAGAAATGATAAGGGCATCTGGGTTACTGGTTTTGCTACTAAGTTCAATGCTTTTACTGCTGCTTCGGCCGAACTCATGGCTATAAGAGATGGTCTGTTGCTTGCTTGGGATAAAAAGATCAAGGATTTGGAACTAGAAACTGATGCTGACAGCTTGAGCAAGATGTTGAAGGATCCCAAGTCTTTTGAAGATAGTGATCTGGGCAATATTATTAGAGATGTTGCGGCTCTATTGGAGAGAAACTGGAATGTTACTATTTTTCATGCAAATAGGTGTGTCAACTATGTTGCTGACAGGTTAGCCTTGATGGGTAGAACCAAGTACAAGATTGGTGAGAAGGTCCCTTTCAACTATCCTCCTCCTGAGGTCTTCCAAACTTATGCCATGGAAATTCCAGAAGGACAGAATACTTAGTCCTACAACGCAGCTCTGCTATCCATTTGCTGCTATTTACAACAACTCTGATGCAGTTACCTATTACTATTATGTTCATATGTTCCTGTTTTTAGTCTTTGTTTTCTGTTTGGGGATGAAATTTGATAACTCAGTTTGGTCTGTTATTCCAACTGATTATCGCCCTTCAGGTCTGCTGATTGCATTCAACAAGAACCTATCTTTTGTAATGATGATTTTAATCATCAACTTTATCCTAACTTAATATAAGCTAATGCCCCCCTTTTGTGTTAAAAAAAACATCAAAAGTTGCCGAGGTAGAATTGAAGCAATAGAAAAACCCCTCTTCTAATTTCCCCCTTTTTCTTGTTAAATTTCAATTTCTCTTTTGATTTTTCTACAAACTAGAGTGTACCCATGCTCATGCACGGGATATATGTAGTATATATATTTAAGAGAAAAAAATTGTATAAGTGATAGTTATTAAAGGGTGGCTATTGGTATTTTTTTTAAAGAAAAAATAGTGGGCTAGATTTTAATTGAGTGATATGGGTAGTTATGAGTAAAAATGATTATTATTGGTTATTTTTTTTTAAAAAAAAATAAAATAAAAAAAATAATAAAGGGCTAGAATTGCAAGGATGGGAATTTGGAGTGCTAGAACGTACCCGTGGTAAAGTACGGAATATATTAATCGTATGTATAAAATTTTGTTTTATTACTACTCCATACAATGTTATTAATTTATTTGTGTAAATATGATAGCGGAAGTTATTGAATTTGTTTAGTAGAACTTATGAAATAGGAAGTTATGATAGATGGAAATTAATAAGTTTTTTTTTTTTAAAAGAAAAAAAAAAGTAATAAAGTTAACAAAAATTGAGGATTTAGAGTTTGGAGTGTTGTGGTTAAAAGTTGAAAAATGACTCTTAAATTATATATAAGATTTGTCGCTAATTTTATTTTTCTATTCTTTTTTGGTGTTTTATAGGTACATGGACAAGAAGCTCCAAAGTAAGTTTTTACCATGATTGACTGATTCAATTCAATTTTTTTATATATATATATATATATTTTTTTGGAAATTTTTTAATTTACCACCCTAAAATATACCTAATTTCTAACTTACCACCCAAAAAAAAAAATTTATTTTGAATTACCACCCAATAATTTAATTATTCACTCAGATTACCACCCAATTTGAATTTCCGGTGGAATTCAGTCACGTGGGCCCCAGTCAACGGCTATAAATGGCTATTTTTTTTCTTTCTAACATTTTCCCTCCCCGATTCTTCCTATAAAGCACTTCCCCTAACTGAAATTGCCATCCCTTGTTAATTTTCTTCAGAAATTCCACAAATTGAAGGTGATTTGTAACAGCACTAGTGTAGGCGCCGTTCGAAGTGTGTCTACGTTAAAGCACGTGTGAATATGCTTGGCACTCTTAGGAAGTGGGAATTGACATAATACGATTAGGGACAAATAAAGTAGGGAGCCGCCAACAAGTTTTTAAGGAACTTGTAAACCGTTCACGGATCATAAAAGGCAACCACGATAAAGGGACAACGATAGGCAACAACGATAGACCCGTGAAGGTTACACCCCATTCATAATCCATGAGATTACTAACTCCATATGGTTCGGAACCACGAAAGGAGGATCGGGGATGATGGTACGAAGTGAGTCATGGAGTCACGTTCGCCCGTATTGGCCTCTACTCGATTCTTATAGTGAAAAGTGATTCCTGCGATCTCAAAGGCATACAAACAAAAATTTAATTTGCTCCAATCTATTATTATGCTAAATTGGTTGAATATTAATGCAACGCATTCTAAAATATTTGTGATCACTTGATTAAACAACAAGATTAAAAAGGAACCTAAACCGGTTGTCCAAATTATCTTATTAGGCGTGATTTCGAATTACATATTCCCTTTAAACATGCAATATGGTGATCATAAAAATAATAGAATAAACATTAAAATTGGAAGTAATTTAACAATAATAGTGTTAGTCAAATTAAATATAAAATAACCTAATCATGATACTAGCAATAAGAAAATAAAATAAGAGTAATTAAATTAACTAACTACTCACATTCCGCGCGTTCCTTTAAATTGCTACATCATGAATAAACTGTTAGTAACTTCAATTAAAATATAAATCAAATGGAAATTAAATTAAATAAAAAGTAGAGTTAATTTGGTCCAAACCCTCAATTATTTGTACCTTTCACGCCTTGGTTTAAGGACGGAACCTCGGGTTAAGTATAGACTCCTTGGAGTGCTTAGGGGAATTATTATGGAAGAATAAGGAGGCTAGAAATTAGGTTGAAGAGGGAGAACAGAATGATTTTTGGTGTAAGGTGAGAGAGAATGATTATTGCTGCCCCGTACATCAGAAATGAGGGGGTATTTATAGAGAAAATGTGCCGAGGGAGCACACGGAACCCTCAAATGATAAAAACCCTAAAAAAGTATCCCGTGACACGAAAAACTGTACCGTGACACGGGAAGTCCCACCGTCAGACGACAAACTTTCCCGCGACACAGTACATTTTTAGTGTGACGTGGGAAAGAAAACGCGTTAAGGGTTTACGCGGAAAAGACACGGAATGTTCCGTGACACGACACAGGTACCGTGACACAGCAGTATCCACCGTGACATGGTACTGTACACCGTGTCACAGTATGGGAGACGCGGAAATTACACGGAAACAGCTCCGTGTCACGGGGAATCCCATCGTCAGACAGTGTAAATTTCCGTGACACGGTGGAAAATGTCGTGGCGCGGGAGTTGTTTAGGTACAAAGAACGCAAATAGGACACGGAATAGCCCCGCGTCAAAGCAAGGGCACCGTGTCACGGGGATTCCCACCGTCAGACGGTGCAATTTCCCGTGACACGGTGGAATTGCACTGTGCGCGGTGATTCCAGGTTTTTACCCGTTTTTAAAACCATCATAACTTTTGATCTGTAACTCGGAATACGAAATATAATATATCATTAGAAATATTATCAAGTATACTTTCCAACACAATTGGAATAAAGTCAAAATGATATTTAGATTTTAAGATATGGTCATTTTAGTGGAAGGGTGTCGGTTTTAGGCTGAGTTTAGTGTTTTGCTCATATCTTTTTCGTTATAGCTCGGAATTGGGCTTATGATATATGGTTGGAAATCTTATTTAAAGGCCTATCCAAAAAAATAATAATTGGATCAAAATTGTATAGCCATAAAATCAGTTTCTCTCAGTTTTGCGATGTGGACACGAAAAGTGGAAAATAGGTTATGGTTTAGGGAAATGAGCTAGAAATTGGATTGGTTCACGAAATATGTTGGATAGAACATGGATTTAAGCACTCCAAATATTAAATACTCAACTAGACCAATAATTGCGGTGAAAGGTGTTCATCAACGGGTTTGGTTTTGGGGAGACATTTTTAGGTGTCTACAACTAGCAACTCTAATTTGCGACAGAAAATCAAATATCTTCAGATAACCTTTTTAATCTGTACAAATTAGGGTTCTTTTCTGAATTAAATTGGGGGAAATTGTTGTAAATTTAATTGGGGGAATTAATTAGGGCTTTGAAGACAAATGAATTGATTAATGTAGGTTAGTAGGTTATGTAGTAGTATTTCAATGGGGTTTCTGTTAAATTGTGTGATTGAATTTGAATTACTTTAGCTGGAATTGTAGTTACAAATTTTAGGGCATGTTAGGGTTGATTTGAACATGCATTGAGCTTGTGTTGTTTATTTGTTGTTGGAATTGTTGTGGCAGAAATGGAGGAGAATAAGGTGATTCTCATATTTAAGTATTTGACTGTTGAAATTGACATTGAATATGAGATTTGTAAAAGTAGCTTGCAAGATACAGCAATAGCATTTGAAGATCAACTTGGAGATATGGATGATCCAGTAGAGGGATTAATAGACCTACTATACCCAATATTTCAGTACATTTATAAACGGAAGTTTAGAACCTTAGAGGATGATGGTGATGTGTTCAAGATGATTAGAAGGTTACCTAATCAGGACACATACATCATACATGTTGGGAGCACAGATGACCCTGGTTTCTTGGATGACTGTATCATCGGGTACGTGATGAAACAAAATGGGACTTGGCCACCCCCTGGTTATCCTCATTTTGGTGGCCAACCACCTCAGTGAATAGGTGTGCTTGTTTGAGATGTGTGTAATTTCTTGTTTGGTGGATCTTTTTACATAAAATAACATCTTTTTATGGTAATTGTAGGTTAGAAGAAGTCTTAGAATAACTCTTCTCCCACAAATAAGAAGAAATGCAATTGTGGTTTGCCTTTGGCAAAATTAACATCTTGGACTAGGGAGAACCCTGGGAGGAAATTCTTGGCTTGCAAATTCTATGACCCTAACACTGAAACTAGGGGGTGCAAGTGTTTTGAGTGGGTTGACACTAAAGATGGAACAGATTGGCAAAGAGATGTGATCAATCAACTTTTGCTTGACAAGAAGTTGATGAAAGCTGAAGTGAACTCTCTGAAAAGGGATGTTGAAGACTTAACTGGGCAAAGAAGGTGTCTACTGAATGAGGTGGACAATTTGAAAGTAAAATGCAAGGCTCTCAGTGGGGATAGGAAGATGATGATCACAAACTCTGACAATATAGATAACAAGCTTCTTGTTTATTTTGTTGTTTTGTGTTCTGTTTTCTTGGTGGTTCTAGGTGTTGTTGTAATGAAATTAATGTAATAAGTGGGAGGGGGTGTTAAAATAGTACTCTTTGTTGATGAATGAAATAAGTGAACTTGTTGCAACATAATTTGTGTACTGTTTTTGCTTTTAAAGATGTGAATGAGTAGTGTTGCTTTAACAAAGCTTGAAGTTTAGTGAATTAAAGTGCACTTTAAAACCAACATGTACACATTAGGCAACAAAAACCCCCAAAGCTTGGTTAAACCATGTCTTAGACAGACACAAAATCATCAATATTATCAAATTAGGCTTTGAAACACAAACTTGGTTAAAAAAGGGCATTGATTAAGTGTTGTTGCCAAAATGACATGTATTTGAGAGCAAAAATATTTGTTCACTTACACAGCTCAAAATACAAGCAATGTACACCAAAATATAGGTTCACCAACACTTTTAAGTTACTTAAAAATATTACAGACTAAAATAAGTTCATAAGTTCAGTTGGACTAAAATAAATCAGCTAATGCCTAATTCTAATAGGCTTCAACTTGGATCTTGTCTCTCTGGTAGAAGTAGAAGGAACTGCTGTAGCTGAACCCCTAGTCTGCTGCTTAGAGTGAGTACGTCTTCTTTTGAGTCTGAGTCTGAGTCTTGTGCTGGGTTTGACTCTCACTGTTCAGCTGACTCTGGCTCTGCTGCTGACTACCACCCTGCTGCTGCTGCTGACTCTGGCTCTGCTGCTGACTAACACCCTGCTGCTGCTGTTGCTATTCTCTCCTATGCTCCTCTTGGGGGAAACCTTTTATTGCCAATGCTGTTAGGACCTGCTGTTCCACCCAATGCAGCACTCTGTAACACAAAATTAAGAGTAAGTAGGGTGTTTAGTAACACATAACAGATCACTAAGCTCAAAAATATTTTACCTTTTTTAAAGCTCTTTCTTGTTTTTTCTTTCTTTGGTCATTCACCCAGTCTGTGTTCAAAGGTGGCCTTCCACCTTCTTTCTTAGGAGAAGACACAGCTACTGGTGTGACAGATGGATTTTTACAAGTTTTGGCAAAGTACCCTGCCTGTAGTTCTTGCAAGTACTCTTCCTCTTCACACTCTACTGCTCCTGATTCTGGTGTTGGCTTGGCACTTCACCTTTCTCCAACTTCCTCTTCTTTAACTTGGGTCTCCCTGGCTGTACTTTGATGGCTGGTTGTAGTGGTTGCCTCAGCTTCCCCTTGTCCCAGTAGTGTGGACCAGGCATTGCTGCAATTTCATGCCTATATGCCAACATGTATGTAGACACAAGGTAGGCATTGTCCACATAGTCCTCAGGGTCTGCCCTTTTGTCCATTATGCAGGCATATGAATGGACACAAGGGATACTAGTGAGTTCCTAGTGGTAGTAGCCGCATGTATGCTTACTCAGGTTAACTGTGACTAGGTCTGAGTTAAGCTCAACCTCATAACTATCACCCCTAAATAATTGTACAATGCAGTACTTTGCAGCTGATTCAATTCTTTGAAATGTCTTCTTCACATATGGAGTTACCTTTCCTTCCATTCTCTGAAAGCTTTCCCACTTATCTAGGTTTTTTTTCATCAAATACCTCCTAAGCCACTCCATCTGAGTCAAGATTGGTTTATCCCTAGCCTCTTTAATAACAACATTAAAAGTCTCACAAATGTTGTTGAGCAACATTTTTATTTAGGGAAAGCACTAAAAGCATGCCTAGATCAGTGTTCAGCAGGGATATCAACAAGATAATCATAAGCTTCTTCAGACAAGAACTTTATTGACTCCATTGCTACTCCAAAGTCAAACTACATAGGTTTTATTTAACAAACACACAACCAAAGTCAGATCAGAACAATGACATCCAGATCAGATTACAGTAGCTTAATGTTTTAGAAAACAAGGGATAGATACCTGTGTTGTTGCCCTTGTTGCAGACCAGAACAACTCCTTGAATGTAGCTCCACTGAACTGCAACTTGAAGTTTGCCCAAATATGTTTGAGACAATACCTAGTGTCTGCATATGGCACAACTTGTTGCAATGCTTCAAGCAGCCCCTATTCATATACCAAACATAGTCAGTCACTTAAAGCAAGAATTGAAATAACTAATTTAAAGTAGATGACATAAGTGTGTAAATGGTTACCTTTTGCCTATTTGACATAAAAGTATACCCCAATCCTTGATTTTCATCTTTAAGGGATTTCATGAGACTTTCAAGAAACCAAACCCAAGTCTCTGTGTTCTCTATTTCAGCCGTGGCCCATGCAATAGGATAGATGTTGTTGTTTCCATCTTTACCCACTGCAACTAATATCTGACTAGGTTATGGACCTTTTAGGTGACATCCATCAACCCCAATCAGTGGCCTACAACCTGACATAAATCCCTTTGCTGCTGGTGATGTGTCTATTTTATATAGTATTTTACCCCCATCCCTTGGTCATAATTAGTAGTGTTTTTGGCTCTTTAGAGCCACTTTTATTACTAATTGGTGTTTTCTAGTGTTTTCGTAGATTTGGTTGACTTTTGCAGGGATTTATACTTTTGGAGTATTTTTCCGAGATATTTTGGAGCAATCACGAACATTGGAGAAGCACGACCATATTTTATAGCCCAGGGCCGGTTAGAGCCATCGTACCGGTGATTAAGGGCTTGGTATGTGTGATACCGGGACATTTGGACCGAGTATTCAAGACCCGAAGAGGAACCCCAGATTGGCCCGAAGAATTGGAGCCCAATCGTAGTTCAAATTGTGGCCCAAGAGAGCCGCCCGGCCAAAAAGGCTGGCGCCCGAAGGCGCGCCCGATCGGGCGGTTCCTCGCCCGATCGGGCGGTTCCTCGCCCGATCGGGCGCGTGTTATTGTTAGGAGACGATTAGCGTTGTTTAAGTTTGTTTTAGTTTAGGATTCTTACGGAGTATAAATACTTATCCGTAAAACGAATTTAGTACTTCTTTACCTTCTTTTTACTCTTTCTTAATTTTTCTGAGACTTTCTCTCTCTAACTCTTTTCTCTTTTCTCTCTCCTCTTAAACTCTTAGTATTATTTTCTCTCTATATAACTCTTGGTTTAATTTCAGTAATTTATTCTCTTTCTTTGATCACGTCTCCTCTAATTACTTTGATTAGTTTAGTTTCTATTATGTGTGAGAAGTTTTCTTTCTAGGGTTTATGGGGATCCATAAATAATACAAAGGGGTAATTTATTGTTGTTGATTATCAATGCTAGATTAATTTCCTATTGATTGATTTAATGCTCTATGACTAGATTTGCACAGATATTTTATGCATGAGTTTGACAATATTGATTCGAGATTCGACATATGAGAATTGATGTTTAGGTCTAGTTTCAATAGGCAGGTTAATTTATAAATGGTTAAGTCGAGATTTGAGAGATGAGATTTAATGCCGGTAAATTAATTGTGTGATTGTAATACGTAGCGAAAGTCCTTTATGATCTGATTAATGTATGCATTGATGAATGATTATTATATTTTACCCTAGAATATTATTTATTGGTGAACATATGCCCTAGATCCTTTTATATATTATTTTCTCCCTATTCTTGATCTCCATAGTTTAGTTTATTATTCAAATTCACATAATTGGTTACCTAATAATCTAGACCATATTAGTTAATTAGGAATAGAAAGATCCGTTTCTCTGTGGATTCGACCCTACTTCCCTATCTACATTAGTTAGAGGATTTAGGTATTACTTTTGATTTGGGGATACGACTTTACCCTGTCAGCTGGTGCAAGGCATATGAACATTCTCAAGAATAATGGGGGCTCAGGCCTATCAATTCCATCAACCACAACATTGCATTCAGTGCCTGGGTTGTATTTCATCAACGCCTTCCCATAGTCCCACACCCTTGCATATCGTTCAGCTGCAGATCCATATATCATAAGCTTAGCCCTTGCTCTAGCCATCCAAGCTTTACTGTATGTAATTTCAAAACCAAGATCACCTAAAACCCTCCTTCTAAAGCTCTTCAGTTTCTAACCTGGGTCACTCCTCCAGTCTTCAATATACTTGTCAGCTAAAAATTCAGCTGTGAGGTTTAGGTTGCTTCTGACCCTTAAACAGTTATGCTTCAAATGAAGACCCTTGATCTGCCAAAAATCTTGATTCAAAGACCTCCTTGCAACCACCCTAAACTTACATCTCCTTCCCCCAACACAAGTGCACTTAGGAAGCCTACACCTTTTAGAATCCCATATTGATAGGCCGTCGTCGAGCCTACCAAAGATAATAATTCCTATCTTGGTCTCACTAACAATAAGGGTAAGAAAGGGTCGAACCCAAGAGAGGCGTTGAATCAACCACCGAGTACTACCGTTTAAATAAGCTAAATGAATTCTAAATTGGGTTGGTTTTAAGTAACTTCTTCTAATTCAATTCGACTAAAGCTAAGAGGAGATTAAAAATATTAAGAGGAATCTAGGGCTTGGGTTATACCACTCAACTTCATCACAAATCACAATTAGCATGCAACAATCAAGGTAAATTAATGGGATAAATTAGAGGAAGTCATCTAAAGAACCCAACTACTCTCTCAAGCTAGAGGGATTACTTGAATCATGAATACAACCTACTCTCGTGGTTACATAGCATAAAACAAGTGTTAAAGCATAATCACGATGACATAAACATTCCCTTGACCGGTAATCCCTATTCTCATGGCATTTCGGGTCAATCAAGCATAAGGGAGCTAACTCAAGTTCATCTCTCGATCCTTCGTTGAGAAAGCTTGGATAAATAGTTCTAGCAATGGCCATATACAAGAACTAAGCAATTAAACCACTTAAGCTCAACTAATTAACATCCCACAACAACCAAATTAACACATGCAACAAGTAATTAGTGACTACATTGAGGGTTTACCCAAACCCTAGAATTTAGACTACTCACAATCCATGGAGGTTAAAGCAATTAAAGATTTCAAGCAATTCATGAACAAGTTCAAACTAAGGATTAAGCTAATTAACAATCTAAACATGCAAGAACTAGCAAATAATTAACAACAAAGTAAAGAGAAGTAGAAAAGATGAGTAAGAAATGGTTACTATGAAGCTTCAAAGTGAGCAACAATGGTGGATTTGTCTTCTACAATGATTGAATTTGAATGTTTCCAAGCTAATAATTGAGAACTAACTAATGATTTGAGAATTTAATGTTCTAAGACTACAAACTAAGAGGAAAGCTCTAAAAAACTGCATAATCCGTACAAATGAGCTCAAAGGGGGTATTTATAAGACCCCCAAATAAAAAGGACGGAGAAAACAAGAATCGGGCTTGACTGCAGGTCCGCACGGACGTGCCAGATTTGGCACGGACGTGCAGAGGGGGCAGAACTGAGGCATAACGTACTGCTAAGAATCGAGCATCCCCGCACGGACGTGCAGATATTGGCACGGACGTGCAGCTACATCTGCACAGACGTGCTTAATTTGGCACGTCCGTGCAGGCCTTGGCAGAATGTTCTAAGTTTCTGGAGCACTCCTGCACGGACGTGCAAGGTCTAGCACGGCCGTGCAGCCTCTTCTGCACGGACGTGCCAAATTAAGCACGGCCGTGCAGGCCTTGGCAGCTTGTTGAAACTTTCTGGAACCTTCTGCACGGACGTGCAAGGTCTGGCACGGCCGTGCAGGGTCTTTTAAGCCCTTTTTTCCATCTTTTCTTCTATATTGCTCCTTTCCTTGGCTTCTTTCAACCATCTTCTTGCTTCTAACCTCGGCTTTGTATCCATGGGCTCCATTTGGTCGTTCTTTTGAACCTAGAATCTCAACAAAAACACCAACAACCCGTGAAGCATAGGATACACAAAAATTGCATAATAATAGAGTAAAAATGAACCAAAACGCAAATTTTATCAAGTAAACTAGGTTCAAAACACCCTAAAATCATATCAAATAGCAAGTTATCAAATCCCCCCAAGCTAAGCTTTTGCTCGTCCTCAAGCAAAACAAACATGTCAAACCAAAGGAGGAAAACAATTTGCTAATCATCAATCCAAGGAGAGGCAACAAGGGGGAAGCATAAATAAACAAATCCGCATGGTAACAACCATCATCACTTTTAGCACAAGTGAGAAGCAATTTAAACCTCTAAGTCGCCTTAGAGGACGAGTTTTTATCTCGTGAGGGTTTCCATTGAGTTTAACCCACAACTCACACAGACCATGACAAACTATCAACTACACAAATCCCAATATTTTTATCACCCAAGTCAACTCATTGGGATATAAATCGCAAGCAAGTCAAGTGAGCAACTTTCAAGGATTACCAATCATATAAATGTACACTTGAGTTGGGGGTAAAGAGGGAAACTAAGCAAGGTTGCATTAGGATACTTCTTTAGACCTTTTACTAGTTCATTAGAGAACATCTAGATATTCCAAAGTTGTAACAAGCCCTCTTTCGGTTATAAAATCTCAAAATGCTAGTCCACCTCCCAAAATGCACACCCAAGGCCCCTTAATTACACTCTAACTCGGGAATTTCACAAGAATCAATAAACAACAAATTCGACAATGTGTGGGAGGCATCCACAAGTTGACCTCTAAAGAAAAGAAAATCAAAATTTTGAGAATTTTGGAGGAGTTTTTGTTCTCCCTTCTTTTCTATTTTTTTTTACATTATTGCCCTCGCCTCTTTTAACTGTGAGCGGCTCTTTCTTTATTCGAAACGTGTGGCTTATTATGCCACTTATTACACATAATAAAAGTAGAGCTAATTCCTTAATAGAGTTTCATTTCGGGGAGGAGAGGAGGCACATTAAGGGCACAAGGGACCTCAATTTGACTCAAACATATCCTACTTTGGGCAAATTTGACAATATCTTATGCTAGACGTGCAATTGAGCATTCATCGACTTTCATTTCATATACACTAATGCAACCAGGATTAATAGACCTCTAAATGACCCCAACTCTTGCATACACCCTTCTAAAAGAACTTTTACTCATCACTCAAGAGTCAAGCAAGCAAGACATATTAGCGTCGTCATTTGAGTTTCATCCTTGGGCAATTTTCATTTTTCAATATTTTTTTCGTTTTTTAATTTTTTTTTTTTTTTTGTGTAAGAAATGAAAAAAATTACAGCATTAGGCTAGCTAAACTAAGCATAAAAATAAATAAATAAAAAAAAAACTATACATCTAAATAAAAAGATAAGAGAGGTATTCACAAGATAAGAAATTTGGATTTAGGGTATTGGATTTCAAAGGGAGCAAATTTGGATTTAAAGGATTTGGATGTTAGGGAAGAAGGGAATGGAAATAAACAACATGCGAACTCAATCATGGAAACACGAAAACACAACACGAACCAATGACACATGAAGAACACTCCCCCCCCCCAAGCTATCATAAACATTGTCCCCAATGTTAAAGCAATGCAAGTACAAAGAGAAGGGGAGGAAGAAACTAACTCATTGGTTCGGGCCCCCTTGGGAGCTTGAGCCCCCTGGGTAGAGATGCCGGTACACAGTGCGGAAATCGCCCAACTCCGATCTGAGACTTTCGAAACTTGTTCTCATATTGTCAAAAGAAGTCCTCATGTCTTCGTTTGATTTCCTTAAGGTCTCAAATTCGGTGGTCATGCGGGCAAAATTCGCATTCATGTTGGCTACTTGCTGCTCAAAAGAGAGGTATGGGTTGTTTTCACCCACACCTTGATCTTGGTAACCCTCTTGGTCCCTTTGTTGGAACTCGTGTTGTTGATGAAATTGTTGTTGCTGAAATTGTTGATGATGTTGATGTTGTTGAAATTGTTGATGATGTTGTTGTTGTTGTTGTTGGAATTGTTCCTCACCGCCTTGGGCTTGGTCATCTTCTCCACCCAGAATCCACTCAAAGTCAGGCTCAAAGACCCAATTCTCGGGGTCGTAAATAACCGTGGCTTCCGGATTTGGCAAAGTTGCATAGGGGCGCCTACTTACCATCCACGTGTAGGTCCTACCCTCTTCATCTTCCTCCAAACAATGCATAGCCTTGAGGGAGCGGATGTCAAGTATCGTTGGTCCGGGAATGATCTCCAAATCTGCAAAATTAAGATCAAGAAAAGCAGCAATAATAGTGATCATCCCTCCAATTGTTATCACTCCACTCCCCGAGGATACGTCATCTAGGTGGTCTACAAGCCAAGCCCCTAAATTCAACCTTTCGTCACCCTCACACAAGTGCCAAAGAAAAAGCAACTCACGGTTAGAAACTACACCCGAACTATCTCCCCTAGCAAAAATAGTATTAGCTATTAGGCGCTGGGATAGTCTAAAGGCGGGGTGTACTATGGCCGTGGCCTTGTCGGTCCTAGGATCTCTAGTAAATAGGCCGGTGATTTTTCTCCAAAAAGATCCCGGGTTATGATTTCGGGAAGGCTTATCCTTAGGTCCGAATTTGCCATCCGTTGGCCACCCAAATGCTTGGTTCACTTGTTCTATGGTCATCTTGTGATGGGTGTTCATCAATTGGAAGGTCAGGTAACGGGGGTTGTTGCGGTTATCTCGGTGGACATATAGTGAGGAGAGGAATTCTAAGGTAAGCCGTTTATAGGTGTTAGCATGCATTTCCAACCAATTTGGGACACCGGTTTGAAAAAAAAGTTGTCTAACATCATTCTCTACACCTAAGGCTTCGGCTACCTCATGGTTGTAAAATTTCGTTGGCCGAATTCTTCTCCTACTAATTCTTAGGTAGTTGTTCATGAAATCTGAATTATTAAAGACAATACCTAAGGTGTCCACTTGCGGTGGTTCGATGGTTGATGGAGGTGGAGGATTTCTAAGCCTAGCGGATGAGGTGTTTCTTGGTTGGTTTCTTCTTGACATGATCAATTTTTTTTTTTAAAACCACTTCAAGCAAGCACAACACCTAATGAGCAAGTACTTGAAACACACAAGGCTCTAAGTCTTCCACCTAACCAACACACAACAAGAACAAGCCCGAAAATTTACCAACAATGATCTTATCAATTCAAACAATCCAACACAAAATTGTCAATGCTCACAATTTACCAACAACAATTCAACAATCCAACACCAAAAGCATCCATACTCACACAAACCTATCACCAACCAAAATTTCAATGCTCACAATTCACCCAAATTTTTTTTTCTTTTATACTACTAAACTAACAACAATCACAATTTCTTAACAAAATGTCAACAATTTGAACTATTACTACTCATAATATCAACCAACAAGCATTTAAACTATATAGGAAGAGCTTGAGATTAGAAAGATTATACCAAGAATGTCGTGGGTGTAGAACCCGCAAATGAACCTTTCTAGTACTCCTTGTTGTTGATTGAAGGCCCTTGTTCACCCACTTTGCTTAAAAATCAAAATTCAAGAAACCCCCAAATCAATGTTGAAAGTTAGGGTTTGAGGAAATTTTGGTATTTTGGGGTTTTGATGGTGAAAAGGGGTAGTAATTTGTGAAGAGTGTTGAAAGAGGAGTGAAAATTGTAGTTTAGAGTTGGGATTTGAGTGAAAAATGGAGTTCGAAGGGTGAGAAATAGGAGTAGTATGAAGTATGGAGTATGGAGGAGGAAGGAGTGTTTGAGTGTGAAAGAGGAGTGAGAATTGTGAGTATGGGGGGGGGGTCTTTGCTATTATTTTATTTATTTTTTATTTTTTTTTAGAAAAATCGTCATATTGCTGTGCAAGTTGAACCTGCACGGACGTGCGAAGGTCGGCACGGACGTGCAGGTTTCTGGCAAAATAACAGCCTCTTCTGTCTTCAATTGCACGGACGTGCAGAGGTTGGCACGGACGTGCAACTTGGCACGGTCGTGCTGATTTTTGGCACGGACATGCGAAGCTTCAGATTTCAGCTATCCATTTTCTGTATGGTTCTGCCTACATCTGCACGGACGTGCGATGTTCTGCACGTCCGTGCATACCTGATGGTGCACGATTTCTTCTTCTTTCTTTTATTATTATTATTATTATTATTATTATTATTATTATTATTATTATTATTATTATTATTATTATTATTATTATTATTATTATTATTATTATTATTATTATTATTACTTCTCTTTTCAATAAATACCTACAAAAGATATAAATAAAAAAAAGGGTTAGTAATAATAAAAATAAAACAAATGAAAAAAAAAATAATTGAGAGAGAGTGAGGAACTCGGGTTGCCTCCCGGAAGCGCTTCTTTAACGTCACTAGCTTGACGACATTGCGGGATCAAATGTTAGTGAGGAATATCGAACTCATCAAGGTGAACAACTTTTGCCTCTTCATTCACAAAACCGTCAAAGTACGCTTTTAGCCTTTAGCCATTTACTTTGAACGGTTCACCATTCTCTTTGGAAATTTCGATTGCACCATATGGGAACACCTTCTTGACGGTAAAAGGTCCACTCCATCTTGATTTTAGCTTACCCGGAAACAACTTCAACCGGGAATTGAATAGTAGGACCTTGTCACCTTCCTTGAACTCCCTTTTGTTGATATGATTGTCATGCCAAGCCTTGGTCTTTTCCTTGTAGATCCGTGCATTCTCATATGCATCCAATCTTAGCTCTTCCAAGGCATGGAGGTCAAGTAACCTCTTTTCACCGGCACTTTGAAGGTCAAAGTTCAACGTTTTAATAGCCCAATGAGCACGATGCTCAAGTTCTACCGGTAAATGGCATGATTTCCCATATACTAGCTTGTACGGGGTGGTTCCAATGGGAGTCTTGAATGCGGTGCGGTAGGCCCATAGGGCATCATCTAGCTTCGTAGACCAATCCTTTCTAGACCTATCCACCTTCTTCTCTAAGATCACCTTTATCTCCCGGTTTGAAAATTCGGCATGACCACTTGTTTGAGGGTGGTAAGCCAATGACACCTTGTGCCTCACACCGTACTTCTCAAGAAGAGCTTAGAAGGACCGCTTTGCAAAATGCGAACCTCCATCACTAATGACGGCACGTGGCACCCCAAACCTCGGAAAAATGACCTTCTTGAAGAGTTTGACCACCACCTTAGCATCATTAGTAGGAGATGCAACCGCTTCTACCCACTTTGACACGTAATCGACGGCCACAAGAATGAATTTATTCCCAAAAGAGGTCGGGAAAGGCCCCATAAAATCTATGCCCCATACATCGAAAATCTCCAACTCAAGAATGTTGTTCAACGACATTTCACTTCTTCTTGAAATATTGCCGGTTCTTTGACACCGGTCACAAACTTTCACTACACCCCACACATCTTTGAACATTGAAGGCCAATAGAAACCACATTGTAAGATCTTTGCCAAGGTTTTGTTAGCACTCATATGTCCTCCACAAGGTGAGGAGTGACACATTGTGATAACACTTTCAATCTCATCATCCGGGACACACCTTCTAAAAAGGCCATCAACACCTTGTTTAAAGAGCAAGGGGTCGTCCCAAAAGTATTGGCGAACATCATGAAGAAACTTCCTTTTTTGTTGATAGGTGAGGTCGGGAGGAAGAATATAGCAAGACAAGTAGTTTGCAATGTCCGCAAACCATGGTGCCGGTGCTTGAAGGATAGCAAATAGTCGATCATCCGGAAATGAATCATCAATTGGCAAGTTATCAAGATCACCTACAAAGATAGGCAACCGTGAAAGATGATCGGCCACAACATTTTCGGTACCCTTCTTGTCTCTAATCTCAATATCATAATCTTGCAAGAGCAAGACCCACCGTATCAATCTTGGCTTAGGTTCTTTCTTGGACAAGAGGTACTTCAAGGCCGCATGGTCGGTGAAGACTATGACCTTAGAGCCCAACAAGTAGGACCTAAACTTCTCAATTGCATGAACAATGGCTAGAAACTCCTTTTCCGTGGTTATGTAATTCCTTTGTGCCTCATCCAATGTTTTGCTAGTATAATAGATAGCATGGAGCTTCTTGTCCTTCCTTTGTCCAAGAACAGACCCAACGGAGAAATCCGAAGCATCACACATAAGCTCGAAAGGAAGCTCCCAATTAGGGGGTTGAATTATAGGAGCCGAAATCAAGGCCTCCTTCAACCTATCAAATGCTAGCAAACAATCATTAGTAAACACAAAAGGGGCATCTTTTACCAACAATTGATTGAGCGGCATTGCGATTTTTGAAAAATCCTTTATGAACCGGCGGTAAAAACCCGCATGTCCAAGAAAGCTCCTTATCCCCTTCACATTTGTAGGGGGTGGGAGGCGCTCAATTAATTCAATATTGGCACGATCTACCTCAATGCCCCTACTAGAAATCACATGACCGAGAACAATTCCCTCCTCTACCATGAAATGACATTTCTCCCAATTCAAAACTAAGTTCACCTCTTGACATCTTTTTAACACTTTAATCAAATTTGAAAGACAAGTGTCAAAAGATGAACCAAAAACAGAAAAGTCATCCATGAATACCTCAATTGATGATTCAAGCATGTCGGAAAAAATAGACATCATACACCTTAATTTTGAATTTTATGCATGATCATCATCAAGTAGAATTTTATGCATGCATATGGTGGGACTTATCCCCTTAATGTCATCAATTTTGTACCCAATGACATCTCTAGACTCCCTTAAAACAACTAGGAGTTTTTCAAGAGAGGTGTCATCGAGCTTAACACTGACAATAACTGGATAATTCTTACTATCATCAAGAAAAGCATATTTAAGTAGAGGGGGAAGGGGTTTAAGTTCAACCTTAGGAGGAGGCGTAGTCCTCTCCTCTTTTGCCTCCACGTTAAGCACTTCAAATTTCATCATATCGTGGACCAAAGGTTGGTTGAGTAAGAGATCATACCCCTTTGCTTCTTCACCCTCCTCAACTAAGCTTCCCGTTAAGGTAGCTTGTAAAGGATCTCTTTCATACAATCTTTCTCGGAACTCTTCTAAGTCCCTCTCCAATGTGTCAATTCTATGAACTTCATCAATCAATGGCTTTTTCAAAGTTTGTGAGAATGAAAATGAAATTTTCTCATCTCCCACATTCAAAGTCAATCTTCCTTCTTTCATATCAATCACCACTCCCGCGGTGTTCAAAAATGGTCTCCCCAAAATGAGGGGTACTCTTGAATCTTCTTCCATCTCCATTACTACAAAATCACATGGCACAAATACTCTTCCAACTTGAACCGGCACATCTTCAAGAATCCCCAAAGGTAGCCTAACCGTGCGGTCGGCTAGTTGTAAGGACATTCTTGTTGGTTTCAAGTCTCCAACTTTCAAGCTCTTTGCAATAGAATAAGGCATCAAGCTCACACTTGCCCCAAGATCACATAAAGCATCCATAGCTTCCAAATCTCCAATCTTCAGCGGTATTGCATAGCTACCGGGGTCACCAAGCTTTTGGGGAAGCTTGTTTTGAATGATTGCACTCACCTCCTTAGGAAGGGAGATGGTTTCACTCTCTTCAAGCCTACTCTTGTTGGATAGAAGATCCTTCAAAAATTTTGCATAGGTAGGCATTTGTGACATAGCATGAAGAAAGGAGATGTTCACTTGAAGTCCTCTCATGACTTCAAGAAATTTTGAAAACTTCTCATTCAACTTCTTCTCTACAATTCTATGAGGAAACGGAATTGGGGGCTTATATACTCTCATAGGGGGCTTTTCTATTCTTTCTTCATCTCCCTCATCTTTCTTTGTGGCTCCCTCATCACTCTTTTGCTCTTTTCTCTCAACTTCAACTACTTCATTTTCAAAATCATCCTCGCTTCTCACCACAACTCCCTCATCTCTCTTTTTTGGCTCCTCTTCACTCATAACCGGGCCCTTATAACCCCTTCCCGATCTCAAAGTGATAGCCTTAGCTTGCTCCTTTGGGTTCACTACCGTTGAGCTTGGAAAGTGACCACTAGAATTGGAGGATGAACTTCCAACTTGTTGTGCAATTTGAGCCAATTGGCTCTCCATTATCTTATTATGTGTTTGGAGTTGTTGGATGTTTTCATTCATATCTGCATTGTTCCTTATTTGTTGAGTCATGAAAGTTTCAAGAACGGACTCAAGGCTAGTCTTTTGAGGAGGTGGAGGAGGGGGAGCGGGTTGGTTATATTGTGATCTTTGGTGGTTTTGATCCCTTTGGTTGGGATGGCGGTATGGAGCTTGTTGGTTTTGAAAATGAGGTTGGTTGTAGTAGTTTTGAGGTTGGGTTTGGTTTTGGTTGTAGTTATTTTGTGGGGGGCCTTGGTTGTATTGCTTCCATCCCGTGTTTTGTTGGGGCTTCCAACTTTGATTGTGGGATTGGGAGTATTGTTCATTCCTTTGCCCAATTGCCGCCACTTGCTCTTGATTCGTAGAGTTGCAATAAGAGGACAAGTGATCATTTCCTCCACAAGTCTCACAAGACATGACTTGTGAGGAAGAGCTTGAGGGTGTGAGGGTGGCTTGATCTAACTTGTGAGCTAGCATATCAAACTTTGATGCAATAAGATCTATTGCACTAAGATCATGAATTCTGCCCTTCTTTGTTTGAGGTTGCCTTCGATCACCTCCATATGCATAATGCTTGGCCACTTCTTCAATCATCTTATATGCATCATCCACCGATAGCTTTTTGAGGCTACCACCGGCCCCGAAATCAAGGTTGGCCCTTGAAATAAGAGTAAGACCGTCATAGAAGCTTTGTACAATGATCCATGATGTAAAACCATGGTGGGGGCATTTCCTTGTGTAATCTTTGAAACGCTCCCAAGCTTCACTCAATGTTTCATCAATGTCTTGATTGAAATTGGTGATCTTTCTTCTTAATTCGGCGGTCTTTTCCGGAGGACAATACTTTCCAAGAAAGGCTCTAGTGACTTCGTCCCATGTACTCAATGATCCCTCTTCAACCGTTCTCAACCAATGTTTTGCTTTATCACGGAGGGAGAATTGAAACATGTGCATACGGATGAACTCTTCCGAAATGTTGTTTTGCTTGATGGTTGTACACAACTCAAGAAAGTTGTCCAAGTGAGCAAAAGGACACTCATGAGGACTACCTCCGAATTGATCGCTTTGAATCATACGGATGAGTTGTGGTGAAAGCTCAAAGTTGTTTGCATTTGTGGTGGGAAGACGTATGCCACTCCGAAGTTGGAATGCGTTGGGGTGGTCATAGTCTCTTAACAATGGTTGAGGAGGATTCTCTCCCATGTTATCTTCTTCGTTAGCTCCAAAAACCTCTTCCGGATCGAAATCCGAATATACAATGGAAAACTCGGGTGTGCCTTGCAAGAGTCTCCTCACGTTTCTCAAAGTCCTATTTAGCTCTGGATCAACGGGAATAAGCAGTGATTGCTTACTCTTTCGTGTCATGCAAAGTCAAACAAAGCTAAGAAAAACGTTAGCAATGACTATCACAAGTTAAACACACATAAACAAAAATTAAGGTAAGAAAACTACTATACATATACACACATCTAGTCTCATTCAACAATAATATATTCAATGTGACTTTGCCTCCCCGGCAACGGCGCCAAAATTTGATAGGCCGTCGTCGAGCCTCCCAAAGATAATAATTCCTATCTTGGTTTCACTAACAATAGTAAGGGTAAGAAAGGGTCGAACCCAAGAGAGGCGTTGAATCAACCACCGAGTACTACCGTTTAAATAAGCTAAATGAATTCTAAATTGGGTTGGTTTTAAGTAACTTCTTCTAATTCAATTCGACTAAAGCTAAGAGGAGATTAAAAATATTAAGAGGAATCTAGGGCTTGGGTTATACCACTCAACTTCATCACAAATCACAATTAGCATGCAACAATCAAGGTAAATTAATGGGATAAATTAGAGGAAGTCATCTAAAGAACCCAACTACTCTCTCAAGCTAGAGGGATTACTTGAATCATGAATACAACCTACTCTCGTGGTTACATAGCATAAAACAAGTGTTAAAGCATAATCACGATGACATAAACATTCCCTTGACCGGTAATCCCTATTCTCATGGCATTTCGGGTCAATCAAGCATAAGGGAGCTAACTCAAGTTCATCTCTCGATCCTTCGTTGAGAAAGCTTGGATAAATAGTTCTAGCAATGGCCATATACAAGAACTAAGCAATTAAACCACTTAAGCTCAACTAATTAACATCCCACAACAACCAAATTAACACATGCAACAAGTAATTAGTGACTACATTGAGGGTTTACCCAAACCCTAGAATTTAGACTACTCACAATCCATGGAGGTTAAAGCAATTAAAGATTTCAAGCAATTCATGAACAAGTTCAAACTAAGGATTAAGCTAATTAACAATCTAAACATGCAAGAACTAGCAAATAATTAACAACAAAGTAAAGAGAAGTAGAAAAGATGAGTAAGAAATGGTTACTATGAAGCTTCAAAGTGAGCAACAATGGTGGATTTGTCTTCTACAATGATTGAATTTGAATGTTTCCAAGCTAATAATTGAGAACTAACTAATGATTTGAGAATTTAATGTTCTAAGACTACAAACTAAGAGGAAAGCTCTAAAAAACTGCATAATCCGTACAAATGAGCTCAAAGGGGGTATTTATAAGACCCCCAAATAAAAAGGACGGAGAAAACAAGAATCGGGCTTGACTGCAGGTCCGCACGGACGTGCCAGATTCGGCACGGACGTGCAAGCATAAGCACGGTCGTGCCAGATTCGGCACGGACGTGCAGAGGGGGCAGAACTGAGGCATAACGTACTGCTAAGAATCGAGCATCCCCGCATGGACGTGCAGATATTGGCACGGACGTGCAGCTACATCTGCACAGACGTGCTTAATTTGGCACGTCCGTGCAGGCCTTGGCAGAATGTTCTAAGTT
Organism: Chenopodium quinoa; assembly: GCF_001683475.1. NCBI lineage: Eukaryota > Viridiplantae > Streptophyta > Magnoliopsida > Caryophyllales > Amaranthaceae > Chenopodium > Chenopodium quinoa. The sequence continues at coordinate 134,702 of NW_018744662.1, forward strand.
TCTGGAGCACTCCTGCACGGACGTGCAAGGTCTAGCACGGCCATGCAGCCTCTTCTGCACGGACGTGCCAAATTAAGCACGGCCGTGCAGGCCTTAGCAGCTTGTTGAAACTTTCTGGAACCTCCTGCACGGACATGCAAGGTCTGGCACGGCCGTGCAGGGTCTTTTAAGCCCTTTTTTCCATCTTTTCTTCTATATTGCTCCTTTCCTTAGCTTCTTTCAACCATCTTCTTTCTTCAAACCTCGGCTTTGTATCCATGGGCTCCATTTGGTCGTTCTTTTGAACCTAGAATCTCAACAAAAACACCAACAACTCGTGAAGCATAGGATACACAAAAATTGCATAATAATAGAGTAAAAATAAACCAAAACGCAAATTTTATCAAGTAAACTAGGTTCAAAACACCCTAAAATCATATCAAATAGCAAGTTATCACATATGCACTGGCATCTTCTTCTACACTGAACAATTAGTTTGCTGTTGTCATTGTGCAAATACTAGAACTCATACCTATTTTCAATGGCATGAACCCTTATAACCTTACTGAGCACCTTATTGTTAAGGAACTTCTGTCCTTTCACCAACTCAATTGGTTTTTTGAAATCTGTTGAGACATGAAACCATGGGTAATTTTCTGTCTCATCATCAGAACCTCTAAGGCTTTCCAAATCCTTAGAATAAGATGTAAACTCTCTCTGTAGAGTTACCTCCTTGGTCACCAGCTCACTCTCAAGCATACACTGCTGCTCATGTTCACTCTCCTCCCTTACACCCTTTAAACTTGCATTCACTTCATCAAGTACGTTGTTAACATATGTATCAACATCCTCCTCATCCCCCTCCTCTTCTCCTGCTTCCCAACTTATGTCAATGTCACTGAATTCAGAACTAGAGGAACCAGAACCAGATTCTGATTCATACTCATCCTCAGTCCTTGACTTTTTCTTCCTCTTCCCCTTTGCTTTCCCTTTTCCCTTCACCCTAGTACTCCCAGATGTACCTTCCTCTTCACCCTGCTTCTTCTTCCCTTTCACACTGTCTGAGAACAGTTTTTTTTAAAGTCTTCTTAGTGTGCTCTACAACCCTATCACCCTCTTTCTTGTTGTTTTCAAGCTCACCAGTGTCTTCACTAGGCAACTGCTGCTTTAACCTAGGGCTTCTCCTCAAATCTGTGGGCTTACCATTTTTTACTTGACTGTTTTGGGTAGGTTCAACAGTTATGGGTTCAATGCTAGTACAATAGACAACAACAAAGTTATCCTTAGTCTTTGTCTCTAATAACCCTTTGACATCACCATCATTCAAAATTTCTTTTTTGCTAATGGTCCAACTCTTTCCCTTTAGCTTATACCATATGTTCCACAAGGTTGGCACATGCAAATCAAATTTCACAAAGCCCCAAATACAAGATTCCCTAAGCAAGTTGACAGACAACTCACTCACTTTGCACTTGTACCTCCAATTACTTTCCTGTTCACAAACACACCTCCTATTCTAACCTTAAGATCTACAATAACATCATCACCAACAGCAACCAGTCCATTTAATAAAGCAATATTTAATAACAAAAAAAGCATACAAACCTAGACACTAAACAAATTACACATAGCAGCATTAAACAAATTAACCAAAGCACTGTGTATTACCCACATCAGTAAATAAACAATACAAGAAACCAACAATAAATAATTAAACAATAATTGCCCTCAATTAAACAATAAACAATTCAATCAACTAACACAAAGAACCCTAATTTTCAAAAAAATTGCAGTTATACCATCAACAACAAACAGCTAGCAAAATCAAACACAAGGAACAAAATTGCTTACCTCTTTCGACCCTATTGCAGTACTCTATTGCCTTCTGACTGACCTAAGCAGCTGGTCCCCAACAAAAACCCCAAAGATGCTGACTTTTCTTCAGCGTAGCTTCTCCAGTAAACCCAGCTACCCTCCAATTAATATTTTGCAGAGCAATTAGATTTTTAAAACCAAAATTAGGGTTCCAAAATGTGATGAAATGTTCAGAAATAAGAAGAAAAGGGGATTTTTCTGTGAATTAAGGGCTGAAAATGAATAAGAAATAGAGTTAGTTGGGAGAATTGAATAGGAAAGAGAAAGAAGTCGAAGAAAAAGAAAAAAAATTGGAGGGAACTAACTATAGTGGGGCCCACGTGACTGAATTCCACCGGAAATTCAAATTGGGTGGTAATCTGAGTGAATAATTAAATTATTGGCTGGTAATTTAAAATAATTTTTTTTGGGTGGTAAGTTAGAAATTAGGTATATTTTTTGGTGGTAAATTAAAAATTTTCCTTTTTTTTTAACTGTGTAAAAAAAATTTGTGGTTGTTGCTTGTAGTGTGTATTGATTTTTAGGTAGCGCCATAGTAAATCGATTAAGGAGGAGTGTTTTAGGGTTTTAGATGATTTGATGGCTTTGGAGAAGTAAATTATTTGAGCAAAACTTTAGGTTTTTAGAGTTGGGTGAATTATGATTGAGTTACATGTAAGTGGAAATGGAAAATTTGTGTTTTGATTTTATTTGGGGATTTAGAATATGAATTGAATATTGGACTTTAAAGGAGAAATTTTAAGAGATTTGATTGGTTAAGAGAAGCAAATTATCTGTAGTGATATTTTGAAAGTTGATGCTGGCTCGGTAACTCATACAATTGGAATGTGGAATTTGTCTGTTATTTGGGCTTATAGAATTTGAATGTTGGTTCAATTGACTCCTGGAGTGTTAAATTACCCCTTGGGCCCCAAATTATTTGTTAGTGTAAGTAATGCAAGCCGATTGATCAAATTCATACATCTCGTGGAACTGAGGTTTGATGAATTTCACCTTGATAGATACTTTGTAGGTGTTAAAAGTGGTGTTGGAAAGGATAAATTTGTGATCATCTAAGTATCATGACTAATAATTACATAGAATAGTTGACTTTAGTATTTAGAAATTCTGCTATAGTTCTTCCTAATTACAAAAGTCTGAGTTCTGACTCTTGATCCTTAATACTATCACAGCTTTATGCACAGCAGATGAAGAAATTACCCTTCTTTTTCCCTGCTTAACTTTCAATGCTTCTTGTCTCTTAACTGTGTTATTTGCTAAACCAAGAAATTGCATGATCTACCATAAAATTTTAAATTCTAAGTTGTGCCACTGCCAAACTCTTGCTGATTAACGGGTAGCTTTCCAGCCGGGGGGGGGGGGTGTTTGGGGAGATGGACCTTACATAAAAGGGAGAAATTGTCAACAATACTTGTTTTGAAACTAGAGTTTAGTCGCTGGCTTTTCCATATCCGAATTGCCACCTCCCAAAATCAACCATGACATGCAAATGGACGACCTCATTGATTCACTAATAATAATTAATTGTGTTTTGCGATATGAAAGGTAGGTGGACTCAAGTTGTACTATTATATGTTACATCAGCCATAGGGCACACTTCAACATGATAATTAGAGTTGTCAGGCCTTCTATGGTCAGGACATCATTTATGATTTATGAGTATTTAAGCACATTATTATTTTTATTTTTTATTTTTAATGTAATGGTCAATTTTCTTATTGCTAGGCGTGTAAATTGATCATAAGGTTATTTCTGGTAGAATCACCATTGTCAATAGTTACTATTCTCTGTATAGATATATGTAACACCCTAGAAATTCCTTTCCTTTAAATACCCACTTTACGCTTTAAAATACGATTTAGGAATATCTAAGACATTACCGCCACCGTGAAAACAGCTAAGGCAACTATCAAAGATACACAGCGGAAGACTTAAAATTAAAAACCGTTTAAACAAGTCAACTCAAAAGTCCACCAAACGAAAGTAAAGTTTAAAACCGAAACAAACAAAGTCAAATAAAATCAAACTACAACTTGGAACCATTAAAGGCCCTTATTCAAAACTGTTCCAAAACCAAACATTTGCGTTAGTCCACACCGAATATGTCATAAATAAATAAAGCATAAAACACATCGTAAACTAATGGAAACTAGCATGATTCACTCTTCACTCATGCCTCGTCATGAATATGCTTCAATACCTGAAAAGTTTATCTCTACTTGTCCCCACTACTCTCCATTAAAAATGGGTCATCATAGGGCCAAGATAAAGACATGGCCAAACACACAAACACACACACAATTAGTAAAGCTGAGTACATAAGCGTAATTAAACACACTAATATGCTTTCACCTATCAACACACACTTACCTCAATGCACCTGTTTACAAGCACACACAAAAATCAACAAGACACTTTAACTAGATACTAAATAATTCATTTAGCGTTGATTACGCATCGAACGGGTTTTCCAACTATACCTCCCCCAAATAAATTGAGGTTAACTGACACGGGAGCTAACCGTGCCAGTGACAAAACCACTCAAAGGTGGCGGAATTTATGCGCATAATAATAAATAAAAAGGAATGTACAGCGTCCTGTACTCCATTAGAAGTTATGGTTAAATATAAAACCCCATAACTCCCCCCATTGTTCATACTCAAGGTATATATGTTCCAAGAGTTTTGGTGCGTAATCTCTTTCACTTTACGTTATTTACATGTTATGGACTTGGTGATGACTCTCAAAGCATAATAAATCAATCAACAATAATTATTCAATCAACCAAACATACCAATTTAATTCTTGAATAATTAGTGATCACATATTATTTAATGTTGAACCCTTTTTAATTCTACCTCAGTGTCAAAGATACCTTAAACGCATAAAGCGCCAAAAATCATATCCCTCGGTGTTAAAAACACCTTAAGTACACAAAGGCACCAACATACAATTTATCCCTTGTGTACATAGACACTTATATAGCTCATTCCTCATGCTTAAAGCATCAATAAAAATTATTTGAACCATAATAAAATTCCTTTTCAATATTCCAAACATAATTAAACATGTAGTTTAATTAATCATGCATTCTAACATGCCATAAATAAAAGTGTGGTTCAAACACAACATGCCCAAAATATAATTTTCCAATCCATAAACCATCACAATTAATTCATGCTTCACAATTCAATCAACAACACCATTAATTCACAATTCCATACATAAACCTTAGCATGACACTACTTGAAATTGATTGAAATCAAACCTAGCATGATTCTACATCATCAAAATATGTTAAGTACGCGAACGTACCTTGAGTACGATCTTAAAATCGCCACGACTAGTAGAAATTGCTTACTTCAAAGTCTCCTACACATTAAAGTCATAATAGAGTATTAAAATCCACTCTAAACAAATTTCCAGCAATATATACTATTTTAAAACCCCTCATAATTTAATTAAAGTAAGCTGAAATTATATTTAAAACACCATAATTAAGTCTCAATTAATGGGTAATTAAAATTCCTTCAAGAAACATAATATTAAGTGTTCTACATAAAATTCCAGCACTTTATTTTAATTAAAACTTGCTGTAATTAAGCCTTAAAACACTTAAAACAAAGATCTAAACCAATATACATCATAACCCTTGAATAATTCATAAATCAAGAACCTAGGGTTTCAAAAATTGAGGCTTTTTAAAATTAAAATCAAATCTGAAAATTAATTGACATAATAATTATAATCAAACATCAAAAATCAAATCCCAAAACTCATAATTTACGCTTAGATTTAAGCACAGATTAAATTAAAATAATAAAGCTAAGTTTTTTTTATACACTCGAAAAAGGGGGAAAGAGAAGGCAGCCACCGGTTGCCGGCAGCGGCGGCCACTTGTTGCCGGTGGATGGCAGCGGTGGAGGGGGGAAGGAAAATCAGGCAGTCGAAAAAAAAGGGAAAGGGGAAAAGAAAAAGAAAGAAAAATAAGGAGGAGAGAGAGAAAAGTTTACCTTGGGTTTTTCTCCACTTTGGGAAAAGTTGATTTGCCTCATAAGTGGGATATTTATACCCCTTCTCAACCAATCCCTTTTTCCCTAAACTTTCCTCTTTTAGTTTTTCCTAATCTCTTCCCTAATAAAACTTGTTAAAATTAAACTTTCTTAAAATAAAAACCCAACTTTTATAAATAAAGAAATTAAATAAACTTTCCTTTTATAAAAATATTAGTTAAAATGCCATAATTAAAATATTAAAATTATTTAAATACTTTATAAAATACATATTTTAAATAAAATACGTATAAAAATACGGGGCATTACAATATATCTTCCAAGGACTGATTTTTATTAGAAATTATTTATATCTGGTATTAAGTTTGCTAATGGTAATCATGCTCATACTGTCACGAAATAATTTTCCGTAGTTTCATTAGAGTGTAGAGTAGAGTATTTATACAAGAGATTAGGGCTCAAGAAATAGGCCCGTTAACTATACAATATAAACACTAATTATAGGCCCTAACACCCCCCCTCAAGTTGGAGCATGCAAATCACAAATGCCCAACTTGCCAAGTAAATACATGAATTGACTTTTACTCAAAGCCTTGGTGAAAATATCCGCTAATTGGTCCGTTGTCTTCACATAAGACGGACTAATGATACCATCCTGAATCGCATCACGAAGATAATAACAATCAACCTCAATGTGCTTGGTACGCTCATGGAAAACCGGATTCTTCGCAATATACAAAGCAGATTGATTATCACAAAACAAACTCATAGCACGAGGATGAGAGACACCCAAACTCAAAAGAAGGGCCTTTAACCATTTCAACTCATCAGTGGTTTTAGACATTGAGCGAAATTCGGCCTCGGAAGAAGACTTGGCCACAGTGTCCTGTTTCTTAGTCTTCCAAGATATAGGAGAAGCACCAAGGAACACCAACCAGCCAGAGATAGAACGGCGCGATAAGGGACAACCTGCCCAATCTGAATCTCTTCCAAGATATAGGAGAAGCACCAAGGAACACCAACCAGCCAGAGATAGAACGGCGCGATAAGGGACAACCTGCCCAATCTGAATCACACCAACCGGTAATATGTAAATCACAATCCGAACTCAAAAGGATTCCCTGACCCGGACATCCCTTCAAGTACCGCACTGTACGAAGAGCCGCTTCCCAATGGTCCTGTCGCGGTTGTTGCATAAATTGAGACAAAATATGCACCGCGTATGCCAAATCCGGTCTAGTAAAAGACAAATAAATCAGGCGGCCCACAAGCCGTCGATACTGCTCTGGATCAGTAAAGAAAGAGGACTCTGATTTTGCCAGAGTATGATTCTGCTCAATAAGAGTACCTGCCAGACGAGCACCTAGCAAACCAGACTCTGCAATAATGTCAAGTGTATATTTCCGTTGACATAAAAATATGCCTTCCGGACTACGAGCAACCTCAACACCAAGAAAATACTTCAAAACACCTAAATCTTTCATATGAAAACAGTCACTCAAGTATGACTTGAATGTTGAAATTGCAGAAGAATCATTACCAGAAATTATCAAATCATCAACATACACCAGAACACTAAGTTGTATAGACCCAGATTGCAGTGTAAAAAGAGAATAGTCAGAGTACGATTGCACAAATCCGTACCTTTTCAGAGAGGCGGCCAATTTAGAATACCAACAACGAGGTGCTTGTCGAAGACCATACAACGACTTCAGAAGACGACACACCATACCAGGTTGAGAGCCATGAAACCTAGAGGGAAGCTTCATATAAACTTCCTCATCAAGATCACCATGAAGAAATGCATAATGGACATCCATCTGATGCAATTCCCAATTCTTTGCAGCAGCGACAGCAAGAAAAGCACGAACATTGACCATTTTAGCAACGGGAGCAAAAGTCTCATTGTAATCAATACCCTCAACCTGATGATTACCAAAGATAACAAGACGAGCCTTCAATCTCTCGAGTGTGCCATCAGAATTAAGTTTGACTTTGTAAACCCATCGACACCCAAGAGCTTTCTTACCCGGAGGTAAATTTTCCATTACCCATGTGCCATTTTTTTGCAATGCATCAATTTCTGTTTGCATAGCCGCTTTCCACCCCTCATCTTGCATTGCCTCCTTGAAATTACGAGGCTCAACTATCGTATCAACTGCTGCAATAAAAATACGGTGTTGCACAGAAAATTTATCACCATTCACAAAATGTGCTAAGGGGTAAGGAGTACCTGAGGAGCATGGAGTAGACGATGAACATTGCGAGATAGATGGACTAGGTAAAGATATAGTGTGTGCGACATAATCCCGGTGCCACCCTGGGGGTTGCCTTGGACGTTGAGCACGATCCAACGCAATAGGAGAAGTAGAAGAGGGGTCCGGAACAACTACATCAAGGTTGTCCGTACCAGTGGTCGAGGAGGCGGCAGTGGGGGCAGGGGACACCACGGGACTGTCGTTGTCATGAACAGCAGCCTCAGGTGACCTGTGGGGGGTAGAAGTAGTAGCACGAGGTTGTGAAGAGTTTTCAGGCACAAGAGAACCCTCACCAACCTCTAATACATATTCCAAATCATCAAGAAAATCGTGATCAACACCAACATAGTCATTAGGCACACTCTCGGCACCCACAGTAGAAGAAACCGAATCACCATCTTTCACAAACGGGAATTCATTCTCATGGAATTTAACATCACGGGAAACAAAAATATCACCGGTTTCCAAATCATACAACTTCCACCCCTTCTTGCCATGAGGATAACCCACAAACACACACTTCCTACTCCTAGGTGCAAATTTGTCACCCTTAGCCTTTTGGTTATGAGCAAAACAAAGACAACCAAACACCCTCAAAGCATCAAAATAGGGTTCTTTGTCAAAGAGAATTTCATATGGGGTTTTATTAGCTAGCAAAGCAGAAGGAGTACGATTAATCAAATAAACCGCCCCAAGGACACACTCACCCCAAAAAGTAATCGGCAAATTGCCTTGAAACATCAAAGCACGACTCACATTCAATATATGTTGGTGTTTATGCTCTACACGACCATTTTGTTGAGGTGTGCCAACACAAGAGGTTTGGAAAAGAATGCCATTTTCAGTAAAATAAGGGAGCATGGGTTTAAATTCTGTGCCATTGTCACTCCGCACACACTTAACATTGACATCAAATTGACACTTAACCATAGCAAAGAAAGAGCAAAAAGAAGAATAAACTTCGGTTTTGTCATTCAATAAATAAACCCAAACACCACGTGAAAAATCATCAACAATCGTCAAGAAATAATGAGCACCGCAAGTAGAAGCCGTGTTATATGGTCCCCACAAATCACAATGTATCATTTCAAGAATACGACTAGCACGACTATCACTATCAGGAAAACTGGCTCGGGTTTGTTTAGCAAGAGGACAAATTTTACAAGCTTTATGTAAACACTTAGTACCAGTAGTACCTCGAATAGCAGGAATCAATTTGACGATTTTTTCCGATGGGTGCCTCAAACGACGATGCCACAACTCAAATGTAGAAATGTCCGGACCCGGGAGTGCACATACTTTTGGGAGACGCCGGAAATAATATAGTCCATCTATCCGTTCACCGCCTCCAATTAAGCTCCCCGAGGATTGATCCTGTATAGCACAAAGAGAGTTAGTGAATCGGACAAAGTACTTAGAATCATTAATCAACTTAGATACCGAAATCAAATTGCAATTTAATTTAGGAACAAAGAGAACGTGCTCAAGAGTAATTCCATCCGCCAAGAAAACGCGACCCTCCTTTGTTGCAAAGGCTTGAGCACCATCGGGAAGACCAACGGGGCATGGTAAAATTGAGTATCAAATAATGAAGACTCGTCACCCATTACATGATGAGAGGCACCCGTGTCAATTATCCAAGATAGAGAAAAAGAATCACTGGTGATACGATCGGAAGGAACATCAAATACCCCACCCACAATTGGATTAGTGGTGGCAGATTGATTAGAGGAAGAAGTCAAAATAGGAGTAATGTTGGCAGAGTGTAGAGTAGAAAAAGTAGCAGCAGTAGGCGAAGTGGCAGCAGCGGCCGCAGGGAAGAAGCGCGGGATATCCCCGCGGCCTGGCAGAAACTGCTGGGTTGTGGCAGCGGCCGCAGGCTATCCCCGCGTCCTGGTGAAGGGTGCGACATTAGAAGCGGTAGAGGTGCAGCGGGAGAAGGAACGGCAGCAGCAGTGACGTGTGGTGCAGCACCCGCCGGAACAGTAACACCTGCCGGAACATTTGCAGCAGCCGGAGATGAACGCCCCTTGTGTCCATACTTATCCAGCCACCAATCGGGGAGGCCGTGAACGAGAAAACAACCGTCAAAATCATGTCCCGATCGATTGCAGTGGGTACAATGTAGTTGTGACTTAGCATGACGCTTCAATTCAGCAGACAAGAAGGAAGAAGATAATCCACCATTCACCATTGTTGAGAAATCGAATTGTAGAGTAGAATTAAAATGAAAAAAATCAGCACTTTAGGGTCGAAATTTCGGCAGGAGAATACAGAAATTCAGCAATTTGGAGTAGCAATTAAGCAAATCGGCAATGTAGAGTAGCAATTAAGAGTAGAAATTTAGATTAAAATTTCAGAAATTTAGTGATTAGAATGTAGAAATTTAGGGATTAGAATTTGATTGGCTCCGATACCATGTCACGAAATAATTTTCCGTAGTTTCATTAGAGTGTAGAGTAGAGTATTTATACAAGAGATTAGGGCTCAAGAAATAGGTCCGTTAACTATACAATATAAACACTAATTATAGGCCCTAACACATACAATTGACAATTGTTACTTAACTCTATTATATGTTTGAGCGACTGAATTCTGTGATAGAAATTATATAACACAAATTGGCTCTTGTGCAGTCAAGCTGAATGCAAACAGGATGGTGGTGGGCACAATTTGTGGATTTGATCAGTTTATGAATCTTGTGGTTGATAACACTGGAAAATTAACGACAATGAGAAAAATGAAATAGGCTGGTGAGTTAAGAATTTCCTTGAATTCTTATTTTTTGTTGATGTATTTTGATTTTAGATGTTGATTGACTGGTTCATTCTCTATTCTACTGAGTTATCCGAGGCAATAGTGTGGTCACCGTCGAGGCTCTTGAACCCGTGAGCAAAATGATGCAGTAGTGACGTTGGTTTTATGAGCGGTATCAAAAGTAATTAGAAATTGTATTTTAATCATACTCATCCTAAGCTTTCTGAGTTGAAATTTTCGTAAAAATTCAGAGCAAATTTGTGTTTGTATATCATATGTCACTTTTGTGTAAACAGTAGCTGGCTGAAGTTAATTTATCCTTGGAAAACTAATGATTAGAGAAATGATTGACATAACACTATTGAGTACTTGCAAAATGCAGTTTGCTACATATCATCCAGTGTCTATATGGTTTTTTCAAGCAGAAAGTTCCATTAGCTTTTCAATTTTGCAGGCCTTACTGCTGTGTATAAAAGGTTCAAATGTGATAAACAAAAACATGCTTGTACTCTTTCGCATGTCTGAGCTCAATATCCCTTCTCGGTCCATCTCATAAGTTATTTCTGAAAACATTGTTGGGTGCTCATGGATCTTGTTAGGGCCTAAGTTCTCTACAGTCCGAAATTAATTTAAAAAGCTGTGTATAGTTTTTCATTGGTACGGAGTAATACTGAAATTGTATCAAATTCCATCAAGAGGTGGAAGGAGACCCTCCAACTTACAATCCAATGGAAATATCATCATAGTATCCACTTCTAGTAAGAAAATAAATTAATTAGCTGTATCGCCCTGCTAAAATTGTATACGTAGTACAACGGCTGTATTTCCCTGTCGAAAGAAATGGTGGTTGGACTTTTGGACATGATCCTCATGTCTAGTACAGCACTGAGACCAGGGGGCAGTAGCAACAGAAAGGTTGCAATAGAAATTTATCAAGTGTTTTCCTTCGCTACTATTTATAAGATTTCTCTTAGCCGGTCCGATAAATGTGTATATTTTTTTTTGGTGTTTAGAGAGACACAAGGGCGGGGATGAGAATCGATCTCAGGATCATGTCCAGCTAATTATCTATTCAAGATGGTGAATAATCAGATTGTTTGTGCTTTTTAATAGGCTTGGTTCAGAGAACTTCCAACTGGTTTTAGACTGTCTTTCCCCGGAGCAAGTCATGGAATCGCAGACAGAAGAGGAGTGCTTTCAGCTGGCAATGCTTCTTCCCCCAACAGAAGCTGCTTGGTCCAAACTCCGAGGCCAAGGTATTTTATTTATTCGTTAAAATGTTGCAACTAAAAATAAACCGAGGAAATATATTTTAAATTGTTTCGTATAAATCATATGGGTAGTGTTGTTTTTGGTGAATTTTGTGGTTTTATTGTATTCCGTGCTTGATTTTATTAGCAAGGTTGTTGGCTTTGTTTTTCATTTTGTTTTCATTATATTGGTATTTATAAATTATAATCAGAGAATGTTAAGAATTTAAGACAATATGAAAATTATTTTGGGATGTTTTTGAAGTTGATTTATTGTATTCAACATACGTAGTAATTACATTAATTCCCTTAAAATGCCCTACAAAAGGTTGCATTTTTAAGATCTTGTATAGAGGTCTGTTGGGTTTATGTGGAGATGGTTCGAGCATAAAAATGAAGACATAAGGATGTTGGCTTTGGTTGGAGAAATCGAGGAAGTGAAGTGGTGTTGTGTAGCCATGGGACACGTCATGGGACTCGTGGTGGCTTGAAATATAGGCAGAAGGTCCATGTTGGTTTTATGATTTTGCATAAGTATTGGTAGCTTTTTTATTGCTAGACTAGATCAGGAAAGCTTCTTAGAATCTGTGCTATTGTTCAGAATCTTCAGATAATATATAGAATCTTTTCTTCAGTTCGTTGCTGACAAATTATTATATGCAAGTATAGATGATGTATTAATAATATGTGTTGTTTGGATACCTTTTGTGCTTTTTATATATATGAACCATTCGTGTGAAAAGAGATGATAACCCATGTTCTTTTCATCTTTTTCAACAGAGGTCCTGACTAAAGAAAACATTGCTGAACCTATGCGAGATATCAGAAGAGCTCTTTTGGAAGCGGATGTGAGTTTGTAGTCAGTTGTGTTGCTGTTGACTAAAATCATGCTGGATCCTGGATAACATGATTTTATTTTGATTTTTGTCATGACAGGTGAGCCTTCCAGTAGTAAGAAGGTTTGTTCAGTCTGTTAGTGTCTTAGTGATCAAGCTGTTGGAGTTGGGTTGATCCGAGGAGTTAAACCTGATCAACAATTGGTCAAAGTATGATCTGCTGAAGCCACTTATTAGCCTATTTTTACTTATCTTTTCCTTTTCTCTAGCCCCTATTTCTTTCTCACTGCATCGACCTGATTTGACTATGTACTGAAGTTTCATCATGCATTAGACTTTCAATGGCTAGAAAAAAAATAAATCAAAGGCTTAATTTTCTGGTTCCTTCATATTATTGGTAGATTGTAGCTGTAGAATGTGCACAATCCTAGCTTGATGTTTAAGTTACACAATCCTAGCTTGATGTTTAAGTTACACAATCCTAGCTTGTTTTTTCAAAATCCGGTCCTACTGTGATACTATTGGCAGGATTACAAGGAGTTGGGAAGACAACTGTTTCTGCCAAGTTAGCCTTTTATCTTAAGAAGCTGGTACATAAATGAATTCTTTCCTTGAGCTTACAAACTATTTTGTTGTTACACATTCTCCTGTTGCTCTATTGTGTAAAAATTATGAGGATTTACATTTAGGGGAAGAGTTGCATGCTGGTTGCAGGAGATGTTTACAACAATTGACCTAAAGTAATTCTATGAAAGCATGTAATGACCTAAAGTTGTAATTCTAGGAAAGCATGTAATGGCCAACTTGACCAACTTGTAATTCTAGGAAAGCATGTAATGACCTAAAGTTCCCTATATTATGTGTTGTTCTCTTGTCTCTGTTACTCAGGAGTATCAGAATTTTAGATTTTTTTTCCCATTTTGGTTTCCAAATAACCTGTGCTTGAGATATCAAAGATTCAACTCTGAATGTTCATTATTCTTAGTGTCTTATTGTGAACTCATAATGCAAAACAACTGAATGTCCAAAGAGAAAACTTGCATTGAAATCAATATGGTGAATTAAGCAATTTCGTCTCTGATATGGTCGGACCAAACCAGAAGAGTAAATAATATTTATTTTATTAGTTACCATAAACTCACATTGGTTCATTAGATGCATTTTTGGACCCATACATCTTTTGAATAGCAACCTCTTACCTTACAAACCTTTATACTTTCTGCTAATTATTGATAGGAACGAAATTTGCAATAACATGCTTCTCATTCTCATAAGAAATTGATTGAATCTGGAGAAGTTGGTTGGTTCTTGAATTTGTCACATATTTGGAATCTTTCCCAGGTGATGATAAAAAACTTAAGGCCATTTTGATCTACTTTTATTGAATGGTTCTATAAAATTGTAGAATTTATCATTTATTTCTTTGAATTTTATGAATAATTGATTTTATGTAATCATCTACATTCATAGGATGGTGATAACTTTGATGTGCTTTCTCTCTATGAATGAAGTATATGAGTATATCCACTCTCATGTTTATCATCAAGCTTGTGACAGGTGGATCCGTGGATGTGCTTGTCTATACAGCAGTTACTGATGTAAATCCTTCAGATATAGCTAAGCAATGTTTAGCTGAGGCCAAAAAGAAAAATATTGATGTGGTTATAGTGGATACCGCTGGTAGACTTCAGGTGATGTTGCATCAATCCAATCCAATGGTCTAGTTGCTATTACATAGATGGGTTCATAAATTAGACTTAGTTGTAGCTTCAATTTTGGCAGATTGACAAAGGAATGATGGATGAGTTAAAAGAAGTGAAACGAGCAGTAAATCCTACAGAAGTTTTGTTGGTTGTAGATGCAGTGACTGGTCAAGAAGTTGCAGGTATAGAACTATTTGTTGCTTGTTTAATCTATGTATTCCATTTTGAGTTTATGACTCATTTGTATCAAGGCAAAGATAATTTTAAGCCTATCTAGGTCTCTTCTAGGATAATGAAGCTATAACTATGTTGTTGTTTCCCAATTACATATCTCTCTGTTTTTTTGTGGGTTGGTTTTGAAAATGCAGCTTTAGTTACCACATTCAATCTGGAAATTGGTATTACTGGTATGATGATTATGAAGTGTATGTGTAAAGTCTTCTATCTGAAGAGAGCTTCTTTTTACTTTTCATTCTATACAACATCTATGTCCAATATTATATATGAAATATTTATGGCACCATCCATCAAGCTGTGTCATTAAATCTCAAACTAGGAATAGGAGGCTATTCTCTGGTATACTTTTCTTTCATTTCACTTGTATTTTGATTTGGGTGATTGGGTTTGAAGTTTATCTTGCAATACTCCTTCAAATGGAAGTTTGATCTTTGGTTTAGATAGTGTTGTATCAGCAATGGAAATTTAGGATTTGGAATTTAGGGTCTAACTAGTGTGATTATAATTCATTTGTGGTGATTGTTAATCTTGGTACTATTATAATTCATAAATAGTGGTGATGAGCAACATTTGCTTGATGAATAATCTTTTTTGATACCATAACAAAATAACCAACAAAAATTACATACATGACATCTTTATCAAAACAAAAAAAAAAAAAAAAAATAAAAAAAATAAAAAAATAAATAAATCTTGTACTCACTCAAAATTATATTGTAACCATCAAAATCATAACCTACAAAATAAAAATATTGCTATGTATAGAAACTACCATTATGAAATTAAATACTACCTGAATTAACTGAAACAAGACTTTCTTTATAAGAAGAAACAGCCCAACACTGATTTTGATTTCTGGGATAAGGAATCGGCTGCCATTCTTGTGTTTCAGGGTCATATAACGCTTTACCACCCGAAACAGAAAACAAAACCTTGTTGTTCCAATGACCAAAAGGCCCATATATATCAAACTCAAATTTTGCAGTGTACTTCTTGTTCCAACAACCTCCTTCATTTAGTGTCCAAATTGTAAAACCCTCTTGACGACATTGAACAACAAGAGCAATGGAATCGTGCAACACTGCAAGTCCAAGTCTTTCATCATTCGACTTGTCAATCTCGGGTAATGACATCTCTCGACAAGTCTCATAAGTCATAACCCAAATCGAAAGAGATGACAGAGTTCCAAGCATAATATTGATCAGACCCTAGCCAGTACAAGTTTCTATTCACGAAAATGTAACACCAATAATTCTTCAAATTGTAATACTTAGACAAATCTCCCCAGTATCTCCACGAATCATTTCGCAATGAGTATATGAAGACGGACAAAGGGGTATCATATAGCTCGTCAATATCAAAATAATCTTTCGTTGTATCCCTAAAACTCATGATAACAATAACCTTGTAATCCTTAGTAAAGGGGTCGTATCCAAATCCAAACGACTCACTGCTAAATGCTACATGGGATGGATGATTAGGATTCATAACTAGAGGAGGCAACAATTTTAAGTCGTTCAGTGCCGGATTCCATAAATAGCGTCCCTTATCACCCTCATACAGTCATACCAACACCATAGGTAAAATATACCATTACACGGACCAACAATAAACGTATTATAGAGTTTTCAAAAAAAAAAAAAAAAAAAACGTATTATAGATGGGTGTTTCTAAATTATCGCATGTTAAAACTCTCTTTATATCACAATCAACGAACATCTCAAAATTCCCAAGTTCACCAAATTGACTTCCAACATTACATTGAGCAATGTAAAAGTTGCGAAAATCATCGCTGTGATTGTAGTAGTTTTGTAGATGCTTGGATATGAAATGGCCACTTTTGATAATATCATACCAGGATTTGCAAACACTCTTAAACTGTAGTAATGTTTTTACTGGCAACCAGGATAAAATCTCGATTATAAGAGATTCCGGAAAATCATATGTAATTTCGATTGAAAGTCCAGGTGATTTCTTGCTCTGTCTTTCCATTCTACATAAATTTTAGTCGATTAATAACCCGAGACATCGTACGAGTCTAAAATCAAAAACGGGTACCAGTATATAAATTAAAGAGTTACCTTTTCTTCAGAATGAGTGCTGCTTGGCCTTGTCCACCTAGTGTATGAGACATCTTTATACAGAGTACTGCATTCAATAAAGAATAAGCACAATTTGATTAGTTCAATTAAACGGAAGTCAAATTTCGAGATTGGACTTGATTAAACAAAAACCTTAGAATAAAAATTAAAAAAATTAAAAAAAACATCTCACACACGAATACAATTTCAAAAGTGAAGTTTCAAAAACTGTATAATAATAAAAATAAAAATTAGAAAATCTACATTGTAAATTGAAATTACATCAATTAATCAATGTACCAAATTTACATTCCTTTTTTCTAATGAATTGTTGTCCTTCATTACCTCTCTTTAATGTTACAACTTACAAGCAAGTTATTGAATTTATTAGAGAAGAAGATGAAAAACTATTAACAAAATCAATTGGATTAAAAAAAAATTTACCGATTTATCGATGTATATGCAAATGAACAGTCACGACTGACGTTGATTATTTGGATCGAAGAACCAAGCTTTGGCTTTTGGTTTATGAGAGATTGACAGACATATAGAGGTTTTAGTCTTAAGAGATAGAAAAATACAATAGGGTTTTATACTTTTAGCCTTAAGGGATAGAAAATAGGGTTGATTTATTTAGAGTTATAGGGATAGAAAAATACACTAGGGTTTATATTTTTTTTTTAAGGTAAGGAGAAGGGTCTTACCGCCAGATTCATTCTCTCGTAAGTGTACTTGACCCGGATATGCAAGCTAAGTCCTTTAAGAAACTCAAGGCTGGTTATGAGATGCAAACCTGGCCTAACTTTGATCGGTACTTTTTTTAAATTGCCCTTGCAAAATAGTTGCTAAATTAGAGAGAATATGTTAAATTGAATAATCTCAATTGCTTGAATTACAATGATGATGGCCATAGCCAATAAATAATACATTGTTTCCCTAACCCGATAGAATTAGGAAATAATCAAAAGATCCCAAAAAGATAATATGTTAGGCATAAAATATATACTAAGCATATATTTTATAAAATATATATATTTTATAAAATATGTACAGGGACAGAATCTGCCTGCTGCTATGTTAGCTGGGCAGAGGCAGATTCTGCTTGCTGTGATGGCTGGGCAGGGGCAGAATCTGCCTGTTGTGATGGCTAGGAAGGGTCGCCTCTGCCTGCTGCTGCTGGTTTGTGGCAGTTGGTGGAGCAGAGGACTTCGCAGCCCCCCTGCGGTCTGTAGCAATATGCCGCGGGGTGGTTGCGGAGTGGGCTGGTTCCTCTCTTTCCAACGTAGCATTCATGGCCTCACTTTCAAGGCTTTCATTCTCAACATACCCCAATTCAAATTCATCAAAATCAACATGTATATCTTCACCCGTATCACAGAGATTTGCATCGATGTTAACATCATCCGAGTTACCAAAAGGAAACACTTCCTCAACAAACTTCACATCACGAGACACAAAAAAGACTTTCGACTCAAGATCATACAATCTCCATCCTTTCTTCCCAAAGGGATATCCCACAAAAACACATTTCCTACTCCGACTTGCAAATTTGTCCCCATTTGTTTTCTGATTATGAGCAAAACAAAGACATCCAAATGTACGTATTGCATCAAACGAGGGTGATTTATTGAACAAAATTTTAAAAGGTGTTTTATTTTGCAACAAGGGAGTGGGTGTACGATTAATTAGATGAGCAGCGGTAAGGACACACTCCCCCCAAAAATAAATAGGCAATTTGGCTTGAAACCTCAGAGCTCTCCCAACTTCAAGAATGTGTTTATGTTTTCTCTCAACCCTCCCATTTTGCTGTGGAGTCCCCACACAAGAGGTTTGAAAAATAATACCGGTAGCACTAAAATAATCACGCAAGCAATTAAATTCCGTACCATTATCACTTTGCACAACTTTAATGGTTTGAGAAAACTGTCTATCAACTATTGCAACAAACGCTAAAAAATTCTAAAAACCTCAGTTTTATCAACCAACAAATAAATCCAAATAGCTCGGGAATAATCATCAACAATAGTCAAGAAATAACGAGCTCCGCACGACGAGACATGTCGATACGGACCCCACAAATCACAATGTATTTTCTCAAAAATCCTAGAAGCTCTACCATCACTTAAAGGAAATTTATCTCTAGGATGTTTAGCACGCATACATACCTCACACCCTTTATCAAGATTATGTTTATTTCCATTGACATGAGGAAGTAACTTAACCACTTTTTCAGAGGGATGACCCATTCGACGGTGCCACAACTCCAAGGTCGACCTTGCTTCACCCACATCAACATGATTCACCGAATCTGAATTGCTAAAATAATATAGTCCGTCTCTCCTAGTTCCCGTTCCAATCAACTCCTTTGTTTGATCCTGTACAACACACATATAAGAGTTAAATTGAACAGTACAATTAAGCTCATCTGTAATTTGGGACACAGAAACCAAATTACAACTCAAATTAGGAACATAAAGAACCCCGGTTAGGGTGAGCTTGTCCGACAAACGAACAGAACCAATTAAAGAAGCCAATACGGTGTCACCATTGGGAAGACCAACAGGACACTCAAAACTCTGCGTATCGAACAACCAAGATTTGTCTCCGGTTACATGATGAGTTGCCCCTGTGTCAATGATCCAAGAGGTAACATCAATTTTCCTTTCAAATAATTGTCGGGCACATGAATATTGCCGAACAATCCTGTTATTGTCTCAACTGTAGCACTTGAAACGGCATTAGCACGAACCCAATTACGTGGGTCTGGATGGTGCTCAGCCATGTATATGGTATTATAATGAGTTTGTAGTGGAGGGATTGCATGAAAACCACAATTGGCCACCACATGGCAGCTTTTGTTGCAACTTTTATCAGATTTATCATTGAAATTGGTAGCTTTGAGTTGGGTAGAAGTTAAAAAATTTGTAGGTTGACCTTGCAACCTAAAAGAAAACGGTTTATTGGTTGTAATTTCGAGAGAAAGAAGTGACAATAATGGAGACGTGTCTCCGACCATTGTTGGAAAAAAAAAATAAAAAATTTCAACCTGCTCTTGATACCATGCTAAATTAGAGAGAATATGTTAAATTGAATAATCTCAATTGCTTGAATTACAATGTTGATGGCCATAGCCAATAAATAATACATTGTTTCCCTAACCCGATAGAATTAGGAAATAATCAAAAGATCCCAAAAAGATAATATGCTAGGCATTATAGAAACTAAATATATCCTAATAATTTCCCAAAATATATCCTCCAATAATAGTCCTATTTCTTTTGTACAATATTTTTTTTTTCTTTTTTTGAAAAATAAGGACACTAAAATTACTGCGGAGTAATACGTAATCCGCGATCAATTTGCCATATGTTCAGTTAACCAAATTAGGCTTGTGCGTTGGTGTAATGGTGTTGAGTAGTTCCATACAGATTCACTATATTACTTAAAAATGAAGATGATCAATTGTATAAATTGAAAGGAAAAACTAGATCCTAATATATGTGACTCATAATAAAAATTAAAACACAACTTTCCGATAAAATAGTAAGATGTCAATAATTTAACTAACTAGAAGGAAATAGAAATTATTCATTTCTTTTCTTTTTCCTTCCATTTTCATATAAAATTAAAAGGTAAAATTTGTAGATTATATTATCCTCTAAAATATCAGAAACGGCTCTGATGACAGTCTCAAATGTTAAGAAAAAACAATTATACGAGGTTGATGATCGAGGCCTCCGACTTGACTCATGTATGTTCAAATTTATCAAGAAATTTTTTGCTGTTTTTCTTTAAAGTCTTTTTCTCATGTTTATATGGTCTTCTTCCACTGTCATTATCTCTAGCTCAATTACACATGTTTGCGTAACGTCTAGGAAACTTAGCAGTCGTTATTGCCTTTCTGCTGGGATCAGTCTACCAACTATGATATCCCTGTTTATAACACCACATCAACGATTTCATATATCGAAGGAGGTAGTACCAATGTTAGCAAGGCCGAATTCTCTCAATTTACGAATCTTGATCTACGAAAGGATGTGGACAAGGAAAAGGCCATGGATAGAGTAAATTCTAGGAAGGTTGTGGAAGCTCAGTTAGCAATCCTACGATCCTACATTGCGAAGCCAAGGCCGCCCTCGGATAATTGTGAGGGACGAGGGATATATGTGTATGCTCTGCCTCCGAAGTTTAACAAGGATTTGGTAGCAAAGTGTAATGAGATTATGCCGTGGTTGGATTTTTGTAAATACTTTGAGAATGATGCAATGGGAGAACCTATACTCGAGTTAGGGAACGGATGGTATAACACTCACCAATTTTCGTTAGAGCCAATATTTCATAGACGTATACTTAGACATCCTTGTAGAGTTGAGAAAGCAGAGGAGGCAAAACTTTTTTATGTGCCATTTTATGGTGCATAAGATATGTTATGGTCTCATTTTAGTCCGGTGAAAGTCCCAAGTAACGAGAGTCAAGGTGTACAAGCGCGATTTTATGCACTCTAATGATATTGTTGAATGGCTTAAGGAGCAGAAGATGTGGAAGAGACATTTTGGGTTGGATCATCTGTTTGTCTTAGGGAAAAACTCTTGGGATCTTCGAAGATCCGAGTACCTACATTGGGGGACACCTTTGTTGGAGCTCGACGAGCTCCAAAACCCAATCAAGCTAATAATTGAACGGCATCCATGGCATATGAATGATGTGGGTGTCCCTTACCCGAGTTACTTCTACCCTAGCTCGGACAAAGAGATAATAGCATGGCAAGAGAAGATTAGGGAGGTACCGCGAAAATACTTAGTTAGCTTTGCAGGGGCTCCTCGCAAGGATCCAACCAGCATAAGGTCAAGCCTCATCAAACAATGCACATCTGCCTTTGGAGTGTGCAAATTTCTCAATTGTGGAGAAAAGTTATGTGTTGAATCTGCACCTGTTGTAAAACTCTTCATGGAGTCAGAGTTTTGCCTTCAGCCTGATGGAGATAGTCCTACAAGAAAATCGGTGTTTGATTCACTTATTGCTGGCTGCATTCCGGTTGTCTTTGATCCATTTACCGCGCATTACCAATATCCATGGCATTTACCCGAAGATCATAGCAAGTACTCGGTGTTTATAGACCAAGAAGAGGTGAAATCGTCGGAGGTGAATGTGGTGGAGAAGCTTGTGAACATACCTCTTAAACAAAGGCAAGAGATGAGGAAGTATATTATCAATGAATTGATGCCTAGATTAGTTTATGCAAATGCAAATTCAAATGCAAAGTTAGAGAAATTTGAAGATGCATTCACTATAGCTGTCAATAATGCACTTCAAATGGCAATTAGTAGATTGACCTGAGGGAAAATTTTGGGGTGCTATAATTTTATGGTATTGAATACATCTATTACTAGGCTCTAATACTAAATTTGTGGGTAGTTTATTTGATAATTGATTGTACTAATATAGTTATATGTAATGATTAGGAATTGACAATTATTTATCAATAATATAGATGATAGTTAAAACATTGACTAACAATTTTCTTTGAGTTTGGTATGTTTTTAATAAGTATAAACTATTTTATTCCTCTGTTACAACAAAGTGGTAAAAGTATCAGACTAGTACAACAGGTATTTGCAACATTATGCAATAACTTCTGGTGAACCTTAATAATGGACATGGTACAGCGTTGAAAACTCCGACTAATCTAAATCTTCTAGCGCCCATTGCAGTATTTGCTAATTTGCATCATTTTCGTCTTGCAAACTTGCAAATATCCAACAGCAATTCACATTATTTGCCTCGATCATGATGAATTTCTTGCATCCATCCCAAAAACAGGGTAAATCTGCAGCCATCTATGTTGGGAGCTTGGGACCTAAGCAAATGTTGCCTTCACTATTATGTCGCTTTCGGTTGAATAACACTACTTCAGGAGTACAGGGGAGAGAAAACTGAAAACTTTTATTAAAATAAAACACCAGAGTATAGATTAGATCAATATAGCATAATGTATCTGACTATACAGTAAAATCGACTGGATCCTCCAGACCTGTAATGTTAGATTTGACTGCAGTCTGCTGTGTGTTTTTTTTTTTTTTTTTTTCACCATGCACCTTTCATAGTTTCGTACAGAACTGAATCAAAGTCTAGACAGGAAAAACAATTCAGAAGTAGATGTATTTTTTTTAAGAGGATGCATAATAACGAATCCAGATTAAATCAAACACTATAATACAAGGTCATACACTAACAAAGTGACAATTAGTTTGTATGTAATTTCATACACATGCCCACGTAAACATCTATGACAACGAATATCCAATACCATATTTTTTCATTGTTTTTCACAGCCACTCATTGACTCATAACACACCCTTTGGTGGTTATTAACGAAAATATATGAAGAGAAACACTATATTAAGTACTAGAGATTCATTAACACATTTACAAAAGAATGTTCTATGAGAAACTACACAGTAACATATCCTCAGTTTATGACCTTACATGAAACTAGCTATGATTATTTAGAACAGAACTACAGAAGCAATCCAACAATATTTTCAAACACAGTTCTAGTGATGTTCTTTGTGTTCTTTTCTTTGGGGCCTAGCCCCTCGTTTGCACCAAAATAAAAATAAAAAAGTAGTGATGTTCTTTATAAAAATTTAATCAATCCGTAACTCGTTTGGGCAACCTTCTTACAACCCAACATGGACTTGAGATAACTGCCTCAGTAGTTTTTCTGACAGTGCACACAAGTACACAAAGTTTTGTCAGCAAAATTTGATACTCTATTTTTATTGCTTTCTGTAAAAAAATTATGAATGAAACTAGATCAATGAATATTGGGTCACCTATAACAAAATGTAGTGTATTCTGGTTACGTTACGTATACATTATAAAGGGACAACTCAGTGTCACATCACAAAATACGTCTGTACACTTGCTTTACGTTTTGGAAAAATGCAATTGCCACATCCCGCAACATTGCTTGAGCCTGCAACAAGGTAGCACCAAAAATCATTATTCTTGCATAAATTACTTAACCATGCATACAGGAAAAGGCAAGGACAAATTCTCTTAGCTATCTTAATTATTTAATATCATCAAGAGTTCAGGACACTTCTGATGAAAAGCAAAATTTAAAACAGAGGTAAGCATCTAAATCAAATGTCCAATAATAACTTAGCCCACAGAGCCACAGGTCGTGGTTGACAGGATCATAAATACTTAAGCTGTTACATATAAAAGCAAGAAAAAGACCAAGGGTAGAAGATCAGAATTCTGGATATCAAATCACATCCAATAATTAAAGAAAGCCACTGCAATTACTATACTTTTTTTTAGGGAGCACTAAAATGAATTTGTCAAGAAACTTCAGAAATCATCACCCTGTCCTCGAAACAAATGGTGAAACTTAACTTCAACAATCAGTTCACAACTGCAATGTCAGTAACCCCTTCTCTCTCTACTCTCCTCAAGCTCGCTCATTACCCTTACAGCCTTACCATAACAGAACTAGCTAGCTATCAGCATACCAGCAGGCCCATATAGACCTCCCTAAACTAGCAAACTGCAGTATCCTTTCCATGGCAATTGCAGGCACATCCATCAATAGCGAGTATGGTCTATTAACACATTAAAATCTTGTGAAGAATAGTCCAAACTAGCACGTAAAAATCTAGAAAAACAAATATCATCAAACAAAACAGCAGGAGCCAACTAGACCAGCACCATAATATACCCCATGTTTGAAGTGTCATGTTTAAACCCTTAATGTGGCTAAGCTGATTAATTAATTCAAGAAAGATAACATAAGCAGATAATGAACAATTTGTGCAGGAGTTCAAGTGAATCATTTACTTACACCCATTTAAGTACGACTGCATTGTGATAAAGAAGGAATCATATATGGTAGTTTTTTGTTATTTCAATGTATAAGATTGCAAGTTTCTGTTATTCCTACTTTTTCTTTCTTTCAGGAATCCTACAAGAGCTTTGCAACAACAGATGCCTTGGCATCAATGTCTACTATGAGAATCCACAAGTCAGAAGTTCAGCATCACCCATTCACCCTTCCAGCTAAATGACATACTAAGTATTAACACCATCACAAATTCACAATAAAATCAAATGAACAATATTAACATCAAGACTGTGCAAGACTTGAAGATTTTATCTCTATATTTCTCCTACACTGCCTGATAATTTATATGTTTAAGCAAGTCTTGAAGGTTTTCATGTATCTGATATTTTGTATAGAGAACTTACCTTCACAGAGCCACGGTCTCGATGACTTAGCCAACTGAACAGAAGCACCTGTTATCCTTGCTATATGCAACTTCTCTAAATTCCAAAGTCATAAGAGATGCCTTCAAAGACAGCTATTGGATTAACTTCAGTTTCCACGCCCATCAACAAGGATGTGGAATATGCTTTCACAAGTAATTTGCAAAGCAAAATTATGTCCTCCTTGAGCCAACCATATATGGAGAAAGAGTTAACCAAAGTTCATTATGGACCTTTGTCTGCATAATGCCAAGGGCCACGAGTGACCAACCTCTGACAGGAAACAAGTCCTGGGTCCTGCAATTTTGATTTAATTGTTACAGCATCAGATTCAAATATTTATCAGCAAAAGGTTTACTGAAGACAGTTCAACTGGGCGGTAATAAAATAACTGTCAAAAAAAAAAAAAAAAAAAAAAAAAAACACAAAACCAAGCCGATCTAGAAGTTACTATCCTCACCTTGTCCGGAAAGGGGAGCTGGAAAGGTGAGAACTAGACGAAATACAGCCATCCCCGTCTCAGTAACTTGCAAAAGACCAAGTCATTTCATTAATCACAAGTCCATGCTCAATGAACATGCAAAAGCTTAACCTGGCAAACTATCCCTACTGCCTATCACTCTGTCAACAAGCAGATTAGTTTTAAAAGATCCATCCACTTTTGACATTTCTTCAGCCACAAACTTGCAAGTGTATAGGCTGACTGTGTGTTTACTGGACAGAATTAGTTGAAGGAGCTTCACACATGGAACCACTAGTCCTTCATTTAGTAATCCATCAACCAGCACACTCCAAACAACCTCATCGGGATTCCAATTTTTCTCAAGAATGTTCTGAAACAGCGATACAGCTTCATCCACCTTATTCAACTTGCACAACAAACATATAATCATGCCATAAGTAGATAATGGAGGCTCGAACTCACTACTGGACAATGTTTTTATGATATCCAGAGCAGGCTCCACTCTTGAGCTTTTACAATGAATTAGTATTAGCAAATTATAGATGTCCTTATTCAGAGGCAATTCTTTCTCTTGCATACTCTGTATCAAAAGTTCTGCTTCGCTATATTTGCCTTCTCTATATAAACCAGCGATTAGGGTACTATATGTGCTAACTGTGGGTTCACCGTCAATTTCTGAGAGTTTAACCAACAGTTGGCTGATCAATTCAGATCCAATGTAATTAGCGTCAGAAGGGAAACTATAGGAAACATCATTCTGAACTGCAACCTTGTTCACCGTCAAATGAGATTCTTTCTGCAAACCTTTCAGCAACACTCTGAAAGTGCGGTAGTTAGGTTGGATGCACAACTCCAACATCTTCCGGAGTAGAAAAAAGGCACGATCTAGCCTACCAATCATAACAAAACCATCAATAAGAGAAGTAAATGCCACCACATCAGGGGATATCCCTTTGGTTTGCATTTCATTGAAAAAACCTTCTGCACAATCAACTTTTCCTTCTTGGCACAACCCATGAATGAGTACACTATGAGTATGCAAGTTTGGATAGCAGTTATTCTTTTCCATCTCATGAAGCACCTTGAATGCAACATTTGTCCCACCATGTTGACAAAGACCATCAATCAATGATGTGTAGGTGACAACATTAGGCAACAATCCATACTCAGACAATCTGCTGCATAAATTCTCTGCCTCTGCAAATCTATTTTCTTTTGCTAATCCATTTATAATGGTATTGAAGGTCTCAGTTGTAGGAGAGCAACCAAATTCCTTCATCTTACCAAGTAAATCTTGTGCTCCATCTATGAGTCCTGCCTTGCAATGACCATCAATGAG
Source organism: Chenopodium quinoa (assembly GCF_001683475.1). NCBI lineage: Eukaryota > Viridiplantae > Streptophyta > Magnoliopsida > Caryophyllales > Amaranthaceae > Chenopodium > Chenopodium quinoa. Next base: position 161,764 of record NW_018744662.1, read on the forward strand.
AATGGTAAAGGTATATTCATTTGGGCGCAAACCTTGTCCAATCATTTCATGGAAGAGAGAAGATGCTAGCTCCAACTTCCCGCCTTTGCAGAACCCAAGCATCATTTCAGTGTAAGAGTATTCATCAGGGTTACATCCACTTTCCCTCATCAAATCAAATAATCTCACAGCATGGTCCAGTTTTTTTTGCAATATGTAACCATGTATCAGAATGTTGTATGTTTCCACAGAAGGAGAAGTCCCAGCCCTAGCCATATCACCAAAAAGCATCATAGCTTCTTGCAAAGCACCTCTCAAACACAACCCCCTAATTATTTCATTGTAGGTACGAGAATTCCGCAGACAGCCATGGGCTTCCATCCAGTCAAAAATTCTCAATGCTTGTTCAATCCTTCCACCATCACAAAATTCATGGATCAATGTGTTACAGGCAGTAATACTAGGAGCCACAACATCTTTCATCATTTTGTTGCATAATACAACAGCCTCCTCTAGATTCCTTGCACGTGACAGCCCACAAATAAGAGCTGTGTACGAATGAACATTAGGTTGAAAACCACGCGCCTTCATCCAATCAAAAATCTTCAAACCTTGTTCAAACCTTCCTCCCTCACACAATTCATGAATCAATGCATTACAGACAGCAGTATCTGGAGCCACACCAACTTTCATCATTTTGTTGTATAACCCAAGAGCAACCTCCAGACTTCCTACATGAGAAAACCCACTAATAAGAGCTGTATACGTATGAACGTTAGGTTGACAACCTCTTTTTGACATGGCACCCAAAAGTCTGGAAGCTTTCTCTACCTGCCCACACTCACACAGCTTGAGAATTGGAACGGTGAAAGTATGAACCGTAGGTTTAATTCCTTTCTCTACCATTTCCTTAATCAACTTCAAACCCTCATCCAACTTACCCTCATCACAGAGCCCATTGATGAGAGTGTTATACGTCACCGAGTCAGGTTGACAACCCTTCTTCAACATCCAATTAAACACCCCAAAGGCCTTACCTACATTATTGTTTCTACAATGCCCAAGAATCAACGAGGTATATGTAAAAACATTCGGACACATGCCATACTGAAAAATCCTACTTAAAAAAAGCTCGGCTTCCTCGACCTTCCCCTTCTTACAGAACATATTGATCATAGTATTCAACGTGAAAAGACTAGGGCTAATTCCGTCCAATAACATCTCGGTATACACATTATAGGCAGCTCTGACCATGTCGAGCTTACCCAATGCAATCAATAAAGTATTATAACTATACATACTAATCTTAAAACCTCTCTTCCTGATATCAACCAAAAAATCCATAACCCATTTCAGCTCCTCCACATTCTTACAAGCTCTAATACTCAAAACTATCAAATGTTGGGCATCGTCATGGCGACGATGATCCACAATAAGCCTATCTAACATAGAAAAATAGCAATTAAAATCATGTTCATAAGAGGGTCTCTTAGAAACCCAATAAAAGAACTGTAAAAGTGATCCAGTATCCAAATGGGTATGAATAATTCGTTCCACAAGACGGGGAGTTAATTTGGGGCTCAATCGAATCAATTCGGAGCTACATAACCATTGATTATCAGACAAAATTTCACAAACTCTAGAAACTAAAGTATCATTAGAAATTTGCAGCGAAGAAAGAGCTGATTTGATAGAAGAAATACCAGATTTTGATGAAAATCTATGGAAATGAAAAGAACCCAATACAGAATAAATCTTAAGAAGATGAAATGGAGATGGGGTTTGGAAAAGCTTTACCATTTTAGTCATCGGTTGAAGATGGATAAACCCACAAAATGTCAGCCATGAAAGAAGAATTTGCCAAGTTTTGTGCAGGTTTAAATGATCAGTAAATGAAGAAGAGGGTATTTTTGGGGAAGAAAAAGAAGGGTTCGGACTCCTCTGGCGACGTGGTCATTGGAAGACCACGACTATGGAGGATGAAAGAGAGGGAAGAAGAGAGAGAAGAAAGGAGAGAGAAGGACAGGTTAGGGTTGTGTTGGAGGCCTTGGAGCGGAGGTCCAGGGTTCGCCCGCCGGTAACAAATTCTTTCTTTTTCGATGTGGGTTGTTTTTCCGTGACTATAATGTGCGTTCGATTCATCCGATTTTTACTTATAATAATGAAATTACAAAGTATGGAGTATTCTTTTAATTGTATGTTTCAATTACACCAGCACGTAGACCTGGTAATTCTAACCCAACCTGAAAGACCTGACTCATGACCTGAAATCATCAACCTGAATCACACCTCACCTGATATGGAGTTTACTCGAATTTGACCCAACACCTAAAGTTGACCCAACCTAAGTATTACCAAACCAAATTTGACCCGATACCCCAATGACCTGACCTGAAATTGGCCCAATACCCGAAGTGACTCAACCCAAATATAACTCGAATTGATTGACCTGAACAAACCTCATACCTGATGTGACTCGAAGTATAATTACCTTAAACCCGAATTAACCCGAACCAAATATAATCGATATCCAAAATTACCTAATTGATTTAGAGCTTAATTACAACATGTCCAAGAAAAAATTAAAATGGAGCTGACAATTGACTCGACCTGAACTTAACCCAACAATTGGACCTAAAAAATTGATCCGATCCGAACTCAATTTGAGGTGTTGACTTGATACCCAGTCTAGCCTAATTATTTATTGACCCGAACCCGAATTGACCAGAACCAAACTTGACCCAATTATTTGTTGAGCTGAAAATGAACTAACTCGAACGACTTGTTTGACAAGTCTGGTAATGGCACATATCCAAATTGAAATTTTGAAAAAGGCAATACGGAGAAATATTTAGTAATTTGGATCAATTAATATAATTTTTTTTGTTATTTTTTACTTGACGCGCTTTGACTTTTGCACTACATTACTATTCCTTTGACCCTCTTTTGTGAATTACATGTAAATTTAAAAAAAAAAAAAAATTGTATGAATTTTATTATGTAAAATTTATACGAGTTCGTTAAAAAAAAAGAATTATATGACAAGGAAAAAAAAAAAGAATTAATGTGGAGTAGAAGAAAGAAACAATAATATAATCTGAAATTAGTAGTTAAATGTCAAATTAAGAAATTAATGTTTTTCCAAAATTTCAACATTAAATCAATTTAAGATAGAGTATATGACATGAGTAGTTAAATAGAGCATTACAATTTTCCTTAAAAAAAATGGAAAAAATACAATTGTTATGATAATTTATACGAGTTTTAAATATAGGTGTCAATTCGGATATTCAGATCAGATTCGATGAGGTTGGATTGGGTCGAGTCAAATTTTAAAGTTGAGTCATGCTAAATTATTGTGTTCACACGAATCAAAATCTGAATCAAATATTTTTTGGGGGTTTCAGATCGAGTCGGGTCGGGTGTGTTTTTGATACCTCTAGTTTTAAACGGGTAAATTCAAGTTTCTCTTTGAGATAAATGTGTGAATATATCTCCTCTAATCATTTTGTGTTATTTTTAAAAGGCAAAATTACAACTGTTGACACCAACTTTAGAAAGTGCTACAATTATTGATACCAACTTGTACCACTAGTTATATTGACAGTTTGACACCAACTTTGATTACAAAAAACGTAAATAACATTAATAACAAAGCACAGTCAACAGGGCAAAGAAAATAGGGACAAAGTTACTCTTGTTAAGTAAATAGGGTAGGGTGGGCCTAAGTGCTTGGTAAGAAAGTGAGATTGGCCCAAACTCTGGCCCATTATTGAGTTGGTTGGTTAGCCTTCTAGGATGAAGCTAGGTGAACCACTTTCAAGAGGGTTGACTATCCAATGGTTCGATCCACGTAATTTGTGAATTTGTCATAATCCACCCAAAGTCTGGTTTGGTTTAAATGAGCCCACAAATCAACTCGCATATACTTAGCTACATGCTTGTGCATGAAGAGGTAGATGCAACAACCCAAAACGCATGTTTCACTGAATGAAACGCAGCAAAACGCAGCCTTATTCTTCTGAACTCTATCAACGTTCTTCGCGCCAACACATTTCCTTCTTCCCAATTTTTTCTCCTCTTTTCGATCAACAATTTTTGGTTTCCTTCTTACCAATTCTCTCTCTTCTCTTTTCTTTTCTTTCCTAATTCTCATCAAAATTTTCGATTAAAAATTTCATTATGATTTTCTTTTCTTCTGTTTTTTCTACTTCCTTCTTTAATTTCTCTCTCCTCTCTTTTGTTTCAATTTTTTGATTCAATTTTTCAATTGAATTTATTATGTGGTGAATGTGTGCTTAATTTCAATTGATTAAGTTTATCTGATTTTTTGAATTCATATGAATTGAATTTTTTTAGCTTCGATCAATTTCATCTGTGTATGAATTTCATCTGATTTTCTGCATTTTTTTAGCAATGAACATAATCATGCAAAATGTGAACATACGCATAGGTTTCCTTAAATGTGAACATTAGCTTTTCAGAATGTGAACATGATAAATGTCATTCATGTCGCTATTTTTAAGATTTTTCTAGTTAGTTTTTCATAGTTTTAATATCTTTTTACTTGGTTTTAATAACGTTTTACTACATTTGTCATGATTACGTGTGAAATGTCGTTATTGCTCAATTTTGGCTTTTCTTGCATATTTTGGTTGCTTATGGCATTAGATTAAACTTTATTGGTTTATTCTTATGTTTAGGAACACTTGGATAAGTTCATTGCTCAAGATTGAAGAAATATAAAACATAAAAGAACAAGTAATGAAGAAATGTGCACTTGATTTGCAATGATCGAACTTCAAACGCCTATATCTTTTGATCTACAAAACATTTTGGGGCGATTCTAATTGGAGATGAAAGCTTATCTCTAGAGCTTTCCAACGACAGGTCATATGCCCAATTCCGTTATAAAACGTGGGAGATATGCTCATTTGAAGCTGAGCGGTTTGCCTAGTCCGATAGGAGCGGGCGCGCACCCTATGAGGAGCGCCCGCTCGAAACTTTCTGGAACAATTCTGCCATATTTTGCTGCAGCTAGGAGTTCCCGTGCACGAAATTGGAGCGCCCGCTTCTCTGCGCGCTGCTCGACTTTTTGCGGAGCTTCCTAGGCAATTTAGTAAGGGGTATAAATAGATTTTTTGCTCACTTTAGAGGGAGGAATTCATATCTTCAGTAGTTTTTAGATTAGTTTTAGGTTTTTAGAGAGAGAAACTCTCAAATTTAAGAGAGAGAAAGTGAGAAACACAATGGTTTTTATGGATTTTGGATAATCAAAGGAGGAATTTGATGATTTGAAGATCTCCATCTCATATCAATGAGCATTCTTACTCTCTTTTCTCTTTATGCTTTCTTTAATTGCTTTGTTAATCATGTATGAGTAGGTTTCCTTCTACTAGGTGTTGAGTGAAGCTTTGTAATGGTTAATTGAGTTATTTGAGATAAATTTGATGATAATTGTGTGATTAAATTGATTGAATCGATGATGGCATGTTGTTTGTTTTAGATTGGATTGATCTCCCATGATAGCAAACTTAATTGCATATTAGTTCTAGTTTAACAAGGGATTGTGAATTAGAATTGTTATATTTGATTGCATATTGGGTAAATTTCTTCTATGAACCTAGTCAATGAGGGATCTAGGCTAGGAATTTGAGAGATTGCTCTTGAGTGTAATTAATTCCCATTTTAATTCTTTCTTTGCATGATTGATTTTCAAATGGATTCTCATTAACTTGTTAAATGTTCAAAGTGGATCTTTACCCCTAGCAGACTTTATAATATTTGTTCTGTATATGTGTGTTAGTGTAGTTGTAGTGTCCACTATCCATAAACCGACTTCGGTGTAGCTTAAACATTAGATCGAGAACAATCTAACATTACTGTTCCTTGTGGTTCGACTCCGAACTTACCACTAGACTTGTTTAGGGGTTAGTTTAGGATTATAATAAATTTTGTTTGGCCGTGAGGAGGTTAGTTAACGACCTAATTTCCCCGCGCTCAGACCATAGGCATAAAAAATATGAACATATGCATTTCAGAAAGTTACATAACAATTCAATAAATGAACGTAAGCATTGGTTTCCTTAAATATAAGCATTTAAAAGTTAAACATATGCGTAAAAAATATGAACATATGCATTTAAGAAACAGAACATATGCACAAACAGACTTAATGAGAATATTTCATGAACAACAAATATTTACTATGAATATTTACATTATAAACATATAAAATTTTATTATGAATATAAGGCATTTAATTATGAACATAAAAAATTGAAGAAAAAAAATAATATGATTATAAAATATATGCATTATAAGTATTAAAAATATGAACATATGCATTTTAGAAAATGGACATACGCATTCAAAATATGAACATATGTATTGGTTCATTTTTTAATACGTATGAACATAATTAAGCATTTTAGAAGGTGAACGTAAACATAAAAAAAAATGAACATATAGGATTTAGAAAGTGAATATATGCATTTCAGAAAGTTTACAAAAGGATTCAATATATGAACATAAGCATTTAAGAAAGTGAACATATGCATAAAAAATATGAACATATGCATTTCAGAAAGTGAACATAAGTATTCAAAATATGAACATATGCATTTCAAAATGTGAACATAAGGTATCAGTTTGATTTCACTAATTTTTTTTGACAATTCCAATAAAAGATTTCGAACAATAAAGTATCGAACAATATTCAAACAAAATTAAGTGATAATCATATAAATTCAAACAAAATTAAGTGAAATTTACATAAAATTGCCTTTTGGGGGAGAATCCGTTTAATTTTTCATCTCATCTCAAATATTCATGGTTGTTTTTGAAGAGAAAGAGTGAATTGTGTTTGATTGTTAGAGAGAGAAAATCAAAGAGAGGAGTAATAAATTTCAGAAATTTAAACTTAAGAGTAACGTTTTTTTTTTTTAAAAAAATATATTTAAAAAATAATAGTTGTTGAAAGTGATGGTTAAGTGGGCTGTATTTTAAAAATATGTTCAGTTTTTGGGTGGGCTCATTTTGGTTTGGGGCTTTTTAATAGGGCGCGTTTGAAATTGAGCTTGTGGGCTAGTGTTGCATCTAAAATAGGTGCACAAGTGTGCATCTTAGACCTATTGAAATCAACTTAATCTAGTCCCATTGTTCAACTCCATTCAATGCAAAACACTTTAAACCCAACTTCATCTAGTCTAAACAAAAAGAGCCGAGCATCTTTAATTTTGTATTAATAAAGTTTATACATCTGGAAAATTCACATTAAGATGGATTCGACAAGCTCACTAATAACTAGTTTTGTGCCCGTGCAATGCCGGAGTTGTTAATTGAATTTTAAGATATATTTTTAATCTTCATGTTAAATTTTAGAACATATCATTGGTACAACATTAGTTAGGAATTGATGTGTTTTTGTGACGATTTAAACTTGTAGACATGTAATGACTAATAAAAATAATATTGATGAAAAATATTTCTTGACCGGTAACTTGAAATAATGACCATGTCTACAATGACTCGTGACCCGACATGATTGACAGGTTTACACACAGTGATAAAATTGTATTAGATTGTGAAGTATATAATTTTAATTGATTAGAATATATTATCAACAATGGATGTTATACATATTGAACTAATTCCTTCGCTCCAAAAAAAAAATATTATGATACAAAAAATAAATTTATATGATAATTTATGAGAGTTATAATCTAATTATTTTTTGAATAAAACTATAATTCAATTTGTACCTATGAAATATTGGTACTTTATCAAAAATAAAACTCTAAATTAACAATTTTAACCTAAAATTCTATCCAAATTTGATTGAAAATAAAATTCTAACACTTTTTTATCCTACAAATTGAAAACTATATAATTCTATCCTACGTGCCACGACACTTGGCGAAAACTTGGAACGCCAAGTGTTGCTGCCTTGTCGCCTGGCTAAAAGTTTAGCTTTATATGATATTAGACATTAGATATGATATGATATTAGACATTAGAGTTTAGACATTAGATTTTTATCCCAAATATTAGACATTAGATTTTAGATATTAGACATTAGATTTTAGATATTAGATTTTAGATATTAGACATTAGATTTTAGACATAAGTTATTAGATATGATATTAGACATTAGATTTTTATCCCAAATAAAGCAACTTAAAATATTACTTTTTATCTTTTATGACTACATATTATATTTTTTTTATTCAAGCTTTCTTTTATTTTAAACCTGTATGGCATATTTATTATATATATATATATATATATATATATATATATATATATTTATTTCTCATCTGAAAATTTTTCATTCACCAAATCACCAATTATGTTAGGTGAAAGATATATAATTCAAGATTTTTTTTACTATAAATAATCATTACTCGCATTACATTAAATACTAATTACTTATTTAGGAATTTTTATAAAGATATATTTAGATATTTAAATTGGTAAATATATTATTTTACGATTTTTTTCTAGGAAGAAAATATTTCAAGAATATTCTCTATCTATTTTTTAATAGTTTTTTTTAAAAAAAAAAATATACTAAGGACACACCAGAAGATGGCACGTGTCATTGCTAGTGTGTCTTTTAGTATATAGTTATTATTCTTCCTAGTTTTGTTCCCCGTGCGACGCCCTGGGTTGTTTATTGAATTTTGAGATAAATTTTTAATCTATATATCAAATTTCAAAATATATCATTGATACAAAATTAGTTAGGAATTGATTTTCTTTTGTGACGGTTAGCTATCTAGTAGGCATCTAATGACTAATAATAATGTTGGTGGAAATATTCGATGTAATACATTAAAAAATAAAAAATAAGCAATAAATAAATAAAATAAAATAAAATAAATGTTCAAAGCCCGTTGGGTTGACCGGAATCCAAAACTTTGGGCAAGAGTTGAACATTTCTTGACTCGTAACCTAAAGTGATCTAATCCGAGATGACTCATGACCCAACCCTAATTGACAGGTTAACATAGTAATAAAATTCTATTAGATTGTGAAATATATTATTTTAACCGATTAGGATATATATTATAAATGTATGTTTTACGTGTTGAACTAATTCTTTCGTTTCAAAAAAATATTATGATATAAAAAATAAATTTATATGATAATTTTGAAAATAATTATCTAATAATTTTTTAAAATAAAATTATAATTCAATTTGTACATCTGAAACATTGGTATTTTATCGAAAATAAAACTCTAAACTAACAATTTTATCCTCAAATTTTATCCATAGAATTCTAAACTAACATTTTTATCTTATGAAATCTATTTAAATCTATCCAACGTGGCGCGACACTTGGCGAAAAGTTGTAACGCCAAATGTCGCTGCCTCGTGACTAGGGTAAAAGTTTAGCTTTATATATTAGTTATATGATACAGTCCATAATTACAATTTGTTATAGGTCTGTGTAGATCAGACCTGCAACCAATGGTAAGTGAATTCAACTAATTCAAGAGAATAAGATATCAAATAAGATTAGAATAGATTATATATTGTACCAACAAAAAACTACCACCAACGAACCATTACCAACCTAAACCACCAAAGAAACCAGATCTAGAACCCAAAACCACGAAACCACCACTACCCACCCACGAAACCACCACTATACACGAAAACATTTTGTTTTTCATTCTTCAATTAAACAAAAAATTAAGTAATAAAATTTAACAACTTACAAGTTATATAATCAAAATCTTCAACAAATAAGCTTGAATTCAACATAAAATTCGTAGAACATAAATTTCCAAAAGTAAACCATTAATGAAGTTTGAAGAAATTTGGGCTAAGAAGATGACACTATTAATGATGTTTAAAGAAAAAAGAGGAGAGAGGAATAAAATTGGGGGAAAAAGGAAAATGTTGTAGAAGATGGAAGAAGAACAGAGGAGAGAGAAATAAAATTGGGGGAAAAAGGAAAATGTTGTAGAAGATGGAAGAAGAACAGAGGAGAGAGAAATAAAATTGGGGGAAAAAGAAAAATGTTGTAGAAGATGGAAGAAGAAAAGAGGAGGAGAAGAAAAATTATATATATATATATATATATATATATATATATATATATAGAGAGAGAGAGAGAGAGAGAGAGAGAGAGAGGGGGGAAGGCTCATGTAAGAACCCTCCTCTATATAAGAACCAATCTTATATAAGAACCCATCTGGACCGTGGATTATAATTGATCCGACCGCTCAAAATGAAAGGGTTAGTAATGACACTTTTGTAATTGTTGCAACATACTTTCCCCTTCTCATTCACGTTTCTTTTCCCTTTCTCTCTCTTGCCTTTATACATCATACAAGTACAACTCTCTCTCTCTACTCTCTCATGATTTTGGGTGCAAATTCCTTCAAGAAATTAGGGTTTTCTTCACAAAATTAAGGTTTGTTGTTCAATTCTTATTATTCAATTCTTTCTATTCATTCTTTTCGATTTTCATAATTTTTGATGCGATTTTACAGCATTTTTATGCGATTTTGGAGCATTTTTTATGCGATTTTCTCAAATTTCTTTAGCGATTTTTGGCTGCGATTTTTCACAATTTTTTTGAGCGTTTAATTAAAGAGAAATCTGAGTGTTGAGCGAATTTATTTTAATTTACTGAGCGAATTTTTTTAGCACATTATTTAACCGATTTTTGGTCGATTTTTGATTGATTTATGCGATTTTTGGTCGACTTAACTTTCTTAATTTATGCTGGATTATTTCGGCTTAATTTGTTCTATAGTGTTCGATTTTTTCGGCTTAAGTTCATCAGTTGGTGTTTGATATTTTCGGCTTAAGTTTTATCAATTTGTGTTCGATTTATTTAATTACATCATCAAATTTTCTGAATTTTGTGTTTTTATCTGATGTATTTTGCTAATTTTGTTTATGTCATTGATTGATTGCATGTGTTTATTATGAATGTCAGGTTTATAATTTTTCTTTTTGATCCTTAAGTTTATCATAATAGTCATCTTCCCCATGTTAATTTCCTGTAATTAATTTCAATGGTTTAATGTATGAAACTTCTTTTCTTATTTATTTTGGACTATAATTGATCATGTTCTAAAGATTTGTGCATATATTCTAAACTAATTTGTATTAAGTTCTAAATTTATCAACATTTTGAGCTCTTCACCTTTGGGACTTGAGATACTACATGAAGAAACATAATGGTCTTAGCATCGATACCAATAGAAAGGTTCAGGGATTAGGCTAGACATATCATTGCAACTATTCTAGACATGGTATTGCTTGAAGGAATTTATGGCTAGTTTTATGACTTGTGTGCCTACATTCCCCACATGATATGAATATCATGAGTATAATTTATGATATTAGGACTACCTTTATTGTTAATTAGTTATGTTTTTGTCAATGCTTGCCTGATTAGCACTAGTCTTAACATGGGATAATGTTTGCCTTCCCAAATATGCAGTAAAGGAAAACTAATGATAATATGTATAGCGTAATTAACCTACTAGCTCAATGGGTAGAGCATTGTGCAAATGCACAAAAGATGTGGGTTCGAATCCCACGTAGGTTCATTTATATAATGTGAAAATGAAATCTTTGTATAAGATCAAGTTTAATAATTGTAACATAGTTTCCATTTAGAGATAACCAATGTAGGAATCGAACCTACATCCCTATGCATTTGCATAGTGCTCTACCCTTTGAGCTAATAGGTTTTAGCAAACCAAAAATTAAAAAATGGTACAATAATTACAATAACTCTATGTTCTAATGTTTTATCCCTATGTTCTAAATTAGTCTAAGTTGTCTAACTATGTTCTAGATGTTTTTTTTTCCAGATATATTCCAACTTTTTTCTACCAATGTTCTAACTCCTTTTCCTAGCTACTCTGTATGGTGTTAAGCCTGCGTGATATTATTTTATCTATTTTCTAATTTTTTTCCCCCCTATATTCTAATTATTTTTCCTATGTACTAAAGTTTTAGTCTTATGTTCTAAATTTTTTCCCTATGTTCCAAGGGTTGCATGTTGATTTTAATCTTTTACTTTTACTACGTGGAATGGAATCGAATATAATTGTTTCTATTGGAGGCTTAGAATGCCAATGAGGGAAAAGACTTGAAATTAAATAGTGTAATCCAACCTGAAATTAAACCATAATAAAATCTTATGTTCTAATTTATTTTCCTATGTTCTAAATATATATTAATTTTTTTGTCTATATTATGTTCTAAATTCTTGTAGCTATGTTCTAAATTTTTGCTACATATGTTCTAAAATTTTCTCTCTATGTTCTAAGTTTTTTTTTCTATGTTTTAAATATTTTTGGCCTATGTTCTAATAGTTTTTTCTTATGTTCTAAATTTATTCTGCCTATGTTCTAATATTTTTTTTTCCTATGTTCTGTTCTAGATTAGTTTTCCTATGTTCTAAATATTTCTGCCTGTGTTCTAAATTTTTTTTATATGTTCTAAATTTCTATGTTCTAAATTTTTTTTATATGTTCTAAATTCTTTTGTTCTAAATTTTTTCTTTAATATGTTCTAAATTTTTCTATATGTTCTAAATTCATATGTTCTAAATTTTTTTATATGTTCTAAATTTTTTCTTTAAAATGTTCTAAATTTTTCTATATGTTCTAAACCCTATGTTCTAAATTATTCCTATGTTCAATTTTTTTTCTTCTACTTACGTTCTAATTTTTTATTCCAATGTTCTAAATTTTTTCTTCTATGTTCTAAACTTCTAATTTTTTTATTCCTATGTTCTAAATTTTTTAATTTCATCTACCAATGTTCTAAAAAAAGCCCTCACATTGGTTCACTAATGGAATTCCTATATGTGCTTCTCAAGGACTATAAGAGTGAAATTGAAGGACTATAAAAGTGAAATTGAAGACCTGCTAGTCTGCTACAAAAAGAGCTTAATTATGTCATGCAAAAATATGAAACTATCAAGACTAAAATAGTGGCTACAGAGGCAATTGCATCTATGTCAACAAAGCACATGATTAAGCTTCGTAAGGCAACCAATTTGATTAATCAACAATACAAAAGATCATATAAATGTACCTAACAAGATTTTGATTCTTTCTTTTGAAGGTTGAGACAGGAGACAAATGTTAAGAAGATACAAGAAAATCTTTGGGCACATTCCTACAGCTTCTAAGACCTACCTTTTAAAAGAGTTTTCATATCTTTTACCAAATGCATATTACACATTCAACCTTCAATAAACCGAGTCACATTCACTCCCAACATCAACTAACACTCTATCATTAGAGATTTAGGGTGTAGAGCCTCATGATACTCTATAGTTCCAAGGTCAAAACTAATTATTGATTATAAACATTATCAATGTATTTGAACATATACTTTAGAACATAGTATTACTAATTTTAGAACACATACTTTAGAACATAATACTACTAATTTCATAACATAATAGTCAATCTTTAGAACATAATTATTAATTATTATTATTTTTTAATTAAAAAAACATAAATTATTAGAGTCGTTAAACATGTTAATCATACTTTAGGTTATAATTTAAGAACACATAATTAGACATAAATTCCAAACTTTTGGAGCATAGATATAGGTTATTAGAACACAAACATAAACAATATTGTTAGAAAATTTCTTACATTACACATGTATAAAGGCGAATTTGTTCCAGAAACTTCTAGATTTTCTTCATTCTAACCTTGCAAGTTCTCTACAGATTTGATTAGGTTGTAATGAAATTAGCACAAATCAACCAAAAAATCCAAATAAATACATAAATTCTTCAAAATGATCAAATTATCAATTACCTTTGAGCAATTAATTTCTGTATATGTTTTTGATGATCTTCTCCTTCAAATCAATTTTTTCTTCAATTTATTCTTGCATTAAATTAGGGTTCGAAATTACAAAATTGGCAAATCAATTTCTCAATTAAACTTGTTTGATGCAAGTTTATGCTATGAACAATAATTTTCGTTGAAAATGAGTGAAAATTAAAATAAGAAATCCTCGGAATTTCCTTCAAATAGCAGCAATTTTGGTGATTTTCGAAGTAAATTTGGGGGTTTTAGGAGAGAGAGTGTGGTAGGAACTCAAGGAAGAGAGGGTTATGGTTAAGGAGAGAGAAAATTTTGGGGTATGTATGTAGGTAGTCGTTTTCGTATTTACTATAATGCCATTACTTGCTTTCCTTTAATCTGCAGCGTCTATTTCAATCTAATCCTACTGTTGAGATTGATTCTTATATAACTAGAGTTCTTATATAAGGAGGGGTTCTTACCGGATCCCTCCCCTATATATATATAGAAATGGGATCATATGAGACCACATCCCTTATGTGAGCACCCTTTTTATATGTGAGGACTCATTATAACCGTTGGATCAATTACATCCAACGACCACAATTAATCCCGGTCAAATGTGTTTTTTCTTTCTCCTCCTTCCTCTTTCACGCACAATTTTCTCTCTCCTCGTTCAAGTTCATCCTTCCTCAACAAATTTGAAAGATTTTAGAGAGAGAAGCAATTATTGGCAGTAGAAGAGCTTGAGAAATCAATGGCGGCAACTGAGATTGAAGACCAAAGAAAAGACGATGATGATTTGGAGAAAGGCGAGATTATAGACGATAACTCAAACGCCGAAAAACCCAGCAAATTAATCGCAACAACTCATCCTCTTGAGAATGCTTGGACTTTTTGGTTCGATAATCATACTGCTAAATCGAAACAAGCTGCTTAGGGTATCTCTACTCGACCCATTTATACTTTCTCTACTGTTGAAGAATTCTGGAGGTTTCTCTTTTTATCTTTGTTTTTCAATTTTATTAATTTGATTATGAATTTATTGAATTTGGTTGTTTGAATCTTTTTGTGATGTGGGTGATTGATTGATTATGTTCTTGATGTTGTATGCAAAGAAGCTGAGAATTGTGACTGCTTACAGGGTATTCAACGAAATGCCTCACTGAATTTTTTTTTTCAGTTTTCTTTCATTTTTGTTTTTTGTGTTTTTGTTTTTCGGTGTTGGATCTGAATGTGGGTGTGAAATGGAATGGAATTGCAAGGTTTCAAGTTGATTTAATTATTTCGTCTACTTTGTCTGTTCAAAGAATTCTGAGTTTTAATTTGTTTAGCTCAGAAAACGGCCTTTGAATGTCTGATTTCATTAATGTCTTTGAATTATGACTATTTTACAGATTTTTTTCCCACTTCTTTTGGTGATTATGATTTATGGTCAGCAAAGGCATTGGACATTCCGCACTTGAATCCATACTTAAAAAGAGATGCAGATTTCACACATGGAGTAAATTTTGCGGTTGCTGGTGCCACAGCACTCCCTGCAGAGTTTCTTGCAGATAAAAATATAGTAAATTATGTCACAAATAGCTCTCTCAGCGTACAGCTTGATTGGATGTGGTCGCACTTCAACTCCATTTGCTATAATGACCAAGGTATACGGTCATTTACGTTCCAAATTCACTTATTATGATGGCTAATATACAATTAGGCCAGGTCTCGTTCTTTTCACCTAAAATTCCCTTGTCTGAACTTATAGACCCCTTATCTAAACTCAATGAACTACAAATTTCCCGGAACATATAAGGTGATCATGTCATGCATACACACTTGACTAGCATCTGATAACACTGATCTAATTGAAATTGTTGAACAGATTGTGCAGAAAAACTCAAGAATTCCCTATTTGTAGTTGGGGAAATAGGAAGCAATGACTATTACTATGCATTGCCACAGGGAAAAACGATGAAGGATGTCAATGGCATGGTTTTTGATGTTGTCCAAGCGATTATTGAAGGCATCAGAGTATGTTTGTTCTCCTAACAATGAAACATTAATCCCGGCCTCTTGTTTTTATGCATTTTTTCTGAATTTTTATGCAATTATGTTATTTCAAAGTATTAAATTAGTATCATGGTATGTTGTTAAGAGGGTCATCCAAAGTGGTGCTACCAAGATAATTGTACCGGGAACCTTTCCTTTAAGCCATTTCCCTGCCTATAGCACAGCATGTCAAGCCAAGAACTCTATAACCAACAGAAAATTGCGTCTCTTAATCAACTTGTCAGCCTATCACAATGATGAGCTACAAAAGAGACTTCAATTGCTGAACCAAGATTATAAGAACATTACTGTCATATATGGTGACTATTACAATGCTTTTAACCGGCTTTGCTGAACCAAAACAATTTCCAATTTAGGCACTTGCCTTTGCTAGTATCCCCCTTTTAAGCTTTTGAGCTACAAGAATTGGTCACGGAATTACGGATGCATACAAAGTATACAGAAAATTATAATTTATTGATTTCATATGAATGATATTTACTACTTCCTTTTGAAAAACTGAGAATTCATTCTTGTCTAAAGTTTATTCGTTCAGCTACTTCAGTGTGAATCATCTTTTCACTTATTCCGCGAAGGATATATTAGATTTGAGCCTTATTCACTCATACCTGGAACTATTGAATTAAAAATTCTGGTATCATGGTTATTGGATGTGGGCTGCTATTAATTAATCTGTTGATGCTCCTATCCCAGTGTCCCTTATGTATGCCTTGTTGGATAATTTGTATCCTTGTGATGTCTGTAGATTACATATGTTACCATTCAAAAGGACATATATTTGTTACAAATGTGCAACTAGCTATTTGCTAAATGAGCAAAAAATTTATTGCTCATTTCCCAAATGATCAAAGAAATATTTGCTTATTTTACAAATGTGTAACTAATTATTTTCTCATTTGACAAATGAGCAAACTAATGTTTGCTCATTTCACAAATGAGCAAATAAATGCTTGTTGATTTAATGAATGATTAAAGAAATGTTTGCTCATTTGACAAATGAGCAACCAACTATTTGCTCATTTGAGAAATGAGCAACCAACTATTTGCTCATTTGACAAATGAGCAACTAAGTTTTTGCTCATTTGTTAAATTAACAAATAAGTATTTGCTCATTTGACAAATGAGCAACTAACTATTTGCTCATTTGACAAATGAGCAACTAACTATTTGCTCATTTGCTAAATGAGCAGATAATTTTGGCTCATTTTCTCAAAAATTAATATTTATTCTTTACTAATTTTTCAAAAATGAGCAAATAATGTCAAAATGAGCAAATATTTTGTCAAATGACGGAGAATTAATTGAAGTTACGCGCATATATGTTTCCATATAAGAATGAAGAAATTAAGAAAACAGTGTAGCGTGATGCTAAGTGATATACTGAGATCATGGAAGATATCACATTTGAATGGAGTGAGTTATAAGTCTTTATGATTGAGAGAACCATGAATAAGGGGAAAGGGTTTGCTTTGTTTTTCTAAAGTAAACTTTTAAGTTATGTTTAGTGATACCATAATTTGTGAATTGTAGAACCAATTAAACTGTGATAAGTGATGCTTTTCTTGTTCCCTTTCTCTCCTTGCTTCTTCAATTTTGAGTATTCCCTGCTTTTCACTTGGTACCTTAACCTCAATTTTGATCGTAGCAATGTTTTTGTCCTTTTCTAAGTTTGTAATGTTTTTCTAAAGAATCTTATCGCTGGAAATGTGAATGGCACATCAGATCCTTATGCTCTTGTTACTTGCGATACAGAGAAAAGACTCAGGTAATAAAGATGTTTGACTTTAATACCTTGATGTTTTATCACGCCTAATTCAATATCGGACTATTAATGTAGCTTTTTGGAATAAAAAAGCATTAAGGTAAAGTTGTTTTTTTATTTGTTGCTTCTATTTTCAATTTTGATTATATTAGTAATTATTTGAATTAAATTTTGAAATCCTGCAAGTATTGGCTTAACAGAATTGCCTTTCTGCATCCATGAGGGCAAGGCTGTATCAATATGACCCTTCTCTTCCTCCCCCAACCTAAAAAGAAAAAAAAATCAGTCATAGCAAGGAAACTCTTGTGAAGGATGAGTCACTGGTCAATAGCTACTGGTTATTGCTTTGGCAATTCACATCTGCTGTGTATTTGTATATTTATCTATTCATAGTAAAAATCAGGTGGTAGCTTTACCGTCTTACTGATATGACCGGAGTTGTCTAGCTAGGTTGTTTAGATATTTTTAACTTAAAAAATTATGAAAACTGTTCTGTTTTGTTGTCTCCTATAAAATTGTAAAGGAGATATTATATATATGTAGTCACCATCATAACTACATAAAATTATATATATTGTAGGCAAATGGTTTCTACTGTTGTTTCTTGAGATAGAACAAGCTATTTTGGAACTTTATCTTGGTATGTTCAGAGTATGTTATCTTGTAACTGTGCAGGATTTTAGTTTATTTTTCTGCTTCTCTCGCTGCTTTTGTCTGTCCTCTTTGAATTACATGATAATGTTCTCATGCATTTGATATTAGGAAACAAATTTTATATTGATAAAATGTGCAAATAATTATTTGCTCATTTATCAAATGAGCAAATAATTTTTTGCTCATTTAAATGAGCATTAAATAATTTTTTGTTCATTTGTCAAATGAGCAAATAATTTTTTGCTCATTTATCAAATGAGAAAAAAAATTCAACGCTCTTATGTCAAATGAGCAAACTATTTAATGCTCATTTGTCAAATGCAAATGAGCAAATGATTCTTGCTCATTTTGTCAAATTAATGCTCATTTGTGAGTGTGTTTGAATATTTTAAATACGTTAGCCTACTAGCTCAAGGGTAGAGCACTGTGCAAATGCACAAAAGATGTGGGTTCGAATCCCACGTAGGTTCATTTATGTAATGTGGAGACACAAGTTTGTAGTGTGAGCAAAGAAATGAGAAAACTACACTCAATTAGCATGTAGAGTAGTGTGAAAATGCAGAGTTTGAAAATTTTGATTAGTTAATGAAATTTATTTCTTTTGGCTATTGGGAAAACAATACAAAAGACACCCACTGCTGTCTCTATAAACATCTTGAACTGCAATCTTCACTGTTATTTCCTGTTCCTTTCCCACATGAGTGTTGCGATCAATTATTAATTGCACCAATGCTAACTGCGACATTCTTGTGTACTAAGCAGTTGTATCTTCCTTGATTGACACTGCTTGTGTAGCTTGGCAACAGAAGCAGAAGTATTGTAAGTATGTATACAACAGGAAGAATGATTAACTTATAACTTACAAAAGTTTGAAGTTAAGCTGGAAAAGGAATACCTATTATTTGATCAAGAGGAAGTTGCCTAGGCTAATTCGTGCTAAAAATTTCGGACATTGCATAAATCATATTACAATTATAAGACATGTATAAGAATTGAACAACGATATAGTTGAGCAGAAAAGGAGAGATGATCAAGTTTTTTTTGAAGGTTTTTTTATATAGTTATTTATAAATACAACCTATGTAGGATTCGAACCTACATCATCTATGCATTTGCATAGTGCTCTACCACTTGAGCTAATAGGTTTTTGATATAGATCAACGCCCTCCCATAGAAGCATAGGAAAACAATAAAATGTAGAAACTAAAATGCATCTATTATTACTACAATAGCCACCATAGCTCACAAATTACCCAACACATGCTCACCCAACACAACTACTACTATTATCAAGTAAATTAGTAACAAGTGAATATGCACCCCCTTAAACACACTTACACACACACTCTCAATAATTAGAACTCAAATGAGATTCTTAAATAAGAATGTACACTGCCAGGAGCAAACACACACTTACACATACACTCTTACACTCATACACAGAGACACACACACACACACACACACAATAATAATTTCATAATCTAAAATTAGAACTGAAATCAGTTTCTGAAATCAGAACTGCAAGCAAAAAGATGAGGGGGCAGGGGGGATAGGTTTGTGGAGGGAAGTGGATGAAAGGAGTGTGGTTGGTGTGCAGGAAATAGACCAAGAAGAAGGTGGTGGGGCTTGTGCATAGGCAAGCAGACCAAGGAACTCAATGCTCATTTGTGAAATAAGCAAACAATTCTTTGATCTTTTGTCAAATGAGCAAATAATTCAATGTTCATTTGTCAAATGAGAAAATAACTCAATGCTCATTTGTCAAATGAGCAAATAACTCAATGCTCATTTGTGAAATTAGTAACTAAGTATTTGCTCATTTGACAAATGAGAAACTAATTATTTGCTGATTTGACAAATGAGCAACTAATTATTTGCTCATTTGACAAATGAGAAACTAACTTATTATCGTTGCTCATCACATACTATCAAAACAAGCAGCTAAAGAAACTTATACATCACATATTATCAAACCAACTTCTGTTTTTAGCACTTATTTTACATGGCAAACATCTAATTCTACCAACTACATTCTCCTTAAGCTGAGTAATCATTTGATTAGCATTAATAGTCCCTTGTTCAATTCCATGTGATAACATTCCTCAAATTACCAAGCATTTTCTAACAAGCATTTTATCAAACACCTTGTATGCACTATCAGGATATTCAAAACAAACTCATTGATGATTACCAATTGTTAAGTTAGTTGATCAATCTCTACCATGGCAATAAAATCACCCTTAGGCCCAACCAAGTCTTCGACACCATACTTCTTCCTCATGCGGACCTGCAAGTCCAGCTCGTCCGCAACCTCCTCGATGGTGTCAAGGATCTTGTCTACAGGCAAAATTGAAACTCCTATTGAAAATTTTAACGAAAATCCTAAACTGAGAACACTCAAATTAAAAAAATCGAGCAAAAATTAGAATGTCAAACTCGAATAACCAAAATTAAGAACATTCATATTCAAAAATTTCCAGAATACTAAAATCAAAATTAAAAAATGTGAAACCCAAATTATTGTAATCAAAATCGCACAATCTTGATTTAAAATTCAAATTAAATCATAGACAACAACGAAAATCAAAATCAAATTAACTTACTGTACCTTAATAATTGATGCAATTCGAAATTTTCAGAGCAGTAAAATCGAAATTGAAAAGTTGAACAAACCTTGATACTTATCGAGCCTTCATATTCTTTAATCGAAGTTATTCGTACTTGTGAAGAAGAAGATGAAATCAAAATTGTCAAGCCTTCAAATGGATTAATCAGTCGCCATTGATGAAACTTCGTGGTGGAGAGAAGTCGGCTAACTGGGTAGAGAGAGAAGACATTTAAGTGGTTTGTAGGAGGTTTATGTGATTAATAACAACCGTTCGATTTAATACAATTTAATGGCTGAGATTTGTTCTCACATATGGGATGAGTTCTCACATAGAAGGTGGTTCTCACCGGATCCCGACCCTATATATATATATATATATATATATATATATATATATATATATATATATATTGTTAGAAGGCAATGTGAATGCCAATAATTGATTTGATGTTACAATGCATATATGAGTCCAACCCTTGTGAACCCATATTGTCTATATGTATGAAATCATTGTAATCTTAGTTGAATACTCATGTTATATATAGAGTGGCATGCAAGAGAAATTTAACGAGCAATACTTATCAGTTCCTCTATCTCCTCTTACTCCTTCATTTCTCCGAAATAAAACTTTCTATCAGTAAAATTTTTAACACGTTATCAGCACCAGTTTTCAGTCAGGTATATTTATACCTACTTCTAAAAATTTATAACAAATAATACTATCTACTTCTAAATGTTTCGAGGAGTATGCTCTATAGTTGCCCATATTTGGGATCATCTATACCAGAAACTCAAACATTTACTGTATTATATATACCTCAAAACAACGGTGAAAGTTCTCTTACTTGTGAATTTACTACTATCATCTTTTGTTTATTCATGTTGATGTTTCTTTGTTTGATCCATGTTGATATTACATACTCATTTTACGTAAATTTTTATCTTAGTTATTATAATTGCTAAGTAGTAGCTTTGCATGCATATTATTATTAACTAGATTAACAAAAAGATGCAGCCTTTTTATACTTATTATTTTTCTTACTTTTACATACTTTTTTGTGTTTCTTTCCGTTTTCGAACCCATGATCTTTTATAGATATTAGGGCTCTCGGACCACTATGGCTTGCATTCCCAGTGTGATAACCTTGTACAATTATAAATATATATATTTAGACCATAATTTTTGTCAGTATATTAGATTGTTATATGATATTTTTACAGTTGTATAGAACATTAACGGATAAACCTACCTCTATAAAAGGCGGATTTTTCCCCGATTTCACCACAAATCCCTTATCCCTTCCCACTTTTTATCCAAAAATCACCTAAAAAAATAAAAAAAAATTTTCACCCCCTTCTTCTCCGATATGTTCCCTGACGACGGCAACCAAAACACCCAAAACACCCACAACTTCACTTTTGAGGAAGATTTAATGAAGATAAAACAATATTTCCTTCTAATTACGGCGCTTGTAATTTTATTAGTAGCAATATTAATTTTTGTCATTATGTATAAGTAAAACTCACTTATTTTGTCGTTTTAAAAGCTTGTTTTTGTTTTATTATGTATGTTTGTTGTTATTAATCATCATTGTATAATATTACCGTTATCATTATAATTATTGTTACTACTGTCATTGATGTCGTTTTGCTGTTTTTTTTGCAACTAACATGATTAATTTTTGTCTAATCATATAATTACTCACAATAATAAACCAAGGGGGAGAAAAGACTATATTATTTATGGTTTATTATTATTAAATTTAATTATCACGTGTCTTATTAACTTAATTATAAATATGGAAGAACTAAACATGTGAGTTGTACATATAATTTGTTATTATAATCTAATTATCACGAAATTTGTTGTAGCTAAAATGGGAGACCTTATGAAAAGACAGTTCAGCATCTTAGATTTATCTGGAAAGAAATTTCTGGAATGGAAAGTGGATGCAATGATGAATTTGAAAGCTCAAGGCTTGGAGCACACTGTTAAAGAAAATAAAAGTCCCCCTGGTCAAACAACTGATACTACCACTTCTGCAATGACGGTTGAAAAACCCATTACCGAACAAGAAAAGGCAAAAGCCTTAGTGTTACTAAGGCATCATTTACATGAAGGCCTTAAAACTAAGTACATGATGGTTGAAGATCCCAAAGAATTATGGGACTGCCTTAATGAAAGATTTGGACACCACAAAAGGGTGCTCCTTCCTAAGGCATTATTTGACTGGACAAATTTACGGTTCCAGGATTTCAAATCTGTAATAGATTACAATTCAACCATACATGAGATAGTATCTATATTGAGATACTGTGATCATCCAGTCACCGATGAACAAATGATTCAAAAAACACTCACTACCTTTCATGCAAGCAACATACTGTTGCAAGAACAATATCGTGAAAGAGGTTTTAAAAAGTTTAATGAATTAATTAGTGTATTGCTTGTTGCGGAACAAAATAGCGATCTTTTGTTGAAAAATCATAATCTCAGACCAACTGGGTCTTTGGCCACTCATCATGAGGCAAATGCAACAAATTCCTATCCACCCGAGTCAAATGCTACAAGAAGAGGTGGACGTGGAAATTACAATGGCCGTGGAAGAGGCCGTGGAAATTATCGCGGACGCGGCCGTGGTCGTGGTAGAAATAATTTTCAGAAACAGTAATTTCAAAAATTTTGAAAAACAGAAGGGACAGTCATTTGGAAGCCACAAACAAACTCCTTCGAAAGGAAAAGACACATGTTACAGATGTGGCATGACAGGACATTGGGGACGTACTTGTCGAACGGCCAAACATTTGGTAGACCTTTACCAAGCTTCTGTAAAAGGCAAAGAGAAAAATGCAGAAGCAAATTATGTTAATGCGGAAAATGCTCCTTGTCCCAGCCTTGATGTGTCTGATTATTTCATGGATAATGCTGAAATTGGAAATGATTTCATTCTTGGAGAAAACAACAATACTTAGGTTTCTCATATACTAATGTAACATATGCTATGTTTTAATGTATTTTCTTAGTTCCCTGTATTTTAAATTTCTAGTCATGTACTCTAAATCTCTATCATCAATAAAAGTTTGTATGATATTATTCTAAACTAATCTCAAATTTATTTTATGAAGATATGGATCTACCTGAAGTTAGTTCCGAATATCAATGCCTTTTGGACAGTGGAACAACGCACACTATCTTAAAAGATAGAAAATATTTTTCACAACTAAAGTTGTTTCAAGCAAATGTAAACACCATTTCCAGGTCAGCTAAATTAATTGAAGGATCTGGAAAGGCTTGTATAATGCTTCCAAATGGAACAAAATTAATAATCAATAATGCTTTATATTCGAGTAAATCTCGAAGAAATCTCATAAGCTTTAAAGATGTACGCCAAAATGGCTATCATCTAGAAACAATGACAACAGATCAAAAAGAGTATATATGCCTCACGGCAGAAAAACATGGCAAGAAACATATATATGAGAAATTGCCAGCATACTCTTCGGGGTTATATCGTATAAACATACGACCCGTGGAACTCAATATGGTATCTAACCAGAAGTTAGATGACAAACATTTGATTATTTTATGGCATGATCGTTTGGGACATCCAGCAACTGGGATGATGCAAAGAATAATAGCACATTCAGTTGGAAATTCAATAAGAAATGTCAAAATTCCCCGATCAGATGAATTAACATGCTCTGCATGCTCACTTGGCAAATTAATAATAAGGCCATCTATGAACAAAATTGCTACTGAATCTCCAAAATTCTTGGAAAGAATTCAGGGAGACATATGTGGGCCAATTAATTGAGCATGTGGACCATTTCGATATTTCATGGTTTTAATTGATGCCTCTACACGATGGTCACATGTTAGTCTACTTTCAAGTAGAAATGTTGCCTTTGCAAAATTACTTGCCCAAATCATCAAATTAAGAGCACAATTCCCAGATCATACAATAAAGAAAATAAGACTTGACAATGCTGGGGAATTTACATCCCAAACATTTAATGATTATTGTATGCCAATTGGAATTGATGTTGAACATCCAGTAGCTCATGTCCATACACAAAATGGTCTAGCTGAATCACTAATTAAGAGATTACAATTGATTGCAAGACCATTATTAATGAGATCAAAATTGCCATCATCTGCTTGGGGACATGCTATAATACATGCAGCAGCACTAATTAGATTGAGACCTACAACTTATCATAAATTCTCACCACTACAACTTGTTTGTGGTAGAGAACCAAGTATCTCACATCTAAAAATCTTTGGTTGTGCTGTATATGTTCCTATTGCTCCACCCCAACGAACAAAAATGGGTCCACAAAGAAGGCTGGGAATTTATGTCGGGTTTGAATCCCCCTCTATATTTAAATATCTTGAACCATTGACTGGTGACTTATTTACGGCTAGATTTGCGGACTGTCACTTTAATGAAACAGTATTCCCAGCCTTAGGGGGAGAGAAAGTGGACCCACGTAAGAAAGAAATTGAACTCATTTGGAATGCAACACAACTGTTGATGTTAGACCCACGAACAAATATGTGTGAACAAGAAGTTAAGAAAATTGTTCATTTACAAAGTGTTGCAAATCAATTGCCTGATGCATTTGTAGACACAAAGAAGGTGACAAAATCACATATACCAGCAGAAAATGCCCCTACACGTATTGAAATCCCAACTGGTAATAAGGCCATAGAAAATGAATCTCAGGCACGCAGAAAGCGTGGAAGACCACTTGGTTCAAAAGATTCTAAGCCAAGAAAATTGAAAAGATTGGATGGAATAGAAAATGAGACTAATGATGTTCCCCCGTCAGAAGGTCAAGAAAAACCAAATGTGGATGAAAGTAAAGAAAATGATGATAATCCAAAAGGGGACGAACAAGAAGACAACCCTACGGGGAATGAACAAGATGTTCAAAACATCGATAACAATGAAATTTCAATGAATTACGTCTCTACAAAGACTCAGTGGAATAGGAAAGATGTTATCGTTAATGAAACATTTGCAAATTCCATCGCAATCGACATCGTGTCTGATGTAAATGATGTTGAACCAAGAACTGTAGAAGAATGTCGACGTAGGAGTGATTGGCCAAAGTGGAAGGAGGCAATGCTGGCTGAGTTAAAATCACTTGAAAAACGAGAAGTTTTTGGGAAAATAACCCTTACACCAGCAGGTGTAAAACCCGTTGGATACAAATGGGTATTTGTGAGAAAACGTAATGAGAAAAATGAAATAGTTAGATACAAAGCAAGACTTGTAGCCCAAGGATTTTCTCAAATTCCAGGGATTGATTATGAAGAAACATATTCTCCAGTGGTTGATGTAACTACATTAAGATTTCTGGTAAGTTTGACAGTCACAAAAGGACTGCAAATGCGATTAATGGATGTAGTGACTGCGTATTTGTATGGGTCACTCGATACGGACATTTACATGAAAGTCCCCGAAGGACTAAAACTACCAGAAAACCACAAGCTTAGACAACTGCTTTCCATAAAACTAAAAAGGTCACTTTATGGATTGAAACAATCTGGAAGGATGTGGTACAACCGTCTGAGTGAATACCTTATGAGAGAAGGATTTAAAAACAACCAAGTTAGTCCCTGTGTTTTCATAAAGCGATCACAATCAGGATTCACTATCATTGCAATTTATGTTGATGATTTAAATATCATCGGAACCCCAAATGAACTCGAGAAAACTGCAAAATACTTGATGAAAGAATTTGAGATGAAAGACCTTGGGAAAACTAAATTTTGCCTTAGACTACAAATTGAGCACTTGAGTCATGGCATTTTTGTCCATCAATCAAACTATACAGAAAGAGTTTTGAAACGTTTCTTCATGGACAAAGCAACCCCAACCAACTTCCCAATGGTTGTTCGTTATTTGAATATGAAAAATGATCCATTCAGACCCCGAGAAGAAAATGAAGAGATTCTGGGTCCAGAAGTACCATACTTAAGTGCAATTGGAGCCTTAATGTACTTAGCTAACAATACTAGACCCGACATAGCTTTCTCTGTGAATTTGTTAGCCAGGCACAACAATGCACCAACATATAGGCATTGGAAGGGAGTTCGACACTTACTCCGGTACCTACGAGGGACACAAGACCTTGGTTTATATTACCAACTAAAACAAGATGCTGCTCTCATTGGGTATGCAGACGCTGGATACTTATCAGATCCTCAAAATGCCAAGTCACAAAATGGATATGTGTTCACTTATGGCGGCACTGCAATATCATGGAAATCAACAAAGCAGACATTGACCGCGACATCATCAAATCATGCAGAGTTGATAGCCCTCTATGAAGCAGGACGGGAATGTGTATGGCTAAGGTCGATGATCAGTAATATCCAAAAGGAGTGTGGAATGAACGCAATAACAGAAGACCCAACCATCATCTTTGAAGACAATACAGCATGTATCGCTCAAGTAACTGAAGGATATATTAAGGGAGATAAAACGAAACATATTGCCCCAAAACTGTTCTTCACACATGATCTGCAAAAGGACAAGGAAATAAATATCCAGCAAATTCAGTCTTGTGAAAATCTTGCCGACCTTTTCACCAAATCACTTCCTTCGAAGAAATTTGAACAGTTAGTTCACAAAATCGGAATGCGACATCTTCGTGAACTATGCTGAGATCAGGGGGAGTATTATATGTACTGCACTCTTTTTCCCTTCGATCAGGTTTTTATCCCACCAGGTTTTTCCTGACAAGGTTTTTAACGAGGCAGTATACCAAAGCATATAATACTATATCGTTGTACTCTTTTTCCCTAGCTATGGTATTTACCCCATAAGGGTTTTACCTAGAAAGGTTTTTAATGAGGCAACAAATACCTTTTGTGTATAAGTATGGGCATTCAAGGGGGAGTGTTAGAAGGCAATGTGAATGCCAATAATTGATTTGATGTTACAATGCATATATGAGTCCAACCCTTGTGAACCCATATTGTCTATATGTATGAAATCATTGTACTCTTAGTTGAATACTCATGCTATATATAGAGTGGCATGCAAGAGAAATTTAACGAGCAATACTTATCAGTTCCTCTATCTCCTCTTACTCCTTCATTTCTCCGAAATAAAACTTTCTATCAGTAAAATTTTTAACATATATATATATATATATATATATATATATATATTGTATATATGCTTGTTCTCTTACCCTATTTGTTGCGAGTAATAAGAAACAAAAGTAGTATAATTTATTTATTTATAACCTGTAAAATAAGTTTTAAGAATGACATTATCATATACTTCATTCAATTTATGTTATTAGATTATTAGTATACCATCACTATCATTCAAATTACATCATCATAATCATATGTATCTCTTGATAAATTAATGATGAAAGTATTTGCGTTGACATAAACATACAATTTAATTAAAAGAAATTGATTGAGGTTTAGAGGCCCTTAACAGTAAAACCCCCGTCAATGCAAATAGTTTGTCCAGTGATGTAGGATGCGACGGGCATGCAAAGAAAAGCCACCACGGAAGACACCTCTTCTGGTTCTCCTATCCTTCCTAATGGAGTAATACTTTCCACAGTTTTTAAAAAACCTTCCATATTATCCACGGCCTGTTAACAATTACAAACATAAAAAATATGTAACGTTAACTAGCTAGGAATAAAACAAGACGCAATAATTACGTTCACATATACAATAATTAAGCTGAAGCTCCGTTCACTTCGCCTTATTTTTGCTAAATTGAAATTATTTTTACTGAATTGAAATTATTTGTTGAACTTAAATTATTTTTACTAAACTGAAATTATTTTTAATATAGATTTTATACCCAGTATTATATTTCTTTAGAATTTTACCAAACTAAACTTATTTTTGCTGAAGTAAATTATTTTACTTAATATTATTTTTTATGGTGAAAAAATAGGGCCTTAAGGCATATTCACATATACTAAACTTAGTTGAGCTAAAATGAATATTTTATGAGAGAAGGAAATTAAGAGCTAAATAAAACTGAACTGGACTGATTGAAGCTGAATTGAACTGAATTGAAATTAAGCTGAAGTGAACATGCCTTTACTGTACCTTTTTAGAAATTGAAAATTGTATGCTGAATCTCTTATTATTTCATGAGCATAAGAGTTACAACTAAAAACCTAATATACTCCATATATATATATACATCGATACATACATGTTTGTGTGTAAGATTTAGATTACCTGGTTAGTAAGAGGGGTTCGAATAAACCAAGGTGCAACAAAATTAACCCTAATGTTATCCTTTCCCCACTCGCACGCCAAGTTCTTTGCTAGTTGATTCATTGCTCCTAGTAGAAAGAAAATACAGCATATACAGTGATGTAACTTTAGTTCAAATAAGGAAAATGAATTGAAGACATATTTAACATACAATTATCTTCAAAATCTTAAACAAGCCTCACTCTATGAAACTTTTCTATACAAAAAGTCCAAAGCTCACCAATCGCCAGCCCATGTGCTCTTTAGGTCCATACAAAGTATTATTTTAACATACAATTACCTTCAAAATCTTAAACAAGCCTCACTCTATGAAACTTTTCTATACAAAAAGTCCAAAGCTCACCAAGCGCCAGCCCATGTGCTCTTTAGGTCCATACGAAGTATTATTTATCACCTCATATATATATATATATATATATATATATATATATATATATATATATATATATATATATATATATATATATATATATATATATATATATATATATATATATATATATATATATATATATATATATATATATATATATATATATATTAACACCTAAACAAGGTATTTACAAAATTTACTACGGAGTATAAGAGTAGCATTTATTGTAATTTTTTTTTGTTGGTAAGATGAAGGGCCCTATCGGCTATTGGGCATAAATTTTTTTCAGGTCAACTTGGTTCGGGTTAACAGGCTAGATAATTGGGAACAGTGAGAAGGTAAGTGAATCTCACTCTGCCAAATTATCACTAGTGGGGATTGAACCTCTAACCTCATGGTTGGAAGGAACTCTCCTTTCCACTAGATTAAGCTTGACTTGGTTAGTATTTATTGTTCTTGCACTCGCATTCAATACTATGTCTAGTATTCGCTACACTGCCACATATTTACTTAGGCTTCACAAAGCTAAGCTTGGTTTAGTGGTAAGGACTGCACGTTCCAACCTTCTTGCACTAGCATTCAATACTATGTCTAGTATTCACTACACTGCCACATATTTACTTAGACTTCACCAAGCTAAGCTTGGTTTAGTGATAAGGATTGCACGTTCCAACCTTGAGGTTATAGATTTAATTTAACTACTAGAGACACTTTGAGGGTGGGCATACCTTATCCTTCTTCCCTCACTCTCAAAGTGCCTGCGCTGACTCGCAAATGACTAACTAAAAAAACCGTGAGGATTGAGATATGCTAGCTAGGATCTTTCTCTTCACCTTTATTAAAATAAAAATCTACTTAGGTCTCGGATACACCCTCGAGGCAGTAACATGTACTCTTATGTAGGTATTCTCGACCTAATTGCAATTGGACCAATCTCATCCTCAGCCCACTACTAAAGGTCTTAGTCTAGACCATATTGTTTTTACTATACCCGAAACAACCCGAATTGATCAATAATTCATCACTAATTGTCCCATCAGAATTGAACTGAAATGGAAGTAAATGAGTCACTTAAATACATTGTATAGTCAAAGGGTAAAATTAGTTTCCTAATTTATAGACTATATTTGCGCGGTCCTTTGTATATATGGCTAAGGAATCAATCATTATAATCAAGGATCATAATCATTGACTATATATACAATAACTATAGGCTACAAATAATTAGGAAACTAATTATACTCTTTGACTATACAATATATTTATAATATACTACTCCCTCCATCCTTTTTAGATTCGTACTTCTCTTTATTATGTGAGGAATAAATGTTAGAATTAGGAATCTAATTAAGGGATGGAGGAGTACCTTTATGTTTTTTGTTGACACCTTTATATTATCACGTTTGCCACGCTCTATTTTAACCATCAATATCTCTAATTTTCGATATTTAAAAAGTGGATATTAATAAAATGCTAGAAATTTTTTTTATAGCTATATAAAAATTTGTGTTAAAGATATGTCAAATCTTTTTATTTTTAGTAATTATTTTATATAACATTAGGGAATTATTTTTGTATAAAATTTGTTTCAAGTGATGACACGTGTCAATACTGGTATGTCTTTTAGTATATAGTTAGTGATTGATTATTGCTGATGATTATTGATACATTGAAACGATTCAAACAAGATCTTGCATGATTATGTTTTATTGTAGCTATAAATCACAAAAGCTAGTCATAGTGTAGTACGTAAATAGTACAAAAGTCAAATGATGTCAACTTAAAAAAAAAAAAAAAGAAACAGAAGAAGTATTTAAGAAAATCATCACCTAAACATGACCTAACCAATGGAGTGTATCTTTCCACAAGCCCTAAAGACTTCCTAAAGCATGGAAGCGTTTAATTTGTAGAATGCAAGTAGGATGACTTATTGCAAATTAATAAACTTGCAACTACCTTACAATCAAGAAATAATAGTTTATCACTTTATCTTGATTGTCTTAAGAAGTTGGATATAAAAATTGATTCATACCTTTTGTTGCTCCGTAAAGAGAGGCACCACCGATGGACACAACACCAGCAACAGATGACATGAAGATGATGTTCCCGGAACCCGATTTTTTAAGAAGAGGGTAGGCTAGTTGGCTTAAATGGTAGCCAGATTCAAGGTTGGTGCTCATCGTTGTTGCATAATCTTCGGCTGTCAACTCCTCCGTTCGTTTTGATGTGCAAGTCCCAACATTGTTCACCTATTTATATAGAGATTTTTAGATTAACCAAACATATATCATAATCAATAGTTAACCTTGGGACAATAAGGACTCCAATCTCATTAGTTAACCTTGGAATAATAAGGACTCCAATCTCATTAGTTAACCTACTGAGATTAATCAAAGTCACACGACATCTATAATTAACAATTATTGCTAATGAAAACAAATCTAACAAAATCAAATAGGAATTAACTAGTGAAGGGCTAAGAATACAAATACATAAATGTAACAATTCGACACATTCTTGATTTGTTGTCTCAAATCTTTTTGAGTGAATCCGTCGTCGCTTCATAATTTTGTGAAAAAAAATAAAATCTTTTGCTGATTTTGTAACTCAAATCCAAGCAATAATCAATCGTTGCCCCGCACAGGTGGAGACCAAATTAAATACAAACAACACCTTGCCTTTTGAAGGAGTTCGAAGAACCCTTTCTTTCGAGGGAGATTATTATAACCTAAAAAAAAACTTAAAAGAAACAAAGATTGAGACTTTTCACCGAAGAAATCCAATGAAAGCCGGCCGCTTTGAAAAATGTTAGAGTTTAGGAAAGATAAGAGAGAGAGAGAGGAGTCTACGTTTTTATTTTATTTATTTATTGTATGTTGCAATTTTATTGTCTGCATCATTTAGTTATTGTAACTCTTGTCTCTTGCTATACTAAAAAAAAAAATGATCTTTATTAAAATTATTATTATTATAGTCTTTTCTATAATAGTGTAAGGACGATTTAAAATAGAGCTTTGGCATACATTAATAAGTACCACATGTGTTTCCTATTAGTTGACGTCAAAATTAATTATCATATCATATATACCTAATATATAAAGCTAAACTTTTAGCCAGATCACGAGACAGCGACACTTGACGTTCTAACTATTAGATTATAACTCTAAAAAAAATACCAATATTTTTTTTGATGTTTAGAGAGCCCATTAGGGCAAGGGTGAGAATTGATCCCAAGACCTCCTAGAATTGGGAGGGAAGCTCTAACCACTTGAGCTATCCCTCACTCTCATAAAATACAAATATTATTATTAGTCATTTACATGCCTAATATATAGTTTAAATCGTTACAAAAGCACATCAATTCCTAACTAATTTCGTATTAAAGATATATTTTGAAATTTGACATATAGATTAAAAATTTATTTCAAAATTTAAAAAAACAACCCGCGCATCGCACAGGACACAAAACTAGTTTAACTTAAGTATAAATCATGAAGGAAGGTAAGTAATATACAAAGTATCTATATTTATGGTAATATATAAAGTGAAAGGGGGTTTTGGGTGATAAATTTTTATTTTCCAAAATGTCGCTGTCGTTTTTTATTTTCTTTATATATACAAGCTACGAGACACACGCTATGCGTGTACATTATAGGAAATTTATTAATTTACTCATAATATTGTTATTGTGGATTTTTTCGAAGATTAATACTTACATAAACTTTAAATTTAAGAATGCATTTTTTTTTGTCAATAGGACATCTACTCCACTTCGTGTACCTCAGTTAACCTTAAAAAATATTGTTGATCGTTGAGTTTATATATTAAAGATTGAAAACTATAGAGTAAACATCTACGGTAATAGTACGTATATAGATTAGATTGATGTATAATTTTTCCTTTTATTTTTTCTAATAAATTTTAAGGTTTTTTTTTTTTCCTTTGTAACGTAGATTTTTTTGAGGGAACTATATTGGTATTAATTTTTTTCCTTTTTTTTTAATAAAATCATGATATAGTTATTTTTTAACAAAGTTTAACGTGGTTTTTTTCAATTAAAAAAAATATAAATGTGGTTTGTGGTTAGTTACATTCTTTTTTATTTGTGAAAATTAGATAATTTTTGTTTGTTTTTAGTGATAATTCCGGTTAGTGGGTAATTAGTTTTTTTATTTGAAAGAATAGATATATATTTTTTTTGCAGTAGTTATGAATGAATTTTTTTCTTTTTTTTTTTTTAAAAAAAATATTAATTAATGAATAAGTAATTTTTTTAAATTGAGAAGGGCATTTTGGGGAAAGACAAATTTATCACCCAAAAGGCCCTTTCTCTTTATATAGTAGTATAGATATATAAAAAAAACTACCTTCATTTAACAAAAATAAAAAATAAAAAAACATCCCTTATTCAAAAATTTAAAAGCTAAAAAAAAAAATGTTATTATTCATTTTTTTTTAGAGAAGGCATATCATTCTATTGCCTCCATGATTTCATCAATTTTTAAATACTAATATTTTTTTATTATAATTTTTTTTTGAAAGATTTTTTTAATTAGAACAAGATAAATAATAATATTTCATGAAAAAAAGAAAATCGAGCCACATAAATTTCTTATAATGCACACGCAATGTGTGTGTCTCTCATAGCTTGTATGTATAAAACAAAGTTAAAATGTGTCAACGAACTAGTACAAAGCGGTAAGGATAGAGAAATTATGGAAAGGGAAAATTGTTGTCCTCTAAGATTAATAATGTAATAATTGATTGATTGAAAAAAATGGATAATTTGGAGTATATGGATACCAACCAAGATGTTGAGCACGCCATTGAACTTTGTAGAAACGGTCTCCATTAACTTATTTCGTTGGGCTCGTTGTGCTACATCACATATTGAGCCACTAACCTGGAAACCTTTAGCCTCAAAATTGCGTATGCACTCTTCAAGTCTAGCCTCATTTCTAGCACATGTATGAATTTTAGCCCCTTGTTTGGCTAGCTCTTCTACAACGGCTAATCTACAAAGGTAAGATTGTACAAGGAAAATAAATAAAAGAGGTCATGTTGATATTCATTGATTCCTACTTTTAACATATTATTAATGGGTCAATCATGTTATATGAAGTATATTTTTACTTTTAAGAACGGGGATTTAACAAATGTGACAAACTAAAATAAATAAATGAACATGTTACGAGTTTTGTACTTTATAGCCGAAAAGATTGGATCCTATGAACACAACAAAGGTAATTGGTTAAACAATTAAGAGGCCTATTAATGGACCTCATGAGGATATGACAAGCCATGTAAGGAGTAGGGCTAGTGTAGTTAGAAGTGGGCTAGGAGTTTGGGCTTCACATGTACGCTAATTATATATGTGATATATAAATAGACACTACTACAAAAAGTGAGTGTTTTTGGACGCTTTTTAGGTCTTTTTTCAACGCTAAAAAGCGTCGAAAAAAAATTTCTCGACGCTGCTAAAAAGCGTCGAGAATCCGTGAGTCGAGAATTTTGAGGGACACAGAAAAGCGTCGAGAATTTCGACGCTTTTTTGTGTCTAAACTAATATACGAAGTGTCATAAAATACTAATTTCGCGCATTTTCCCAACTTTGTGTAGTTTTTTAGCGACACTTTTACATGTCCACATACTCAAGTTTAACGACGCTTTTTGTTGTCTCGCGTTTATTCGTGTTAGCCTATGGTATGACGGGAAACTTTTGAAATGTGAAAATATGCAAAATATGTGGACATTAAAAAGCGTCTAGAAATTTTTTTAAGCTTTTTTTTTTAAATTTTTTTTCGTTTTATTAAATTATTACCATCATACATACATTATAGTTCTTTAAATTTGTTTTAAATTAAATCAATAACATTAAAATTAGAGCAAACAAATATTCTATATAACTAGATCAGATTACAAAAAAAAAAAAACAATAATTAATCAACAATAATAAGAGTACATAGTTAATTAAATTACCAAATTTATAAACGAAAACATCATCACAATTAATTATTAAAAAAAAAGGTCGCATATTATAGTAGCTTGTCCCTAAATAAATACATCACTAATATAATTAAGACTAAAAACCAAAATAGATAGATGATGGCGTTATAGACGATGTAGTCGCTTGTTTTGATGCTCAAGTGTTCCGTCCTATTCTCTTGTTGCACCTACATTGCCTTTTCCAATCTTCAAAAAAAAAAAAAAATACAAAATATAAATTAGTACATTACACAATATAAGCTTATTCACACACACATACACACACAAGCTTATAATTCCATCTTTCCATTACTATCAACCACCACATATGAAGATAAATCAGCAATCGAATGAGGAGCACAACCAAATACCAGGGTACCACCAACGGGCTGTCCATGATGATTATCCACTACAATGCCCGCATTATCAACTAGTAGAAGCACCTTCTTATCTTTTGACAACAATTTGAGACAAGGAATAGCGACCGTGTTAGGCAGAACAACATGAATTGTAAATACCAGAATACCAGATGGGTTTTTGTATCTAGTTGATCTGCAATCAAATACCAGAATTGCCAAATACCAGTGTACCACCAACTCAACAATTGATTTGCATGGATCTGTAATTGTTATAGCCTGTGAAAATATCAAATCAACATGCCTTGTAATACAGGACATCAAACTATAAGCATTATCGGTCCCTAAAATGAATGAATCATCAAGCCAAGCCATACTCTTCACACCATCAATACACGACATTTCCTGTAAAACCACAAACAACCCACGTTTCCCATTGACCTCTCGATCATGCTTACTACTGCCTGAATTCAGCTCAATGAACACCACTTTCTTCCCCATTGCCACCACAAAAAGGTAGGCACCATCATTATCCACTCCCTTAGAACTGAATTCCTTAACCCTTGCCCCATTCGATCTAACCCCGCCACCTAACTTTTTCATAAGCCTCCCACCTACACTACTACCACTACTACTAACTCCCTATTCATTAATCCAATTAGAATTTCCAGATTTAGTACTACAAACCCTTCTAGCAACAACATTAACACCCTTCAGAATCCCTAACTTTTTCACAGGTTGTAACAATTGCAAATCAACTAGATACAAAAACCCATTAGATAGAACCAAAATTCTACAATTTGATTAACAACATGAATTGAATTAATACAAGAATGACTGATACTAACACATCAGATATAATTTGTGTGCATTCAGATGCATTTGAAGCACAATAATACTATAAGATTATTAACAACTTAAAATAGCCATTTCATTCACCAATTGTAAATAAGCTTTAAGAATACAAGAACTCAAGAGTGAACTTGATTGCATGAAAGACCAAACACATATTGAAATCAGATTAGTCTGCTAAGCAACAACTTAAGTATAAATGTATCAAATCTGATTTTCAGATCTGAAATTCAGTTCTGAACTTCAGATCTGAAATTCAGCTCTGAATTCAGTTCTGAAATTCAGCTCTGAATTCAGTTTTGAATTCAGTTCTTAAATTCAGCTCTAATTCAGTTCTGAAATTCAAAGCTGGATTCAGTTCTAGATTTCATCTTAGTATTCAGTTTAAGGGTGTAGACACCCATTTGTGTCTCCCCAAAACCAAACCCAGTGATGAGTACCTTTCACGTCGAATCACAATCGAATGAAGCGAAAGTGTGAAAAGTTTAGTGTTGCGGATAGTTTTAATTTCTTTTCTCTTCTCTCTGTTTTTGAAAACTTATTTTAAGAAAACAGCCAATCCAGTTTGGTTGGTCCATGATATGGGTCCAATAGTAGTGTAGTTGGACGGGACTTGACAAGAGCTTTCCAACGATATATTATAAGCCCAATTCCGATGAATATTGAGGAAGTTATGGCCAATTACTGAACTGGGCCCGGTTTGAGCCTTATATGCGGCCCAATGATCTAGAGGAGGGCCTAATATAGATTTATCATTCCTAATGCAATTAGGAATGGTTTTAGTCATCTATATTCTTCTAGAAGGTTCTTTTCATTCCTAATTCAATTAGCATTGATAAATTGACTTTTGTTGACTTTTCAGAGTTTTCAAAGAACATTTTTTGAGGTAACACCCCAATAATTCTCCCTTTTCCAAACCACTTACTTTAAATAAAAATAGAGGAGAACCATTGGCATGTTACCGCCACGTGTTAAAACGTTAAGGCTTTATCAAAGTATTGCAGCGGAAATCCAACTTAAATATTAAAATAATATAATTTAGAAAACCAATAAGTCAAAGCTTACAAATTGGAACCATAAAGGTCCTTATTAAAACCAAACCAATATTCCAAAATCCCAAAACATAATTAAAATAGTAAAACATAAATAAGTTCAACACAAAGAACGAATACTCTCAATCACACCAATCCCTTGACAATGCGTATGTCAAATCCCCGAACTTCACATCATCAAGCTAACCTGTGCAATACTGCTCCCTAATAATACAAGTGTAATAATTGGATCATCACAGGGTCATTGAAAGGCGAAGGCCATGACCAAAAGAAAACACACAAAAGCACGCAATTAGCAAAGCTGAGTACATACAAGCTACAACGTACCAAGCCTAGCATGCTCAACTAATTAAAGTAAATAAACATACAACATAAATTCATTAATCAAGACTCCATACTTAAACAATTCAATCGACTCAACTTACTTGCTAATCAATTCCAAACACTTGAATCTTTATATTTAATTTAATTAATTTAGTTGGAGTAAGCAATAGACGAGGTTGTCCAATCCACCAAATCATTTTGGTCCCAAATGACCATTTAAAATAAAAGTTTAGCGCGATGCAAGAATGGGCGCGACTCCATTCTCACAAAGTTAGTCTAGGATCCCATCTAACTTTCATTATAAAATAAAAATGTAAATACCAAAAGAGAAGAGGACATGTTGATCAAATAAGCCTCGGAAAGCCACGGGCTACCACCGTGTACCCCAACCCATAATTGTCAATACTCTAGAAGTGCACGCTTTCCAGAGTTTTATTACTCATCCATGTTTCACTTTACGTGATTACAATTTTAATTAATAGCCGACTCAATCAAGAAGACCATACATAACAATCATACATCAATTTGCTTTTAATCTTATTTAGGACAATGGTGATCACATCACAAGTTGACCTTTAATTTCATTAAACTTCCAAATTATCCAAATTGTTGAATATAGTCAACCCACCTAGCCATTTCGGCTTAATCCACTTTTACTCAACATACTAAAAAGTCATTCTTGATTTATAAATAAAATAAATTACAACCTTGTGGAATAATTAATAAATTCATTCCACTTAAACCATTCAATTCCAATCCTTTAATAATCTAAATGTGGTTAACAAACCGATCCAATAAAAATATGCCTGTATCAACATTCCATACAAACAATTAATCCAATATAATTCAACATGTTTGCATCCATAATTCCATACAAACATAATCAATTCACCAATACTTGTCTCATAAACATAAGCACATGAATTAATTAAATGTATAACCAAACAATTTTCATCCAAGTGTTCTCTAATCATGAAACTAAGTTCTTTTCTTTGGTACCTAAACATGATACTACTTACAACGAAGTAGACATGTACGTACCTCGTATAAACAATCCTTTGTGCCACTTTTAATCACTTAAAAGTCTCCTAATAAATAACCACTTCCTAGAAAACAAGAAACAATAATAAATTAATACTTAACCAAATTTCCAGCAATATAATTTAGATTAAAACTCCTTAAAACTTCATTAAAAACATGTTTTTATGGTTAATTATGCATTAGAAATACAATAGGAACAAAAGCCCCAATTTAATTAGTCATAAGAACCCTAAAATCCCAATTTAAATAAATTAAAACCCTAGGTTTTTAAAATTATAAAATCTGAAAATTATAACAACAATTATAATCTGAAATTATTAGTTTAAAACATAAAAACATGATTTTGATACTAAAAATATAAACTTTATACTATAAAATCAAAACCCAAAACTAATCATAAACATTAAGCATAAAAAAAACTTCGTCAAAAATCAAAAACTGCCCGAAAATCATATTTAGAAGCTGAATTTGGCCACGAGAGGGTGGTGATCACTACCAAAGGTAGTGAAGCTTTCTTAAAACATTGTTTCCACATGGAAAAAACTACTTTTTTGTCAAAATAAGATGAGTTCCGAACCTTT
The DNA here is from genome assembly GCF_001683475.1 of Chenopodium quinoa. Taxonomy (NCBI): domain Eukaryota; kingdom Viridiplantae; phylum Streptophyta; class Magnoliopsida; order Caryophyllales; family Amaranthaceae; genus Chenopodium; species Chenopodium quinoa. Next base: position 201,482 of record NW_018744662.1, read on the forward strand.
GGGATTAAAACGAGATTAATATTAACGAACCAAAATCTAAACATTAAAACACGAATTTACGTCTTCAAAATAATCTGGAATTAAGTTAAACTAATTAGTAGTATAATCACCAAAATTTCAAAACATCATTACTATAAAAGCCCTAAATCAATTGTTCATAAAAACCCTAAAATCATGATTTTCAATGATTAAAAACCCTAGGTTATTAAATTTACAAAATCTGAAAATTATAACATTTATAAAATCTGAAATTATAAAGTTTAATCATCAAACTACAATTTGATACTAATTAAATTAATTTCAAACAATAAAATCAAAACCCATAATCAATAATTATAATTACACAAATTAATAAAACAAAGGAGAAAGAAAATAAGACTAACCTTTGTGTGGGGAAATTTTTGGGGATGTATGGGGTATTTATAAGAGAGAGGGTAGTAGGGTAAGTAGGGATATTGGGCCTCATTAAATTAATGGGTCAATTAAGAAAGTAAACTGGGTTTGGTTTGTTTGTTGGACATAAATTATAGAAGGAAGGTTCATAAAAAGTTCTTTGTAATAAAATCGTTTATCAACCCCAAAAATAAATTGAAACTTTTGAAATTAAATTCCGGAAAAATACAAATAAATATTATAAATAATATATAATTTCATTTATAATATATTTAAAAATATGGGGGATTACAAATACGATTTTATCCTCTTGTACGACAATTTTTATCTGATTTTAAGAAAACGCGTGAATGTCTGAATCAGCGCCAAACGCCAGCTGTAGCGCCTGGCGCTACGCTTGGCGCATGGCGCTAGCATTGGCGCCTGACGCTGATGTTGGCGTCTGGCGCCAATATCCAGCGTTGGCGCTAATTAATTCTTATCTGCGCCAGATTTCTGTTTTGATATTTTATCTTTTGGCTGATTTTCTTTATAAATAACGTCGTAAAAACTCCGTTTTCATTCATCAACAATCATCAATTCTTATTCTTTCTAATTTTTACCAATTTTAATCTACAATCTACCATCTCTCTTTCTCTCTCTTTTTTCTAAACTAGCTTCTCTCAAATACAAAATTTCGCATTCATTAGATTTAGAAACACCTAGCCATATTCGAAGTTGCCTTCGCCTTAGACGTGAAATATTTTAATTTCTGAGGGTTTGGCCCCAAATCTCTCTTTCAATTATTTAATTTAATTGTTGTTTTGTTTATTAATTTTCTTGAAGTTACTGACACGTGTATTTTGTTATTAGAAAGAGGTACGAGGCATCAAAGTAAGTATTTTGATGGTTTTTATTGATATTATGATGTAGAGTTCATGTTTAGGTTGTTATTATGATTGCTAGTATCATGTCTAGGGTAATTTTAATATAAAGTATGATTATTATGATGCCTTTTATGTTCTTCCTAATATTTATTTAGAACAGAAGCTGGCGCTAGACATTTAACCGTAGCGCCAGACGACAGCCATGTCGCCAGGCGCTACAGCTAAATCCTGGCGCCAAATTCTTCCAATACCGAGCCAGAAATATGCGTTCTAATTTTGACCAGTTTTTCGCATTGTTTGCTCGATCCTACTTCCTGATTGAGTTTTTCTCACTTTTCTGAAACCCATATGTGTTCTACATATGGACATAACCCTCTGTGAATTCATGCTCCATCTACCTGATTGAACGCTCTGAGCAACAAAGGGTAAATCCGAGAATGTTGAATTCACCAAACCATGGAAGCGAGTTTTTCTAAAACTCGCGGTGTCCCATCCACTCGCGCCCACCCTTCACGGTTAGGCTTCCGCGTGGTGCATCCGGACAATTAACCATGAACCCTCTATTGAATAAACCATATCCCGAACTTTAGAGAACTAGAGCCATGGTTAGGTTGCAAACTCATTGCATCATATTGTGCCTACTTGACTAATTGTGCATTATTTGTTGTGCATATATATGTTTTCTTAACCGTTTGTTTGACTTGTGTTGTGATTTAATAAATTAATGACTTAAAAAAAAAACTTTGCCTAATTAATTAATTGATTAATTAATTTGAGTAAATAAAATCTAATTTTTTTTTATCAGAGTTGACCTATTACGACTTTAGGCATACCCCTATTGATTAATAACACCGAAAACAATCTCAGATTGAAACTCCAGCATTGGCGCCAAAGTTTGAACTGTAGCGCCACTCTGTGGAGTGTGGCGCCTGGCGACAGCTCTGTTGTCTGGCGCTACACTGCAAAGAGAGGCGCCAGTCCTGTCGTTTTGACGACAGTTCAGATTATTAATCGAGTCATCACCTAGTGTCTAATTAACCAGTTTGCTAGTTAATTCGGTTAAATTTACCGTCAATCATACCTTGTTAAGTCATTAATTGAGTCTAGACACTAAGTCGCATAGTCTAGCCACATGGTCATGACACGAGTCTTAACGTACCACCTACACTCACTAGTCTTAGCACACGCTTTGAGTATATGTCACCATGACCATGTCTTAGGTTCATGCATGAGTCGGTCTTTTTCGTCATTTGAGTTGGGGGTACATTCTATTCCTAATTCTTCATATCCCTCCATCTACATCATTTTTCTTCACATTCTATTCCAATCTTTCTTCACTTCCTCCATCCATTGCATGTTGAATAAAGTTTGAGTCAAATAATTAACAATGAATATCCCCAAATTCCTTTTCCACAGTACTTGGTCGAGGAGAGAAGGGCGATTAATTAAGGACAACACCTTTGTTCAGGTCTCGCTTTTTGATAAACCGATTCGTCAAAAGAGGAAGGCTAAAAAGATAATGGCAAGTCAAGAAGAGGTCAATGAACTTAGGAATCAATTGAATGACGTGACTGAGGTGTTAAAGGCTTTAACCCTAAAAATTGATGACCCTGTGAAGCAACAACAAATGAACCTCACAAGAAAGTTTGAGAAAGCTATCTAGTGACTATGAATTTTAGGGCATGAGTTCACAAGGGGTCTCTCTGGACAAGGAAGTTCTTCCGCATAAGTTCAACGCCACTGACATCCCTAAATTCAAGGCAACAGATAACCCTTACTTCCATCAAAGAGCTTTCGAAACTATAATGAACATTAAGGGTATCGATAAGAAGGTTTTCCCCTCTCTGTTCTCACTATCTCTTGAGACCGTTTGCCAGCAATGATTGTTTTCTCTCGAGAAAGAGAAAACCTCTTCTTGGGAGTCGATAACAAACGCTTTCATAGATAGATATAAGTGCAACATCCAAGACGAAACAGACCACAGACAACTTGAGATGTTAAAACAAAAAGAAAACGAAGGGTTCACTTATTTCTTCAACAAATGGAGGGAAACTTTTACTAATATGGTCAAAACTCCCACTAAAAAGGAATCTGTGAGGATGTTTATCAAGAATCTCCAAGGGAAGTATTCAAAGCACTTAAAATACCAACACAACTTGAATATTTTCAAGGCTGTGTATAACATAGGCATTGACATTGAAGATGACCTTCTGAAAGATAATAGTGCGAGAGGAAAGAAGAACGACCATCCTTCTTCTTCCTCTCCCATTAATGAGGTACATACCATGTACACCTCTAAATCACGAATCCAAAGGTCAAAAAGGGTGTTCACTCCACTTGGTATGAGCTATGAAACAACTTTTGAGAAGCTACACCACAAAGGACTAGTCATGCCCATAGGGCCCATCAAAGATCCAGTTCCAGAAGCCAGGCCACCCAAGTGGGATCCTAATAAGCACTGCAAATATCACCAAGGAAAGGGTCACGACACCGAGTAGTGTTGGAAACTCAAAGAAGTTATTCAAGATCTGATCGATAACAATGAAACTTTCGAGATTCTAGCCATCGAAGAAGATCAGACATCCTTTGATCCATCACTTCTTATCACACCTGTAGGAGAACCCATGACCGAGATAGCTTATATAACCTCTCTCGATGAAGTGGCCATGATTGAGGAGGATGAAAGTCTTTTCTTAGATAATACCAAGGAAGACTCGTCAAATCTGAAAGAGGACGTTCGAAAACTGCAAGATGTCATTGCCATGCTCTTGAATGTGGTAGAAGGACTAGCAAATCGGGTGATGGCCATCGAACAAAATTCTCGCCAAGGGTTTAATGAAGAACTCAATGCTCCTAAGCCACGGGCAAAACGGACCATTGAAGAATACACACCAATAGGAATGACTTATAATGAAGCTTTTGACTGCCTTCGTGATCAAGGTCTTATTCACTCCATTGGTCCCAGTCAAGACCCTCCATCTGAAAAACGTTTTCTCAATTGGGATCCAAATTCCTATTGTCGATACCATAGAGGTCGCGGTCACACTACTGAAAAGTGTCTCGCCCTCAAGGATCGTGTTCAAGACTTCATTGATTCAAATCTCCTTCATGTTCCTCCGCGCGACAAGAAGGCCAAAATTAGTAACGATAGTAACAGTGGCTGTAAAGGGAAGAAGAACGACTATCATTCTTCTTCCGAAAACACCTACTCTAGTAACAATATTGGTACTTTTGACCTTAATGAGATCTTAGCCATGGATAATCGAGGATTTAGAAAGCAACAAAAAAGGGATTTTACCCCTATTGGAATTAGCTACGATGATGCTTTTGATCGACTCCATGCCAAGGGAATCATTACTCCTATTGGACCTCTTCAAGATCCCCCACTTGAAAAGAGAGTGCCTAGTTGGAATCCAAATGTGCGCTGCAAGTACCATCAAGGTAGGGGTCATGCTACTGAGAGCTGTTGGAAGCTAAAGGAGGCTATCCAACATTTTATTGATAATAACAAGCTTCCCATACCTCCAGTTAACAAGAAGAGCGAGTGATGATAAAGAAAACAATACAAGACATAAGGCGAGCTTCAAACGACGAGATTTCATGACATTTTTTTTTCTTTTTATTTATTTATCCTTTCCCCAATAAGTCTAGCATAGGCACCTTTCTTCTCCCTTAGATTAATTTTGTAGATTCTTTCTTTTTCCCTTTTTAATAAAATGATCATTTATTCTCTTACATATTATCATTTCATTATATTGCATTAAAAAAAATCCATGTCAAACTAAACACAAGGTATACCAATGATTTGAGGCACCCCTTGTAGCCACATCATATTTCCTTTCACCTCACAAGGTATACCAATGATTTGAGGCACCCCTTGTAGGCTACAAGGGGTGCCACATCATATAAAAAATACATAGGTTCAAAAGCAAGGTTGCACGCCTTGGGGGCTTATCTAGGGTCTTGAGACTTTTTATCCCCTTCTTCTATAACCTTTAGCCTAACCACGTTACAACCCTTAAAAAGACCTTTTTGAGGTATACACACACTTGTGCGAGGTTCGGCTAGAGCTACGTTCGGCCTGATTCCTAGCGGATACGTAGGCAACCTAACATCGAGGTGCGGCCATAATAAAAATGCATTCATATTCACATTCACACACCATGATCATATCAAGGGATCTCCTATGCTCATCCCTATTTACTTAGAGCTAGACTTAAGGGCTTGATCCCTACATCATTAGCTTACCTAGCCTAAGAGTCACCACCATTTGACTCTTTTCAATATATTTTCCCACACACTTAGTTCTTGCGGCCTAACTTTAGTATCACTTTCACACACCGCACAGATACATGACCAAATATACTTTCCCTTTAGGAACCCTTTGTCATGAAATCTTAACACAACGCTGAAGCATGCCTTGTCATATCAACATCACTCATCAATCATAATTGTCATTGCATCACGAAGTATGAAGTGCTTAGCTCCGTGCCTAAGTTACCCAAATGCTTTCATCATTGAGTCAACCATTGAGATAGCCTAGGATGGGTTAATCCTTGCACCTTGAGAGATAGTATCAAACAACATTTGGCTAAGCTCATTCAACATGCACCTTCAAAAACTTCGCTTCTTTCTTTTTTGCGTCTTTCTTTTTCGGGGAAAGTCGGTACCCTCCACAAAAATGATAGAAAATTTTTTCTTTTTTGCATTTTTGAGTCGCACGATCACATTACAATGCACAAACGAGTCATGTACACATTGAGTCATGTCGTGTCATGTCACTTTGATTTGAGTCTAACACATGTGTCAAAAACACTTTGAGTAGAGTCAACCTCGAGTCAATCACCGTGAGTCAAGTTTATGCCTTGAGTTGTGTCAAGTCAATGAGTTAAGCAATGCTAAACCTTAGGTCAACCCTAAGATGATTAAAGAGATTATCAAAGTACCATAGTCAAAAATAAATACAGGTGCAACAGAATAGGGAAGACCCTACCCCAGCACCAGACGAAAACATCTAGCGTCTGGCAACAGTTTTTAGCGCCTGGCGCTAAATCCCAGTGTCTGGCGACACAATCAATTCTTGGAGCTAGAGATATTTCAGCAGCGACAGAGCTCGAAGCCTCTCAGAAAGGTGATTTCAACCTCATACAGCAATTTCGGGTTCCTTGGTACGCCAGTTAGCCCCTATAAGAAATTTGACATGATTAAGTAGTCGGTTTGATTATAATCGCAATAAGTGATCGACCTAATGAAAGATCTTCTCACTTAGCCTAAAGCGCCTAAGAATTGGCTCATCACGGAGACACCGACATACTGGTTTTAGCGGAAGCAAAGTTCAAGCGAGCTTTAGAGATCGGCAAGCGTTGGTCTTCGAAAATTTTTCTTCGGAATATTATCGCAACAAAAGTTCAAGCATCGAAGATCTTTTGTTCAGAGACGCGTGGACATATCATTCAAAAAGCTCCTTTGTTCAGAGACGTATGGACAATCCTTTCAAGCTCTTTTGTTCAGAGACGCGTGGACATATCATTTAGCTCTTTTGTTCAGAGACGCGTGGACATAGCATCAAAAGCTCTTTTGTTCAGAGACGCGTGGACAATCCTTTCAAGCTCTTTTGTTCAGAGACGCGTGGACATATCATCAAGCTCTTTTGTTCAGAGACGCGTGAACATTTCCATCAAGCTCTTTTGCTCTAGAGACGCGTGGGCATCCTATTATCAAGCTCTTTGTTCAGAGACGCGTGGACACATCATTTAGAAGAACATATAAAAAAAAAGAAGCTTTTTGTTCAGAGACGAGTGAACATCAAAACAGCAGGATGACGTTCCATAAATTGTGGAGAGTTGTCAAAAAACAACTGAGGATTGTTTCAAGCGAAGCAATCTTCGATAGTATTCCCTTGGACGTGGACTATTATCAAAGCGGAAGAGGATTGTTTCAAGCGAAGCAATCTTCGATAGTATTCCCTTGGACGTGGAATATTATCAAAGCGGAAGAGGATCGTTTCAAGCGAAGCAATCTTCAATATTGGAAGCAGTTACAAGCGTAGCGGTTTTCAAGCGGGATGACATTCTCTTGGCAGGAGCTTCTTAAAGGAAATTAGAAGCTGAACTAAACTGAACCGAATTGAAATTAAGATGAATTGAACAGGCCCTTACATATTGCTGCAAATTAGTTTTTTCAAGCAATTGTTGTTATTGTTTCCTTTTCATCATACCTTATAAAAAATAGAAAATAACTCGTAGGAATAGTGTGCTACCAACTATACCCTAAAAAATATGTAAAAAATTGTGTACAAAAATGTATATTTACTTTTTTACCCTCATTAATATGTTTACTCTCATTAATATATTTAATTTTTTTTTTCATTAAACATACCATCAATTAGTACAAATTTTTTTTAACAAAAACTTGTAATGCCTTTTTTTTTTAAATAAAATAATTATAATGTTTTGTACTTCATATGTTATTATTATTATTTAAAAAGGAAAAAAGTTGTATGTACGAAGACTTTGTTTATTACCACGAGATGATTTATTTTTATTCCTTCGTGCTTGCTCTTCTTATTTACAATTTTGTTGTCCTTTAATTACAAATATTGTTAAGGTTTATTATCTTTTCAATTGTACATTATTTGATGGCACGCACATAAACAACGTGGAATTTAAATGACATTCATATTAAATAATGATATTTGAGCAGATGTTATCAAGAGGTATAAATAACTTTAATCCTAAAATCGAGGGACATCGATGATAGAAAAAAAATGTATTAAATATGGAGATCAAAATTTAAGAGGAAAAATATAATTAAGTGGTTATTGCTTTAGTATTAGATATAGATATAGATATTAGATGGTCGTAGAACATTGAACTTACATTATTAAGTTTATAGCTACAACGAACATTTCACATATTATTACTCCGTATGACCAAGCTCAAAAAAAATTCGTTTGAAGAAAAATACGTTAAGTATTATTGAATCATGCAAATCAATTAAGAGTTCTAAACTAGCTTAAGATATGAAGGGATGCAAATCAATTAAATATTATTTAATAATAATTTTAAAATAACACTGTCAAACTTTAGAGGGTTTTAAGAAATAATTCTCATTAAAGATTTTGGTGGCTTTTTTATACTTCTTCAAAACCACTATATAGGCACATAAACCAAATAGTACGTATTAAAACTACCAGGTCTACCACCCAAACCAAAGTTGTAACTACGCGCTAATACAATTTCTATGCAAGAGCTAACTCTTTCGAGCGCATCGCGGGCGTAGGATACCCTAGTTTAATTAAAATTATAGAATAAAGTAATTATTATAAAATATGCTTTGAGCGAAAACCGAACCCGTAACCTACAAAATATAACGGTCGTACATTTACCATCTCAACCAACTTTGATTGAAGTATTAAATTTTACATAATTAACATTATTTATTCCTTTACTATATTAAGTAATTTAGAGGTTATATATTGATGAAGAGAATTGTTTAGGGGGAAAGTTATGCTAGGGGGGGTCTGGGAAACAATTTTCCCTAATTTGAGGGGAATATGCTGTTGGAGTAAATAGAGGAAAGGTAAATAATCTCTCGCCCGATCGGGCGCGAGAACTAGTGTATTTTGATACGTCTAGGTGCCCGGTCGAGCTGTGACCGCCCAATTGGGCGCGACCGCGCGAGAGTAAAGTTGATTTTTGTCGTTTGTTCGTCCTACCGGGCGGGATCTTGCCCTGCCAAGCGTGCCACCAGGTAAGAGCTCGCCTTGTCGGGCACGCCACCGGGCGAATCTCGCCGTACAGGGCGCGTGTGAAAAGTTGAGATTAATTACCAATATCTCTTTCACTTCCTTTTCCTTTGTAACTTCCCCTTAACACCGATAATTAATGGGATGTTTTAAGGGGTTGTTTACTATCAATTATTTATGATTTTAAGTTTTTTCCTCATTAGATTCTTCAACTCTTGATTATCCCATCTTCCACTGTATATTTTCGTGGTTAAAAAAAATTAGATCATCACAATCCAAAAACATATTATGCTAAACATATCTCTTTGGGCATAAGTTTACTAGTCTCCAACCTCCCACCCACACCCAAAAGGCCTTTGTGTAGGAGTGGTGTGTGTACCTTGGGAAACGTAGCGGCGATTACAATTGCGCGCTCTGATTGCGCCGGATTTCGTTTTCAAGTCAGTAATTATTATCACGACATACCAGAATTTCTTTGAGTATTATTTTCTCTTATCTTGTTCATTTTGTTAACTATTTGTTTTAGATCCTCTTTATATTACAACATATGTAACCCCATTATAATTGTGTCCTCAATCCAGACAACTCAAAACATGGAATTTCTTTTTCCTTTAATTATTCCTCCCCCATTACATGCAATTCAGGCAAGGCCTTATTGTATTACATTTATGATTTTGGTGTACCTACTTAATTCTCATATATAAAAAAATTTAGGTAAATAAAAATTAAATTCCTATGTTTTGGTTAGGGAAGAAGTTAAAGTTGCTAATGGAAGAATTTATCTTGTAAGAAAAAGAAAAGTAGATTTTTACACATAGTAATAATCTTTATTTTTTTTTTTGGTAAGACGGGCTCTATAAGGTCTAATGGATCATTTCACTCGGGTGTACGGATTAGACAATTTGAATCCACAAATTGTCTCTAATGGGGATTGAATTGAAGATCCAACCTATCCGGCCTATATATATATGACTGGAAGATAATTGTTACTTTAGAAGAATATTACAAGAGGAGGTGAATTGTAGTATGCAGAAATTAGACAACGAACCTTTTGAAAAATAATAAAAAGTTGTCAAAGTCACACATAGAGATTTAAGCGTCGAAAACTTCTTGGCCCTAACAAGAAGAAAAACAATGACAACTTGAGATTTTAGGAAAGATTCTTTACTAGAATAGGGAAAACAACCTATTCCAAGCTAAAGACTCTATCTCCAAGTTCCTCAACGAACTTAAAGTTTCCAGCAATAAGTCCCTCAACTTACTGCTCTTTTCCTCTCTTTTTCTCTACTCCCTCTTTTTCTCACGAGTTCTCTTGAGTTCACTCAAACTTCCCAATCCCTAATTACAACTCTTAGAAAGAATACTCTACAGAAAGAAAATAAGAAAATTATCAACTAAAGTAGAATGAGACTCTTGACTCCTTGAAAACTAAGAAGATAGGATATTTACTTGAGTAAGGGTGAGTTTTTTATAAAACAAGTTCTCTATATATAGGAAAACATAGCTTGATTGAAACACCATATTGCTCCACACTTATGCCACCACTACTGCAAACCAACGCCACTATCCACTACTTCTAGTGCTTCAATCATGTCCTAAAACTTAAAGCACATTAAAGCAATTGGAAGAGGTTTCCTCGTTTAGTGAAGAAAACCAAATCCAATGCTAGTAGCGCAAGATTAGAAAATTAGTTGAAGATATTTTTTGAAGAATCTTTATCTGAAAATAAAAGTTATTCTTTTAACAAAAAAAATCAGAAAAAGATATTTTTTCATAAATAACTAACTTCCTATAATTAAGCAATTTAAATTTCTATCTTTTAGCCAAAACCGTTTTATGCATTCTACTTAAGTATCAAACTCCTATTGACACTCACTTACATAAAACCTAAAATAAAAATAGTTTAGACTTTATTGGTTCTCAGAAGTGTTGGAAATAAAGAAAGGAAATTCAAAGGTTCAGATATGGGCGTCAGATCGGGCGAGACCCGCCCAACCGGGTGCGAGAAGTGTCGCAAAATTCTGCAGTTCCGCCGCCCGATCGGGCGCCCGACTTGGCACCCGACCAGGCAGCCCGCCCGACTGGGCGCGAGAAGACGTTTGGAAAAAGGGAGTGTTCGCCCGATCGGGCGCGTGTTTGTACGTTGGACTCCAACGGCTCCCTTAGATTCCTCTTCTTGTTTGATTTCTTGTAACCCCCCATTATGGTGTTTTAATCACCATAATATTTCTCATTTCATTTCCTTGTTTATAGCAGATTCCCTCGTGATTTTTCATATTCTTTTCATTCATTTCTATAAATTGGAGGATGTTTTCTGATTTTGATATACACAAGAAATACATATCAAACACAAGCTTGCTTAAACACATACTCTATATTGGGCATAAGTTACTTGGCTCTAACCTTCCACCCAAAAGTGCCTTTGTGTGGAAGTGGTGTGTTAACCTTAGGGAACGTGCCGGCGAATACAATTTTGCACCCCGGTTGCGCCGGAATTTCATTTTCAAGTCAGTGATTTGCATCACGACACACCGTACTCTTTCATTGTCATAAGATCATCTTTTCGATCTTCTTATTTTAATTTCTATATAGCCTTGAAAATACTTCTTATATTACAACAAGAAGAAGCCTCTATTCCGAGTCTTTATTCTCCAACTCCTACTTTGAAGCTTCTTGTCCTTCAAAGGAGCTTTTAAGCTCCAGCTCCCCTTGTCTTGAATGACTCTGCAACTTGTACTTGGACTACACAGCCATGAAAATTATTAGTCCCAAATATAAGTTTGACTTGTGTTATCATCAAAACATCAAAGGCAACAAAGATACTCTCCTTAGCCTTGTACTGGATCAAGCTAAGCTTAGCATTAACTTTACTATACACATATTAATATAAATGGAAGTAATGGTGAGTAAACATACAAATTACATTTTATTTTTTGTACGTTTTCTCACACTTTCTATACCTTAAAAAATGCAAATGAAAATAAAATTACCTTAATGATTAGCTAGCTAAGCTCAATTTAATATTTAAAATTAAATAATGTCAGCATAATCCTAATCCATTGGCTAATCGAGTGACAAATTGTCAATTTTAACGTCAATGAAAAATTACCTTAATGATTAGCTAGCTAAGCTCAATTTAATACAATATTTTTATAATTAAATAAACGTCAATCCTAATCCATTGGCTAAACGAGTGTCAAATTGTCAATTTGTACGTCAACCATATTCGTTAGTATTTTTTTTTATAAAAAAACCATTTTAATGTCAACATCTTGCATGCATGTCGTAGACCTTTTCAACTGATTCTTACGTCTCAACTACAAATCAATAAATAATGTGATTGTACCCATCTTCAATACCTACTCAACTATACTATATTACCATTAGATAAATGTAACAAAATTATATATTTCTATTTGAGGGGTATAACCAAATTATATTAGAGATTAATTTATCATATTTCTTCATATTTATATCCTACATTGAATTTTCATGCACATTATCTTTCTGCAACCTTATTACTTGCATTTTTTTATTCGGTAAAATCACTGTCATAGTAGTATTATTATTTTCCTATTGGTTTGGTACGGTGCTCACAAAAATTGACCAATTATTAAATTTTACAAGTAGTGTACGTACAATCTTATTGGTTTATTTTCTAACTTCATATTGATATAGTGTAATTATATGTATACATAATAAATAATATAATAAAAATGTAAGGCTTCCAAATCTAAGGTTTTTCCGGGAAGAGGTCTCCAAGAGGAAAAAAAAAATATTAAGAAGAAGACATGCAAATAATTAAAGTAAGAATTTATGTTACCAAACTAAAATAAATAAGACTTTGTAAGTTGGTTGTTGGGTCTTTTATGTTTGTCTTTTAAATATCATGACAAGTTAGAGGATTGTATTATTTGTGTACGTTAACTAAGATTGTGATTTTTAGTTGTTGGATTCATCGTTTGGGAGAAAGTGGAGAGGAAAAAAGTTCCTTAAAAATGGTGCATAAAACAGTTTTAAAGGTGGATGTTTCTTGTGATAAGTGCAAGCAAGAGGTCTTCTCTATCGTGTCCAAAATAGAAGGTAACAAAACTTTCCTTAGTTAATTAATTAAATTAGTTGTTCATCTTTCTCTTTAATTATGCAAGTTTAATTTCTAATTAATCATGCAAATTATATGATAGATCATGATCCAACTAGGTTATACTTTTTGAAATTTCTTCTAAAGATCAACAACAAGAAAAAGTTAATAAAAAGGTAAATAGCATGTTTGGTCAACAATCTTAAAGATTGAAAGTGAAAGGGAAGGAGTAAAATGGTCAAAGCTAAGGGAGATACTTAGAGAAAAAGGTGGGTTATTTTAAAAGAAATAAGATCATGATCCAACTAGGTTATTCTAACTTGGGTTAATCTGGTCTAAATTAGCGGATTAGACACTTTAAAAGTAAGAGAATAGGTAAAGGATAATCTTCTTCCCTAAACTCAAAGTTAGAGGTCACTGGCTGACTAGTTGTCCTTGTCATTAGGCCAGACTTAGCTTGGCAGTCATTTTCAATCAAGTTGATATTAATTAAAGAGTGATTTTTTTAATCATATTTTTAGGTGTGAACAAGATTGAAGCTGATACAGAAAAAGGAACCATAGCAGTAATAGGAGTTGCAGACCCATTTGCTATAATCAAACGCATAAGAAAGGCAGGCAAATCAGCCTACTTTGTAACTGTTGGACCTCCTCCGAAACCCGATGAAAAGAAGGATGAAAAGAAAGACGAGAAGAAGTGCTCGTGTATGTGTCCGTACCCATATTCGTATTCGTATCCGGGTGTATGCTATGTTTGCAAGCCCGTTGCTATGATGACTATGGATTATCAAGACCCAACTCCACCTTGCACCATTATGTGACTTACATGATCAATTGTGTTCATCTTTTCTGCTCCATGTTGTTCGTTTTTTTGAGCATGGTTTAATTTATCTATTTAGCATTTTTGTATATACATTACTAGTCTTATGTTGATCAAAGTTTGTGATTGAGAGGGTCATATTCTTATTCATTTAAGTGTTTTAGTGTAAGTCAGTAAGTGTAACGTTATATAATGCAAATTATTGTTGATATATAGCTTAAATGTGCGATGGGACTGGGACTAATATGTAATATGCAAGGGGTGAATCTCTAAGCTAGCTAATACTAACGTATGAGAAGTTTGGTGTCCACTTTGTTAGTTGAAACGAACACTACAAGAGGGGGGTGAATTGTAATTGAGTTCCTACTGGCTACTTTTGCAATTTATAAACAGAGCATAAAAGGAACTTAACAATGCATACAAGATTTTACGAGAAAACCTTCTAGGGCTCAACTGGAAGTAAAACCTCGACCCTTCTAAGGAATTTCAACACAAAAACCAATTCACTATAATAGGGCAAACACCAAGTTACAAACCTATTATAAAACAGACCTTTGCTCACAAGTTCCAACTAGAACTTGCTACACAGTAGGACTCTATCCTACCCAATTCAAGTCACCTGACTTAAATTCACTCGTACCCTCACAGTACAATCTCAGCCTCTGAACACAAAGCCGTCGCACTTGTATGCACTATAGATACCATACACTCACACCCAATAACCCAACCAATTACAGAAAATATAACACCTAGAATATGTTAGGCAAGCAATGCACAAAATCCGAAACTAATATGACAAGATAAAGCTTGGCAAACTTACACGAATTATGCTCTATTTCTTCACGCATAAACTCACAAAAACCTAAAGAATTGAGATCTCTACTATTTATACAAGTATAACTTGTATGGCAAGTAGGTTTTATAAAAGATAAAGATGTTAACTTGCCTTATCTCAAAAACACGGTTTATGTAAATCAAATTTGAGAAAATCTTTTATCGGAAAATGAAGAAAGATATAATTAAAAAGAATAATATCTTTTTAACAAAACTGATTTTAAGAAAATAAAATCTTTTTCTAAAATCTATCTTTTTATCTTTTTCAATTTTATCATATTTGCCAATTTATCTTGTCATGCTTCTAATAGATTTCATGCATATCTACTTAACATATTTAACAATAAATCTAGAAGATAAAATCTTAATTAAATTACTATTGTTGTGCCGCGTTTCTGTAAACTCGAATTAATTGGGCTTCACACAGACCAGGAACAAGTTCCTGTTGTCACTTGGTCTCCAGTCCTCAACTGGAACTTCGTAGCCTAAGTTCCTTATGGAACTTACTGTCTTCAGCTTACATCTTCCAAGTTTCTGTTAGGGAACATTCCTGTTAAGGAGTTTAGTTCTTGTTAGAGAACTCTTCTTCTATATTGTTTTACTTTCCATTAAGGTCTCTTCAAGTCTTCATAGTTCAAGATACTCTTCCACCACCAAGGTCAACTTCACCTGTACTAATCAAACACTTATAAACCTTTATTAGTTGAGTTTGCTTTAGTTTAAGTTCATCATCATCAAAACCTTTAAGCTTCAACAATTTCCCCCTTTTTGATGATGACAAACTTAAGCAAACTCTTTTGAAAAGTTAAAACAAATAGAAGGGCGTATTTTTGGATTTTTAAATTTTTGAGAGAAAGTAAACACACAACAAAAATTAAGCACACAACCACACAAACAATAAAACAGAAACACACAAAGAAGTAAAATCGAAACTTAAACAAAAACAAAACAGAACTAAACTACTAGCATCTATATTAGAAGAAAGTTATGATAATTTCTCAACTGGAACCCAGAACAACTTTAGCCTTCAAGTTTGCCTTTTCTTTTCCCCCTTTTGGCATCATCAAAAAGTCATGCTTTTTAAAGTTTATTAAGCATCTAGACACAACCCCACAAGCAATTCATCGAGTGTGGGAAACTGAAGGCAGCGCTGCTAACTTTCTGGAAACTAGTTCTACTTGCCTGCATAAGCTTTCATAATATACAAATACGCAGATGATTCTGCCAAGTTCCAAAAGTGTTCATTAAAATCAAAAGATGAACATCCTGCTGAACAATTTTAAAATGTTACAAAACAAAATAAATTGTTCAGAAACTAAAACAGAAATCAAACAAGTTCATGACTGAATTAGCAAAACATAGAAATAGCTAGGCTAGAGGTAGGCTAAGGGGATTAAGGTGGGTGAGGCTGATCTTGGTCAAGTCTGAAGGAGATCAAGAATTTTCTTGTTATCTTCAATGTTCTGCTTCACATGCTCCTCTAACTTGTCTTGAAGACTCTTGAGATCCCTCTGGAGCTCTAGCTTCCTGCAGTTTGAGACTGTCTACCTTGTACCTTCCTCTCAAGTTTCTGCATCTGTTCTGTGGCTGCCTTAAGCTGCTTCTCAGCAATGTCAGCTCTGTCCACAAGCTCAACCACCTGCCCTGCAGTAACTTTGTCCTCATCCTCATAGAGGCTTCTCCATTCTTGTTGTAGGAGCTTTGCTAGATGAGATCCTCCGGCTCTTCCTTACAGCCTTTTCAAGGGACTTCCTTCCCTTTTCTCTTTCCTCCCACAGCCTTTTTCTCTTCTATTCTTC
The DNA here is from genome assembly GCF_001683475.1 of Chenopodium quinoa. Classification (NCBI taxonomy): domain Eukaryota; kingdom Viridiplantae; phylum Streptophyta; class Magnoliopsida; order Caryophyllales; family Amaranthaceae; genus Chenopodium; species Chenopodium quinoa. The sequence goes on from NW_018744662.1 coordinate 218,021, forward strand.
TGACCTTCCCATTCACTACTTCAAGGCTTATACCTTGTAGTGTCTCACCATTGATTACATTCTCTGGTTTTTCCTCCAAATCCTCATAAACTCCTTTGAGCTTCACTCCTAGAAACTCAAACACAGTAGAAAGCACAGCCCCATAGCCCACTTTGTTCTTACTTGGAACACAGTGTGCTAGATGTTGATACATTAATGAAGGAAAATTGATTTTTATTTTCTTGGAAAGACTGAAAATGATAGCCAAATCCATCAAACAAGCATGACTTCTCTTCTGAGTCCTAGGCACAATTGTTTTTCTAACCAGATTAAACAAGAACTTATTCAGGGGACTAAGATCATTATGAATCATAACATTCTTCCCCCTTTCTCCTCCCAAAAATTCAACTATATCACCACTTAGAAAATCACCAACCTTCACAGATGTCTTACCCTTCACATACAGTTCAAAACCCACAGTAGGTACTTTCAAGATTTTTCCTAATTTTTCAACGTCAAGTTCAATTTTCTTTTTACTCACTAAACTAGTGATCTTTCCTTGCTTTACTTGGAACTTTCCACAAAATTCATCCATTTCAACTGGATATAGCACATTGTTTGAAGCAGTTGTTAACAAATACTCCCACCCTTGAAATTTTATCAAATAGAGAAATTCTAAAAACCTAGACTTCTTGCACCAAGATATATCGAGTCTATGACCAACAACATACCTTTCAGAACTTGCAAGAAATTCCAATTGATCATCATCTTCTTCATCCTCTTCTTCCTCTTTCTCTTCTGACACGTTTTCATCACTTTCCCCTTGATCTTCTTCTTCTCCTTGCTGAATCCCCTTTTCTAACTCATCAACTTCCTGCATTTTCTTCTCAAGTGATTTTTCTTTCTCCTTCTTTTGTTTCCATTCACGAACTTTGTCAAGTACACTTAATGAACCAATTTATTCCTTTTCATTCTTGCTTTCCACTTCTTTAGGATTTGAAGTTAGAGGTTTAGGGTTTTCAGCGGGCTTGGGTGAATCAGAAGTGATTTTGGTTGTTTCAGGAGAGGGTTTGTAGTTCACAATTGCTAAAGATGAGGTTTCTTCTTGAATGGTGTTTTCTAAATTTTGAGAGTTTTCTGAAGACACAATTTCGGCAATGATGGCCATGGTGTTTGATGGTGGTTTTGAGCTTTGAAGTTTTTACTGAAGTAGGTTAATTTTGATTTGATAGTGGAGTGAAAAGGTGGGTGAAAGATGCTTTTATAATAATTGAAGCGGTGTGATGGAATTGAATGGGTTTTACTGTTCAGTCATTTATGGGAACAAGTTCAATTAATTTTGTAAACTAATTTTGGCAGAATGTATTTTTTCAAAAATCGTTTTATTTCCAAATTCATTTAATTTACAAAACGTGTTTTCTTTCTTAAAATACACATAATGGAACACGACTTTGACACATGTGCACTCTACATTATTAATTACTCAAGAAATTAAGTGTTTAGTGAACTAACCTTCAGTGATTAACAACGGTGACACTTCAACTATGTTTAGCACACCAAAATTGCGCCAAATTCTCTTTTTGCTTTATTTACATTATTTTTGACTTTGCCATATCTTATCTTGGAACTTCGAGAGCAATCAAGTTAGCTTGATAATCCCAAGTTCCAATCTCAATTTCTCAAACCTTTCTCTGTTCAAGGGCTTGGTTAGAATATCAACCATTTGATTTTCAGTTTGACAAAATTCTAACTTAATATTCCCTTGCTCCACATTGTTGTTTAGGAAATGATGCCTAATGTGGATGTGCTTTACCTTTGAGTGTTGAACTGGATCTTTAGAAATACAAATAGCACTTGTATTATCACAGTAAATAGGAACACATTCAAAAATAATATCAAAATCTCTAACCTGTTGTTTTATCCATAAGACTTGTGAGCAACATGCTGCTGCTGCCACATACTCAACTTCAACTATGGATAATGCAACTGTGTTTTGCTTCTTGGAACCCCAAGAAACTAAACAAGGTCCTAAAAACTGTACCATACCTGAAGTACTTTTTCTATTAACCAAGTCACCTGCATAGTCAGCATCAGTAAAGCTATTTAATTCAAATGAGTCACTTCTAGGATAGAAGAGACTCAAGTCAGCGGTTCCTTTTAAGTAACGAAGGATTCTCTTTACTGCTACCAAGTGAGATTCCTTTGGATTTGCTTGGAACCTGGCACAAAGACCTACACTAAAAGATATGTCAGGTCTACTTGCTGTTAGGTAAAGTAGAGAGCCTATCATACCTCGATAAATAGTTTGATCTATGCAAGTTCCAGGTTGATCTTCATCCAACCTAGTTCCAATACCCATAGGAGTCTTATTGGTTTTTGCATTGTCCATCTTGTATTTCTTGATCAGTTCCTTGATATACTTTTATTGATGGATCATGATACCTTCTTCAGTTTGTTTGATTTGCAATCCGAGCAAGAAATTTAACTTACCCATCATACTCATTTCAAATTCTCCACTCATTAGGTCAGCAAAATACTTACACAAAGATTCATTAGTTGCACCAAATAGAATATCATCAACATAAATCTGTACAACTAATATATCAGTTCCATTTGATTTTAAAAAAAAAGTTTTATTAATTTTACCACGTTTAAAACCATTTTTCAATAGGAACTTTGACAATCTTTCATACCATGCTCTAGGAGCTTGCTTCAACCCATAAAGAGTCTTGCCAAGCTTATAGACATGGTTTGGGAACTCTGGATTTTCAAATCCAGGAGGCTGTTCCAGATAGACTTCTTCATCAAGATATCCATTTAGAAATGCACATTTAACGTCCATCTGGTACAGCCTAAATCCCATATAAGCAGCAAAAGCAATAAGTAAGTGTATAGCTTCTAACCTGGCTACAGGAGCAAAAGTTTCTTCATAATCAATTCCTTCTTGTTGATTGAAACCTTGTACAACAAGTCTAGCCTGTTCCTGACAATAATACCATGCTCATCTAGCTTGTTCCTAAACACCCATTTTAATCCGATTGTCTTCTTCTAATTAAGTCTAGGTTCCAGTTGCCAAACTTTGTTTCTTTTAAACTCATTAAGTTCAGCTTGCATTGCATTAATCCAGTAAGCGTTAGTTAAAGCTTCAACATAGTTCTTAGGTTCCATAGAAGATAGGAAAGCGTATGTAGGCGTCGTTCGAAGTGCGCCTACGTTAAAGCATGTGGTGAATATGCTTGGCACTCATAGGAAGTGGGAATTGACATGTACGATAAGGGACAAGGAAAGTAGGGAGCCTCCAACAAGTTTTTAAGGAACTTGTAAACCGTTCACGGATCATAAAAGACAACCACGATAAAGGGACAACGATAGGCAACAACGATTGACCCGTGAAGGTTACACCCTATTCATAATCCATGAGATTACTAACTCCATATGGTTCGGAACCACAAAAAGAGGATCGGGGATGATGGTACGAAGTGAGTCATGGAGTCACAATCGCCCGTATTGGCCTCTACTCGATTCTTATAGTGAAAAATGATTCCTGCGATCTCAAAGGCATACAAACAAAATATTCAATTTGCTCCAAACTATTATTACACTAAATTGGTTGAATATTAATGCAACATATAATTTTAAAATATTTGTGATCACTTGATTTAATAACAAGATTGAAAAGGAACCTAAACCAGTCGTCCAAATTATCTTATTAGGCTTGATTTTCAATTACATATTCCCTTTAAACATGCAATATGGTGATCATAAAAATAATAGAATAAACATTAATATTGGAAGCAATTTAACAATAATATCGTTAGTCAAATCAAATAATAATAAAAACCTAATCATGATGCTAGCAATATAAAAATAAGAGTAGTTAAGTTATTAATTACTCACTTTCCGCGTTTCCTTTAATTGCTACATCATGAATAAACTGTTAGTAACTTCAATAAAAAATATAAATCAAATTGAAAATTAAATTAAATAAAAATTAGATTTGATTTAGTCCAAACCCTCAGTCAATTATACCTTTCACGCCTTGGTTTAAGTATAGAACTTTGGGTATTATATGGACTCCTTGAAGTGCTTAAAGAAAGGAATAGTGAAAGAATGGGGAGGCTAGTGTTTAGGCTAAAGAGGGAGAAGAGAATTATTTGATGATCAAGCTTGTTGTGATTGGAAAAGGGGTGATATGACCTCTATTTATAGAGAAAAAAAGAAGGGTCGAAGAATTAAGATAAGATCCGAATTAAATCGGAATAAAACTCGATAGACTGCAGTTTTTGCGGTTTTTGTTTTTATCATATCTTTTGATCCAGAAAGCGGAATAAGATGAATAAGATATCGTTGGAAAGATCTTGAAGTCTACTTTCTAAAACAATCAGAATCAGATTAAAAAATTTTGTAGAACAAAAGATATAGCCGAAATAGTGAGACGGTGTTAGTTTTGGATAGAGTTTGATATTTTATTCATATCTTTTCCATTATAGCTCGGAATTGATATTATAATATATCATTGGAAAGATAATTTCAAGTTCTACTCAACCATATAAAATTTGGATAAAACTATGAGGCACGAAAATAATATCTTTCTATCTTTGAACGTCTTTCAATTCAAATAGAATTAAGACTTTCAAAAAATGAAAAGTTTTATTCAATTTCAAACTCTTTAATCTTATCTTTTCAAAAAGGATAATTAAGATCTTTTAGAAACTTATATAAGTTTCTAATTAATTCTAATTGGTTTAGGAATGTGATCAAATAATTTGGACCCTCCACATGATCATTGGGTCGTAGGTAAGGTGGGCTTAGGTTCGGTTTGGGCTTAATTTAATATTTTGGTCATAACTTATTCGTTATAACTCGGATTTGGGCTTATAATATATCGTTGGAAAGCTATTTTAAATCCCCATCCAACTATTAAATCATTGGACCCATATTATGAACTAAAATAAATTGGATTAAACGTTTTTATAAAAAGGACACGAAATGAATTATTTTAAAGGACACGAAACGAATTATTTTGGGTTTAAAGGCACTAAAAGAGGAAAATAAGTTATAGTTAGGGTAAATGGGATAGAATTTGGGTTGGTTTATGAAATGGAAATATGGATTTAAGCACTCCAAGATTAAATACTCAACCCGACCAATAATGGCGGTGAAAGGTTGTTCATCATCGGGTTTGGTTTTGGGAAGACATTTTTAGGTGTCTACACGTAGAATGAAAAAAAGTTCCTAAGCTGAGATCTAGTCTGAGTTCCTTTTGTGATATCGCTCATGATTGCATCTACTGGATGAGATTTTTGATGTTTCCAAGGCTTTGGTGTAAAGTCTTTAATTGGATACAATCTTTCTTCATTAATGATGACTGGCTCAAGTGTAGGAACTTCATCTTGATTCTCAGTTTGAACTTCTTCAGGAACTTCCAGATTAACATCATTTTGTTCAGGAACTTGTGGAGTTCCTGTTGCATCCTCCAATATAGGTTCCTCACTTGCTTCCTGATTTGCTTCATTTTCCACCTGCTGCTTCTGCAGTGATGTTGATTCCTCATCTGGGTCCTGCTTGCGTACAAGTCCAATTTTCAAAATCATCGTCACAATCCTATACATCAATCAATTGTTCAGTTTCATCAAATATAATATGTACAGATTCCTCAACACACATTGTTCTCTTATCATAAACTCTATAAGCTTTACTATTAGAAGCATATCCTAAGAAAACAACTTCATCACTTCTTTCATCAAATTTTCCCAAATTCCTTTTACCATTATTGTGAACAAAACATTTACAACCAAAAGATCTAAAGTAATAAATGTTAGGCTTTCTCCCTTTGATAAGTTCATAAGGAGTCTTGTTAGTGATGGCTCTAATAGATACTCTGTTTAGAATATAACAAGCTGTGTTGACTGCTTCTGCCCAGAAGTTCCTAGGCAGTCCACTTGAGATCAACATTGTTCTAGCCATGTCTTCAAGAGTTCTGTTCTTGCGTTCCACCACTCCGTTCTGTTGTGGAGTTCTTGGGGCAGAGAAGTTGTGATCCATACCATGCTCAGTGCAGAATTCATCAAATTTGGAATTCTCAAATTCTATTCCATGATCTGATCTAAGATGTATCAATTGATTTCCTGTTCTTCTCTGTTCTTTCTTTACAAATGCAACAAACTCATCAAAAGTTTCATCCTTGCTTACAAGAAAGAAAACCCATGTAAACCTTGAAAAATCATCAACAATAACCATTACATATATCTTACCACTTCTACTTTGGATTCTCATAGGACCACATAGATCCATATGAATAAGTTCCAAAGACCTTTTGGTACTTACCATCTTTTTGGATTTGAAAGAAACTCGAGTCTGTTTTCCTCTAACACAAGCATCACATACTTTGTCATATAGGAATTTAATGCAAGGAAGTCATTCCACTAATTCCTTAGATCTAAGTTTATCAAGTTAAAGAAAAGCTTGCATGACCAAATCTCTTGTGCCATAATAGAGGATCATCCTCAATAACACTGAGACATGTTAGACTGCTGTTAGGAACCTCGTTAAGATCCACAACATATGTGTTCCCTTTTTGAGTTCCTTATAAGATTATGTTCCCAGTATCATTGTGTATGATTCGGCACTTATTAGTTACCTTTGTCACAAAATTGTGAAATACTTAAAAAGTTGTATTTGAGACTGTAGGGAATAATTTCAAGCGTTAAAACCCCTAGCTTGAACCCCACTGTGATCATACAATTAAGTACGGTGGCGTCCAAAAGGGAAGAAGATAGAGTAAAAGAGTCGCCAACAAGTTTTAGGAACTTGTAAACCGTTCACAGGGTGAAGGTTACACCCGTTAACGATCCAAGAGATCATCAACTCCATAAGGTCTTGAACCAAATAAGGGTTCGGGGATGAAGGTACAAATCCAACCTAAAAGAGATTGAACCTGCCCTAATAATAGGCCTCTACTTTATTCAGATCGTATTCATGTGCGCGTTCTGACTAACATGCAATCAATAGGATTAACCCTAAACCTGTTTATCTATGTTGGTTGAATATTAATGCACAAATAAATCTATTATTGGCAATCACTTGAATTATAATCATATTAACCCTAAACAAGATTATTAATTATCTTATTAAGCGTGATTACAAGTACAAATTCCCTTTAAACATGCATAAAAGGCGTGATCAAGCAATAAAAATAAATATATCAAGCAACATAATCATAATAACCATGATAATAACAATCATCATAACAATAATCAAAATAATAATTATAATCATAATCATAATAATCATGATAATCATAAATAATATTTAAAATAATAATCATCAACGCTAAAGCATAATAATAGCAAGATCCTAGGCATGATACTAACAAGATTAACAACAAACCCTAGCATGTCATTAAGCAATAAAAATCAAAGCTTTAGCCCTAACAGGATACTAACGATCATAAATATTAGGAAGAACATAAAAGGCATCATAGAAATCATACTTGATATTAAAGTTACCCTAGACATGATACTAGGAATCAAAGTAACAATCTAAGCATGAACTCTATATCATAACATCAATAAAAACCATTAAGGTACTTACTTTGATGCCTCGTACCTCTTTCTAATAACAAAATACACACGTTAGTAACTTCAAGGAAAATAATAAACAAACAATTAAATTAAATAATTGAAAGAGAGATTTGGACCAAATCCTCAGAAATTAAACCTTTCACATCTAGGGCGAAAGCAGCTTCGAATATGGCTAGGTGTATCTAGATCTTGCGAATGCGGAATTTTATATTTAAGAAAAGGCTAGTTTAGAAAAAGAGAGAGTGAGAGAAATCAAGAGAACTTGATGAGAATTGATGATATTTAGAAAGAATAAGAATTGATGATTGTGAATGAAAACCGGTTATCGAAAACGAATTTTTTAATACATTATTTATAGAGAAAATCAGCCAAAAAGATAAAATATCAAAACAGAGTCTAGCGCACAAAAAAAAGAGTTGGCGCCAACGCTGGCTTATTGGCGCCAGGCGCCAATGCTACCGACAGGCGCCAATGTCTGGCGTTAGGCGCTAATCCTGTTTTTGACGCGTTTTCTAAAATCAGATAAATTTTTCCGTACAAGAGGATAAAATCGTATCTTTTCCTCAAAAATGTTCTTTGATTTTAATTAAAACTCTGAAAAGTCAACAAAAGTCAATTTATCAATGCTAATTGAATTAGGAATGAAAAGAACCTTCTAGAAGAATCTAGAAAACTAAAACCATTCCTAATTGCATTAGGAATGATAAATCATAGTAGGCCCTCCCCTAGATCATTGGGCCGCATATAAAGTTCAAACCGGGCCCAGTTTAGTAAGTTGGCCATAACTTCCTCAATATTCATCGGAATTGGGCTTATAATATATCGTTGGAAAGCTCTTGTCAAGCCCCATCCAACTACACTACTATTTTACCCATATCATGGACCAACCAAACTATATTGGCTGTTATCTTAAAATAAGTTTTCAAAAACAGAGAGAAAAGAAAAGAAATTAAAACTATCCGCAACACTAAACTTTCTACACTTTCGCTTTATTTGATTATGATTCGACATGAAAGGTAATCATCACTGGGTTTGGTTTTGGGGAGACACAAATGGGTGTCTACAGAGACCCTCGACTAAAAATACATTATCAATAGCATGGGAACTTGACCTTCCTACCTTTCCAATAGCAATTATATCTCCTTTCATATTATCACCAAATGTCACAGTTCCACCATAATAGGCATCCAGTGAGAGAAATCTAGATTTATCTCCAGTCATGTGCTTAGAACAACCACTGTCGAGGTACCAAGTGTTGTTGTTCCCCCTCACTGGAACCTGCATGTTAGTATCAGGAACCCAGGTTTCCTTGGGTTCCTGTGTAATAGGAGTGGGATTATTTTTCATAACCCAAATCTACTCTACAAAATTGTCATTGTTTTGTGTACTTTTTTCTTTCTTAGGACATTTAACCTGCTTATGTCCTGTATTTCCACAGAAGTAACAAACAATATTACTAGGTAAATTAACATACTTCTTTTATGTTTGGAACTTCTTCTTAAAACCTAATCCCTCTGTTCTTTTGGTCCGAGCATTAGTGATCTAGTCAGGAACTCTATACTCAACAGGTTGTTTTCCTTTCCTAACATTCTCAAGTTCCCCCTCAAGTCTATCTTTCTCCATATTTGCATTTTCCAAATCAGATTTCAATTTTTCAAAATTGGTGAAATGATCTAGAGAAGGAACTTCAGAATTAAGAGTATCAATACCAAGTTGTAACAAGGACAATTCCACATTCAAGAGTATGTTATCATATTTTAATCTTTCTATAGTCTCTTTTAAAACAATGTTGTCATAAAAAAGACTAAAGAACCTGTATTGAATGTCAAATTTCATGTTATCGACCCACTCACTATTTTCTTTGTAAGTAGTCAAAGCATTATCACTTTGCTGTTTAGCTCTATGAAATTCTTTGAGCTCCTCTTGAATATCTAAAACAACACATATTAGATTCTCTTTAGAAAAATGTTTTAAGTCTTTTTGAGAAAACCATACCTCAGCCTCAAGTTCCTTTAGCTTGGCCTTTTCATCGGTTTTGGCCATTAGGCATAAATGAGTCGTTTCTTCAGGAGGTTGGTATTCTTCATCTTCCGAGTCTGTATCTCCCCAGGCAACTGATGTGTCCAATTTATATAGTGTTTTACCCCCGTCCCTTGGTCATAATTAGTAGTGTTTTTGGCTCTTTAGAGCCACTTTTATTACTAATTGGTGTTTTCTAGTGTTTTTGTAGTTTTTCTTGAGTTTTGTAGGAAATTGCACATTTGGAGCGTTTTTTGGGTTTTTCATGAAGCAACTAAGAGCATTAGGAGGACACGATCATCTTTGAAGCCCATGACCGAAGAATCAAGCCCAATCGAAGTCCAAGCCTCGAAGAAGAGACTGGGCCCAATCGGGCAAGCTTGCGCCCGATCGGGCGGGCGCGCAGAAGAGAGCACCAGCAAGAAGGCGCGCCCGATTGGGTGAGCATTAGCTCGATCGGGCGCGGTTGCCCAGGAAGATCGTGAAGAAAAAGGCGGGCCCGATCGGGCGACCCTTCGCCCGATCGGGCGCGTGTTTTTGGAGCTGAGATTTTTAGTTTTCAATTAGGATTTGTTTTAGGGATGTTTAAGTACGATTTTTGTACGTAATTTTGATTACCTTCTCTTTTAGACTTTCTCTCTCTACTTAGAATATTTTCTCTCTCTTAAATTCTCTTAACTTTGTTCTTAATTCCATTCCTTAATCCCGATTCCTTTTGGTAACAATTTCTTCTCTTTTAATTTCAGTTATTTTCTTTAATTCTTTCATCATGTCTTATTTTATTGTTTTGATTAGTTTAGATTTAATTATGCTTGAGTAGTTTTATTTCTAGGGTTTATGGGGATCTAATAAATAATATGAAGGGGTAATTTGTGATTGTTGATTATCAATGCTTGATTAATTTCCTATTGATTGATTTAATGCTATGCAATTAGGTTTGGCCAGATTTAATTGTATGAGTTTAGCAATATTGATTCGAGATTCGAGAGATGAAAATTGATGTTTAGGCTTAGTTTCAATAGGCGAACTAATTTATAAATGGTTAAGTCGAGATTCGAGAGATGAGATTTAATATCGGTAAATTAACTCTGTGATTGTAATACGTAGCGAAAGCCCTTTATAATCTGATTAATGGATGCATTGATGATTGCTTATTATGATTTACCTTGGAATATTGTTTATTAGTGAACCTATGCCCTAGGCTTTTCTTCCATTGTTTTACATCTTATTTACTCCCTTCCTAGTCTTACCTTTAGTAGTTTAATTTCCTTTTTACAACAATTTAATTACTTGATAATTTAGATTACTTTTAATTAATTAGGAATAAATTGACTTGTTTCCCTGTGATTCGACCCTTCTTCCCTATCTACATAGTTAGTGGATTTAGGTTTTATTTTTGATTAGGTGAATACGACTTGAGCCTGTCAGCAACTTTCAATTGCCTTCTTCACGTTGTCTTTAGTGAAGTAGGGCTTATACACTCTGGATTCCTTAGATTGCTCCTTAGCTTTGTTCTGTCCTTCCTTGAGTGGACAGTCTTTAATGAAGTGATCCTTTGCTCCACACTTGAAACAGGTAGTGTCTCTGGAACCTGTGTACCTCTTGTTCATGTCAAACTTTCTGTTATTCATCATCTTCTTAAACCATTTGACTAGAATGGCCATTTTTTCTTCATCAACTTCCGAGTCCTCTAAGTCTTGAGCCTTTAGTGCAAGACTCTTGTTTTTGGAACTTTTAGTATTGGAACTCAGGTGCAGTTCATGATTCATCAATGATCCTGCTAGCTGTTCCATATTGAACTTAGTGAAGTCCTTTGCTTCTTGCATGGCTGTAACTTTGAATCTCCACCGTTCATCTTGTGGGAGGCTTCTCAAGATCTTTCTAGCCTGTTCATCAATAGGAATATGCCTGCCAAGGGAACTCAACTCATTAATTATGTCATTAAATCTAGTAAAAATTTCTTCTATTGTTTCTTTTGATTGCATTTCAAACCTTTCATATCTATACATTAATAAATCAATTTTAGAACGTTTTACCTCATTTGTACCTTCATGAGTTACTTCAAGTAGATCCCAAATCTGTTTAGCAGTCTTGCACCCCATGATATGATTATGTTCATGAGGTCCAAGACCACAGTGTAAATACTTTATTTCTAAAGCATTCAATTCGATCTTCTAATAGTCCTCTTTGTCATAATCAGAAATACGTTTAGAAACTACCTCATTGTTGTCATTGGTTGCGATTACCTCAAAATCACCAGCTTCAATAACACGCCAAACCTGGTAATTTTCAGCCTTAATGAAGATCTCCATTATGTTCTTCCTGTAGGTGTAAAACTTACCATTGAACATAGGTGGACGTTGGGTGAAATACCCTTCTTCAAGTTTCTCCTTATAGTTCATTTCTCCTTGGGAACTTACTCAGCAAAATTATCTGCTTAAACGTGAGAACCTCGCTCTGATACCAATTGTTAGTTGAAACGAACACTACAAGAGGGGGGTGAATTGTAGTTGGGTTCCTAGTGGCTACTTTTGCAAATTATAAGCAGAACATAAAAGGAACTTAACAATGCACATAAGATTTTACGAGGAAACCTTCCAAGGCCCAACTGGAAGTAAAACCTCGACCCTTCTAAGGGATTTCAACACAAAAACCAATTCACTATAATAGGGCAAACACCAAGTTACAAACCTATTATAAAACATACCTTTGCTCACAAGTTCCAACTAGAACTTGCGACACAGTAGGACTCTATCCTACCCAATTCAAGTCACCTAACTTAAATTCACTCGTACCCTCACAGTACAATCTCAGCCTTTGAACACAAAGCTGTCTAACTTGTATGCACTATATATAGATATCATACACTCACACCTGATAACCCAACCAATTACAGAAAATATAACACCTAGAATATGTTAGGCAAGCAATGCACAAAATCCAAAACTAATATGACAAGATAAAGCTTAGAAAACTTACACGAATTAAGCTCTTAAGATTTCTTCACGCATAAACTCACAAAAACCTAAAGAATTGAGATCTCTACTATTTATACAAGTATAACTTGTATGGCAAGTAGGTTTTCTAAAAGATAAAGATGTTAACTTGCCTTATCTCAAAAACACAGTTTATGTAAATCAAATTTGAGAAAATCTTTTATCAGAAAACGAAGAAAGATATAATTAAAAAGAATAATATCTTTTAACAAAACTGATTTTAAGAAAATAAAAACGTTTTCTAAAATCTATCTTTTTATCTTTTCCAATTTTATCATATTTGCCAATTTATCTTGTTACTCTTCTAATAGGTTTCATGCATATCTACTTAACATATTTAACAATAAATCTAGAAGATAAAATCTTAACTAAATTAATATTGTTGTGCCGCGTTTCTGTAAACTCGAATTACTTGGGCTTCACGCAGACCAGGAACAAGTTCCTGCTGTCACTTGGTCTCCAGTCCTCAACTGAAACTTCGTAGCCTAAGTTCCTTATGGAACTTACTGTCTTCAGCTTACATCTTCCAAGTTCCTGTTAGGGAACATTCCTATTAAGGAGTTTAGTTCTTGTTAGAGAACTCTTCTTCTATCTTGTTTAACTTTCCATTAAGGTCTCTTCAAGTCTTCATAGTTCTAGATACTCTTCCACCACCAAGAGCAACTTTACATGTAGTACTAATCAAACACTTATAAACCTTTATTAGTTTAGTTTGCTTTAGTTTAAGTTCATCATCATCAAAACCTTTAAGCTTCAACACACTTATTAAAATATCTAAAGTGTCTTTAATTTTTGGTACGATTAGTTTTTTAAAATGATTATTAATCTTGTAGTCATCATAGCAAGATATCCCTCATACATAATAACTTCCTTTTCTTGTTAAGTTTGATTTAGATATAATAACTTCAATTTGTTCAATTTATCTATCTATTAGCAATTTTGTATATATAATACTTGTTTTTTAAGTTGATGAAAGTTCTTGTTTGAGAGAGCGGTCATATTCTTATTGTTTTAACTTTAAAGTGCTCTAGTGTAACGTTATATAATTTAACTTATCGTTGACATATAGCTTTAACGTGGGACTGGGACTATTTTGCAAGGGGTGAATCTCTGGTACTCCGTATTACCTACATATAAGCAGGCCCGTATCTGAGCCGGGGAAGCCGGGGCGGCTGCCCAGGGCCCCAAAACAAAGAATCATCAATGGTTATAAATCATATTGGATCCATATATCATTGCTCGATTGTTGGTGGATGAGATCCCTGCCAATTCTCCCTACATACACATTTTGCGCAAATTCAAAGCCCTGATCTCCGAAAGGGATTGGGAAGTTGCTATCACTCATTGCTTCCGTGAAGCTAATCGTGCTTCTAATTGGCTTGCAAACAATGGTGTGAATGCAACTCAAGTTTTTACTCTCTTTGAAGCGGCCCCAAGGGATCTTCAAACCGTTTTAGTGGAGGATTTGGGTGGTGTTGCTTTGCCTCGGTTGGTTCCCCAAAATAAGTGAACCTAGCTGTGCCCCTATGGCATTATGTTAGCATCACATTAGGTGTTGTGTTTCGCTTTTTCTTTTGCTGTTTGTTTGTGTTATTTGCTTTCGGTTTTCTTTCCTTCCAGGGGCTTTGCCCCTCTTTAACACAAAAAAAAATATCATTATTAATGTTTCTGTAGCTTAGTGGTAGATGCATTTTGTGAAAACTAAACTTCCCTGATGTCACGGGTTTGAAGCTTCAGAAATCCACATTTTTTTATTTTATTTTATTTTTTTTATAAAAAAATTCCTTTTTCTCTCTTTATTACTTTAAACATATCTCTAAGTAAGACCCACAAAAATTAGATACGGACTACTACAACATATTTTCTAAATATTTGAACTTTATAACTTAATCCACAAATTAATTGTAGTTCTATTCATATACTAATTTGGTAAGTTTATTATTTTACTATCGTAGCTAGTATACTTAACTTTCTTTTATTTTTTATACAATTGCACCCAAAATATTGGTACTGTGATAAATTTGAAAAAGGTACTCGTAATAGATTTCAACAAATTTGTAATCTATTGACGTATCTACATAGAGTGAATAATTTCTTGTATTTCATGAATTCATGTATTATAATACTAATGATATAATACATACCTTTGTTTCCGAAAGTTTTGTACACTTGCTATTTTACACAGACTTGTAGACACCCATTTGTGTCTCCCCAAAATCAAACCCGGTGATGAGTACCTTTCGCGTCGAATCATAATCAAATGAAGTGAAGGTGTGGAAAGTCTAGTGTTGCGGATAGTTTTAATTTCTTTTCTCTTCTCTCTGTTTTTGAAAACTTATTTTAAGAAAACAGTCAATCCAGTTTGGTTGGTCCATGATATGGGTCCAATAGTAGTGTAGTTTGATGGGGCTTGACAAGAGCTTTCCAACGATATATTGTAAGCCCAATTCCGATGAATATTGAGGAAGTTATGACCAATTTACTAAACTGGGCCCGGTTTGAGCCTTATATGCGGCCCAATGATCTAGGGGAGGGCCTAATATGATTTATCATTTCTAATGCAATTAGGAATGGTTTTAGTCTTCTAGATTCTTCTAGAACGTTCTTTTCATTCCTAATTCAATTAGCATTGATAAATTGACTTTCGTTGACTTTTTAGAGTTTTAATTAAAATCAAATAGCATTTTTGAGGAAAATATACGATTTTATCCTCCAGTACGACAAACTTATCTGATTTTCAAAAACGCGTTGAAAACAGGCCTGACGCCTGAATCCAGGCATTGGCGCCTGGAACCAGGCCTGGCGCCTGGTGCTAGCCATTGGCGCCTGGCGCCAGTTAGCCAGGGTTGGCGCCATCTCTGTTTTTTGTGCGTCAGACTCTATTTTGTTTATTTTATCTTTTTGGCTGATTTTCTTTATAAATAACGTATTAAAAACTCCGTTTTGATTCACCAATTCTCACCTACAATCAATTCTCATTCGCAATCATTAATTCTCTCATTCTCTTCTCATGTATTCAATTCTTTCTTTCTTTTTTCTAAACTTTGCTTTTCATGTACAAAATTCCGCATTCGCAACATCTAGAAACACCTAGCCATATTTGAAGTTGCCTTCGCCCTAGACGTGAAAGAAAGAGGTACGAGGCATCAAAGTAAGTGCTTTAATGGTTTTTATTGATATTATGATGTAGAAATCATGTTTAAATTGTTATTATGATATTCCTAGTATCATGTTTAGGGAAAAGGTTATAATATCAAATATGCTTATTATGATTCCTGCGATGCCTCCTATGTTCTTCCTAATATTTATGATTGTTAGTATCATGTTAGGGTTAAAGATTTGATTTTTATTGCTTAGTGACGTGCTAGGGTTTGTTATTAATCTTGTTAGTATCATGTCTAGGATCTTGCTATTATTATGCTTTAATATTAATATTAACATGAACATGATTATGATTATGATTATAATTGTTATAATTTATGATGATTATGAATATTATTATTATTATTATTTTGATGGTAATTATTTTATTTATGATTATTATGATTGTTTTAATTATAATTTATTTTTATGATTATAATTTTATAATGATGATATTTATTTTGATTATTATTATGTTGCTTGATATTTATTGTTATTGCTTGATCACAACCTTTGATGCATGTTTAAAGGGAATTTTGTACTTGTAATCACTCTTAATAAGATAATTAATAATCTTGTTAGGGTTACTTTGATTATAATTTCAAGTGATCGCCAATAATAGTTTTGTTTGTGCATTAAATTCAACCAACATAGATAAACAGGTTTAGGGTTAATCCTATTGATTGCATGTTAATCAGAAAGCGCACATGAATACGATCAAAATAAAGTAGAGGCCTATTATTAGGGCAGGTTCAATCTCTTTTAGGTTGGATTTGTACCTTCATCCCCGAACCCTTATTTGGTTCTAGACCTTATGGAGTTGACGATCTCTTGCATCGTTAAGGGGTGTAACCTTCACCCTGTGAATGGTTTACAAGTTCCTAAAACTTGTTGGCGACTCTTTTGCTCTATCTTCTTCCCTTTTGGACGCCACCGTACTTTAGTGTATGATCACAGTGGGGTTGAGGCAAGGGGTTAACGCTTGAAATTTATTCCCTACAAGACTCTATAGCGATATTAAACCATTAATTATCTAATTTCATACTTGAAAAAATTATTATAATTCAATATTTGAAAAATATAAATCGAGACACGTCTAACAAGATGCCACATAATTATATATAAAAGTATACAATAATGAGAATTTATGGTAAATAATTTTTACCGACTTTGGATACGTATTCCAAAGTGTCAAATTTTTTTAGTAATTTAATGGAGGTAGTAATTCCATTTTTATAAGGTTTTCTTTTTAAATAGATGAACTAATTAAATTAGACAATTTGTTCAAAATACTCGTAATAAAAAATAATTTTTCTTCATATATTAAACAAAATTATAGTTATGCACTTATGTTTATAGGGCCCCAATATATTACTTTGCCCCGGGCCTCCGAAATCTCAAAAACGACCCTGCATATAAGATGTTTGATGTCCACTTAAAATATCTAAAGTATTTTTAATTTTTTTCTCTTCTTAAAAAAATTGTAAATCTTTTAATCATCATACCTAAGTATCCCTGATACATAAGTTCCTCTTTAGTTGTTGATCTGGGTTTTATTTAGATTTGATAACTTCTGTAGGCTTCGCTCGAAGTGCGCCTACGTTAAAGCATGTGTGAATATGCTTGGCACTCTTAGGAAGTGAGAATTGACATATACGATTAGGGACAAGGAAAGTAGGGAGCCGCCAACAAGTTTTTAAGGAACTTGTAAACCGTTCACGGATCATAAAAAGGCAACCACAATAAGGGACAACGATAGGCAACAACGATTGACCCGTGAAGGTTACACCCCATTCATAATCCATGAGATTACTAACTCCATATGGTTCGGAACCACGAAAGGAGGATCGGGGATGATGGTACGAAGTGAGTCATGGAGTCACATTCGCCCGTACTGGCCTCTACTCGATTCTTATAGTGAAAAGTGATTCCTGCGATCTCAAAGGCATACAAACAAAGATTCAATTCGCTCCAAACTATTATTATGCTAAATTGGTTTAATATTAATGCAACACATAATTATAATATATTAATGATCACTTGAATTGAATAACAAGATTAAAAATGAACCTAAACCGGTTGTCCAAATTATCTTATTAGGCGTGATTTCCAATAACATATTCCCTTTAAACATGCAATATGGTGATCAATAAAAAATAATAGAATAAACATTAATATTGAAAGCAATTTAACAATAATAATGTGAGTCAAATAAAATATAAAATAACCTAATCATGATACTAGCAATATAAAAATAAAATAAGAGTAATTAAATTAATTAATTACTCACATTCCGCGCGTTCCTTTAAATTGCTACATCATGAATAAACTGTTAGTAACTTCAATAAAAATATAAATCAAATAGAAATTAAATTAAATAAATGTAGATTTGATTTGGTCCAAACCCTCAGTCAATTATACCTTTCACGCCTTGGTTTAAGTATAGAACTTTGGGTATTGTATGGACTCCTTGGAGTGCTTAGGGGAAGAAATGATAGAATAGGGAGGCTATTGTTTAGGATGAAGAGGGAGAAAAGAATTATTTGATGATCAAAATTGTTGATGATTGGAAAAGGGGTGATATGACCTCTATTTATAGAGAAAAAAAGAAGGGTCGAAGAATTAAGATAAGATCCGAATTAAATCGGAATAAAACTCGATAGACAGCAGTTTTTGCGGTTTTTGTTTTCATCATATCTTTTAATCTAGAAATCAGAAAAAGATGAATAAGATATCGTTGGAAAGATCTTGAAGTCTAATTTTTAACCCAATTAAAATAAGATTAAAATATTTTTTAGAAGTAAAGATATGGCCGAAATAGTGAGACGGTGTCAGTTTATCTTTTCCGTTATAGCTCGGAATTGATATTATAATATATAATTGGAAAGATAATTTCAAGGGCTATCCAACCATAAAAAATTTGGATAAAAACTATGAGTCACGAAAATAATATATGTCTATCTTTGAACGTCTTTCAATTCTAATAGAAATAGGACTTTCAAAAAAAGGAGTTTTATTCAATTTCAAACTCTTTAATCTTATCTTTTCAAAAAGGATAATTAAGATCTTTTAGAAACTTATATAATTTTCTAATTAATCCTAATTGGTTTAGGAATGTGATCAAATAATTTGGACCCTCCACATGATCATTGGGTCGTAGGTAAGGTGGGCTTAGGTTCGGTTTGGGCTCGGTTTGATATTTTGGCCATAACTTATTCGTTATAACTCGGATTTGGGCTTATAATATATCGTTGGAAAGTTCTTTTCAAGCCCCATTCAAATATTCAATCATTGAACCCATATTATGGACCAAAATAAAATGGATCAAACGTTTTACAAAAAGGACATGAAATGAATGATTTTAAAGGACACGAAATGAATTATTTTGGGTTTAAAGGCACGAAAAGAGGAAAATAAGTTATGGTTTGGAGAAATGGGATAGAAGTTGGGTTGGTTTATGAAATGGAAATATGGATTTAAGCACTCCAAAGATTACATACTCAACCCGACCAATAATGGCGGTGAAAGGTTGTTCATCATCGGGTTTGGTTTTGGGGAGACATTTTTAGGTGTCTACAACTTCAATTTGTGGTTATATTGGTAATTTGCTTTTGTCGTTGCTAGAAATTTCCCAAATGAGATTTTTAGTACATGAATGCCCATTGTGGGTTTGTTCGATTTGGAGGAATTCGAGGGTTTGTCTAGGTTTAGGTATTACCTAGACTATTGTCAAAAAAGAGTTTGAATACATAGTAACTGGTCTTCCCCAGGGATTTTATACTACCTTCGAATGTGGTATATGTTGGAAATGGTACACTACAAGAAAACAGGGAAATAGCGACGGATTGCTCCCGACGGACACATTATTAAACGAAATTTTCGACGGATTTTTATTCCATCGGAAATTTCCGACGAATTCAATGATTCCGTCATAAATCCGTCAGAAATTTCCGACGGAAAATAAATCCGTCGGAATAAATGTAATTTTCCGACGGAAATTCCGTCGGAAAGTACCATTTCCGACGGAATAAAAATCCGTCGGAACTTTCCGACAGAATATTCCGTCGGTATATAATTAAAAAAAACAAAACCTGTTTAAAAAACCCTGAAACCCTACCCCTTTCTTCCGCCTCCCCTTTTTCTTTTTCCCCCTTCTCTCTCCTCTTTTTGCGCCTGATCTTCTCTTTCCTCCTTCTTCCCCCTGCTCTCTACTCTCTCCTATCTCCTTCCCCCTGCTCTTTCCTCTTCGTTCCCCTTCCCCCTGCTCTCTCCTCTTCGTCTTCTCTTCGTTCTCCTTCCCCCTTTCTCTCCTCTTTGTCTTTTTCCCCTCTTTACCTCCCACCACCACCGCCAACTCCAACATCGACATCGAAAATCAACTACAATTTCCTCCTTTTCGCCCTTTCTCTCTCCGCCTCCATGATGAAAACAAAGGTTTTCGGGTCAAATTCGACCATGAAAACTCTAGATCTAGAGTTTTCATGGTCGAATTTGGCCTTGTAAACCCAATTTAAGGTTTTGTGTAGCCGAATTAAGGTATGTGTATCTTTTTTGATTTTTTTTGTTGTTTTATCAGATTTTTTAAAAAATATATGTTGTGGTGGCTGTTGGAGTTTGAATTTAAGGGGTTGGGATTGGATTTTTTTTTCTTAATTTTCGGATTGTGATGGTGGTGTTTTGGGTTTTAACGGCGACAGTGGTGGATGGTATGGTGGTTGGCTGTGGTTCAGCCTAATTTGTTAGGGTTAAGGTTGTAGATCTGGGTTCATTGGGGTGGTAGATCTGTATTTGGGTGGGTTAGGGTTAGGTGGGTAAGGGTTCTGGTGGTGGGTTAGGGTCCGTGGTTGGGCTGGTGGTATGGGGTGGTTGCTGGTGGTGTTGGTGTTGTCCGTGGTTGGGCTGGTTAGGGGGCTGGGGTGGGCTGGGGTGGTTACGGAACTAGCGGTGGGGGCTGGTGGTGGTATGGAGTGGTGACGGCTTTTTTTTTTGTTTTTTTATAGGATTTTCCGACGGAAAATTATTCCGTCGGAAATTTTCGACGGACTTTTCGATACCAGAAAAACCTCTTCCGACGATAAAATCCGTCGGAAAAGGTCGATTTTCCGATGAACACTATTACGACGACACGTTCCGACGGAATTCCGTTGAAAACTCGATTTCCGACGGAAAACAGGGTGTTTTTGACGGAATTTTTCCGTCGGAATTAAGCTGTTTTCTAGTAGCGGTAATGCAATCGGATAATTGCAAAATCTGACGATCCGCACTCGTAGGGGATGAAACGTTCCAAGGAATACTCGTGGTCGGCCGGGTAGGCTGTTGCCCGACCGGGCCCACCTAATTTACTAAAGTGGGTTTGTTTATTTGTTTCCTATGGGATACATATAAATACGAGTATTGTCTTCTTCTTTCTGATGTTTTTTAATACAGTATTATTGAACCCTTAACACATAATTTAAACACAAGCCTACCCTTTTTAGATCTGAACAATTCTTAAACATTTCCAACCTTTGAATTCGAGTACACCGTATATGAATTGCAGAGGTCGTTGTATTAAACTTGGGGGGGGGGGGGTGTGCGTCACTGGGATACCTGTACCGGTGGTGCATGGCGTATTTCGCTTCTAAGTCAGTGGGTTCCAAATCACAGCACAACAGAAGGAGGATAGGTCTTTGATTCGAGTATGGTGATCAAATAAATTCCAGGTACTAAGGTATAAGAAATAAGTATATGATATTGTTTTATGCGACAATAGTTCTTAAACAATATTTCGCTTCTAAGTCAGTGGGTTCCAAATCATGTACAATATCATTAGTATATGAAATAATACATATATTTTATGGAACATTAGTAGTATAAAATGAAACATAAGGTATGTTTTTTGAAACATCAATAAGGTATAAGAAATCACAGTAAACCTAGTTTATATAGAGCCCAACTATATGAAACAAGCAATAATATATATGAAACATTAATATTATAAATGGAAACACTTGATATATTTTACGAAACATCATTAACGTACACCAACTACACATAATGGATGGCTGAGATTAATTATCACTTTCCCATGCATTTTCTTGGGAACACGCATTTCAGTCATTGGTACATGCTTTTTAATTTTCTTGGGAACATGCATTTCAGTCATTGATACATTTCACACATATGGTATGGAACAATGTATAATATTTATGAGACAATAGTTCAAATTTCTGGAACAATATAAATAATATTCGAATAAAATATTATATGAAATATCAATGATTTTTATGTATAAAATAATATCATTAGTATATGAAACAACACATTTATTTTATGGAACATAAGCACTATAAAATGAAACATAAGGTATATTTTTTGAAACATCAGATAAGGTATAAGAAATCACAGTACACCTAGTTCATATAGAGCCCAACTGTATGAAACAAGCAATAATATATATGAAACATTAATATTATAAATTGAAACACTTGATATATTTTACGAAACATCATTAACGACGTACACTTCAACTACATTTTAACGTAACGTGTTTCAATGCAATAAATAATAAAAAGCATGTAATAATGACAGCTTTTGGCAGATTTTGTGTCCCAATGCACAAAAATTAAAAAAAAAATACAAACAATCATTACAATTAATGAAGGTGACCCACGTGAATTCCCACTAATGAAACAATAAATCTGAACCATTCATCTAATAAAAATGAATGGTGTTAGATGAGTTCTCATTTTAAAATGGTTCTCACCTAAGCCATGGGTTCTCACATGATCCCATATATATATATATATTAAAACTCATGGCAAGGATGGTAATCTTGCCACGTGTTGTCGATCTTGTCACGTGTCGCAATGTCACCTATATTAACTACCAATGTTTCCTCACAAAATTTTATTATTTGTTAGAATTAATATTTGAACCCATAAGCCGTAACCTTTATATTCATTAAAATTAAACTTTGATCCAATGACACATCTTACTCAATTCATTATAAAATATATTCCTGGGCCTCAACCATCAGCTTAAGTTTTTGGTTGAGGTTCAGGAATATATTTTATACTCTATCATGATGCACTGATGCAATGTTTCTGCTCTTGCATCACTTGAGCTTCATTTTATAATAGAAGGTTAATTTGATGTTTTAACTTAAGCTTATATTGTCCACAACCCGAAGGGAAAAAAAAAAACACTGAAAAAAAAAGTGTTTCATGATAAAGTTGAATCATAAAGTCACCATTTATTTGAGAATTTAACCTTTGAACTATTTATACAAATGAGGTAAAAGGGAATTACAAATTGAAAATCAAATTTGAAAAATGAGTCAATATGAATTTCCTATCTTTTTGTTTACTGTGAAATTATTGTATCTTCAAATTAAAAGTATTTATATTTTCTGAACAGATGAACCAAACCATTTCAAATCCAATCCAAATTAAAGCTAATTTTAAACCAGTAAATCCTAAATGAATTGCATATACTTGTTTATAACTTTCTCAATTATAGGATTACACACAATTCAGATACATAACCTAGACTTCTTATAGAGATCAATCCTCAATGTATTTATACAACAAAATTTTCTAAATAAATTGAAGAATAATCAATTAGAACAGTCAACAAGGGCAGCTATGTTATTTAGCATGTTGAGGGGAAGTAGTGTATTTTCATTGTTCCTAGAGAAAAGTATGCAAACTTCTCACTTATAAGGCGGAGGCTTTTTGTGAAAAACTACCTTATATACATTAAATTTTGTGAAAAACTGCCTTTTAAATAAATTATTGTACTACCTTTTAAAAACTAAATGTTGTAAGTTGCTACCATGCGCTTGATTTAACAATGAAAGAGAAGGGTAATTAGGGGTTATAAGTGGGCTACGGAGAAATTTGGTGGGAAAAGGAAAAAAATGGCTCAATGTAATAATCCGAAAAAGGTAGCTTTTTACAAAATTAAGTATTTTATAAGATAGTTTCTTACAACATTTAGTGTTTATAAGGTAGTTACTTAGAGCAACTCCAATGGTTGTAGTTAGGGACTTGCTTGCAATTTCAATAATTTCCTAACTACTAGCTTGACCATTGAAGCTAGAAAACTCAATTAGCTTTGCCAATCTAATTTGCTTGGAAAATAAACTTGCTAAAATAAAATGCTCATTGCACCAATTAAGCTCTTTCTGTTTATTTTCTATCAACCACTACTACTAAGCTAATTAATAGCTAGTCATTTGAGCAAAAAGTAGCTAAAATGATAATTAGCTTAAAAGCTTATGTGGCATGTCAAGATAATTGTCAAATTAGTTTTCCATTGGGGTTGCTCTTACAACATTTTTTTAATAAGGTAGTTTTTCACAAAAAATGAAATGTATAAGGTAGTTTTTCACAAAAAGTCCTTATAAATTTCACTTTTTTTTTTTTTTTTTTTTTTTTTTTTTTTGTGGACTTCAGACGGGAAAAATAGCGATGAGGAGCAATAGTGTCGGGAATCTCTATCCTCTCTCATCTAAATCATCATCTTCTTCTTCTATTGTTTTTGCTATTCTTTCATCTGAAGTATGGCACAAACGTATGGGACATCCAGGAGATCATACTCTTACTTTCCTTAGAAGTAATAAACATATTGATTGTAATAAAGGAAATGACTTTAGTATTTGTCATGGTTTTTAATTAGGCAAACATTGCCACCTACAATTTACTGTTTATCCTTTTGATATTGTACACCATACGTGATTTGTTTACTTAATCTCTCCATATCAGATCAAATGGGGTGTCGTTACTACCTGCTTTTCCTTGATGACTATTCACACTACTTAGTGATAGAACAGGAAATTGTAGAAAAAGATGGAAGACAAAGATCAAGATCGAAAAATTGCAGTGGCTAGGGTTTAGCTCTAATACCAAGCAGGGTGATGGAATTTTCCCTCCAAGGGCTTGTGTTATTATTAACAATATATATAGGTTACATCATTAACCTACTTAACGTAATTACATTATGCTATATATATCACAAAACAAAATTTGAGAAATGGTATACAGCTTAACAATGTCCAAAACAGCCTAACACGACCTAAAACCCTAATTCGAACCTTAATAAGTCAGCTAGCTTTTTTCTATAATTAATTCTTCTTCTACTTTTTCTCTACAAAATCTCTCTCTCTCTCTCTAAACGATTGGTTAACTTAACCGTATGAGGGGTTTTCTCTAAAACACCTCTCAAGACACTTGAGCTTCTCTATTTTGCAGGACTCAGTTTGACTAGACGAGCAGCTTTTCCCATTTTCACATTATGAAATTTTATTGCAGAAACAATAAATATCGTCTTGCTGATGTCAATTAACTTGGTTAAAATATATGATACCCAATATTGAAGATCTAATTTTTTTTTTAGCATCATTACGCTTATAGCTCTCTCAGCAGCCTACACTGATTTCTAATTCTTTACAACGGCTTTGATGAAGATATACTAGTATACTACATCATCGAATTATAGCCTGGTTGCATTATTTTACATATATATAGTTGTTGGCCAGGAATAATCGAAGAAATACATTGATCACGCAATTTATGATTTGGTATCCGATTTGCTAAAATAATACGTACCTTGTGCCGGTGAAATCATTGACGCATCTTAATTGAAAGATAGTCTTAGGGTGGAAAATGAAATATTATTAAACTCTTAGCGTAAGATTTGTAACGCATCTTATATAATTTAGTACCAAAAATTAATTAATTAAAGTTGTCTATATAATTTAATATCATCATTCATCACCAACCTGAAAGAAATTAAATCAGTGATGTGGATTTAACAACCTATTGATCTCTCCTAGTCTCCTAACCATGATTTAGTATGTATGCCATATTATATGCTAGTCAATTTACGTTAACACCTGCGAGACTACGACAACAACTAGTTAGGTGATGATTAAATGCGGGTCCACTTAATTATTAGATTCAATTGTTATTTTTTTTTATTAGTAATAAATATAATTAAAAGAGCTTTTTGTCAAAAACTAACTAATAAAACCCAGATTTTGCGAGATCCTACCTAATAAAAAAAATGTTGTACTACCTAATCAAGGTAAAATGTTGTAAAAAACTACCTAAGAAGGTAAAATGTTGTAAGATACTTCCTCCGTTATGTTAATATTGCAACAAGGAGGAAATTACGCATCCCAAAACACCTTTTATATGCTAAATATCTATAATTGTGTAAGAGTAAAAATTATAAAAAGTTGATATTGTGAAAGTATTTTATGAGACGAATCCAACAAGATCCCACTTGACTATATTTTGTTTAACGTATAACTCATATTATATGGTCAAACAAGAGTGATGAATAGTGCAAAAAGTCCATTGTTGCAATATTAATAGAACGGAGGAAGTACTACATATGTTGGATTTCCACCATATCATTGATCGATCTCAAAACACTCCCGAAACCATTGCTTTAATTCCCAAAACTAATACAACTAGCTAGCTTGCAATCGCCCCGAACCACTTTTCAACCCCAAAACCACCACCTCTAAGCCCAAAAACCACCATCTTGAAGCACTAATCTACCCTCAGATCACTAATTCGGAATATCCTCAAACCACCTGGAAAATAACCTTACCACCTTAAAAAGCAACCCTCATCACGGTGGTTTCGAGGGTGTTTTAAGGTGGATCAACGTTGTAAAATTAAGTCAACAGTGGAAATTCGGTCAAAGGTAGTATAATACAACATTTATATTTTATTAGGTAGTTTCTTACAACATTTTTTTATTAGGTAGTTTTTCACAAAATTTAGGCTTTATTAGGTAGTTTCTCACAAAAGGTCCTAATTAAAATTATAATTTTTTAATCATTAGATTCAATTATTAATAATTTTATTAGTAATAATTATTTTAAAAAATTGATACATTGAAAATCAATGAGACAAATATAATAAGACTTACATGAGTTTATTTTTTCTAATTAATAAAAAGTACTTGCCCCAATGTTTCGTCAGTCGAGAAAGTATCATCGTCTTCTTCTTGAGATTAGAAACAAGTTTCCACCCGATGACAAGTTGGTAGTAGTTACGGCGAAGGAGAGAAGTTAGGTCATCCATGGTGGAAGAGAGAAAAAGTTTAATTGCTTGAGATTCTCGAATTTTTCGAAAAATGCCCAAAAAATTAAATTGGGGCTTTCTTATGTGATGTATAATTGTTGAAATTAATTGTATCTAGCAAATTTTAACAAAAAAATTAGGTACTAGTTTCAATAACCAAGCTTTAGTCATAGCTATCAGTAAGTTCAATGACTATTTCATGACCAATGCTACTGAATTCTTTAAATATTCATCAAATGCCATCAAATTTTCACAAATTCACCAAATGTCACTGAAATTTTCAAAAAATTACAAATTCCCTTTTAATCGTACATAAGTTAAATTCCGAGCTTATTAAAAAAAGGTTAAATTTCGAGCTTGGTTAAAATGACATAAATGCCTCATCACCAAATTCACCGAGCTTACTAATGGTTAACGAGGCATATCGCATTTACGCCCTTTTAATCAAACATAATTTATCTTTTTCTTTTATTTTACAAGATACATAAGTTATGTTAAACATACTATATATATGTTAAATTTCAAGCTTGGTTAAATTCGAAAAAATGACGTTAATGCCGTTAAGTTTTTACAAATTCACTAAATGCCACTAAGTTTTCCAAAAAAACCACCAAATGCCTTTTTAATCATCATACATAAGTTATTTTTAAACGCAAAACACGACATTTACGTTATTTATTTTTTGTCGATTTCAAGCTTAATTTGGACCCATAAAGATCCAAATAACCCCAAAACCATACCCGTTTCATGGTTAAAAAATAACTAAACGTAAATCGTGATATTTCTTGACACATGTAGTCATCCAAAAATGTTACCCCACAATTAAACGCGATGATGAACAACCTTTCACCGCCATTATTGGTCGAGTCGAGTATTTAATCTCGGGAGTACTTAAAATCCACATTCAGTCAAACACAACTTACAAATTAGTCTAAATGTTTAGTCAAAGCATAGTCCATTCATCATTTTAGCCCAAACCCTTTTTATTTAATTTCATTTTATTATTAATTAAGCATGATTAATGAATAATAAAATCCTAAACCTAAAATAAGTTCCGAATGAAATGGCGCCTAATTATCACGTACGTAATGCTAAGTAAAAAGATTAAAAATGAATTTAAACGTAATTCTAGAAAAGGAATCTGCCGTGTCACGACAAATTCTGTCGCACCACGGAAAATTCGGTCGCGCCAAGGAAAAATTTGTCATGACACGACAATTTCTGTTGTGACCCGACTATTTTCTAGGTTTTTGTTTTGCGGTGCCTTTAATACTAGGGTTCTGTACCTCACCCCTCATATTTTCTCTATAAATACGAGGCTGATTTCTCAATTTCGTAGCACCAAATTATTCTCTCTCTCTCTCTTATGCTCTAGCCTAAACATTATCCTTCCTTATTCTTCCACAGTACATCCCTCAAGCACTCCCCGAAGTCCGTACTTTACCCAAAGTTCTACACTTAAACCAAGGCGTAAAAGGTAGAACTATTTGAGGGTTTGGCCCCAAATCAACTCTACTTAAATTTAATTTAGTTTCCAGTATTGTTTATTATATTTTCCTTGAAATTACTAACGCGTTTATTGTTTTATAGTTTCAAGCAAAAGCAATTAAATTAATTTAAGGAATCATGTTCCTTTTGTTCCTATTATATTTCTAACGATTTTTGTTACTTCATATGTTTTTTATATACTAATCGTTGTTTTCATGGTTAAATTGCTTCCAATGTTAATGTTATTCTATTTTTTTTATTGTTGATCACCGTATTGCATGTATAAAGGGAATATGTAATTGAATATGACGCTTAATAAGATAATTTGTACGACTGGTCTAGATTCATTTATAATCTTTAATATCAAGTGATCTCTAATATTTTAGAATTATATATGTGTTGCATCAGCATTCAACCAATGTAGCTTAATAATAGTTTGGAGTAAATTGAATTTTTGTTTGTATGCCTTTGAGATAACATGAATTACTTTTCACAACAGAAATCGAGTAGAGGCTTAGAGCCAATATGGGCGAATGTGATTCCATGACTCACTTCGTACCATCATCTCCGATCCTTTTTCGTGGTTCCGAACCATATGGAGTTAATAATCTCATGGATTATGATTTGTGTGTACCTTTCACGGGTCAATCATTATTGCCTATCGTTATCCCTAGTTCGTGATTGCCTTAAAACTTGTTAACGACTCCCTACTTTGTTTTATCCCTAATCGTATATGTCAATTCCCACTTCCTACGAGTGTCAATCATATTCACAGCTAGTTAGGCGCGCTTTGAACGTACGACACCTACAACACTTAAAAAACAAACTACTTATGACAAAGCACGAATAAATGAAAACAATAGTTGAAATTCTGAAGAAACTCAGCAACTAATCTAGCCAAGCTAAAATAATTTGAGTTCTTTCTTTTATATAAAAAACGAAAACAAGTACAAAGGCTTTTAATTCATAATAGAAAAATCAGAAGAAATTACATCCAAGAGCGATAAAAGACTCTCATTAAGCCAAACACCATCGTTAAATGAGTATACCGTCCATTTTGAGAATCGGTGAGCCCTTGAGTTTTGAGAGCTCATTATTATTATTATTTTTGGCAGATTTACTATTGCAATGAATTACAAATTACAAATAAAAAAGAATGAGGCTTAAAAAAAAATAATAATGAAAGGAATATGAAGAATATATAATATGTCTAACAAACATGTATTTTTTAAAAAAAAAAAAAAAATCAAGCAAAAATATATTTTTTAGTCCACAATTCTTAGAGATGAGAGCCTTTCTAAGAAGAGGTTGAAAGAAGAGTCATCTCCCATCATGTTAGCTCTAATATATCGTCGAGAGACGTTGATTCCGAACCGTGAGCCATTCCTTCCTTGGAATTTCAGCTTCCTCATTACTTCTTCTGCATCTTCACCACTTTCAAATTCCACCCATGCAAATGCTGCGTAGGGTTAAACAATTCAAAAAATTATCTTTAAAAATATAATTATTAAATTTAAAAGTACACTTCCTCTTATTTTATTTAAGAAATTAAATTATCTAAACTTACATATATGTCCGTCAAAGTTTAATATTTTTTTTACAGAAATAGAGGGAGTAGCAATACATTGTCAAATTACGATCAGACCATGCATGTTATATAATTAAGCACGGCACGCGTGGGGCCTAAAATTGAGATTTATAAATAAATTTTTCCTTTATATTATATGTACTCCGTATAAAATATTCAAAATTTAGAGCCAAAAATTGAATAATGACAATTATACCGAACAATAATCAAGGCTGTAATAAATACCTGGAGTGGGAGAAGTGAGCTTTCCCATGAAATTACAGAAGCTTGGAGAAAAGTCTGGGAGGCGAATACGCGGAGTGTGTTGGACAACAACAGCTCTAAGCTTCTCCCAGCGTTGCCCTAATACGCGGTGGCCATATTCGAACAACCCTTCAACTTCGAACAATTTAGGCACCTTGGAAGGCTTCTCAACCATATAATAAGGATCATGTTCATATTTATCAGCTATGAAATTTAAGATCTTTGTTGCTCGAAGTTGCCCTTCATGACTACTTCTAATGCTAGTCAACAATATTTGCTTCTTCATCTTTTTTGCAGTATCTTGATCCCTTATGATGGCCCACCTATAATAAGTGGCTAATCGTAATTTAGAATTTTGTTCTTGAGTAATTGAAAACAAATGAAATAGAAATAACATTGCATGCATGTGAGTATGTGACCTTCATGAACTATTACGACTTTTGATCTATCTGTCGTAAAAAATAAAATATTTTAACTTTTTACACTATTCATAAACTAACTTTGACTATAATATACATATACGATTTATGTTATCATACATACAAAATATTGTTAAATTAAAATAATGCCAATCTATTAATAACTTTACTCTTGAATTATCTAAAAAAAAAAAAATTCCCAAATCATTAACATATAACTGTATATAAAGTTTGCACACTTGATATTTGAAATCAAGAAAACAAAATATGTATGACATGACATTAGGGGTAGGGTGTGTGGTACACTTACCCCTACTCTAGATCCAGCATGCCCAGAAGTCTTAGACATAGTAAACAGCATAACATCATAATCAGCTGGAGAAGTTATAGGTGTGTAGTGTGGCCAATAATAAGCAAGGTCATATATCACCACTCCTTCTTCCCTGTTCACCACCGGTGTTCGAATCGTGCCATCGGGGTTATTCGGAGATGTTACCACTTCAACGTACGGACCCGATTTCTCTTGGAAGGTGTTGGCATCTCCTTGCCATTCAAATAACTTTGATCTCTCTTGCTCTATTGCCTCTCCATAGTACTGCCATTAAAAAATTGGATATGTCAGTATCACATCTGACATCAAAAGACTTCAACAGGCCAGCTAACAATACTCCCTCTGTTTCTTAAATACATCACCTTGACAGCTTGACTTTTGTATTAATAACTTTTTTTTGAAACTTTAATACTATTCACTTGAGAGTCGTAATGGGGTGAATATGTGACCTCAATATTACAAGGTGTGTTCCTTATCAACGCTACCAAGATTGTTTGGTACTATATAATTAACGGGCAATACTAATAATTTAGTACTTTATATAATAGGAAGGTGACTATCGTTACGTTACTTACAGCTAATACGGAGTATGTTTAAGAATATAATACCACATTACCACGTATAATTAATTTACATCTTATGGTATAGTAATTCAAGGATAAATACTTTTTTTTTAAGAAAATTCAAGGATAAATATTATGTCATGCATGACATCACAATAGTAATATAATAAATACGTGAGCTTTTATTTTTTTATTTTTTATTTTGAATAGATACGTGAACTTAAATGAACAAACAATTCTAAATTAATAAATAGTTTCTCCATAAATTAAAGATTAGTAACATTAACAATACATCAATCTTCATTGTTTAAATAATAATAATAGTAATAATAATAGTAATAATAATAATAATAATAAAATCTTATGCTCAATTTGTATGAGTTATATATGTTCATAATATATTAAACTAAAAAAAATAAAAAATAAAAAAAATAAACTAAACGTCATTTTTTTTATTAGTTAATTAGGAATAGAAAGACTTGTGCATTTATTAAAAAAATAAACGTCATTTTACTTTTAAACTAAGTAGTAAGCTATTCATAATTTGAATTTTTGTGCATTTATTACAAAAAGACATTAATTCGTGGTTTTAGATGCCATGTATGAATGAAGTATAACTGTTTTATTTTTACTCGGTATTTTTTCTTAATTTTACCCACTTTTAAATGCACATTGTATCCCCTATAAGGGATCGAGTCACCCTTGTGATACTGATCGATTAACACATATAACACTGAATGAGTAACTCATTTAACATTGACAAAGTAAGTGCTGTAACATTAATCGAGTAACCCCTATAATACTAACGAAGTAATAACCTTCATTATGGCCACATTGTGCGGCTAGTCACTTGTAAGAATTTGTGTTCACTTTTATCCATTTTTTTATTTAAATTTTTTTATTATTATTTTTTGCAACATACACCCACCTTACACAAGACTTAATAATTGTTACAATGTTACATACTAGTATACTACCTCCGTTTCATATTATTTGTAACAATTTGACATAAAATAAAGGGAAAAAAATGTAGTATAATTGATACAAATAATACAAATTGGAGGTAGTATTTGACTTTTTTCTTACTTTCATTACTACAAAGTAGAACTTACAAAAAATTGAGTGAATATAAAAGTAGTGCTACAAATGATGTAATATTGATATGATATTTTGATTACTAGACAATATTTTATAAGTCAAATGTACAACAAAAGGTCAATCCTCAATCAGTCAATCTACATTAAATTAGCTAAAATTACCAAAAGTAGATCTACATTAAATTAGCTTAAATTACCTGGTAGTGCCACATACAAATGATGTAACGTAATCTGATATGATATTTTGATTATTATTCAATATTTTATAAGTCAAATGTAGTCCAAAACCTCATTCCTCAATCAGTCAACCTACATTAAATTAGCTAAAATAACCAAAGTTAAATCGAATACAGTTAGAAAAGGAAAGATATCTACAATTATCAATTGTATATATTCAATTACAATTTCTTTTAAAACATAAATATACATTTTTTTTTTTTTATTGCACCATGACTGATTTTATGTTTGTCAATGCATTACTTTAGCAATTAATTTCTGTAATCATACTTTTGTAAAAATTATAAATACCACCATGTATTGTTCACATTTTGTACAATATTACCTCAAGTTTTTTTTTTTTTTTTTTTTGAATTTTTTAAAAATTGTATTATACCACCTAATGTTTCAAAAACCTTAAAAATTCCCAACACTTTTGCCTTATTTCCCTATATAACATCACGCTGGGTCCCACTAACAAATTTTACTCTCTTTTTCATTACTGATAAATCACATAAGATGGTCAAAGAACATTACATGAACAATATAAAATTCCTTACGGTGCAATTAATGAAAAATGAAGAAATTATCAATCGTAAAATTTAAAAACAATTTAGATAACCCAAGCATAGCACACATACGGACTCAAAATTATAGTGTGTTGCGAAATTACCGAGTAATAGGGCTCAGCACAAACAACGGGTATACGCTTTCCTCCGTTACTATTAGTCTCCTTAATAGACAACGCCAAGGCACGTAGCGCGGTGATGAATAGCTGCGATGATCCTGTTCCTCCGATTATGTACCGGTCCTCGGCCACTGCATTTCCGATCACTCGATGCACCCTTCGAATAGCGTCGTTAAACCCCGGCATCTGGTAGAAAAAATCAGCCTCTTTTGGGTTCACAAAGTAGCTTATCAAGTCTGATGCTTTTATTGTTACCGAGCATTCGTTGTCCACCTTTTTCCAGTATGAGTAGAACATTTTAGGGTCACCACTACATCAATTCAATAAAATATATGTATGCATAAAATTAGATTTGCCGGAGCTAATATAAAAATATTGCAATTAAATAATATATGTAGCCGGACCTAATATAGAAACATTGCAATTAAATTAAAACGGAGAAAGTATAACTTACTGGTCAAGATTAATTACAACGTTATTATTTTCTGAGGAAGAGTTGTGATCCTTCATTATACCATTAATGGTGACTAATGTTTTCTTAGAATCATGTAGTAGTGACTCCATTATTGATCACTAATTGATAATTTATGTGTATAACAATTTCTTCTCTTTCTCTCTCTACAACTGTTTCGAAAATGAATTATTGATATGCCTTCTCTATTTTGCCAATATCCTCAAGATTTATAGGATACGATTTACGCATGATTCTTATTGACACAATTGTATTAATTAGATTTTTATAATTTTTGAGGGGAAATTAATAATTATAATTATGTGTGTAGTTGCAACTTGGAAGGAAAATTTATTTATCTATTTATTTTTTATTTTATTTGAAAAGGTAAGGTGCACGAATCAATTGTAGTGTCATAGCTAATGCCATTTATTATAATTTAACAACGAAAATCATGAACCTCGTGTTGCATTCTATGGAGTAATGCAAATTGATGTCTATTTCTAATGGTTTAATAGTTTGTAGACATAATTTCCTATGAGCGGCATACGTGTGACAAATCGAGTAATTGACTATGTTATGTGCGACTAATAAAGTCCGTGTTGCTTAGGAACATGTTTAACTTCACAAACTTTTAAAAAAATCGAGAGTACAATAATTATTGTACATCCATTGTATAGATAGCCTAAAGTGATTTAAAGTTACCCGTGAAATGAATAAAAGTTATCCCAATATATATAAAAGTAACCCAATACAAATAAAATTTATCTACGCTTTGTTAGTAAAGAATCACATTTTAAATGACTAAAAATCAATTATTAGTGATTGAATGTAATTAAATTACCATTATAAAAATTTTCTTATGATCTATTTATATAAAAATTATATTATCTTTAAAGTTACTAAAAAAAAGGCAAAAAGTTACCCCAAAATTAGCTAAAAGTTACCCTTATACTACTCGATGTACACTAATATTAGTGTAAGCTGTAAACCGGGTGTATACAAAAATTTTCCGTTTAACTTTGCGTTAATCTTGCACTTAATGCATGCAAAGTAGGGAGTGACCAATAAAATCCGGGAACCATAGAAAAATGCATGACATCGTTCTTAGATAAATTTGGCAAAAATATGTGATGGAAATCTTAAAATCTATTATATTTTCACTTATGAGTGTCTGACATTGAAAAAAGAAGAGGGCGAGAGAAAAAGTTGACATGAGTCCACTTTAGGTCTAGCAATCCTAACTTGGATCTGAAGGAGTTTTGTCTTCGATAAGTGCAATTACTAGATATATCAAGGATCACTATTATGGAGATAATAATAACTTTGTTCTTTTGGGTCGTCATTATCTGTTGCTAGACTATGATCATTGATCTTTGGGCTAGTCAAATAGTCCAAATCCCACTAGAATGGATCCTATGAGGTCACACAACAAAGGTATTGGGTTAAGCAAGTTAGAGGCCCATTTATGGGCCTCATGAACAAGTAACCAATCATGAATAATTGGATTGGGTTAGTATAGTTAGATTAGAGTTAGGATTTGGGCTTTGTCATGGAGTCTTATTTAGAGATGAGATCTATAAATAAAGTCCATGCCTAGGGTTGTATGAGACAACACAATTAACAGTAAATTGTGCACCAAGCAACCAATAATCCAAAACCTCTCTCTCTGTACCACACGCCTATCCCTCCCCTCGTGGTGGTTCGTGATTTGTTCGTTGCTCGTTCTTCTCCATAGAAGGTCAATTGAAGGGTTCAATTGCAACTAACTAGCATTAGTGGAGGTTTT
This sequence comes from Chenopodium quinoa, assembly GCF_001683475.1. Lineage (NCBI taxonomy): Eukaryota > Viridiplantae > Streptophyta > Magnoliopsida > Caryophyllales > Amaranthaceae > Chenopodium > Chenopodium quinoa. The sequence goes on from NW_018744662.1 coordinate 253,693, forward strand.
AATCTGTGCCTGTGGACCAAGTAGAGGAATCACACTTGAGGTTCTTTATCTCCCTTGTTCTTGGGAATCACGCTTCAAAGGTATTAATTCTAATTCTTTATGTGTTATGCATGATCTTGGGATTAGGTGTTATATGAATACGATTCATGTTTTCCGCATTCATATCTATAAACTCTTACAATGGTATCAGTTAGCCTATTGCATTTACACATATTGATTTTTAATTCTTTGATAGTCCACAATTTTAATTCAATTCGGAGGGAGAATAATTTAATTATGGTTCAATCTTTATATTAAATGAGATTTAATTTTTGGAATTGTTTAAATATGATTTAAATTGCTCAATTTTTCTAGCAAAATCCGATTTAAGCCCTAGAATTTTTTGAAAATTGTGATTGAAAGAAAGCCCTAAAATTTTTATTTTGTGCTTAATTTTAATGATTTTCGAATATTTTATGCTTCATAAATTTAATTAGATTGATTTGATACATAAAATATGATTTTTATATAATCTATAATTTGATTTAAGAGTTAGATTAAATTTGAATTAATTTTGTGAAGAACCCTAAATTTGAAATTGATCATTGTGAATTTGATTTCAAAATTGAATTAGGCATAAATGTTGTGTTTTAATTCAAAAGACCTAATTTAATTTAATTTTACAAATGTTGTTTAATTAGATTAAATCTCTCTAAAAAAACGGAAAGAACTGATTTTTGGGAGACACAGTCGTGGCTGGGTGGTCGAACCACCGTCAGGTGGGCCACTACAGTTGTCCAGGTGGTCGATCAAAAGGGGAAGTGAGGGCGGCGGCTGGCGGACAGGCGACAGCAACAAAGTGCAACTATTGCACGGCTACCTGCTGCGGCCTGTGCTTTGATCGTGGCTGGGCTCCAGCCTGGTTGCGACGTCAACCCTCTGACGTTAAAGGGCGGTTTCAGGAGATCGGCGAGCGGCGTGGAACCATCTCTGGTCAGACGGTTTTTTCGGCATTCTTCTGGTCAGGTGGTTTCCTTGGCCGCCGTCTTCTGCGGGTGGGCGAAGTAGACACCTGTGAATTGCTACGTTTGGTCGGGGTTTTCCCTTTGCTGACGTGGCAGTTAGTGTTTTATTAAATAAATAAAAAAAAAATTTAAAATTATTTTTTTTATATATATTTTCAAAATAAATTCTGATTTTATTTTGGGGATAAAATCAAATTTCAAAAGCTAGTTTTTGATAATTATCCTTAATTAAAGTTGTTAATTTTTGGATAAAATTTGTTAAGATAATTTCAAATCTTAAAATTTGTTTTAATCTTTGAAAAGTTTAAGGATTGTTGAGCAAGATTCCAAAAAAATAAATATTGATTTAAATAATGTGATTATCCCATAATTATTTTTGGATAATAATTGAATTAAAATTTTGTGATCGGCTAGTAATTAGGATAAAATCTCCTAAGTTAGTTAGGATAATCTTTGAGGATAAATATGATTTATCTTTTAAGATTAACATAAGATTTGATTCTATCTCATGACTAATTTAAAATATACGATATTTTATTGATAATCATGAATAATATATGATAAAATCTAATTGCATTAATTAAAAATATGAGATATTTATGCCATGTTTCCTTAATTATGATCATTCAATGTTGTAGTTTAGGAAAGCATGATGAGTGATTTATTATGTGGCACTTTATAATATATGATATTATTTATTTCTATATATAAAGACTAGTATGGCCCATAGATTCTAAATACGATCTGCGCATCGTTTCGTATTTTTGTAATCTAAATACGGTTTGCGTACCATTAAGTTTTTTTTTGTAATTTATTTTATTTTATTTAAGTAGTAGATAGAATAGAATAGTATTACAGGTTGCAGTTAATCCAAGAAATCCATGGAGTGAAGGCCCAAATGAGCAAGATGGATGAGATCCATGAAGGTTCAAGTGGGAGCCTTTTGCTTTATTAGTTTTCTTAGGACTACGGGGCCATACTATGTCATTTTTTATTTGTGCATTAGTAGATTATGCATGTTAGATTTTATTTATGTTGATTGATGATGCGTTAGAGTTCACTAAATAATCACAACATAATAAATCTAAGTCTCGGTAATATTGAGGTAGTTTTTCCAATCAAAAACCCGATGAAACCTTCGATATTTATGATGGGTCATGCTAAAGTTGGGTGTCATATTATATCTTAGGGGAGTGGGGGTAAAACAAATTTTACACTTTTGATTGGTTATACTTAACAAGGTTACCTAAAGAGTTTAGAACCTTGAAGCTAAGGGTAATAATTAAACATGTGATGGGTAATTATTCAACCAAGAATTACAAAGAGTTGTAATCAGTAAAGAGTTTACTCACCTTGAAAATGTAATGGTTGATGGTAGGGCCAAAGTCCGGTCAATTATTGCACAATTAAAGGATCTTGGAATCATTTTATTCAATAGGGATCAATTAAAATTGAATAAATGTTTTAAAGTTACCAATAATTAATATCGCTTATGGTACTTTAAATTTTATTAAACATAATTGAATTTTGTGTTTACTTATAAGTAACATGTCGTTCTAATTTTATTATTAAATATAATCTCCTCGATTGAAAATAAAGTTGAGAAACTTTCTCAAAAGGTTAAAAGATAATCCATAAACCTATATTCTAATTTTGCTAAGATGATTCTTAAAGGGCAAGTTTTAAAAACCCATGTCAAATGTCTAAGGTTAGTTTTATTCAAAATGTTTGAATAAAATGCCAACACATCTTCATTTTGAAAAATGGTTCAAGGGATATAATGAGATGGGAGGTACAAACCCTCTAAAAGACAAGTATAGATGTCCAATAAAATCTCTTATCTTCAATATGATTGAATATAAGAAAGTGATTGGAAATCTATATGATCAAAAGTTGATTAAATGACATTATTCTTCATCCATTTCATATAGATTTAAATGGTTGATTAAAGTCCAATATGAATAATGATTGAATAAGACTTAGCAAAATCATGAAAAGTGCTTAAAGTAGTTAAGCAAAGCATCATTTTAAACCTAAGAGAAATGTTCTAAGTGGATCAAATGGGAAAGGTTTAAGAATATATGAGGATTGCATAGGCCAAGAAATGTAAACAAGTTACTACTTCTCAAACCTAGACTGCTTACATGCTAAAAGTTGTTATGAACAACAAATGTTTTAAATTAAATGGACCAATTCCAATTAATTAGAAACTACCTCATATAGTTGGAAGGTAATAGAATGGAAATGTTCCAAATTTAAGAAGTATATTATAGAAATTGATTTAGCATATTGCTAATTCTTGGACATACGATGTCTTGTTTAGTTCACTCATTAAACAATGTGGCTGAACTAAAGGAAGAAGTTATGGCTAAAGGAGAAATAAATCTACAAGTTTAGAAGCAAATGTTGCAACTTTACAAGTAGAACCTATATTTCACCTCACCTTGTTATTGGCTAGAATTAAATAAATGTTATTCATTCTTGCCATTATCAAAACACCATTCAATGTTAGTAATGACTAGGTATCGAAGATCCAAAAACGTGGAATAAATGTTATTGTATGCTTCATTGAGTCAAAATGTGTTTTGAATTGCTAAATAGGTTTAAAATTCTATATGATAGAAATAATTAAACCATTTCTATATATATAAATTGTCTCTAATATTTCAATTAATTCGAATGAAAAATTAACATTGCATGCTAAAGATCCAAAGGGATGGACTTTCAATATCATTGGGTTATGAAACCATTAATGTATGTAAATATCATTCTAATTTGAAATTTTTTTACAAAGTCACCATTTAGAGGAATGATGATGTGAACTCAAGGTCGAATACATATCGATGTAAGAAAACCAAAGGTTCAAAGGCTAGAGACAAACAATGAAACTTCATTTGTGATATGATCACTTGTGCTTAGTTGAAGCATAACTGTGAAAGTTTTAAAAAGTTCAAAACGTCCAGTATGAAGTTCAGAATCAACTTGACAAGATAATAAATACACTACAATATGATTGTAATTGTGAAAATTTGAGTCAAGACATTTACTTGGCAATATATTCAAAGTATTGTGATATGATCGTAATAATGAGAATTAAGCCAAGACCTTGATAAACATTCAAGAGTTTTGAAGTCGTTTTACAATAAACTCCGAAAGAAGACCTTATGAAATGTTCATGAAAGGGAGATATCAATCTTGAGCTATATTTTGATAATGGATGTAAATCACCTATCTTCCAACCTTTGTTCAAGGGATATACTTTTAAGATAAGCTACAAAACTAAACAATGATACATAGGTCAAATCAAAATGTAGTAAAGGTTTCATATATGATATGGATAAGAAGAGTTCTTATAAAGTCTTACTACAAAGCAAGGAATAAAAGTTGTATTAAATCGTTTAATGCACGATCAATTTCTATACAGAGCACGGGGTACTACTACACAAATCATACTTAGCACAAAAGGTTTGTTGCTCAAGTAGGTGCCCCTATGGAAATTGTTTCAAAAGGTCAAGTGGGAGTAGTATAAATCTCGAAAGAGTTCGAGAAAAGCAACAAACAAACATGGTTCAAACCATGATTGGTTCATCCTATGCTAAATATGCCTCCTCAAAAGGCAAGTGGGAGTACAAGAATCTCAAAAAGTTTGAAAGCCTTGAAAGAGTTCAAGAAAAGTGATTTCGAAAATCTTGAAGAAATTTGAGAATTAATCGAATCAAAGCAACAATATGAGCATGATTCACCTCACGTTACAAATGACAAAGTGTGGTCTCATTAATTTTAATGGGAATAATAACCATGTGTCGAAGGTAGTACATTCCAAGTGCACATCCTCTATTGTCGTTTCTCATTAAAGCTAAACAAAGTTGTATGAGTTTCAATTGTTGCATAAAAACCCACAATGATGACTAGCATATGTAAAACTTAGTCAAAGAAATATGATTTCATATTGATTAAGAGTTCTAAAACATTCATTTTGGAACATGATGATTATGCAAATAATAAAGATGATTTGACAAGTTATGACTCAAGTGGTTTAAAACTAGGAAATCTGAAATAGACTCTAATTCTGTAAGCAAGTGTATGACACTTGGTTAATTTGTCTAATTGGGTGAGACCCATTAAGCAAAACATACAAGGAAAAAAAATGTTTTCTAAATAAAGCAAAGACTTGTTAAAGGATTCAACTAATCCATAGTATGATGACTATGATTACAATGAAACCTTTACATTAGTCATGTTGCAAAGATATATTAAAGATATTCTAGTGATTTCTGCCTTATGAGATTTGGTAGATGGATTTCAAAATGCTTTCTTGAAATTTTTCATGAAAGAAGATTTGTATATGATACAATCAAAAGTTTGAAAAACAATAATCCTAGGGATGCATAAAAGATCCTTAATGGATTGAAGTTAGCATCAGGGAGTTGATGTTCTTAATTTTGTGAGTTAATCAAAATTGTTTAATGTTCTCACAAAATGAAGATGTTATGTATAAAAGATGTTTAGTGGGATCTATGAAGTCTTCTTGATCTAGTATAAAGAGCAAATTATTCATTGCTTGAAGAGTCAAATGATGGATAGTGCATTTTGTATGAAAAACCTTGAAGAGGATGATGAGTACATTTGGGATTCAAGATCTATAGAGATAGGTCTCGAAGGATGTTTGAGTTTGGTTAAGGAGCTTATATTGATAAGATTCTTATGAGGTTCACCATTATATTGAAAGAGTTTCAATCCCATATAACATGACACATTGTTTAATGATTCAATGCTTTGAAAAAGGTTGATGAAATTAATGTTTTGAGTGATGATCCTTATGCAATATGCAAAGGATGCATCATGCATGTCATGGACTATACTCTTCTATTTGATTCATGCGTTTTAAGAACAAGTGATGATAGATTTCAATCGAAATCCAATATAACGTTGGAATACAAATTAGAAATTCTAGAGTTCCTAGCGAAAGGGCAAAGAAAATTCTTAGTGTATGGAGATGAAAATGATTATAAGATTTAGAATTTGCAAAATTCATGTTTATGAGAATGTCTCATGAACTCTACTTAGTAAACCCCTTCCATTTCCAAAGCATGAGAAACATGCTAATGAAACTGGATTGAGTCAAATGATGTAATTAGAAGTTGTATTTGTTTTTGGAGAAAAACAAGTTACATGTGTAATACATTCATTTGCAGAATTATGTTTATCAATTGAAACAAAGTTTCAATCTTATTTAATCGTGGTTTCAAGATTAAATAAAATGTCCAAAATAATTATGGATTGATGGGCTCGTCAGGTTAATTTATTTAAATAACCTGGTGAATGAAACCCCATAGGTGAACAAAATCCATACATTATTCCAGTTCCTAGTCTAGAGTCATTAAAGTGGATGTTGTGCGACAGCGGAAGCAAAGGTCGAAAACAAACAAGAAAACAATAAAGAAATTCAATGCAAACAATAAGAACAACACCAAGAATTTACGTGGTTCACTATCGATGTGATAGCTACGTCCACGGGCACCGAGATCGAATGATTTCACTATAAACTGCAAAGATTACAAAGATGATTCTTGTATTTCTCAAGAACGGCTCTCACTCTATCTCTCTTAACCCTAATACTGATATTAGGGAGGTTTTATATTAATCCCTAATTAAAAGATACTTGGGCAAAAAGATAACATAAAAGATAACTTTAAATCGTAAAATCCGCGTCTCCGCATTTTTCCTTCTCCGCCCGGTCAGACCGGGCAAGGTCTGCCCGATCGGGCGCGAGAAGAAAACTCCATACGAATGCTTCAACGTATCCAACCCCCACCGCCCGGTCAGACCGGGCAAGGTCTGCCCGATCGGGCGAAGGCTCGCCCGGTCGGGCGAAGGCTCGCCCGGTCGGGCGCGAGAGCAGCTTCTTCAACGAATTTGCCAGGCACCTCTTCTTCTTCCGCCCGGTCAGACCGGGCAATGTCCGCCCGATCGGGCGGACAAAGCTACGAAGTACGAGTCACCTAATATACTTATCAACAATCTCCACCTTGACGAGAACTCGTAGTCAGCAAACGACCCCATCAAGACATAGTGAAAAAACATCTCAAGCCAAACCCGATGCAGGACTCATGCATAAGCCATACATCCCGATAAGTCTTCAACCAAGACCCATCACATACTCGTCTCCAAGTATAACAACTCATAATGCTCCACCTGCATCACAAGCCCCGGGCAAGCTCCACCTTAATGCCAACACACCTACACCAGGAGCTCCCCAACTTCGCCCCTCAGGGCCTACTACATCACGTAGTAATCAATATTTAACAAGTCTAAGCAATGTTTAAACTTGCTAAACGGAACAGGCTTAGTGAAGAAATCAGCCGGGTTGTCAGCAGTCCCAATCTTCTTCACCTTAATCCTCTTGTCAGTACGCAAGAAATGATACCTGACATCAATGTGCTTCGTCCGATCATGGTGTACTTGATCTTTAGCTAAGCAAATCGCACTTAGACTATCACAATACACTGTAGCAAAATCCTGTGCAATACCCAGTTCACCTACTAGGCCTTTGAGCCAAATAGACTCCTTAGCTGCAGAAGTTAAAGCCATATACTCAGCTTCAGTAGTTGACAACGTAACTGATGACTGCAATGTAGACTTCCAACTAACCACAGAACCACCCAAAGTGAACACATAACCAGTCACAGACCTCCTGGTATCCACATCAGCTGCATAATCAGAATCACTGTACCCAGTGACCAAGCATTCCCTACCATTCCCGTACACAAGACCAATATCAGTTGTCCCTCTCAGGTAGCGAAAAATCCTTTTCACCCCTTGCCAGTGTTCCCTCCTAGGTTGAGCCATAAACCTGCTTACAACACTAACAGCATGCGCAATATCCGGCCTAGTACAGACCATAGCATACATCAAACAACCAACCGCGTTTGCATATGGAACTCTAGACATATAAGACAACTCCTCCTCTGATTGAGGTGACATAGACAAAGACAACTTACAACTAACAGTAGTTGGCGTACTTATAGGCTTCGATTTTTCCATCCCAAAACGAGACAGAATCTTTTCAATGTAGCTTTTCTGAGTCAAGAAAAGCTTACCTCTAGCCCGATCCCTGTAGATCTCCATACCCAAAATCTTCCTAGCTGCACCCAAGTCTTTCATGTCAAACTCCGAGTTAAGCATCTCCTTTAATCTTTTGTACCACTGTCGGGGGGATTGCTTAAGTCCATACAATGACTTTAGCAATCTGCAGGCATAGTGTTCCTTTCCAGGAGCTTCGAATCCTTCGGGCTACTTCATCAGAATCTCCTCCTCCAAATCGCCATGAAGGAAGGCCGTTTTAACATCCAACTGCTCCAGCTCAAGATCAAAATGTGCTACAATTGACAATAACACACGGATAGAAGTATGTCGAACCACAGGTGAGAATATCTCAACAAAGTCAACCCCTTCTACCTGACTGAACCCCTTAGCAACTAGCCTAGCCTTAAAACGTATTTGCTCAGTTTCCGACAACCCTTCTTTCTTCTTGTAAATCCATTTACAACCCACAAGCTTCCTCCCTTCCGGTACCTTTACCAGTTCCCACACTCTGTTCTTGTAAAGGGACTGCATCTCTTCACCCATTGCGGCAAGCCATTGCGCAGACTCACTACAACTAATTGCTTGTTTATATGTGGCAGGTTCAAATGACTCTACATCATCAGCTACACTCAATGCATAACCTGTCATCGCATCAACACAGCAATTTCTTCCCTCCATCTCTTCAATCAATCTAACAGGCTTCTTGATAACTCGTTTAGGCATCTCAAGAATGGTGTCAGGTTGACTAGATGACCCCTGATTAGATTGCTCCACCTCATCCCCAGAGTTAGAATGAGTAGGAGTAATCTCAGGTTCAGGAGTACCCGGCACTGGAACATCAGCATCATCATCAATATATTGTACCCGAGGTAAATCAGCAATGGTAGACTGATGTACCTCAAGTACCCCATCTGTCTGTAATAAATTGTCTCCTTCCCTTCTCAAATCTGAAATCTCTGCATTTTTAATTGAATACATGGTGTTTTCATCGAAAGTAACATCCCTACTAAGAATGACCCGACCCTCCGAAGGTGAAAAAATTCTAAACCCCTTCACACCATCCCCGTACCCAACAAAACACCCCTTCTTGGCTCGTGGATCCAGCTTACCCTCAATAACATGATAATAAGCAACACAACCAAAAATCTTCAAATTCGAAAAATTAGGCAACTTACCACTCCAGATCTCAAACGGAATTTTGGAATCAATTCCAGAATGAGGACCCCTATTAATGACATAACAAGCTGTTAACACAGCTTCACTCCAGTACCTCCTCCCAAGCCCTGCATTAGAGAGCATGCATCGGACTCTCTCTAGCAGTGTCTGATTAACCCGTTCTGCTACACCGTTCTGCTGTGGTGTCTTCCTGACAGTATGATGCCGACCTATACCCTCATCTGCACAGAACTGATTAAACTCGTCTTTGCAAAACTCTAGCCCATTGTCCGTTCGTAGCTTCTTGATCTTCCTTCCTTGTCGATTTTCCACCAAAGCTTTCCATTGCTTGAAAACTTTGAAGGCCTCATCCTTTGACTTAAGCAACCTAAGCCATGTGTATCGGGACTTGTCATCAACAAATGACACAAAATAGTGGTAACCTCCCATACCTTCAACTCTAGATGGACCCCAGCAATCTGAATGGATGTAATCGAGCACTGCATCAGTAATGTGAGCACCCTTGCTGAACTTTGACCTGTGTTTCTTACCAAACACACAATGCTCACAAAATTCAAGGTTGGCAACCTTGACCCCGGATAGAAGACCCCTCTTGGACAATAGCTGCATCCCCTTCTCCCCCATATGACCAAGCCTTATGTGCCAAATCTTAGTCATCTCCTGGTGAGATACAGATGCGCAAACCGCAGAACTAGGCAGTGTAACACCCTCAAAAACATAGAGGGTGTTCCTTTTGATACCCTTAAGTACCAACTCAGAACCTCTGAAAATACACAACTCCCCATCTGAAAACACACCATTGTACCCCAATTCATCCAGGGTACCCAATGAAATCAGATTCTTTCCTAAAGCAGGAACATGCCGTACATTAGTCAAAGTTAACCTCCGCCCATCAACAGTCCTCAACCTCATGGAACCAATACCTGTGACCTTACATGGAGCATTGTTACCGACTATAACCATACCCCCATTGCGAGGTTCATATGTATCAAACCAATCTCGACGTGGACACATATGGAACGAACACCCCGAATCTAGAACCCAGTTATCAGATAAATCATCAGACCTAGCAGAACTGACTAATGCTAAATCTTCCTCTGAATTATAGCTCTCATTCGGTTTCTCTTCAACTACAGCAGCCTGGGACTTGTTTTTCCTCACCGGACAATTATTCCTAAATTGACCCGGTTCTTTACAGTAATAACATGTTTTAGTAGTAGTTTTACTAGATCCATCCTTGCCGTTTCCAGCACCCGACCCAGCATTGTTCCCCTTGTTAAACCCCTTATTCTTTTTAGACTTTCCGGACTTAACAAATAACCCACTACCATTATCCCCATTATCACTCGTAGCTTTCATTCTGAGTTCCCTAGTATGAAGTGCTGCCTTCACTTCTTCTAAGGTTATAGAATCCTTACCAACAACAAAAGACTCTACAAAATTCTCAAAGCTAGACGGTAGAGATACAAGTAAAATCAACGCAGCATCCTCATCATCAATTTTAACATCTAAATTACGTAAATCAAGCAAAATAGAGTTAAGTTTTTCTAGATGTTCCCGTAAGGAAGTACCTGACTGCATCCGGAGGCTAAACAACCGCTGTTTCAGTAATAATTTGTTGGTCAACGACTTAGTCATATACAATGACTCCAGCTTCAGCCACAATCCAGCCGCCGTTTCCTGATCAGCAACCTCCGTGATGATTTGATCATCAAGACTAAGTAATATGGTAGAGTGTGCCTTCTCTTCCATAACTTCTAACTGCGAGTCAGTCGGTCCGTCTCCTGACTCCGAAGTAGTACTCTTTGGAGCCAACGGACGCCATATCTGCTGTTGTTTTAACAGAGCCTTCATCTTAATTTGCCATAGCCCGAAACTATTTTTCCCGGTAAACTTCTCAATTCTTATTGTTGAATCTCCTGCCATTGTTATCTTCAAGAAACTCTCCAAGGATTGAACCTGGCTCTGATACCAATTGTTGTGCGACAGCGGAAGCAAAGGTCGAAAACAAACAAGAAAACAATAAAGAAATTCAATGCAAACAATAAGAACAACACCAAGAATTTACGTGGTTCACTATCGATGTGATAGCTACGTCCACGGGCACCGAGATCGAATGATTTCACTATAAACTGCAATCTCATTAAATGGACTAGCATGTAAGATTGATTGGATAACGCTGTTTCTTGGGCTATAGGAGTGTAATGAAGCTCGGTCAATCACATGGGTATGCATGAATGATGCATGATCGAACTATAGTCCTACTTTGAAGCTAAAGTATAGAGCTTCCGGATATATTAGTGGATTCCTTTGACATGAGTGGAACATTGATTTCATTCAATGATTGATGTAACTGTGTACATTCAAACGTCTTCCCGTAACTGGAGATTATAAAGGGTGTCTCCTGGTTACCTCATGATATGAGTGGGAGCCTTGGTTGCCACAAGATTGGATTGAGTCTACCTATTTAATTAGGAATGTGTCTTGGCCCCTTGAGGAGGGAGAATTCAGAAAATGTATGGCCGTACTCAAATGGATTACAAGGTAATCATTTGTTTTGTAATTCTAACTCAGTTTCTCAAGAAAAGATTTGTAGATTAATATGATCACGACATGAGATGCAATTATATTATCAAATTGACACACATTGACTTAAGGAATTTGAATATTGTGCACTTGTCTCAGACAAGTGAGAGATTGAAGGAGTTATGTCTTCGATAAGTGCAATTACTAGATATATCAAGGATCACTATTATGGAGATAATAAGTTCGTTCTTTTGGGTCGTCATTATCTGTTGCTAGACTATGATCATTGATATTTGGGCTATTCAAATAGTCCAAAGCCCACTAGAATGGATCCTATGAGGTCACACAATAAAGGTATTGGGTTAAGCAAGTTAGGGCCTCATGAACAAGTAACCAATCATGAATTGGATTGGGCTAGTATAGTTAGATTAGAGTTAGGATTTGGGCTTTGTTATGGAGTCTTATTTAGAGATGAGATCTATAAATAAAGTCCATGCCTAGGGTTGTATGAGACAACACAATTAACAATTAATTGTGCACCAAGCAACCAGTAATCCAAAACCTCTCTCTCTCTCTATACCACACGCTTATCCCCTTCCCTCGTGGTGGTTCGTGATTTGTTCGTTGCTTGTTTTTCTCCATAGAAGGTCAATTGAAGGGTTCAATTGCAACTAACTAGCATTAGTGGAGGTCTTAATCTGAGCCTGTGGACCAAGTAGAGGAATCACACTTGAGGTTCTTTATCTCCCTTGTTCTTGTTCAATCACACGTGGAATCATGCTTCAAAGGTATTAATTCTAATTCTTTATGTGTTATGCATGATCTTGGGATTAGGTGCTATATGAATATGATTCATGTTTTCTGCATTCGTACCTATAAAATCCTACAGGATCCACTGACCAAGCCTAGCCTCAAAGTTGAAATTGACCTAGATACCCAAAGTTAGCTTGGCCTTACTGTACAAGAGTCGAAGTTACCCTGATACCCAAAGTGACCCAACTCGAAATCGACTTAATACACGATTTCACCGGAGAATTAGCTTATAGGCTTATACCTAATAACCTGAACCAAAAATACCCAATCAAGTTGATACATAAAAATACAAAACCAATGTAAGCAAGAATTTATTTATCCAAACAGTTCTGTATCGAAAACAGCATGAACCAAACCAACTTATTGATTTTTTTTATATCTTTTATTTTTAATATGTAAGTGTGTAAAATTTTAAGTGTATAGTTTACATATTTTGAGTATTTCTTTTCTTTGCCCTTTTCTCCATTGGATTATAACAAATTAGTAAAAAGATTGAAAATCAACGACCATATACAGTACAAGATCCCTACTAGTGGAGGTTCCACCGTACTAAAAGTTTAAGAAAAAATATATTAAAGCTTAGTTTATTAATAATGCAATTTTGGTATTAAAGCTTAGATTATGAAAAAAAAGTATAGCTGTATGTTTTACAAATAATTTTTGTGTTTTACACAAATTATATTTGACACTTTGATCAAAACGACCAAATCTGCGTGTACCTAACCCTAGAATTAGCGTTTAATCGTTTATATATCTTTTAATGCAGACGGCACTGTTAATTAGCATTTAAGACGACATATTGTAGAATGTTTGGTTCGTACAAGTTGTTAGTTGTACCATGCGTTACAAAAATGTGAAGAACATATAGTTACAGTATAAAGAACATACAGTTACATTTAATCACACGGAAATTTCCAGGCGTCTATTATAAATAAGTAAAAGATAAATTCTATATCATTTTACCCAGCACTCAGATAGAATTTTTTTTTTTAAAAAAAAAAAAAATTCAAATTCTCTGATTAACTTTCATTCTCTAAAAATTATTTTTTGTTTCTAAAAATAGTTCAAGATTTTCTTTTCAAAATGCTTGTTAAATTTACAGATGTTCTTTACAAAATATTATCATGTTCTTTATTAGTATATTATATATGTAGTATATTTTTGGATATTTAGTTATAATATACGTCATGACTTCATGTGTCTTAATGATTGTTATGTGTATCCTTGTAATGTTCTTTATATGATAAAATAATGTTTTTTTATTAGAAAATATGATGTACTTTATATTTGTATGTAATGACAATTAATTATTTACACTATGTTCCTTCCTTATGTCCATTATTATATTAGGTAATGATCTTTATTTGATCTTTTGATTAACTATTTTAAACATCTATGTTCTTTGATTGTAAGTGTAATATACTTTTATTGTCACATAATATTCATTGCTGATTATGAAATTTGTTGAAACTTAAAGGTTTTGATGATGATGAACTTAAACTAAAGCAAACTCAACTCATAAAGGTTTATTAGTGTTTGATTAGTACAGGTGAAGTAGACCTTGGTGGTGGGAGAGTAACCCAAGCTAAGAAGACATGAAAAGACCTTTGAAGAAAAGTTAGTCAAAATAGAAGAAGAGTTCTCTAACAAGAACTAAGTTCCTTAACAGGAATGTTCCCTAACAGGAACTTGGAGATAGCAAGCTGAAGACAGTAAGTTCTGGAAAGAACTTAGTCTGCGAAGTTCCAGTTGAAGAATGGAGCATAAGTGACAACAGGAACTTGGTGTCCTGGTTTGCGTGAAGCCCAAGTGGTCCATATTTACAGAAACGTGGCAAAACAATATTTATTTAGTTAAGATTTTATCTTCTAGATTTATTGCTAAATATGTTAAGTAGATTTACATGAAACCTATTAGAAGCGTGACAAGTTGCTTGGCAAATCTAATTAAAACGGAAAAGATAAAAGATAGATTTTAAATAAAGATTTTCTAATTGATTTTATTTCTTAAAATCCATTTAACAAAAAGATATTATTCTTTTTGTTAAATCATTCTTTATCTTATTTTTCCGAAAAGATTTTATTACAAATGATTTACATAAAACAATGTTTTGTGATTTAGTTAAATTAACTTATTTATATTTTGTAAACCCTACTTGCATTGCTATATGCGTCAATCTTGTATAAATAGTAGTGATCACATTTCATATGTTTTTGTGAGTTTATGCGTGAAAAAATCTCTGATCTTAATTTGTGTAAGCTTTCCAAGATTTTAATCTTGTCATATTAGTTTCGGGTTTCGTGCATTGCTTGCCTAACATATTCTAGGTGTTTTATACTCTGTATTGGTTGGGTTATTTGGTGTGTGTGTGAAATTTATATTGCATACAGGTGTGTAAGCTTTGAGTGAAAAGCTGCGAGGCAGTACGGTGTTAGTACGAGTGAATCCAAGTGTGGAACTTGGGTTGGGTTGGGTAGGATAGGGTCTTACTGTGTAGCAAGTTCAATTTGGAACTTGTGAGTAAAGGTCTGTTTTATAATAGGTTTTAACTTGGTGTTTTCCCTATTATAGTGAATTGGTTTGGTTTGGAAATCCCTTAGACGAGTCGAGGTTTTACTTCCAGTTGGGCCCTATAAGGTTTCCTCGTAAAATCTTGTGTGCATTGCAAAGTTCCTTTATATTCTGTTTTATATTTTGCAAAAGTGGTCACTAGGAACTCACCTACAATTCACCTCCCCCCTCTTGTAGTGTTCGTTTCAATTAACAAAATGTTCTTTGAATTTTGTCTTTGAATTATGATGAGTAAATAATATTTTTAAAACATAGAACTAATAATATCCAAAATAAATCTAATATATATATATAAAGGGGAGTTTTTTCCCGAGTTTTTAGGGAGCCATGTAGGATTTAATTTTCTTAGAACGCCACGTAGGATTATAAATTTTTGTTGTAGCCAATCAAATAAGAGATTATTATTTTCTTTTATAATTAAATAATTCAAATGCCACGTAAGAAAAATTGGCGAATAAAATTTTTAAGTTTAAATTAATTAAATATTATATATTATCTTTTGATATTAGGAATTTTATCCAAATATATAACAAATTTTAGCACATTAATACAAAAAAAAATTATTTAAAAAAAAATCAAACAAACCGTGCATCGCACGGGCTTCATCTAGTATTATAATAATTAAAAGGAAAATTTGAAAATTACCACCATGTATAGTAGTCAAAATTGAAATTACCACCTCAAGTTCTTTTTTTATCTTACCACCTAGTTTTTTTCAACAACTTTTTAAACTCCCACCTGCTTTACAAATGACGTCACCATATATAAGCCCATTTTTGTGTTTTCCCTCTCTTTCCCTCTCTCTTCCCTTGAATTCCTCTGTTTTCCCTTGTCGTCCTTCTCCCTTATTTCGATTTCTTCTCTGAAATTCGTTTTTGATTACACAAATTTCGAAAATTAGGTATAAATTTCTACAATATAACCTTTTTCAAATTGAATTTATTAGTGTAATTAGGGTTTAGGTAATCAATTTGGTGGTTTTGCTAAAATAAAAAAAAATTAGGGTTTGTGAAATTGAAAATTGGACAATTAAACAAGTAATTGTGGCGAAAACACAATTAAATCATGCAATTGAGGCGAAAACACTAACATTGCAGTGGTGATTACTCATTTAGACGAAAACACAATTAAATCATGCAATTGGGGCGAAAACACCAACACAGCCCAAAATACCAAAGTGTTTGTGGTAAAATTACATTATAGACATCCCAAAAAATTATGCAGGTTTTGCTCTCAAGGTCCACTATTACCCTATCTCCTCCAAACTCCACCTCATACTTATCATCTCTTGAAGCTTGGACAATGCTAGACCTTGAAACATACTCTATGCCCTTTAAGAAAGAAGGAAGACAAGGGAAAACAGGGGAATTCGAGGAAGAAAGAGGGAAAGAGAGGAAAAACGCAAAAGTAGCCCCCATGATGACATCATTTGTAAAACAGGTGGAAATTTAAAAAGTTTCGGAAAAAACTAGGTGGTAAGATTTAAAAAATAAAATTAAAAAAAAAAAAAACTTGAGGTGGTAATGTCAATTTTGACTACTATACATGGTGGTAATTTTCAAATTTTCCTAATTAAAAATGTCACTAAAAACTTAGTTTTGAATAAAATATGTTAAAACAAAAATATGTGTGTAGACACCCATTTGTGTCTCCCAAAAACCAAATCCAGTGATAAGTACCTTTCACGTCGAATCATAATCGAATGAAGTGAAAGTGTGGAAAGTTTAGTGTTGCGGATAGTTTTAATTTCTTTTCTCTTCTCTCTGTTTTTGAAAACCTATTTTAAGAAAACAGCCAATCCAGTTTGGTTGGTCCATGATATGGGTCCAATAGTAGTGTAGTTGGATGAGGCTTGAAAAGAGCTTTTCAACGATATATTATAAGCCCAATTCTGATGAATATTGAGGAAGTTATGGCCAATTTACTGAACTGAGCCCGGTTTGAGCCTTATATGCGGCCCAATGATCTAGAGGAGGGCCTAATATGGATTTATCATTCCTAATGCAATTAGGAATGGTTTTAGTCTTCTAGATTCTTCTAGAAGGTTCTTTTCATTTCTAATTCAATTAGCATTGATAAATTGACTTTTGTTGACTTTTTAGAGTTTTATTTAGAATCAAATAACGTTTTTTGAGGAAAATACGATTTTATCCTCCTGTATGTCAATTTCTATTTAATTTTAAGAAAACGCGTGAATTTCTGATTCAGCGCCAAACGCCAGCTGTAGCGCCTGGCGCTACGCTTGGCGCCTGACACTAGCCTTAGCGTCTGGCGCCAAGGTCAGCGTTTGGCGCTAATTTGGTTTTTTGCGTCAGAACTCTGTTTTTGATGTTTTATCTTTTTGGTTGATTTTCTCTATAAATAACGTGCTAAAAACTTCGTTTTCATTCATCAATTCTTATTCTTACCAATTCACCAACTCTCTTCAAGATTTTCTTGATTATTCTCTCTCTCTTTTCTAAACTAGCCTTCTCTCAAATATAATTATTCCGCATTCATTAGACTTAGAAACACCTAGCCAAGTTCGAAGTTGCCTTCACCCTAGACGTGAAAGGTTTAATTTCTGAGGGTTTGGTCCCAAATCTTTATTTTAATTATTTAATTTAATTGTTTTGTTTATTATTTTCCTTGAAGTTACTAATGTGTGTATTTTGTTATTAGAAAGAGGTACGAGGCATCTAAGTAAGTACTTTAATGGTTTAACTGATATTATGATATATAAATCATGTTTAGTTTGTTATTTTGATTCCCAGTATCATGTTAGGATGTTATCCTTAATTTGATGTTTAGGGTGACAACAATAAATTCCTAGTATCATGTCTAGGCTAACTTTAATACCAAGTATGATTAAAATTATGATGCCTTTTATGTTCTTCCTAATATTTATGATTGTTAGTACTATGTTAGGGTTAAAGTTTTGATTTTTATTGTTTTGTGACATGCTAGGGTTTGTTATTAATCTTGTTAGTATCATGCCTAGGATCTTGCTATTATTATGATTTAACATGATTATGATTATGATTATTTTTAATTATTATTTTTATAATTATTATTATGATGATTATGTAGGGGATTATAGGTACTACGCAGCGGAAATAAACATGAATCATATTCATACAGTACCTAATCCCAAGATCTAATGCATAACACATAAAGAACATATAATCGTACCTTTGAAGCGTGATTCCACGTGCGATCGAGCAAGAACGTTGGGAGGTAAAGAACCTCAAGCGTGATTCCTCTACTTGGTCCACGGGCACAGATTAAGACCTCCACTAATGCTAGTTAGTTGCAATTGAACCCTTCAATTGACCTTCTATGGATAAGTGCGAGCAAATACCTTTATTCTATCAGATATACATTTAGGAAATAAGTCAAACCACCAAGATATCTTTAAACTCCTTATTTCGTCAAATGTCAACAATAAATCACGAAAATTATCCAAAATATTGTCATACCAAGTACTTAGAGCTAATACATACCAGGATTAATGCAATCGTTAAAGATTGACTCGATCATGGCGTTGACTTCATCCTCTCTAATGGGCCTTTGGGCTCCAAGAATCTTTGGGTTAAAAAACGCCAAACTACTTGCCTTCCGAACTTTAACATAATAAGACCCATAATCAGCCCAAATAAATCCCACATCATTTCTAGTAATTCTCCCTGCAACTGACCTATGCCTATTAGCCAAATCATGATCATGCTCCTTCAAAACTTGCTTTGCTAGTTCACCATTTGATACCACAATGTTTAGTTCCGACGCGAGCTTGAAAGAGATTATAGGGCCGTAGGTTTGCGCCCATTCGTGGAAGCACCTACACCGGACCGGTTTTATGTCGTAAATGTTACCGATGACTGGCCACGGCCTTGGACCGGGGGGTAGCTTGTACCGGAACCGCTGGAAGACATAGTGAACAATAACAATGAAAATAATAGAAATTGGTATGGTTAAAAAAAGAATCATATTCTTTAAGTGAACTATTGGTGTGATTGTTTGTGTATGAGGAGGTAATCATATATTGTAAGGTTTAGGTTTTAATAATATGGAGGTTTATAGTAGTGTATATTGTTTATAATTGGGAGTATTATTGATCTAATGTGTCACTATAATACCCCAAATATTTTATCAATGAATTGTACACAACACATGTTATAATATAACTTGTATTCCACGTAGTTTCTACTTTGTTTATTAAACTATATCAATAATTGTTAACAGAATAGTTGACTAAAAAAATTAAGAGACCACTAACGTCAGACTTTTATGTGTTATTCTTATGTAAAAATTAACTTTAGACACGTATGCTGTTTTTTTTAGTAATACCAACAATAATTACTTAATGGTAAGCTATTAATAATAAATAAATAAATAAATAAATAAATAAATAGTAGAACTTAGGCACACATAATTAAAGTGATTAAAAAATATGGAGAAATATATAATCATTAATAATATGCCATTAATAAAAATAAAAATAAAAATAGTTGAACTTAGGCAGACATAATTAAAGGGATTAAAAAATATAGAGAAATATATATTCATCAATAAATTGTATGAAGTAATCCATTAATAATCACTATCATGGAAATAGAACTTATTAGCTAATAACTTAATAAAAAAAAATTAAAAAAACTGACACCCATAATTAAAGAGATATTTATCAGAAAAAAATTGTAAGAAGTAACTCATTAGTAATCACTATTAGCAAAGTAGTACTTAGGGTCTGTTCATATATACTTAATTTCAGTTCTGTTTAATTCAGTTCAGCTCCAATCAGTTCAGTTCAGTTCAGTTCAGCTCCAATCAGTTCAGTTCATTTCAGCTCCAATTTTCCTCTCTCATAAAATATTCATTTCAGCTTAGTTCAGTTCCGTTCAACTCCAATCAGTTTAGTTCAGTTCAGTTCAGCTCCAATCAGTTCAGTTCAGCTCCAATCAGCAAATGTGAACAAACCCTTAAATATTTAAATGACAGAAGAAAGAAAAAAAAAGTATGTAAATAAGTAGGTGGGGGGAAGAACTTGAACCTGAGATTATCAAAGGAGTTGTGCCCATTTAGTTCCCCTAGTTAACAAAATTTGTTTATCTAGGGGCATAATCATCTTTTCAAGTATCAGTGAAGGGGTACATGCAACTTTTCATGTACTAATTGAGGGATACATGTGTAATATTCTAAATACAAGTTGCAAATAGTAATTGAACAGCTCACCAAAAGTATTGAATAAATGACCACGATTTTTTAATATATTTATAGAAATGCAACCAGATTAACAAAAAATTGTTTATCTGATAAACTTGTATCTGTCGTTATCAAAGAGGAAAGAATAAACACCCTCATCCACCAAACCAAGACCATATTTTGTTGATTAATACTCATTTTGTTGTTAATAAATGGATGAATTACCCGCAATAATTCGACCTTTGCTTCATCCACTAAAAATAAATATCACATTTTTACTACTTTATAGTAATCCGACCTTTAATGCCAATCCTTTTATAGTGGTCCCAGGTGACCGGTAACATAACAAACCTATTAAATAGATAATTTTTTTTTTTGGTTTTAAAGTACACATGTCACCACACATGATTTATCTAAGTTTTATATTAATCAAAATTGAATTAAACAAAATCGCCAACCCCCCAAACCCCATCCATTATCCCTCCTTTAGCCCTAGCCCCGCCTTTTGAAGCTACAACAACTAATCGAGGGACAAAAAATTGACAGAACGAGGAGGAGGCTAGAATTAAGATGGAGAAGAGAGATTGAAATCAGGGCGAGGGAAGAATAAGGAGGCTGGAATCAAGATGGGGGAAGAGGAGGAGGGTCAAAATCAGACCGGGAAAGAGGAGTGGCTGGAATTGAGACAAGAAAAGGGAAGGGGCTGGAATTGGGAAGGGGAGGGGCTAAGATCGGGTCGAGGAAGGGGTTTTTCGAGGGTGGTTGGTGTTTAGGAGGAGGGGGAGGGGGAGGCTGGTCGGCGCGACGATCCAATGATGGGGCAAGAAGAGGGTCAAGTTGGTGGGGTAGGTGGCCAGAGAGGATGGTTGGTTTGGAGCTGAGGGTAATTTTTTTTAATTAATTTATATATTTTTTTTCAATTTTTTTTTATTTTTTCTAATTAGATGTTGACACATGTCAAAGGAGAAGAACAACAGAGAACGAAGGAGAAGAGGAGAGAGAAAGAGAAGGAGAAGAGGAGAGAATAAAGATAGGCGGAAATAGAAGAGGGAAGCGACAACGTTTTAGGGTTTGATAAAAAGGTTTTTTTTTTTCTTAACATTATATTCTAACGAAAAATTTCGTTGGACTATAAATCTGTGGGAAAGCATTTATATCCTGACGGAATTTATTTCCGTCAGAAATTTACGACGGAATTTTTGAATTCATCGGAAATATCCGACGAAACATAAATCTGCCGGAAATTTCGCTTTTTTCGACGGAATTTCGTGTTCGTCGGAACTAGTCCATCGAAATTTGTCTATTTTCTATTAGTGAATAAATTTAGTGTTAAATAAATTGTTTAATAGGTATTAATATAAAATTTTATTATATTAACTTTATACATATATTTTCTTAGGAAAAATTAGAAATAATGAACCCAACTTTGTCGGTTTTGTTTCAATAATCCAAACTTTGGATTATTTTAGAATAATCCGAACTTTGGGGGTTGTTGATTTTCTTGAACCCCTAACCGGTCAACAAAAGTCAATGACCTATTATATCAGGTAACTTGACACGTGTCAAGTCCTGATTGGTCCAAAAAAAAAATTTAAAAAAAAAAGCTAGCTTCCCCAACCGAGATCCACCCAAACGTCCACCATCACAAGATTCACAACCAAGCCTGTAATCCCCCGTATTTTTAAATATTTTATAAATGAAAATTTATTTTATTTATAATATTTATTTGTTACTTTCCAGAATTTAATTTCAAAAGTTTCAAATTATTAATCTGGGTCGAAATTATTTGAACAAATTATTTTATGCACCTTTATTTTACAATTTATGTCCAATAACACAAGCCTAACCCATTTGTTTACTTAATCGACCCATTATTTTTATAAGGCCCAATCCCTACCACGTTCTCTCCTATAAATACCCCATGAATCCCCAAAAATTTCCCACACAAAAAGGTTAGTCTTATTTTCTCCTTTGTTTTATTAATTTGTATAATTATAATTATTGATTTATGGGTTTTGATTTTATTGTTTGAAATTAATTTAATTAGTATCAAATTGTATTTTGATGAATTTTCAGATTTTATAAATGTCATAATTTTCAGATTTTGTAAATTTTATAACATAGGGTTTTAATTATTGAAAATCATGATTTTAGGGTTTTTATGAACAATTGATTTAGAGCTTTTATAGTAATGATGTTTTGAAATTTTGGTGATTATAACTACTGATTTTGAACTTAATTCCATATTATTTTGAACATGTAAATTCGTGTTTTAATTTTTAGATTTCCGTTCGTTAATATTAATCCCGTTTTAATCCTGATCAGATTTTGAACTCATCCGATTTTGATAAAAAAGTAGTGTTTTCAATGTGGAAACAACGTTTTAAGAAAGACGCACCACCCTCTCGTGGCCAAATTCACCTCTAAATATGATTTTCGGGCAGTTTTTGATTTTAACAAAGTTTTTTTTATATACTTAAAATATTATCCTTGAGTTTGATTGATAAAATTAATTATGTTTAAAGTTAATTAAGCATAAATATATGTTTTTAATGAAGTTTTAAGTGCTGGAAATAGTTTCTAAGTACTACTTTTGATGTTTTATAAAGAGGGTTTAATCACCCATTAAAAAGGGAGATTCTTAGGGGTTTTAAAATAATTTTCAGATTTTTATTAAACTTTAAACTTGCTGTAATTTCATGTATAAGAGTGTATTTTAAGGTTTTTATGAAGAAAATTTAAAGAACTATATATAAGCCTACAATTTTAACTAAAGGAAAGGTTTTAAAGTGTTGTTTGATTTGGATTTTGAAGGTTTTAAAGTAAGTTAGTATTGTTGTAAATTTGATTGATTGAGTATTGATTGAGATGTTATTGTTTGGTTTAGGAGAGGAATTTATTGAAGGTGATTTCTAGATAGTAAAGTGGCATACCAATTCGTTTATTCAAGGTACGTACGAGTTTCGAAACCTTGCCTTTAGGTGCATGTTTAAGGACGGATCGAGAACTTAGTATCATGTATAGGGATGACTGGGTTAAATTGTTTGGTTATACATTGTGAATTTCATATGATGTGCACTATTTTATATTGCAAGTATTATTTGTGCTCTAATTATGCAAGATACGCTTAGAGGCAAAGGTATGTGATTGGTGTAATGATTAATTTATTACTCATTCATGATTATGCAAACAGGATGAGTAAAGGAAGAATTCAAGTCTTATAAGACGAGGTTAAGGTTTTGGGGTGCCTTATGCACTCAAGGTGTTTATACACCGAGGTAGTAAAGGAATAAATAATAAATGTTGTTTTTCACTAATAAATAAAGATTTGAAATTGGAAACTTGCCTTGTTTGATTGAATTGTGTTTGGAATGTTTGTATTGTTATGCATATGAGTCATCACCAAGTCTAAACATGTAAATCACGTAAAGTGCAAGATGGATGAGCAATAAAACTCTAGATTGGTGCACTTCTGGAGTAATGACAATCAGGGGTTGGGGTACACGGGGTATTAGCCGTGTACTTTTCTCGAGGCCGTCTGATCTACGAGTCTCTTATTTCAAATATATTGTTTTTAAAACTAGGAGTTGGGTGAGATCTCATACTAACTACGGTCACGGAGTCGCGCCCGTGGTCGTTGGATGTTTATTGATGTTTCCGAAAGGAGGCATGAGGTTTTTCTTTTATTGATGTTCCAAATGGAGCATGGGTAAGACAACCTTGTCTATTGTGTAATCCAATGAATAAAAATAATTATTTACCTATTATTAATTAATGGAGTCTTAGTAATATAAATAGTTGAGTCATGTGTCGAGTCTATAAAATAATGTGCGTGATGATTGATTATTAGTAGCATATATGTTAGGGATTTCTTTTATGTTTTGCAGCTTGTATGTACTCAGCTTTGTTGATTGCGTGCTTTGTGTGTCTTTCTTTGGTCATGGCTTTCGCCTTTCAATGACCTTGTGACGATCAAATTTTTACACTTGTAATATTGGGGAGCAGATTAACCACAGGTTCTTACACATGCAGCATTCATATCAGGGTTGTGGGATTTGGAGTGGAGAGTTGGTTATTGTTCGCAGTTTATTTCTTTTCATAAGTTTGAATTTATTTAAAATCTGGTTTTATTTATTTACTACTTTTGTGGGGTTTTGAATAAGGGCCTTAATGGTTCCAACTTGTAGCATTTAATTTGGTTTTGGTTATTGGTTTTGAAACTTATTTATATAACTGATTTAGTTTTTCCGCTGCTAATTTCTGATATAGCCTTAACGTTTGAACACATGGCGGTAGCACGCCAGTAATTCTCTTGAATTTTGTTCAGGGCACTCACAGGTTTAAAGAGAGAATTATTGGGGTGTTACAAAGCCCACCGCCTATTCCCTCGCCAGACCGCCACGTCTCCCCCACCCCTTGCGTCATCGGTTTCCCCCGTCTCCAAAACCCCTTCCCATTCCTCGACGCAACCACCGAAACCCCATAATAATCTCAGCCACTAAACCCCAAAGTCGCAGCCACAAAACCCCAAAATCGCAGCCACCAACCACGAAAACAGAGGTTTCACGGGTGCTTTAGGTGTTTTCGGGAGTAGGGGATAGATTTTAGGGGAGATTCGCGATTGGCGTACAAATGGTCGGATTTCGTGGTTAATTTAGGGCAATTGAGAGGAGAGAGAAAATGCAAAAAAAGGTTTCCTGGATGGGGGCAATTAGCCGGCAAGAGGAGGCTGGGGAAAGGGTAGGTTGACGAGTAGTTTTCCAGGGGAAACCCGGCGTAGTTGGGCGGACGGCCGCTGTCATTGAGAGGCTTGCTGAATTCCATGGCTGGTGGTCGACGTTAAGATTTTTCTATTTTTTTTATTTCTTATTTTTTATTTTTAACAAATAAACTTGTGACACGTGTCACTTAAAAAAAAGTAACCCATTCAACTAGTCACCGGTTTTTGGGATTGAAAAAAATCAACAACCCCTAAACTTCGGATTATTCCAAGATAATCCAAAATTGGGATTATTGAAACAAAATCCAAGAAAGTTGGGATTATTATTTCTAATTTTTGCTATTTTTTTTACTAATGTTAAATCATATAAATCTAAGTTCAAACTTATTATGAATTGGCATACATACCACTTTGGACAATGACAACTATTTTGAAACGAAGGAATATATGTATAATATATTTATTTGTTTATACTTGTACTGTTGCTTTATTTTTAAACTAACGAAGGTGTAGGCGTCGCTCGAAGTGCGCTTACGTTAAAACATGTGTGAATATGCTTGGCAATCATAGGAAGTGGAAATTGACATTACGATTAGGGACAACGATTAGAGACAAATAAAGTAGGGAGCCGCCAACAAGTTTTTAAGGAACTTGTAAACCGTTCACGGATCATAAAAGGCAACCACGATAAAGGGACAACGAAGGCAACAACGATTGACCCGTGAAGGTTACACCCCATTCATAATCCATGAGATTACTAACTCCATATGGTTCGGAACCACAAAATGAGGATCGGGGATGATGGTACGAAGTGAGTCATGGAATCACATTCGCCCGTATTGGCCTCTACTCGATTCTTATAGTGAAAAGTGATTCATGCGATCTCAAAGGTATACAAACAAAAATTCAATTTGCTCCAAACTATTATTATGCTAAATTGGTTAAATATTAATGCAGCATATAATTCTAAAATATTAGTGATCACTTGATTAAATAACAAGATTAAAAAGGATCCTAAACAGGTGTTCCAAATTATCTTATTAGGCGTGATTTTCAATTACATATTCCCTTTAAACATGCAATATGGTGATAAAAAAAAATAATAGAATAAACATTAATATTGGAAGCAATTTAACCATAATTCCAAAAATATAAAATCGTTAGAAAAATAATAGAAATAAAAGGAACATAATTCTTACTTTGATTCTGTTTGTTTGCAACTACAAAATAATAAACGAGTTAGTAACTTCAAGGAAATAATAATAAAACAATAATTAAATTAAATTAAATAAAGTAGGGTTGATTTGGGACTAAACCCTCAAACAGTTCTACCTTTCACGCCTTGGCTTATGGACAGAACCACGAGTAAAGTATGGACTCCTTGGAGTATTTGAAGAAGAAATTTTGAAATAAGAAGGGTAGGCTAGTATTTAGGTTAAAGCATAGAAGAGAGGAAAAACTAGAGAATTAATTGATGCTCCGTACATCGGAAATGAGGGGGTATTTTTATAGAGAAAATGTGCTGAGGGAACACACGGAACCCTAAAATGATAAAAACCCTAAAAAAGTATCCCGCGACACAGCAAAGTGTACCGTGACACGGGAAATCCCACCGTCAGACGGGAAACATTCTCGTGACACGGTGCACTTTTGTGTGACGCGGGAAATATTTGCAGAACGGGAGAGAAAACGCGTTAAGGGTTTACGCGGAAAGGACACGGAAACCCCTATGTCACAGCAGGTGTCCCATGTCACGGGGAACCCCACCTTCAGACGGGAAAGTTTCCCGTGACACGGTGGACTGTTGCCGTGACGTGGGAATTTTCAGTCCTCTTTTCCGTCTAAATTCATTTTTAACCCTAATTTCGTTCAGCATTTTAAGTGCCGATTGATAATTTCGAGCTATTTTCTGGTTTTATTATTATTTGGGCTAAAATAAATAAAACAATAAAAAAAAAAGGTTTGGGCTGAAATTAAAACTATGCTTTGACTAAACATCAAGACTGATCCATGGACTATTTCAAAATTGAATTTAATTAAATAAGATATTTTAAGCACTCTCGGGATTAAATACTGAACCCTACCAATAGTGGCGGTGAAAGGTTGTTCATCATCGGGTTTGGTTTTGGGGATACATTTTTAGGTGTCTATAGAAGGACTTTTTTCTTCTTCTAAATACTAGTTTTTTTACCTTTTCCATGCACGGTTACATAATAATAAGACTCGTAAATCATAATATTAATTTCAATTAAAATAAATTTAGGCCCCGTTCTTTAATGTTGCTCTGCTCTGCTGAAATCTGCTCTACTCTACTTAAATCCGATCTGCCCTGTTGTGCTCTACTTAGCTCTACTTAAAAATAACACTCAATATTGAATTACTATAATAATAATAATAATAATAAATAATAATAATAATAATAATAATAATAATAATAATAATAATAATAATAATAATAATAATAATAATAATAATAATAATTAATAATAATAATAATAATATTTATCATTATTATTATTAGTATTAAAAAATTAATATTTAATAACACTAATAATAATAATAATAATATTAATAAATATTTAATAATAGAAATAATAAATAATTAATATTTATTAATTATAATATTAATAGTAATAGTAATTAATATTTAATATTTAATAAATATAATAATAATAATAATAATAATAATAATAATAATAATAATAATAATAATAATAATATAATCTGCTCCGCTCTGCTCTGCTGACTCCTTCTCTGCTCTGCTCTGCCCAGAAACTCAAAAGAACATGGCCTTTAATTTGTTGTTTTGAAATTTGAATTCATTGAATGCGTACCCATCTGCTCTACTGACTCCTTCTCTATTTTGCTCTGCCCAGAAGCTTAAAATAAAGAACAAGGCGTTAGTTGTTTTGAAATTTGAATTCATTGAATGTGTACCCTTAAAACTCTTTTGTTAGATATATTACTTAATATATTGTATCTTTTTATAATTATGTTATTTTGTAAGGGGGAAAAAAAGAAAAAAAATGGTGGAAAATTTTTTGTTGTTAATGCAAAATGTGTACTTTAGGGATAACTCTGATGATTACTATACTATTGTTTACAGATATTATTATATTATTATCTCAAAGTTCATAGTGACAAACCATTTATTTTTTTTAGGAAAAATTGACAAAAATAATCCCAACTTTGCCTCATTTGCCCAAAATAATTCCAAATTTAGATAATTGTTTAATAACCCCAACTTTGATATAAATTTGCTTTTATTAAACCCAAGTGACCCGTAACCTATTGAAAATGTATTGTTATTTTATCTTTTTAAATGTAATGTGTACATGTCACCATGTAATTTGGTCAAAATAAGTTGTAAGTTTAATTTTTTTCTACAAGATTATTAGTAATAATTAAAAAAAGATTATTAGTAATATTTTTTTAAAGTATTAGATTATTAGTAATAATTTACGGTTAACTAATTATTTCAACAATAATTAAAAGCTATAACTATTTTAAAAATAAATGTAAGAAAACCACCAGCAACCACCGTACCCTCCTTGCCCTCCACCCTCGCCGCGCCTGCCCCCACCGCAAAGACACCTAGATTGCCCAAAACCCACACAACCTTTTTGCCGATCACTATCATCCCGTCGCAACCCCCTTATTGCGACCTTAACCCTTTCCCTTCCCTCGCAACCCCTTTTTGCGGTTAATTACCCCAATTCACAACCCCATTTATAACCACAAAACTAGAACAATTCAAGAAAGAGGTGGGGTTTAGCTGAATGAGCATAGCAATTACGACGCGCAGGCCGGGTGAGGGGTCGGAGTTAGGGTGTAACGGTAAGGGTAAGGGTAAGGGTAAGGGTGGGTTCTTTTGTTAAAGAAGTGGATTCAAGGTAGGGGAGGGGTTGTCGGGATGGAGGGAAGAGAAGGGAGGTGATTTTACCGGCACATGGAGGGATTCCTGGTGTGGGATGGAGGGCGACTTGGGCTAAGCGGCGGGGAGGGTGGTTAGGATGTTGGGGTGGTGTTTGAGTTAAGTAAATAATTATTTTTTAATTTTCTTAAAAATTCTTTACTTTTTGTAAATTTTTTTTACCAATCGTACGTTGACTGGTTGGGACTATATATTGAAGGCAAGTTCATACCAAAGTCCAGATTATTTTTTTGCAAATGAGGCAAACTTAGGAATATTTTTGTCAATTTTTCCTTTTTTTTAACAACACCTTTTTGGTGCAGCACGCCACACCGTGTGGCATGCTGCCAATTCAGCAAAAATAACGGAGTCTAATGTGTATAACAGAGTCAGATACTCACCTACAATTTCAAAAAACCCACAATTTCAAGTAACCCACAATTTCAAGTAACTTCCAATTTCAAGTATGTAACCCCTAATTTCAAGTTCTCTATCCATGTTATAATTGACCGGCACATACTCTTAGGCAATTTAATTGACTAAAATAAAATAGGACATAAGTGGGGTAGTTTAGGTATTTAAAAATTGTAAAAGAAATATAGTGGAGTTAATAGTTTATTTAAAAGTAATGAATGTGACAGAAAAGAAATAATAAAAAAAAATAGTAATGGGTTTGGGTGGGACCATGAGAGGAGAAAGATATATAAATGTAATTTTTTGGAAAAAGAGAAATTGTAACAATTATTAAAAACACGGTCGCATTTGATAAGTACAACACTTATTAAAACATAGATGGAGTAATTCATATTATAAGTAATCCCTAAATTCAAGTAGTAACCCCTAATTTCGAGCAGTAACCCCTAATTTCAAGAAAACCATATTATAAGTATTACCTAATATCCAGAAAATAAGACAAAACCAAGTAACCCATATTATAAGTAAACCACCCCCCCATTTTTTTTTTAACAAAAATAACCCTTAATTATTTCAACATTTCAAGTGACCTATATTATAAATTTCACATAATTTCAAGTAACCAATACTATCAACAACCCTTCAACCCTTTACTGTCAAATTTGTTTTTCGCCGACGATCTAATTCTATTTGCAGAGGCATCCTTAGAGCAAGCCACGGTGGTTCGGGATTGTTTGAAGCGTTTTTGTGCAGCCTCTGGGCAAAAAGTCAGTCTCCAAAAATCAAGGGTCTACTATTCTCACAATGTGACAGAGCAGCAACAACTCGTGATTAATAATGCTTTGGGGATGGATTCAACTCAAGATTTGGGTCTCTATCTAGGAATGCCTACGCTCACAAGCAGGGTTACTCAAGAAACTTATGCGCATTTGTGTGAGAAAATTGACAGGAGACTTACGGGGTGGAAAACTAAATATCTCTCTCTTGCGGGAAGGATTACTTTGGCTAAATCCACTCTCACTACTATGGCCAATTACTCAAGGCAAACAGCGAAAATTCCTCGGATTATTTGTGACAATATTGATAAAAAAAACAAGACGTTTCATTTTGGGAGGAGATGAAGAGAAAGCAAGAATTCACCTCCTCTCTTGGGACACATTGCAGCTACCACGCAATAAAGGAGGAATAGGTATTCGTTCGGCTCGCCAAGCAAATTCAGCTTTCCTTACGAAATTGGGATGGAGGGTGCTTACGGAGCCAAAGTCTTTATGGTCAAGAGTTCTTCGTCACAAATACTGTAAAGGAAGATGTGACATTGACATGTTTGAACCTTCCACAAATATGTCAAACGTTTAGAGAGGAATTACAGAAAATGCTAAGTGGGTTTCTAAGGGATCGGCAGTGGCTATTGGTGATGGAAGAAGCACCCTTTTTTGGGACCACTGCTGGGCGACAGATGTGCCTTTGAGAGACCTTATCATTGATTCGATTCCTGAAGCTTTGGATGGGGAAATTGTTGAAGAACTTTGGGAACCAGGGGCTGGGTGGAGATTGGATTTGTTTGCACATTTACTCCCACCCCACACTTTGAAACTCGTTCCTGCTCATAAAGTGATGGAGAATACAGAGTTGGGTGATCTCCGCTACTGGAAAGGCTCAAAGACAAGAGGTTTTTCAATCAAATATGCTCTATCCATTATAAAAAATGATGAGCATATTATGACAGACCCGAAGTGGGAATTGGCTTAAACTACCCCAGTTCAGCAGCGAGTCCGAGTTTTTCTTTGGCTCATTCTTCATAATAGAGTCCTCTGTAATGCTAACAGACTTCAAAGACACCTAAATGATGATCCCAGATGCTCATGGTGTGCTCATAATACTGATGAAACTCTTCTCCATCTATTTCGTGACTGTCCTATAGCAAGAAACATTTGGAAAAGTGTTGGAGGAACTGCTTGCTACCCATCCTTCTATCAAGGAGATTTGCAAGGCTGGATAACACGTAACCTTGAAGCAAATGGACTTATTTTTTCTGAAAAATGGCCCATTTGTTTTGCCTTGACTATTTGGTGGATGTGGAAGTGGCGTAACTGTGCTTTATTTGGAAGAAATGCTGAAATTCCAATTGATACAGGACTTTTTCTGAAGGCAAAAATAGAAGAAACTTGGAGGGTCTTTATGGATGATGATGAGATGACAAGCTCAAAGAAAAGAGAAGTGTTTATAAGCTGGACTGCCCCTCCCTTTGATAGGGCTGCG
Organism: Chenopodium quinoa; assembly: GCF_001683475.1. Lineage (NCBI taxonomy): Eukaryota > Viridiplantae > Streptophyta > Magnoliopsida > Caryophyllales > Amaranthaceae > Chenopodium > Chenopodium quinoa. The sequence continues at coordinate 285,356 of NW_018744662.1, forward strand.
TTAAACACTGATGGTGCAGCCCGTGGCTCTCCTGGACCAGCTGGAGGTGGAGGGGTTTTGAGAGATTGCAGAGGTCACTTTATCAGAGGTTTTGATGCGAATTTTGGGCACTGCAATGCTTACAAGGCAGAGGTCTTAGCTCTTGAATTGGGACTTCGTATGGCTCAACAACAAGGCATCACCAAGCTGATCATCCAGATGGACAACAAGGCATGTGTCGAGGCTCTTCAAAATGACCAACTTCTAGGTGGAGAGTGTGTCCACCTGCTGAGTGTTTGCCGCAACATCATCAGCTCCTTTGGTAATAAAATTCGTGTTTTTCATTGTTATAGAGAAGGTAATAAAGTAGCGGATAGGTTGGCTAATGTAGGTATAGTCCGAATTGAGGGTATAACATATTTTGATGTCCCCCCGATTGAGATACGTGACACCCTTAGGGAGGATGTTATGGGAGTTACTACTCCTCGATTTATTGCTTAATTCTAGTGTGTACTAAGGGCTTAGCCCTCCTTTGCATCAAAAAAACAACCCTTCAATAATTAAATTAAACCATATTATAATAAGTAACCTCTTTTCTTCATCTTCTACTTCAATAGATCTCAATGGCGTCGAAGATGATGACGACGAACAACCCCAACTCCATCAAATAAATCTACCCGAAAGCCCTACAACCCCGTTTTTATGCTTTTGTGACGCTAGGCGGAGCTAGGGTGGTTCTCAAGGATGAGGGATAGAGCAATAAGGGTTGGTTTCGGCTATTTTGGTGTGGGCAGGAGGTGCCGGCGATATGCATGGGTTAAGCTGTCATTGTAGCTGGGAAAGGTGGTGTCGGTGGTGGAGTTGGCTGGGTTCTGTTTTGGGGTTGTTTTTTCTTTTTATTATTTTTTTAATAAATTTTTAAATCAACAGGCAGTTGGCACATGTCAGTTATCGCCTCACTAATGAATTCCATAAAAAAAATCCGTTATAAGGTGGGGAAATTAAGTTTTTGATTTTATTGGGTATTATATTAGAAGGTTTTTATTTTATTTTGGTGTTATAATCAAATTTTAGGTTTTTTTGTGGTGTTAATTTTTAAAAAATCCATAATTTAATTATAATTTTATAATGCTACCAGTACCATACAAATGACAAGAAGTTCAACTGTATCTTTCTTTGACATAATAATTAAACCGTTAAATTCTAGCCTTCTATTAAGCTTAATTTTCCTATATCTATTAAATTTATTTCAAATATTCCGTTATATGTATAAACTGTACAATGTTATTAAAAAATAATAATAAATAATAAAAAAATATAAAAAATTGTACAATGTAAGGTATGTAAATGATGTGTGTGTTTTATTAAAAAAAATAAAATAAAAATAAAAATATGATGTGTGTGTTTTGATAATTGAATTTACAATTGCTTTTGTATTGTGTAGCAACCAAGCCACTTCATTCTATGGCGTATATGCCCAACAACTCTACATTATCATTCATTCATGCTCAACTCTACAAATTGAATCATTTAAATAACCTAATTAAATTAAACAAATACTTAAATTTTCAACTAATTATCAATGCCAATATTGCCAACTAAAATTAAATCTTGAAGGGTTGTACTCAATATTTGATATCGAATCTCATCTTACATCATTACCCAATTTTATGAGTCTCTCTAGGTCAACACTAATTTTTACTTATTATAGTTGTTGGCCAGTTATACTCAAAGAAATACATGTGTTTTTTTTTGTTTTTTTTTTTTGGCTAGAAACAGAAACATAGATTAATAAATCAACCCAGAAATACATTGATTACGCACTTATGATATAAAATCCGATTTGCTAATAATACTTACCTTCTTGTGCTGTTGAAATGATTGACGCATCTAAATAAAAAGATTGTCTTAGCTAGGCTGGCAAATGAAATAATACAATACCAAAATTGATTAAAGTTGTCTATATTATTAATACTTGAATTATAATTACTTAATTGCGTGAAAGAAAATAAATCAATGATAAGGATTTCACAACCTACTGATCTCTCTTACACGTGAATTCTCATGTATGCAAAATTATATGCTAGTCAATTATATTGTTTGTCAATTAGCAAAGTAAATTTTAACCGTTTAATCACCCAATATTGACCAATCTAAACAAGAACAGAACTGATGATTAATAACCGGTTACTCTGTGTTTAAAACCGAAAACCGAGGTAAAAAACTATATAGTTAATTAAACTGAATACATATCAAACCGCAACCCGTTTAAACCAAATTATTTACAAAGGGATCCACTTACAAACCGCAAATCGAGTTTTCAAAACACATCATTTAAAATTTAATGTTCAAAGGAATTTAAATAAAATTTAATTATGCGCACATGGATTCGCTTCCAAACTAACTCGTTTCAAACAAACACGATTATGGCCTAACCATTTACTATTCGAGTTGTTTTCGACCCAAAGGGATTTGAATCTGAATCCACATTAACCTTGGTAAATTAAACCCATTCCTAAACCGATCCATTTCAAACCAACCCAATTAAAACATGAACCATTTATTATCCTAACCGTTTATGATCTTAACTGATAAGAACCCAAATAATGCGCTACAACCTGCTTCCAAACCGAACTGTTTCAAACCAACCCGATTATAACTTGAACCGGTAATTATTTGAATCATTTACGACCCAAACCGAATGAAATTCATATAAAAATAAGCTGAAACTGAACCGGACCTAACTGAATCGACCCATCAACCAAATAATAAACCTGTCTCGAATCGACCTATTTCAAACCGAACTATCTTGACACTGGTAAATTGCTAATTGTTCGGCATACAAGTTACAACACAATTACACTTACATCAGTAGATAATCAGGGACAAGCAATCTATATATACACCTGCGACTACTATTTAGGGGATGGTTATATTGTGGTCCATCCAAATTTTTACTTTTAATTAGTTGACATGATTTTTAATTAGTTATACACCAGCGAATATACTTTGAATTAGTTGGTAGAGATTTTTACTTTTTTTTTTTTTAAGTACTTTTTCTTAGCTTTCGTTCTCATAAGTTACTAGTTTAAATCCCGTGCAACGCACGGTTTTACTTAATTAAATTATGAATCAGTGAATTATAATGTTAATACAATAATAAATTTTTTTTTCTAAAAAAAATATATATATATATTTAATTGAAACAAATACTTGAATTTCATTTCAAAAAAAAAAAAAACAAAAAATCTTGAATTAATATTATCTTGTTATCAAAAGTTATTGATTATTATTAAACATTAAAAAAAACAAAAACTTGATGATTATATCGTTTTATATGAGAATGCAATTTATAATTATAACCCGTGATAACCCGTGCAATGTAATTATATATCCACATGTCCCTATTTTGTTGGCATGTTTTGACCGGCACAATATTTTATAGCATACTATAACTGGCACCATGTTTTATAAATTTAATTGACTAATTTTTATGAAAATTAATAATCATGATTTTTAAATTTTGTTTTATATTTATGTTTATAGTTATTGAATTGTAATGTTATTACTCGTATTATATATATAATAAAAAAATCAATAAATATATAATAATAGCTAAAGTATCAAATCCTAGTTAGAGCAAAAAAACTTTCAAAGAAAAAATACGTTGTAGAATGATACGAATTACGAGAGTAGTACATTTTATTATTCTAATATATTACCTTTTTTTTCTAATATATTACCTTATTATGTGTTTGTTTATTATAAAAAATACCTATTATAAAAAATACGAAAGATATGCATATAGAATATATACTTTGAATTAGTTGGTAGAGATTTGAACATTTTTTTTAAGTACTTTTTCTTAGCTTTCATTCTTATAAGTTACTAGTTTAAATTCCGTGCAACGAACGATTTTTACTTAATTAAATTATGAATCAGTGAATTATAATGTTAATACAACAATAAATTTTTTTTTTCTAAAAAAATATATATATATTTAATTGAAACAAATACTTGAATTTCATTTCAAAAAAAAAAAAAAAAAAAAAAACATAACAAAAAATCTTGAATTAATATTATCTTGTTATCAAAAGTTATTGATTATTAAACATTTAAAAAAAACAAAAACTTGATGATTATATTGTTTTATATGAGAATGCAATTCATAATTATAACCCATGATAACCCGTGCAATGTAATTATATATCCATCTGTCCCTATTTTGTTGGCATTTTTTGACCGGCACAATATTTTATAGCATACTATAACTGGCACAATGTTTTACAAATTTAATTGACTAATTTTTATGAAAATTAATAATCATGATTTTTAAATTTTGTTTTATATTTATGTTTATAGTTATTGAATTGTAATGTTATTACTCGTATTATATATATAATAAAAAAATCAATAAATATATAATAATAGCTAAAGTATCAAATCCTGGTTAGAGCAAAAAAACTTTCAAAGAAAAAATACGTTGTGGAATGATACGAATTACGGGAGTAGTACATTTTATTATTCTAATATATTACCTTATTATGTGTTTGTTTATTATAAAAAATACCTATTATAAAAAATACGAAAGATATGCATATAGAATATATTTTGTATATAGTTGCCAAATTGAAAGTTAAATATCATAGGATATATAAAATAATATTAATGAAAATTTTGTACAAAAAAGAAAAAAAATAGAAAGAAAAAAGGGGCGGGAAAATTTTTAATTGGAACATGACAAGTGTCATGTCAAATTCGCTTTTAGTATTATGTAATTGATTGATTATGATTTTCATTCTCTGCTTGGTGCTTACTATTTAAGGGATGATTATATGGTAGTCAACTTAAAATTCAATTGGTGATACTATATAATATTTACTCCCTCTATCCATAATTTAGTGCCGGTTTTCTGTTACGCGTTCTAAAATGTTATGTCTGTTTCTAAAAATAGCATATAATAATTTTTATTCTTTTCATACAATATTCTCTACTTTTTATTATTTTCATACAATATTATCTACTTTGATCTTTTCAATAGAATATTCCCCTACTTCCACCATTCTCATTAATTACCGTATTTTTTGAGAAATAAGCACGTAATTATGGGACGGAGGGAGTAATATGTATATACACAGAGTATAACAAAAATTGATACACTTAAAATTTATAGAAGATTTTAATAAGATTTTACATGACTATATTTTTTCTAATCAGTTAATCAAAAAAATATCTTAAAGTATAGTTTGCAAATTGAGAATATTGTAAATTAGTCTTGTAATTTCTACAATATAATTATAATTTTTTAAAATTTTAATCTAACATAAAATTATTATTTTTCGAGAAACTATATAATAAGGATAAAAATTACGTAAATAAAACAAAAAATTTGATAAATCAAAATAATCATGATAATACTATTTTTGTATCAAAAATAAAGTAATATAATTAATTACTAGGAAAAAAAATATATGAAGTATGAACTATATAATCACTAAAACATTACGCTAGTTATATTTCAAACGACTATTGTAAAATTTTTATAAAAACAAGGGTAAAGGGATATATTGAGAGTTGAGACTAGTCTATTGAGATCCAATTTACTCTATAAAAAATATATTTAGTAAAAATGATATGATTAGTAAAAAAAGTTGAGTTTAGTAAAAATACTTTCTATTCAACAAAAATCAGTAAGTTGAATGAAAAAATATAACAAAGAATCGGTAAAAATTATTTTATTAGCTTAGTAAAAATAGTTTTAATTTAGCAAAAATTATTTAAATTTAGTAAAAAAAAATTTGAGTTTAGCAAAGGTAAAGTGAATGGGACCTAAATCTTCACATAACTTTTTAAATTTTTTTTATTTATCTACATATAAATCCTAGTATGTGGTATAAGAACGTTTTTGAAAAGTTTCCTGGGAAATATTTCAACAAATATATTGTTCCGGCCTCCATTTATAATTGAAATTGATTTACAAACAAAATATAACAATCATAGAAAGTGAATAAATGGCAGACAACGTAAACTCTTGTATTGAAGAAGTCAAGGAAAAACCCGTCCTTATTATCCACCGTTTACCCTCCTTCACACGCTTCTTCCACCACCGCCTCGCCACCCATTTCACTCTCCTTGATCCCGTTGCCACTGCGGGCACTGACTCCTCTGCTGTCCAATCTTACTTAAAATCCGACAGTAGTGGTGCACGTGCTCTGGTCTGTGTATGGGCCTCTCCACTAAGAAAAGACACCTTAGATTGCCTTCCCTCTTTGGAGCTTGTGGTGGTTGCTTGCGCAGGCTACAACCATATCGATCTTTCGGAATGCCGCCGTCGAGGGATCCGTGTTGCTAACGTTGGCAACGTATTCTCCGACGATGTCGCAGATTATACAGTTGGAATACTCCTTGATGTGGTCCGTAAATTTTCCGCTGCGGATCGATTTGTTCGGGTCGGGTCTTGGCCTCAACCAGGGGAATTCCCTCTTGGCTCTAGTGTGAGTGGTCTTCCCTTTTCTTAGCTTTCATTCTTATGATTTTCATGATCTGATGCTTACTATTTTTAGTAATTTGTTTAACTTTTATTACTTCTAATTTTAGAAGAATAACATCTAATGATGGCACTATTTGACAACGAGAGGTTGACTATTATTTATCTATTTTTTTTAACTAGCTGATTGAATTGATTGGTTTAACTATTTTAATTAATAGTTTGTATTAAAATGTATGGTAAATACAGAGCATAAAAAGACTACTTAATACTAATGTTATATGGATTATGCATTCATTATTTTCTAGCTTGAGTATTTTTTATTTTCACAAATTAGCTTGAACAAATTTGGTAAAAGATACTCCGTAGACAGTAGCAAAGTAGAGCAACTTAGAAAGAAAAAAAAAAAAAAAAAAAAAAAGAATTATGTCCCCTCAAGTACCTCATTGTTTTTCAAAATTAGCTTTTAGTTTTAGACAGTTAGACTACTCAAAACTCTTAATCATCATTAAACAAAACGCTCACATACGAGGATTGATTAAGTCGGAAGACTTTTCAATAGCTACAGAGAAATTGTGACCATTGTACTTATTTTCAATCTTAACTTTTTATTTTTAAATACCAATCTTGTCCATGGATCTAATTGAATTGACTTTAAACTTTTATAATAATGTAAAATATTCACAATTACAAAATCGCCATTGTTTTGAAGTTTTAACCTTCAAATTATGAAGAAAGTATCTTGAATCTAGATTGTTGTTTCATTAAAAATAACCTTAGAAGTAACTAAGGTCTACAATTTTTCTATCAAAATTAATATTACAACAAGGATGAAATTACACATCTCAAAGCACATTTTATATATTAAATATCTACAATTGTATAAGAGTAAGACTCTGTACACTTCACCTTAAAAAAATAATATTAGTAAAAATAATTTTAGTTTAGTAAAAATAAGTTCAGTTCAGTAAAAATAGTTTCAGTTCAGTAAAAATCAGTAACTGTAAAAAAGAATATAACCGAAAATCAGTAAATATAATTTTAGTTCAGCAAAAATAATTTTAGTTCAGTAAAATTAATTTCAATTCGGTAAAAATAATTTAAGTTTAGCAAAACTAATTTCAGTTCAGTAAAAATAATTTCACTTCATCAAAGATAAGGTTAAGTGAACGGGGCTTAAAATTATAAAAATTTGATATTGAGAAAATATTTTAATAGACAAGACCTAACAAGATCCTACATAATCCCACATGATTCTTTACCAACAAATCAATTATATGGCAAAGCTGATAGATTTTTTTTTTAAATTTTTTAAAATTTTGTTTATATTAACCCTAACTCACAATAATTACCTAAAAGGAACGAACCACTACACCAACGATCAACAACTACACCAACAGCTCCACCAATCCACCATAGGGAGACTAGCAAATTTACGCTACCCATGGGGATTTTTGAAACCAACAATGAAAATTTAAACCAAAACAAGGAGAAATGTATGGGTCGAAAATAGTTTAATTTTGTAGAAATTAGTCTATTTCCAGCCTAATGGCTAAATAAATTAAACCCTGGCCTAGAGGAGAAGAAGGGAGAGAGAGAGAGCACGACTAGGGTTTTAAAAGATTAGTAACTTAACATGACAACTTTTATGTTTGGCCAAACAATTTTTCTAAATCCCTAAGAAGTTAAACTCTATAAGTTACTAGTGTTGTGCCCGTGCGATGCCCGGGTTGTTTATTGAATTTAAAGATAAGTTTTTTAATCTATATGTCAAATTTTAAAATATACCATTGATACAAAATTAGTTTATTGATGTGCTTTTGTGACGATTTACTATCTAGTAGGCATGTAATGACTAATAATAATGTTGGTGGGAATGTTCGATTTAATACATTAAAAAAAACAAATAATAAATTAAATAAGATAAATGTTCAAAGCCCGTTAGGTTGACCAGAACCAAAATCTTTGGGCAAGGGTTGAATATTTCTTGACTCGTAACCTAAAATGAACTCAATCCGAGATGATTCATGACCCGATCCTAATTGACATGTTTATGTAGTAATAAAATCCTATTGGCTGTGAAGTATATTATTTTAACCGATTATTATATATTATAAATAGATGTTTTACGCTTTTTACTAATTATTTCACTCCAAAAAAATATTATGATATGAAAAATAAATTTATATGATAATTTTTGAGAATTATAATCTAATAATTTTTTTGAATAAAATTATAATTCAATTTGTATCGATCTCTGAAATATTGGTATTTTATCGAAAATAAAATTAATATTGGTATTTTATCGAAAATAAAATTCTAAACTTAAAATTTTATCCAAAAAGAATTCTTAATTAATTTGTTTTTATCTTACAAAGTTTATTTAAATCTATCTAACGTGTTGCGACACTTGACAAAAAGTTAGAACGTCAAGTGTCACAACGTCGTGACCTGGCTAAAAAATTTAGCTTTATATATTAGTTATATGATTAGATGTATGTACGCTTTTACAACTACTCTATACAAATTACTCGTTATCTTACAAATTTTAGAAGATTATTACCTTTTTTTTTTTTGTTTTTTTTTTTTCCTAATTGTACTATAAATTATCGTTTATGAATATTGCTCTGCATCTAGTTTTATACTTCGTAGTTCGTACTAGAATTAAGTATGTTAATGTCAATGGCAGATGCGTGGAAAGCGAATAGGCATAGTCGGCCTTGGAAGCATAGGTACATTGGTTGCTAATCGACTTATATCATTTGGTTGTACCATTGCATACAACTGTAGGGAGAAGAAATCCTCTGTTTCGTTTCCCTACTATGCCAATGTCTATGACTTGGCCCTCGACAGTGACATTCTCATCCTTTGTTGATAGTTAACCGAGCAAACTCACCATATAATCGACAAGAAGGTATTGACTGCTTTAGGAAAGGATGGATATGTCATTAATGTTGGCCGAGGTGCTCTAATTAACGAAAAAGAATTGGTGCAATCTTTGGTGGAAGGCGAAATTGGAGGGGCTGGTCTTGATGTATTCGAGTATGAGCCTAATATTTCGAAAGAGTTATTTGGTTTAGAGAATGTAGTCTTATCTCCTCATCGAGCTGCCTTTACTCCACAATCCTTTAAGGCTGTCGAAGACATTGTTATGGCAAATCTGAAACCTTCTATTCGAACAAGCCCTTGATCACTCCCGTAAGATTGGAGTAGAGTATATTAACAAAATTTTTCGTCTAAGTAGCATCAATTTGTTTTTCTTTTTGGTGATTAATTAGAGGGCTACAAATGCGGGCGATAAGAATCAATTTCACAATCCTCTCAAAACCGAGAGAGAAGCTCTAATCATTTGAGCCATCCATCAGTCTCAAAATAGCATCAATTTGGGCCAACTCAATGATAGAGCTTTTTTGTTTTTGTTTTTTTTTTTTTTTATAATTTATTTAAGCTTAAGATCGACATTGTATTGATATATTAATATCGATAGACGTCCATTTGAATTGTTTCTGATATTTAAAAAAATAAAAATAAAAAATATCTTGAACTATAATTTAAATATGGATAGTTGCGATGGATCTCCCTAAACCCATTTACTACGTTTTCCTACCATTTAAAAAGTATGAGAATGCTCTTATGAATAGCTTGAAAACTATTATATCCCTTAACTTAAATAGTTGTTTACCAATTTACCCCTAATTAAAATTTGATTCATATAACCTTTTCCCTTCCCATTATATTCCTTTGTATACCTCTATTGATTCATCTTCTCTCAATCACGTTTCAAAGATACTAGTACCTAGACCTGGTTATTGGGCGGGTCAGGTCAAAGAGGGTCACATTTTATAGGGTAAATATTGGGTCGGGCCAATGCGGGTCGCGGGTCAATAGTGGGTCGATAATGGGCGAGCCTACAAAATATCAATTAAAAAAATATTGGACAAAGCCGTTATTAAGTACATATGAATATAAATTTATCTATGTAATTATTTTTAAATTATCTATTTTCTTTACCAATTAAATTGGAAAAACATTTTGGCCCTATATTGACCCTGTTCAATAAAGGCCATGTCCATTAAAAGCCCTTTAAGCTTGGCCATGACCCTATTATCATTGGGCAACCCTACCCAATAACCACCTCTACTAGTACCTAACTAGATTAGTATGTGGAATGGTAATAGTTAATTTTCTTCCAATATTACTTTGTACTAATAAATACTTCGTTTGAATTATTTAGATGTTACAGAATATATGTAGTTTTGTTGTAGCTTAGTCAGAGTATTTTCCTACCGTGCAATGGTTTCTTCCAATATTAATTTATATTAATAAATAATATTTATATTTTTGAATTATTTAGATGTTATATAATATAATACTTGTAGTTTTGTAGTAGCTTAGTTAGAGTATTTTTCATAGCTTTTAAAAATTAGAGAATTTTTTCAAGATTATTACGGAGTTTATACTTAAAGTAATGTGTAAACCTTAATCATGAACAAAAATCCATTTTTCCAAATTATTACAACAAAATACCATATAATGATATACATAGTCATACAGGATTAGTGACAGACAGACAGTTACAATTAATCTTCTCGAAGGGCTAGTTATGTCTCACACTTCGCATGCGTTAGACCCCCTAGTGTTATTGAATATCTCAAACTAATAGTTTGGATTCACCTTGTTCAACGTATGGCTGTGAGAGGGTCTAACAGAATCCAATACTTAATTCATCATCAATCGCCTCTCAAAATGTGCTACCTATTTCACTAATTTATACTCCATGTTAGATGATGTTTTCTTTGTTTGTAAAGACCTCGAATGTGTGTTGTGGTCTCATGTTTGGAGGAAAGCCATCTCTCATTACCTGGTCAAGTTAATGCCTTCTAAAAATGAACAAGTTTGGGTGGAAAGAATTTTTCTTGTATATAGTAATTAATTATCTTTGTACATGTATGATGTATCATTACCCAAAATTTAAAGGAAAAATGGAAACTAAAAATCCAACCTTTGCGCGGGCAGACAATAAAAACCCAACTTTCCATTAATCTAAAAAAAAATCCAACCTTTATACCCCACCTTCTTTGACAAGTCAATTTGACCTTTAACCTGTAAAACCGGTTAAAAAGTTTTTTTTTTTTTTTTATTTCCTTCTCACTCCTCTTCTTTGTCTCTCCTGTTTACACCACCACCACTTACCCCACCCTACCCAAACCCAAAACCGAAACGCTCTTCCTCCTCCTCCACCTCTCTACACCACCACCACCTCTGCCACCACTTACCCCACCCTACCCAAAACCAGAACCGAAACCCTCTTCCTCTAACGTCCCAACCCAAGACCCCAACCACTCCTGAAAATGTCAACCTTAACACTCCAAAATCGTGGGCTTTCTCTAATGGGAAGTTAATCCTTATTTCGCACTATCATCAACCATTCATCATTACCATCGCTATTTCGCATCATCTGGTATTAAATTGGAGCATCAATTGAAGTCCTTGCTGCGATTGGTGGCCGAAATTGTTATAATTGATGGTCAGATTGTGGTTGTCAATGGCGAATTGGAGCAATCGCGGTTGGTAGCCAAGTGGGGGAGAATTAAATTTTGTTGGGTTGCAGCTTGATTGATTTCGTTGTGGTGCTATGTTGTTGGTGCGATAATGGAGTGTGGAATGGTGGTTTTAGCTTGTGTGGGTGCGTGGCTGGTGCTATGTTGTTGGTGCGATATTGGAGTATGGGACTGTTGATAAATGTGCAAAGCGTAGGGGTTGATGGTGGTTGTTGGTAGCGCTGTCGGTCAGTATTTCAGGGGAGGGAGGGATGGGCTGGTGACAGGGGAAGGTGGTGGTGGGCTGGTGGAAGGGGAAGGATTCTGAATTTTTATTTTATTTTTCTTTTAATTTTTTTTAATAATTAAAAAAAACAATTGATCTATTAGTAGCTGACACGTGGCATATAACTTACAAAAATCGGTCATCAACAGGTTATGGACCTGTCAAAGAAGGTGGGGTATAAAGGTTGGATTTTTTTGAGATTAATGAAAGGTTAGATTTTTATTGTCAGACCGCGCAAAGGTTGGATTTTTAGTTTCCATTTTTCCAAATTTAAAAAGAAAGTGAGTGGAAATATGGATGTTCTTTAATTCCACGTGATATAAGATATTAGAGTAACAATTTGCATTTAATACATATCAATTATTGAACTCAATAATTCAAGGCTCTTATATGAAATACTAGTTCTAAATCAGTTCAAATATGTTCTTTTCCATTCAATTCATAATAAATTGAAATCAATTAAAACTTCCTTTTCCTTATAACCAAAAATGGAATTTCCCATTGTCAAGCGCATCAATGAATGCTTCATCAAACCAAAGTTAGAACAATATTCCAATGAACCATATTTCTTAACTTTATGGGATTTAAGATTGCTTTCTATTCATTCCAATCAAAAAGGTCTTTTATTCACTAAACCTTCACCAAAAGATAATGAGTCTTTCTCATTTGATAACCTTTTAGAGAGTCTTAAGGACTCTCTTGCTCTCACCCTTGTCCATTTCTATCCCTTAGCCGGTCAGCTCACCACACGAATCGACGAAGACCAACAAAAATGTGTGGTCTTCGTCGATTGTAACAAGGGTCCTGGAGCTCAATTCCTCCATGCTACCCTCGATATGACCGTGTCCGATATACTCTCACCTACCTACATCCCTAAGGTTGTACACTCGTTATTCGATAATGATAAGTGTACCGAGGTTAACTTAGATGGGCGGTCTAGGCCATTGTTATCGATCCAAGTTACCGAGTTGGTAGATGGTGTATTCATAGGCTGCTCCATGAATCATGCAATTGTTGATGGAACCTCATTTTGGCATTTTTGGAAGGTATGGTCCGAGATACACAACGCGAATTCAAGGCCGATTTCTATCTCACGCCCACCGTTACTAATAGGCAAAGATTCACCCATTTTGCTATCTTTAAACAATAACGAACTCGAGGAGTTTGTTGTTCGATACGAACCTCCACCCGAGTTGATGGAGAGGATGTTTCATTTTACGTCACAGTCAATGAAGAGGCTAAAAGCGAAAGCCAACAAAGATAGTGTTAACAACGGTAGTGGTGTTATAATCTCTTCTTTACAAGCACTTGTCGCGCTTGTTTGGCGTGCAATAGTTCGAGCTTATGAACTAGTGTTATACTACAAAGCAATAAAACATAAATTACTTATCTCTTGATGCGTGAACCAAAGTGACAATAGCCGCGTCGTGGAGAACCACTGACCTAAAAGACGATTCCGCGCTACCTCCCGGTGCAGTAGACTAGAAGCGGTTGCCCTCCAGGATAAGCACGGCTCCGGAGTTTATGTGCACTCACAAACCCGACTAGAACCCAGAATACTTGCCCAGAAAACAGAACAGAAGAAACTCGTGTTTAGATAATTTGAGAGAAGAGAGATAACTGATTGTGTTATGTGTTTTTGACTGGAAAAAGCAACGAGTATATATAAGCAGTAGAAGGGAAACATGAAACGTAAAACGAGGGACGAATCTGGCTAAGAAAACGACCAGATTCATTCAAACAGTCAACAGCGGAAGCAAGAAACAAGGAATTAATTAGTCAGCTATAATCAAGGGATTAATGACTGACTTAATTCCGTAATCCCAACAGTCAGAAAAAAATATGCCCAATAGACAAAAACGAATATTCTATTTAACAAAGAAAAGGAAATAAAATTTCTCCAAAAAGATAACAAGGACCCACGCCCGCGCATTGCATTCCCCAAGACCTGAGGCCCGAGCCCGGCCCGGCCCGCGCACGCGCGCATGTGTGTGGAGTAACACTTAACTCCCACTCACTCAACTAAGTAGTGTTAAGACACTACAATATAAAAACAAGGAAAAACCTTTCCCCCCAACCAATGTGGGATTTTTCCCTTTCATTTGTTTTTCTCTCTCTCTTGTTATCCCCAACCCTCTTATCTTATATCAAGAATTTCCAACAACTAGCACCAAATGAGGTGACTAATTGTCACCTAGCAGTAAATGTTAGAAAAAGGCTAGATCTGCCACTGCCTGATGATTATTTTGGAAACGCGCTAAGTAACATCATGACTAGTACCACAACAGGTGAACTGCATAGCCAAAGTCTAGGGATGACAGCCTCATTGTTGAATGTGACTATAAGAAAATACACCAACGATAATGGGTCCATTCGTTCGGACACCCATTGGGCGGAGGCTCCGTCTTTTATTGATCTAAGTACATTTTCGGATTTGAGAAGTGTAAGGTTTGGAAGCTCGCTGAGGTTTGAGATATATTTAACGAGTTTAAGGGTCTAGGGAGAACCGTCGCGGTTAGAAGTGGTAACGGGAATAAATTTGTAGGGAAAGTGAATACTTACCTTTGATGTGAAGGTGGTGGAAGTGTTGATTTTGAGATATGTTTATTGCCTCAACAAATGGCTCTTCTTGAATCTGACCAAGAGTTCAAGGATTTTGCTTCTTTTACCATCTAAATACTACCTCCGTTACAATTTATGTGCAACGATTTGACATAAAGTAGAGAGGGAAAATGTGTAATCGTTGCACATAACCTGTGTTGGAGTTTTCTTCACTAGTAATGCAAATCGGAGTTTCATTAAGTGAGTGTGCAAGGAGTTAGAGAGGGAATGATGGAGAATGCAAGTCTAGGGGATTGATCAAGGCCGAGCTAGCAAGAAAGCTAGAGCTCGGATGCTAGGAATGCCTACGGCATGGCCGAGCTAGAGCTCGTTTCCATCAGTGGTGTCCAGCAGATCCGAGCTATAGCTCTCCTATGCGTGAGCTACTAGCTCGCTTCTTCTTTGGCTAGCTGGAGACCGAGCTATAGCTCTCATACGGGAGAGCTACTAGCTCACCCTCTGTTTTCACTTGCGGCAGTCCGAGCGAGAGCTCCCTGCGAGTGAGCTATAGCTCTCTACTCGCAAGCCCAACCGAGTATATGGGCCTTGCGTGAGGCTCAAGCTTCTTGTCTCTTTTCCTTATTACTCCTATAAATACAACTCATTCTCCTTTATTAAAAACCACGTTAATTTCATTATTGAAATAACCTAAACACAAAAACAAAAACCTACCCTTTAAGATTTGAACAGTTCTTGAGTAATTCCACGCTTCGGGTTCGGGTACACGAATTACGAAGGAGAGTTGCGTTAAACTTGGGGGGCGTGCGTCATCAGGAAACCTGTACCGGTGGTGGCGTATTTCGCTTCTAAGGCAGTGGATTATGTTCCACGGCGCGACTGTGAGTTTGAGATCTTCGACCAAGTATGTTTTCCCTTTCATCTTCTCTATTTTGTCATTGGAATCAACGGATATTCTACCAACAATTTAGAAGCGAAATAGTATTAATTTATTATACTGTTGATTCCTAGATTATTCAATTATAACTAGTATGATCGGGATGAGAATTATGATTCGGATGATCAATATATTTTTTCGAAATTGATTTGGGATCGTTAAGTCAACGTCCATTATTATTCAATGTTCAAGAACCCTAATTTTTTGGGGATAAAATTAATTTATCCATCAGATTACAATATCCGTGTTCAATGTTGGGTGGATGAATTCAGTGAAGAATGTCCAATCATTGATAATTTAATTGCAGCCCACGTTATTTAATTGTGACTCATAGTGGACTTTGTGTCAGTAAGATGAAGGAATTTATTTCCAAGTTTAGTCCATTAACAACAAGGAACCTTCGGTCAAACGGGTTTTGGAAATTTGAGAAAGGTAATGCTCATCATGTGATTCATGTCGAAGGATATTGCTGCGGGTAGTGATTGATTAACAAGGCTCGCGATAGTTCTCGGGTTTCTCCAAGCAACGAGTTTGGTCATGGTTCGTGTACTGTTTATGTGCAACTGACATACCATGATAATCGAGAGGTCGCACTAGACGGATGACATCGATGACCAATTTTGTGCCAATTATCAGGAAAGTTTCCTCTCAAATTTTATTGTTGTGACTAAATTCTAACTTTATATAATATGTTTATTATATGTGCCCCAAGTATGCATAATTTAATTATTATGATGTATTGTGTAGCAATGTGGGGCTGATTTGAGTTAGATCTTGAGACTAACTAGTATGTTAGTATTACTCTTGTTCAAGAGTGGTTTTGAGAAGGAAGGTTTCCGTAAGAGATGTTTATCTGTGGCTATCTGTTGTTGACTTGTTGTTTTACAAGTAATTTACCTCTGCTAATGTATGTTTTGTCCAATGATAATTTACTTAAACTCATGGACTTTAATGTGATTTGTCCTAGTAGATTAGGGATGATATATAAATATGTTCTATCTTATGATAGTGTTTTTATTGTTATTTTTCCTAATCATGGACAATGTTTTGTTGAGCACGGAGTATGTGATAAGCTTGTAAGTGTCCCTTTTTTAGATTAAAAAGGGATTTAGAATTATTGTTGCTTTTAATTTTTGTGATCTTAATCAGCTTTGTTCACAAACTTGAAATGTATTTAATTGGCTAGAGGTGTAGCAATTATTTTTCTTGTTGATGGTGTAGATGAGATCGGGTTGATTTCCGTGCTTATTGGCAGAATAAAAAGTTGACTTAACAAAGCTAGAATGGTCGTGCAAGTTTGAAGTGTAAGTGCCCCACATGAGGTAAGGATGGGAATTAACATTCCATATGTCTTCAAAATATTTTAATATTCTGTGAATATTAGTAATGTGGGAGTTGCAGATATGTTTCAGTTGTTTATTTGTGTAGCAAGTAGTTCACCCAAGAATTTGGTTGATACTCCCTTATTTGTTACCCGGTGCATGATTACGCTAGTAGAAAAAAAGCATTAGGCACCCCCATATGGCACCGGTTCAAGCTAAACTGGTGGCCAAAACCGGTCTGGAAATGGGCGGGATTTTACCAAAAGAGAAAAGGCACCGATTTAGCCTGAATCGGTGCCTAAAATTAAAAAGGCACCGGTTTGAACCGGTGCCATTTAAACCGGTGCCAAATTAAAAAAAAAAAAAAAAAAAACCGCGGCTTTCCTTATTCTTCTTCCTCTCTTTCTCTTTCCTTCCCTTCATTCGTTCTATCCCTTCTTTCGTTCTCTTTCATTCGTTCTGAATTGAAGTGCCTCCCCCTTTTCCCTCACCACAGCCGCCACCTTCACCGGCCACAGAGGAGTCGAAAACCACTGCCCCTCTCTGTCATTCCTCCCTTGCCCTTCTGTTTTCCCTTTCTTTCTCTTTGCTGCTTGTTCCACCACCGCGCACCACCCATTGCTGCTTGTTCCACCACCGCGCACCGCCCATTGCTGCTAGTTCCACCACCGCGCACCCATTGCTGCTTGTTCCACCACCGCGCACCGCCACTACCACTCCACCGCAGTGCTGCCTCCACCATTGCGCACCACCGTTGTTGCCCTCCTTGTCTCCTCTTAGCTGCTGCCCTCCTTTTCTCCTTCCATTCAAGGTTTCTTTTTAATTTTTTTTTACATTATTTTCCAATTATATAATTATATATTAATTTATTTTTCATTTTGAACCATTGTTAGTAAATTAAAATTTAGGTTTGCATATAATTTTTCTCAATTTTAGGTTTGAATATAATTGTGAAATTGTGAAAATATTAGAGATTAGTAACCTTGTTACTCAATTAGTTGGATTTTATTATGTTTTAATGGTTAATTTAATGTGTTTTGGTGGATAATTTTAAAATAATTATAGAATATGTACTTAAATAGGTGAAATTTGGTATTTTACTTTTAATGGTTAGTTTGAAGTTGTTTTGATGGATTATTTTGAATAAGTTAGAGATTAGTTAACTTTGTTATTAAATTAGTTGAATTTTGGAATGTTTAAATGGTTAATATTAAGTTGTTTTGATGGGTATATTTGAATTAATTTGAGATTAGTAACCTTGTTAGTTTAGCAATTGTTAGTTCAATGAATGATGTGTTTTAGCTTATAAATAAATTAGTGAATTGACATGTAATTAGAAAGAAATAGTACATACCTTATATTTAACCTAATTTTTGTTTATTTTTTTTTTAATAGATTTGTGAATTGAAGCACGAGTTTAATTAGCTTGAGGATCACATATTGAGCTCAAGTGGGTAGTTGCTATATTGGTATGACTTATAAACTTTACTTAGCTATATTTCTTTCTATTTATCCATTTAATAAAAGTTTATTCATGAAATTGCAACTTGTGTATTGTTTAATTGCAAATAAATACAACAATATATAGAATACCTGCATCATCATATGCCTAGATACCCGTTCAAGGCTTTCTCGTTAGGAGAAAGTCTTGAATAGTCCCCGGTTGGGACTGTTCTTGAATGTGTACTCTCACTTAGATGGTGAATGTATGTTTTCTTTTCGATTTTAAGGAACATCTTGGCTTACCATTTCCTCACTATGTTCTCTGGGTACATATGTGGGTAATTAATTATCAACATCGTGTACTTGGAGAACTAGGGGGAAATGCTGTCGGATTTTCCTTAAAATTGAAAAGTTGACATACATTCACTAGTGAGAGTAGACATTCAAGGATGGGTTAGGTTGGAGTGATAAGGACCCTTTGGAAACATGTATTTTTTCACTATATGAATGGTATATTCACGTTTTGTACTTGAATTTGATTTACATAAAATATGTAGCACTTACACATTATAAATTATATGGTGCTATATATGTTTAGAGACAATTTACTAAATGGAGAAGGATCGTGGTTGGATGTATGGTAGACGCGATACATTGGAATTTTGGAATGGGGTTGAAGAGTTTTGCGAGAGGGATTTAGCTTATCAACGCAAACTGGGTGGCAAAGGCCTTTATTGTCCTTGTGTTTATTGTAATAATGTGAATGTGGTCGACAGTGTTGAAATCATTAGAGATCGTGTATTATGTCGTGGGTTTAGGCAATTATACCATATGTGGATTTGGCACGGAGAAAGTGGAGAGTACATTGGGGATCTTGATCGGAATGATGTGCGTGTTAGAAGCAATGAGATTCATGTGGACGAGGAATACGAGAATGATGACTATATTGTTGCATAATAAGAGGTTTGTTGATTGGTTTCTTGATCAAGTAATGAGTGGATTGAATGATATTAATGTGACCGATACAGTACGGTGGCTTGCGTACGGTCCTAGGGATGATGTCCGTTCATTTGAGGGATATGACATCAATGGGTACACTTTTTGGACCGAGGGTCGTGATTTGAAATCTTCCTCCACCCAAAACAGTGGTGTAACTCTTGTGGCATCGTCAAGGGAGTTTGCAAGTTCTAAGGATAAATCACCTGTCGATGCAGAGTTGTCATACTATGGTCGAATTCAAGAAATATGGGAGCTTGATTATTGTGACTTCACGGTTGCTCTTTTCAAGTGTAAGTGGGTTGATAATATCAGGCGTAACGTCAAATATGAGGACTTTACTCTTGTAGATCGTGGCCACTTTAATGATAGTACGGAACCATTTATCCTTGCATCTCAAGCTAAGCAAGTGTTCTACGTAACTGACCCAATTGATTCAGAATGGTCTATAGTGCTAGCTGGCAAAAGAAGAATCCTAGGCATTGGAGATGTTGAGGATGAGGAAGAATATGATGCGTTTTATGATTTAGCACCTTTCACTGTTCCTAGACCTGTTGTACTAAATTACATAGACAACGAAGCAGGTTATATGCGATCAGACCACAACGAAGGAATTTCAGAATGAGGTAGTTTGATTAAAAGTTAGTAATGGTTTCATTGAAAATATAGTTTAGTTATCATGTATATAGGAGCATAAGTAGGAGAAAATGACATAGTTGTAGTTTAAAATTGCCTAAGTGTACTCATTATCATGCATATACAAGGTTATAGGACCATAAGTAGGTGAAAATGGTTTAAATAGCTTCTACTTAACCCAATTCTTTTGTTTTGTGTATGAACTAACATTTATTCATTCTAACAACCTATATTCAATATATTAACATGTTTTTAGTTTGAAATTGCCTAAGTGTACTCATTATCATGCATATACAAGGTTATAGGACCATAAGTAGGTGAAAATGGCTTAAATAGCTTCTACTTAACCCAACTCCTATGTTTTGTGTATGAACTAACATTTATTCATTCTAACAACCTATATTCATTATATTTAACATGTTTGTAGATTTAAATTGCCATTTTTTACTCATTATCATGCATATACAAGGTTATAGGACCATAATAAGTAGGTGAAAATGGCTGAAATAGCTTCTACTTAACCATAATAACTATCATGCATATACTTTACTATACACTAATATTGTTTTATGATTGCTTTGACAGGTGCTTATATCTCATGGCGCACGATCATGATCCTCATTGAGTAGAGGACATTGACGATGATGAGTATGAGGACGAGTACGAGGATGAGGACGAGGACGATGATGATGTGCCTTACAAAGTGAATAAGGAGGATGACTTGGATGAGCCAGAGGATCAGGCTCAAGATGAGTTCGAGCGTAGGCTTGACGATTTTGAAATTTCAGCTGAACGTGCACCGCCTATTGTAAATACTGCACGTGAGATTGTTGGTGAGAACCCGACTCCTAAAAGTCAAGGCCAAGAACAATATGAAAACAACACAGGTGGTGGAGGGGGGGAAAAGGCACCGGCTCAAAGAAAAAGAAGGGGTCCGACGAGAAGCTTTAAGAAATCGGACGGTCCCATGGTCTTGGAGTATGACAACAACGGCCAACCCGGGCCCAAATGGCGTCGACAATATGCTAATCAAGTTGGCATATGTTCGCGGAAAATCCCCATTACACTTGTAATGCGGCAAGTACCTCCGGGTTTGATTCAAACATTTTGGGATGATACAAGGGTAAGTGTTTTTTTGGCACAGTTATACAATTTAAGATACCTTAACCTTATGGTTGTTACTAAATAGAAACTAATAATCGGTTTTAATATGTGCTTGCAGAGGCTGTTTTCTATTCCTAATGATCCCGAGAAGAGAAGGGTGTTTGAATCTTTATTAGCGGAAAGATTCAGAGGCTTTAAGACCAAGTTGACTAATCGGTGGATCTACAAGAATAAGAAGAAATCAAAGAAGAAGAATGCTGATGAGGATGACCGTCTCCCGTGGAAAATATGGTCGACCATGTCAAAAGATGATTGGGAAGAATTCGTTAGAATAAAGACTCAAAAGAAAGCCATTGTAAGTTTGTGTAAATCTGATCTCAATTGAATAATAGCTTGACACTTTTTGTAGCAATGAGACTAACATTTTTAGTTTTGTAGGAACTTCGAGAGCAAAATAAAAAGAATGCAGAAAAGAAGGAATACGTCCATCGTATGGGTCCTAAGACTTTTGGTGAAAAGAGACCTGAGTGGGTCGATTCGGGTTTATACCCTAAAGCGCTTCTAGTGGCATCGAAGGAACCCTCTAGTTCCACGATCACTACATTGGTGAGTCGTGCCGGTGATTTCTTTTGTTCTCTCCATACGTTTGATAAGGAAACCGGAAAATGGGTCATCAAGGGTCCGGAAGCCAAAAAACTGGCGGATAAGCTTGTAAGTTACCTATGAATTGTTGAAATTAAGTCACTTTTGCATCTAAATCACTGTACAAACCATTAACTGTTTTACTGACCTCATTTTTCCTTATGCTATAGATTGAGAACACTCAAGAGATGGTGGAGGGCAAATTTGAACCAAGTGTGGAGAATGACCCTTTCACCATGGCTTTGGGAAGGTTATACCATCCAGGACGAGTAGTAGGTTCGGGAGGGTCATTGCTTGGATGGAATAAGGTGATGGGTCCCGAATACACAAAATCGGGTAGATCTCGAGCCAGTGTTAACTCACCGGGGGAGTTGGACGCCAATGTGGCATCAATTAAGGAACAAGTACGCAACGAGTTAGTTGGTGAATTGAATGCTTGGGCGAAGCTGATGAACTTACCGACTTTGCCGTTCCTTACGAGTACCTCGGTGGACTCATGTTCTGAACCAAAAGGACAAGGAGAAGGTGATAGACATGGAGGAGATGAGATACGTGGTGAAGATGTGCCACCTGAGGTAAAATCAATTGGGTTATTAAAAGTTTTAAAATATTGAGTTAATTGAGATTTGAGGTGCAATGATTGATGTACTGTTGCAGGTTCCTACTCCTACACATGCGGACTCGAGGGAGCTTGAAAATCCAACACCGCATGAATTTCCAGAGTTACAGGTGATTTATAACCCTCTACCTTAATGAATTTTGTTATATTATCTATGTTGTTGTAAAAGTCCTATTTAACTATCTTCTTTTTATATATATACTTGTGTAGGAAGACACCCGGTGTGCACTTCTAGCCCCGGGGCACGCAAATAGTACAGCGTTGAGTTGGGTGGCGTATGGTAGTGCCTAACCGACGACGGGTGCTACGGTGGGGCCACATCATTACTCGGTTGGGATCGATTCAGTAGTTGCGGGGTTCGAAGACATCCCACTACCCGTACCGATAGAGGAGGTTGAGATAACAACGCTTCGGCAAGTTGTAGGTAGCTTCGTTGATTGGCCACGTGCATGGGTGAAGTTGATTAATAAGGAGGAAAATTATTTAGTTCTCAAATTTTGTTAGTGTTAAACCGTTAGGCACTCTTAAAATAAAACCGCAAAATATTTTATTTTTTTTTTACAATATGCAAGGTCCGCCAAATTGATTTAAAATTGCTCAATTTTTTTTTTTAAAAAAAATGCAAGTTCTGACGCCCCGGGATACCCGAGGGAGCCACCCCCGCTGCCGGAACAGCGAAGGCAGCCTGCGCCGAGGCCACAGCAGCCCCGGCAGCCGCATGCCAAGGATGTAGCAGCCACAGCAGGTGGCTGCCATGTCTGCTGCAGCCTCGACAGCAGCCTGCCTGGGCTGCTACAGCCTCGGCAGCACCTGCCTGTGCTGCTACAGCCTTGGCAGCCACCTGTCGAGGCAACAGCAACCTAGGCAGGCTGCTGCCGAGGCTGCAGCAGACATGACAGCCACCTGTCGTGGCTGCTACAACCTTGGCATGCGGCTGCCGGGGCTGCCTTAGCTGTTCCGGAATCGGGGGCGGCTCCCTTGGGTGTCACGGGGCGGCGGAACTTGCATATTTAAAAAAAAAATTTAGCATTTTTAAGAAAATAAAGACATTTTGAGCCGAAATGGCTTTTCACTTGCCTATTTTCTTCATTTCTCAACTTATAAACTCCTTGCATCTCAAAACAACTCATAATGACATATTTATAAGTGGTTATCATTTGAAATTACATAAAAATCTCCAAGTTCTAAGGTTTTGGGTCCAATTCATCAAAATCAAGGTCATTTGAGCCGAAATGGCTACTCACTTGCCTATTTTCTTCATTTCTCAAATAATAAACTTATACATTCTCAAACTATATCATAATTTCATATGTATAAGTGATTGTGAGTTTAAATTGCATAAAAGAAGCTAAGTTCTAAGTTTTTTGGCAATTTTAAAAAAATAAAGCCATTTTGAGCTGAAATGGCTACTCACTTGCCTATTTTCTTCATTTCTCAACTTATAAACTCGTTGCATCTCAAAAAAACTCATAATGACATATTTATAAGTGGTTGTCATTTGAAATTACATAAAAATCGACAAGTTCTAAGGTTTTGGGTCCAAAACATCAAAATCAAGGTCATTTGAGCCGAAATGGCTACTCACTTGCCTATTTTCTTCATTTCTCAAATAATAAACTTATACATTCTCAAACCATATCATAATTACATATGTATAAATGATTGTGAGTTGAAATTGCATAAAAGAAGCAAAGTTCTAACTTTTTTGGCGCATTTCATCAAAATAAAGCCAGTTTGAGCCAATTGGCTACTCACTTGCCTATTTTCTTCATTTCTCAACTAATAAACTTATAAATTCTCAAACCATATCATAATTACATATTTTATTAGTGATTGTTTGTTGAAATTACATAAAAGAAGCAAATTTCTAATTTGGGCCCATTTCATCAAAATAAAGCCATTTTCTTCATTTCTCAACTTATAAACTTATTCTTTCTCAAACTATTTCAGATTTTGCATGGAATAAAAACTTCAAAGAGAAAGAGGGTGGAGAAGCCTAAAAGAATTTATCAACCTAAGAAGAAGCTAAGTGAACAATGGTCCAAGAGTGAACAAGCGTCGAAGTTGCACTCTTCGAAAGGTTCACCCATGCCACCTACTCCACCTGTTGAAGACATTGTTCTTCAATCGCTCTTTGCTGACATGACCTTTCTTCACAACCGTGCTTGTCATTTGGTCGATCCCATGGAAGTTGCACTTCCTAAGGAAATGTTCCACTATGATGAGGATGCAGTTGCATGGATCGGCAAAGAAGATGTGAAGGAATTTCTACGTGGTGCAAAGCTTAACATTTCCCTCATTCAAACATTCATGAGGTACTTCAATGCCCACATAATCTATACTTTTTTCAAGTTATTCAAATTGATGGTGATTATCCTACATCTCATTAATTATTTAATGTTCATGCACGCAGAGCACTACAGGAGCACTTAACTGACACTAATTCTCCTTGTAAAGTTGGGTGGTTATGCCCCGAGCAGTTATCCACTACTAGAATCATAGGAAACCCTCATGATGTGTTGTATTATATTGAACAGAGTATCAGGGAATCAGAGCGTGCGGGAGTCAAGTTCATATTCGCCCCATGTTATAGAGAGTAAGTCTAACCATGACAAATTCAATCGATTTGGCCTCATTATATGTTGACTCCTAAATATTAATTGTCTTGTCTATTTTGAACTTATGTAGGGAGCATTGGAGCCTCATGGTGATTTGTAATTCCACTAACACAATTTATCACCTTGATTCAGCTCGATCATCGGAGAAGTGGCTCGTGAAGTCTATATTGCAAAAGTAAATATATATAGCAACCTAGTGATGATTATTGCTAATAATAACTAATTTAGCAATCATACGACTAATCAGATTTGAATGTACTTTTTTTCACTACAGTGTTATGAAGAAGCTACATTGTCGTGCTCCAAAGGGTCCAACATGGAAGTCACCGTTGGTAATTTACATGATATTGTGATTATTTTGAAAATCTATAATAGTAAATATTTGCTCATTTCCTTTGCATGTTTCACTGATGTGATTTGTTTGTCATATGCTAGTGCGCACAACAACAGAATGGACTTGATTGTGCTTTGTATGTGATGAGATTCATGCTTGACATTGTGACTCATTGTACGGACACTCAACAGCTTGATGAGGTAAGTCCTAAAACTTATTGAAATGCTATATTGATGTGATTTATAGCCTTATACACCTAATATTACCCAACAATGGCATGTTATGACAAACAAAAAGGGTATTTCACAAGAAAGGTAGAAAATAGGTTGAATAGAAGTCATATGGGCCATATTTGGGCCATTTTGTTATAATATGCTCTTTTGATGTGATTTCTTTCCTTATACACCTATAACTAGATAATATTGACATGTTATGAGATAAATAAAGTTCATTTAATAAGAAATGTAGGAAATGGGCAAAGTAAAGTCATATAGGCCATATTCGGGCCATTTTGAATAAAAAAGCGTCATAAACCTTAATAAAATACTCTCCTATACAATTTTAGGGATTAACACATACAACTACCCAACATTGACATGTTATGAGAAAGAAATAGTTCATTTGATAAGTAATGTAGGAAATGGGCTACATAGAAGTCATATAGGCCCTATTTGGGCCATGTTGAGTAAAATGCTTTGTTAAACTTATTAAAATGCTATATTAATGTGATTTCTAGCCTTAGACACCTAATATTACCCAACAATGACATGTTATGAGAAACAAAAAGGTAGAAAATGGGCTGAATAGAAGTCATATGGGCCATATTAGGGCCATTTTGTGTTAATATGCTCTTTTGATGTGATTTCTTTCCTTATACACCTATAACTAGATAATATTGACATGTTATGAGATAAATAAAGTTCATTTAATAAGAAAATGTAGGAAATGGGCAAAGTAAAGTCATATAGGCCATATTCGGGCCACTTTGAGTAAAAAGCGTCATTAACCTTAATAAAATGCTCTCCTATACAATTTTAGGTCTTACACACATATAACTACCCAACATTGACATGTTATGAGAAAGAAATAGTTCATTTAATAAGTAATGTAGGAAATGGGCTACATAGAAGTCATATAGGTAATATTTGATAAAATACATATTGTTTTGCCTAATTAATTAATTTTAACATAATGTTTTTGTATTTCAAGTTTTGCAAAGTCCAAAAGTATGGTCCGTTGACAATCAAGGAGCTTAATGAAGTTCTTGACGTGTTGGCGTCTTTTATCACCTTCAACATGTAAATGGCATTGTAATTGTAAATTATTTATGTTAACTTTTGAACTATGTAACTTATTATTCATTATATATTTACTTACTATTATTTGTATATGTAAGCAACTTTTTTTTTGTATTGCGTTTGGGAATATTTATATCCATATATATAATTAAATTCTTGTTTTTAATATTATTTTTGTATCTTATTATAATAATTAATAATATTATTATTAGTTATTATAATAATAATATTATTAATTATATTTAATATAATTGCTGGAATTACAGGTTATTATTATTGCTGGAAACAGGTTTTTTTTTTAAATATTATTGCACAAAAATTGGAAAAAAAAAAACAAAAAAAAAAATATTTGGTCAATAGGCACCGGTTAGGCACGAACCGGTGCCTAAAATAGCTACCACCAAAAAAAAAATTGGCGGGAGAGTTGTTAAAGGCACCAGGTAACCGGTGCCTAATTGGGCATATAGCACCGGTTAACCGGTGCCTATTTTACCCTATGGCACCGGTTTTGAACCGGTGCCAAACCAAAAAGTGGGTTTTTGGCACCCCCCCCCCATAGGCAGCGGTTCAAACCGGTGCCTTAGACCGGGTTTGAACCGCTGCCAAAGTCCTATTTTCACCTAGTGTTATTCTCATGTGGTATCTGTGATGCGGGGGTTTCCAATAATAAAGAATTGATTTCTATATATGTTTCACGTAAAGAAAGAAGGCTTGTGGGACTGTGGGTGATATGTATACTGAATATCTGCTACGTTTATCATGCATGACCTAGATATGCTAAATCCTGTGAAATGTCTCAAGTATATGATTTCCTATGACATGGCATGTTAGTTTTGCACGTTCATAGAATTTGAATTTGTTCCAGTTTCCTAAGCTTTATTCTGAAATTGATGAGTTCATCAGCTAAGGTGTATTTGATTAAAGCTTGAACTAGTTGTGTATCATCTTGATTTTACTTTCTTGATCGAAAGTTGTATGTAGATGGTTTGTTGTGTGGTATATATTCAAGTAGTGGTGGATGGAAAAATCCTGAACCATATGGGTAAACCTTGATTAACTAGTTGTGGAAAGAAGCATGTTAACGCGAGTTGTGCGCTCCTTTGAGTCTGATATGTTTGAGAAGAGTATATCTTGTCTTGCTATTAAAAATCCATCTGTTGTAAGTAACTTTCAAGGTGAGTTGAAAGGAGGTTGATTGGAAATGAGCTGAAGGTAAGATACTGTGATGTCAGGATTTATTCTGTAAGTTTGGTGCTGACCCACATTTATGACTCACCTGGTTTGTTCTAAGTTTGTCTGTTTTGCAGTATGGTTGCTTAAGCTTCCTAGCGTGTTTGATTGTAAATCAAGGGTATGTATTTAAAACGCATGCACAGATGACAACTTAGAAGATGAGGTATTTTTGCTCATGAGGTTATATCCTTTGTGATATGTATAGTGAGTGGGGGTTAGATTTGAGTACTCTAACTTGTTATGTTAAGTTTTTCTTGGCATGTGAGTTGAACTTCTTGATGCATGTGTGATGTTACTATGGTTCGCATTGATAGAGTTCATTTGCTAGAATGATCATAAGTTGTTAACTTCACATGCATGTTGTTTATTGAGATAAAGATGTATATGTGTCTCTAAGCCAAGAAACAAATACAAGATAAGGAGATAAGCAGAATAGTTCTAGGCAGTATGCCAATGAACTAATAAAGGTACGCATCAATCTCATTATTGTGATGTAGAGAAAGTGGTTTGGTAAATTATATATCATGCCTAAGCCATAGTTATTTTATTATTTGGCCTTGATGTTTAATTCAAATGTGCTAATGTTTTGCAATCTAAATGATGAACAAACTATTCTTGACGTGTAGTGGTTTTGTTGTGAACTATATTGTTCATTCTGTTTGTCAAGAGAGAATTACTCAATTATTGTTGAGTTTCAGTTAGTACAGGGATGAAGGTTAAAGTGGGAAATTTTCTCAAGTACCTATCCAGTAAATTCTAAGAGACAATGATTGAATGAACAACGATGATTAGTTGAACCTCTTCAGTGTATGATTTTAACATGATGAAGGGTGGTGCTCTGTTTCGAGTGAGCTGCAAAACAAATTGTTGTACACTATCCATTATGAAGCAAAGGTTCATTAGATTGGATGACGTGTGTCAAGAAGATGATTGTTGCAAAAATTAATCTCTAGAAGTTTTTCCATTGTGGGGGTAAGTTGATCCTCATGTTCTCTACATTATTTTTCACAAGTGTCTATGTATGTTGTCAGGAACTACAGATGTAGTGACAAAGTTAGACAGATCTTGTGGAGGTGATACTCATATTAGAGTACGTGAAAGCAAAGAAGAATCAAGCAAGTCCTTATACTAGGATGAAGCACAGGTAAGTGCTTGATTGTCTAAGAGAATATATTTAAGATCTTGTGGGGTATTTTAAATTATTCTAGCGACGAAGTTTAAAATTGAGTCTACGTCCTGAAGTGATCTGGCTTGATAACCCTCTAATTTATATGGTTATGAGATGCTTTGGTAGGCTTGTTGCTTGATGTTTGCAGGTTGAGATTTAAGTGCTCTTAATATGTCCATAACCCAGATTGGGTGGTCAATTGAGACAGCTTACATGGACACACCGAAGTGTTTTAATTTATTGAACTTTTGTTCTGAATGGGTCTAGAGCCTTGTTTTGGTTGACTCATTGTTGGATTTACACCATTTATGTTTATTGAATCTATAACTTTTTTCAGTGGTTTGTTGATCAGGTGGATTCAGTAAGGTTGAGCGTGGCTCTTAATGTCATTTGTCCAGTTATTCTTTGAGCAGGGATTGATAATGGTTCTTAAGTTGATTTAAGACCATTAGCCCAGTGGCTCTTAGAGTAGGATTGATAATGACACCGAAGGTGGAAGGTTGAGCATTGATTGCTCTTAATACTACTAGCCTAGTTGCTTGAGAGTAGGGAACGATAGTGATCCTTAAATGAATTAGAATCACTAGCCCAGTTACTACTCGAGTAGGGAACGATAGTGGTACCGAATGAATGAGGTTGGGAGTATTCCTTAATGCATCTAGCCTAAGAGCTCATTGAGCAGTGGATTGATAGATGCACCGTCGAGTTGATAGGGTTGAACTTTTTTGTTCTTAATGTTCTTATTCCATTGCACATAAAATCTTGGGTTTGCAAGGCGCTTGAATGTGTTTAAGCCTACAAGGAAAGACCCTAGATGTGCTGGGAATGTGTAATTTATACACAGACGGAACACCTGCGTGAGTACGAGGGGTGGCCTCCTTCAAGGGAAAATTGTGGTGTAGTTTTCCTGAAGTACTCATGAGAGCCCAAGGTGTTGGCCAAGACTGGCGGAGTTGCTCAAGTTCAAAAGGTGAAGTATGTGATACATGTTCCTTCCTCGCTCCTGGGAGTTCAAACCTTTGGATACTCACCAGAAGAGTGTTGAATACCTGTGTCACTAAGGCGTTAGTTCAAACCTTATGGATACTAGTGCTTAAGTACCTAAACTTTCATTTTACTGTTCAGATTTCATGATCTCATGTCCGTTTTGCATTAGTGGGGGATTGTTGGAGTTTTCCTCACTAGTAATGCAAATCGAAGTTTCATCAAGTGAGTGTGCAAAGAGTTAGAGAGGGAATGATGGAGAATGCAAGTCTAGGGGATTGATCAAGGCCAAGCTAGCAAGAGAGCTAGAGCTCGGATGCTGGGAACGCCTACGGCATGGCCGAGCTAGAGCTCGTTGCCATAAGTGGTGTGCAGTAGATCCGAGCTATAACTCTCCTACGAGTGAGCTACTAGCTCGCTTCTTCTTTGGCTAGCTGGAGACTCGAGCTATAGCTCTCATACGGGAGAGCTACTAGCTCGCCCCCTGTTTTCACTTGCGGCAGTCCGAACGAGAGCTTCCTGCGAGTGAGCTATAGCTCTCTACTCCAAGCCCAACCGAGTATATGGGCCTTGCGTGAGGCTCAAGCTGCTTGTCTCTTTTCCTTATTACTCCTATAAATACAACTCATTGGCCTTTATTAAAAACCACGTTAATTTCATTATTGAAATAACCTAAACACAAAAACAAAAACCTACCCTTTGAGATCTGAACAGTTCTTGAGTAATTCCACGCTTCGGGTTCGGGTACAAGAATTATGAAGGAGAGTTGCGTTAAACTTGGGGGGCGTGCGTCATCAGGAAACCTGTACCGGTGGTGGCGTATTTCGCTTCTAAGGCAGTGGATTATGGTCCACGGCGCGACTGTGAGTTTGAGATCTTCGACCAAGTATTTTTTTCCCTTTCATCTTCTCTATTTTGTCATTGGAATCAACAGGTATTTTACCAACAACCTGTAACGTGTAATGGAGGTAGTAGTAATAATCTCGTACCAAATGAGGTGACTAGTATCATAGCAAGTGAACTGCTTAGCCAAACTTGTATGCATTTTTTTTTATTTTTTCCAATAATGTATTTCTTTTATATAGCAACCCTTTGAAAAGCGTGTTGCATTTATTTTAAAAGGCACCATGGAATAGTTGTGTAATTTCAACATCAAGAAAATGTGGAGGAAATGATTTACTTTCTCCATTTTATAATAATAAACGCAATTAAACTTGGTACATTTGTTAAGGCATTAATTTGACAAGTAAATATAACGAATTAACTATTAGGAAAATTTGAAATACACCACCAATAATAATACCCTTTTTTTTTTTACAAAAATCACCAGCAATTTTTTTTTAAATTTTATTTTACCACTAACTTATCTTTAAAACCTTAAAAACTACCACCATGACGTCACTGTGGGCTTCTCTAATTAACTTCTTCTTAATTTACCTCTTTTATCCTCTCCATTCTCACGATTCTCTCCCATGTTCCCCAACTACTTCCCTCTCTCCTCTTTTCTTTTTCTTTCGCAAATCACCTAGGCAATAATTAGGGTTTAAATGTGTAATTTGTTCTTCAAGCCAATAAAAAATGCAACACCGAGTGCATAATCATGTTATTAGGAATGTAATTAGGGTTTTTAAAATCAATTTGGGGGTTTTTAATTGAAATTAGAGTTTATAAATTACATTTGGGGTTTTGATAATGGGGTCGTATTGTATCAAAATTGGTTCTTATTTTGGGATTTGTTGGCAATTAAGGATGTAATTTGATCTTTGTACGAAATCTAGGGTTTTCCACAACCAATTAAATAACAAAAATTACCTTGATTTTGTCATTTTCCTAGCTGAATTTCAACACCATAATCTAAACCTTAGTCCCTCCCACTCCAATGCATCTAATTTGTCCACGCTTTTGGCCCCGCGCTGTTTTTTTTCAGAGAAAAATAGTGAAAATCCTAATTTTAGAAATAAAAAAGATAGAGAGAAAGAGAAGTGACAAATGTAGAGTTTCACATTCAATTTGGGTGGATGAGAATTCAGTAGTGACTAGTGAGTGTTAGTGAGGAGAGAGGGAAGTTATTAGGGGAACAGGGAAAAGAATCATGAGAATAGAGAAGGAAAAGGTGGAAAAATAAGAAGAAGGTTATTAGTGGGGCCCAAAGTGACGTGATGTAGGTGGGTTGGAGAAAATAGGTGGTAATTTTTAAGATTTTTAAAAATAGTTGGTAGTAAAATAAAAAGAAAAACTGTTGATGGTTTTGTAAAAAAATGGGTGTAATTATTGGTGGTATTATTCAAATTTTCCTAATTATTATTAGTAAAAACTATGAAAAAAAAAAGTTCATATTGTAAAATTTTATACAAAATTTTTCATTAAGTTTTTTTCTTATAATATATTAACAAAAAAGAATATTAAAAAGAAGTGTGAATAATGACAAAGTCAAAAGGTGTCAACTAAATAAAAAGATGTAGTATAATGATTGTTCATTTTTGCGTTACAAGAAAAATGAAATGGAAGAAGTAAGTTAGTAAAGACAAACAACAAAAAGACCAAACAAACCATGGTGAGCATGGACATGCAAATCTAGAAAAATAATCATTGAGACCCACAAATAATATTGGACAAATAATTTAACCATCAAAAAACTTGTCTATTAACTTTTAAAATTATTTGTCCAATTTTATAGCAGTTATATTCAACAAAGTTTCATAGAAAATTTGTTGATGCAATTGGTCGTTCATGCACTCGTGTAGTGATCGAACTTATTAACCAAATATGTAAGTGGATTGTTAAAGTCCAAGATTTGCTTATATACTTTATTTACATACGCCCCTTTATACATGAGTATGTTGAGTTTATAGTGTAGATGTAATATGGGCTCTATCCAAACCTGCGAGTTCAGGTCAGCGGGTTGACTTTTGGTCAAATTTTGAGTTATTTGGGTAGTTTGGTTCAAGTGTCTTAAGATTATTTGGATCATTGCAAATTATGATAAATGGGTCAAATTATGTAATTTAGGTTTGAAATATGGTCTAGTCAAGAATTGATATGTCTAGCTCCATCATATCCAACATATAATATTCCACCTTGAAAGGAGGGTTTGACAAATTTGTTACTTTTGTGTCACGTTGGTTGTAATACAAATATATCATGCTAAAGGATCAACTCAATCAAAAGCTTAAATTAATGAATGAAACTCATGATTGGTTTAGACATGTATTATATTCTTCACTTCAAAACTGCAGATAGATCTAGGGTGTGTGTATACACTTCATAAATTTACCCTATAACCATATTCGGCTGTTAACATCAAACGGGTAAATTTGCTTGTTAGTGGTTGAATTATGGTGGTGGGTGAAATTCAAGTGGAGATAAAAAGTAATAGTGAAAATAATAGTTGAAAGGATTAGTTATTTGAGGGAGGGTAGATAATAAGTATGTTCATATTAAAATATGGGCATTACCCAGTAAATATTAGACGAGGTTTAGTACCTCCATATTTTCGCGCTGGAAAACTATTTATATAATTCCAGCTAAATAGCATCAACCTATAACATAAAGATCTTCGTTTCAAAATTAAACAAATTATTTTGTAGCATTATCGTCAATTAAATTTAATGACATGCAATTAGTGTTAAGAGTTGGCATGTTCGTTGCATTATTAATTTAATGTAATCGTGAAAAAATGTAGTAATTGGGTGTAGTAGGTCGAGTGTCGGTCGCCAATAATGATAAAGATTGAGGCATACAACCACATTTCGTCATCAATAGATTTTGCTGCAACTATTCTGGGGGAAACTTGCCAAAATTAGCAATAATTCATTAAATTAATCACAATAATAATATTGACATTAAACAAATGTTCCTTACAAAGGAGTGAAATCAAATACTCCGTACAATAATATGCGGTCCAAATTAAACTAACATTACCTCTTTTAATTGCAATATTTAGACAATACTTCGTATTTGTAAGATTAAAAAAAATACCCAAGTTACAAATAATATGAATTGAGATAGTAACTTGTGCACGTATTCAATACAATTACTTACAAAATTGCACTTGAACTCAACAAATCTTTAGATTGGAGGTTCATTTATACGTGATTCATGTGATCTTAAATACAGGGAAAAAAAAGTCAAATCACAGAATTTAATTAACAATAAACCAGATACATTTATTGTATAGGGTAAGGCAGAGATGTTGTATTAGTCTCACGCGGCCCCGCCCTGTGATGAAGATTAATCTACAAGAAAACAGACATTTTACGACAGCTTCTCTCTGTCGCAAATAAGCAAAACAACCGTGACTCATAAGAAAATATCTTTATCACGGTCAAAACTCATAAGTCAATCAAATTAATTCTAATTATTACATTAAAACCAAGATCTTATTAATTCTTATGACTTCCAAATTAGATATGTACAACAATTTATCAAAATATGGAAATTATGAAAACGTTCCATAAATAAAGTTGTTATGTCTAAATTATCATCACAGGTTCATATGTTCGCAGGTTGCTAGGCTAGGTTGTAGGTTACAGGTTACCACGAAATCGGTTTCAAGTAGTTAAAGGAAGTTAAGTGAATACTTTTCCAAGGAATACTCCAAAGGGATTGAAGCTAAAAGAGTCAATAAGTGAGGTCCCTTATGAATCAGAACCATAAGCATCAACTCGCTGTTAATAAGGAATGAGTAAAACTGCCATGGATAAGTGCAAGGAGAGTATGGCATGAAACTCACAGTTGAACCTTCTAACTAACTTCGGGTTCTACAAAATCAGATTAGGACTCGTAGAGGCATTTTAAAGAATCTTTATTATAAATAGAAAGAGAATCATTGTACAAAGGCATCACAAATATCCTAGCCTTATAATTCATAACAATTAGCAACTATTAAAGCATAGTTACAAATCTATTATGAACCTACAGTGTACTTGTATTAGACTATCAGCCTAGTATATTAGTGGACTCATAGCCACCGTACTCGTAGTTTTAACCCTTATTCCAAGGGTTTTTTACGTCGTCATCTTGTGGCTCTTCTTCCCTTTCCTCTTTGTTCATTTCTTGCATATCATTCATCTTCATTCCTTAAACCTGCATTATCATTTGCATCCTCATTAATCTAGCTGTTGTTTAATTGAGCCTGGTCTTATCTCAGCTTTTGGCATAAAAAAAAAAACCCATAAAGTACACAAATATTAGAGCCGTCAAAAGTTGACCCAACCAGAAAACTTTACCCGAATCCGATCATGACTGGACCTGTTTGAACCCGAGAAATTAGTGACCTGAAACCAATATGACCGGCCTAAAACCAACCCGAGACCCGAGTTAACCTTAGAATTCATGACCCAAACCCGAACATGACTTACGCTAAGATGAACCGACCTGGACATAACCCTTCTATTACTGACCTAAACCGAACCTGACCCGAAATCAAGATTAACCCAAACCCGTTTTGACCCGATGAAACTTGAAATCAACCCTACCTATTTCTAACCTGACACGAATTCAACCTGACCTACATTATTGAATCCGACATGTTACTAATCTGACTTGAATTCAACCTGATCCGTTTTTAACTTGACAGAAACCTGATGTAACCTGACCCCAATAGTAATGCAATTAACTCAAATTGATCTGAACCAAGATAATTGAACCTAAACACTCAAATTCACAAAACTATCTTTAACATTGCTTAAACATTGATTCCTTAAATCAACTTTCCTACACCGTACACTCAAATATGAAATTATTTATCCTAAAATAAGTGAAAAAATGTACTTTAAACTTATTAGCTCAAATGTGAACTTCTCTGGAATTATTCCTCTTACAATAAACGAAGAAATCGATGATATACGGTTAAACATATACGTCAATACATGAACAAAAGACACGAAAAATGTACCTGAACCCGGTATGAACCGACGACCTGAAATCAATCTGAGACCCAGATTACCCAATATTTGAGACCCGAACCTGAACATGACCCGACTTGAAAATGAACCAATTATAACCCACAACTTATTGACTTGAACCAAATCCAACTCGAACATGAGAACGACACTAACTCATTTTAACCAGTTAAAACCCGAATTAAACCCGACCTATTATTCACTTGACCCAAATGTAACCTGACCTTAACCAGACCCAAACCTGATAAGATGTATGATCCGACTCAAGCATGATCCAACCCGACCAACATTGATTACGACACTAACCAAAATTGACCTGACACGAGTTGACCTGACCCATATTAATTCGACCCAAATCTGGCCCGTTTACTCGAATTTGAAAAAAAAAATTATCAAGAACTAAATTACCGAATAAAAAAAAAACCTTAAATTGAAAAAAACATCCACATACTCGCTCACTTATTCAATTCATTCATTTATTCATTCACTTATTCAATACAAAGTTTCAATAAAACAAATATTCACAATAATAAATATTCATAATAGTTTCGTAGTAACATAAAGTTTTGATATCAACTTTTATACTCTCGATATTCTCGAAAGTTTGCCTAATTTACTCTTTATGTGGTCAAAATCAAAGGTTAGACTACATTTTATGATTTATTCAAAACAAGTACATAATTATTATGGAAGATCTCATTTGATTCATTATAGTGTAGAATTTTCAAATATCACACATTTACAATTTTAACTTATACACAACCAAACATATTAAATTAATGGTTAAAAACACATTAGATATTGCATATATTAATGTATGGACTTTCATAATGGAGCTGAGATAATATGTTTTTATTAATACCTCCGTTTTTTATTAGTTGACACGTTTTGACTTTAACACTATTCACAGACCTCCCTTTGACCATATTTTGTGATTTATATATAAGGAAAAATATAGTCAAGTGGGATCTTGTCAGATTCATCACAATGTATATATATTTTCATTATACCAACTTTTTATAATTTTTGCTTATCGGTAATTAAAAATATAAATAATTTAATTTGTGCATCGGCAGGGCGACTAAAGAAACGTGTCAACTAAAAAAAGCGGAGGAAGTATTATTTAATTATACATATTGTTAGGGTTAGTGAGTGAGTAACGAAAGTAAATTAACACTACAAGAAAATAATTCAAGGAGGGCGTCTTTATTATGGAAAAGAGGACGACTTGAATTTCACCTTCTTATAAACCATCTAGTAGGGCATACAGAACTTGCCCTATTTTATTCTTATCAAAGAGGGTGAAAAACATGTTGTTGTCTTATATTTGATTCATAAGGGCTGAAGGAGTTGTGTTTTCGATAAGTGCAATTACTAGATATATCAAGGATCACTATTATGGAGATAATAAGTTCGTTCTCTTGAGGCGTCATCATCTGTTGCTAGACTATGAGAGATGATTTTTGGGCTAGTCAAATGGTCCAAAGCCCGCTAGAATGGATCCTATGAGGTCACACACAAGGGTATTGGGTTAAGCAAGTTAGAGGCCCATTAATGGGCCTCATGAGCATTTAACTAATCATGAAATGGATTG
Source organism: Chenopodium quinoa (assembly GCF_001683475.1). Lineage (NCBI taxonomy): Eukaryota > Viridiplantae > Streptophyta > Magnoliopsida > Caryophyllales > Amaranthaceae > Chenopodium > Chenopodium quinoa. The sequence goes on from NW_018744662.1 coordinate 323,038, forward strand.
GGCTAGCATAGTTAGATTGGAAATAAGTTTTGGGCTTTTGACATGGGCTCTTATTTAGAGATGACATCTATAAATAAGATCCATGCCTAGGGTTGCAATTAAGAAGTCATAATTCACACACAGTGAATTTTGACATCAAGGCAACCAATCCCAAAACCCTTATTCCCTCTCTAATTCATGGCTCCCTCTCCTTCCCCTTTGGACTCACAGCCGGCCACCCTTGGTGGCGCGTGTGGTGGTTCGTGGTGGTTTATGGTGGTTTGTTGCTCGCAATTCTCCATAGAAGGTCAATTGAAGGGTTCAATTGCAACTAACTAGCATTAGTGGAGGTCTTAATCTGTGCCCATGGACCAAGTAGAGGAATCACGCTTGAGGTTCTTTATCTCCCATTGTTCTTGCTCGATCGCACGTGGAATCACGCTTCAAAGGTACGATTATATGTTCTTTATGTGTTATGCATTAGATCTTGGGATTAGGTACTGTATGAATATGATTCATGTTTATTTTCGCTGCGTAGTACCTATAAACCCCTACAGTGGTATCAGTTAGCCTATTGCATTTACGCATATTGATTATAATTCATTGATAGTCCACAATTTTAATTCAATTAAGAGGGAGATTAATTTAATTCTGGTTCAATTATTATTTTTAATGTGATTAAACTTTTGGAATCGATTAAATGTGATTTAATTATGCTCAAATAGCCACGAAGATGACCGTTTTTAGCCCTAATATGTTCGAAAATTTCGAACCCCCTAACCCTAAATTTTGAATTTTTCAAAAATCCTAGCCCTAAAATATGATTTTTGTGCTTGATTTTGATTTAATTCGGTTTATTTTATGATTCATAATTTTAATCGGATTGATTTATGCATAAAAATGTTTTATGTATGATGATCAATTTAATTTTAAAAGTTAGAATTAAATTGGGATTGATTTTATGATAAACCTTAATTTTAAAGTTGAATATGATTTTAATTTTAATCTTATGGACTGATTTAATTCAATTATGATAAGTGTTGTTTTAATTAGATTAAAAACACAAAAATTTATTTAAGGTCGGCAACCGCGGCTGGGTGGCGCAGTCACGGCGGCTGCCGACCAGGTGCTGGTCCAAGAGGGAGGAAAGGGGAGGGTGGAGGTCGGGGGTGGCTGAGGCAGCAGCTGTGCAAGCGTTGCACGCTACTGTCGTTGCTGCCACTGCTACGGGTGCTGCTGCCTTACGGCAGTGGCTGCTACAAAGCAGCCAGCCACCGTGGCTAGCTCCGGCTAGCCAACCACGGTGGCTAGCAACCGTGCAGTCACTGTTTTTCAAAAAAAAAAAAAATAATAAAACTGTTTTGAAAAATTATTTCAAGATAATTATGAATTATTTTGGGATAAAATCAGTTTTATTTTGGATAAGATAAAATATTTTGAAAATCTGATCTTTTATTTTTAAAAGATAAAATTGGTTTCATTTGGATAAAATCTTTTATTTTAGGATAAAATCAAATCTTTCAAAAGTTGTTATATTTGATATTATCCATATTTAAAGTTGTTAAATTGGTAATTATCCATAATTAAAGTGGTTAATTTTGGATAAGATTTGTTAGGATATTATGAGCATATTCCAAAAGGATAATAATTGATTTAAATAATGTGATTATCCCATAATTAATTTTGGATATAATTGATTTAAAATTTTGTGATTGGCTAGTAATTAGGATAGAATTTCCTAACTTTGTTAGGATAATCTTTGAGGATAAATATGATTTATCTTTTAAGATTAAAATAAGATTTGATTCTATCTCATGACTAATTTAGAATATATGATATTTTATTTATGGTCATGAATAATATATGATATTATCTAATTGCTTTAATTAAAAATATGAGATATTTTGGTGCCATGTTTCCTTAATTGTGAACATTCGATGTTGTAGTTTAGGAAAGCATGATGAGTGATTTATTATGTGGCAATTTTATAATATATGATGTTATTTATTGCTATATAATGACTAGTATGGCCCAGTAGATTACTAAATATGATCTGCGCATCTTGATGTATTTTTGTAATCTTAGTACGGTCTACGTACCGATAAAGTATTTTTGTAATTTTATTTCATTTTATTTCAGTAGTAGATAGAATATTGTAAAATTACAGGTTGCAGTTAATCCAAGAAACCCATGAAGTGAAGGCCCAAAGGAGCAAGGTGGATGAGATCCATGAAGGTTCAAGTGGGAGTTTTTTGCTTTATTAGTTTCTTAGGATTAGGGGCCATGCTATGTCTTGTTTATGCATTCAGTTTGTTATGCATATTAGATTTTATTAATGTTTTGTGATGATGCGCTAGAGTTCACTATTTAATCACAACATAATAAATGTAGGTCCCAGTAATATTGAGGTTGCTTTTCCAATTAAAAACCCGATGAAACCTTCGATATTTGTGATAGGTCATGCCTCAGCTGGTATATATTATATCTTAGGGGAGTGGGGTAAATCACGTTTTACAATTTTAATTGGTTATACTCAACAAGGTTACCTAAAGAGTTTAGAACCTTGAAGCTAAGGGTAATAATTAAACATGTGATGTGTAATTGTTCAACCAAGAGTTATAAAGAGTTGTAATCAGTAAAGAGTTTACTTACCTTGAAAATGCAATACTTGATGGTAGGGCCTCAGTTCGGTCAATTATTGCACAAATAAAGGATCTTGGAATCATTTTATTCAATAGGGATCAAATTAAAATTGAATAAATGCTTTAAAGTTGCCAATTTAATTCGCTTATGGCACTTTAAATTTTTGTTAAACATAATTGAATTTTGCGTTTACTTATAAGTAACATGTCGTTCTAATTTTATTATTATATAATCTCCTCGATTAAAAATAAAGTTGAGAAACGTTCTCAAAAGGTTAAAAGATAATCCATAAACCTATATTCCAATTTTTCTAAGATAGTTCTAAAAGGCAAGTTTAAGAAATCCATGTCACATGTCTAAGGTTGGTTTGATTCAAAATGTTTGAGTAAAATGCCAACACATCTTCATTTTGAAAAGTGTTTTCAAGGGATATAATAAGATGGGAGGTACAAACCCTCTAAAAGACAAGTATAAAAGTCCAATAAAATCTCTTATCTTCAATATGATTGAATATAATAAAGTGATTGGAATATAAGAAAGTGATTGGAAATCTCTATGATCAAAAGTTGATCAAATGACGCTATTCTTCATCCAATTTATATAAGAGTTAAATAGTTGATTAAACTCTATTATAAATAATGATTGAATAGACTTAGCAAAATCATGAAAAGTGCTTAAAGTAGTTAAGCAAAGCATCATTTTGAACCTAAGAGAAGTGTTCTAAGTGGGTCAAATGGGAAAGGTTTAGGAATATATGAGGATTGCATTAAGAAGTTATAGGCCAAGAAATGCAAACAAGTTGCTACTTCTCAAACCTAGAACTACTTAAATGCTAAAAGTTGTTATGAATAACAAATGTTTCAAATTAAATGGACCAATTCCAATCGATTAGAAACTACCTCATATAGTTGGAAGGTAAAAGAATGGAAATGTTCTAATTTAAGAAGTATATTATAGAAATTGATTTAGCACATTGATACTTCTTGGACATATGATGTCTTGTTTAATTCTCTCATTGAGAATGAGGTTGAACTAAATGAAGAAGTATGGCTAAAGGATAAATAAATCTACAAGTTTAGAAGCAAATGTTTCTACTTCACAAGTAGAGTCTACGAGTCTGGAAGCAAAAGTTGCAACTTTACAAGTAGAGCGGCCTATATTTCACCTTACCTTGTTATTGGCTAGAATTAAATAAATGTTATTCACTCTTGCCATTATCAAAACACCATTCAATGTTAGTAATGACTAAGCATCGAAGATTCAAAAACGTGGAATAAATGTTATTCAATGCTTCATTAAGTCATAATGTGTTTCGAAATTGCTAAACAGGTTTAAAGTTATATATGATAGAAATAATTAAACCATTTATATATATATAAATTATCTCTAATATGTAAATTAATTCGAATGAAAAATGAACATTGCATGCGAAAGATCCAAAAGGATGGACTTTCAATAACATTGGATTATGAATCCATTAATATATGTAAATATCATTCTAATTTGAAAGTATTGACAAAGTCACCATTTAGAGAAATGATGATGAGAACTCAAGGTCGAATACATATCGATGTAAGAAAACCAAAGGTTTAAAGGCTAGAAACGGACAATGAAACTTCATTTGTGATATGATCACATGTGCTTAGTTGAAGCATAAGACTGAAAATTTTGAAAAGTTCAAAATGTTCAGTATGAAGTTCAGTATCAACTTGACAAGATAATAATTACATTACAATATGATTGTAATTGTGAAAATTTAATTCGAGACATATACTTGGCAAAACATTCAAAGTATTGTGATGTGATCGTGATAATGAGAATTTAAGCCAAGACCTTGATGAACATCCAAGAGTTGTGAAATCGTTTTACGACAAACTCCGAAAGAAAACCTTGTGAAGTGTTTATGAAGGGAGCTATCAATCTATATAAGATATATTTTGATAATGGATGTAAATTACCTATCTTCCAACCATTGTTCAAGGGATATACTTTTAAGATAAGCTACAAAACTAAACAAACTATATAAGTCAAATCAAATTGTAGCAAAGACTTCATATGTGATATGGATAAGAAAAGTTCTTATTATGTCTTTCTACAAAGCAAGTAATAAATATTGTATTAAATCTTTTAATGCACGATCAATTCCTACACAGAGCACGGGGTACTACTACACAAATCATACTTAGCACAAAATGTGTGTTGCTCAAGTAGGTGCCCTTATGGAAATTGTTCCAAAAGGTCAAGTGGGAGTAGTATAAATCTCAAAAGAGTTCGAGATAAGCAACAAACAAACATGGTTCAAACCATGGTTGGTTCACCCTATGCTAAAAGTGCCTCCTCAAAAGGCAAGTGGGAGTATAAGAATCTCGAAAAGTTCGAGAGCCTTGAAAGAGTTCAAGAAAAGTGATTTGAAAATCTTGAAGAAATTTGAGAAGTAATCGAATCAAAGGAAAAATATGAGCATGATTCACCTCATGTTACAAGTGACAATGCGTGGTCTCATTAAGTGTAATGGGAATAATAACCATGTGTCGAAGGTAGTACATTCCAAGTGCAAATCCTCTATTGTCGTTTCTCATTGAAAACTAAACAAAGTTGTTGTATGAGTCTCAATTGTTGCATAAAAACCCACAATGATGACTAGTATATGTAAAACTTAGCCAAAGAAATATGATTTCATATTGACTAAGAGTTCTAAAATATTTATTTTGGAACATGATGATTATGCAAGTAACAAAGATGATTTGACAAGTTATAACTCCAAGTGCTTTAAAAAAAACCCAGGAAATCTGAAATAGATTCTAAGTCTGTAAGCAAGTGTATGACACTTGAATAATTTGCCTAATTGGGTGAGACCCATTATAAGCAAAACAGACAAGAAAGAAAAATGTTTTCTAACTAAAGAAAAGACTTGATAAAGGATTCAACAAATTCATAGTATGACTATGATTACGATAAAACCTTTACATTTGTCACGTTGCAAAGATCTATTAAAGATATTTTAGTGATTTCTACCTTATAAGATTTGGTAGATGGATTTCAAAAACGCCTTCTTGAAATTTTTCATGAAATAAGATTTGTATATGATACAATCAAAAGTTTGAAAATCCAATAATCCTAAAGATGCATAAAAGATCCTTTAATGGATTGAAGTTAGCATCATGGAGTTGATTAATGTTCTTAATTTTTGAGTTAATCAAATCGTTTGATGTTCTCGTAAAATGAAGAAAAGGTCTTGTGTGTATAAGATGTTTAGTGGGAGCTATGAAGTCTTCTTGGTCTAGTACAGAGAGCAATTGTTCATTTCTTAAAGGGTCAAGTGATGGCTAATGCATTTTGCATGAAAAATCTTGAAGAAGAATGATGAGTACATTTGGGATTCAAAATCTATAGAGATAGGTTTTGATGAATGTTTGAGCTTGGTTAAGAAACTTATATTGATAATATTCTTATAAAGTTCAACGTTATATTGAAAGGAGTTTCAATCCCATGTAACATGTCACATTTCTTATGATTCAATACTTTGAGAAAGGTTGATGAAATTAAGGTCTTGAGTGATGATCCTTATGCAGTTTGCAAAGGATGCATCATGCATGTCATGGACTATACTCGTCTATTTGATTCACATGTTTTTAAGAACAAGTGATGATAGATTTCAATTGAAATCCAATGTAACGTTGGAATACAAATTAGAAATTTCTAAGTTCCTTATGAAAGGACGAAGGAAAATTCTTAGTGTATGGAGATGAAAATGATTATAAAATTTAGAAATTGCAAAATTCATGTTTATGAGAATGTCTCATGAACTCTACTTACTAAACCCCTTCCATTTCCAAAGCATGAGAAACATGCTAATGAAATTGGATTGAGGAAAATGATGTAATTAGAAGTTGTATTTGTTTTTGGGGAAAAACAAGTTACATGTGTAATACATTCATTTGCAGAATTTTGTTTATCAATTGGAACAAAGTTTCAATCTTATTTAATCGTGGTTTCAAGATTAAATAAAATGTCCAAAATAATTATGAATTGATGGGCTCATCGGGTTGATGACCTGGTGAATGAAACCCCACAGGTGAAATAAATTCATATATTATTTAAGTTCCTAGTTTGGAATCATTAAACTAGACATAAATGATTTCAATTCATGGACTAGCATGTAAGATTGATTGGATAGCGCAGTTTCATGGGTTATAGGAGCATAGTGAAGCTCGATCAATCACATGGATATGCATGAATGATGCATGATCGAACTATAGACCTACTTTGAAGTTCAAGTATAGAGCTTCCGGATATATTAGTGGATTCCTTTGACATGAGTGGAACATTGATTTCATTCAATGGATGTTATGGCTGTGGTACACTCAAACGTCTGCCCGCAACTGGAGATTGTAAAGGGTGTTTCCCGGTTATTTCAGAAGTTGAGTGGGAGCTTTGGGTGCCACAAGATTGGATAGAGTCTACCTATTTAATTAGGAATGTGTCTTGGCCTCTTAAAGAGGGAGAATTTAGAAAATGCATGGCCGTGCTCAAATGGATTACATAGTAACCATTTGTTTTGTAATTCTCACTCAGTTTTCAAGAAAAGATTTGTAGACTAATATGATCACGACATGAGATGCAATCATATTATCAAATCGACACACATTGATTTAAGGAATTTGAATATTGCGCACTAGTCTCTGACAAGTGGGAGATTGAAGGAGTTGTGTCTTCGATAAGTGCAATTACTAGATATATCAAGGATCACTATTATGGAGATAATAAGTTCATTCTCTTGGGGCGTCATCATCTGTTGCTAGACTATGAGAGATGATCTTTGGGCTAGTCAAATGGTCCAAAACCCGCTAGAATGGATCTTATGAGGTCACACACAAGCAATTAGTCTAAGGTGCATCCTTATGCACCTTAAATAGGTGTAACAACGTAGCCCAAAAGCCTAATTACACACAACCCAATTAAAAAAAGCCCTAAAACTAAAAAACACGAAAACTGCAATACACCCACCCACACCTAATAAATGTAACATCATTTCCATACTCAAAAATCTTCTTCTTCTATATGATTTTCTCTCTCCTCTTTTTCATTCTTTCACTAAAAAACTGCAAAAACTTCAATGGACATTAGGAAAGAGATGCAAAATCAAAAGGATCCTCCCCAAAAAGGCAATTTTATGTAAATTTCACTTAATTTTTTTTAAATTTATATGATGATCACTTAATTTTGTTTGAATATTGTTCGAAATTTATTATTGAAATTGTCAAAAAAATAAATGAAATCAAACAGATATTTTATGTTCACATTTCGAAATGCATATGTTTATATTTTGAATTCTTATGTTCATATTTTGAATCCGTATGTAAACTTTCTGAAATGCTTATATTCACTTTCTAAATCCATATGTTCATATTTTTTTATGTATATGTTCACCTTCTGAAATGCTTAATTATGTTCATACGCATTCAAAAATGAACCAATGCATATGTTCATATTTTGAATGCATATGTTCATATTTTTAATACTTATGAATTATGATGCATATGTTTCATAATCATATTATTTTTATTTCTTCAATTTTTTATGTTCATAATAAAATGCCTTATATTCATAATAATAATTTATTTGTTCATAATTTAAATATTCATAGTAAATATTTGTTGTTCTCATTAAGTCTGTTTATGCATATCTTCTCTCTCTTAAATGCATATGATCATATTTTTTACGCATATGTTTACCTTTTAAATGGTTATATTCACTTTAACGAAACCAATGCTTACGTTCATATTTTGAATTGCTATGTTTACTTTCTGAAACACATATGTTCATATGTTTTATGCTTATGTTCACTTTCTGAAAAGCTAATCTTCACATTTAAGGGAACCTATGCATATGTTCATATTTTGCATGATTATGTTCATTGATAAAAAAAATGCAGAAAATCAAATGAAATTCATACACAAATGAAATTGATCGAAGCTAAAAAAAAATTAATTCATATGAATTCAAAAAATTAGATAAACAACCAATTCCATATTGTAAGTAACATATTCAATCGTTAAATTGAAAAAACGAGAAAAATAGAAGAAGAAAAAACAATAGAGGAAAAAGGAACTAAAGAAGGAAGGAGAAAAAATAGAGTATAATTTGTGAATTCAAAGATTCATACACTACTACAAAAATGACCAAAGGAAACACTTTAAAGACACTGTATAATTTAAATTACCGATTTCTGTGATTAAGAAACCACATTTAAGAGAAATCCGATTTCTTAGGTAAAAATAAGGAACCGCAAATCTTGAAAATATAGTTTCTTAGTGTTTATTTGATATTTGAAAATAAAATCTTAAAAAATTAACTAAATTAAAAACCTAATTCATCGTATAAAATAACAAACCACCCACCTTCCCCTTTATTATACTAAAATGGAGTAAAATCAGTTTTTCATTTAACTTTTCAACTTCCTCTTGATGAAAGGGGGTTATCTTTCTTCTCTGTCCTGCACCTTATATTTCCCTTTAGTTTGTTTTCTTCTGTTATTTTGTTTTTTCTTTGACTGGTTGAGACAGCCAGCTGTCCTTTTTCCATGTATTAGGGTAATCCATCTAGGGATTGGTGTGCTGATGTATATAAAGAGAATAATTGTAATGTACGCAGTCATGAATTCAAAATGAGAATGAAATGGAAAAAGACTGAAACTTTCCCTGCTCTATTTCTCTGCTGTTCTCAACATCCTTCATATTAAATCTATTTTTCTCTTCATGGTATCAGAGCCAAGTTACTGGTTTTGGCAAAGATTTCTCGCATTCTTTCCATTTTTCCCTTAAAGTCTCGGTCTTTTTTCTTCTTATCTTCTTTCCTTCTCAAAGCTTCAAGTTTTTTAGCTTTTGTTCCTCAAGATGTCGAAGATCTCTCTTGCGGATATGAAAAATCCTCTGTATCTGCATCCTGGTGATGGTCATAACTCAAAATCTGTTGATAAGTTGACTAGAGCTGCAAACTACAGAGAGTGGAGAAGATCTATGGAGATAGTACTGGCCTCTAAGAGAAATTTGGGATTTGTAACTGGATTGGTGAAGAAGGATGCTGAAGATGAAGTGAAAGCAGATCAGTGGGATACCTGCAACAATATGGTGATTGCTTGATTGATGTCATGCATGAGTGACTCCATCAAAAGTTCTGTGTTGTTCTTGAGCACTGCTAGAGATGTGTGGAAGAACCTGGAGATCAGATTTTCTCAGACCAATGGAGCTAGAAAATACAAGTTGTGCAAAGATGTCTATGACCTGAAATAGATTGGTCGAAGTCTAAGTGACTATTATACTGAGATGAGTTCCCTCTGGGAGGAGATTGAAGGGTTGAACTTACTGCCACCAATAACTGAGATGAACAGTGAGGTGAATGTTTTCATAAGTGCCCTCAATCAGCAGAAAGATGAACAACATCTCTTTCAGTTTCTCAATGGTATGGATGAAGACTATACTGCATTGTGAAGTCAAATTCTTATGCAATCCCCTCTGCCAACTGTAGAACTTGCTTGTGCCCAACTGCAGCAAGAAGAATCTCAACGTGAAACCCTAAAGGGAGGAGGAAAACCAGACCCTGAACCACCTACTGCTATGTATGGGAAAGGAGGAAATGAGGTAGGTTGTTCAGTGTGTGGTAACAAATCTCACACTGCTGAACAATGCAGGAAGGTAACACAGGAGAAAATGGAACAAAAGAAAACCATTCAATGGTCAGAAAATTGCAGCTAATGCTCAGACTCAGGAAGATAGTGTATCTATCTCAGCACAGCAGTTAGAGCAGTTGCTAAAACTGGTGCCATCAAGCTCTAAGACAGGCTATGACACTGAAGAAGAGATAGAGTTTGGATTTGCAAGTATGATTACTTGTAATAGTGCCTCTAGTAGTATGAATGAATGGATATTGGACTCAGGGGAAAGTGATCATATGATTTCTAATGATAAATTGCTTGATGAATCCGTGCTTGTGAAAGGGAACACAAAAATTAATTTGCCAAATGGTGGGACTGCAAAAATAACTCACATAGGCAATGTTCTGTTAAAAAATGGCCTGCATCTTAAAAATGTGATGTGTGTACCTGAATTTAAGCACAATCTCTTGTCAATACATAAACTGGTGAGAGATGAAAAGTGTATTGTTAAATTCCAACCTAAATTGTGTGTTATTCAGGACTCTGTCACTCTGAAAACTAGGGCACTTGGGAGAGCTAGCCATGGACTATACTATCTGATGAATGATGATCTTGATCTTGCAAATAAGAAGAAGAATGTAGAGGTGAAAAGAAATAATAGCTCAAAGACATTGAAGACTGAAAGAAGAACTGTTGATTCTGTAAAAAGGAAGTTTGCTGAATGTAATGTAGCTAGTGTAGATCAGTGTACTTTGTGGCATAACAGGCTGGGGCATGCTCCATTTGAGAAACTTGTTAAAATTGGGTGTGTCTCAGGAAAATGTAAGAACAACTCTGTTTGCTTAATCTGTCCAATGGCTAGATTTACTAAACTTCCCTATCCTGTGAGTGATGCTTGTGCCAAATCTGTGTTTGAATTGATACATATTGATATCTGGGGGCCATATTGGGTAGCTGCTCGAGGAAATTATAAATATTTTCTCACTATTGTCGATGATTACTCTAGAGCCACTTGGGTTCAACTACTAAAATCAAAATCAGAAGCTTACAGTGATGTCAGGAAATTTATATTATTTGCAAAAAAATCAATTCAATGCAACTGTAAAAATTATCAGGTTTGATAATGCGTTAGAATTTGATGATACTAAGTGCAGAGAACACTTTGGAAATCTGGGCATTATACATAAAAAATCTTGTGTTGACAGACCACAGCAGAACGGGAGAGTTGAAAGAAAGCATAGAAATGTGCTTGAAATGACTAGGGCTTTAAGATTTCAAGCAGGTTTAGCCCTGAGGTACTGGGGTGATTGTGTGTTAACAGCAACCTATATCATAAATAGGTTACCTAATTCAGTGCGAGGAAATAAAACTCCATATGAATTGATTTTTGGAGAGAAACCAAATTATGCATGTATGAAAGCATTTGGTTGTCTTGCTGTTGCTTATAACCCAAATCTGATGGGTGACAAATTTAAGCCCAGAGGTGTACCATGTGTTTTCTTGGGATATCCGCAAGATACCAAGGGCTATAAGGTGATGAATCTGCTGAATATGCAATGTTTTGTGTCTAGGGATGTGAAATTCTACGAACATATTTTCCCATTTAAAAAAGTCAATAGCACAGGCAGTTACAACACACCCTTGCCAATCTCAGTGCATGAGTTGAGTCATGATGGTGGTCGTGAGAGTGGTCAATTGGCACCTGATATGGATCAAATATCGGTTGATGATGAGGAAACTGGAAATGATCCAGTTGTGAATCATGAGACAGAAGATCCTGATCCCCAACAGTGTGAAGAGATCATCACTGAACAATTCTAGACACTCCAGATGAACCTGCATACACTTCAGAGTTTAATCACGATTCTTAGCAAACTGCTCCTGAATCTCATGAAACTCAATTGAGAAGATCAACCAGGCCACATAGATCACCAAAGTGGCTGATGGGATATGATCGCAGAGTGGGTGTGAAAAGAAGCAAAACACAGAGAGGTGAAACTGAAGTGAATGCTGCTTCAGTGGTGAACTTTGCAATGACACTGGTGAAACCTGAATTTGTTGCTTATTTGAGTCAAGCTGAGAAGACTCAAGACCCTCTGCATTTTAAAGAAGCAGTTAAAAATGAAAAATGGGTGGCCGCCATGAATGAGGAGCTGCAAGCACTGGAAAGTAATGACACATGGGAGATGGATGAGTTACCAAGTGGAAAAAAGGCCATAGGGTGCAAATGGTTGTATAAAACAAAGTACAACCCAGATGGAAGTGTTGAAAGAAATAAAGCTAGACTTGTGATATTGGGTTGGAGACAGAGATATGGAATAGACTACGAGGGAATGTTTGCTCCAGTTGCCAAGATGACAACTGTAAGATCACTTCTAGCTGTAGCTGCTATGGAGAATTGGGAAGTATGCCAAATGAATGTCAAAAATGCCTTTCTACATGGAGATCTCATTGAAGATGTGTACATGACTCTCCCAGCAGGCTACACAGGATGGAATAGTAGGATTCATGTAAACAGCACTGTGAAGCACCAGAATACAAACAAGAAGCAACTAGTGTGCAAATTAAAAAAATCCCTGTATGGCTTGAAGCAGGCACCCAGGCAATGGTTCTCTAAGCTATCCACAACCTTGAAAGACTACGGATTTAGTCAATCCAAAACAGATTACTCTCTATTTACTTGAAGTGAGGGGGAGAGTCTGGTGACTGTCTTAGTCTATGTCGATGACCTTTTGCTAGCAGGGAATGATCATACAGCATTACAACAGGTTAAAGCCTTCCTTTCATCTACCTTTCACATGAAAGACATGGGAGCTCTCAGGTATTTTCTGGGCATAGAAGCAGACAGGACGGAACAAGGTATTTTTCTGTCTCAGAAGAAGTATGCTCGTGACTTGATAAAGGAATATGGTATGCATAAGTCTAAGGCTGTTAGAGTACCTATGGAAGCTAACACGAAATTAACACCAGAGCTTGGGGATCCTTTATCAGAACCAACTGAGTACCAAATATTGGTTGGGAAACTCATATACTTGACCATTACCAGACCAGACATAGCCTATGCTGTTCACATTTTAAGTCAGTTCATGCACAAATCGACTACAAGTCACATGCAAGCTGCAAAAAGGGTTATGAGATATATCAATTATGCTCCTGGACAAGGAGTCTTATTAGCTTCTAAATCAGCTACTCTCCTCACAGCTTACACTGACAGCGACTGGGCAGGGTGTCCTATGTCAAGAAGATCGACAACTGGGTTCTGTGTCCTACTAGGCTCCTCACCGATCTCATGGAAATCCAAGAAGCAGGCAACAGTTGCTAAATCCTCTGCTGAAGCAGAGTATAGAGCCATGGCTCTTACATCTTGTGAAGTGACTTGGCTCACTCAATTGTTGAAAGACTTGGGGTAGAAGAATCTCAGTCCTGCAATTTTGAAATGTGACAACAAGGCAGCTTTATCCATAGCAGCCAATCCAGTCCATCACGAAAGGACTAAACATATTGAAGTTGATTGCCACTTCATTAGAGACAAAATCAATGAAGGTTGCATCAAAACTCAATACACCCCTTCAGGAGAACAATTGGCTGACATATTCACCAAGCCTCTCACCATTTCTCAACAGCATCTCTTATTTCCCAAGCTTGGCGTTCGATTCTCTCACACCTAGCTTGAGGGGGAGTGATGAAAGGGGGTTATCTTTCTTCTCTGTCCTGCACCTTATATTTCCCTTTAGTTTGTTTTCTTCTGTTATTTTGTTTTTTCTTTGACTAGTTGAGACAGCCAGCTGTCCTTTTTCCATGTATTAGGGTAATCCATCTAGGGATTGGTGTGCTGATGTATATAAAGAGAATAATTGTAATGTACGCATTCATGAATTCAGAATGAGAATGAAATGGAAAAAGACTGAAATTTTCCCTGCTCTATTTCTCTGCTGTTCTCAACATCCTTCATATTAAATCTATTTTTCTCTTCACCTCTAGAATCCCTAGATCTCTATATCACCTCTATAATTTATCAAAATTTTTAATCAACGTTTTCTCAATCAAAAGATTAGTTGTTCATCAATTTCATTACTATTTTGTCTATTTTACAAGCAATTGTTTGGATTTCCTTCTTCATCACCGTGGAATTATCACTGTGCCTTCATATTCGCTGTCATCTGCTCATCGTGTGTGATTTGGCATCGTCGGCTTGCGGTGCCGTCATATTTATTGTCAAGTGTTCATCATGCTATCATACCCATGTTTTTCCTTTCATCCTCATAAATGGGTAAGAATTTTTTCCAACTAATTTTAATCATTTTTCATTGATTTATTTTTCTTTCTATTTCAAATTCGCTAATTATGTGAAATTATAAACTAAAGACGAATTGTGTGTTTGATTTTATCCATTGAATTTTAAAAAGAAATATTAAGCATGCTACTTGGTGGGATTTTATAGTACGGAGTACTAAGCATGTTACCTCGGTGAATTTTTTTAATTGTAGATCTCTTTTTGAATTAGAATTATTATATTGCTGTAATTTTTTATTAGAGTACTAGATTTGTTTAGTAAGTTGATTTGATAATTCATATTATATATTATGTAATTTTGCAGTGTAATGGATCCATACAAAAAGAGCATATGTGCAGTTGATGGAAGTAATCAATCGAAGCAGATTAATGCTAATAGATTGAATGGTTATGGTGGAGGTTGTAATTAGTGTAAAATAGTGTAGTTGATTTGAATTATGTCAAATATTTTTCATGTTTTATTTCACCGTGGACTTATGAAATATGAACGGATATCATGTATTTTAATTTCTTTGTACTCTAATATTTTCAAATTTAATTATAAATTTGTAATTGGGCAATTTGTTGGTAATCCAGATTCCATTTTTCTTTGTTGAGATTTTATCATGGACGTAAGATCAAATTTGATCTAGCATTATCATTAATATTTTTATTTTTTTTTTAAATAAAAATGCAAAGAGACCGGTTATCTATATACACTGGTCTCTTTGACTTTATCAAAGAATCCAGCAAAGCAAAGATGCACGGTGTCTTTGTCTCGATAATTTAATGCTTTTAGCAAGACCAAAGAGACCGTTTATTAGAAAGAATTGGTCTCTTTGCTTAATCTAAGACACCAGAAAAAAATACGGTTTCTTATGCTAAGAGACCTACTACCTAGGCACCAGATTTTTTCAGATTTCTTAGGCCTTTTTTGTCAGGTTTCTTTGACCTATTTTGTAGTAGTGATACATACCTTATTCAATCGAAATTGAAGCACAAAATCGAAATTCACACAAAAATTCACTTAATAACTACTTTCATGTTGTAAGAAACAAATTCAATAAAAAAAGTGTAAAAAAGGGGGAAAATAAAAAAAAACAGAGGAGAGAGAAAATAAAAAATGAAGGAGAAAAATAAAGGACAAGAAACCTAATGTTAACTTTCTGAAAAGCTAATGTTCATATTGTGCTGTTGTTACACCTATTTTTAGGTGCATGAGTGTGCACCTAAGAATATGTGACACACAAGGGTATTGGGTTAAACAAGTTAGAGACCCATTAATGGGCCTCATGAGCATTTAACTAATCATGAAATGGATTGGGCTAGCATAGTTAGATTGGAAATAAGTTTTGGGCTTTTGACATGGGCTCTTATTTAGAGATGAGATCTATAAATAAGATCCATGCCTAGGGTTGCAATTAAGAAGTCATAATTCACACACAGTGAATTTTGACATCAAGGCAACCGATCCCAAAACCCTTATTCCCTCTCTAATTCACAGCTCCCTCTCCTTCCCCTTTGGACTCACGGCCGACCACCCTTGGTGGCGCGTGTGGTGGTTCGTGGTGGTTTATGGTGGTTCGTTGCTCGCACTTCTCCATAGAAGGTCAATTGAAGGGTTCAATTGCAACTAACTAGCATTAGTGGAGGTCTTAATCTCTGCCCTTGGACCAAGTAGAGGAATCACACTTGAGGTTCTTTATCTCCCATTGTTCTTGCTCGATCGCACGTGGAATCACGCTTCAAAGGTACGATTATATGTTCTTTATGTGTTATGCATTAGATCTTGGGATTAGGTATTGTATGAATATGATTCATGTTTATTTCCGCTGCGTAGTACCTATAAACCCCTACAAGGGCAACATAACTAAATTTCTCATCTTTGATTAAACAATAAGGGCAAGTTAAACAACACAAACTGTTGGATGCGGGCATCCGCACCCAAGTGTTTGTGCGTCCGAAGACGACAATGACGATGAAGAAAACGATGACAATGATGGCAATGGTGGATGACGACTATAACAATGACGTAACCCTAGATGACTGATGTGGAGGTGGGGGTGAATTAGGTGCGAATTTATGGTGATGATTTTGGTCTAACTCGATGGTGCGGTGGTTGGTCTGGTTCGGTGGAACGAAGGAAAAGGATAGGGAGTGATGATGTTGTTGGTGGTGGGTGCGGTGATGTGGTGGTTTGCGTAGATGACTGATTTGTGGGTGGCGTGAAGAGCTGCGTGCTGACAGGAGAGAGAAAAAAAGAGAGGACAATAATGGGATCGGTGGGTTGGTGGTTGGCTATGGTGGTGTGAGTTTGGAGTTGGTTCGGTGGGTTGGTGGTTGGTTATGGCGGTGTGAGTTTTTGGGTGGTGAAGAGTGAGGGAGAGAGGGAGTGCGTGAGTGGTGAGTTTGAGTATTGCTGATACAAATTAATATAAAGTGGAGTTAGGTCTTACAATGACGCTTCGATTGCTTTCCCGAACTTATAAGTTTTTTTGTAATTAATTTTTATAATTGAGATAATCAGAGAATTTAAATATGAGATTTTTTTTTAGTAGTAGACTAGTAGAATTTCTAAGAGAGTAAATTTTTTTTTTCTGCGCACAAAAAAGAATAGGAATTAGAGAATAAGAGAATAAGAGAGGAGAGATGAGTTGATGAATTGTGAAAAAATTGGAGGAACTAATGGGATATTTATTGGGATTTTAAGGTAGGAATTTTGGAGATTTCCGTTGGAAATCTAGCCGTTTATGGCTGTTGGGGAATAACGGTTGGGACTAATTGGCAAGGGCCGCGCCGTGCCTGGCGAGCCGCATGCCGTTCCTGGCGTGACGCGTGTCGGCCATGCCGCGTGATGTGCTGGTGGGCTGTGTCGGCGTGCCGTCTCACGGGCCGACGACCGTGCCGCCCGCCATGCTCGCCGTGTCAATTTTCGAAATTCGTGTTCACGACACGGCTCCAGGCCCACAAGTAGGTCGTCGTGCCGTGCCATGTCGGGCCCGTGTCAAGACGGCCCATGCCACCTTTATATATATAAGAGGACTGGAGCCTTGAAGGAATATTAAAGGATGTGGGTGGAATACATACATGCTCCTACATGATGCCTAATATAGAAATATCTCATATTTATTGCAGATATATGGAGTTGGAAGAAGTGTATGAAAACATATACACAAACTACATGTGGCACATACAATTGGAATCTTCTTGAACCACCACCAAATTTAGGTTCTTCCACAATTTCCTACCAATTTTTCAAAATATTCACAATTTCTAGAAACAACAATAACCTTAAGCCATATATAATAGTCAGGCTTTGTACGTGGGACACATTAATCATTTAACCCCAATATATATAAAGCTCAAAATAGTACATTATGTGGGCCAAGATTGATTGTGTCAATTATTTTGAGATAGATGAAGTATGAGTTTCAATTACGTAGACAAAAAAATTCAAGAAAAGTTCTTATACAAATCACAATTCACATATGAACAAATTATGAATAGTTTTACTATAAAAAAAAAGGTCAATCATTTAATCATAGTTGAATATAAGAAATTAATGCAACATAAATAACAAATTGTACATATTATACTCTACTCCAATCTTATAGGAGTAACCAATGGTTTATTAGAAAAGAAGGCTCTCAAATTTGCCATAACAATGTCTTCGACATCCTTGAAGGATTGTGGAGTAAAGGCAGCTCGATGAGGAGATAAGACTACATTCTCTAAACCAAATAACTCCTTCGAAATATTAGGCTCATACTCGAACACATCAAGACCAGCTCCTCCAATTTCGTCTTCCACCAAAGATTGCACCAATTCTTTTTCGTTGATTAGAGCCCCTCGGCCACGTTAATCACATATCCATCCTTTCCTAAAGCAGTCAATACCTTCTTGTCGATTTTATGGTGAGTTTGCTTGGATAACGAGCAACAAAGGATGAGGATGTCACTATCGATGGCCAAGTCATAGACATTAGCATAGTAGGGAAAAGAAACATAGGGTTTTTACACCCTAGAGTTGTATGCAATGGTACAACCAAATGATATAAGACGATTTGCAACTAATGTGCCTATGCTTCCAAGGCCGACTATGCCTATTCGCTTTCCACGCATCTGCCATTTACATAAAAATACTTAATATGAATTCGAAGAAGTATCAAATACAGTACCTACATACAGATCCTCGAGAATTTGTAATATAACAAGTTATTATCGTAAAGTATACTAAGACCCCGTTCACTTTACCTTATTTTTGCTGAACTGAAATTATTTTTACTGAAGTGGAATTATTTTTATTGAACTGAAATTATATTTGCTGAACTAAAAATATTTTTACTGATTTTCTATTATATTTATTCTTTAAGTTTACTGATTTTTACTGAACTAAAATTATTTTTGCTAAACTGAACTTATTTTTACTGAACTGAAATTATATTTATTGAACTGAAAAATATTTTTACTGAATATTATTTTTGTAAGGTGAAGTGAACAGGGCCTAAGACTTATAAAGCATTTCTAAATTATTCCCATAATATATAAGATAAAACATTGTCAAGTTGGATTTCATTTAATTCGTCTCAACAAATAACAATATTAATTATATAGGTATTTATTTAGGATAAAATTGTTAGGAACTACCTCCCTAATAAGTCATTTTGTTAACAACTACTCACTTTAAATTTTTATAAAAAAACCCCACCCTTTAAGATGTATTCTATTCACCTAATTTTTACTTATCTAAACTTATAAGAACTTGTATGATCTTATCTGAATTTATCTAAACTTATTTGATCTTTCTGAACTTATTAGCCCGTATTAAAAATTATTGTAGTTATAAATTAAACTTGGTATGTAGCCCTGATTAACCCTTATCACAACTTATCTAAATTTATTTGAATTTATTTTTCCTGAACTTATCTTATCTGAACTTATTAACCCTTATATGAACTTATCTAAACTTATTAACTCTGAAATAAGTAGAAATAAGGTGAAGAGAACAGGTCCTAAATTTAAAAAGTTTGAGTGACACTATCTATTTTAGTTTTCAAGCAACAAATTCCGGCAAGTGTGGTAAAACTTTATTTTTTCCTCCAAAACTTAATCTTACAACAATCAACCTCATCTCCTTTAGAACAACTCAACCTAAAACATAAAGTTTTTAAAAATTAAAAAAAGGAAAGTAATTGTGGTTTTAATCAAGAGATGCGTAATGCTTCTAAATTGATGTTCAACTCACTTGTTTTGACTTCTTAATTGTATGATCTATCATTTTGTGTTTTAATTTTGGAAGGAAAAATAAAAGTAAGCCCTATATGTTGGATTTTGTTGCTGAAAAACCAAAAAGGTAGTGGCAGTAAAACTTTTTAAATTTAGTGAGTAACTTTTTTGATAAAAATTTTAAGCGGTAGTTGCTGATTAAATGACCTATTAGGCGGGTAATTCCTAACTATATTTCTTTTATTTTATGATTACATAAAATAAATAAAGATATTAACATGATTAAAAAAAAAATGGAGATATTATTAAAAAGTGCATTAGCAATTATGTACCTTCAAAGTAAAAGAACAAAAGATCCAAAATAGAGGGAGTATTCAACAGTTCATCATATGATTTCACTTCTTATAATGAAGAAAAATTGTTTGGCCGAACAAATTAACATGGAAATTCAAAATATCCTAATCGGGCTTAGTAAGCAATTCATTCTTCAGTGTATTAATTACTTCTACTCGTTGTCTCGCTCCACTTTTTAAAGTGTAACAATTGACTTAGGACATAGTTTTAGGCATCTTATGTTTATTTCACCTAATCAGTAATCTTAAAGAATAAATATAATTGAAAATCAGTAAAAGTAATTTCAGTTCAGTAAAAATAATTTCAATTCAGTAAAATTAATTTCAATTCAATAAAAATAATTTAACACTATACAAAAAAGAGTATTTTCTCGACGCTTGACCCTCGACGTGGGCAAGGAGAGTCAACTATTAAATATACTATGCGCATTATTTCGACGCTTTTCTGGGTCGAAATTAATTTTTGGCGCTATAAAGCGTCGAGAAACAGTAACACGTCCCCTATACGTGACTGTAAAACCCACTATTGTAAAATTTAGGGAAAATGAAACCGCCGAACACAAACAAAAAAACCTCTAGTCTTACTGCTCAGTTGTAAACCTAACTATTCTTCTCTCTTTAAATCCTAAATCTACAAAGACACTTATGGAACTGTTGATTCCAAACTCAGAACTTTGTTTTTCTCGCAGCAATTTTAAAATGAGGACTATCATTTTGTAAATCAGATTTTTGCTCCTCTTTGAAGTTATTTCGAATTGAGGTACATCAATTTCATATTCAGATCTTTGTTCTTATCAGGTTCAAATTCGAATTCAGGTACATCATTTCAAAATTCAGATCTTTGTCTCTCTTTGAATTAATTGTTAGATCTTGACCCAAGCTTGTAATCTATGTCGCCCTCTCAGTGCCGATCGATAATATAAAGATACTTCCTTTCTTTTTGGGATTCAAATTTTATTCCAAATTGTATCATGTAATTTGTTGTTTAATTTTTATTTTTCAATAATCTCACGAATTATGCTTAGGTGTGGGTTAGCTTCATGAATAATTAATGGGATTTTAAGGTTCTATATTGTTATGTTTCATTTTGTGCCCCTGTTTATTTCAATTCTGAAAATTATCCTTTTGTTTTCATGTGTTTGAATGAGCATAATCACATTGTTTTTCGTCTCATAATTCTATCACAAATTGCAGTGTTAGTTTTTCGAAGGAGCTGCTGTGAATGCTGACTTCGTTGGACTCGTTCTACTACGTTAGAGAAGCTCTTTAGGTGATTTTTTTTTAATCTGGGTCTTTTTATGTCTTCTTTCTGCCTTTAAAATTTCAGAATTTTTGGAGTTACTTTGCTATAAAAATGGGCTGTTTTATTTGGACTGGTCTGTTTTAGTTCGAATTTGTTTATTCTTGCTGTTTGGCTGCGATTTTAATAGGATTGCTCTGTAATTTTTTTCTAGGGAGTTCGTGTTTCATTTAGGCTATATTGAGAGTGTTTGAAATTATTATTGCACTCTTTATTGCCCATTTGTTTCTTCCTTCTACTGTTTTTCTTGTTCGTTTATTTTTCACTTGTTTGTGATTACTAGGTAGATGAATTGCTAAATAAAATAACTTGTGGATGATTTCCATTAGAAAAGTGAGTAACTTTATTAGAGAACAAAACAACTAAATAGTCAGTCGAGGCTTTCTCTAAACTAATACTTGACAACATAAAGAAGAAGAAAAAAAAAAAGAGGATAGTGACGACGAGGGTCAAAGCACTCTAATCTCGATAATAAGGATATAAACTTGTTCCCAATTTTGCATAGAGATGGCCATATTACATGAGGATGCTATTTAAATTTCTAGAAAATTATCTAAATGCTTCCTTTTCTCTATATGAATTACTGGTGCATTGTATGTTGCCTATGTTCTTGTTGCCTAACAAAATTAAAGCAAGAATACTTTAGTAATGTTGAAGTCAATGGCCAGAAGAAAATCATTGAACCAGCTTTTATAGCTTTCTTTAACTTTGGAATATCATGAATGTCATTCTATGTTAGGCAAGCATACACAAATAAGTTAGGTATTTATCTTAAATTGAAAATTTTCTACCATTCATTGTTACTTAGTTAGCGGGACTGCCATTTCAAGCTTCAATATAGTTAAAGAACCACCGATAAAGTTCTGTTATTTTCTTATTTATATACCAGGCATTGATGCATCTGTTCCTCTATCTTGTTTTGGTGTAGGATTCTAAATTTTTTACAAGTGCGTGAGAGCTTTAAAATCCTTTACTTCATTTCATTATAAAGAAACTATTGCAGGAAAGGCGGGTCTAGGGTCACATGCTGCTAGTGGTGTCAAGGAATATATGGGAGAATGTCCAGGAAGGAATATTGAATCACTTGCTTCCTTCCCATGAATTTAAATTCTTAAAAAGCTTGTTTTACCTAATGGTTTGTTCAATCCTCTGAGGTAAATACACGAGACTGCTTCTTCAAAGGTCCTGTTATGGATGGAATAAGGTAAAACTTTGTCCCAATAAATTAGTCCAAATTGAATAAATAACTTATAATTTATTATGATTTCTCTTCATTTCTTGCTGCTTGATAGTTTAATGAAGATCTGGAATTTGAACAAGTTATCTGGGACTATAGGAGTGGTTTACTGTTAAGGAGTAGGGAGTTGGCCATTGAAAGATAATATTCTAGATACTTTAATACCAGGAATTATTTCAGGCCAAATCAGGCCCAATGATGTCGAATTCCTTGGAAAGGTTGGTGGTGATACCTAGCAATGAGATTGTGTAGTTTATGCTTTCAATTCTGGTAAACTTGTCATTTAAACTTAGCAGTCTAGCATAGCCTAATAAACCTTCCTGATATGTTCAAGTAGTTGCTTGACTACTGAATTCTCCGAATTACATGATACACTACTAAAACCATCACCAAAATTCCAAATAATGGAAAAGTGGAAGTGTCATTTGGCGTTCTGACATGTGAATTATATACAATCTGTCCTATAAAGGTTAGTAATCAACATACCCACTCCTTATTTTCATTTTTAGTATCTAAGTGTGGCAAATTTTTATTGTTGCGGTTATTTCTATTGGAGGATTACAGGTATAAGATTATTGATTAATTTAACTGATTTTTTTTCATCAGACAACCTTCGGCCAGTTGCTTCCACTCTAAATTTTCCCTTCTTCCTCCATTCATGATGAACTTTGCTTTACGCCCTCTTGCAAGCATATTAAGGAACAGCTAAATTGGAGATTGATTGAAGATTTTTTTTGAGAATAAATGAGCAAATTTCTTCCACTACAACTAGTCACGAATCAAGTATAAGTTGGAATAATATCTATTGTAATAGAAAACTCATTACTATGAGATATTGTACATATACTATAATATACCTATATGAAATAAAAAGAAGTTTGGCCCTTTTTTTTTCATATTTTGGTTATACTAGTAATACTTTTTTGGTATGAAATATGTTTTTTGGTAATTCTTTTTTTTATTTTTATTGAGATGCATGTTTTTTGGTAAATATATTTAAGATATATGTTTTTTTTAAAGAATATAGACAAGAAAAAGCGTCCCCAACATAGAAAATATAGACGGAAAAAAGCGTCCCAAAATATTGAACATCAAATATTTGTAACTCTAGACATTAAAAAGCGTCACCAATTTAATGGTCTTAGACACTAAAAAGCGTCGATAAAATCAAGAAAGTGTGCCAACAACAGCAAATTTCGACGCTTTGTATATTATTTTAGACACAAAAAGGCGTCTAGATTCTCGACTTTTTGATATCTAACAAAATTCTCGACTCACTTATCGAGAGATTTTTTGCGACGCTTTTATGTGTCGAAAATAAGGCTTAAAAGCGTCAAAAAAACACGCTTTGTATAAGTTCAGTAAAAAATAATTTCAGTTTAGTAAATTAATTCAGTTCAGCAAAATTAAGATGAAGTGAACGTCACATCATATATAATTGTGGCTGTTAGAAAATTTTAAAATCGGATAGTAGATGAATAATTTATTTTAAAGTAAGCAATGATTGGTGAGGATAGAGAATAATAATTTTTAATAAAGTATAATATAGACCGTGGAGAAATGTTAAAAAGTGTAGATGATTTTCTTTTTTCCTACAACAACAAAAAGGTGCAGATCATTTCATTTTTAAATTGTTGCACTTCAAAAATAAACAACCTTGTGTTAAAAAAATATATAAAAAATAAACAACCTTTCATAAAAATTGAAGGAAATACTTCATGGAAATATCTGTCCTAAAATTACTCCGTAGTAGTAGGGCTAGTAGCAAAGATATGAAATACTCGTAAGAAAAGGGAAGGAGTCTACTCACACTAGAGCCAGTGGCGGACTTGGGCTTAGACCTGGTGGGTCAAGTGACTCACCAGGCCCAAAAAAAAATTTTAAGTTATTTTTTGAAAAAAAAAAACTGACATTTGCTTTCGAAATCCCGAGTTTCTGTCTTCTTCAAACAATCAAACCCTAACCTTCTTCTCTTCGCGACTTCGCCTCATCTCCATTCTTCAGTTCGCCTCTTCGCTTCGTCCCAGCCAGGCAGCCACCGTTCTCTTCGCCTGGTGGTCGGTCCGTCGGTGGTCGTGGACTCCGTCCTCTTCGTGGCTTCTCGCATAGTCGCATAATCGCATTTCGAAATCGCTACTCGCTAGTTCTCCATTGAAGCGCCTACTGTGCTTTATCTCCTCCATCGAAGTAGTTTCTGATTTTCACTTCAATTTCTTTTTTTGCTCTATTTGTTTATTTATTTTTTTTATTTTTTATTATTGAATATCAAATCAATTGGACTGCTTTGCTTTTGTCTTTCAACCATCCTAATGGTGCTAGCATCTGATAGAAATTCATTCTACCCTGATTGAAAGTTTTTCTTCTCACCTATTATAATAATTTCGGTTGAAATTTGTGTTCATTTCTAATCTATCTTGTTCTACTTCGCTAATTTCTTTGGCCATTTATTTCATTCTAGGTTTATTCTCATACTTTCTTGTTGGATTTTTTTTTGTTTAATATGACTTTTTGCTTGTATTTTTTTATTTTCTTTGTAACCTAAAAATTTGGCCTAATTTAGTGTCTAAATTGAGCTCTAATATTGTAGCCGATTTCGAATTTTTGCTAACTTTACTCTATATCCTGTCAATCACTGAAGTGTTGGAGTTGGCTGTAATTTACAGGCTATAAACACAGCACAAAACAAGATTGCAATGATGAATGTGCAAATAAGGCTATTATGCTGGAGTTCCCGGCAAGGATAACAAATTTGAGAGCTTAGAAGTGTCAAAATAATTAATGCTTGAGTCCACTAAAGGGAATGAGCATCAAAGGAAAATGTAGTCTCGCCCAAGGCCAGGTTGGCAACCTCTTGGTTTTCTAAGGGAATGAGTAAGTTGATTTCTAATTTCATCAATTGATTCTTTTTTTTTTTTTTTTTGTGAATTTTTGATCAAATTTGCATTACTTATCTCTTGAACTTACGTGAAATCTGTTTTGTGTAATTGTGTTTTGTGTAATATGTTTATGTGATTATGTCATTATGTTCGGTAATTTTTTTTTTTTACATACTTGATTATCGATTGTGACCCACCAGTCGGAAATTCCTGGGTCCGCCACTGACTAGAGCCAAGAGGGAACTCCCCTGGCCGGGGCCAAACTCCGCCGCGAACAAATCGGTCCGCAACAGAAAACTTACGGAGCACATCAAGGAGCATTCCAACAGTGTAATCGGCTACATCTTCTGAGAATACATTGCCAACATTAGCAACAAGGATCCCTCGACGGCGGCATTCTGAAAGATCAATATGGTTGTAGCCTGCGCAAGCAACCACAACAAGCTCCAAAGAGGGAAGGCAATCTAAGATATCCTTCCTTAGCAGAGATGCCCATACGCAGACAAGAGCACGTGCACCACTACCGTTGGTCCTCAAGTAAGATTGGATGGCAGAGGAGTCAGCGCCAATGGCATCGAGAGGCTCTAGGAGAAAAAAATTGGGGGCGAGGCGGTGGTGGAAAAAGCATGTGTAGGAGGGTATGCGGTGGATAATGAGGAGGGGTTTTTCCTTCACTTGTTGAATGTGAGAGTGGGAGATTATGGTGTCCGACATATTGTTTTTTGAAAGACTATTTTTAGTTTGTGTGTTTTATAGTGAGTTTGGATAGAAAAAAGGGAGGGGAGAGAAGGAGAGAGAGTGGAAGAAGATAGAAAGGAAATGGAGGTGAAGGGGGGAATGATGATGAGTTTTCCTTTCAAATTTCTCTATTGTTGGAGAAATTAATCTCTTACAAATCAATCCCTCCATTTCTCTCCTCTTTAATTCTCTTCATTCTTCTTTTATCATCCAAGTGAATGATATTTTATTCTTTTATTTTTATTTCCCTTCCTTTCTCTCTATTTCCTTCAATCTAAACGCACTCTTAAATCTTTAAAGGAGGAGAGTATGTTCTTGAATACTTGATGGAAATATATTAGGCTATAGGTTAAAATTAGTTTGTTATTTGGCACTTAGTTTAGTTAAATATATTTAATTTTGTTATTAAAACTATAAAAACAATATGAAAATATCATATACAAGTATGAAATTTACATACTAATACGAATCCTAGGACACCTGAATGATGGCACATTTTTACTTACTCATTAGAGTACAAGTGAATAAGTTAAAGTTTGGTCAAATTTAATAAATCATATTTGATCAAACCAGGCAGACCAAGCTACTTATGATGCATGGGTACTTCTAATAATCAGGACATGCGATGTGCACTGGTATCTCTATGGTTACTGGGTACTTTGATATATATTTTTATTGTAAATTATTTTTAAGGAAAAATGGAAACTTAAAAATCCAACCTTTACGATCTGACAATAAAAATCCAACCTTCCATTAATCTCACAAAAATCCAACCTTTATACCCCACCTTCTTTGACAGGTCCGTCACCTGTTGATGACCGATTTTTATAAGTTATATGCCTTGTGTCAACTACTAATAGGTCAATTGTTTTTTATAATTATTAATTAAACCTCCACGTGTCAGCAACCTCCCCTCCTTCCCCGGCGTGCAACTCCCCTTCCCCTGCGTGCAACGCTAGACACCCATCTCAACCACCGTCAAATACCCTAACCCCCGAAAACCTTCCTACCAGAAACCTAGCCCCTATCAAACCCCAATCGACGACGACCATAACCGACCCCAAACACAAGCCCTGGCCTCCACAAACCCAGTTGCCTACCCCAACTTCCACCATTATCAAACCCCAATCAGCTCAGCGGCGACCCTAAATCGTCCCCAGACCCTATCCCGGACATACTCTTTCTCCACCTCGACCACTGCCTGAAACCCGTGAGGCTCTGTGATTTGAAACAGGGAGGTTTTCGAGGGGCTACATCGTTTGGGAGGACTGGGTGAGGCTGCTTGAGACTGCTTGTGGTTGGGCATTGGTTTGGGAGGAGAGAAAGTGGAGGAGGAGGAAGAGGGTTTCGGTTTTGGGTTTGGGCAGGGTGGGGTAAGTGGTGGCAGAGGTGGTGGACTGGTGGTGGTGTAGAGAGGAGAGAGAAAGAAGAGGAGTGAGAAGAAAAGTGAGAATTTAAAATTAAAAAAATTAACCTGTTTAACAGGTTATAGGTCAAATAGACCTGTCAAAGAAGGTGGGGTATAAAGGTTGGATTTTTATGAGATTAATGGAAGGTTGGATTTTCAATGTCAGACTGCTCAAAGGTTGGATTTTTCTTTTCCATTTTTCCATTTTTTAAGTATTTTTTAACAAACTTTGCTTTAAATTTATTCATTTTGCAAAATAATTTTTTTTTTTAAATAATACATTAGCAAAGACAACGAATATTCCAAGATAATATACTGATAGCGAAAAACATTCAAGAGTACCAATAAATTATTTTAAGATGGAGGGAATAACTTAGTATTGACAAGCAACTAAAAGGTTGAGAAAATGACTAAAAAAAATAATAATAAAATAAAAAATGGTGAGCATGGAGATTCAGATCTAAAGATCAGCCAACCCCCACATATAAAATTGGACCAAGAATTTAGTCATCAATAATTCAGCAAAAGACAATCTAGCTTAGTTTGACATCAATTGACTTATTAAATTCTTTGTTGAATTTTATTAGCAAACATAGTCAATATAATTCCACAGAAATATTGTAGATGACAATTGGTCGGTCATGTTATGTATCTAAAATATTCTCTATCTTGCACTTAGTGTTAAAGAGTTGGTATGCTAGTTGCATTCTTGGTTTATAGTAATCGTGAAAATGTAGTATTCGGGTGTAGTAGGTCGAGTGTCGGTTGCCGATAATTATTTTGGTGGTAATAAGTAATTGCAATGAAGTATTGTAAAAATTATAGCGTAGTCGTCGACTACAGACGATTACGGATGACTAATTTTTCTTAAATAAACCTGGTCCACAATAATATTATTGTGGACCAAATTTATCACGTGACTTTAGTCACTCTCAGCTGAGCTATTTACTCTCCTCTCCTCTCCTATCTTTTCTTACATATTAATTGCTCCAAATTACCAAATTAATTGTTTCCTTTATTTTCTCAATTAATCTGACACTTTCTCTCTCTTCCCTTCTTCCATTTTCTCTCTCCTCAGCTCGAGTTCTTCAATGGTGCTACATTTCAACGAAAACGCGGCCTCCGTTCTTCTGCTACAAAAGTCGACGAACCACAACCTTCAGGTAATCTTCGTTTATATCTTTTTTTCTGCAATATTTAGTTGATTAATTGTTGTTTTCTTGAATTGAAATTATTTGCATGAATTTTGTATGAATTTTTGTTTGAATTTTGTTTCGTAGTGAAGATCTAGGGTTTTGCGATGCTTGATTGTTATTTCGTTCAACTTTGATTGTTTTTTGTTTTCTGATTCAATTTTATTGATAATGTGTTGTTGTCGATGATTATTTGTGTAAATTTGAGCTGATTATTTGTTGTTTTTCTTTAATTGAAACTATTTGTATGAATTTTTTTTTTGAATTTTGTTTTGTGGTGAAGATCTAGGGTTTTGCGATGTTCGGTTTTTATTTTCTTTCAATTTTGATTGTTTCCTGTTTTCTCATTCAATTTTATTGTTAATGTGTTGTTCTCGATTAAGATTTGTGTAATTTTGAGCCGATTAATTGTTGTTTTTCTTTAATTGAACTATTTGCACGAATTTTGTTTCGTAGTGAAGATCTAGGGTTTTGTGAGGTTTGATTCTTATTTTGTTCAATTTTGATTGTTTTTTGTTTTCTCATTCAATTTTATTGATAATGTGTAGTTCTGATGATGATTTGTGCAATTTTGAGTTGACTAATTGTTATTTTCTACTTTATGATATATTTAAATGTTTTGGGATAGTAATTTTTATAGATTATATGTTTGTCTAATGTATCTAGTTAGAAGTTTAGAAAAGAATGAGCATTAAACTAGCTAATTGTCACTTGATTGGTTCCTATTAGTATTAACAAGTAACAATTTGTTAATTTGAATGTAACTTTGATAGCAATATGTTTCATGTATGATTTGTGAATTGTGCTTTATATTCAATAATAAAAAAAATTGTCCAACTAATGAGGCCTTGGCTTATTAGGTAAAACTAAGGAATTGTGGATTCATGCTTAATGCTTGAAATTGTTTGAATAAAGTTTATGATATTATTCAGTGACAATTTATAAACCAGATTCTTTACTAGCTGTTTATTCAATCATAATACTTGTTGAGTGCTTGTATCTTGTTCATGATTTCTCTTTTACAAGGGAAGGGCGATTGAATGAGCTTGTATCTTGTATTTTCTGGTCACTATTGTTTCAGTAAGGTTACTATAATATACATTTTGATTTCTTTTGTATACAAATGTTGCCAAAGGCTTGAAGAAGAATACTAGAGCTAAAAAGAAAAAGAATGTTGCTGAACAAGATGTTTCCAGAGAGCTTCATGAGCATCAGATTCCTGCAACTGGTTCACCTTCGTCTCGGCAAAAGAGAACTTGTGAAGATGAACCTGAACCTTGTGTTGAACTACTGC
Source organism: Chenopodium quinoa (assembly GCF_001683475.1). Classification (NCBI taxonomy): domain Eukaryota; kingdom Viridiplantae; phylum Streptophyta; class Magnoliopsida; order Caryophyllales; family Amaranthaceae; genus Chenopodium; species Chenopodium quinoa. The sequence goes on from NW_018744662.1 coordinate 353,210, forward strand.
TCCTGTTCGTGTTAAGAGGCAAAGGATAAGAACGAATCAATCAACAGTTGAAGCTGGTGGTGATGTACCTACGTAAGTAACTTTTTTTACTTTGGAGTGTTCTCAAAAAATTAGATTCAACATGCATGTTTGTGTGACTGTGCATTATTATTTCTATTTTGCAGATTGCGACCATTTAAAACTAAATGTAGGCCTTTGCAATTGGTTGACTTGATGTCTAACTTTACTGATGATAAAAAAATTTCTGTGAATGAAATCGGCTTTGGAGGGTTGTTATCATTGAAGTTGAAAAGGAATCCTACTAGTATGTATAAGTGGCTAATTGATTGTTTTGACTGTGGTAGCTGCATGTTTTCAATAGACAATAGTAAGGAGTTTGTGGTCACTGAATATGATGTGTATGATGTATTTTGCCTTCCTTTGAACCCTAATAATGTTGAGGAGATACCTCGATCTACTAATAAAAGTAATCCTGACTTTGTTTTCAAACATAATTGGAGGTTGAATTTTGGGTTGGCAGATGAAAATGACCAAATTTCACTTAATTTGTTAGAGGATAGGATACCTACTTTAGATCAAGGTGGAGATGAGTTTAAGCAACTCTTTGTTATGCATGCAGCATCCTCTTTTTTGGCTCCTACTTCTAACCGAACTGCTGATCTTAGGATTGCTAAGGCACTTGATGATGTTGGACAAATTAAAAATTTGAATTGGTGTAAATATGTTCTTGAAAAACTGTGTGAAGGTGTTAAAAGTTACCAAAAAGGAGAAATTCAAAACTGTTGTGGTTGTATTTTGATGTTGGAGATTATTTACTTTCATAGGTTGAAATTTAGGAATGTTGAATTAAGTACTTCTTTACCCTTAATTCAACATTGGAATGATCAGTTGATTAGGGACAGAATTAAGAAGGAAAAATTGTTGAAAAGTTTTGGGTCAGGGATTTTGCTATGTGATGTGTATCCTATTAGTCGTAAGCTGAATTTTCAGGATGCTCCTGTGGGTACTACAGAGGGAAGTGTGGGAAATGTTGAAAATGTTAGGGAGGGTAATGATGTACCTGGTACAATACAGTTTAATCTCCCACCGGGTTCGATGTCAGATCAGGAGATCCATTCATCTGCTATTGATGTAAGGAATAGCTGACTTTTATTCTTTTTTTTTTTTAATTATTGGATTTGATTTCAATATTTATACATGATTTTTTTAATCTCTTTGCAGCCTGTTCATGAACAATTTTTGTTCATAAAAAGAGATATGAATGTGATATCTTGTTTTTATAATGACAAGATAAAACAGATTCTTCTTTCACGCCGCAATGAGATCCACAATGCTCCTGGTATTAATGTGTCTCAGGATGATCTGTTTTTTTTTTTTTTGGATCCTCAAGTTCAATCTGTGATTGATGATATCTATGAACTTGCTATTTGGGTGACAAAAAATGCCCGAGGTGTTGGACCAAGTTTCTGCATTTGACAACAACAAGACAAATGAAGGGAGGGAGGAAATTAGGGGAACTTTACCTGTGATTGGCTTTGAAAATATTATTACAAATGGAGGGTCCCGGTGTTCGATTTCTTTTAATTGGAAATATGATGAAAGGCTTATTGTTATTTCACACTTTTTGAAGTCAAATAACAAGGAAATGAAGTTATTGGATCCATTAGTCCTAGAGATTGTTGACTATTGCATTATCAATGATTCTTGTTTGCCTCCTAAGTAAGTAAGCTTTTGTTTGATTACATTGATTTTTTTTATTTTTTTTTTATTTATGAAACACTTTTTTAATTCTTATTTTATATTCTTTGACACAGTGAACTATTGGTATGCTTTCATGAAAATCATTTTATTCAAAGGCAAGAGTTCTACACATTAGGAGAGCCTTCTGAAATCATGAGCAGTAGTATTTTGGATTGTTGGGCGTTGCTTCTCAATGAAAATCAGAAATTTCTTAAGGATGGACCTCGAAAATTGTACTTTGGTTCTTCAATTAGTGTGAGTTGTTTAATTATTTCAATGTTTATACATGTTTTTACTTTTCACTTATTTTTTTATTTGTTTAAATGTTATGAAGGTTTCAATAGTAGAAGTTGCCGGCAGTAATGACAATTCACAACTAGTGGACAATGTATATCAAGAATTGGAGGAGTGGATGAAAATAGCTTGTAATAATTTTGATTTATCAGAAGTGGAGCTGGTAATACTTTCTTTTTTTGATGCTATGATAATATAGTTCCTTTTTTTTATGTTGTAGTTACCTTTATTTAAATGAGAGTGCCTATTGAAAATACTCTTAGAAAGTCTACATTATAAATTGTTTTGGTTTCTACTGGTACTTTTTATACAATTGTTTTGGTAGTTGTATTTTTTTTATGTTGTAGGTACCTTTATCACAATTACAAATGATATGTGTTTTTTTTATTGCTAATTATGATATCTTTGTTGTAGATATTTTTACCTTGTCTTTGTGGCAATCATTATTGCTTATTTGTGGTGAATTTGACTAAAGGAAAAATTCAGTTTATTGATAATCTGAATTATGATGAGGATGGTCGTAACTTCTTGAAAAAGTTATCTAGTCTCTTGGTATTACTTTCTCACTCTTCCATATTTTCACTATTTTCTTGTCTAAAGGTTCTGATAGTGAGTTTTAGTAATTAGGATTTGGACAAATTTTAAACTAGTTTACATGTTATAATGACTCTTAATAGATCATTTAATGTGACTGTGATCTGATTATATGATTTTTTTGGTAGTGTGATATGATCAGTACCTTCTTTGATCATAGACTTACTCAATCTGGAGCTATGGTTGACTATGCTTTGGAGTTTCCTACTTTGAATTGGAGATTATGGTGTTTATACTATAATGAGTATGCTTTTATTCAATGGAGCTGATGAGTTTAAATGTGAAATTTTAAAAACAATTATGATTCTATTCCTTTTAAATTATTTCTTTTAAATAATATCACAATATCTTATATTGATTATATACTTTTTTAGGCTTCAAATAGGAAGATTCTCCGGGTTCAAATTCCTGCATCTTTATTGTTATCTGATATGAATGAAGCTAGATCAAATGTAATTGGTAAGGTGGCTGAATTCAAAACCTGATAGGCAGCGTCTTTCAAAAGAGGTTGAAGAAAGAAGGAAGAAAGAGATTGAGCAGAGGAAGAATAAGAAGAAGCAGACTGTAGACAAGAAGAAGAAAGGAAAGGCTTAAGATATCATAATTTTCTGAAACTAAGCAAGGAAAGGCTTAACATTGTGTAACTGATTTTTAAACTTAGTTGTTATCATAATTTTCTGAAACTAAGCAAAGTACTTTGAAGAATGTATAGCTAATTAGTATTCATTCAACTTTTGTGTAGGTTATTGAATGAAGAATGGAAAAATATTCATTTTGTGTAAACAAGCTTTTGCCAATATTTTATGAAAATGGTATATTGTTTGTTTAATTCAATTATTAAAGATCTTTGTTATCTTATGTCACTATATGTTAAAATTTGCACAATGTGGGAATAAAAGAAGAGTGTTTGTTCTTTGATTTTTGATTGGAAAATATTGATATGTTGTGTTTCAAAGTTGAAACTTCCAATATGAGTTAAAAAGGAAAAAAAAAAGGAGCAAAAGAAAAAGTTTTTTTTTTTTTAATGCTCAAATGTTCTATTTGAAGGTTGTTCAAAGAAAAAGAAAAAAAATAATAAAAATTCAAGTTGAAAAAGAAAAAAAAATGAGTTCAAAGTTTGTATTTCACTCAAGTTCTATATTGTCATATTTTTATGAGTGATTATTGTGAGTGTTGGGTTTGTTTATGATGATTAGAGTTGTATTTGGTGGTTTTTGTGGAGTAGGTTATGTTGATGGAGATGTATGATCATCATTATTTTGATCATGGGTTTATTAGGATATGGCTCCCTTAATGCATAGCTTTTCTCTCACATAATCCCAAATTTATCCTACCTTTACCCTAGCCTTACATTACAAGCTTAAAAGATCTTCCGACCTTATGCATGGAAGTTATGTAAATGTGAAATTGTTGTTTATCAATCAATGCAAGTTATGACTTGGCATATTTCGAGTCGACTAGTAGGATGAGCGTTCAATGTTTTTATACACACAAGAGTGTGAGTTGGGAGGGCATTGTTCACATTAAAGGGGTTGGGTTGGAGAGCGATCGAGTACATCCTTTACTCGCCACATAAATGAGAGTTGAGTGTGTGAGCACTAGTCTTGAATTCTATATGCTCTTGTGGTTTGCTCTACTTGACAATTGTTGGGGAGGAAGGGTGATTAGATGAATAAGATTGATTGATGTTGAAGCATGTTCATTAGATTTGCCTTGAATCGTTGGTTTTTGATTTGATGATTGGGGTGAAGTATGTTTTATATGTTCATTGATGAGCTCTTTGCTTAAGGACAAGCAAAGGTTTGGCTTGGGGGAGTTTGATATGTCCATTTTATATAGTGTTCTACCCCCGTCCCTTGGTCGTTATTAGTAGTGTTTTTGGCTCTTTCGGGCCACTTTTATTACTAATTTGTGTGTTCTAGTGTTTTCGTAGTTTTAGTTGTATTCTATAGGAAATTGCACTCTTGGAGCATTTTCCCGGGCTTCATGGATCAACTACGGAAGTTAGAAGGACACGACCACTTTTGGAGCCCAGGATCGGTGAGAGCCGGTGATTAAGGGCTCGGTAATTGGGATCCCGAGGCATTTGGACCAAGTATTCGAGACCCGAGAGGAAATCCGGATTGGGCCAAGAAATCTAGCCCAATCGAAGTCCAAGCCTCAAGGAGAAGCAACCGCCCGATCGGGCTACCTCTAGCACGATCGAGCGCGGCAAGATTAGTAGGCTGAGCGTGCTGAGGCGCACCCGATCGTGCGAGCATCTAGCATGATCGGGCGATGCTGCTGGGTAGGAACGCGAAGAAAAAGGCGCGCCCGATCGGGCGGCCCTTCACCCGATCGGGCGCGTGTTTCTGGAAGGCCTGATTAAGTTTAGTTTTAATTCTTGTTTTAGGAAACGTTTAAATACGTTTTTGTACGGTATTATTAGATTACCTTCTTTCTTAGACTTTCTCTCTCTACTTAGTATTTTTCTCTCTCTTAAATTTTCTCTCAACTTTTGTTCTTAATTCTTCCTTTAATTCCAGATTTATTTTTGGTAATAATTTCTTCTCTTTTAATTTCAGCTATTTTATTTGTTTTCTTAATTATGCTTTTATTTAATTGCTTGATTAGTTTAGTCATGATGATTTGTGAGTAGTTTAATTTCTAGGGTTGTGGGGATCTAATAAATGATATGAAGGGGTAATTTTGTGATTGTTAATTATCAATGCTTGGTTGATTTCCTATTGATTGTTTTAATGCTATGCAATTAGCTTTGGCTAGATTTAATTGTATGAGTCTAGCAATATTAATTCGAGATTCGATAGATGAGAATTGATGTTTAGGCTTAGTTTCAATAGGCGGATTAATTTATAAATGGTTAAGTCGAGATTCGACAAATGAGATTTAATACCGGTAAATTAACTCTGTGGTTATAATATGTAGCGAAAACCCTTTATAATCTGATTAACCAATGCTTGATGATTGCTTATTATGATTTGCCCTGGAATATTGTTTATTAGTGAACCTATGCCCTAGGCCTTTTAATATTTGAATTTCTCCCTACTTTATTTCCTTCGACCTTATTCTCCGTAGTTTAGATTTTATTCATAAAAATATTGGTTACTTAGATAATTTAGATTATATTAATTAATTAGAAGTAAAAAGACCTGTTTCCCTGTGGATTTCGACCCTACTTCCCTATCTACCTTATTTAGAGGATTTAGGTAACTAGTTTTGAAGTGCGCCTACGTTAAAGCATGTGTGAATATGCTTGGCACTCATAGGAAGTGGGAATTGACATTACGATTAGGGACAATGATTAGGGACAAATAACGTAGGGAGCCGCCAACAAGTTTTTTTAGGAACTTGTAAACCGTTCACGGATCATAAAAGGCAACCACGAATAAGGGACAACGAAGGCAACAACGATTGACCCGTGAAGGTTAAACCCCATTCATAATCCATGAGATTACTAACTCCATATGGTTCGGAACCACGAAAGGAGGATCGGGGATGATGGTACGAAGTGAGTCGTGGAGTCACATTCGCCCGTATTGGCCTCTACTCGATTCTTATATTGAAAATCATTCATGTGATCTCAAAGGCATACAAACAAAATATTCAATTCGCTCCAAACTACTATTTAGCTAAATTGGTTAAATATTAATGCAACATATAATTCTAAAATATTTGTGATCACTTGAATTAAACAACAAGATTAAAAAAAAAAACCTAAACCGGTTGTCCAAATTATCTTATTAGGCGTGGTTTTCAATTACATATTCCCTTTAACCATGCAATATGGTGATCAATAAAAAATATAATAGAATAAACATTAATATTGGAAGCAATTTAACAATAATAGTGTTAGCCAAATCAAATAATAATAATAACAACCCTAATCATGATACTAGCAATATTAAAATAAGATAAGAGTAATTCAATTAATTAATTACTCACATTCTGCGCGTTCCTTTAAATTGCTACATCATGAATAAACTGTTAGTAACTTCAATAAAAATATAAATCAAATGAAAATTAAATTAAAGTAGAGTTGATTTGGTCCAAACCCTCAGTCAATTATACCTTTCACACTTTGGTTTAAGTATAGAACTTTGGTATAGTATGGACTCCTTGGTGTAATTAGGAATATAGGTTTAAGGCTTAGAATATCGGAGAGAGAGAAGAGAATGATTTTTGGTGTAAAAGAGACAAAGAGAGAAGGATTTGATGATCAAGCTTGTTGATGTTTCAAAAAGGGGAGATATGACCTCTATTTATAAGGGGAAACGAGTGGTCGAATCAAGAAAAGATAAGAATTCGAATCGGATAAAACTCTTGTGATAGACAGCAGTTTTGCGGTTTTTGTTTTTATCATATCTTTTGAACCAGAAATCGGAATAAGATGAATAAGATATGGTTGGAAAGCTCTTGAAGTTTACCTTTTAACCCAATTGGAATCAGATTAAAATATTTTGTAGAACTATGAGGTACAAAAATAATATCTGTATATCTTTGAACGATAATTTCATGTTATATCCAACCATATAAAATTTGGATAAAAACTATGAGGCACGAAAATAATATCTTTATATCTTTGAACGTCTTTCAATTCGGATATAAATAGGATTTTCAAAAAGAAAAGTTTTATTCAATTTCAAACTCTTTAATCTTATCTTTTCAAAAAGGATAATTAAGATCTTTTAGAAACTTATAGAGGCTTCTAATTAATCCTAATTAGTTTAGGAATTGGATTAAATAATTTGGACCCTCTACATGATCATTGGGTCGTAGGTAAGGTGGGCTTAGGTTCGGTTTGGGCTCAGTTTAATATTTTGGCCATAACTTATTCGTTATAACTTGGATTTGGGATTGTAATATATCGTTGAAAAGCTCCTTTAAAGCCCCATACAAATATTCAATCATTAGACCCAGATTATGGACCAAAATAAACTGGAATAAACGTTTTTATAAAAAGGACACGAAATGATTGATTTTAAAGGACACGAAATGAATTATTTTGGGTTTAAAGGCACGAAAAGAGGAAAATAAGTTATGGTTTGGGGAAATGGGCTAGGAATTGGGTTGGTTTATGAAATGGAAATATGGATTTAAGCACTCCAAAAATTAAATACTCAACCCGACCAATAATGGTGGTGAAAGATTGTTCATCATCGGGTTTGGTTTTGGGGAGACATTTTTAGGTGTCTACAGAAGCCCCCACTTTGACTGAGTTTGTAGAAACGTTAGTTTCAAAAACGATAGTCAAATTAGTCGATAGGGACGGAGAATGATTCAAGACATTCTGTGATCCTAAATCATTCTGTATACGCCGATACCTGCAGAAAAATGTTAGTTCTACAGATAAAAGAGTAAAGGGATAGAATGCGTATCTGACACCAGTGTATCGGTGACAAATGAGTTTGGTAGCTTCCTATGCTTGAAGGAATCCACCGGATGACGTATGTTGAAATGCTTTCCATGCTTGAGGAAAGCCGACAGATGAGTTTGGTAGCTTTCTAAGCCTGAAGAAACCTACCGGATGACACTTTCCATGCTTGAGGAAAGTTGATGTATGAATTTGGTGTCATTCTATGCTTGAAGAATTCCACCGATAATGCCTTACATGCTTGAGGAAAGCCGACTACTTGGCGGTTTCTATACTTGAAGAAAAATCCACCGATAACGCTTTCCATGCTTGAGGAAAGCCGACTTGGCGGTTTTCTATACTTGAAGAAAAATCCACCGATAACGCTTTCCATGCTTGAGGAAAGTCGACTTGGCGGTTTTCTATGCTTGAAGAAATCCACCGAATAATACTTTCCATGCTTGAGGAAAGTCGACAGATGATGAGATTGCAAGTCTCTATGTATCGAGAACCTTGCGCCGTGAAATGATGGTGGTTCGATTGTCCCCGAACGTGGGCTGTAGATGGTCATCTTGTCCCCGGATGTGGGCTGTAGATGGTCCGCTTGTCCCCGGACGTAGGCTGTAGTTGGTTCGCTTGTCCCCGAACGTGGGTTGTAAATGGTTCGCTTGTCCCCGAACGTGGGCTATAGATGGTCCGCTTGTCCCCGGACGTGGGCTGTAGATGGTCCGCTTGTCCCCGGACGTGGGTTGTAGATGGTCCGCTTGTCCCCGGACGTGGGCTGTAGATGGTCCGCTTATCCCCGGACGTGGGATGTACATGGTCCGCTTGTCCCCGGACGTGGGTTGTAGTTGATTCGCTTGTCCCCGAACGTGGGCTATAGATGAGACCTGCAAAAATAAATTTGCCAATGGACTCGTATATATTGTGATTGACTTGACCACTGACTTGACCAAGTTTGACTTGATGTGACATGACATGTGTATGACTTGTGAGTGTGTGTGTGTGTGTATATGTGTGTGTGCAGACACAAGCAAATTAAACGAAGATGCAAAAGCAAAAATTTTCCGTCAATTTTTGTCATGAGACGAGTGGAGGGTACCGATTTTCTCCAGAAAAAGAAAGAAGTGAAAAATGAAATTTTATATTCAAACTTCCCTCGATAAAAATTTTGAAATTTTTCTTAAACTTCCCCAAAAGAAAACAATGAAAAAAAGGAAGAAGTTTTGAACTTCCTCCTTGAGCAAGACGAAATGAATCGTATGGATTGAATTGATTGTCTTGGAAATAATGTATGCATGATGCATGTTCTTAGGCCAGGAGGCTAAGGACAATTACATCATGTGACACGATAGATGAATGAACTTAGGTCATGGAGCTAAGCATCATATATGGCGTAAAGAAATGATCTTGAACATCACTTAGGTCTGGAAGCTAAGCACGTATATAGATGAAGTGGTTGATGAGTATTGCATAATGAATGTTTCTTAGGTCAAGGATCTAAGCACGATATGCGATGCATGAAACAATGAATTTTGCTCAGGTCAGGAAGCTAAGCAAGTATACAATGTTTCTTCTAATGAATGTTGTCTTGAAAGATGATGAAGCATGCACAGTGTTAAAACAAGATTTCATGAAAAAGGGTTCTTAAAGGGGAGGATGATTGATATGGATATGGATGTGTGAGTGAAGTGTGTGAATGTGATACTAAGGCTGGCTGCAAAGGCTATGGTGATGGAAATTTATGTGAGAAGAGTTAAAATGGTGGCTCTTTAGGCTGGGTAGGCTAAATGATGTGGGTTTAAGCCCCCAAGTCTAGCTCTAAATGGGTACGGGTAAGCATTGATATTCTTTGACTCGATCATGCATAGATATGAATATTGAATGTGGTCGCACCTCAATGTGAGGTTGCCTACGTATCCGTTAGGAATCAGGCCAACGTAGCTCTAATCGAACTTTGCACAAGTGTATGTACACCTCAAAGAGGTCTTTCAAGGGTTGTAATATGGTTAAGTTGATGGTTTAAAGAAGAAAAGGGTACAAGGCTCCATACCCGAGAGAATCCCCAAGATATGCAATTGTGAATTGGACTTTGCAAGTTTTATTTTCAACATTTTTTGTTTTGAATTTTTTTCTTTCTTTTTTTTTATTATTTTGAATCAATGTAGGCAATCTCAAATCATGCGGTCCATCACTCACTTATCATTCATGTTTCTCAGGCACGGTACCAAGCACTCGATGAGAGACGCAATTTGAGACATGTTCATATCAAAGACATTGGAACACTTGCCTTTAGACATTGTTTTATTGTTATTTTGCTGCTTTTTTTTACTTGCTTTTTGAATGTTACACAAATTGCACATCTTCCAATTCCATGGTTGAGTGAATGTGGGTTGAAAAAATGAAGGCCAAACGTTAGACGAGACTCAAATTGGTTGACGAAGAAATGGATATGTGATTAAATGGTTAATAGGGAATGACAGGGTTGCAAAGGTGCCTCAAGTCATTGGTGTACCTTGTGTTTAGTTCGCCAATTGATGATTTTTTTTATTTTTTTTATTTTTATCACATGATCGAATGTAAGAAAGAGATGCTCATTTATGAAGAAGGTAAGAAATGTGACGTATAGACACATGGGTAAGGAGAACCTATGCTAGACTTTTTAGGGGGAAGGGTTTGAAACAAAAGAAGAAGAAAACATGAAATGTTGGTGAGAAGCATGCATCGTGCATTGTATTCATGGTTGTTTATGAGTAACTTCTTGCCGCCTGGTGAAAAAAAAAAGTTTCTTGTTGTTGATGCTTTGATTGGAAGGAGAGAAGGAAGGAGTGACGTTCCCCTTATTCTTCCAACTATTGCCTAGTGATTTTAGACTCAAGTACTTTGTAAGGATGAACTCACTTAATGCATTCACTCAATACTCAGATTGGAAAGGAAGAGCGTAAGAAACAATTTTGAAATCTGATGGGAAATACTCCACTCATTCCTATTACGATGGAAAACTATACATGCATGGGCCCTAGTATACGATCATAATCAATAAAGTGCATTACTCGAAGACAAAGTGTGTGAAACGACTCAACATGTGTGATTAGGTGAGTTTATTAAGACTCGTGGTATGATCGCATGGCTAGACATGAGGACATTGTGAAAAACAAAGGACCTAATGACCAAATAGCACGGAAGACTAAAAGACAAACTAACTTGATTAATTTTGTCCATTTTTAATGTTTATGCTATTTACTAAGTGAAAACGGTCCATTGGAAATCATTAGTCATAAATAAGATCAACCACGATCAAAGACAAAAAACACATGTTAAGGTTAGCACTAGGAAGAGAACTAGAATTCTAGAAGAGTTATGACTCATGGGTATAAAAAAAATAAATAAAAAAATAAAAAAATTCTATAATTCTATGTTATACGAGTTGACACGGATTAAAGGACTTGGCTAAGACTATCTTGACACGATTTTTATTTTTTATAAAAAAAAATAAAAAAGGTAACGTTCAAAAGACACCTAAACTGGACAGGCTGTAGTATATCGGTTATAACTTTTGATCTGTGACTTTTATTGGGACGAAACCAATTCCAAATGAAAGATAAAACTCGGAGATATAGATCCATAGGTGGCACGACACGTAACTCTTTCTAGAACTCCGGCTATGACCAAAACAAGTTGACTCTTGTGCAGTATACGGGAATTAAAATCCGGGTGACTCAAAAATTAAAAAAAAAAAAAAAATCTATGGCCCGACCCTAATAATAAAAAAAGGGTTTGATAAGAGAAAAAAAATAATTAAAAAAAGTTCAATAAAAAAATGCACACATAAGCATATAGTCACACATGATGCAATGAAGTTCGCAACTTAAAGTCAAGTTCTATGTTCGACTATGGTCAAGCTTTTGGGTGTCAAAGGGTATCATGGTTAAGAGTTTGGACGCGTTAGCAAGGAAGCCTCCCTTGAGGGTGTATGCCAACGGGCGGCTCCGCGAGTTCGTGATGAAATCGAACTCGACTCCATGGTTTGGGTGGATTTAAAAACTCGGATGAACCCTTATCGCCATGAGCGTTTTCGGGTCGATAGAGCATAAACCCCCCCGGGCTAGCCACATACGTAGAACACGTACTATTGTGGAAAAATAGGTAACCTAAAAAAAATCATATGCATATGTGACAATGCCAGTTAAATCGCAGGAATACAATTCAAGAATCTTTCAAGTCTCATCCACTCATCTTAATTAAATACCGATCACTCAAATCGATAAATAACCAAGAATCCTCCCCAGTGGAATCGCCAAATTGTAGCCGTCGTTCGAAGTGCGACTACGTTAAAGCATGTGTGAATATGCTTGGCACTCATAGGAAGTGGGAATTGACATTACGATTAGGGACAACGATTAGGGACAAATAACGTAGGGAGCCGCCAACAAGTTTTTTTAGGAACTTGTAAACCGTTCACGGATCATAAAAGGCAACCACGAATAAGGGACAACGAAGGCAACAACGATTGACCCGTGAAGGTTAAACCCCATTCATAATCCATGAGATTACTAACTCCATATGGTTCGGAACCACGAAAGGAGGATCGGGGATGATGGTACGAAGTGAGTCGTGGAGTCACATTCGCCCGTATTGGCCTCTACTCGATTCTTATATTGAAAAGCATTCCTGTGATCTCAAAGGCATACAAACAAAATATTCAATTCGCTCCAAACTAATATTTAGCTAAATTGGTTGAATATTAATGCAACATATAATTCTAAAATATTTGTGACCACTTGAATTAAACAATAAGATTAAAAAGGAACCTAAACTGGTTGTCCAAATTATCTTATTAGGCGTGGTTTTCAATTATATATTCCCTTTAAACATGCAATATGGTGATCAATAAAAAATATAATAGAGTAAACATTAATATTGGAAGCAATTTAACAATAATAGTGTTATCCAAATCAAATAATAATAATAACAACCCTAATCATGATACTAGCAATATTAAAAATAAAATAAGAGTAATTCAATTAATTAATTACTCACATTCTGCGCGTTCCTTTAAATTGCTACATCATGAATAAACTGTTAGTAACTTTAATAAAAATATAAATCAAATGAAAATTAAATTAAAATAGAGTTGATTTGGTCCAAACCCTCAGTCAATTATACCTTTCAAGCCTTGGTTTAAGTATAGAACTTTGGGTATAGTATGGAATCCTTGGAGTGCTTAAGGGAAGAATGGTGTAATTAGGAATATAGGTTTAAGGCTTAGAATATCGGAGAGAGAGATGAGAATGATTTTTGGTGTAAAAGAGAGAAAGAGAGAAGGATTTGATGATCAAGCTTGTTGATGTTTCAAAAAGGGGAGATGTGACCTCTATTTATAAGGGGAAAAGAGGGGTCGAATCAAGAAAAGATAAGAATTCGAATCGGATAAAACTCTTGCGATAGACAGCAGTTTTTGCGGTTTTTGTTTTTATAATATCTTTTGAACCAGAAATCGGAATAAGATGAATAAGATATTGTTGGAAATCTCTTGAAGTGTACTTTTTAACCCAATTAGAATCAGATTAAAATATTTTGTAGAACAAAATATATAGCCGAAATAGTGAGACGGTGTCAGTTTTGGATAGAGTTTGACATTTTATTCATATCTTTTCCGTTATAGCTCGGAATTGATATTATAATATATCATTGGAAAGATAATTTCAAGGGCTATCTAACCATATAAAATTTGGATAAAAAGTATGAGGCACGAAAAAAATATCTGTCTATCTTTGAACGTCTTTCAATTCGGATATAAATAGGATTTTCAAAAAGAAAAGTTTTATTCAATTTCAAACTCTTTAATCTTATCTTTTCAAAAAGGATAATTAATATCATTTAGAAACCTATAGAGGCTTCTAATTAATCCTAATTATTTTAGGAATTGGATTAAATAATTTGGACCCTCTACATGATCATTGGGTCGTAGGTAAGGTGGGATTAGGTTCGGTTTGGGCTTAGTTTAATATTTTGGCCATAACTTATTCGTTATAACTCGGATTTGGGCTTGTAATATATCGTTGGAAAGCTCTTTTAAAGCCTCATCCAAATATTCAATCATTAGACCCAGATTATGGACCAAAATAAACTGGAATAAACGTTTTTATAAAAAGGACACGAAATGATTGATTTTAAAGGACACGAAATGAATTATTTTGGGTTTAAAGGCACGAAAAGAGGAAAATAAGTTATGGTTTGGGGAAATGGGCTAGTAATTGGGTTGGTTTATGAAATGGAAATATGGATTTAAGCACTCCAAAAATTAAATACTCAACCCGACCAATAATGGTGGTGAAAGGTTGTTCATCATCGGGTTTGGTTTTGGGGAGACATTTTTAGGTGTCTACAGTATATTGTTTGTTTAATTCAATTATTAAAGATCTTTGTTATCTTTTGTCACTATATGTTAAAATAAAGTCACTATATTATTTATAAGGTCTTTGTTTGGTTTAAAAAAGTCACTTCATTACCATAGGTCACTATATGTTAAAATAAAGTCACTATATTATTTATAAGGTCTTTGTTTGGTAAAAAAAGGCCACTTCCTTTTCAATATTTTATAGTGTCAAAATTAAGGACTATGTTTTAAATTAATGGTAATTATCATAGGTCACTATATGTTAAAATAAAGTCACTATTTTATTAATAAGGTTACTATTCTAAATATAAAGGTAACTAAGTCGAAATTATGGACTATGTTAACTAATGGTAATAAACTAACAATATAAGGGTATTGTATAAAGATTACTATATTAAAATAAAGATCACTATATTGTAAAAAAAGTTTACTATTCCAAGAAGTATATTTCTCAAAATTAAAGGTTACTATGTAAATCATAAAAGATACTATATCATAATAATCAGTATTTAGTTTTAAGATTTGAGCATTTCATTTTCTTGATTTGTTATCTGTTGATCACAGGAAACATTGAAACAGCTTTAACAACTAAAAGGAGCCTTCTGTGTAGGACAACAAAGTACCAATTAACAACAAGTTTAGAGAAAAAAGATTTGTGTATAAGGTATTATAGTACTCATGTGCTTTATTCCTTGTTTCTTTGAAAAGCAATAAGTACAATTAAGATCAAATCAAATGACATTATACAATAACAAAGGACACTATGTCAATCATAAAAGACACTATATCATAAAAAAGACACTATATCTTAAAAAAAAGAAACTATATAAGTATTTAAAAGATATAAAGTTTCCAAGAATGAAATTACAAATAAAAGGTAACCATGTAAGAATTCAGGTTACTATGATAAAAAAATATTGTTCTTAAGATAAAATTTGATGTCTTAAGACTATCATAGCATATACTTATTATTAATATTTGGTGTTTTGGCACCAAATTCTATATGTTTCCTCCTCTTCCCCTTTTTCATGTAGTCATAGATTCCTGGAATCCTTTTATTTGATTGGCCTCCTTTAGTTTTTGCACGAGCTGGGTCTAGTACTTGAACCACATTAGATAAAGTTGCTTCTGAATTCTCTTCTACACTTGTAGTGTTCTCAGAATGGTTGTCAGTTGACTTCATAGCAGAAATAATCTCATCAATTGCACTTGAATCTTTTGCATAGCTTTCTTCTAAGACTTTCCTTGCTTTTTCAAACTTGTGGCTCTTAAGGATTAAACTATAATACTTCCTCACCATGTGTAGTCGCCAGGGTGTGAAGTTGTTTAATATCCCCTTCTTCCTTTGCTCTGCCTCAATACTCTGCCAAACTTTATCCTTAGCCACTTTAGTCCACCTGACAGATATGTATTGCTCTGGGATTTTTTCAACAGAATGCATGTGTAAGATTCTAAGGCTATGGAAGCATAACCAACCTGACTCTTCAAAATTCTTGCATGGACATTGAATTGTTTGGTTAACTGGATCATAAGTTACTGCTTGAATTGTGCCATCTCTGCCTTCAAGGTACACTTGGTAAACCATTTTATCTCCATTAATGAATAGCAGTTTAGTTTGAGATCCAATGGCTAGGTTGAATTCTTCTTCAAAGTCCCTGAATAATGTATGTGTATAAACCTCAGCAGCATGTTTTAGTAAGGCAGACATTGGATAGCTTGAAGTAGGAATTGATTTTATGCTATTGAACTCATAAAAATCCTCATTCCTTCTCCAAGTCTTCACTGTCTTCTGAAATATGTTGTAGAATTCTGTCAAACTTGTTTTCTTGTTTGCTTTGAATCCCACTGAATGATTTGTGCTCTCACTTCTCTGTGATGACAAGATTCCTGCGGAGAAAAAGTCTTTACTTAGAGTTGTTGACCACTTGTGCTTTAGTGAGTATAACCTTTTGAACCAACTATTGTTTTTCAGTTTGTACTTTGTCATCATTAAATCCCAACATACTTCAAACTGAGCTTCATTAATACAACCACTCAAGCATTTCGATCATGAAAGCAGCTTTGAATGTATCATCACTCTTCAAAACTCCAAATCTTGTTACAGCATTTTGAATCAAGTGCCATAGACATAATCTATGTCTAGTATTTGGAAATACCTGCACATTTTTATACAGTTACTATAGTTTCAAAATTGCTTATTGCATTTAAAATATAGGTAACTATATAATTTTAGTACAAACATATTTAAATGTAGTGGTATTCAAAAAGTTCCTTCAAAATTAGAAAGTACCTTTGGTATTGCTGCTGCCATGGCTGCATCTTGGTCTGTAAACAATGATACAGGACATTTACCACCCATTGCCTTTTTGAAAGTCTCAAATAACCACACAAATGAATCTGTGGTCTCATCACCAATAAAAGAACAAGCAAACATAGTGTTCTTCCAGTGGTTGTTTATTCCTACAAAGGGTGCACAAATGAGGTTGTAACGATTAGTCCTATATGTGGTGTCAAATACAGTGACATCCCCTTATATTTTATAATCTTCAAACATCATGGAATCCCTCCAAAACAAGTTACAAACCCTTCCATCCGAATCCAACCTTACTCTGAAAAAGAAGTTAGGGTCCTCAGAATAAGCTTCCTGTAGTTTGTCACAAACTACTTGAGAATCTCCTCCTTCAATGGCCTTTATTTTCAGTTTATAACAATAATTCATGTGGTCTTTCACTGTATGACCAATAGCATCTTCTCCACCAGCTTCATTTGACATGTAATTAAAGTATTCCATAGGTCTTAGTCCAAATTCTTGCATGGCCTCAATCACTTGCCCTTTAATTCCAGTCATTGCACGCTCTGAACGTGGAAATGGTTCCATTGTGGTCTAGTGAGTGGATGATTGTGCACCAACACACGCTGAACTATCTCAAATTGCCCTTCCTCATTCAATTTTGCTATTATCAAAGCATTACAGTTTGTCCTTGTTATTGGAACTCTCCTACTTTGTCTTTTTTTTAACTGAAGAACTTTCCTCTGTCAAGAGTACTTCTGTAATTTTTCCCTTCTTTTTACAAGAATTTCTTAATCCTGCTGCAGAACATACAAAGAACTTTTTGGTGATGATATCTTTAGTTCCAATTTTGCTTGTTTGTTTTGCTTTTCTAACACTAAAACCAACTGCAGCAGCATGTTGACAATACAATTCATGTATTTCCGCAAGTGTTGCTCAAGTTTCTCACCAACCACTAATCTCATCGTTATTACTTGCACCTGTTATTTTAAAAAATAGATCACTATACTATCACTAAAGGCAATTATGTTACTTAAAAGTGGCTTTGCATGTCAGAAAAGCTTTAACAAGCATCATATAAGTACAATGTATTTATTTTTAAAAATAGATCACTATACTATCACTAAAGGCAACTATATTACTTAAAAGTTGCTTAATTATGCATAATCGCTTAATTTTCAATCAACATAAATTACACTTAATCGCTTAACTTTCAATCATCATAAATTACGCATAACTGCTTAATTCACAATTACGCATAATTCAATCAACATAAATTACGCATAATTACTTAATTTTCAATCAACATAAATATGCATAATCTCTTAATTCACAATTGCATAATATAATCGCCTAATTCAAATTATCAAATTAAAACCTAAATGTCTAATTTAATCTTCAAATCAAACAATTGCATAATCGTTTAATTCACATCATCAAATTCTAATATGAATTGCATATAAATATATCGTATAATACCTTGAGGTTTCATTAGAGATTGATTTTCCTCATGAACTTCATTCTCATCCTCAGCCTCAATAATAGCTTGTTCTTCATCTTCAACAGCTTCGTTCTGATCGAAATTGGACATTAATATCGAAGTTTTCTATAGTGTCCTGTATACTTCGATTTAGATCCATTTCTATTGATTGTATAGAAGAATTCTCCATGAAATTTGAAGAAATTGATTGATTAAGCAGAAAATAAAACCTAGAATTGAGTAGAATTAGAAGGAGAGAGATGAAAATTCGAGCTCTATTATAGTTGTTAATGGCGTCGAACTGGGAAGGAAATTAGTATGTGGCAGAAGAAATGGCTTGTGAAACAAGTCAGTGGACTGGGCTGTGAAATAAGTCAGTAGACCGGGATGGGCTGTTCAGTGGGATGTGGCACGTGAGACCATAAGGTCCACAATAAATTTATTGTGGACCAGGTCCACCCAAGAATTTTTGTGGTCGACTACGGTAAAATATTAAATTTGATCCGTTGATTTATTTTTTGTCTAATTCTAACTGTTCAATCCTACACCTATGCTACACAGTCATCAAAGGATTATTTGGCTAATTTTTTTTTTTATTTTTTTTGTTTTTACACGCATTATCAATTTTATAATATTTTATCTTCAACCTATATCATCTTTAACCTTATTAAAATTCGTATGAATTATATTGAATTTCATATTCAATCTAAATCCTTCATTTTCAACCAAAATAACATTCATCATCCTTCATCTGTGGCTAATCTATTAGAATGTAAAAGTAATATTGATTAAACTATACTATTACTTAAACATAATTAGAAGTATAGCAAATGGGAAAACAAAAATCATCTTAAGCCTTCATCATAATTCATCTCTATTATTAACCTTCATTGTCAACATTAACATTGAACCTCCATTTTTTACTTCATTATTTACCTTCACCCTTCACCAAAATATCCCCTAAATTACCAAACTCTATGAAAAACGCTAACATGAATGTCAAATTATCACAATTATGCCTACATTTCTATTTCATAGAAAATCAAATTAGTCAATTCATTTGAATCACATCTCAAGGGATAATTAATCTGAATCTAACTTCTAAAAAAAACTATTTTAAAACTCATATATCATGTTCATGTACAATAATTATATGGTCTAATTAAAATGATGGAGTACTTGATGGTACTAGTTTTTCTTTGTCTAATCTTAATCAACATTGATAAAAACTTTGAAGCTCTAAACATAACAGTCTGTAAAAAAAATTAAAAATAAAAAGGAATAGAGTAAAAAATGATAAAAATAAATAAATAAATAAAACCTTGCAGTCAATTAAGCGTGAATTGAGAATTTTTTTTTTTTTTGATAAAATTTATATTTATTTATCTTTATCTAAATAATTATATGGTCTAAAATTATGTTAATTAGATTTTTCTTTTCAACAAATTGGTGTATCTATTGTATAAATTAATACGGAGTATATATTACTTTGTCACACATTTTTTTTGAATATTCATATACATACAACTTTTTTGGTTTGACTTATTTTGCATACATAGAAATACAAAATACACTATGAAGTATAAGGTGGGAAAAGAAAAAAATCTTGTTGAGATAATAAGATATCAATGATTTTTTTGTATTCCTGAAAAAATGATTTCACGTTATATTTTTTTGAGGGAAATTAGATTTTTTTTTTTCTTTTTTGAAACAGTTATTTAAATACACTATGAAGTATAAGGTGGGAAAAGAAAAAAATCTTGTTGAGATAATAGGATATCAATGATTTTTTGTATTCCTAAAAAAAGGATTTCACGTTATATTGTGTTAAATAAGATTTTTTTTTCTTTTTTGAATCAGTTATTTTGATTTTTTTAGGCACCACACTTTCTTAAAAATAATTATAAAAAAAAAAAAAAAAAAAAAGCACTACCTCAATAGTTGTTACGAGTATTTTTTACTTTTGATATGAATATATAATCTTTAATTTTAAAGCTAGTTCATCTACATGACTACATCCATAGTGGAATCATAACAAAACTAATAATAGTAACAATATAATAATAACAAGTAATCATATACCGTATATCTTAAATTCTTTTAATGAAAATTAAATACATACTTGTAAGTTGTAATAGAAGTTACTCAAAAGTCAAAACTGTAGTCCTATAAAGCATACATACATAACTTTCGCTTTTAGATATCCTCAATTTAATTTTGGGCATTCTCAATATTTAATTTTGGGCATATCCAAAATTTGTTTTTTTTTTAAAAAAATTATTTTTTATTTATTTTTTTAGTTAGGCAGAATGATTGATAAAAATAAGACTTGAGTAAGATATAAATCATGGTGTAAAAATTGTTTTCCATTTTGGGTATACCTAAGTTATATTTGGGCGTACCTAAAACGAAGTACTTTAATTTTTTTTAAAATAAAATATCAAAGTAGTTTTACATTATTTCGGATAATCACATCCGTTTTCACTACTCTTGACATGACTAGATGTATTGTCACTCTATCTAACCAAAACCTTATTAGCTTATCACGGCTCTTATTAATATAGAAAGACCGATTTTAAATGATGATAGTTATTGCTCAGCCAAAACATTACCTACTACATAATGATCCTTGTTTATATAAAGGGTCTGTTCACATTTACTTAATTTCAGTTCAATTCAGTTTAGTTCAGCTCTAATCAGTTCAGTTCAGTTCAGCTCCGATCAGTTCAGTTCAATTCAGCTCCTAATTTTCTTCTCTCATAAAATATTCAGTTCAGTTCAGCTCCAATTAATTAAGTTTAGATTAGTTCAGCTCCAATCAATTCAATTCAGTTCAGTTCAGTAAATGTGAACAAGCCCTAAGAAACCCCTTATCTTAAATTTATTTAGGGATCAAGAAACAATATACTTGAATGTACGTAGTATGTAATAAAGAGCACAACTAGGTGATCCCAAATGACTACAATTTGGTCCCAAAATACAATATTAAAGATATGTTTGCTTTTGATCGAAGGACAATTATAAAAATTCATGCACGCATAGCAATTTTGTTTATTAGTCCCATTGTTTGCAACAAATTAACCTTGTGTATAACAAACAACCCCGATAGGCCTAGAGCATATTAATTTTGCTTTTAGGTATCCCCAATTTAATTTTGGTTGTACTTAAAATTTGAATCTTATTAGTCAATCATGACGATTGATAAAGATAAGACATGGTTAAAACATATATACTTGAATGTACGTAATGCGTAACAATAATGAACACAAGTAGGCAGTTCCAAATGACTACTAGTTAGGGCATGTTTCGATTAACTGAATTGAACTGAATAGAGTTGAAAAGAATTGTTTATGAGAGAAGGGAATAAGGAACTAAACTGAACTTAACTAAATTGATTGAAGCTGAACTGAAATGAACTAAACTGAACTGAAATTAAGCTGAACAAATTAGGCCCTTAGTCCCAAAATAAAACGTTAAATAATATCAGTTTACCTTCAATTAAAGGATCGATGATTGTCAAAATTCATACACATAAGAACCCTAACGCGCGCATTCGAATATTAGTCCTATTGTTCCCAACGGAGGATTACCCTTTGTAGAAAAAAATCTCAACCCCTATAAAGCATACATACATAAATTTTACTTTTAGATATTCCCAATTTAACTTTGGGCGTACCTAAAAGTTGTTTTTTTTATTTTAATTAGAAGGACTGATTAAGACAAGACTTGATCAAAACATAGATCGATCACAGTATATATATAAAGTGTTTTCTAATTTGGCTATACCTAAGTTGATTTAGGCATACCTAAAACAAAGTGGATCAATTTCTTTTTGTTTTACAAAATACAGAAGTATAAAAGTTATTTTGGATAATCACATCCGTTTTTAACACTCTTTACTAGATTTATTGCAACTCTATCTAAATATAGAAGTATAAAGTTATTTCGAATAATCACATCCGTTTTTAGCACTCTTGACTAGATTTATTGGAACTCTATCTAATCAAGGTCTCATTAGCTTAATCACGATTTTTTAAAAAAAATAAAATAAAAAAGACCGATTTTAAATGCTGAAAATAGTTGATTGGCCAAAACACTACCTATTACATAACAATCCTTGTTTAGATTGAGAAACCCCTTATCTTAAATTAATTTAGGGATATGCAAAAACATATACTTGAATATATTGTACATAGTACGTAACAAAGAACAAAATTAGGTGATCTCAAACGACTACTAGTTAGTCCCAAAATAAATAGCTAAAGATTAGTTTGCCTTTAATCAAAGGATAGTTATTGAAATTCATAGACGCAAAATCCTAGCAGTTTCGATTACTAGTCCTATTTTCTGCAACGAATTACTTTATCATAGAACAAAACTTATGACCCTTAATTAAAGCATAAGTTTTCTTTTAGATATCTCCAATTGAATTTTAGAAATACCCAAAATTCAAATTTTATTAGTTAATTAATCAGGACGATTGACAAGATAAAAATAGATTAAGAGATAGATCACGATACATAAAATAATGTTTCCCCTTTTGGGTACACCTAAGTTATATTTGGGCATACTTAAAATGAAGTGGTTCAATAAATTTATATATATATATATATATATATATATAAATACATAATTTTATGGTTACTTCGGATAATCACATTCATTTTTAGTACTTTTGACTAGATCTATTGTCACTCTATCTAACCAATGGTCTTATTAACATAATCATCGTAGAAAGTCCGAATCTGAATATTGAAAATATATAGTTGCTCACCCTAAACATTACCTTACACAACGATCCTTTAATTAACATCATTATTATAAAAAAAACAATTTAATTAAAAATACATCATATATATATATATATATATATATATATATATATATATATATAATACAAAATTTTATGGTTACTTCGGATAATCACATTCATTTTTAGTACTTTTGACTAGATCTATTATCACTCCATCTAACCAATGGTCTTATTAGCATAATCATCGTAGAAAGTCCGAATCTGAATATTGAAAATATATAGTTGCTCGCCCTAAACATTACCTTACACAACGATCCTTTAATTAACATCATTATTATAAAAAAAAACAATTTAATTAAAAATACATCATGTAACTTAAAATGAATAAATGCAAATGCTTTGTCGTCAACGAGTTGAAAAATGCTATATTTCACATAAAAATGAATTAGGAAGCCGAATTAAATATTAGGTAGTCCCAATTTTTTTTAAATATATATATATATATATATATATATATATATATATATATATATATATATATATATATATAAAAGTTATAATGAGAACCAAGGCTAAAATAAGAACTAAGAACTAATCTAGGCCCTTAGATCATATTAATCGCACGGCTCACATGCTTCCCATGTCATAAATGACATTTTTGTAATAATTTAATTTAATTAATTAGTTTCCAGTTTCATTTCTCAAAAGTTAATGAAAATTTAGTAAAAGTATATGAAATCAGTCTTAAAGTAAATAAAATTGCCTTAAAAGTTAAAAAAAGCTGGAAAAAAAGTTTGAAAACAGCGAAATTACGAGAATGTCATTAATGAGAGCGGGTGCAATGTGAGCTATTAGATGGATTGCGATCAATGGCTGAGATTAGTTTCTAGTTCTTATTAGGACATTTTGTGAGAAACTACCTTTTAAAGCATTTTTTTTGCGAGAAACTAACTTATAAAAAAAATGTTGTAAAAAACTACCTTATAAAAGCTAAATGTTGTAAGATACTACCCTTGGCCAGAAAGTGAGAGTCACTTAATTTTTCCGGCGTTGACCTAGTCATGTGCCGGTCACGTGACGTTTAATTCATCTTTCCCCATTTTCCCCCTAATTTTCCCCGATCCTATCCATATAATACCCAAGATGAATTAAATGTCATGTGACCGGCACATGACTTGGTCAACGCCGGAAAAATTTAGTCAAACTCTCACTTTCCGACCAAGGGTAGTATCTTACAACATTTAGCTTTTGTAAGGTAGTTTATTACAACAATTTTTTTATATGGTAGTTTCTCGCAAAAAAATTGCTTTAAAAGGTAGTTTCTTACAAAATGTCCTTCTTATTATTCACCTTGGTTCTCACATGACCTCAATTCTATACATATATATAAAATGAAGATATTTATTAATCTTATTTAATTAACATATCCCCCAAAACTTAAATTTATTAACCAAAGATGAATAAAGGTTGTTAGTACTAGTATAGGTGTAAGTTAAGATAATTTTCCATTAAGCTCATTTCAACTTTATTAATGTTTCCATGTCGTTCAAGCCTTGTTTTCTTTATCTTAAAAAATAAAATATTTTTGTTCAAAGAAAAAAAAAATAGAATATTAAGTAAAACTAATGTTAGTTTAGACTAAATAAGGCCCTATTCATTTGACCTTACAAAACTAATACTCCGTAAAAATCATTTAAGTTCAGCAAATATTATTTCAATTCATAAAAATAAAGTCAGTTTAGTAAAAATAATTTCAATTTAGTAAAAACTCATTAACTTTTTTGAAGTAAGAAATGTAATAGAGAATCAGTAAAAATAATTTCAATTTACCAAAAATAATTTTAGTTCAATTCACTAATTAAAATTAATTTAAGTTGACCCGACCCGAAAATCGAGTTGACCCGATCTTGACCCAACACCTAAATTATCCTAA
This sequence comes from Chenopodium quinoa, assembly GCF_001683475.1. Taxonomy (NCBI): domain Eukaryota; kingdom Viridiplantae; phylum Streptophyta; class Magnoliopsida; order Caryophyllales; family Amaranthaceae; genus Chenopodium; species Chenopodium quinoa. Next base: position 378,044 of record NW_018744662.1, read on the forward strand.
CTCAAAGTTGACCCGACCCGAAATTGACCCGAAGTGTTTGACCGAACAAACCCGAAAACGATATTTGAAATGTCCCGAACTAAAATTACTTTATAATTGAACTAATAAAAATATCTAGTACCAAAAATAACTTAAATTGTTCATCTTCAACTATAGTCAGGCTCATAAACCGAATCGATAGCTCTTAAACTTCTTATTATAACAATAAAAAATTATAAAAATATTGAGTGGAGCTTGATCCACATATGGAACAACTAGAACATGACCTGACTTGACCTTAACCCGACCCGAATATGACCCGAACATACTTGACCCAAAATTGGCCCGACTTGTGTTCAACCCAAAACCTAACTCGAATGCTAACTGACCCGACCCGTATGACTCATTTGCCAGCGCCCAGCAGGCTAGCCACACACAAAAGTTCTTCTAATTTCTATCATTTTAATTACCTTTTGACAAAAATATCCTTCACATAAAATACTTATTACAATGTGCAAATTAGCTTAGGACATTTTTTTTGTGACACCCAACTATAATTTAGGTGTTCAGAAAAGTGACATCATTTATTTTGTTTAGTCGTATTTTGTTTTAGATTTCATCCAAATTATATGGTTATTTTATTAAGATTATCTCAAATAAACAAATACATTTTGAATATTGTACTTTCTCAGTCTCTAAATTAGAAGTCTATTTCTCTTTATTATGTGAGTAATAAGTGCTAGAAATAGGCTTCTAATAAAGGGACGGAGGGAGTATAAACACTTTCAAGCTAAGTAGAGCTGTCAATTCGGATATTAAAGTCGAGTTCAGGTCGTGTCAAATCAGGTCTTGGGTTAAATCAGATCTCGATTATGTCGGGTTTTATTTTATTTTTTTTCCTTAGAGATACTAATATCAAATCTTGCTGTCCACCATATATATTTTTTCTTTTATTTTTTTGACTTAGTTTACATTGGAAATCTAGTCAAAAATTTGTAAATTAAATTTATTGTAAATATTTTCATATCATTTTTTTTTATTCTGATAGCCATATCATCTTTTTTAATTCCAAGGAAACTTGATGATATTTTTACACCGTACAACAAAGCAAGATTGATTTTTAAAAAATATTTCCATATCTAATTTTTTAAGCTGATATTTTAAGGGGCTCGATATTTCTATATTGTTACATCTTATATATATATATATATATATATAGGGGAGGGATCCGGTGAGAATAGGTTCATATGTGAGAATTCATACTTACATGAGAATTGATTTTAAATTTAGAACATGTGAGTAAAATTTTAGAACATACGAATAAAAATTTAGAACATGTGTCTGAAATTAAAATTTAGAACATTTGAGTAATAATTTAGAATATCTATGTGAGTAATATGTTTAGATCATTTGATTTAAGAATTAGAACAAGTGATTAAAAATTTATAAAATATGCTTTATGAAATTTTAAACATATGAGTAAAATTTAGAACATTTGATTTAAGATTATGAATATGTGAATAAAAATTTAGAACAAACTGATATAGAATATAGAAAGTGTGAGTAAAAAATTTAGAACATATGAGTAAAAAAATAGAACATACGCTTTAAAATCTGGAACATATAATTAAAAATCTTAGAACACATATTTTAAAATTTAGAACATATAAGTTAAAATTTTGGAACAAGTTATTTAAAATTTATGATATTAAACTTAACTAATTTATGGTTTAGAACATGTGAGTAATAAATTAGAACATTTGATTTAATTTAGAACACCTAAGGAAAAGTTTAGAACATTAGATTTAAAATTTAGAACATACGAGTAAAAATTTAGAACATAAAGAGTGTTCTCACATAAGAAAAATTCTCACGAGAGCCTCCCCCTATATATATATATATATATATATATATATATATATATAGGGAGAGGCTCAAGTGAGAACATCTCTCTTATATGAGAACACTTTATATGTGAGAATAATTTATAACCATTGGATCAAACAAGATCCAACGCTCCACATCTACCCTGGTCAAAATAATGGCAATATTGTAAATTTTAGATTGTATACAAGAAAAATTAAAAAAAAATTGTCCAGCTTTTTCTCTCTCTAGAAATTGAACCAGCTCTTCCCTTTCTCTCTCTTCTTTCCCCAAAAATTTCTGAACGAACACTGGTTTGATCGATCAGAATGCTAAGATATCTTTGAATTTCGACTTGAATCTACAAATATTGTTAGGTATTTGTTGTTTTAACTATTTTTCCTTTGATATTTGGCTTCAATGTTCAAATTTTTGTATTGAATAAGGTTTTTGTGATTTTGTTGAAACCCTAGAAATCGCAAATTCTTCATCAAATGGATTCAATCTGAGCTATTACTACTTATGAACGAAGGATGTAAGTATCAATTTATTGATTTTGGGCATTTTACTTTGTTTTTATGTGAATTTTGGTAGTATCAATTTAAATTGAAGGATAATAATATTGGTACTCTAAAGCTAAGCTCTTGAATCTGTTAGTTTATAGGAAATTGATTGTTTATTTTGGGATGTTTACTTATTGGATTTAATGGATCAATAATATGATTATGATGTATTTCTCTCTCTTATTCATTATCATCATTGTTTATAATCTGCAATAGTATTCTTGATGTTTGATTTTTTGCAAATTTAGAAATCACTTTTAGATGCTCATAACCTATTCGATAAAATGCCAAGCTGAAATTTAACTGCACGTTGCGTGTATGATTATGTAAATCAATATTGTTGTTTTGACTATCTTAGCTTAGATTAGCAAGTGTAACCTTGTTTTTAATCTATGTTTTAAGCTTCTAACATACTTTTTTTTTTCAAATAGAGATGGTGATGAAGCACTTGTCAAAAAGGAAAAAAGTGATGGTGATGATGAAGCTGTAAAAATTGATGATCAGTGGTCTAGAAGTCCAATTGTGGAGTCATCTTTACTAGAAGCTATAAACAATGATCAAATTCAAAGGTTGGTTATCATCCATGGATATTGTTCAATTTTTTATAAATGTTAGATGTGTTCTAAAATTTTACTCATATGTTTTTTTTTTTTTGAGATTAAATTTTACTCATATGTTCTAAAACTTTACTTGTATGTTCTAAATTTAATTCAATTCTAATTTTAATTCTTATTTTACTCACATTTTATGTTTTCTACTAGAATTTTGTTGAGTATGCAGTATATATACATTCTAGTTCAATTGTTAATCTTTGCTACAACTTTATATATGTCTAAATTTTTTACCCATATGTTCTAAATTTTTATACATATGTTCTAAATTTTTATACATATGTTCTAAATTTAAACTCATAAGTTCCAAATTATATAATGTAAGTAGCAGATTTAATTGAATCATGTAAGTTGTGTAAAAAATGGGATAGCGGATACCAAAGTCTAATGATTTTATCTTATTATATTGCAGATCGATCAAATGAAAAAATTGAGGGTGGATTTTTGTGCTAAAATATTATCACACAAGGAAAATGAGCTACATCATGAGATTACTTCAAGATCACGGAAATGGGCGAAAGAAAATAATTTGTAATAAAATTTTAGAAATAGCATGTAGAATTTTATATAGTATAATTATACTAAAACTATTTTTCTAAAAGGTTGTATTCGAATATATAAGCTTGTCTTGTCTTTCTTGTGATCTACTTCATTGTTATGCATGCAAGAATATAAAAATACAATTTATTATATATTAATACTCATATATTCCAAATTTTTATCCATATGCTATAAATATTAATGTGAAAATATATAATGTTATATAAATTTTTATGTTCTAAATTGCTATTTAGAAATCCCCTTAGAACAAAAATATAGCATGTTATTGTAAAATATTAGTCATATGTTCTAATTTTTTACCCATAAGCCCATAAGTTCTAAATTTTTATAAATTTGTTCTAAATTATTACTCATATGTTCTAAAATTTTAGCCTTATGTTCTAAATTATATGTTTATATATGTTTTAAATTATAACTCATATTTTTTATATTAAAACTCATATATTCCATTTTTTTACTCATATCCTCCCACCCAAATACATCTGAATGAAATTTAAAGTCATGCAGCACACCCTCCCACCAATTTAAATCATTATGGTCTAAATTTTTAATTTTGAAATCCCATCGAAAACATACAAAACACATGAATTAAAAAATAGTACTTATGTATTCAAGAACTAAGAATTTAAGTGATAAATTTTAATCATATGGTCTAAATTAAAATTTTGAAATCGCATCGGACACATACAACACACATGATTACTATAACTCATATGTTCTAAATTTTTAGTCATATGTTCTAAACTTCAATACATACGAAGTATATGTATTAAATTCAAACTATAATCATTTTTATACTACAAAAAAAGTGTTATTCAATACACAGATTCAAAAAAATGTTCTAAAATCATTAAGTATCATCTAACTTTCTTTGGACAATTTTGAATATCATGGTGACTCAATTCCCCACAACATATGCTAGTAGCATTATTTTCAACATTACTTCTTGCATTCCTCTTAGCTTCCAAATTCAGCCTCAATCATTGAAGATTAATCACAAGGTCTTTGATATCTTCATCATCGCCCTCTGCCAAACTAACACAATCATGTTTTGAACAACCACTCAAATGATTCAATATCTTCCTTTGCTATGAAACCAGCCGCAAAAGTGATACAACTCTTGTGATGATCAACCCTTGTAAATGGAGTAAATGCCATGTTGTACTTGTTTAGAACAAGAAGATCAAATTTCATTACACACGAAATATAGCAGTACCTATTTAGAACACGTGATTAAATATTTAGAACATATGAGTAAAAATTTAGAACACGTGATTAAATATTTAGAACATATGATTTAATATTTAGAACACATGATAAACTCATAACAGAAGACATTATTTAGAGAATAGATTTAAGACTGAAGTTTACTTAATTATTTAGAGCATAAAGGTAATGACTTTATAAAACATAATTTGGACCATTAGACTAAAACTTTATAACATTAAAAATAAATTTTACAACATGTGAATAAAATTTAGAACATATGATAAAAAAATTTAGAGCACGTGATTAAATATTTAGAACATATGATTTGAACAGAAGACTAATTTTTAAGAGCTTAATTTCAATAATGAAGTTTATTTAATTGTAATCGGAACATAAGAATCACTATTAAGTACATTTGAATGAAGAGTTAGTTGTTAAAGCTTATGAGCATATAAAATATAATTTGGAACATTAGACTAAAAATTTAGAACATTAGAAACAATTTTTAGAACATTTGAATAACAATCTTAGATCATGTATGTTTTTTAGAAAAAACAATTTAAGATTTAGAACATATGAGTATGAAATTAGAACAATATTTATAATAATTAATTCAAAGTGTACATGCAAATTTGATCTAAAACAAAGAGATTTATTATATATAGAGCATAAATTTAAGACTAAAGTTTAACCTAATTAAGATGCTAAATTTTTACTTATATGTTCTAATTTATGACTTATACGTTCTACATTGTTATTTAGACACCCCCTTAGAAAAATCAGAATATGTTCCAAAATTTTACTCATTTGTTCTAAATTATTTATCAAATGCTCTAAATTTTTCATCAAATTTTACTCATCTACATCCTCAGTTATTACTTTCCCTTGCTTTTTTAACTTGTTCTAAATTTGTACATACATGTTAGAAAAATTTCAACCATGTTCTACGACTTTTGTTCATCCATAATTTTCAACCTAATATTATGAACCTGCAAAAATTCAGATTACAAATTTCAAATGAAACACTGATAATATACACAAATTCAATCCAAGCAATCAAGATCAATAAATTTAACCTATATATATATATATATATATATATATATATATATATATATATATATATCAAATTAAAATAAAATTGAAACCATATTTTTTATTGTAAGAATCAAATTTAAATCAAAAATTCGAAAATAAGATGGAAATTCGAAAAAAAAAAACGCATATAAATCGCAATAATCGAACAGAAACCAAAAATCGAACATAAATCAAACATAAAACGAATAAAATCGAGCATAAAAATCGCCAAAATCAAGGAAAAAATTGTGAAAAAACTAAGAAAAATTGCATAAAAATCGAAGCAAAAAATCGCTTAAAAAATTGGAAAAATCGCATAAAAATGCTCAAACAAATCACAGCAAAAATCATAAGAATATAATGAGTAAAAAGAATTGAATTACTTACCTAAGAACAAGAGGAGAGAGAAAGTCAAGCTTTATGGAGAGAGAGAAGCTGGTAATTTGAGCATGGGTTTGGAGGATGAGTTGAATGTGTGGGTAGGAAGGGTTTTATTTGAGCGCAAATTTACACTTTTGCCATTACTCTTGGTGTGATCTCAGCTATTGGATCTCGTTCTATTTAGGGTTGTGATGTATTCTCATATATGATAGATTTCTCATATAAAGACCTATTCTCACCGGATCCCTCCCCTATATATATATATATATATATATATATTTGAAACCTTGTTACATCTTATATGATTCTTTTATGTCTTGAGAAATCATAATGAAGTTTTTTATTTTTATTTATTTATTTATTTTTATATTTTTAAATATCTATGTTAAATATAGTACATATTTTGTAAAGTAATTATACATTATTAGTTAGTTTGTATCTAGCTAATAATGAGTCTTAGTACAGTTTCCGTTACCTATTATTTAGCCTATGATTAGTCAATGAAAATCTTTTGTATCCTAATTTATAGCTTAGGCCTTAGGATTAGGATAGTTGTGCGGCATATATTCGGCTATTGTAAATGGAAAAGACAACCAATCACATTCTTTAGTTATTTTTTATAACATAATATTTACCAATCTATTTTAGTCTAAGATAACTAGAGATAAATTTTGTCGCAAGTTCATCCTTGATTTACGTTAATTATAAAGTATACACTGAATTTTTTTTAATTTTTTTTTTTCTGAATGGTTATACACTGTTTTTTTTTTTTTTTCTTTTGAACGGTTACAAATTTACAATCCCTAAATAATACTCTGTAACGCCTATTTAATTTCATTTTTTTTTAGATAATAAATAAATAAACAAACCCTCTCTAATTTCATTTTTCAAATAAATAAATAAATAAGTGGAACACTTAAAATCACTACACTTCATTCAGTTTTTTTTTTTTTTTTTTTTTTTTTTTATCTAATATTCATCTGCAATGAACCTAAAATCACGCCCATCTTCAATAATGACGATGTAGTTTATGAATTAATGTTGGAAGAATAATGAAGGTTAAGGTTGAAAATGAAGTGAACCATTGAAGAAGGTTGAAACTAGAAACAATTAATTTCGAACTATAAAAAAAATCTGTAATCAAATGAATATTTTTACAGATAATTAAATTTGATTACAAACTCCTAAATTAAAAAAAAGGAGCATAAATGTGATGATTATACATTAATCTTATTAATTTCATATAAATTTTGGTAATTTATGGTTGGGTTTTGGATGAAGTGCGCCATTGCAGTGGTTGAATTTATCAAAATGGGATGAATCTATTAAAATGGGGATGAACTGATGAAGCTATACAAATGTTGTTTGTGTTTTTAATATAAATTGGGTGAATTTTGATCGTGCTATAATTTATATGGATGAATGTTTATAATGTTATAATTTGAAGGGGGAAAAAAAAATTACCCCATAAAAGAAAGTAAAACAAACAGAACTTTGCTTACCGGTCATGATGTGTCATGACATTTTATGAGGTGTAAAATTAATTTTTTTTTTTAAAAAAATTATAATGATAAACGTCTAAGATTAAGTAATAATAAAAATTAACGGTTCAGATTTAATATCTTACCGTAGTCGACCGTAGTCGACGACTACAATAGAAGCTTCGTGAAGTATTGTTAAATAACAATAATGAAGTGACTTTAAACAAACATATATAGTCCAATATTATTTTTGTCTTAATATTGCACTCATATAATGAAATAAATACCTTAATGCTCTGATCAAATTAAAACTAATAATTCAAATGTGCACATATACAACTACAATGATTTTAAAAAATTTACTTAAGCCCAACAAATCTTTAGGTTGGAGATTCATTATTAAGTGGTTCATATGATCTTAAATATGGGAAAGAACTCAAATCATAAAATATAACAATAATATCATGCACGTATATTTATATCTTCATCTCAAAATACAATATTTTATGTTAGATAAGCCAAAGCCAGAAGATGTGGTGTTGCTCTCAAGCTTCACCAACCGCCTTGTGAAAACTAAAAATGTATTTACTATTGTCATTAGTTGGCCAAGTTAGCAAATAATTTATCTCAAGTCTAGTACGTTAAATTAATTTATACAATAACAACTGCAATGCTAATTAATAATTACAACATCGGACAAATATTACAATGGCTATATTGTAGCCATTGTAATTTTTATATCATTATCATATATATGTCAGTATTTAATTAACATCATTCATTGAATTGACTAGACAACTAAGTTTTTTTGTCATAATTAAATCAAATAATTATTTGCTGTTAAACTCAAGGCAATATTGGAGGAAACGGCTTGCTGTTCATATTGATATCAATCATATATATATATATATATATATATATATATATATATATATATATATATATATATATATATATATATATATACTCAATATAATAGAATACCTAACTTGCCTAAAACTCCTAAACAAGATAAACTTTTCAAATATACAATATAAATATAAATAACCAACCAAACTCTAATACTCCCCCTCAAGTTAATTGGAGCATGTAAATCACGAATGCCCAACTTGCGTAAGAGGAAACCAAACTATTGACGTCCAAGAGTCTTGGTGAGAATGTCTGCCAACTGATGACCTGTCGAAACATAAGAGGTAGAAGTATCACCGTTTATCAACTCATCATGAACAAAGTGACAATCCACCTCAATATTCTTCGTATGTTCATGAATCACCGGATTCTTAGCTATATGCAGGGCTGACTAATTATCACAAAACAACTATGCATGCTTAACACCAAGAACAAACAACAACTATTTCAGTCATTTCAACTCACGAGTAGTGAGAGCCATAGACCTATATTCGGCTCCAGACGAGGATGTGGCTACAGTAGGTTGTTTCTTAATCTTCCAAGAAACGAGAGAACGACCTAAGAAAAAAAATAACCAGACAAGGAATGCCGAGTCAATGGACACGCTGCTCAATCACTATCACAAAACACCATCAAGCGTAAATCCTTCATAGGTCGCAACAAATCAAGAGAGAGAGTTCAAATTACCCCATTTACCATGAATTTACCTTAAAAAATTAAAGGTCATATATAACATAAATCAAAACTTCATCCACCAATTTCACCATTAATCATCTGTTATATACGGGGTACCTTTTCTCCATGATTTGTAATCTAATGTTCCGGTGTATAGTTATTTCATATTTGCTTAGCAGTCATTTGAAAAATGACTATTATATTATTTTAATGATATACAATATGATTGGTTTATTTTTTATAAAATGGCCACAATTAGTCTTATACTTCTTTTTTTTTTGTTGACACATTTCTTTGTTCACGTTTGTCAATGTACAAATTAAACCACTAATATCTTTAATTACTGATAAACAAAAATTATAAAAAGTTGATATTTTGAAAATATATTTTGTGACGAATCTAACAAGATTCTACATTACTATATTTTTTATCATATAAAACACAAAACACGGTCAAAGGTGAGTGTGTGAATAGTTTTAAAGTCAAAACGTGTCAACTAATAAAAAACTGATGTAGTAATGTCTACAATGTATACATAAATTTTGAACATTTTTTTTCTCTTTTGACAAGAATTTCGAACATTTTAATCCAACATAAAATTTATATTTTATTTTGAGAAATCATAAAATAATATTAAAAATTACATAAATAAAACTAAAAATTCGATAAATAAAAAAAATGTCGATAATAATATTTAATACCATTAATAAAGTAAAATATTTAATTACTTGGAAAAAATTTGTCAATTATGAATTATATAATCATTAAAACATTATGGTAGTCATATTTCAAACGACTTTTGCAAAATTTTTAATTATTACTATCATACTATGTGTATAGAAATTAGTCAATCTCTTATGAAAAAAAAAAAAATTCTTGGAAACCAACTGCCAAATTCGAAACTTATACGAAGTATGTCAAGACGTGTATTAAGTACGTCAATGGAGAAACATTTTTTTCTTAACTTTTTGTAAAAGTTGTTTTTTTTTAAGACGCTAAATGCAGTTGTTTATAAGACTTATTTTAATTTTTTGCTTTGGATTTTTGTATGTAGAGTAAACTAAATGAATGGATGAGATCTGATCTCCTCCTAAATTTAAAATAAATGGTCTAGATTAAAAGCTTATACAGAAGCAATCCCCACAATTTTTACGTAGCTCGGTAGCTGGCCATTTATTAGTCATCCCTACAACACATCACAATAATATTAGTCATCCCTACAACATCGCAATAATTATGACCTAAAATTTATTCATAAATCACAAATATCATGTCTTTGGTCAACCTATTAAAGATTTTTTTAAAAGGAAAAAAAAAAAAAAACCTTTCAGTTAATTTTAACAATATTATGAATTGAGTAAGATGAATCACCTTCCTAGTTAATTTTAACTGTTTGTTAGTCTAACTTTTTACTTAAAATATAAAACGACAATAATATGTAGGATATTTCAAATACATGTGGACGGAATATTTCTCGAGATACCTTCTTCGATGGCTAACCTGCCATTTTGTACTATTCAAGGTTTTATCATTGATTGCAAATAGTTGAATTTGTATAATTTTGCACACACCGCTAATAGTTTAGATTGTTTTAGCACAATTTTCCAAACTCTTATTAATAGTCTTAACAATTATTCCTTTTTTAACTTTAATTGTAAGAATTGTGGGCGGACATTAATTCTCCTAAAAATAGATGTTTACATATATTTCCTCATTTTATGATGCGCACATTAATTACCCCCCCCCCTAATAAAATAAAAGGCAGAAAGTGTGTGAGAAAATATCTAAATGCAGCGTGTTTTTATTAAGTAGTATTTTTTTTTGTCAAAAAACTACATTTTAATATTATATTTAACTCATCTTATGGTCCGATTCCACCCAAACTCACTACTACAGAGTCTTCATTTCCCACTCACATTTATTATTTTTCAATAAATTATTAATTTTATTATCTTTCTTTTTTAATTAATTTTTTTATAATTCAACTACTCCACTTATCTTTGACTTTGTTAAAGTCAATTAAAATAACTAAACTGATGTATTTGTAAAAATAAAAAATAAAAAATTCTATGCCCCAAGTTTCTTATATGATATACTAGTTTATAAATCTCATCTATATTCCTTTCCATTCAATTCATTCATAATCAATTAAAACTTCACTTTTCTTTAGCTTGTAATCAATAATGGAATTTCCCATTGTCAAGCGCATCAACGAATGCTTCATCAAACCAAAGTTAGAAGAAAATTTCAACAAACCATATTTCTTAACTTCATGGGATTTAAGGTTACTTTCTATTCATTACAATCAAAAAGGTATTTTATTCACTAAACCTTCACCAAAAGATAATGAGTCTTTCTCATTTGATAACCTTTTAGAGAGTCTTAAAGACTCTCTTGCTCTCACCCTTGTCTATTTCTATCCCTTAGCCGGTCAGCTCGCCACACGAATCGACAAAGACCAACAAAAATGTGTGGTCTTCGTCGATTGTAACAAGGGTCCTGGAGCTCAATTCCTCCATGCTACCCTCGATATGACCGTGTCCGATATACTCTCACCTACCTACATCCCTAAGGTTGTACATTCGTTATTTGACCACTGCTTTCCGGCTTTATTTACTGTTACACTTTCTTAAACTACCAATTCGGGAGTATCGCTTGCAGCGCCTAGGTCGGGACTGACGGGGCTCGAACCCGCAGCTTCCGCCTTGGTTAACTTAGATGGACGGTCTAGACCATTGTTATCGATCCAAATTACCGAGTTGGTAGACGGTGTATTTATAGGCTGCTCCGTGAATCATGCAATTGTTGATGGAACCTCATTTTGGCATTTTTGGGAGGTGTGATCCGACATACACAACGCGAATTCAAGGCCGATTTCTACATCACGCCCACCGTTACTAATAGGCAAAGATTCACCTCTTTTGCTATCTTTAAACAGTAACGAACTCGACGATTTTGTAGTTCGTTACAAACCTCCATCCGAGTTGATGGAGAGAATGTTTCATTTCACATCCGAGTCAATGAAGAGCCTAAAAGCGAAGGCCAACAAAGATAATGTTAACAACGATGTTATCATCTCGTCTTTTCAAGCATTAGCCGCGCTTATTTGGCGTGCAATAGTTCGAGCTTATGAACTAGCACCAAATGAGGTGACTAATTGTCACCTAGCAATAAATGTTAGAAAAAGGCTAGATCCGCCACTGCCTGATGATTATTTTGGGAACGCGCTAAGTAACATCATGACTAGTACAACAGCCGGTGACCTGCTTAGCCAAAGTTTGGGGTTGGCAGGAACATTGTTGAATGAGAGTATAAAAAAATACACCGATGGGGCTGTTGTTTCGGACGACCACTGGGCGGAGGCTCCGTATTTTATTGATCTTAGTACATTTTCAGATTTGAGAAGTGTAAGGTTTGGAAGCTCGCCAAGATTTGAAATATATAGTAACGAGTTTAAGGGTCTAGGGAGACCAGTCGCAGTTAGGAGTGGTAATGGGAATAAATTTGTAGGGAAAGTGAATACTTACCCTGGATGTGAAGGTGGTGGAAGTGTTGATTTTGAGATTTGTCTATTACCTCAACAAATGGCTATTCTTGAATCTGACCCTGAGTTCATGGATTTTGTTTCTCTTGCTATCTAAAACCACAATTTCTTTTTTTTTTTTGTTGTGTTAAGGGAAGTATTTATCTATCTTCCTATGTGTTTCTCATGTTGTGGTTAGCTTATTATTTGTACGGAGTACATTTTAAAAATAAATCGCTATTATACATGAATATAAATAAGAATTACGTATTTTGTAATTTTTAATTTTCATCAAAATTATGATATAGTATTTGTTCAACGTTGTCTAATTCATAGTTCAATGTAGGAGGTCATTTATTAGTGTGCTATGTAAAATTGTTTCAATTTCGTAACATAAATTGATAGGTTTTAGTTGTAATGTAGAACCTTTCAATATTATATTTCAAAAATGTTAAGGGGAAAATTTGCAAATTACTACCGCAAGTTAATACCACTTTGTAAATTACTACCTCAAATTAAAAAAGTTGTGAATTACTACCGCAAAAAATTTTAAGATGATGCGATTACTACCAAACCCCCATTAAACCCAACTATGACGTCATTATATCACTTTAACCCATGGTTAAAGCTCTTAACCATGGTCAAACATGGGTTAAAGTCCTTAACCATAACGTCATTATATCCCTAACCCATTTTCTTTTTTATTGGGGGGGGGGAGGGGTTGGTTAAGGCCCTTAACCATGGTCAAACATGGGTTAAAGGGATATAATGACGTCATAGTTGGGTTTAATAGGGGTTTGGTAGTAATCGCAAAATCTTATAAATTTTTGCGGTAGTAATTCACAACTTTTTAAATTTGCGGTAGTAATTTACAAAGTGGTATTAACTTGCGGTAGTAATTGAAAAATTATCCATGTAAAATATGATAACTCTATAAAAAAAATGACATCATCATTGCATTTAGGCGGGAAAATTTTTATTGCTGAGAAAGCGACACGTGAGCAATGGTGACGTCAGCAACTTCTGTTTTAATAATAGTTAATAGAATAGATGCGGGGACTGCCTAGTTTCTTTTCGATGGCACAATGGTAAATTACATCAATAACTTTAATATTTTATATTTTTTCCGCTATACTTTTTTTTGGAAACGGGTTTTTTGTTGTATTCCTTCATCTTTGATGTCTACCTCCATCATTGAAATTCCAAAATCGCCATTGTAACTAGTTTCCTCCTCCATCTACTAAGGCTTTCCTCCTCCATTAGAGCTAGCAGCACATAAATCACCATCTTTACCACTGAATTTCCGAACTAAACGTAAAGCCTAAGAAAAAAAAAGAGAAATTAGGGCATGGTTAACCCAAAACGGAAAAGATTATCGTCATCCTCCATTGAAACTATTTTCCAAGCTTTGATTACTTCGCAGAATCTGCTTCCTCCTCCATTTAAGCTATGAATATCTCTATTGAAGTTCTACCTTCTTCTTTCATTCTTCTACAAAGTTACAATATTAACCCAACTTATATGTCGAAACTACAAATTTACCGTCTTGAAATACAATCCTGAGTATTAATTAGGAAAAACTTGTGAAGAAGGTCCTTTTAACTAGACCTTTTTGTGACAAAGGCCCTTTTATAAAAAAAAAAGGTGGCACAAAAGCTCCTTATATCATGTTTGGGTTGTGAGGAGGGTCCTTTGACCATTTCCCGACGTTGACTTTTTATTTTCCTGCCAAAAAAAGCCACGTGTAAAGCACGTGAATTATTAGGTTTCCTTTTTCCCCTGTTTTCTCTTATTGTGGGGATGATTAGCCTCGAATTACTTTGAATAGCCTTCAATTTTAATTTATGGGATTACAATTGAAGTTTTAGTGTTAATTGTTTTCCACTACTAGAAAATAGCTAAATTCCGTCAAAAACACCCCTTTTTTCGTCGGAAAACCCGTTTCCGACGGAATTTCCGTCGGAAGCGGTTGTCGAAAAAGGTGTATTAGGAAAATAGGTGTTTCCCGTCGGAAATTCCGTTGGAACCGGTTTTCCGACGGAAATTTCTGTCGGACGACAAATTCTGGCCCAGGGGAAGTCCGTCGGAAAATTCAATTAAAAAAACAAAAAAAAAACTGCCCCCCCCCCCCCCACTCGGCCACTCTACAACCACTAGCCCACACTCAGAAACACAAGACCCCACCTACAACCACCAGCCTCCACCCAGAACCACCAGCCCCAACACCACCGACACTACCACACCAAAAATGAACCCCAAAACACGAAAATCAATCCCAAAATCACGAAAATCAATCCCAAAAACACAAAACACCAAAAATACGAAAATTAAATTCAGTAGATTAAACACTAAAAAATAAAAATTAAACCCAAAAACTCGAAAGTCAACCCCAACAAAACAGAAATCCCCCAAAAAAATCGAAAAATAACACTAAAAATCGAAAATTAGCACAAAAATATTAAAATTAACAACAAAATCGAAAAAAAAATACCACACAATATAAAATCAAAACCTGTAGATCTACATATTTAAACATAATTTTGTTTAAAAAAACGATAATTTTATTCAAAGATATATATAAATATACAATTATCTAATAAAATTCATAAATTAACATAACAATTACAAAACAATTAACTAGATCTACAATCTAACCTAAATTAAAACTAGATCCACAAAACAAAAACCTTGGGAGTGGTAGGCCCGGGACGGTGGTCGTCGAAGGCTTTGTTGTTGTTGTGCCGTTGTTGGTGGTGATTGACATCGGTGGTCATCGTAGGCTTTGTTGTTGTAGCGTTAGTTGTATTTATTATTCCGTTGGTGCTTGATGTTAATGGAGAAAGGTGAAAACGAAGAGGGAGAGAGAGAAAGGAGAAATAAAACAAAAGAAATAAGATGTAGAAGGAGAAGAAGACCGAGAAGAAGAGAAGAGGAGAGGATGAAAGAGAAGACAGAATAAAAGAGAAGAGGAGAGGAGAGGGAAAGTGAAGGGAAAGGGGAAGAGAAGTGGCGGAATGTTGGGGGGTTAGTTGTTTAGGGTTCTGAATTTTTTTATTTTTTTAAAAAATTAGTTTCCGACGGATATAAATTCCGTCGGAAATTTAATTTTTCGACAGAAAAATCCGTCGGAAAGGACATATTTTCCGACGGATTAATTTTCCGTCAGAAAATTTTCGAATTCGTCGGAAATATACGACGGAAATAAAATCCGTCGGAAATATTGATTTTCCGATGAATTTTTAGGTCCGTCGGAACCATTCCGTCGGTATTCGACCTGATTCTTGTAGTGTTCAGAAATTAGGGTTTAATAAGGGGAAAAAAGGGAAAAAGGGGAAAACGAGGGAAAAAAGGAGGGAGGAAAAAGGGAACTTAGATGTGACTTTTTTTGGCCGGAAAATAAAAAAGTCAACGCGCGAAAAATGGTCAAAGGAACCTCCTCATAATCTAAACATGATATAAAAACCTTTTGTGCCACCTTTTTTATAAAAGGGCCTTTGTCACAAAAAGGTCTACTTAAAAGGGTCTTCCTCACAAATTTTCCTATTAATTAGTATGAAAAGGAAGAATTGAAGTAGGTAAAGACAGACAGCAAAAACACTGAGAACAAGACCAAAACCATGATGAGCAAGATTGCATGGACATGCAAATCTAGAAAGAAAATCATTGAGTACCCCACAAATTAAACTGGACAAATAATTTTGTTATCAATAATCAAGCAATAAAATAATCTTGTCATAAATTGACTTATTAATTTATTTGTCCAATTATATTAGCAGAAATATCATTAGAATTTCAATATATAAAAAGTTGTGGATGACTTGCTTTATCCTGTGAAATATCTCTATCTAGCATTCATACTACAATTCATCCCCTCTTATAGTGTCCGTCCATCAAGCATGACAAGTTCTTTTGTCTCTCTTCTACTTGCCACTATCGTGACTCATCGTCTAACTACTGAAGTTTACAATTTTTGACAATGCCATACACTTTAACATGTGCAATTCATGCCAACAATCCTGTCTACTAGAAAAATCAATCACATTTGAGATTCTATTAAATCACCTAACTTATTCAACAACTTAAGCTGGTTGAAATCAATGATTGGTTAACAATCTTTATATATTTTATGATGCCTTCTCAAAATAAGAGTCCATTAAATTTGAAGTTCGGATGTAGCATGCATGTGCCCACTATACTCAATACTTATTATTCCATTTTGAAAGGAGCAGCGGATGAAATTCGAACTTGTAATCTTTGAGTCACGGTGGTTGCAAACTTGTGACACCATATTAATGGACCAACTCAATCGAAAATTTGTACAGATGGCTAAAATCCAGAATTGGTTTGTATATATACTATCATATTCTTCTCTTCAAATCTAAAATGTAGGGCATGCATATGTACGTCAAAGATATGTCTAACACTCCCTTTGTCAATTAACATTAATTATACATACGCGTGAGATCAACCATGAATATTTTGACGTTGGAAAACTGTTTATAAAAACTCGGTATTAAAAAAAATATATGCCATCTAATTTACCCCCTTATTTTACTTTTAAAAAAAATAAGAAAAAAAATTGTGTATAAGAAGACGTTCCAAATTTCTCATGTATTTTACTTTTTAAAAAATGCCAGCAAAATAGCATCAAACTCTTAGCTTACATGATGATCTTCATTTCAAAATAAAAAGGTTACCTGTAGCATTTGCCATGGTGTTCATGGCAATTGGATTTATAGTCATGCAAATATGCAATTAGTGTTAAAGAGTTGGTATGATCGTTGCATTTTTGATTTATTGTAAATATGTACTCTCTCTATTTTTAAATACTTGCTTCATTTTTTTTTTATGCGGAGTTTTATGAGAAATTGGAGAAAATAATAAAATATGGAGGTAGAAATAGGTGGAAGAATAAAAATTAGTAAAAAAAAAAACAAATATAGTTGTAAGAATTGGAGGAGAGACAATATGATGAAAAAAAAAATATGAATTATGTTGGGTGATTGGGTCAATTAGTTGAGAGAATTGAATTAAATATTATAAAAGTTTTTTAAATAAGAAAATGAAGTAAGTATTTAAAAATGAAAGTATTTAAAAATGGAATTATTTTTAAATAATTATTTAAAAATGGAATTATTTAAAAACGGGTTAAAATGAAAAAATGAAGTAAGTATTTAAAAACGGGTTAAAATGAAAAATAAAATAAGTATTTAAAATGGAATGAGTATTGAATTCAATTAAATATTATAAAAGTTTTTAAATAAGAAAATGAAGTAAGTATTTAAAAACGGTTTAAAATGAAAAATAAAATTAGTATTTAAAAATGGAATGAGTAATTTGACTTATGTTGGGAGTTGCAATAAACTATTTCAATTATTAATTATTCTGGTGGAAGTTGCAATAAAGTATTTCAATTATTCTGGTGGAAGTTGCAATAAAGTATTTCAATTATTCATTATGTTGGGAGTTGCAATAAAGTATTTCAATTATTAATTATTCTGGTGGAAGTTGCAATAAAGTATATCAACTATTCTGGTGGAAGTTGCAATAAAGTATTTCAATTATTAATTATATTAATGACAATAATAATCATACTTTAAACAAAAATGTTTCTTTCAAAAAGTGACGATAACAAAAATTGGCTCTTGGGTTTATTTGTCTTCACATTGCATACGTATATTGAAATCAAATAGCATAATCAACGGTCCAAATTAAAACAAATAATGTGCACATATGCGTAGAGGTAACCTCACCCGCTCCGATCCGAAACCGATTTGAAAAATATTCGATTCAGATTTGGACTCAGTTCGCGTGAACATAATAATTTTGTATGAATTAACTTTAAATATTGATCCGACCCGACCATATCAGACTCAATCCGATAATTCGAATTGACAGCCCTACGTACGCGATTACAATGACTTAAATATTGCACTTGAACTTGACAAATCCTTAGATTGGATTCGTTGGAGGTTCATTTTATAGTGAGATTCATGTGATCTCAAATATGGGAAAAAAGAGTCAAATCACATAATATATAATTAAGAATAAACCAAATTAAAGGTATGTAAAAGATTTGATCAAATCATATTTATTGATATTGTTTATAGATGGCAATCCCTTGATTTACTCTTTAGATTGATAGTCAAAGATATCCCTTATTCTTAGCTAATGTTCTTAGACAAGTACTCTAATGTATCTAATCGTATTATATTGCTTACTCATGTACTATATATACTTACGAAATCACATCAATATAATTAAACTTTCCATCATTCTCTTTCTCATAACTCTATCATGGTATCAGAGCTTTTGATCCATCTTTTCTTGTTTCCGTTATAACCATGGCTACACTATCAAAACCTTTTGCCGATGCCGACAAATGATAGTAACCATATTCGTGCTCCCTTTCCTCTCGGAAAGCTTCAAACCCAAATCAAATTTCCGCTCAACTCTTTTAGCACCCCGTATTTCATATACTAAGAGAGATGCTAATTATCTTTCTTTTTTTTCCTGCGATATCTTTCTTTTTTTTCCTGCGAATCTCTTATGGAAAAACAATCCCTTTTCGACACCTTATAATTTGTCTACCAAGTGTTGCCGAACATAAACTCAATTCTCCAACCCCCCCCCCATGGAGAAACAATCCCCTTTTGGCCTACGTAGTTTATCTACCAAGTGTTGCCAAATATAAACTCACTTCTCCAAACTTTTATGGAGATTCTCAAACTCTTTTATTTTAATGATACTAAATGTAATTCTTCTCCTATAAACATGATCAAAATTTCACCCTTCCTCTATATCTCACTTCCCCTCTTCCCCTCCTAGAGTTAAAATCATGCTTCACGTATGCAATTCCTCTTCTTTAAAAAATAAAAAACAAAAAATCTCTTTTAACTCCCAATTTGGTATGTACAACTCTCAATTGAAGAACCACCAACATCTTGGAGTGACAATCAACAATCAAGAAAAACATTCATTTTACAAGATTGTATTTTCCCTTTGGCCGTCCATCTTGCGGGGGCGTGTAAAGGATTAGATCAAATCATATTTATTGATATTGTTTATAGTTAGCAATCCCTTGATTTACTCTTTAGATTGATAGTCAAAGATATCCCTTATTCTTAGCTAATGTTCCTAGACAAGTACTCTAATGTACCTAGTCGTATTATATTGCTTACTCATGTACTATATATACCCATGGAATCACATCAATATAATTAAGCTTTCCAACATTCTCTTTCTCATAACTCTATCAAGGTAGGCAAGAGGAGAGATTGTTATACACATCTGAGTGTACGGTATACTCATGAGCATTTTGTTCTCATTTTCATAATTATTTTTTATTTAATCATTAAATAAAAAGAATATAAACTAAATCTACGTTAGTTTGATGCACGGTACATCCGGATATGTATAAATATTTCAAGGCAAGAGATGTTGTGTCTCCTGCAGCCTCGCCCCGTGAAATTAAAATATCCTTACCACCGTCATTGATCAATCAAATTAATTGTAATTATTACATTAATTAAAACTAATATTATTACATTAATTCTCATAACTTGCACATTAAATTTAAAAGGAAAAATAGAATAAAAAAATCCAACATTTGGCCGATCTGACAATAAAAATCCAACCTTTCAGTAATCTCAAAAAAATCCAACCTTTGCACCGCACCTTCTTTGACAGGTCCATTACCTGTTAATGACCGTTTTTTGTAAGTTATGTGTCACGTGTCAGTCGTTAATTGGTCAATTATTTTTTTAATCATTAAAAAACAAAAAAAAACAAAACAGAAAAAAAAAACCACCAGCCACCTCCCTCACTCCCCGGAAACTTCCCCCCACCCTAACCGGCCTCACCATCGAGGTCGTCGGATTCCGGCGATCTCCCCCCACCCCTTGCCGCAACCTCCCCAACCACCAAAACCCCCTACGATCTAAACCCTAACCACCACATCAAACACCCTATTCGACCCTCCCAAACCAGCCCGACCCCTCCCCAAACCTCCCCACCGCCCGCCGACCATAAATCAACAACCCTTGACCCGTTTCCACCCCTCCCCAGCCTAAACCCGACCCCGGTTTTCTAATACCCTTGACCCGTTTTTGGGGTTGTGGGTTTGATTTTGGGGTTATGGGTTTGAGTTCAGGGTTCTGGGTTTTGGGTTTTGGGTTGTAGGTTTGAGTTTGGGTTGTGGGTTTTGGGGTTCTAGGTTTAATTTGAGTTCGGGGTTGTGGGTTCTAGGTTTTGGGGTTGTAGTGGTGGGTGGTGTCGTGGTACTAGGTGGTGGTGTTAGGTGGTTTCGTGGTGCTAGATGGTGGTGTTGGGTGGTTTCGTGGTGCTAAGGTGGTGGTGATAGGTTGTTCGTGAATTCATGGTGTTGGTGTAGAGAGGTGGAGGAGGAGGAAGAGGGTTTGGGTAGGGTGGGGTAAGTGGTGGTGGTGTAGAGAGGAGAGAGAAAGAGGAGGAGTGAGAAGGAAATTAAAAAAAAAAAAAAAAAATTAATCGTTTTAACAAGTTAAAGGTCAAATGGACCTGTCTAAAAAGGTGGGGTGCAAAGGTTGAATTTTTTTGAGATTAATAGAAGGTTGGATTTTTATTGTCAGACCGGCCAAAGTTTGGATTTTTAGATTCCATTTTTCCAATTTAAAAAAACAATTTAAATGTACATTATGGAAACTTTCCTTATATTAAGCAATCAATTACACAAATATTAAAAAATTCAACGCTTTTTGGGTGCAGTTGATCATACCATGTAGGCCGATGTGGCCACTTAACAAGAACAAAATAAGAAATTAATATTTTTACTAAAAAATGTTCTTATACAAAATAACAATTCACATATGAACAAATTATTAATATTTTTACTAATATATTAAAAGGTGTTACTAAAAACGTCTCTGTGCCACATAAACCACGCCACATCACCTACTCCATCCCTCATTATGCCACATCATCACTATTCAATCAAACTTAGTCATTATGCCACGTCATCTAATATTGCTTTACATAAAAGATGATTATAAAGGGAATCGAACACACAACCTCTTACGAGAAGGATGGTTATTTATCCTCTAAACCAATTATCAACTATGTTATAAAATGAAAATAAATGTATATAATTCATAATTAAAAAAATTATAAACATTAAATACATATTATCACAAGGAATAATTAAAGTAGCAACCCGGTGCAACACACGGGCTACACATTAGTTTTTACTAAAACAAAAAGGTCGATCGTTTAATTATACTTGAATATAAGAAATTATTGCAACATAAATAACAAATTGTACATATTATAATCTACTCCAATCTTATAGGAGTAATTAATGGTTTGTTAGAAAAGAAGGCTTCCAAGTTTGCTACAACAATGTCTTCGACAGCCTTAAAGGATTGTGGAGTAAAGGCCGCTCGATGAGGGGATAAGACTACATTGTCTAAACCGAATAGCTCTTTCGAAATATTAGGCTCGTATTCGAACACATCAAGACCAGCCCCTCCAATTTCGCCTTCCACCAAAGATTGCACCAATTCATTTTCGTTGATTAGAGCACCTCGGCCAACATTAATGACATATCCATCCTTTCCTAAAGCAGTCAATACCTTCTTGTCGATTATATGGTGAGTTTGATCGGTTAACGAGCAACAAAGGATGAGAATGTCACTGTCGAGGGCCAAGTCATAGACATTGGCATAGTATGGAAATGAAACAGAGGATTTCTTCTGCCTAGAGTTGTATGCAATAGTACAACCAAATGGTATAAGTCGGTTTGCAACAAATGTACCTATGCTTCCAAGGCCGACTATGCCTATTCGCTTTCCACGCATCTGCCATTGACATTAACATACTTAACACAAAGTATCAAAGTACCTACATACAGATGTGATACAACCAAGAAACTTGATCCTTGAGATTTTTTTTTTTTTTTTTTTTTTAAAGAAGTCCTAAAGGACACTAAATTTTATTAATAAAAAAAAGTCATACGGCATCTACAATTGACAATGAACAATAATGAAAACGAATTTACAAAAATCAATCAAGAATTAATCGGGGAAGGAATAAGAATCCAAATACATAAATAATAAGAATCCAAATCAAACAAGAATTGATCCTTGAGAATTTGTAATATAAGGCATCACGAATTTTTGAAAAAATACATTGTGATTTGTGGGGTTCATATAGACATCCCTCTTCTTGTGGTGCTCGATATTTTTTTACTATTGTGGATGATTTTTCTCGTGCCGTTTGGATTTATTAGCTTATTGATAAAACAGAGGTGTTTCGTATGTTCATGTCATTTGTTGCAATGGTAGATAGACAATTCTCTCAAACAATTAAAATAGTCCAAAGTGATAATGGAACTGAGTTCAATTGTTTGACCGATTTCTTTAATGCATCGGGAATTTTGTTTCAAACTTCTTGTGTAGGAACTCCTCAACAAAATGGGAGGGTCGAGCGTAAACACAAACACATTTTGAATGTAGGGAGAGCGTTGTGATTTCAAGCTAACTTACCTATTTATTTTTAGGGGGAAAGTGTTCTTGCCGCTGCTCATTTAATAAATCGAACCCCCTCTCCCTTATTGCAAAATAAAACACCCTATGAAATTTTGTTTGGCACACCTCCCACTTATAATACTATTCGCACATTTGGTTGTTTATGCTTCGCTCATAAACAAAACACAAAAGGGGATAAATTTGCTAGTAGGAGTAGAAAATGTATATTTGTTGGATATCCTTTTGGAAAGAAAGGATGGAGGTTATTTGATCTCTATATGAAAAATTTCTTTGTGTCGCGTGATGTTAAGTTCTTTGAAGATGTGTTCCCTTTTGATGATCCGAAATCTACCAATATTGATCCTCCTAGCATTGTTCCTATACATGATGTTATAGATCCTGATTTTGACGATTGTGTTGCTGAAAATAATTTTGGGGAACATAATGAGGCTGCTGTAGAGGGGGGATCGGAGGCTGCCCAGCCACCCAAGCAGTCCACGCAGCAACATCAAGCTGCAGGCTGCCACGAACAAGCAGAACAGTCCGCAGGCAGCCCGCGGCAGATGGCTGGAGACCACAGGATGGCCACAGACTCTCCTGAAGTGCTGCGGAAGCATGCTGATTCAGCTCAGCACCATGAGCATTCTGCTGGCAGCTTGCAGGAATTTGCCACAGGCAGCGCAGAAGGCTCGGTGACCACTATTTCGCGACAAATAAATGAGAAAAATACTCAAGACGAGTTAGGCAGAGGCATGAGAGAAAAATTTCCTTCAGTCAAGTTGCGAGATTATGTTACACAATATTGACTCATAGTCCATCTCCATCCCCTAATACATCGTCTCAACGGCATCCCTCAGGTACGCCCTATCCTATAGCACATTACATAAATTGTGACAATTTTTCTATCAATTACCGGAACTTTCTTGCAGCCATAACTTCCGGACAAGAACCAAAGTCCTTTAAAGAGGCAATGAAGCATGCAGGTTGGAGGGAGTCAATGAAAAATGAAATATAGGCTCTTGAGAAAAATGGTACTTGGACCATGGAAACTCTTCCACCCGGAAAGCGTGCTCTTGGTAGTCAATGGGTGTAGCGGATCAAATATAATTCAGATGGAACCATTGAGAGACTGAAATCCAGATTGGTGATCTTCGGAAATTATCAAAAAGAAGGCATTGACTATAAAGAAACCTTTGCTCCAGTTGCCAAGATGGTCACAGTTCGAGCTTTCCTTGCTATTGCGGCTTCTAAAAATTGGGAACTCCATCGAATGGATGTCCACAATGCTTTCTTACACGGTGATCTCGATGAGGAAGTATACATGAAACTCCCTCTGGGTTTTGAATCATCCACTCCAAACAAGATATGTCGCCTCCGCAAGTCTCTAAACAAGAACCACGGTGTTGGTTTGCTAAACTTACGTATGCCTTGAAAAAGTATGGTTTCAAGCAATCCTACTCAGATTATTCCTTGTTCACCTACACTAGAAGAAAAGTTCAAATTAATGTCCTTGTGTACGTTGACGATTTAATTATCTCTGGGAATAATTCCGCTGCATTAAGGGCTTTTAAAGCTTATCTCAGTGATTGTTTTCATATGAAAGATTTAGGTTCCCTAAAATATTTTTTGGGAATTGAAGTAGCTCGGAGCTCATCCGGCTTGTTTTTATGTCAACGAAAATATACACTAGACATTATTTCAGAAGCAGGATTGTTGGGAGCTAAACCAGCAGCGTTTCCTATGGAACAAAACCATAAACTTGGCATGGCAAATGGAGAAATTATTTCCGATCCTGAAGCTTATAGGAGACTAGTGGGAAGACTTATTTATTTAGCTGTTACACGACCAAATCTTGCTTATTCGGTCCATATTCTATCACAATTCATGCAGAAGCCGAGAATTGAGCATTGGGAGGCCGCATTGCGGGTGGTGCGCTATCTAAAAGGCACACCCGGACAAGGCATTTTGTTGCTTGCTGATAGTGAATTGACATTGCAGGGTTGGTGCGACTCTGATTGGGCCGCATGTCCTATAACTCGTAGATCATTGACGGGTTGGTTGGTATTTCTAGGAAAATCTCCGATATCTTGGAAGACCAAGAAGCAGAAAACTGTTGCCACAACTTCCTCAGAGGCAGAATATCGTTGTATGACTGCTGCTACTTGTGAACTAAAATGGTTAAAGGGCCTTTTATTAAGCTTAGGTGTACAACATCCAAAGGCGATCAAGCTCTTTTGTGATAGTCAATCGGCTCTTCACATTGCTAAAAATCCAGTATTCCATGAGCGCACAAAGCATATCGAAGTTGATTGGCACTTTGTACGTGATGCGATCACCGATGGTTTAATTGATCCTTCATACATTCATACATCCTCACAGTTGGCGGATGTTTTCACCAAGGCCCTTGGAAAGTCACAGTTCAACTACTTAATCAGCAAGTTGGGCATTTTTAATCCAACCGCTCCAACTTGAGGGGGGTGTTGGGATTAGCTAAGATATTATTAGCTAAGATATTATTTGATATACTTATCTTATATTTTAGGTAGTTGCCTTGATTATAGAATATGATTTGACTTAGCTTATATTGGTGTATATCCTATAGATTTGATATCCTAGGAAATCTGATTGTACGCTGATATATATGCTCAATGAATTAATTGATGGGCAAGCTTGAAGCCCTTACCTAAAACTTTACAAGTAATTATCATAAAGTACACTAAGAATTAGAAAACGCATTTTAATTTATCCCATAATATATAAGATAAAACATAGTCAATTGGGATTTTATTTAATTTGTCTCAACTAGTAACAATAAAGAAAAAAAAGTGTATTAGCAAACATGTACCTTCAAAGTAAAAGAACAAATGATCGAAAATAGAGAAGAGTATTCAATAGTTCATCATCATAGAGTTTCACTTCTTAGAATTAACGAAGAATTGTCTGGCCGAACATATAAATATGGAAAGTCAAAATCACCTAATCAAGCAAAGTAGTAAGCAATTCACTTCCACATACTTTTAGGCATCTTATTTGTTTTTGTTAAAATAATATGTGAGGTTTGTTGAGAAATTAAAAATTATAGTGAATAGATAGTGAATGAATAATTTATTTTGAAATATGCAATGATAAAAAAAGGATAAAGATCTTGTCAAGAAAAAAAAAGGATAAAGATTAATAGAAAAAAAAAAGGGTAATATTGCAAATTTGAGATCATAAATAGAGAATATTAAAGAGTTTAGATAATTTTCTTTTTACAAAAACATGTAATAGATGAATTTCATTTTTTAAATGTTGCACTTTATACCAAAATAAAAAAAAATTAAATAAAAAGGTAATGCTATATGCAGCTCTAAGCATTTAATATATATTTTTTAGTATTAATTTGGGAATTTATCGACAATTTATGAGTAAATGTGTAGTTTTGGTTTGTGTTTGGTTAATTCTATCCATTTTTAGCTTTTTATATAAATCCCTAACGGCTGCATATATCTTTTTCCTTTCATTAAAAAATTATTTTTCTAATAATGTATCAACCAAATGAGGTGTCCTTGGATTCAATACAAAAACTAAATAAATAAAAAATAGTCTACTCACACTAGAGCCCAGAGGGAACTCCCCTGGTCGGGGCCAAACTCCGCCGCGAACATATCGGTCAGCGGCAGAAAACTTACGGAGCACATCAAGGAGCATTCCAACAGTGTAATCGGCTACATCTTCTGAGGATACGTCGCCAACATTAGCAACAAGGATCCCTCGACGGCGGCACTCTGAAAGATCAATATGGTTGTAGCCAGCGCAAGCGACCACAACAAGCTCCAAAGAGGGAAGGCAATCTAAGATGTCCTTCCTTAGTGGAGATGCCCATACGCAGACAAGAGCACGTGCACCACTACCGTTGGTTCTCAAGTAAGATTGGATAGCGGAGGAGTCAGCGCCAACGGCGTCAAAGGGCTCCAGGAGAGTGAAATTGGGGGCGAGGCGGTGGTGGAAGAAGCATGTGTAGGAGGGTATGCGGTGGATAATGAGGAGGGGTTTTTCCTTCACTTGTTGAATGTGAGAGTGGGAGATTATGGTGTCCGACATATTGTTTTTTTATTTTTTCTATTATTATTATTATTATTATTCTTAATTGAATATGTCTTGAAAGACTAATTTAAGAGTTTGGGAGATTTTAAAGGAGGAGACAGGAGAGTACATTGTTGCATGAAAATAATTTAGGCTATAAGTAGATACTCCGTATTACATTTAAATAGTAGATTCTTTAGAAATAATTATTTGATCAGAGTACACCGAATCAGGTCAGGCCTAGTCAGATTAAATGACCAAATTAGATGTTTTTTGTTATTTAGTCTTTAGTTTTGTTAAATATAATTAAGGAAATTTTGCAAAAAAAACACCTTTTATAAGCAATTTTTTGCAAGAAACCACCTTATAAATTTTTTTTGCATTGACACACCTTAATCAAAATTTTTTTTGCAAATCATTACCTTTATGTCGGATAATGAGGTTTGACCCCATTTTCCGGCGTTGACTACCCCATCTACTCACTAAACCATCTCGATCTCTCCCCAGCCCACCCACGAAACCATCGACCTCCCTCCCAAGCCCCACCCACAAACCACCCTTTCATGGCGTTGACCACCATAAAAACACCCTCTCTTATGGCGTTGACCACCCTAAACACACCCCTTTAACGACGTTGACCACCCTAAACCTTCCTCTATAGCCCTAGCCACCCTTCTCCCCTCCACTGTCAGTTTCATGGGTGCAGATGGCATAGTCAACGCCGAGAAATAGGGTTTGACTCTATTTTCCGGCATAAAGGTATGGTTTTGCAAAAAAAAATTTGATTAAGGTGTGTCTTTGCAAAAAAAAAATTAAATAAAATTATAAGGTGGTTTCTTACAAAAAAAATGCTTATAAAAGGTGGTTTTTTGTAAAATTTCCTATAATTAATTTTGTTATTATAAAAACTATAAATATATGTAGTATATGTGTATAAACTTATGCTTATGTTTTAAACTTCATTCTATATTCAAATTTTTTTTTCTGGTTATGTTCTAAAGCTTTTCCCATATTCTAAATTTTTTTTACTTATGTTCCAAATTATTTTCTATGTTCCAATTTTTTTTTAGCTTATGTTCTAAATTTGTTCCTATGTTCTAAATTATTATTTCATCTTATGTTCTAAATTTTTTCCTATATTCTAAATTATTTCTACTTGTTCCAAATTATTTTCTATGTTCTAAATTTTTTTAGCTTATGTTCTAAATTTGTTCCTATGTTCCAAATTATTTTTTCAGATTATGTTCTAAATTTTTTCCTATATTCTAAATTATTTTTTCACCTTATGTTATAAATTTGCTTCCTATGCTATAAATTAATTTTTCAACTATAAAATATTTTTTCAACTTATGTTCTAAATTATTTTTCTTATGTTCTAAATTTTTGTCTGCTGCTTATGTTCTAAATTTTTTCTACTTAAGTTCTAAATTTTTTCCTATGTTCTTAAAACGAACTCCTCAAAATTACAGAAAACTCATTATTAAAGATTCATGTTAGATGTTTAGATCAAAACTAATAAAGGGTTGAAATTGGCTCTTATCACTCTCTCTCTCTCTCTCTCATAAGAGAGAGAGAGAGAGAGCAAATAAGGTTAAAGTTTGGTTAAATTTTAAAGATCAAATCAAATCAAACCAAGTCACATCATATCAAACACAGTTTAGATCAGATCAGATTAAATGATGTCAGACAAAATTAAAATATAATAAGAAAGAGAAAATAGCTTTTTAGATTTGTAGTCAAAAGTCTTCAAAGTATAAAATATATTAAAATTAGAGAAAAAGTTAAGGATCTAATTAAAACATGATAAAATAAAATAAGGAAGCTTAAGAGTAGTACTATATACTAATCCTAAAAGATAAATTAAAGAAATAAACAGCTCAAGACACCTTCAACTCCCCGTGCCGCACGGGCGTGTCAAAATGGGCATGGGGCATTAGGTGGAAACTCTAGTCTAGGAGGGGTTACCTTTGATATATAAGGCAAGAGCGTGCCTGCCTTGTAGCCCCATTTTGTGCTTGTGCTACGCACGGAGACATGAGCGTGCTCAATTAAGACATGGGTGTGCCTCCTCTTAGACTTCAAATTCTAAGTTTTTGCCTTCATAATTAAATAGGATAAAACCCCGTGCAATAAATCCATGGTTGTTAAATTATCATTTAAAATGAATTTTTTTTCTAAGGTGACATGTAAAATAATACGAAGTATTAATTTTTTTATTTTTTTATTTTTTTTTTGATAGCCACATATAAATTGAATTTTAGAAAGTTTGGTTTATATTTTATGTAAAGCAAATGTAATCATTGAGATAAAATCTTTTCTTAAAGTAATAATTTTCTTAAAGCAACTATTATTAGAGGATTTTTTTTAGCAAGTGTTATTGGAGGAAAAATAATTAACACAATGTTGCGAAGTGTCTTTAATGATTTCGCTTTTAGTAATATGTAATAGATGAAGAAATGATGGTTGAAACTTGACTCCTTTGACTTATATCTCGAACACGGCCTTTTCAAAGAGCTCGTGAGCTATAATCAAGATGCGTAGTTTTTTAAAATCCCCAAATAATCTCGTTATCCTCGAAGAAGGGAAAAAATAAAAAAAAAAAAAAAAAACCTACTCATGAAAGCATTGCATAAACACAACTAAGAACAATTAAGCTAGATTCGAAACTAACTAAAAAGACTTCAAAAATATGTACAAAATAGAATTAATCAAGATTTACCCTATTAATCAATGCTAATACTCCATATCCATATCAAGGCCGACAAGCCAAGGGAAACTTAATTAGCTTAGGTTGCCCGCACAATGATCCCTTCCCATTATATTAGCTTAGCCGATGCATTGTTGTTCGTTGCTCACATTTACAATACCATACATATCTTATATTATTGTACAACAAGTTTGTCTACACATGCATGCATGAAAGAAAGGAGGAATACCGAACACATGTGTGCTCTCAAACACTATATATCTAGTAGACACTTAACTTTGGTCTACTGAGTCCTCGATTTCTAGTTAGACTCGTCTAATACACATATGATGAATGAGTTGAATCGATATTTGAAGTCCATAAAATAGATATTCCATGTCCAATTATTGTGTCTTTCTTTGAGATAACTTGATCTCTTAGTTCTCTAATTTAAGCAACAACCTACTTTTTCACGATCAAGTGAAGTCTAGTCTAAGCCTTACACTCATATCTTCTAAGAAGATATCAATCTATAAGCTTTGTTAATTATTGTAATAATGTGAATAGTTATTCAAAAAAAACAAAGAAATAATAATGTGAATATATTCAAGGTTTGGTAATGTCTTTCATAAATTCATGGGCCATTGAATCTAATCGCAAAGCCATTGCATTTATTTTACGGTAGTAATTTCTTGATTTGATTTTTAATTAATTATTTCTGCAAAATATTTTTGGTAGAGACAACCCTACTTCGATTTTCTTGTTCCGTGTCAAAATTAATTGATCTAAACCGTCGCCCTTAATTATTAGTCCTCATTATTGGTTCAAGTCGATCAACTACTGCCTAGACATATTATTACGTACTCGTGTAGAAAATACTCATATGATTACACAAATAGCTAGTATAAAACATGGATCACAAGATTCACGACTTCATTCAATAATTATTCTCACGTCAACACATATGATTAGTCGATTAGGTCTTCATTAGATCTAACAAATTTTATAATAATATACTACTTTCTCCGATCTATTCTTTTTTAGTTGAAATAATAATATACTACTCCGTTTTCCATCAAAAAGAACATTCTTTCTTTTTGAAACTCGACAAAATTACTACCAAATGACATCTTTAGTGCTCGAGCTTGGAGGATGATAAGATCTAATTCAACAGCAATTGTTCCATCAGGCTACAAAAATATGGCATTTCTCTATTAGTGGTTAAATATTGTAACAGCTTCAGTAATCCCAATATGGAAAGGTAAAATACATTTTCTTGAAAATCTGTAAGCTAGTATAAATATGATATGAAATGACATCGTAATTCTATAAATAAGTAATAAATCTGCAAGCCACCTTCTCGCAAAAATGGCTCAATATCACCCATTTTCATAAAACGTGCTGAGGGATAAAGGCCGAGGAACAGCAATCAGAATTGCACAGGCAGCCACAAGGTTTGATCTGTCAATACTCAAAATGCAGTTAACAGTTCAGCTTCATTGATGCGAAATTGACTGCCAGTTTTATGGCCTCCTCAACATTTGATGCATCAGTACCCTAAAGAGCAAAAATGACATTTCATGAGAATTTTTGTTCTCCAGTATAATTTAATTTGAGCGTATACATTTGACGGAACTAAAGTAACAATTTTGCAAAGCTTAATTTTGTAGACATATCTCCTGATTAATTTTGCTGGTTACTTTTCTTCAAAAAAAAAAAAAAAAAAAAAAAAAAAATAATAATAATAATAATAAAATAAAAAATTGCTGGTTACAACTGCTTAGCATGCTTGCCTGAGCAACCGGTCCCAAAATAGTTCAGAGCAAGATAATAAACAAGCAGAAGCTAGGAAAGTCTCTGACCTGTTTCGTTTCCATCAGAACTCTAGACGACATCAGACGTCAGAATCACAGATCTTTCTTATCCTACTTACTAGTTACTACACATGCATGATATAACTCAAATCCCAACTAATATGAACAATGTGCTACAGCAGAAACAAATGAATTTTTTTTTTTTTCATTATTTTCATCTTTTTAGTTAGTTGGAAACTTGGAATACGTAGTTGTTGTTGTTGCAATAAGAAAGCATACATCACTTAGTGAAAAGGTTGCTAACCTGGCCTTGAGCGAGACCACCTTTTCCTTTACCGCCCTTTCCCTTCAGTGGACCCAAAGCAACTGTTAACCATTCAGACACTTCTAAGCCCTCGCATTTGTTGTCCTTGCCGGGAACTCCAGCATAAACAATAGCCTTATTTGCAGATTCATCCACACTAAAGACCATGATTGGTATCTTCTGCTTGCCACAACAAAGCAAAGTTAGTAAGCACCCAATGCAAAGTAAAGCCATAAAACAGAAACCTATTCCATGAAAAGGGGAAGACAAGGCAGTCAAAACCGCAATTGCCACAAACCTTCTCCTGTATCACTTCCTGTATAGCTTCCTTGAGGATTTTGACAGCAGAAGCATCTACACCAACATCAACACGAGAGATGCAGAAGGTCTTCCCCTCTGCAACAGCAGCCTCTGCCCTCTCACTGGCAATCTCGACTACTTTTTGACGATTCTCAGCAGCCAATCTTTTCTGTGCATTCCGCACTTGGTCCTAAATTAAAGGACGTGAACATGAATATGTATGCAAAAGGTCATGGAGTTGGAGAACAAGCAAGAAAAGCTAGTAAACTTAATCAGAACAAAGACAATACCTGAAGCAAGGAAATCTTCAGCCGAATATCACTTTTCTTGGCTGTTGGAATGGATGCTGCATCTACACTGCTTCTCAGAGCTGCGACTTTCTGAACCAAAAGCGAATATAAATCATCACTCATCAAAAACATAGATATCTGTAGCAGGAGGCTCAAATGATGACAACCATTTAAAAAGAACAGCACTGAATGCTAAGATTGATTTAGTGTTAGAAGAATGACATAATAATATTTCAAACTAACCTTCTCTAGCAGGCTTGCTTCTATGTTTGATGCATCAATCACTTCTTGCTCAAGGGAGCATGCCGATTTAAATGCTTCCAATGCAATGTCAGATGTAACAGCAGTCACTCTACGAATTCCTTTGGCAATTCCCTCCTCAGATAAAAGAGCAAATGCCTTAGCTTCTTTTGTATTAGATATATGGGTTCCTACATAGTCCACAAAACAATTTTTAGTACAAAATAACTCAAATCTTTGAAAATGAACACATAAAAAGTCAAGAAGACAGAATACCTCCACAAAGTTCAGCAGAGTATTGTGACCACTCTTCTTTTTCTGGATCGGCCAAGAGATCTTCCACCTTTTTACCAATTGATACTATTCTCACAGGATCAGGGTATATCTGAAACAGTTAGCACAGTCTTTCACTGGGTATTTGATAATGAGAAACAATAATATAACATGTTGCTTTCAAAAGAATAGAAGCTTACTTCTCCAAATACAGCTCTAAGACCATTTACACGCTTGGCATCAGTAAGTTTTGCCTCTTTTGCATATACATCTAATTCAGCTTTAATTTGTTCATTCACTATGCTTTCTATTTTCCTCAATTCTTCACTTTGAACAGGCTTGCCTGTTGAGGAAAGCAATGGCTTTCAGCTTAAAACGTAATTAGCAGTATGACAAACAACCTACTAAAACAACGAAAATTCATTACCATGAGAAAAATCATATCTTAATTTCTCAGGAAGGACAATAGATCCCTTCTGATCAACATGAGTCCCAAGAACTTCCTGCAAATCCACAAATGTACAGCATTTAGACAGGGATACACAACCACAAACAAATACAAGTTAAATTAGGATGCAACCTACCCTGAGAGCAAAGTTTAACATGTGAGTACAGGTATGGTTGGGGGCAATGAGTTGACGCCTATTATAGTCCACCTGTACAACCAAATTAAAAACAAGTGAGAAGGAAAAGAAGAGCATGGCCAAAGGAATGAATGGGATGCGTATTATATAGATAAATGACCTTGCAAGTGACTTTATCACCAACAGATAATCTACCAGTTTCACTAGAACCAATATGTAGAACGAAACCGCCAAACGCTTGGACATTAGAAACTTTAAAACTACCATGTGGGCCATCAATTGATCCAGTGTCAAAGATCTGAAACAAAAGAGATCAAATTAGAGACCTGAACATCAGTACAATGTTTGTATACATATAGTGCAATTGACTTTTAAAGCTGTAAGTCATGCAATATAAATGAGATAAGCTGTCAGTGTATCCAAACAGATGGACTTTCTTATCAACTACTCAAATCCAGTAGCTGGACAATGAAAGCTACAGAAGATTAGAAGACAATATAACAATGTACTCTACAAATAAAATGTACGTTAGTGCACAGAAGAATTAATTGGCTTCATTGTAAATATAAATAGAAGATAATAAAGCGATTAACAGTAGATTAACGATCATGCGCGTGCCACTTCAGATCAAATCGAACACCTACTAATCAGATATTAGTAAACTAAAACCAGAACAGAAAGTGATTCATGCTTGACCAATACCAATTTTTACTGGTAATATACCTGACCACCTTGCTCAGCATAGAAACTTGTGGACTCCAGTACAACACCAATTTCCTGGCCAGCTTCAGCAGATTCCAAAAACTCAGATCCAGTGTAAACAGCTCGAATGGTGCTGTCATGATCCTGAAATACATATATTTGCATGAGAAATCTACATTATCAAGTTCCCCTTTATATAAGTGATGTACGCCACGAAGTTCCTAGCTTCCATCAACAGAAATACTACTTGAATAATACAATGAATATACTAACCTTGAACCAGATGTACTTGCTAGAGTCGTCAGTGGTTGGAACTTGATTGTTGTATAATAATGCCATCGCATTTGCATCCATCGTAATTGCTCCACCAGCTTGCTACAGGATATCAAAGTGAAAGTTAGGTTTACATAATAATCCACAAGGGATCACAACAAAGGGAAAGCTGCATAACTATTGTCTCTCCCAAACTAAAATTTCTTACAGTCAAACCCCCCCCCCCCCCAAAAAAAAAAAAAAAAAAATTATATTTATATATCAGCAATGCACATGAGGCATGAAATTTGAATTCAAAAAAGCAGGTTTCCCATCCAACACAATGTTACTCCAGTTTTGATCACTAGGAAAAAAAAATACCTTATTTTGAGCACTTCTTGATCTTTCCCTTGCTTCCGCCATAGCATCAATAAAACCTTTAGTATCAACAGTTAAACCTCTTTCCTCTGCCATTAACTAGAGAGAAACATGAATTAGGAGTCAAAAAAATGCAAAATGGAAAGATTGCATTTTTATGTAAGTAAAAATATCACACCAAGTACCTGGGTCAAATCTAATGGAAAGCCATAAGAGTCCCACAATAAAAATGCATCCTGCAAGACACAACTTAGGAATCATTGACAGCTCTATTATGCAACAGCTATTTACCAACTTGTGAAGCTATGGGCTCATTGCACAAAAGCTGCAGACAAAAGATAATAGAATATTTACCAGTTGAATTACTATCATTTAAAATCAATACTATACGGTCGATGTGACAGTTAGTAGCAGGGATAAAAAGGTGTTGGCTAATCCAACAATTCTCTCCCCACTGAAGTCAGTGTTTAAGATTACAACAATAAATAAGATTTTTAAATCATGGATGTAGTGTCACGAACTCACGAAACGACTTTTGTGATCAATGCAGATGGTTTTGTGCCTGATACAGCCTAATTTTTTTATTTTTTTTAAAAAAAAGTTAGTAGGAAAGTAGATTTAGCAAAAGATAAAACCTCATTCAAATATCATACACAAAAATAAAGAGTGCACATGCCAGAAGAAACCCACAGTAGAAAAGGAGCATATGCAAATACCAAAGGAAAGCATTCTACCTGGCCAGTCAATGTCTTCCCATCAACCTCCTGGGCAGCCTTCTTAAATTTTTCAATACCCTGGTTACATATTGACCATCATTTGTAAGAGTTAAAGCACAGCATAGCCATAAATGCCAACAAACTACTACAGAACTCAGCTAGACCTGATCTAAGCTGGGATTTAAAATTCCTTTAAAAGGACAGTTCCTAATTTCCTTTAAGACTTTGGCCAATTTATGTACCATCACTTGGTTATTAAGCATAGCATAAGCAATTTAATAATGAACCCCCATTAATCCTCATCGCATAAGTTGTTACCCATCTCCTTATAGCTTTGCAAACCAAGAAAACATGTCATTGCTAGCAAATGTATTTCTCACCTTAAGCAATGTTTTCCCAAAACTAGTCTCCTCAGCTGCAATGACATCTTTGATATGTTTCTCGTGCTGCTTCAGCTCCGGGAAAATATCATCCATCAAATTCACCAGAGTAGGTACCAACCTGCAGCCAATCATGTGTTCACATAATATGTGTTTGTAGGAATAGAATTAAGGATAAAATACAGCATTATTCATAGGAAGAAAATATGGAAAATGATAATTCAAGCTAGAAGAATGATTGAATAAAAAGTATGTTATTCTTTCTTACCCATTAAAAAACCCTTCTTTGGCATTTAGTACTTCATTTCCATAACGAACAGCACGACGAAGAATGCGCCTTAATACATATTCACGACCCTCATTACCTGCATTACAAGTTAAATCAAGTTAAGTGTCTATACATGTTATTACAACTATTTTTCTTCAAACCACAAAACCCAAAATAGAACCCAGCATGAGAGTCTTAATCCTATCTACTACTAAATACGAAGTATATGATTGTATTCTGAAATGTAAACAGCATATGAAGCCTTACATATCCAACTAACCACTACAATCAAATTTTGCATAGCTAGTTTCTGATTCCAACTAAAATAACTTCCAATCCACCGTAGTTGTAGATCCATAAATTTCAGGGCTAAGTCAACAAGCCAACAATAATGAATCAATTTAAAAACTTCTGAAGACCCTATAAAGGAAATAATAAATCTACTTAAATAATCATCAAAATCATGATACATGAGATAGTTACTAAATTTTCTCTTTAGAAGAGGCAAATATGAGATCAATATTCCCTAACCAGACAAGATTAACCTACAAATTATATATTTATTTTCAAATGTAATATATCTATGATGTTTAACTTCAAAATTACAACAAAAATCAATGTCAAAGTACAGCTGTTTGATAGCATGTACGACCACAAGACGACATGTACGCATGTTGCATTGTGCATGTTTAAGACAGAATCTAAATAATTACCAAAGAATTTAATCCCAAATTCATGAATTATGATCAGCTGTCATCTACTTTTTATAATTACAATAAATACATTTTTCACTTCCTGATGAAGATTCAAAATATAAGAATTCAAACAAATACAGTAACAGCAAAATTTAAAAATAGGTGAGCACTAGGACCATGTTTCAGATTATACCTGGACAAGCACCATCAGCAATTGCAAAAGAGAGAGTTCTTATATGATCAGCAACAACCCTATAGGCCATATCAACTTTGTCTACATCATCATCACCAACTTTTCCAGAATAAGTGCGAGCCCCAGTTGCCTGCATGCCAATTAAAAGGTTGATTTCTCAATCCAAACCATTGGTTCACGATGCATTAAGACATATCCAACTTAGAATATTATTAGCTGATGTAATCTACAATACAGCCCACGCATGCAGAATTGAGACTAAAAATCATCACAAACACCACAATTAAAATAAATTGTCTAAACATTGACCAAACTCGAACAGCAAGGAGACTTCTTATTTAACAAAACTCAATGGACAGCCATGCATTTCAAAATGCAGAAACAATCATGAAGAAGACCCGCTTAAACTAGCTTCAGTAGAACTAGACCTATTGCTATTATGTACACTCCCCCTGCCCCCCTAAGTAGATTCTGGACCAGCATATAACATGGTGATAATACAATTCTTGGCTAAATAGGATTAACATCACCCCCCCCCCCCTCCTTTTAGTAGCTTCTGGACCAACATATACCATCAAGGTAACAAAAAATTTGGCCAAATAGGATAGACGTAAAAAAATCTACTTTAATAGTGTTTCATAAGCTAGAAAAGTAGGTAATCAAGCAATTAATTGCAGGTCATGCTTCCAATAAAGTCACAGATTCAGTGATGCATGTAAGCCCCACGACCTAAGTAGGCAAGCATTGGGCATTCATATATCAGATTTCTTAGCTCTAGTAATAAGTAACACTCCTTTTTCTTCCTTCTAATGGTATCCTTTTAATTAGTGAACAACATAAATAATACTCCCCAACCCCACCCCCAAAAAAAAACATTAAAGAAGAACTAAAATAAATTAAAAAAATAAATAAATAACAGTGTACATCATCAGTCAATTATTGATCAGCAGGATTATTCTTTCAGGCAACATATTTTGGTTTTATATCAGGGGTCAGGCTTAGACGACCCCTATAGAAAGATCTGTCCCTGTACATGGAAAGCACAAATAGAAGTCGAAAGCAGGGGAATAATTATTCATCAGTTGACAAAGATACTTAACTAATAGTTTTATAGCCAATCAACAATAAACTATACTGGCCGTGAAGATACCGGGAGGTTAATCAAGCGGCGGATTTCTTGGTGGCGAAGGGGGTTTCTTTTAACCCCTCCCTCTCCCTTATCATCCGCAAGGATGAGTTAGGATGGCCCTTCCAAAGGGCTGTGATGTATCGGGTACAGCAGCCTATGAAGGTGTACACAAAAAGGCACAAGCAACAGCAAGTTATGGAGCAGGATCAAGAGCAGCAACAAAGGCAACAAGGACCACAGCTAAATGACAAAACAAATTAATATTCCTCTAAAAGGTGGTAAGCATGACTGCAGTCACCTTGTCACAAAAAAGGACAAAGGCCTCAATGATTAGTGATGCTCTAATTTTGATAAATGTGGAAAGATTAAATATTATATTATTGTACATGCATGTATAAAAAAGGATGCTTTCCCTCATCTCCCATTGTAACACCAGACACTTTACTGTGTCCCATTATCTTCAAGCTAAGAGTTCTGTATGACAGACTCTTGGATTCGTATCCAAGTCTCATACGTGTATCTGATTCTAAGCATTATAGCAAAGAACTCATCAAAAACTTTGCTACCATATAACGAGTCTGAAAATTAAATTTATCTAAGACATTGGCAAAGAAATATTATGTCCAAATACCAGGAGAATTTTTTCTCAAACACAGACAAATAAAAAAACAATAAGAATGCTTTAAGTCATATGATACCTGTTGAATAGCATCGAACAAGGGCATGAAGACATCAGTATCATAATTACTCATCTTATTCTGAAGAATCGATGTCAATCTTTCAAAACCCATTCCCGTATCAACGTGTTTTGCAGGAAGGGATTTCAGGGAACCGTCAGTTTCTCTGTTGAACTACCACAAATAAAAGAATCCATATGTTAGCAGCAAACCAAAATATCTGGGAAACAATTCTCTAAAATGAAAAAACTCTTTTGTCATAAAGCATACGGGAGTATTAATTCTAAAGATGGGTAGCAGATCAATATCAAAGATCAAGAAATTCAACATTTTAACTAGAATAACAGTATACATAGTATAATTATTTGTTCGTTGCAGAATCAAATAGACAGGAAACAAGGCCTACTCCACAAAATATATTTGACAAAAGCATACCTGAATAAATACAAGATTCCAAATCTCGATACATGTAGGGTCATCATTATTAACCAGTGATGCAGCATCACGATTCCCAATCCTATCGAAGTGAATCTCAGTACAAGGTCCACAAGGACCAGTATCGCCCATCTCCCAGAAGTTGTCCTATTCCATACAAACATCCGGCCACATATATTAGAACTAAATTACAAAAGCAAACCCCACTAATCAACAAATACATGCCTAATAAGGCTCGGATACAAGGCATTCAAAATAATCACAAAATAGTTCAGAAAAGATAAAAATGCAAACCTCTCCTTCCCTAATAACATGCTTTTCAAGATTATGCACAAGTATATAAATAATGTTAGTTACTCCTTTGGTATCATTAATTTCTTAAAGGACATAACTTAATTAATGTGATAAATTTGTGAGGTGACCTGATATTATGAGGCAGATAAAGTGACACGGCTTCCATTTAGGAATGTCCCAAATTGTATGAGAGTTTCAGATGACATCTCTTAAAAGATAAAATTTCCAGTACTTCCCAGGGAAATATGTCATTTGAATTGAAGAGATACTTCTTGGACTAATAAAAGAGCTTGCAGAAAATCTTATCATACATTCTCGGAACTCCTAATAACTGTGCAAAAGCAAGATTTTCACATGGATAGGATGAAAGAAGGATGAGAGGATTTCTTCCCCCCTTCAACTAATATATAAGGAAATTGATATCTAGCCGTAGCCACCCTAGTCAGGCTGTAAAGTTTAAAGCTTATAGCATCCCAGGATGTCAGTCATGTCACCATATAACATTTAGTCATCTTTGGCATGTCAGATGGGAAGGAACAAGAGGATCTCAAAAAAGACCAAAGAAGACCAAAGATGACTAGGATGGAAGGAGTTGAGAAGGACATGAAGAGGTTGGTTTTCCAGAAGCATATGAAATTAGACAAAAGGGAATGGAAGGAGAGGATCATGGTTAGAGAGTACAGGAGATAAAATCTTAATTCATGAGCTGGACCTATCTTTAGGATTAAGGCTCTGATGATTATTGTTTTGCATACAAAAATTAATGTATTACCTTATCTATTCTCTCCTTAAATAGGTAGGTGTAAAGAATAAAATGATCCATATGACAAGCCAGGACTCATAATTTATCTCAAGTATTATATGTGCGTATTTATCACACAGTAGTTTTCTAGCATGGCAAAGGATTTTGCAACCAGATGGTGATTCTACCAGTTGACCAAATTCAAGACCCTTTTAGGATTGAATCAGCAACCAAAGCCAATTAAGTTGTAAATTGACACCTATTACTATCACAAGGCAACAATTTCCACAGTGTGATACGAGTAGGAACTGTAGCTTAACTATAGAAACACTGTATACTACTATAAAAAGTTTAAAGGTCCTAGCAGTTGGCCTAATTAATAATCAATTGAGTATTCATCTACAACTGCTAAGAGCAGCTGGGTGGGTACAGCATTCCAAGAATCAAAACCTCAGAAACATCATAAAAGGGGACAAGATACTTCGTGAAAGAACTTTCCATAAGTGCAGAGAAAAAGGTTTTTTGGACCTTGATGTAGTAATAACTAATAACTGTTCTTCAACATCCAAAATTTAAGTTTAACTCATAAAAGTACGGAGATAAAATTCTGTTAAGAGTTATGAAAAGATACCTTGCAACCAAAAGGTAACACACGCTCAGGAGGCAAGTAGTTGAGCCAAATCTCCTTGGCCTCCGTGTCAGCAACAAGTCCTGCTTTCTCATCTCCACCGAAATAGGTAGCATAAATTTGATTAGCAGGAAGGCCATAAACCTGTCAGCAGTACAAGAGCACAAAATTTTACTACCAATATTATGTCAAAACCTTTTTCACATTATGCTAACAAATAGAATTTAAAACAGCATAGAAAATCAAGTCTGAATAGTTGCCTTGGTCAGGAGTTCCCAGGCCCATTGAATGGCCTCTTTCTTAAAGTAATCACCAAAGGACCAATTGCCAAGCATTTCAAAGAATGTATGATGGTAAGTATCCTTCCCAACATCGTCGAGATCATTGTGCTTCCCACCAGCTCGAATACACTTTTGAGTGTTGCAAGCTCGCTTCAATTCGCTCAAAGGACTGTTAGGATCGACGTTCCCCAGAAAAATCGGCTTGAACTGATTCATACCTGTTCAATCAGACAATTATGATACTATGAACCTTACTGTAAATGGCAAGATTATAATCAGCACTAAACAACCAGCATATGTCCTCAACATATAATCCGATAACGGCGACGACAACCAGAATATGTCCTCAACATATAATTCGATAATGGTGACGACAACCAGCATATGTCCTCAAGCTATCTGTCTGCTATAAACAACTCCCCTCTTCC
The DNA here is from genome assembly GCF_001683475.1 of Chenopodium quinoa. Taxonomy (NCBI): domain Eukaryota; kingdom Viridiplantae; phylum Streptophyta; class Magnoliopsida; order Caryophyllales; family Amaranthaceae; genus Chenopodium; species Chenopodium quinoa. Next base: position 420,132 of record NW_018744662.1, read on the forward strand.
ACCATTTTCTTACCAACCCAATATTTAATTAATTCATTTTGTTAATTTGATTGATTTATTCGTCTTGTTAATTTAATTGATTAATTGAGACACATTAAACCTAATTACCCAATAGACAAATTGAAATTACTAATCAAATTCAAGATACAAACAATAATAATAGGAGGAAAGAACACAAACCAGCATTAGCAAAGAGCAAAGTAGGATCATTAACAGGAACAACAGGGCTTGATTTCCAGAAAGCATGGTTTTTTCCTTCAAAATATTTGATGAAAGTGTCTCGAACTTTCTTAGCAGGCCATTCCAAAGAAACCCCATCAACAGACTCTGATTGAAGCCCCATAACTTGAAGAGATGATGAAGAAAACCTGGTTTTTTCAGATAAAAACCTGGTTTTTCCAGAAACCCAGAATCTGAAATGGGAAAAAGGAGTGAAATGTAAAGGTGTTGAAGGGATAGAGACTATAACAGGTCGTTGAGTGAAGTGGGAGATGAAGAAACTAAAACCTCTTCTAGCATAACCCCTCATACATTACATTAGGGATTTGTTAAACATCGCCCACAAATTACTACATAAAGCCCACAAAATTCACTTGGTTTCCCAAAATTGCCCTTGACCTTAAAAAAAAAAACACTCACACTCTCATCACTCACACTCTCATCACTCACACTCTCATTGCTCATCTTCTTTCAACCTCTCTAAAAAAAAAAATTCAAAATAACGGCAATGTCGAGGCGGCAAGGCAAGGAAGTGGCGGCGGCGGCGGAGGGAAGGATGTCCCAAGGTGGAAAGGTATATTTTGTTTAAAAAAAAAAAAAAAAAAAGGGGAAAACCGCCGTGAACGCGGTGGGGCGCCCTGGCTGGACGCCCAGCCGGCGGTGGTGGCGCCAGATGCAGACGCCGCCACCAGTTGGCTGGCGCCTGGGCTGGATGCCACCGCCACGGTTGTGGCGTTTAGTCTAAGCGCCGCAGCCGTGGCTGTGGCGTCCAGCCCAAACGCCAGCCAACTGGTGGCGGCGTCTGCATCTGGCGCCACCACCGCCGGCTGGGCGTCCAGCCAGGGCGCCCCCCCCCTTTTTTTTTTTTTTTAATTTTTTTAAAAAATTGTTTTTAAATTTTTTTTTTTTTTTTTTTTTTGTAATATAATTTTGAATTGTTTTTATATTTTGTTGTTTATTTTTATAAATTTTTTCAATTTCGTTGTATTTTTTCTACGTTTATATTTTGTTTACTATTATTTGTTTGTTTTTAGTGTATTTGATTTGCGATGATGATTATTTATCGTATAAATTTTTGTATGTTTATATATTTTAAAATTTTGTGTAGGGTCGTCATGGTGGGGGGAAGAATATAGAGCTTCTTAGTAGAAGTTATTCAGTGGAGAGGTCGGGGCATAGACATGTCAGATCCCGTGGTATTTCGGCCTCAGTTCGTAGAGAACGGATCCACCGTCGGGATGAGGATGACGATGACGATGATGATGCTGAGGAGGGTGACCAGGAGGAGGAGCAGGAGGAGGGCGCAGATGAGGATGAGGATGTGGACGATGGCAGTGGACCGTATGATGATTACGGTCCATTCAGTCAGAGGGTTGATGACATGTACGAGACGCATATGGTGGAGGTGCGTAAGGGTAGGGGTGGTAGGTTTGTTAGTAGATCTGGCACATCATTTGCGTCCACTGTCTCTGGGGCAAGCAGGAAACGGTCGAGGGCGGGTAATGATTCTTGGGTTGTTAGGAGTGAGGTGCCCGGTGGGCCTGTTGACGGGAGTGTGATTCCTAGCTTTCTAGGACACATAGCTGCCCGTATTTGGGAGGACCAGGAGAGGCCTTCAGTTACGGGGTTGTTGAAATGTCATACCCGGGAAAAGACTTGTAGTTTTTTGCGTACATGGGCTGAGGCCTGGCCGGCGGAGAGCGAGATGTTCGAGCGACTGGAGGGCACTGGGGTGAAGCACGTTCCTGCCACCATGCACGATAAGATTGACAGTACGCTGATCACGGCTTTCATTGAGCGATGGCAGCCGGATACAAACTCTTTTCACCTTCCGTTCGGTGAGATGACGATCATGTTACATGACGTCGAGGCCATTCTGGGGATTCGTGTTGAGGGTAAACGACTTTGTGCTGTGGCTGATGCGGATCAGGCAGATTCGCTGGCGGAGTTGTTGGCGGTGGACAGGGCTGCATTGTACACCGAGGCGCTAGGTGTTTGGGAACACGGAGGTGTGAAGATCGCATCCGTGTTGCAGCGGTGTTTGTACCCGAGTGCACGTAGGACGCCCGACGCACAGCTGAGTGCTTATGTTTTTCTACTCCTCGGATGTACCTTGTTTCCGGATAAGAGCGGCGGAAACAAGCTCAGGCCACGCGACATCGTAGAGGCGTGTGACCCCGACAGTGTAGGCCAGTTTTCCTGGGGATCGGCTACGTTGGCGTATTTGTATCGCCAACTAGGATTTGCGAGTCGGGCTGACGCGGCAGGTATCACTGGGTGTCTGACTCTATTGCAGACTTGGATATACGAGTACTTTCCTGCATTGCGACCACATCGTGACCCAGTTCCTATTGATGAGGGGATGCCGCGTGCTTGTGCCTGGAGTCCGCGCTCGGAGAAGAAGTCCGTTGACCGCCTCCGATCGATACGGTTATTGCTGGACAGGCTGTCCCCCTTAGAGGTAACGTTTATTTATAGAGTCTACATTTTATTATTTGCACATATTATATTCATGTTATTATATTTTATATGTTGTAATTGTACAGGTGAACTGGATGCCTTTCGGCCCGAACCCTAGTGTTAGGGTACCCAGGACCCTGTACACGGGACTCATTCAGTATCGTGACATCGTCGAAGCGTACATGCCCCAGCGTTGTCTTCGCCAACTTGGATTTGTCCAAGTTGTCCCTCCTCCCCCGGCGTGCCCGATGAAGGCGGTCCGACCTGCATCGTCGAGGGAGTACGTCGTGGAATGGCCGGATATCATGACCGGGACGTGGGACCAGTTTCCGATGGTGGCTCGATTATGGACAGCGGAGTTGCAGCGGCCGCCCTCTAGGGTTACTCCCATGTGTGACCATTACTACATGGAATGGTTCAACCGGTATTCGCACCCGAGGTTGATCGCTGATCTCGACCACAGCGATGATGATTATGTGCCACCGCCTACTGCCACGGAAGCGGTATGTCTTTTATTATATTTATCGTTGTCTTTTATTTAAGTTTTATTTGTTGTTATTGTATTTCATCTTCTGTTTTTTGTTGTATGCAGTGGATGGGAAAGATAATGCAAGACGTTCAGAAACTCTCTCTTGAGAAGGACAGCATGAGTGCAACAGGGAGAGCTGTTGTTGATAGTCTGGAACAGACCCTTGCGCAGTGGGAGTCGTCGTCGAGGAGGGATTACTGATGGTTATTGTATTTTATTTATAGAACATTATGTTGGACATTATGTTGTAAAATTGTAACATTTTAGATTGTTCTTTTAGCTTCCAACTTAAACATATTATCAGTGCTGTTTTTAAATTTTGATATAACCGTTCGTGGATCCGCGCAACTTACCCATGCAACATATAGAATGCAGTAAGCAATACAATATAAAATATTAATGTTCTCATTAAAAGAGCAACGTACAAATAAGATTACAAATAAAGAATGTAAACAAGAAAAACTAAAATGCAGCTAGGGTGTTCCATTCGTGGATCCCGTCATTATATAGCGCATCCCAACCCTCTACGCTCGCTGTGCGAATGTTGTACCACCGAGGTATAATCGGTGGCACCGGAAAATCGGTTGACATGTCTAGTCGGATGAAATGTCTGTATGACGACCCAAGAAACGCAATAGCTAGCTCTCTGACCGGTGTGGTGACAGTCTCACGCGACCGCCAAGGGAGAACCGTGGTACAAGGATAATAAGCTTGACTATGCACTCCCAGGCCGAAATGCATGACTGCGCATTTGTAAATGTTTGCAACGGCAAACAGATCTAGGGGCGCGTCAAAATAATGATTTTCGCCGCAAGGTCCACCTCCCCACCGGATACGTCGGAGAGCGCCATCCAAGTCATCCTCGTACACATGACGATAAACATTTCGGTTAGAGGCAATTTCGCTGTACATCAACTCACGCACCAAACCGTAGTTGTCTTCGCCCATTTGAAAAACATCAGCCACGACCCGGAATCCGCAGTTACCATCTCCGATTACATCATTCCACCCTTCCACGTACGACATGATGATCGCAGGTATCCTTTCCTTGTAGGGAAACTAATCAACATCGTTTCTTCCTATTCACCAAATAATTAATTATAGACAGTTAAGAAGACAGGAGTAACACTTTAAAACTATGTGCAATAAAAACAACCAAAACGTACCAGTTCTCAGGGGCATATTCACAGACGATGAAGATTGACTACGACTAGATGACGATGTCCGACCACGAGAACGACCACGACCAAGACCACGGATATACTCAAACGCACTCTTGTTCCGCCGCTGTCGACCTCGAGGACGGTCAACTCCTTCGGGTTCCTCATAATCTAAGTTAGACGGGTGGAACATGTCATGAAGCACATGAGTAGCGTCACGAATAATAGAAGGATGGCTGGAGGACACTCGGTCGTACATCGAACGGAACTGCTCCAACTCTTCCTGTTCACGGTCGGCCGTTTGATTGTCTGCATGCTCACCAATAACAAGCGTCCTCCAGAATGAATGGACCTGATCAACATGTAACGACGCCCTTTCTTCTGTAATAACGCGATGAATGGTGCATGCGCAAGGTAATCCATGAGTTACTGAAATAGTACACCCACACCGAGTATACACTTCGTCAGCCAAGTCCCTCACCCTGTTCAGCTCAGTGAGAATCAACCCCAAGCAGTAGTGCGACACACGACCATGGAGAATCTTAAATATAAAATGGCTATACATCGTACCATGTCGTCGTCTGGAGTCCTCTAGAGAGTTCCTGATGTCGTTCTTCTGAGTTTCAATTGACTTGTTCAGTCTAGCGAACAGTGTATCCAAAGCAGCGGTCGATGAATCAATCCAGTCCTTGGTAGCTCTATGAGCGCTCTCAACTCTACATGTTGTAGTGTTCCCAAAATGAAGTACCTGGTTTGTCCAATATTTGACAAACTTTTCCCTATGAGGGACCCATTGATGCATCACATAGTCCACCAGTGCCGGATACCACTGGTACGAATCCCTGAAGTTAGCCAATGCTCGCTCATACGCTTCCTCTGTGGTAGCCTGTAGGATCTTCCGCCACTTACCATTCACCAATCTCTCTGCCATTTCCAAATTCTTCCTGAAAAGGTTGTAGGCTTTCACTTTCACGCAGTTGTTGATGTGCCATGTGCACAATAAGTGGTTCGATTCGGGAAACAGCTCTGCTATGGGGGCAAAGAGACCTCCCTCACAGTCGCTGACGATGGCTGCTGGATGAACATTAGGCCCGATGTAGTTTCTCAGCTTCTCCAAAACCCAATAATAACTTGGAGCCGTCTCATCCCTGATGATTGCATGACCAATCAGAAAGTTCTGGTTCGTTGGAGCCATCCCAACCATCTCAACCAGAGGGAACTTGTACTTGTTTGTCTTGTACGTTGAGTCGATCAAAATCACAAATGGCCAAGACTTGATCATATCAGCACAATCAGGATGCACAAGGAAAAGATGAGTCACCTCCGCTGTATCTTCATCAGAATCAAACCAGAACAGGTAACCACGTGATTGTGCCTGGTGTAGCAGCTGCTGTATAGGGTTCCTTCCCTCTGACCGTTCAAACCTGAGTTGCTGTCTGACGTTGTAGATGTGTCTTCGGTTTGGATGGTCTTCTGGAAATTTCTCTAACACAGATGCTAATATTTTAGCAGGCTTCACTTGAGCATCACTCATTTCTTTCACAACTAGTTTCGCAGCAGGACTTAAGCCGCTCAGTTGTCGATGACCCTCTTCATATACTATCATCTCATGGTTGTGATACCCCCATTTAGAGTAACCTATCACTTCCCAACCGTCACGACTCCGTAGTTGTCGAACCTTTACTCTGAACTCACACCCACAACCTTTCCGCTTTGTGTCAAACCGAGTGGCTGTACGAAAATCTCTTTCTTCTCTTTTGCGATAACGGTCACATCTCAAAATGCGATCCATTCTACCATCCCGTTGAGATTTATGAGTTGCTACTACCAAGCAAAATCCAGCTGCAATTGCAACCTGTTTTGCCCAATCAATCGCCTGTTGAGCTTCTTCGAATGGACCATCATGTCCAAATATCTCACTGTAATCATTTCCGTCTCCACCATATTCCTGCATCAATTATATATTACAATAAATACATTTAACGGATAATACATTTAATTTCTATATTTCCACATAATTAACACAAAAAAAACATAATTATATATAATCAAACTTAATTTTTTTAAAAACCCCAATTCGAATTTTCAAACTAAATTTAAAAATATACCAATTCGAATTTTCAAATTTAATTTTACAAAAACCTATTTCGAATTTTCAAATTTAATTTACAAAAAACCCATTTCGAATTTTTTTAAAAAATCATTTTCGATTTTTTATTTTCACAAAAAAATTAAATAAAAAACAACAACAAAATCAAAAAGGAAAAAATAAAATTAATTATTAAAGGTGGCGTCTGCCAGGGCTGCCACACCCACTGGACTGGCGCCTGGCAGGGCCGCCTCACCCAGTGGAGTGGCGCCTGGCCACGACGCCGGTCTGGTGGTCTGGGCGTCTGGGCTGGACGCCACTTTGGTGGTCTGGGCGTCTAGCCTGGACGCCACTCTGGTGGTTTTGGCGTCCGGCTTGGACGTCCAGGCTACGGTTTGGGCGTCCACCCTAGGCGTCGTAGCCACTACGACGGTAAACCGTGAATTTTAGCGGTCACTTACCTCGTTTTCCGTCGACGACGACGTACCTCCGGCGTCCCCCGCATCTCCGGCCTGCCATCCGGTCTCCCCCGACGAGCCAATACGGCTCCACATTTTTCACACCGAGATTATCTCAATTTTAGCAAAAGGGCATAATGGTCAAATCATAACATATTTGTGGGCTTTATGTGGTAATTTGTGGGCGATGTTTAGCGTTTCACTTACATTAATGTTCATGGTTTTAAGGTTTTGTGATGAACCAATCTATTTAGGCGTGACAATTACAAACAAAAAAATTTCCCTCCGGGTTTTCCTTGGGAGGGTTTCTTCTAGTCGCTTGGGGCTAGGTTTTCCTGTTTTTCAAAGTGTGTCTCGATTTTTGATCGAGTTTTCCTGTTGATTTTGCAATTGTTTCCTGTTTCTTTGCTATGTTTCCTTTTGTTCTGTTTTTTTTTTCAATTATGGCCGAAAAATCACAAATCCTAGCTATTGGTGAGAAGGAAGGGGATGTGACAAAAAACAAAGGTGAATCTTCCAATTCTGATTTAAATGATGCAATTGACTGGGATGATGTTGGTGAGGACGATGAAGACGCTCGTGTAGAACTTGCCCTTGTTGGGAAGATTTGGACGAACCGTAATGTCAATACCAATGCTTTTATTTCCACAATCAAAGGAGTCTGGCAACCTAAGTATGGTGTGGACATCACAAATATTGGCAAGAACCTCTTCATGTTCCAATTCTTTCACTGGCGTGACAAACACATAGTCCTCGAAGAGCAACCTTGGCATTTTGACAAACATGCGCTTCTTCTTGGGGAGACGACAGACTCGGTAAAACCTTATGATATCCAACTCTTTCACTTGCCAATGTAGGTTAGAATCTATAATCTCCCTCTTAAAGGAAGGCTAAATATTGCTAATCTTGAGAAAATTGGCAACAAATTGGGTGTGTTTATTAAACTGGACAGTGATTCTCGTGTGGGCATTGATAAATCAATACGTATTCGATTGTTGATTGATGTTAGAAAACCTCTTGCTAAACATGTGAAATTAAAGCTTAGGGGAGGAATTGAGGAATTGTTTGAGATAAAATATGAGAAGCCTTCGTTGTTCTGTTACTTTTGTGGACTCATGGGACATGAGATTAAGGACTGTGATGACCATAAAGAAGCCGATAACCCGAACATTTCTTTTGGTGCCTGGATGAAAGCGTCTCCTTGAAGTATAGTATGGGTCTTAGAGAGGATAAAGAGGGGTTGGAACAAAACAAATCAGCGAGAGCCTTGTTTGTAACAAAACCGAAGAAGTCTCCTGTGAACTCTGAAGTTTCTGCTCAATTACAGGAGATGGTTAGTAAGATTGGAGAGGTGGGTTTATGCTCAAAAAAATCCTATTGAGAGTAATGATTCTCAGGTGGCGCAAGGGGAAGATTTGGGGAGTAGTATATTTCGTTTTACCAGTGGGATTATTTCGGAGGTGGAGCATGATAAGCTTATAACTAAGGGCAGCAGTGGTGAGGGCAGTGGGAAGATTTCGAAGGGATGGAGAAGGTTGTTGAGGGATGATGATCATAGTATGGGGAGTGGTGTTGCTCTTGCTGGAGGTAAAAGGAAGGAGTGTGACACTAATAATAATGTTGAAATGAAGGGTGGTGAGGAATTAGAAGGGAATAAGAGAAGAGTGACGTCTGTGTCTGATGAAAATGTGGCGAGCCCCACTATTTGGGCTCTCGGTGACAAATGAGTTACATCCTCTCTTGGAACTGCAGGGGCTTGGGGAGTGTCGTTGCAGTAAATGCGTTAAAACGCATAGTTTTTCTTGAGAATCCCCAGATTGTTTTTCTTTCGGAGACTAAGTTAAAAGCTTTTGAGATGGAAAAATTAAAAATAAAATAAAGTTCACCTCGGGCTTTATTGTTGAGTGTGAGGGAGAAGGGAGAGGTAGAAAGGGGGGTCTGGCTTTGTTCTGGAAAGATGGAGTAGATATGTCGTTGAGGACATATTCTATTAATCACATAGATGCGTGGGTAAGGTCGAAGGAGTATGATGAGTGGCGTTTTACTGGTGTTTACGGTCATCCCGAGGAGGAAAATAAATATCGAACGAGGTTACTCATGGAGGGGTTGTGGGATGTTTCAAACAAACCATGGCTTGTGGGGGGTGATTTCAATTTGATGCTGCACTCGGGCAAGAAGCAGGGAGGCTGTGACTTTTGCCTTGAGGAAGCTTCCATCTTTCGTAATACTGTGACTGCTTGCCACTTGGAAGATTTGGGTTTTATTGGTCATGATTTTAGATGGACCAATAATAGAGGTGGGGTGGAGAATATTCAAGAAAGATTAGATAGATTCCTTGCAAACCGGGCTTGGAGGGATTTATTTTTGGGATCTTTTGTCACGCATCTTACGAAGAGAAGGTCCGACCACTTACCTATTCTTGTATGCATCAAAGAAGTTGTTCCAAAACAAAAGAAAAAAAAGGAAAAAAAAATTGTATCGTTTTGAGGAAATGTGGCTACGAGATGAAAATTGTGCTGAGATAATCTTATCTGCTTGGGAGTATGGAGGGGACTTGTGTTCAAAAATAGCCTTTACTTCTGCGAGGCTTAGTTCTTGGAGTAGGGAGAAATTTGGAGATTTTGTAAAAGAGCTAGATGCATGTAAAGCCCAAATGAAATTCTTGATGGGTGAGTATCAATCGGAGGAGGTGATTTCCCAAATGAGGGCTCTTGATGATCGGATGGATGAGTTGGAAAAGAGGGAAGAAATGTATTGGAAGCAGCGTAGTAGGCAAGATTGGTTGAAGCACGGTGACAAAAATACGTATTTTTTTCATCAAAAGGCCAAGCAACGAGAAGCACGAAACAATATTGCTCACATAAAAGATGCGGCGGGCAACTCATATGACATTGAAGAGAAAATTTCAGAAACTTTTGTGAGCTATTTTGTGGATCTTTTTGCTAGAAGCAGCAACATTGAGACAGAGCCTGTGATGGAAAAAGTCATACCTATCATAGATGAGAGACAATACACGACTTTGAATGCCCCATTTCATGCTGAGGAGGTTCGCACGACCCTATTCCAAATGCACCCTACAAAGGCCCCTGGGCCCGATGGTATGTCTGCAATTTTTTATCAGAAATTTTGGGATATTGTGGGGAATGATGTAGTTGCAAAAGTGTTGGATATTGTTAATAATGATGGGGATGTAGGTTCTATTAATCAGACTCACATTGTGATAATTCCGAAAAAAAAAGTGTGAGTCTCCTGTTGCTTATAGACCGATAAGTTTGTGTAATGTTTTGTATAAAATTGTCACTAAGATGCTTGCAAATAGATTGAAGTTGGTGCTTCCTTATATTATTCATGAGTCACAGAGTGGTTTTGTTCCGGGTCGTCTGATTACGGATAATGTGTTGGTGGCTTATGAGTGTTTTCATTACCTCAGAAAGAAAAAAAAAGGAAAGAAAGGCTATTTGGGCCTTAAACTTGACATAAGCAAGGCGTTTGACAGAGTAGAATGGGAATTTTTGCAGAAAATGATGCTAAAATTGGGAATGCCAGAAGATTTTGTAGCTCTGATCATGAAGTGTGTTAGTACTGCCTCGTTTGATGTGCTTGTGAATGGCCAGCCGTCGAGAAAATTCAAGTCTAGTTGGGGACTTAGACAGGATGATCCCATCTCTCCTTTCTTGTTTATTTTGTGTGCGGAGGGTTTAACGGCTTTGCTTAGAGATGCAGAAAGCAGGAAACTCATTCACGGGGTTAAAATTGGGAGACATGTACAACCTATTTCCCACTTATTTTTTGCGGATGATAGCCTGCTGTTTGTGAGAGAAACGGAGGAGGAAGTTGATACGGTACTTGGGATTCTTTCTACTTATGAAGTGGCTTCGGGTCAGAAACTGAATATGGATAAATCGGATGTGTCTTTTAGCCAAAACATTGAGCAAGAACGGAAAAACATGCTTCATATGAAGTTGTCTTTTAAGGCTGTAGAGGGACATGATAAATATCTTGGTTTACCAACTTACATTGGTGGATCGAAGAAACAAGTTTTCAGAATATTCAGGATCGGATTTGGAAGAAACTTAAAGAGTGGAAAGAGAAGTACTTATCTCAAGTCGGGAAGGAAATTTTGATTAAATCTATTGCCCAAGCTATCCCGTCTTATGCTATGCAATGCTTCTTAATTCCGGCTAGTATTTTAGAGATGGTGGAAAAATTATGTAGACGGTTTTTTTGGGGGCAAAAAGGGGAGGAGAAGAAGATTTGCTGGGATGCTTGGGAGAAAATATACTCCTCGAAGAATCAAGGGGATCTCGGATTTCGAAAATGAGGAATTTTAATAAGGCCCTTCTAGCGAAGCAAGCATGGCGTATTCTTTCTAATCAAGACTCTTTGATGGCCAAGGTTTTAAAAGGGAAGTATTTTCCTCACTCATCGTTCTTGGAGGCAAAAATTAACTTGAATTCGAGTTATACGTGGAGGTCCATTTTAGGGGCTCGTGAGGTTCTTCTCAAAGGCGTTAGAAAGAATGTAGGCGTTAGAAAGAATGTAGGGGATGGAGCTACTATCAAAGGCGTTAGAAAGAATGTAGGGAAGAGTTATATGGCGTGCTAAAATTCCACAAAAAATTAAACTTTTTGCGTGGAGGGCTATCAAGGATGTTGTGGCTGCCCGTAGTAATCTGGTTCGTCGAGGTATGGAGGTTGATGTGCGTTGTCCTATGTGTGGTGAATGTTGTGAGAGTACGCTGCACATGTTGGTGCATTGTGAAGATGCAAGGTTTATTTGGTACACTTCCCCTTTGCGTTTGGAGGTGGGAAATTATGTAGGGGATAGCTTTCGAGAGTGGTGCTGCTCGGTGAGAGTGAAGTACAAAGACCCGGGTTGGGGGTGTATTTTCTGGTGCATTGCTTGGGGAGTTTGGCTTCGTCGAAATAGATGGGCTTTTGATAGGAAAAGGCTTGATAAAATCAAAGTGATTCGCAAAGCTGTAGGTATGGTGGGTGAGTTCGAACACGCCAAAGAAGTATGCAATACTAATCCTTCTCCTCCAACATTTGAGTGTGTGTGGAAACCCCCCCTGGCTGGGATAATCAAAATCAATTCCGATGCTGCAGTTTTTTCTCCTAGTGGGGTGGGCTTGGAAGGTGTTATGCGTGACTCAGTCGGGGATGTGGTTGCTTCTACTTGTAGTAAAATTGATGGCTGTTTTGATGTGGATGTGGTGGAGGCCTTAGCGATGATGCGCCATTCGTTATATATTGCAATGGAGGCTGGGTTTAGGTGTGTTAGCTTGGAAACGGATTGCTTGAAGCTGCACAACCATCTTGTGAAAGGTTTGACTACCCCTACGACTTTTGGGGTGATTGTTAATGATATGTTGAAGCTTGCTCAATTGTGTCAGAGTTGCTGTTATTCTTTTGTGAAGAGAGGTGGGAACAAAGTTGCTCATGCCCTTGCTAAGTGTAGTATCAATTTTGTTGGCTTTCGTGTTTGGATGGAGAAATTTCCTCCTGATGTAACTGAATTTGTGGTGGCTGATTTGAGCCTCATGGTTTGATTTATAATAAGTGATTGCTTCCCGTCAAAAAAAAAATCTATTTATGAGCGTTTGGGATATGGGAATGGGAGTTTGGGGATTAAAATGTGGGAATGGGATTGAGAATTGATTGTTGGGAATATATAAAAACAATACTTTGTTTGGATTGTGGATGGGAATAGATGAGGAATAAATAACAAAAATACAAAACTACTCTTACTAATCTTTCTTCTCCATTCTTTTCATTAATGGCAAAAAAATCATTTTCCACTTATTCCCATTCCCACACATTTATTACCTACCCTTCCTAGGTAATAAATTGGTGGGAATTCACCCCATTTATTCCCAATCCCATTCCCTTTTTTATTCCCAATCTCCTTTAACAAACAAGAGATTTTTTTTTTAAATTTGAGATTAAAAATCCCATTCCCACCCTCAATTCCCATTTACACCCCCTTACAATAATGAAAAATTGATACTACATAATTTTTAGGAAATTTTCATTTTTGCTAGCAGTAAAAACACATGCATTTCATTTTTAATATCGAAAAAAAAATTATTTTATTTTATTACTCCCTCCGTCCCCGAAAAAACGACCCATTTAGCCTAATTTTAGTCCCAAAAAGAATAACCCATTTGTTTTTCTCAACATCTATTAAAATCACAAAATTACCAATATATCCTCAAATATTTTGTCATATAGCTCCTTCTTCCTATTTTACCCTTGTATTTTTTCAGATCTTTGTGTCATCTCCTCTCTAAATTTCTAAACTTTTTTTTTCTCTCCAGCCACCATTAATTTTTCTTGTGTTTTACCATACATTTGTACTTGTAAATTATTAATTACTTGTATTTTCCAATACATTTGTACTTGAAAATAAAGTTTCTTAATACCCGCAAAATCACCCCAAATGAATCGTTTTTTCGGAGACGGAGGGAGTACCATGTAAAAGCAAGTTTTTTAAAAATTGCTGTTATTTAACCCTTAGTAATTCCGTTAGTGAGATCCAGCCATCCTCGCTATCACCTTCTGACCACCACTCCCTCCTTAGCCACCCTAACTACCTCCACGTCAGCCACCAAAAAATAAAAATTAAATCAAATAGATAAATATAAAAAAAAAAATTAAAAAAAAAACCAACCTAATTCTATCTCTTCTCCTCTCCCCTCTTCTCATTATTTCTCCTCTAATCTCCTCATTCTCTTTCTCTCTCATCTCTGCCTACCTTCTCGCTCCTCTTTCTCGGTATCTTTTTTTTCTCCCTCCTCTTTCTCTTTTCTTTCCCTCTCTCCGTCCTCCTCTTCTCTCTCTGTCCTCCTCTCTCTCCCCAAGAAACACCAACATCAACCGCCCATGAAACCCCCTCCCCACGGCTTTATTTTGATCGAATTTAACCACGACACAACAAATTAATGGGTTTTTAGGTCGAATTCGACCATGAAAACTCCACATCTGGGGTTTTCATGGTCGACTTTAACCATATAAACCAAAAGTTGAAGATTTCATAAGATATGTGTTACCCTTTTGCATTAATTTATTATAATTTTTTTTAGGTAGTGGTGGTATGATATGGGGGTAGTGGTGTTGGTGGTGCGTGTGGTAGGTGTTGTGCGTGTGGTAGGTAGGTGGCGCTGGGTTTGTGGTGGTTGTGGCCAGCTTAGGCAGGTTTAGGGTTAGGGTGGGGATGATTTAGATCTGGACTTAGGTTAGTTTGGGGACGTAGATTAACTTGATTTCGCCAGCAATAAGAAGAAATTGGGGAAGGAGGGGGAGAGAGAATGGCGTGAAGGAGTTGGGCTTTGATTTCCGGTTCGGGAATTGTTATAGTATAGTTTTCTTGATATTGATTGGTTACTTGCTTAGTATTAATTTGAGTATGTTTAATTAGTTAGTCCTTAGTCTCTTGGGATTCCACCCGTACTTGCTCAACTACATAGTAGAGTTAGTTCGGTTATTTTTGTTAGGTACGCGACACGCTTATCACCTACTATGTCTAGATCCGACGTCACCGATGTTCTCTCTTTCTCACGCCTTTCCTCTTGTTCCTCTTCTCATGGTCTATTTCATTCAAATTGATAGTTTTTACGATCAAAATCAACCATGAAATCTTTAGATCTAGAGGTTTCATGGTCGAATTTGGCCGTATTAAACCAAATTCGATGAGAAATTAACATCTCATTTTCAGTTTTAAGGTAAGTTTTCTTTTTTTTTTTTTTTTTTTTTTGTTTCATGGTCGAAATTTTTTTTTTTTTTTTTTTGAAGTTGTGATTGTAGATCTGGGTTTGGTTTGGTTTAGGTTGTAATTTTTGATTTTGCCGTCGAAAAGGAGGAAGTCGTGGTGGTCGGTTAGGGTTGGGGGTGGTTGGGGATCTGGGTTTGTTTTGGTTGGTGGGTGGGTTTGTTTCGTTTATTTTTTATTTTATTTTTTCGGGTTATGGTTGGTGGGGTTGGGAGTGGGTCTGGTTCGATGGATCTTGTGTGGGTTAGCTGTCAGTCTAGTTCGCTGGGTGTGATGAGGGTTGGGTGTGGGTCTGGTGGAGTGAGGTGGGGGATGGTGGTGTGTGGTGAGAGCTGGTTTTGTGGTGGGGGATGGTGGATCGGGGTGGTAGTAGGCTTTTTTTTTTGTTTTTTTAAAGCAGTTTTCGACGGAATTTCCCTCGAAATTTTCCGACGGGATTGTGTCCGTCATATTCTGACGAATTTTTTCAGTGCCGGAAAATCCCTTCAGACGAAATAATTTCGTCGGAAATTCTGTCGGAAAAGTGTTTTCGTCGGAAGAGACCATTTTTCCTACCAACCCTTTTCCAACAACCCGTTCCGACAATTTAGGGTGTTTCTGACGGTTTCCGTTAGAAATGGGCTATTTTCTAGTTGTGAACAAAGGAGAGAAAAAGATTTTACAATTGATTCTTTAAAGTTTAGAATAATTGTTGTTGAAATTAATAGAACAAACTTCAAATAATTCTTACAAATGATTGAGTTTTTGAGAATCTAAACTAAGGGACAAGAAAACTACACACTAACTAAGTGAAAAAGACTAAGGGAGTTAAGAGAGAAGAAGATCCGTACAAATGAGCTCAAATGAGGTATTTATAAGACCTCCAAATAAAAAGGACATAGAAAACAATAATCGGCTCTACTACAGGCTTGCACGGAGAAAAATCGGCTTGCTTCTTTCTTCATTTTTGCTTCACTTCTTTTCCTCTTTGTTTAAAATTGCTTGCATACTTCTCGGGATGCTTTGTAGTGCATTCTTTGGACCTAAAATGTGATAAAAAAGTAAAAACAACCCCGAGAAGTACGTAATACACAAAAATGCATAAAAATAGAGTGAAAAATGAACTAAGGCATAGATTCCTCACATATTCAACGTTAAAAACCACTCTATGATCATACAAAATAGCAAGGTATCAGGCATCGCCCGGGCATAAAAACTAGCTACTTATTAAAAAGAGGGCAAAAGAAGTAAGAAACCCTAATTACACTATTAGTGATTTTGTTGCAAATTCATAAGAGAATATCACAAGTCCACAACCTCAATATCAATACTTTGAAGTTCATATATCTAGGTCCACAACTTCCTAATGAACATATAATCCACCATGCTTTTGATACATATAACAACATGTATTAGGACTTTTAAGAGGTGATGTGGTGATATTAGTTCAACTATGGAGGTCTTCTTAGCATCATATTTGCAAAAAAGAATATATTTCTTAGCAGTGGCGAAGGGAGAGGGAGTTGTCCCCCCATTGTCCCAAAAAAATAAAATTTTGATTTTCGCTAATTTGCTGTGTAAAAATTACAGTAATAAATAATATATTTATTAAACATACATTTATGTAATAGAATTGTAAACTTGGCCTAGTGGTAGTTGGGTGAGAATTAGGATATTCCCTCACTTGGACCCAGGTTCGATTCTTTATACTCTCATTATACCGTTTTTTTAAAAAATTCTTAATTTACTAAAACAAAAAGATATTACTCAGTATAATTCTTCAAGCCACAAACTTTACTCATTTAACTATTTTTATTTGATGGACATTTATCTATCTAATTATGTACTTCTTTGTTAATAGTGGTTACTAATTGAGGTCTTTTTAGCATCATATTTGCAAAAGAAATTTCTCTTTAGGAGTAAAAGACCTCTAGTTGTAAAAGACCTCTAGTTATAAAACTATTTTTGTGTGTTGAATTGTCTTTTTAGCATCATATTTGCAAAAGAAATTTCTCTTTATTAGCTCAACTATGGAGGTCTTTTTAGCATCATATTTGCAAAAGAGAACATATATTTTAAGTAATATCATAGAGTAAACTTAAGGCATTATCATAGAGTAATCCATATATTTAAGTAATAATACCAAGAAACATTTTTAAAAGTAATTCATTCATTAATTTTTCAAAAAGAAATGTCGTTTAACTACATATGAAACACATAATCCTGCTAGAAATAATTCATTTCTACAAATGTCAAGCAATGGAGTGTTGATAAAGTCTTCATTGTATTTACAACATAAGCATTTCAACATCACATCAAGCAAACAAAAACAAACAAGCAATAATCTATTCTTGTGTGGTTTGATGTAATATTAAAATGAACTTGTAGCACCCTAAGTTAACGGGACAAACCTCTTACCCAAAATATTATCTACTAGGTTTATAGTATGCCCAACCTATGGCTCTCCCACATCCGTGAAGTTCAAGGGGGAAAGATTCAAGTATGGGCATAACTAGCTTAAAAACGAACAAAGGCTTGTAATAACTTCCCTCACGTGTTTCGGTAGAATACCACGGATTACAATCGGTAGGAATACTTGCATCATGATGTGACAATCATGGGATTCCATACTTGTCAGCTTCAATTCTCCATTTAAGGTTACAAATATTTTCATGTTAGATGAGTACCCTGATGGAACCTTAATGTCGTACAGACATGCACAAAACATACGTTTCTCTACCCTCGACAATGTATAGCAAGCCGGGGGTAAATAATTCTTTTCATCCTTCCCTTTACCATTAACTTTCTTCTTTGACGTATCTTTGGCCTTTCCCTTTCCCTTGCTCTTCTCCTTCCCTTTTTTCGAAACATTTTCATCTTCTATTCTCGGCTCCTTCCCCTTTCTAACCTTTTCTTGAGGCCACAATTCTGGACGAATCCCCATAAGCGTCCCCAAAAGAGCATCACACACATTCTTCTCTATATGCATCACATCAATACAATGCCTAACGTCATGTTCTCTCCAGTACGGAAGCTTCCAAAAGATTGATTCTTTCTTAAACAGAGCAGCTGAGACCACAGTTTTTTCTGATTTTCCAAACACCGTTTGTATCCTTTTCACCCGAGCACTAATCTCAGCACCAGTCAATGGTCTAGGCGAAGTATCCTCTTCCACAGTTCCATCGAAAGCCTTTTTCTGCCTACGGTACGGGTGATCACGTCTAAGGAACCTTCGAGTCTGTAGGTAGACATCTTTGTGAGAATGAGTCAGGTGTACGCTTGATGTGTCATCAACACATATGGGGCATGCTTTTTTCCCTTTGACCTTGTACCCACACAAGTTTCCATATGCAGGGAAGTCATTCATGGTCCACATAAGGGTTGCACGCAATGTGAGCATCTCGTTCTGATGAGCATCGAAAACGGAAACCCCTTCGTCCCACATCTTTCTCAAGTCGACAATAAGCGGCGCAAGGTAAACATCTATATCGTTTTCAGGTTGCTTAGGACCAGTTATTAGCAATGAAAGCATTACATACTTACGTTTCATGCACATCCAAGGAGGCAAATTATAAATCACTAAAAGTACCGGCCATGTGCTGTGTTGGGTACTAAGAGTGCCAAATGGATTCATCCTGTCCGTGCACAACCAAAGCCTTAAATTTCTGACTTCATTACCAAATTCCTTAAACTTCAAATCAATGTTCTTCCGCTGAGGAGAGTCAGCTGGATGCTTCAGCATTCTGTTTTTCTTTCTTCCCTCTGCATGCCACCTCAAGTTTTTAGCGTCTTTTGGTATTGAGAACAGACGCTTAAACCTTGGAATAATGGGAAGATACCACAACACCTTAGCAGGAGGTCCCTCCGTGCCAGGATTGCAACTCATGCGCTTGTACCGCGACCGCTTGCATCGTGGACACTCCTGTAGTTGTTCATACTCATTTTGATACACAATACAATCATGAGGACATGCATGTATCTTCTTATACTCCCAACCAAAGGGACACATGAGCTTCTTTGCGTAATAGTAAGACTTAGGAATTTCATTCCCATCAGGCAACATATCACTTAATGCGGTCAACAAAGAAGTAAAACTGATGTCTGTCCACCCATGCTTCGACTTAATGTTGAAAAGTGTTAGCACGGCCGATAGTTTGGAGTATTTTTTGCACCTGGGATTAAAAGGGTTTTTGGAAGCCTCCGATAATAACTCAAACACTTCACCTTCAACACCATGCAACATCTCATCCACTTGTTCATCCTCGACCTCATCCGCCTGATCATCATCGGCTCCATCTGTAACACCCCAATAATTCTCTCTTAAAAACCTGTGAGAAACCTGTATATAACCTGAACAATTTCAAGAGAATTATTGGCGTGCTACCGCACGTGTTCAAACGTTAAGGCTATCTCAGAAATTAGCAGCGGAAAACCAAAACAGTTATAAATAAACTTCAAAACAAAAGAATTGATTCAAAATAAGTGTTACAAGTTGGAACAATTAAGGCCCTAATTCAAAACCCAATAAAGTAGTAAGTGATTAAATCCAGTGTTCGACTAAATTCAAACCCAAAAGAATTAGTGTCAAATAAAATCGAATTAAAATAAATTCAAACTTGAAAAAGAAATAAAATGCAAACAACCAACTCTCTACTCAAGATCCCACAACCCTGATGAATGCTGCATGTGTAAGAACCTGTGGTTATTCTGCTCCCCAATATTACAAGTGTAAAAATTGGATCGTCACAGGGTCATTGAAAGACGAAGGCCATGACCAAAGAAAGAAACACACAAAAGCACGCAATTAGCAAAGTTGAGTACATACAAGCTGCGAAATAAATTAAGAAATACCTAACATGCTACTAATAATCAAGCATAAGCATCATTAAATACAAACTCAATTCATGACTCGATTATCAAATTTATTAAGACCTCACTAATTGATATTGACTGACTCATTTATTTAATTCATTGGATTTAGCAATAGACAAGGTTGTCCAACCCATGTCCTATTTGGAACATCAATAAAAGAAAAACCCCATTCCTCCTTTCGGAAACATCAATAAACATCCAACGACCACGGGCGCGACTCCGTGACCGTAGTTAGTATGAGATCTCACCTAACTCCTAGGTTTGAAAAATATTTGAAATAAGAGACTCGTAGATCAGACGACTTCGAGAAAAGTACACGGCTAATACCCCATGTACCCCAACCCCTGATTGTCATTACTCCAGAAGTGCACCAATCCAGAGTTTTATTGCTCATCCATCTTGCACTTTACGTGATTTACAGGTTTAGACTTGGTGATGACTCATATGCATAACAATACAATCAATCCAATATCAATTCAATCAAGTAAAACAACTTTTCAATTTCAATTCTTGATTTATTAGTGGCAAGCAACATTTATTATTTATTCCTTTACTACCTCGGTGTATAAACACCTTGAGTGCATAAGGCACCCCAAAACCTTAACCTCGTCTTAGAAGACTTAAATTCTTCCTTTACTCATCCTGCTTGCATAATCATGAATGAGTAATAAATTAATCATTACACCAATCATATACCTTTCCCTCTAAGCGCACCTTGCATAATTAGAGCACAAATAATACTTGCAATATAAAATAGTGCACATCATACGAAATTCACAATGTATAACCAAACAATTTAACTCAGTCATCCCTATACATGATACTAAGTTCTCGATCCGTCGTCCTTAAACATGCACCTAAAAGAAAGGTTTCATAACTTGTATGTATCTTGAACAAACGAATTGGTATGCCACTTTACTAACTAGAAATCACCTTCAATAAACTCCTCTCCTAAGCCAAATAATAACATCTCAATCAATACTCAATCAATCAAATTTACAGCAATACTAACTTACTTTAAAACCTTCAAAATCCAAATCAAACAACACTTTAAAACCTTCCCTTTAGTTAAAATTAAAGGCTTATATATAGTTCTTTAAATTTTCTTCATAAAAACCTTAAAATAAACTCTTATACATGAAATTACAGCAAGTTCAAAGTCTAATAAAAATCTGAAAATTATATAAAAACCCCTAAAAATCTCCCTTTTTAATGGGTGATTAAACCCTCTTTATAAAACATCAAAATTAGTACTAAGAAACTATTTTCAACACTTAAAACTTCAATAAAAACATATATTTATTCTTAATTAACTTTAAACATAATTAATTTTATTAATCAAACTCAAGGATAATATTTTAAGTATGAAAAAACTTCGTTAAAATCAAAAACTGCCCGAAAATCATATTTAGAGGCTGAATTTTGCCACGAAAGAGTGGTACTCACTACAAAAGGTAGTGATTTTTTCTTAAAACGTTGTTTCCACATGGAAAACACTACTTTTTCATCAAAATCGGATGAGTTTAGAATCTGATCGGGATTAAAACGGGATTAATATTAACGAACGAAAATCTAAAAATTAAAACATGAATCTACGTGTTCAAAGTAATCTGGAATTAAGTTAAACTAATCAGTATTTATAATCACCAAAATTTCAAAACATCATTACTATAAAAGCCCTAAATCAATTGTTCATAAAAACCCTAAAATCATGATTTTCAATAAATTGAAACCTTAGGTTTATAATTCATAAAATATGAAATTTATAACATAAATGTAATATGATATTTATAATCTTTATACCATTAAAATATAATTTGATACTAAAAATATAATCTTTATACTAAAATCAAAACCCAAAACAATTAAATTAACATTAAGCAAAATAATGAAACAAAGGAGGATGAAAATAAGACTAACCTTTTTGTGTGGGAAATTTTTGGAGATTCATGGGGTATTTATAGGAGAGAATTATTGTAGGGTAAAAAGAAAGATTGGGCCTTATAAAAATAATGGTTCGATTAAGTAAACAAATGGGTTAGGCTTGTGTGATTGGACATAAATTGTAGAATAAAGGTGCATAAAATAATTTGTTCAAATAATCTTTGACCCAGATTAATAATTTGAAACTTTTTAAATTAAATTATGAAAAATAACAAATAAATATTATAAATAAAATAAATTTTCATTTATAAAATATTTAAAAATACGGGGGATTACACCATCCTCACCATTATCAACAATATTGTCATCATTCTCGTATTCCTCGTCCACATGAATCTCATTGCTTCTAACACGCACATCATTCCGATCAAGATCCCCATTGTACTCTCCACTTTCTCCGTGCCAAATCCACACATGGTATAATTGCCTAAACCCACGACATAATACATGATCTCTAATGATTTCAACACTATCGACCACATTCACATTATTACAATCAACACAAGGACAATAAAGGCCTTTGCCACCCAATTTGCGTTGATAAGCTAAAGCCCTCTCGCAAAACTCTTGAACCCCATTCCAAAATTTCAATGTATCGCGTCTACCATATATCCAACCACGATCCTTCTCCATTTAGTAAATTGTCTCTAAACATATATATAGCAACATAAAATGAATAATGTGTAATTGCTACATATTTTATGTAAATCAAATTCAAGTACAAAACGTGAATATACCATTCATATAGTGAAAAAATGCATGTTTCCAAAGGGTCCTTATCACTCCGACCTAACCCATCCTTGAATGTCTACTCTCACTAGTGAATGTATGTCAACTTTCCAATTTTAAGGAAAATCCGGCAGCATTTCCCCCTAGTTCTCCAAGTACACGATGTAGAAAATTAATTACCAACATATGTACCCAGAGAACATAGTGAGGAAATGGTAAGCCAAGATGTTCCTTAAAATCGAAAAGAAAACATACATTCACAACCTAAGTGAGAGTACACATTCAAGAACAATCCCAACCGGGGACTATTCAAAACTTTCTTCTAATGAGAAAGCCTTGAACGAGTATCTAGGCATATGATGATGCAAGTATTCTATATATTGTTGTATTTATTTGCAATTAAACAATACACAAGTTGCAATTTCATGAATAAACTTTTATTAAATGGATAAATAGAAAGAAATATAGCTAAGTAAAGTTTATAAGTCATACCAATGTAGCAACTACCCACTTGAGCTCATTATGTAGTCCTCAAGCTAATTAAACTTGTGCTTCAATTCACAAATCTATTAAAAAAAAACAATAAACAAAAATTAGGTTATATATAAGGTATGTACTATTTCTTTCTCATAACATGTCAATTCACTAATTTATTTATTATAAGCTAAAACACATCATTCATCGAACTAACAATTGCTAAACAATGTATTCACTACTTTAATTCATCTAATTTATTCAAAATTGCTAAACTAACAAGGTTACTAATCTCTAATTTTTTCAAAATTAGCCATCAAAACAAATTAAAAGTAACCATTCACCCATTCCAAAATTCATCTACTTTAGTAACAAGCAAGGTTACTAATCTCAAATTTATTCAAATATACCTATCAAAACAACTTAATATTAACCATTTAAACATTCCAAAATTCAACTAAATTAATAACAAAGTTCACTAATCTCTAACTTATTCAAAATAATCCATCAAAACAACTTCAAATTAACCAAGTAACATACCAAATTTCACCTATTTAAGTACCAAGGTTAATATATATTCTATAATTATTTCAAAATTATCCACCAAAACACATTAAATTAACCATTACAAACATAATAAAATCAAACTAATTGAGAAAAATCACTAATATTTTCACAAATTCCCAATAAAACAACCTAAAATTGAGAAAAATTAGAGTATAATTATATTCAAACCTAAATTTTAATTTGCAAACAATGATTCAACATGCAAAACACAAAATATAATTACATAATTAGAAAATAATTGTGAAAAAGGGAAAAACCTTGAAATAGTGAGGAAATTACCTCGGTGGTGGAGGAGGGCAGCAGTAGGAGGTGGAGGAGGGCACGGAACGACGACCACAGGGCAGCAGAACCACTGCGGCGCGGCGAGCCTCTTGAAATTGAACAGAAGAGAAGGAACGAAAATGGAGAGCTTAATTAGGGCTCGAATGAATGAAGGAACGAAAATGGAGAGCTTAGGGGAAAACCCGGTCAGGGGAGAAAGAGAAGGGTGGGGTTGGTGGCCGGCGACGGTGCAACGGTAATGGTGGTGGGAAAATGGAGAACGAAAATGGAGAGTTAGGGCTCGAATGAATGAATGAATCAGTGAAGAAAGAGAGAAGGAAGAAGAAAGAAAGTTTAAGTCTGAGCGCGTTTTTTTTAAATAAGGCACCGGTTCAATTGGAACCGGTTCAAACCGGTGCCCTTTTTATTTTTGGCACCGGTTGGGCTGAACAGGTGCCTTTTCTATTTGTGTAAAATTGCGCCCAAATTTGGGCCGGTTTAGGACACCGGTTTGGCCTGAACCGGTGCCTTTATGGGGATGCCTTATTGTATTTTTCTACTAGTGGTAGTTCAATTTGTAAGCCAAGAAAAAATACTAATAACCCGAGGCAACACCTATAAGCATACACTATGTTAAATTTTTCTAGATAGAGGACACCCCAATTCCCAAAGTTTTGCTCTTTTAGTAGAATGGGGGGAGGGGGGTTGCCCAAAGAGTAAAAAAATGTAATCAACCATTAATCATTCCAACATATAACATCATTACTCATTAATTATATAAATGAATAAGAAATTTCTCTTTAGCTGTAAAAGACCTCTAGTTTATGACACAAAAATAGTTTTATAATGGTAAAAAGTTCTTACTCAAATGTTTTTAATCTACGGAGGACTAGACAATACTTGGTATTGAGGAAATAAATTATTCAATATTTCTTGGTGATAACAGTTAACAGATGATTCAGCAAGCCCATGAGTTTGCAAACCAAAGTTGTATTTATTTACGGAATATTTGTTTTCTTAAACTTTATGTCATCTTTATGTGATAAATCATTAAAAATAGGAAATTTGCATTAAACCACCTTTTCCACTTTTTTTGCAAGAAACCACCTTATAAAATTTTTTTCGCAAAAAAACACCTTAATCTAATTTTTTTTTTGCAAGACCACACCTTTTCCCGGAAAATAGAGTTTGACCTTGTTTTCTGGGGTTGACCTAACCACGTGCTTTGCACATGACCCCCTAAAACCACTAACCCTCCTTTTTTCCCCCGCCCCAGCCCCCTCCCCCTTCCAGTGGTCGGCAACCACCTCCCTCCTTCGTCGCCGGCAACCGCATCCCCTCCCTTTCCCATTCCCGTCCTTAAACCCAACCCTCAAGCCCAACCCATTACCGTACCTTCGTGAAGCGCAACATTCATGGCGGTTGACGAATGGCTGAGTGTGGGTCTAGGTCAATAAATCGAGCGGCGGTGCTTTAGGTGGAAAAGGAGGAGAGAGAATTCGTGGGCAGCGCTTTAGGAAAGTAGGTGGTGGTGGATCTCGGAATTCGAGTGGTGAGAGTGAAGGAAGTGATGGTGGTTAGGTGGAAGGGGAGGAGAGAGAATCCGTGGGTTGGGGGAAAGGGAAGGGAGCAGGATCGCCGGCGCAGGGGTAGGGAGGTGGTTGCCGGTGCCTGTAGCTAGCAGGGTCCGGCAGCGGGTGGGGGAAATTGGTTGGCTGGGTTTTTGGTTGGCTGTGGAAAGTGGTTGGCCGCCGGAAATTTAGTTAATGCGTCGTTTTAGGGTGTCACGTGTGAGACATGTGGTGGGTTAACCCCGGAAAACAAGGTCAAACTCTATTTTCCGGGGAAAGGTGTAGTCTTGCAAAAAAAAAATTAGATTAAGGTGTGTTTTTGCGAAAAAAATTTTATAAGGTGGTTTCCTGCAAAAAAAAGTGGTTTAGATGATATTTTTTTGGAATTTGTAGTTGCAAATTTTGATTAAAAGCGATAAGTTGTAACTGAAGTTAAATAATAAGTGTCTTTTCGTGGCTCATTATAGTAGTGATCCAATTTAGTGCTCATTATAGTATCTTTTTATGTTGCAATCCCTTGCCATTAGTCCAAACATTTGCACTTCTGAAATGTACATCCGTACCAGTAGCTTAGAATACTACTTCCATTACATACTATACGCTGAATGTATGAGATGTGCTGCATATCACACCACACAAATATCGTACTTGTATTTCATCTAATATAAATAAAGATTAGAGACTTCTTTAAGCATAGTACCTAATTCTATTGAAGGGTAAAAGCTGCAACATAACCTAAATTACTGTTAGACAATAATAAATTCGAAAGGTTATAAGAAATGGTGCAGCTGCTTGACAGGGTAAAGTCGTATCCCCTAATCAAAAGTAATTCCTAAATCCTCTAACTAACGTAGATAGGGAAGTAGGGTCGAATCCACAGGGAAACAAGTCTTTTTACTCCTAATTAATTATTATAATCTAAATTATCTAAGTAACCAATATTTATATTTGAGTATGAAACTAAACTACAAAGAATAGGAATAGGGAGAAAACAATATATAAAAGGATCTAGGGCATAGGTTCACCAATAAATAATACTCCAGGGTAAAACATAGTAATCAATCATTGACATTGCATAAATAACATGATTAACAGGCTCTCGCAATTTATTAATCAACATAGATCTAACAGGCTCTCGCAATTTACTAGATCTAAGTTCTTATTGAAAATAACCTTTAATATCAAATTAACATCTGCTCGATTCATCAAATTAATATTGCTATACTTTTACAAGCCGCAATTGTAAAACGTTAAAACAATTCAATAAGAAATTATCATGCAATACCAATAATCAATAATAGTCAATCATCAATGCATCAATTTACCAGATTGTAAAGGGCTTTCTCTACGTATTACAATCACATAATTAATTTACCGGTATTAAATCTTATCTCTCGAATCTCGACTGAACCATTTATAAATTAATCTGCCTATTGAAACTAGACTTAAACATTAATTCTCATCTGTCGAATCTCGAATCAATATTGTTAAACTCATGCATAAAAGATCTGCGCAAATCTAGTCACAGAGCATTAAATCAATCAATAGGAAATTAATCTAGCATAGATAATTAACAACAATAAATTACCCCTTCATATTATTTATGGATCCCCATAAACCCTAGAAATAAAACTACTCACACATAGTAGAAATTAAACTAATCAAAGCAATAAAATAAGTCATGATAAAGGGAAATAAATAAGATTAAGGGCAGAGAAATCGTTACCAAACTAATCTGTATTAATGGAAATAATCAAGAACAAGAGTTGAGAGAAGAGTTAAGAGAGAGAAAAGATCCTAAGTAGAGAGAGAAAGTCTAACCTCTAATAATTCCGTACAAAATCCTATTTAAACGTTTTCTAAAACAAGAATTAAAACTAAACATCATCAGGTCTTCCAAAAACGCGCGCCCGATCGGGCGCGCCTTTTTCTTCGCCTTCTTCCCAAGCAGCATCGCCGGATTGTGCTAGCAGCTCGCACGATCGGGCGCGCCTCAGCACGCTCAGCTTACTAATCTTGCCGCGCCCGATCGGGCTAGAGGTTGCCCGATCGGGTCTTTGCTCCTCTTGAGGCTTGGACTTCGATTGGGCTAGATTTCTTGGCCCAATCCGGATTTGCTCTCGGGTCTCGAATACTTGGTCCAAATGCCTCGGGATCCCAATTACCGAGCCCTTAATCACTGGCTCTCACCGATCCTGGGCTCCAAAAGTGGTCGTGTCCTTCTAGCTTCTGTAGTTAATCCATAAAGCCCGGGAAAATGCTCCAAGAGTGCAATTTCCTGTAAAATACAACTAAAACTACGAAAACACTAGAACACACAAATTAGTAATAAAAGTGGCCCGAAAGAGCCAAAAACATTACTAATAACGACCAAGGAACGGGGGTAAAACACTATATAAAATGGACATATCAAACTACCCCAAGCCAAAACTTTGCTTGTCCCTAAGCAAAGATCTCATCAATGAATCAATAAATATGCTTTACCCCAATCCATAAAAATCAAGCACAAACGATTCAGGGTAAATCAAATAAACATGCTTCAAAATCAACCAATCAAATCCATCTAATCACCAATCTCCCTAACAATTGTCAGACAGAGCAAACCATAAGAGCATATAGAATTCAAGACTAGTGCTCACACACTCCACTCTCATTTATGTGGCGAGTAAAAGATGTACTCGATCGCTCTCCATCTAACCCCTTTATGTGAACAATGCCCTCCAAACTCACACTCTCTTGTGTATAAAACAATGAACGCTCAATCCTACTAGTCGACTCGAAATATGCCAAATCGTAACTTGCATTGATAGACAACACTTTCACATTCATACAATTCAATGCACAAAAGTCGGAAGGTCTTTAAAGCTTGTAACGTAAGGCTAGGGTACAGGGTAGGATAAATTTGGGAATAAGTGAGAGAAAAGCTATGCTTAAAGGAGCCATATCCTAATAAAACCCATGATAAAAAATAACTAATGATCAACATCTCCTACATAACCAACTTTAACATCAACCAAATGTACTCCAATCATAATAAATAAACCCAACTCTTACAATTTCACTCATAAGATATAATAATGAAGAAATAGAGTGAATAAACAAACTTTATTTTCCAAACTTGAATTTTTCATTGAGGCTCTTATTTTTTTCTTTTGATCAACCTCCAAATAGAACATTTGAACATTTTTTTTCTTTTGAAGTTCACTTATTTTTCACATTTTTTTTTTCTGAACATTCTCTTTATTTTTTTTCATAACATCATGTTGTATTTTTTCAAGAAATTATAACTCTCAAACTCATCAAAAATAAACATGATAAAAAACAAAACAATTTCTCAAACCCCACCCAAATTGTGCAAATAATAAGCACACTACAAACTCCCTCACCTCACTCACTAATAGCTCCCCCAAGCCAATCTTGGGACTAGTAACCAATGGGGAAAAATAGGCTTGTAATGCGGCTAATAAACAACAACAGGTCAAGGCAACAACATGGGTAGCAAGAAGGGAACAAATGTATCTACAAATATCTGGAGGCTACCTAAAAGAACAAATGCCTTCGTCCTCCACAATGTGCATAATAATGAATCATATAAATATTACTAATAGTTGCAAACCAATACTCAAATTCATTGACATACCAGGAACTATGGAACTATCACACATTCCTTACCAAATCAACTAGTCAAGCACTATATTCACAAGTAGTTGGACAAAATTGACGCATGTAAAGGTTTCAAGGCAATCAAACATCAAATCATGATCAACTGATCCACAATGCCTATCATCAAATACCAAGAATCAAAACAATTTTCTCAAGTAAGGGGCACAGGGAAGCATAATTTACAATTCATTGGAACGTATTTTTGAATTTTTAATTTTTCAAATTTTTTTTTTTGTATTTTTCATATATAAAAAAAACAATAAACACTATACTAGGAAAACAAGAAATCTAACCTAAGAAAACACACCAAAAATAAAAGAAAAGAGAAAAAGATATATACCAAACCAAAATCTCCCCCAAGCCAGAATCAGACAATGTCCTCATTGGCTCGAAAACTAGCCCAGCATAGCTAGTCCTCATCATCATCCATCCTCTCATATCCTCCTCCATGACTCGAACCGGCACCACCCTGGCTTGGTCCAGCACCACCATAACCCGAACCACCTGCAAAGTAGTTATGGTCCACATTCCCACCCATACCCCCAAAAGGAGCATCACCCCCATATCCGTGGACTGAAGAATAGTCCACATAAGTACCAAACGTACTGGGGTGGGAATACCCTCCTTGGGGGTGTTGGAACCAATCGGGAGTAAGTGAATCGGGAGGAATAGCCCCTCGACGGGCGTAATCATCATACATGGGATATAGGCCCCTCCCGAGGTTCCTCTCTATGTAACCAACCCGCCCATCTAAGGTGCTTAACCTAGAATCTAGGTTGTGCATCATACCCTCAACTCTCCCTTGCCCCGTCTCGATGCGGTCTAATTGGCTCCTAAAAGCCGAAAAGTCATAAGGGGCATTGGGGTCGACGTTGTAATCGACCGAGGAAGTGGGCATGCCATAGGTGAAGGGTGGAGGTGGTTGGTAGTGTGGTGAATGGTGAGTGGGGGAATGGTCTAGGGGGGATTGGTGAGGTTGTGGTGAAGGGTGAGGTGGTTGAACCTCACCTTGACCATTAATCTCGAAAGTATAAGAAGGCTTCCCCTTCTCAAATTTGGTCAAGGCGGGGTTGGGTAAGGTAAAGGCTTGGTCCCTCCTACCCGATTGTCGGTGGACTATCCACCAAATATCACTCCTCACGGGTTGCACTCAGTTCAAACTCCCTAAATAGGGTAGGTCCATGAGGTTTGATCCTACAACTTTCCTATGCCCATCCGGGTTCCAACCTAGGTGTTTCCTTGCAATGTGGGTCATTAACCCCCCAAAATAAATAGGTTCCCTAGACCTACTAGCCTCGGTCGCATTGACCGCCCTTTGGAAGTGATTTGCTATCCTATGGGGTATGTTCAATTTTTCGGTGTTAGGAATTACATAGGACGCCAAAAGTTCCAATTCATCTCTCCTAACATTTGCTGGTTCATGCCTCCCAAAATTAATGAGGCCGACAAATCTTTGCCGAAGTTTTGGGACGGGATGTTGAATCCACGTCCCTTTGGCATGCTGGAGGTTAACTAAATCCTCCCCAGTTAGCCTCTTATAGACCACGACAGTGTGGTCTTGAGAGGGTTCAATCGGTTTATCCGATTTCAAATCAAACAACTTTCCGAATTCTTTAAGAGTTAGTCTCACATCGTTGTTTAATAATCAGAATTGTACATGAGTAATTAGTGCATTCATTTTAATAACATTAAAACTTGAAATAAATTCTAATATTAAGTAATCATACGTATCATGGCACATTTGAAAGAAACCACTCATGCCTATACCTTTGAACAATTTTTCCAAATATTTATCTAGGCCTAACCTAACTAGTGTGGGATGATGAATAAAACGGGTAGAGATTACCTGGCGATCGATAAGGTTTAGCATCCTAACCCGTTGCTCCTCCGAGGTAATGACAACCTCCTCCCATCCCGGAATTTGAAGATCTGGGTTGACCGTTGGTTGTGGTGCCCTCGAACTCTCACCCCTTTGTGTCCTTGAACGTTTTGAGGCCATTATATGAGGAAAAATTTGAATCTTGGAACTTTCTCTCTCTATGGGTTTGAAGGAAGTATGAGAGAAAGTGGGAGAAAATAGGTGGGAAATGTAGAGGAAGATGTGAGGATTAATGATATGTAAGAATTTTGAGGTTTTGATGGATGAATTTGAGAAGATCTTGAAAAAGAAGTGAGTTTGAAGGTGTAAAAATGGAGGTTTTAGAGAGAGAAAGTGAAGGAGAAAAAGATGAAGTAAGAAGAAAATGAGGAAAGAAAGAAGAAGAAAAATATAAGGAGACGGCCAAAAATAGGCGCGCCCGATCGGGCAAGCCTCGCCCGATCAGGCGGATCATGCTGAAGTCCCAAAACTCAGTTGCGCGCCCGATCGGGCGAGCCTCGCCCAATCGGGCGGATCATGCTGAAGTCCCAGAACTCAGTTGCGCGCCCGATCGGGCGTGAACACGAACGATTTTTCGCCTTATGGCTCGCCCGACATATCTTTTCCTTCACTCGATTTGCGCCCGATCGGGCAACCTTGCCCGATCGGGCGAAATTTGCTCTAGTTTGTGACTGAACTGTCGCGCCCGATCGGGCGAAATAAGGCTCGATTCCAGCTCTCTTCTCGCGCCCGATCGGGCAGCCACGCCCGATCGGGCGGGAGAAGGCATGAATTTTAACTTCCCTTACGCGCCCGATCGGGCGAGCTTTGCTCGATCGGGCCCGTGCTCAGTCGTTTCCTTTGCTTTTCTTCGTCTTCAAATTCTTCTAAGTCTTTTGACCTCTTAAACCTATACCTGTGCAAAAACACTTATAAATTGTAAAATTTCACTCTCCTCACCTGTCTAAAGTAAAAAATAAAAATAAAACTAGTCTAGAAAGCAGGAAATACGGGTTGCCTCCCGCAAAGCGCTGGTTTATTTAGGTCCCGCACGACCTTCTTACCAAGTACAAAATCTAGGACCCTTGGCCTAACGCTTGATCGGGTGGTTTCTCACCCGGTCTAGCGGTATTCAGACTGCGATGCGGCTTCCTGACATACCCTGTGGGACGCCAAATCACCTTATCTGGTGGATCCTCTTTGACTTGGATTGGGGGATCTTCAATGCTACGCACTAAAAATCCTTCTTTGATTGAGTGTTGCTTCAAATTGTCTTTGCGTTCAACACTTGCAACTCGATCTGGAGGAACACTTACCGTAGGCTCGATTCGCACAACTTTCTTGATCGGTTCCACCTTTTCATCCTCAAAACCAAGACCAACATTGTAGAGTGCACTTTCTATTGTATCGACTTCCTTCTTCCATTTGTCTATCTCACCTGAAAAGGATGCAACACAAGATACCGCCTCCAAGGGATCTTTTTCAAGAGCTCGGGGCTTGTTAGAATAATTTGCAACCACATTAACACTGAAACATTTCTCCTCAGTCATGGAGCTTTTAGGGGCAGTATTCAGATTAAAAACAACTTTATCATCCCCTACTGATAGCGTTAACTTACCACTTCTTACATCTATGACTGCTCCTGCAATGTTAAGGAATGGTCTACCCAAAATAATCGGGGTTTGCATATCCTCAGCCATATCAAGAACAACAAAATCTACAGGTATATAAAATTTACCTACTCTAACGGGGACATCCTCTAAAACACCTAAGGGGTATTTGAAAGAACGATCGGCCATTTGTAGAGTTATATTGGTAGCTTTTAATTTACCCATATTCAACTTAGAACACACAGATAATGGCATGACGCTAACACTAGCACCCAAATCACATAATGCATTATCAATCAAGAGATTTCCAATATGACAAGGGATAGAAAAACTACCCGGATCTTTTAATTTAGGTGGAGAGTTATTTTGAAGTACAACACTACATTCTGCAGTGAAGGCTACCGTCTCTACCTCACTAATAGATCTTTTTCTCGTCAATATTTCCTTCATAAATTTTGCATACGAGGGGATTTGTGTGATTAATTTAGTAAAGGGAATTGTTACCTTCAAATCTTTTACCACCTCCAAGAACTTACCAAATTGCTTATCCAAGTTCGTCTTCAATTGCCGATAGGGGAATGGAAGTTTGATAATTGGCTTTGGAGCATTATTACTCTTGTCTGGAGTAGCCACCTTCTCTGGAGCTGTACCCTGCAATGTAGAATTAGATATGTTAATATTATCTTTTAGCCCTGCAGGGCTATCAACTACATTGTTTGGTTTAATGGAATCAAGATTAACATTATTTAATAAAACAGGTTCATCAACTCTGGGCTTAGAGGGCCCTTCGTAGTTTGAACCACTCCTTAGAGTAATTGCAAATGCTTGATCCGTAGGCCGGGTTGGCTGCGCCGGCAGAGCTCCCTGTTGGCGGGCTTGTAGAGTAGCGGAGAGTTGCGCAATTTGATTATCTACAATTTTATTGTGCGCTAGAATTTGATCGATTGTCGCATCTTTGCTCTCCATGTGCTTTTTCATATTAACCAACATTGCTCTAATTTCCGCCGGAGAAGGGTCGGAAGATGAGGGGGGTTGTTGTGGTTGGTTCTTCTGGCTAGCATTGGGATGATAATATTTCTGCTGATGTGGCGCCTGTGGTTCTTGTGGTGGTGGATTTTGAACATTAGTGCTCCGGTAGGAAAGGTACGGATGATTCCGATACCCAGGATTGTAGGTGTTGGAGTATAGGTTATTTTGCCTATAAGCTTGGAAGGCATTAACTTGCTCCACGGAACTCCTGCAATCTTGCTCCCAATGACCTACAATACCACAATTTTCACAGAAGGCCTCATTAGAATTATTATTAATTGCAGAAACATTAGCTACATTAACAGTGCTCAGATTATCTAATTTTTGGCAAATAGAGGTTAGTTGAGCTTGCAAAAAGGATATAGAGTCGACACCATGCTTCCCCTTGTTAGCAAATCCTCTAGGATTCCCATATTGGGAATTGTGTATCGACATGTCTTCAATAACCTGACCTGCATCATCAACATTAAGATTCATAAATCTCCCACTAGCTGCAGAGTCTAAAATTATTCTAGAGGAATTTCCAATGCCGTTATAAAAGGCTTGGATTAACTGCTATTGCGCTAAATTATGGTGAGGGCATTCTCTTTGTAAGTCCTTGAACCTCTCCCAAGCCTCATATAAAGATTCATCGGCTACTTGGGAAAAGTTCTGGATCGCACTCCGTAGTACTGCAGTTCTCTTTGCAGAATAATACTTGTTATAGAAATTCAAAACAAGAGTTTCCCAGTCAGTTATACCAAATGTAGTTCTATTTAAGCCATTAAACCACAATTTAGCTTTTCCAGTTAAAGAGAAGGGAAAGAGAATTTCCCTGATTTGGTCTTGAGTGACCCCGACTTGCCTGATGGTGTTGCAATATTGACAATAGTCGGCAATGTGAAGATTCGGGTCTTCACCCTTGGCTCCACTGAATTGCTTCCTCTCTATCATCGTTATAAATTGAGGTTTGATTTCAAATTGAACCCCATCAAGAGCCGGAGTGGGGGTGAGATGTGGAAAATCAGTAAGCTTTGGTTGTGAATAATCACTAAGCTTCTTTAGAGCCGTCATCTCTGATTCTGCGTCTGATGATGTCTCTGAATCGCTAGAACCAGTTGGAGGATTTCGGTGATTATTGTTATTATCACCCGAATCCGCCAGGATTTGCTTGTAGAGATTTTCCTGTCTATGGAAGGAACGTTCGATCTCAGGATCGAATGGGATGTAACTTGATCTGGAACACCTGGGCATAAACAAAAACTAGAAGCAAATATGAGATTTGTCTCAGAGAACTAACGCTCTCTGAGACAAAAGGGAAATAATCTAGACTACAAAAACAATCAGAAATAAAAATAAAACCGTTTCCCCGGCAACGGCGCCAAATTTTGACAGGGTAAAGTCGTATCCCCTAATCAAAATTAATTCCTAAATCCTCTAACTAACGTAGATAGGGAAGTAGGGTCGAATCCACAGGGAAACAAGTCTTTTTACTCCTAATTAATTATTATAATCTAAATTATCTAAGTAACCAATATTTATATTTGAGTATGAAACTAAACTACAAAGAATAGGAATAGGGAGAAAACAATATATAAAAGGATCTAGGACATAGGTTCACCAATAAATAATACTCCAGGTTAAAACATAGTAATCAATCATTGACATTGCATAAATAACATGATTAACAGGCTCTCGCAATTTATTAATCAACATAGATCTAACAGGCTCTCGCAATTTACTAGATCTAAGTTCTTATTGAAAATAACCTTTAATATCAAATTAACATCTGCTAGATTCATCAAATTAATATTGCTATACTTTTACAAGCCGCAATTGTAAAACGTTAAAACAATTCAATAAGAAATTATCATGCTATACCAATAATCAATACTAGTCAATCATCAATACATCAATTAACCAGATTGTAAAGGGCTTTCGCTACGTATTACAATCACATAATTAATTTACCGGCATTAAATCTCATCTCTCGAATCTCGACTTAACCATTTATAAATTAATCTGCCTATTGAAACTAGACTTAAACATTAATTCTCATCTGTCGAATCTCGAATCAATATTGTTAAACTCATGCATAAAAGATCTGCGCAAATCTAGTCACAGAGCATTAAATCAATATAGGAAATTAATCTAGCATAGATAATTAACAACAATAAATTACCCCTTCATATTATTTATGGATCCCCATAAACCCTAGAAATAAAACTACTCACACATAGTAGAAATTAAACTAATCAAAGCAATAAAATAAGTCATGATAAAGGGAAATAAATAAGATTAAGAGAAGAGAAATCGTTACCAAACTAATCTGTATTAATGGAAATAATCAAGAACAAGAGTTGAGAGAAGAGTTAAGAGAGAGAAAAGATCCTAAGTAGAGAGAGAAAGTCTAAGAAAGAAGATCCTCTAATAATTCCGTACAAAATCCTATTTAAACGTTTTCTAAAACAAGAATTAAAACTAAACATCATCAGGTCTTCCAAAAACACGCGCCCGATCGGGCGCGCCTTTTTCTTCGCGTTCTTCCCAAGCAGCATCGCCCGATTGTGCTAGCAGCTCGCACAATCGGGCGCGCCTCAGCACGCTCAGCTTACTAATCTTGTCGCGCCCGATCGGGCTAGAGGTTGCCCGATCGGGTCTTTACTCCTCTTGAGGCTTAGACTTCGATTGGGCTAGATTTCTCGGCCCAATTCGGATTTCCTCTCGGGTCTCGAATACTTGGTCCAAATGCCTCGGGATCCCAATTACCGAGCCCTTAATCACCGGCTCTCACCAATCCTGGGCTCCAAAAGTGGTCGTGTCCTTCTAGCTTCTGTAGTTAATCCATAAAGTCCGGGAAAATGTTCCAAGAGTGCAATTTCTTGTAAAATACAACTAAAACTACGAAAACACTAGAACACACAAATTAGTAATAAAAGTGGCCCGAAAGAGCCAAAAACACTACTAATAACGACCAAGGGACGGGGGTAAAACACTATATAAAATAGACATATCACTGCTCTGCATCTCAAGTTTTGGTGGCTGCCTGTCATTTATGTCAATGGCAGACATTGATTCTTTGGAAGAGTGGGAGGAAAAAGATTGCTTCTTTTGAAGCCGTGATTATCAAATCTAGGATGTTAGTTGAAGAATGTGACATTGGAAGGGGTATTATTTTTAGTCAGATAGCTTCTATGTGTGGAACGACCACTATTTTTATTACTTCTTACTTGCTACAATTAGTGTCCATATCAAAAGTATTTGATGGTGCTTTCTTGTATTGAGTTAGTTTACAGTTTGACTGCAATTTAGATATAGAAGGACTTAAGTTTTATGAAGAATGTGGGTTTATTTAAAACTGAAGTGCTTTCTTATTTTATCTATTAACCTTTAATTTTGAAAAGAGCTGAATATGTTCACTTAGGATAATGTTCTTTATTTACATTCAACAGTTTTTATTTGATTTCAAGTTCAAGTAAAAATTTTATAATATAAAGTTATGCACTATTCTAATAGTCAATCAGTAACACCCTCTTAATTACTCTTTGCTCTTTTTTCCGATCCTTCGCGCCTTCAACCTGTACCTCTATCTTACAGGATGTGATATTGAGGATCTCCATGAACTGAAGCCAACTAAGTTTTGCGGGATCCTCAGGGTTTTTGAACATTTATACACTGATGTATATGCATTTATGAAACCCCGCAGTTGTCCTCCTCAATGATTTCCAATTTATTCTGATAAAAAAAGACAATGAGTACACACTAAAACCCCTCTATCTGAACTATCAGAAGGTAATTGCTTTTTTGATTTGTTTAAATCCTTAATTTTAAAATAATTGATGTTGATTTTTTAGTTGTTTCTTGTTCATTCTTCATTCATATTATTTTTCTAATTTTTGTTGTTTTCTTCAGATTAATTGATTGGGCTCATGTAATATTATAGCCAATTATTGATCGGGATCGGGTTGTCCTTCAGTTTTCGATGGGTCGCTAAATCGCAAGACCCACATTTCTTGTTGTTCCTACAGCTGGTCTTCAGGTAGCCTTTCCTCATTTGTTTGATTTCAGATCAGAATAATTTATCAGGTAGCATTTAGATTGATATAATTTGATTTCTGTGGGTTTGTGTGGTGTGTCATTGTAGACACCCATTTGTGTCTCCCCAAAACCAAACCCGGTGATGAGTACCTTTCACGTCGAATCATAATCGAATGAAGTGAAAGTGTGGAAAGTCTAGCGTTGCGGATAGTTTTAATTTTTTTTCTCTTCTCTCTGTTTTTGAAAACTTATTTTAAGAAAACAATCAATCCAGTTCGGTTGGTCCATGATATGGGTCCATTAATAGTGTAGTTGGATGGGGTTTGAAAAGAGCTTTCAACGATATATTATAAGCCCAATTCCGATGAATATTGAGGAAATTATGGCCAAATTACTAAACTGGGCCTGGTTTGAGCCTTATATTCGGCCTAATGATCTAGAGGAATGCCTAATATGGATTTATCATTCCTAATGCAATTAGGAATGGTTTTAGTCTTCTAGATTCTTCTAGAAGGTTCTTTTCATTCCTAATTCAATTAGCATTGATAAATTGACTTTTGTTGACTTTTTAGAGTTTTAATCAGAATAAAAGAGTGTTTTTAAGGAAAATACGATTTTTCCCTCTGTACGGTCAAATTTTATCTGATTTTAGAAAACGCGTTAAAAAACTGATTAGCGCTTAACGCCACCATTAGCGCCTGGCGCTAATGTCAGCGTTTGGCGCTAACTTCGTTTTTTCACGTTAGAACTCTGGTTCGATTTTCTATCTTTTTGGCTGATTTTCTCTATAAATAGCCTCCTAAAAACTCCGTTTTCAATCATCAATTCCCATCTCTAATCTACAATCAACAACCTCTAATCATCCCTATTCTCTTCTCTCTCGAAGCTAAAGCTTTCTTTCTCTCTTTTTTCTAAATCACCCTTTACACAAAATTCCGCATTCACAAGACCTAGAAACACCTAGCATAATTCGAAGTTGTCTTCGCCCTAGACGTGAAAGGTTTTAATTTATGAGGGTTTGGTCCCAAATCTCTCTTTTTATTATTTAGTTTAATTATTTTAAATTTTATTATTTTCCTTGAAGTTACTAACGCGTGTATTTTGTTATTAGAAAGAGGTACGAGGCATCCAAGTAAGTGCTTTATTTAATTGTTTACATTGATATTATGATGTAGAAATCATGCTTAGGTTGTTATTATGATTCCTAATGTTATGTTAGGGTAATTTGATTTTCCTAGTATCATGTCTAGGGTAACTTTAATATCAAGTATGATTAAAAGTATGATGCTTCTTATGTTCTTTCCTAATATTAATATTCATGTTAGTATCATGTTAGGGTTAAAGCTTTGATTTTTATTGTTTAATGACATGCTAGGGTTTGTTATTAATCTTGTTAGTATCATGCCTAAGATCTTGCTATTATTATACTTTAGCGTTAATATGATTATGTTAATTATGATTATAATTATTATTTTTATGATTATTGTTGATTGATGCTTTTTTATTGTTATTGCTTGATCACGCCTTTTATGCATGTTTAAAGGGAATTGGTACTTGTAATCCGCTTAATAAGATAATTAATAATCTTGTTAGCGTTAATTTGATTATAATTCAAGTGATCGCCAATAATAGATTTATTTGTGCATTAATATTCAACCAACATAGATAAACATGTTTAGGGTTAATCCTATTGATTGCATACTAGTCAGAAAGCGCACATGAATAAGATCAGAATAAAGTAGAGGCCTATTATTAGAGCAGGTTCAATCTCTTTTAGGTTGGATTTGTACCTTCATTTCCGAACTATCAGTCATGGTTCCAGACCTATTGGAGTTGACGATCTCCTGGACCGTTAAGGGGTGTAACTTTCACCTCGTGAACGGTTTACAAGTTCCTAGAACTTGTTGGCGACTCTTTTGCTCTATCTTCTTTCCCTTTGGACGCCACCGTACTTTAGTGTATGATCACAGTGGGGTTCAATCTAGGGATAACGCTTGAAATATTCCCTATAGTAATTGTGCTGCATTTTTCTTTTTTGCTGCATATCGAGACTTGTGATAGCCCAAGCAAGGCTCACAGTGTATTCTTAGCTCGAAAAACCCAAGTTTCTATTCTCTCTATTTCTTCCCAATTTGAGATTATGCTTTGTTCGTTATTTTTTGTGTGAAAATTGTTGAGATTCTTTAATTTCTGCATTAATTTCTTTAATCAAGCTGTCAAGGGTCAACTCAGGAATTAATCTCTCTAAATTGATTAGTTATAATTTAGTCATTGGTCTTAGTGATTGGGAAATATTTGTATTAGCTTCATATCCCTGCTTATTGTTTCTTGGGGCTTGCATTATTTTTAACAGGGAACGAATGAGAAGATAGAGTAGTTGGAGATGGATCTCGAACAAAGTAGGAAGGTAAAGTTTTGTTTCAGTTTTTCCTTACTGGAATGACATGACATATTATTTACCTATTTGTATCTTTTACTCTTCCAGGAAGTTCAAAAATACCATGACATGTATGTTTTTGAGCAAGAAGAGAGATTGGGTTTAGATGTTGAGCTCCAAGATTGCAAGGTATCTTATCACTGTCCTAAAAAGCTTCGAGGAAACGAAATGATTTTGGTTCAAAATCTCTTACTCATGCACTAAACTTTAGTACCAATTCTAATCTAAGTCTGCTAATGAAGCCTGTTCTTCACAGCGCTATGAAAAATAACAAAAAATGAACCGAAGAAGATTGAATAAGTCTGAAGAAATTTAACAAATAAAGATATTAGTCTAAGCTTTTTATTAGGGATTACGAGGTGAAAGATAATCAGGCTTAATAGAATAATCAGGATTAATTGGATACGGAAAAAAAATGCAACTACAACGGAAAAATTGTTGTGTATTGAATAATTATTTATTTGTTTACACAGACAACACCAAGTATACTCTTCATTAGGGATGATTCCACATTCTACCGCATTAACTACTCTTAGTTAGCGAAATAGGAAGCTGTCTTTAGTCACGGTCTTGAAATTTATATGGAAAAAACTCAGGTTATGGATTGTACAGTATGCGCACATTGTAGGATGTAGGGAGTATCAAAATATGCAATATTCAAGTGTAACAAGAATTCTCAGTTGATTCAGGAAATTTGAATTGAACAGTTGATTCACTTCAGAAATTTTGAACAAATTATGCAAAAATTCAAGTGCAACTTGGAATTGAATATTCAAATGCAACAAAGTATACGCACATTGAATCTAGATTTTGTTGGATTATAGCTCAATGTGAAAAATTTCCACATTTTTTGTTAGTTTGGGGAAAAATTACATTGAATTAGACTAAGTTATGTTGGTTTTGGAGATTCAAATGCTGGATTTTGTACTAGGAATATTATGATTAATGTATTCTTATCTTATATGTTGATGCTTAATATGGAAGGGATGTTGAATATTGATAGTTAACTGATTCATGTGCAAGTTTTTGGATGTAAGAGCAATGTATTGTTTATGCCCCCTCTTTTTGGATGTAAGAGCAATTAGAATGATTGATGGTTGAAATTAAACTATGTTTGCTTCACTATTTAACATTATTGGTTGTAAGAGCAATTAGAATGATTGATGGTTGTTTCTGATCTTTTTTTTTTGGTGTGAAATTGTGCTATCCTATTTGAAAGTTAAAACTTTTAGTTTGGGTTTTTATAAAATAGAAAAATAGTAAGGGCTGGAGTTTCAAACTTTCCGTGATCTTAATAGTCTTGATATATGTCACCTTCATCTCCTCGGTCGCCTTGCATCACCTCTTCACCTCACCTCCTCGCAATAACTGCTTGATGCTTTAGTAAATTTTACAGGGTTTTAGCTTTTATAGAAGTTAACAGAATTCTGATTTTTGATATTTATTTTGTTAAATTTACGAGTTTTTTGCATATTTGAATATAGAATCTCAGCCCCGTTGGAACAGCAGCAGCTACCCAGCAATGAGCACCCCTTGCCAGGTACCAGTGGGCCAAATGTCATTAGATGAGCTGTGGTAATGTTTTTATTTATTTATAATGTTAGTGAATATCAATTTCTCAGTCCAATTGTGTCAGTATAGTCAATTTAAGCTTCTGCTATCGTTTTAGCCGCTATGGTGATGGATCATCCAGGGCCAAGCTTACCATTATGGCATGTTATGGTTGGTGAGGATGAAGCTTCTGAAGATTCAATTGTACATAAATTGCGTTGTAACACCTCTTGTCAAAGTTGAGGATTCAAGGACTCTGTTTATAGCATATGATATGGACCTGAGTTTCCTGGCAGGACCAACTAACCGAGGTATGTTTGGATTTTCATTGATATGCTGATGCGTACATCATTTTGGTGATATTGGGAATAACATTCGGCTATCTGTTTCTGTTTCTATCCATGGTTTTCTTTGCTTAAGTAGATGACCCTTCAACATGTTGGTTTCCAATTTGGAGAATTTATACCCTTTTCTTTCTAATTTAGGTTCTGGATTTTGGGAGGAAATTGAAAGAAACTTGATTGAGAAGCATGAGGGAGATCTTGTTGCTGCCTTTCAGTACTTTGACAAGGATGGTAGTGGATCTATTACCATCGATGAGCTCCAAAAAGCCTGTTAAGAACAGGGCCTTTACCTTGAAGATGATATCAGAGAAGTTGATAAAAATAGCATAAGTCTTGTCACTCTCAGTCACATCTCTCTGCTCCACCTTTTGTAATCTTATCTGCATACTGTATGGTTTTGTGGTAAGGGCAATTGGTGGATATTATGTGAAGTAGGAGTCTTACCGTGAAATTTGAAAGAATGGTGTATCATTTCTGCTAAAGTTTTTTATGTGTGGTAACAAAAGGTTTTTATGTGTGGTAACAAAGAATGACAATCTAAAATTTTAACTTGGAGGGTATTTTGAGGAAAGATGTTATTGTTCTTTATAAGAGTTGTTTCAAACATTAAAAGCCAACTTTCTTTCGATGTTTTAGTTCTTTGGCTTGTATATTTCTTTGATTATTTAGTCAATTTCTCATGTTTATTTTTTGGGTGTTTATTTTGGTGAATTTGAATTTTGGGATTTGGTTTTGTTTATTTATGAATTTGGAC
The DNA here is from genome assembly GCF_001683475.1 of Chenopodium quinoa. Taxonomy (NCBI): domain Eukaryota; kingdom Viridiplantae; phylum Streptophyta; class Magnoliopsida; order Caryophyllales; family Amaranthaceae; genus Chenopodium; species Chenopodium quinoa. The sequence goes on from NW_018744662.1 coordinate 462,477, forward strand.
TGAAGTTGTGTTGATACTACTTATGGAAGTCAAATAAATACCCTTCAACTCAGCTGTTAAAAGTGATGAGGTTAGTGATAGACTTCTTTTTTCTTACCTTAGTCTCTGAAATTTGTTGTCCTGGTTCGAAAATGATAGCAGAGTTAGGTTTGACCAAATTGAAATCTCTTAAAATTCTTGTGCTTATGCAAATTTATGTATAGTCGCCCTACCGCTAAATTACACAAGAGTAATTTACTCTCACTTTAAAATGTTTTGTTACTCAAATTCAGCTATAATTGTTTGGTGGTGGTGTATTAGATGCCCACGAGTTTATTTTCTATGTTTTATCCAACAAATGAAGTATTAGATGCCCATTTCACGTTAGAAGTACACAGTCGCATTGAGGGTATTTGAACTCCTGATTTGATTTAAAGTGTTGTAGTAACATGGATTAAATATATTGTTAAAGCCTCATTGGCTTCTATGTTTAAACACTAAGGCTATTTAAATCTTCTTTCAGAGATGTTGTGGGGTTGCACATTTTCATGAAATCACCTTAATGCATCAATATTTGAAGCCTCAAAATGTTTTGACAATCCCTCACTAGAAGCTCCTCTAATAGAGCTTTTCTTTATTCTCATTTTGTGTTCAAAATATTTATTTTTTGCAACCTTTTTCAACTTTTATTTAAAAATAAGAGCTCTTTCTCATGTCCATTAATAATTAACAATGTTTTAAATAAATTTAATTTCACCCAAATACATTGTCTTTGATTAAAAGTCCCATTTTATTCACTTTAAATCAACTAAAGCCTTTTATTTTATTTTTTTAAAGTTTTTTTTTTAAATTTATTTTTTATAATATACTTTTTAATCCACCAAAATCTACTACGAGTATCTTGGTTTTTATGCTATTTCTAAACAGCCAAACTAATACAAAGTAAGTAATTCTCAACCATTGGCAAAATTTAACTATTTTGTGTTTAAATAAAATGTATTAAGGTATTGACCCCTTATCTCAAATTATTGATCTGACACTAATAATATTGATACTCATACTCTATTATCAATTTGTTATAAAATCTCATTAGTATTTTATTTATAATTTTGTAAAGTATTGACTTACAAATCTAAGTTTTATACCAAGTACTTGATTAAGTTGAATATATTATACTCTATGATTATGTAATATTAGTTTAGAATAAATTTGTATGCCACCTATACCTAAGAGGGACTTGACTTTAAATTGTAGGCAGTGGGACTGTGGGAGTTTGGGTTAGCGAGCACCTGAGCAATTACGTGAAAGTCGCCAGACACGTGCAGTGGATTTATTTAGTTTAGGTTGTGTTCTCTTTTTCTGTATGACAAAAGGCAAACATCCATTTGGTTTATTTTCATGTAAAAATTGTTTTTTTCGGATGATTTTTGCTTTGTTCGTGAAGAGAATAACCAGGGAAGATGGAAACTGAGGTGAAAAGATTTGGAGCTGAAGTGAAAAGGCTAACAGCCAGAGAAAGAGCAGCATTAGGTGAGTTTCTTGATCCTCTAGGCCTTCAGTTTTCGGTATACTTGAATTCTTTGGCAGGTATCTTACTTTGTTTATGTTTAGTTCATTATTCATGATTATTTTTTTGGTTTTTATTTTGGCGAATTTGAATTTTAGGATTTGGGTATTGTTTATTTATGCACTGAGACTATTTTTTTCCCCGAACCGGTGCATTTAATATTTAACGTGAATTCAGCTCAATTTCCATGCAAGAGGCCGGGTTTCCATTTCATTGAGAGGTGGGGATGTAGGATTACAATTACTAAAAATGTTAAAACCATTAAATAGTATTGTTTATTTATGCACTTAGACTGAATTTTTTTCCCTGAACCGATGCATTTAATATATAACGTGAATTTAGCTCAATTGGCAATTATATTGTACTTCACATCTTTTGGGTAATGAGGCTGGTTTCCACAGGAAAGCTTTGAAAATTTTTGGTATTGTATAATCACCATTCTTATAATTCAAAATTTTGAGAGTGACTAAATCATAAGAAAACAAGGATACAATCTATATTGATATTTGATTAATTTTGAAGTCTTGAGCCTTCATTCCACCCATGTGAAAGTGCAAGTTAGTTCAAAGTCATTCTCTTACGTGTGTATGCCTTCATATTAAATGGGACTTCAACATATTTTGATACGACTTGTGATTTCCTGGTGTTGCAGTTCAATCCGGATGAAATAGCTGCGTTGTGAAAGATTTCAAGGAGTATGAAATGGGGATTGTAATGTAGAATTCTTGGTCATTGAACAAAATCAGAATTTCCAATGGGATTGAAATCTATCCCATATTCAAAATAATTTAAATATGAGTGTCAATTTTGTAATCATTAGCTATTTACCGTTGTAAATAATACGAGTAGGTTGAATTTTGAAATAATTAGCCATTGCCCCAGCTCAATTTCATTCTTAAGTTACTGGTTTAGGTACTACTTTATATTATACATGTACATTTGTCTGAAGACTTAATAGCGATATTTATTTTTATAATGCTTTAAAAATATATGAACAATAATCTCTAAGTCTTTTAACAAATGTATTGGTAAAATATTTCCTTAAAAAAAATTTAGGTATGATAGGAATTAGGAAGTATAAATAATTTCTAAACGGCTATTCAATTAAGGGGTGCTTGGTTCACAAAATGATATAAGTTTGGAATTATGAAAGAAATTAGGGTGGTGTGAGTAAGAATGAAATTAGGTTGATACGAGGTTGGAACTTGATTCTTAATACATTGTGTTTGGTTTTATTTGTTTTAAAAAAAAATTTAAAGGTGTGGTATGAACAATACTTACCTCCCCTACCTTGTTGGTTTGAGGTATAATTTAAAATTTAGATTTTTCTTAAACAAACATTACTGTCAAAATATATTCACATATATCTTAACAATTAGGTAGGGGTTTTACTCATTCCAACCTCATTCCTCACACATAGACCTGGTTATTAGGCGGGTCGGGTTGGTGTGGGTCGGGTCAAAGAGGGTCACATTTTATAGGGTCAGTATTGGGTCGGGCCGATGCGAGTCGCGGGTCAATAGTGGGTCGATAATGGACGGGCCTACAAAATATTAATTACAATAAATATTAAACAAAGCCATTATTAAATACATATGAATACTAATTTATCTATACACTTATTTTTACATTATTTATTTTCTTTATCAATTAAATTGGAAAAATATTTTGGCCGTATATTGAACCTACCCAATAAGGGCCCTGACCATTAAAAAGCCCTATAAGTTTGGCCCTGACCCTATTATCATTGTGCTACCCTACTGAATAACCACCTCTACTCACACGTAAAATCTACGAATCAGACGCCCCTTTATACTTTCTTGTACACTGTACCGTCCTGAAAATCCCCTTACATTCATAAGATTTAAATGACTTTATTGTTACATATTAACAATTGCTTAATAACTCAATGATTCTTATATTAACAACAATTTGGTTCTTAAGAGGGATGCTTAATATATGAAGTCTTTGAGTTTCTTACAGTTAGAGAGAGACATAGATTGAGAGAGCGGGAAAGGAAGAGAGAGAGAGAGGGAGGGAGAGAGAGAGAAAGAGAGAGAGAGAGAGAGAGAGAGAGAATGCTTTATAAATTTAGTAATCAAATGATAATACTTTTTAGAAACTTTTTAATGTGCTCAAAATCGTAAAAGACGAGTGAAAGAAAGAGAAAGCTAAGGGAAGGTGAAACATAGTAAACAGAAGGGAGAATTTCTAAGATTAGATTTGGATAAGCTTACTTTAATAATCAATAAATGTTATTGATTAACCAACATGTTTTGTGACAATTATGAGAAAGTCAACTAATTAATAGTACCTTTACAACAAAAATTTCAGCACAATTTTATACACAATGACAAAATCGTGCTAGATTCATGAGATTTTTTTTTTAATGTTTGTAAGACCATAGTGATATATAGCTTTAGAGACAGATAGACAAAGGAGGGGGGATGGAAGCAGGAGGAGTATAAGAGAGCAAAAAAGGGGGGAAGAAGAGAGCGAGAAGAGAAGAAGGGGAGATAAAGCAAGAGAGGGAAGGAGAGATAGATAGATAAAGAAAAAGGATGAGAGAGAGAGAGAGAGAGGAAATCAGCAAAGAAAATGGTTACAAGATAAAGAAAAAGGAGCAATGAAAGATAGAGATAGCATGCCAAAAAAGAGAGAGGGCATGCTAGGAGAGGAGAAGGCATGCAGGGAAAGGAAAGGGGTCGAGAGAGAAATAGAGAACAAGGGTCCAAGAGAGAGAGTGAGAAAAGAAGGGTTGGGAAGGAAATGGGAGAAAAGAGGGGGAGGGAGGAAGAGGGGCTTGAAGAAGAGAGAGAAAGAAAAAGAGGGGGGCTAGGATGAAAAGAATATAAAGGAGAGAACGAGATATAGGGCAAGGAGAAAGAAATAGGGCGTTAAAAAAAGAAAGAGGTTGACAGTGATAAAGTGGGAGAGAAGGGGGAAGAAGTTTAAAACTTTATAAAAATCTGAAAATTATTTTATATATGAAATCTTGAAATTAAAGCTATCTTTAAAAATACCTACATTATATAGTAGGTTAGTAAGCTTTAAACCCAAACAAAACATCAATTCAATGTAATTAGTGACTTCAAAAACAGTAAATAATAATCTGAAAAATTATTTCTTGAAATTAATCTTTAAAGTTTAAATTACACTTTAAAGAGCACGAATCACCGAATTGGTTCCCTCCCCCCTAAATGAATAGGTTGATCTACACTCAACAGCAAAGTTGATGGTAACAATAAACTCTAATATAATTATATTGTCGATGGTTAAATTCACTTCGCGAGCAACATATTTATATTAGAGATAATCAATTGTTATTTAGGTGTATTGTCAATATAAAACATTTGTTATATGTTGACGACTAAACATCTAAATGACACTCGAGTAAAGCACTCAACCAAATAAGCTCGACGTTTACGTCAAGCAAATGGAGTCAACTTCCACCGAATGAAGCTTACTCCTACCAAACATCTCTTGGGAAAAATGGTTGTAATTTTTTTTTGGAGTTATTTGTAATCTTATATAGTTTTGCATGTTGTATGAAATTGAAATATATTTCAAGGTATTAGAATATCGAGGTAAAAAAAAAAAAAAAAAAAAAAAACACATTGAGTTGTATTTTTTTTTCTTCCTAATATATCATCTAAAACTTACTTACTACAATTATTGTCCATATAAAAGAAAAAGTACTTTGTTATGTTGAATTAGTTTATAGTTTGTCTGCAATTTAGACATTGTAGGACTATAGTTTTATGAACAATGCAAGTTAATATAAAGCTAGATAAGTTTTGAAATAAAAGACCTAAATTCTGTTGCGACAATAACAAGCCAAATTAACCAAACAAAAAGCATCCATGTAAAAATGGCTGAACTTCAAACAGTTTTTCAAATTATTTGAAGCTCCGTTGATGGAGATTGATGATAATGCTGCAAGTATTTATAGCCTAGACTCTAATTAACAAGCTCCTCTATCTTCGGTAACTTTCTTGAACTGTTCATCTTATAAGTACGGCACTGATGCAAAGTTAAAGCCACTACATTTGCCATGCTTGCTGATCCTGATAGTGCAGTGCTTATGTTTCTTTTGCAAAAGAAAACTCAGCAAGTATAACCTTCTTAAAGTTAAGTCGAATAAATGATCATTAGCTACGGATTATGCAAAGTTCTTATAATTGAAACAAATTTCTTTGACATTATCTTATAAATTGCTCCAATTTTAGCTGAAGCAGTAATTTGTGTATAGCTAGAGTGATCATTATACGCTAACCAATCAAAGAAAAACAAAATCAGCAATCAAAATGCGACCAATTACATTAACACATAAACAACGACTAATTACACACTAATCACCGAGGTGAAATCACCAAATTGGGGGATCGCACGCTGGCCAACAACTAGTAAAAGAGTAAAAGAGAGAAATAGTAAAAGTGAGAGAGACAAAAGCATTTATATTCAGGCTTTGTGATGTTATTACTTCTTAGGTCATAAGTAAGTATAATGCACTACCTGATTGGATTTCTTTAACCAGTAATACCTCAATAAAATAATATTTTCTACAAATTAAAAAAAATCTAATGTTTTTAGAAAAAGTAAAATGGATAAGGATAGGGTGGATTAACTCTTGAAATTAAACTCTCAAATCTATATATCATTATATTTCATTTTGTATATTTGTTTATTATCTCTTGATCTCTAACAAATTATTTGTCTATTCAAATTTTTTTGACATAAATTTCATATAAATGTATAAATAAGGTACATTTTTTTTCCTTGTGTTATATGTTTTAAATTTTTTTAATGAAAAAAACAACTTATTAATCAGATATTTACATAAAACCATTAATTCTATAATAATATTTTTTTTTATTAATTTAATTCCTAATATCCCACGAATTTTAATTTTTTTAAAAGTAATTAGATTATACTCATAATATTTTTGATTAATTTTCTATTGTTTATTAAGGATATTTTTTTTTATTAATTTTATGTAATTTATTCCCCTAATAAATATTTTGATAAGAACCTTAAAAAAAATATAAGTACACATATGCAACAAAATATATATACTATTCATCTTCTATTACGATAGAATTACACCCATATCTCTGCTATCCGATAAAAGTCAACAAATACAACATATTAGAAAAAATTAAATTAATATAAAATTAATCTCTATAGTCTTATATTATAAATCATTATATTTACCCAGAAGTGAATAGTTTCCGTGAAATTGATCTAAAATTTGTAATTGTATAAAATTGAAACTATGCATAATAAATCACTTTTTTTTGTTGTCGCTGACAATGCGTGCGATTTGTAACAACTGAATACCTAATGGAGTAAAAGTAATAATTCAATCAATTTTAAACGAAATTGTCGAACAAAATTGGCTTTAATTGAGGCATGAGATGAATCACCCTATAATGAAAAATAAAAAATTAAGTTAATTTAATGACTTGATTAAACTACCTAAATCACAAAAAATTATTTTAATCATAAAATTAATTAATAAAAACTAAAAAGGTTTATTAAAAAATTTAATAAATGTAAATGATTTACAAAGATATAATACCTCCTCATCCAATAGGACCATCATGCGAGAAATTCGTACTTTGATTTTCTAATCATTTTTGCTCGAATTTAATTCTCTGATTAAATTAGATCAGCATGTAAAAACAAGATTCAGTAAACAAAACATAAACATATAGTCATTGAGTATCCCAAATAAACACAATGTAAGCAATAATCACAAATATGCGTTTAAACATGGGATTTTAAAAATCAAGCTAAAAAATAACCCGGCCATTGATGACCTAATAAAACTGACACAAAATTCGCTTGATTTGGTTCTCTATTGATACCCAATTTTGTTTATGTCGTATGATGCGTCAATTTATAATAATAAATGTCACAAATTTTAATTTAATTGTAATCAAGAAATAATTTATTTCAAAATTTATCTTATAATGATAGATATAAATCCTATATCTAAAGATGATTTTTAAAAAAAGATAATTTTTAGTTTTTTTTAATAAATTAAATTCTAATAAATCACTATTCGTTTTTTTTACCTACGTGAAAAATTCTTAATTTTCATAGGTCACTTTTGTTTAGGTGGCAAGTGAATTTTTAAATTCTAAAATAAAATTGAAATCTAATTTTTAATTGGTCGAAAATATACCTTTGCTCGTGTGGCGCTTCGAATGCTCTTGAAAAATGCATACTTTATTTATTTACAAGTATATTAAATTTAGACACTTGGACGAGACATGTTTATCAATACGAAACTTTGACCATTAATATCTTTAATTTTTCATCATTGTATATATCATAAAATGTTAACATTATGAAAATATACATTGAGCATTTATACCAATCCAACAAAATTTTGTATCATAAAATTTGCTTTTTATATATACATTAGTTAAAAAAAGGGAAATTTTTTTTGGCAACACTATATTTTTTTTTATATTCTCAATAATAAATTGTAAAAATTCCTATTATCTTTTGTAAACTCTAAGGGGTCATTTTGTTCGTACAGGGGAATCAGAATGAAATGAACAAAGGGAATGAAGGAGAAAGGAATGGTTTGACCCTGATTTAGCCTGATTGTTTGGTTGTGTCTAGCAACGGAATGAACTACTCATTAATTCCCTTTATGACTGTTTGGTTCAAGTCGGGGAAGCAAATTACGAGTTTTAAAAATCCTTTTTATTTTTTTCTGATAGAAACCATGAAAAAAAATTGTAGTATTTAACAGAAATCTTCTTGTAAATTCATGAAAAATAAAATGGACATTTATGTATATAAAATTGGAAAAAATTGAACATTGTTTTTTTTTTTTTTTTTTTTTTTTTTTGGTAATTGATAGTCAGCCAACATTAAAGGAATTTTTTTTTTTTTTTGTAAATTCATGAACATTGAACAGCACTGTTCGTCCTTCCAAAAACAAAACAAAAATTTAAACCAAACTCTTGAACAAACATACAACCATGACTATCAATTGCACACAATAATTTAGCAAAAATAGGAATAAAGTATAGTTTCCTTAACAATCATGAAAAAAGAAAAAGCTAGATTGAGGTATAAAACATGAATACAAAATAACAAGAACATGAAGAAAGATGGTCGGAGATTGTTATCAGTGCTAGTAGCTCGTCAGAAGCAGTCGGAGATCATCGTCGGTGCTCGTAGCCCGGTAGCCGCCATGGTGGCCGGAGCTTCGGTGAGGGTGACGGCTATTGGGGTTTTTAGAGTTTGAGAGGAGAGAGAGTATGATGCATGGTAATGAAATGGGGAATGAGAATGGAAAAGTCTAAGGGGGGTTGGGGGAATTAGTGTGGAACTTATTTGATTGGGTAAACTCAAAAACAAAAGTGGGTAAAGGAAATAATAGAAAGTAACAAACAAACAACAACAAAGGGAATGTACCCTATTCATTCCCTTTCCCTTTGATTATTACCCCAAACCAAACGCCCCCTAATTTATTATAATTATTTGATGGTGATATTAATGATGTTTATATCTAATTATAAGCCTAACCATGGTTAATTTTTATAATAACTAGCTAAAGTTCTGTGCTATGCACGGTAAGTGTAATTTTTTCTGTAAATAATAATTATATATAACAGATAAAAGTGATGCTTTAAAGTAATTTCTTTAATATCAATAATATGAATCAATTTTATTACGGAGTATTACTTTTTTTTTATAATCAAAATCTAATATTACTCCGTTTATTAGATAATTAAAAAGGTGTTGGAATAATATTTAAGTAAATGTGTATAAAGAATTATGAACAGTAATATTTTTTTGTCATAAAGATAATATAAAAGATTTGGAAGGATATTATTAGTTTATCTCCAATGGTGCTTTTTAAGGACTTGCTTGTAAATATGAAAAATTATAAAAGTATTGCTTAACTATTGGAGCACTATTGAAATACCTGCTCTCTTGAGCAGTATTGCTGAGTTAAGCTACACTGATTGGAAATTTTAAATATTTATAAATAAAATTAAAAATATTTTTTTTTATCTTTTACTAAAAAATTAAATATTAAAATATTATTTTTCATTATTATCAACTGTTATATAGGTTGGTGATATTGACTAATCTTAATTCTAGCATATAGCTAGGTAGGCTTTTTTTTTTTTTAAAAAAAAAAAATTGACTACAGTTTACAAGATATTTTTTTTTTTTTTTTTTTACAAGATAATATGTTTAAACATAACACATTCATTCACTTGTATGTTGTATGTTTCACTTTTCATTTTTTTTTCTATTTTATTTTATTTTATTTTTTTACAATTTTTAAATTTAAATTTTTTATTACTTTATAGTGTAGTAAATAAAGTATTACATGCAAGCTACAAAATTTTATAGCCAACCATTGGAGTACTTTGTTACTTGAAATATTGATGTGACTAATCAAGATATAGCTAGCTTACCATTGGCTTACTTTTTAGCTAAAAAAGGTTGTAGTTATAAAAGTTGACGTGGCAAAACAAGCTACAACCTTTTATAGCTTATCATTGGAGATGCTCTTATAAATGTATCAATTTTTTTTAAATGTTAAAAAGGAAAGGGGGTTTTGGAGAGAAAATACAGCACCAGCATGCGACACGTGTCACTCCTAATGTCTATTTTTGTATTAAGTTATTGATTGATTAAAACAATATAAAATAAAAAAAACTGTCCTCACACTCCCCTCAACACAACCCAACCACCCCTTGTCCCTACCCCTCCATTGTCGGCGCAACCCCTTCCCTATGCCAGCGTCCAACAACCATACTTCATTACCCACCATCCTTCTTCCCTTACCGTAACAACCCAAGCCCCAATTTATAACAAAACCACCATTTTCTCCCACCTCAAAAATCAGCCCCAAATTCTTTCTCCTCCTTCAAACCGTCAAAAGTGGAGAATTTTCCTTCATAGTCCTATCCAGATTTCGACAAATCTTCTCCCCAATTTTTGTTAAGGGATTTTTTATAGAAAAATCTGACTTTTATCACCTCACAAAAATCCAAAAATTGCTTTTAACACCTCCACAATCAATCATTTTATTTTACCACCTTATAAAAAATTTAAAGTTAGATTTTACCACCATACCTAACTCCGGTGGTAAAAAAATAAATAAATAAAATAAAAAAGACAATTTTTGGGTTTTTGTCCGGTGGTAAAAGTCAAAATAACTTTTTTTTTTTATTAATTCAATTTTATTTACTCAGAATATCATTATTCGTATGAACCCAAATTTCATACAACCAAAAATCATTCAGGAGTGTTATTGATTAAATACTTAAGTAATTCTAAGGATTCCCACGTAGTTAACAAGAAAAGGAAAAAGGAGCTTCATCACCATCACCCCACCACACAGCCAAAATTGGGGGGGTATTTTAAGGGGATGGGGGAGAGGGGGTAGGGTTGCCAGAAGGGGAGGTATGGGGTTGTCGGCGAGTGGAAAGCTGGCACTGCCAAGGGACATGGGTCAGGTGGTACGATGGTGGTTGGGTAGGTGAGGATGGAGTTATGTAGACACCCATTTGTGTCTCCCTAAAACCAAACCCAGTGATGAGTACCTTTCACGTCGAATCATAATCGAATGAAGTGAAAGTGTGGAAAGTTTAGTATTGCGGATAGTTTAATTTCTTTTCTCTTCTCTCTGTTTTTGAAAACTTATTTTAAGAAAACAGCCAATCTAATTTGGTTGGTCCATGATATGGGTCCAATAATAGTGTAATTGGATGGGGCTTGACAAGAGCTTTCCAACAATATATTATAAGCCCAATTCCGATGAATATTGAGGAAGTTATGGCCAATTTACCAAACTGGACCCGGTTTGAGCCTTATGTGCGGCCCAATGATCTAGGGGAGGGCCTAATATGATTTATCATTCCTAATGCAATTAGGAATGGTTTTAGTCTTCTAGAAGGTTCTTTTCATTCCTAATTCAATTAGTATTGATAAATTGACTTTTGTTCACTTTTCAGAGTTTTAATTAAAATCAAAGAGCATTTTTGAGGAAAAGTTACGATTTTATCCTCCTGTACGGAAAAATTTATCAGATTTTAGAAAACGCGTCAAAAACAAGATTGGCGCCTGGCGCTGACGTTGGCGCCTGGCGCTGACGTTGGCGCCTGGCGCTGACGTTGGCGCCTGGCGCTGACGTTGGCGCCTGGCGCTGACGTTGGCGCCTGGCGCCAATGGCTAATGGCTGGCGCCAACCTCGTTTTGCGTGCGCCAGACTCTGTTTTGTTAATTTTATCTTTTTTGGCTTATTTCTCTATAAATAACGTATTAAAAACTCCGTTTTCATTCACCTACAATCAGTTTTCATTCGCAATCATTAATTCTCTAATTCTCTCTTAATCATTCACCAATTCTCATCAAGTTTTCTTGATTATTTCATCTCTCTCTCTTTCTCTTTTCTAAACTTGCTTTTCAAATACAAAATTCCGCATTCATTAGATCTAGAAACACCTAGCCATATTCGAAATTGTCTTCGCCCTAGACGTGAAAAGTTTAATTTTTGAGGGTTTGGTCCCAAATCTCTCTTTCAATTATTTAATTTAATTGTTTTGATTATTATTTTCCTTGAAGTTACTAACATGTGTATTTTGTTATTAGAAAGAGGTACGAGGCATCAAAGTAAGTGCTTTAATGGTTTTAATTGATATTATGATGTAGAAATCATGTTTAAATTGTTATTATGATATTCCTAATATCATGTTAAGGGAAAATGTTATAATATCAAATATGCTTATTATGATTCTTGCGATGCTTCCTATGTTCTTCCTAATATTTATGATTGTTAGTATCTTGTTAGGGTTAAAGATTTGATTTTTATTGCTTAGTGACATGCTAGGGTTTGTTATTAATCTTGTTAGTATCATGCCTAGGATCTTGCTATTATTATGCTTTAATATTAACATGAACATGATTATGTTTATAATTGTTATAATTTATGATGATTATGAATATTATTATTATTATTATTATTATTATTATTATTATTATTTTGATGATGATTATTTTATCTATGATGATATTATTATTATGATTATTATGATGATTGTTATTACTATTATTATTCATGATTATTATTATGATTATTATGTTGCTTGATATTTATTGTTATTGCTTGATCACACCTTTTATGCATGTTTAAAGGGAATTTGCACATGCAATCGTGCTTAATAAGATAATTAATAATCTTGTTTAGGGTTAATTTGATTATAATTTCGAGTGATCGCCAATAATAGATTTATTTGTTCATTAATATTCAACCAACATAGATAAACAGGTTTAGGGTTAAACCTATTGATTGCATGTTAGTCGAAAAGCGTACATGAATACGATCAGAATAAAATAGAGGCCTATTATTAGGGCAGGTTCAACCTCTTTTAGGTTTGATTTGTACCATCATCCCCGAACCCTTATTTGGTTCTAGACTTTATGGAGTTGACGATCTCTTGGATCGTTAAGGGGTGTAACCTTCACCTCGTGAACGATTTACAAGTTCCTAAAACTTGTTGGCGACTCTTTTGCTCTATCTTCTTTCCCTTTGGATGCCACCGTACTTTAGTGTATGATCACAGTGGGGTTCAAGCATGGGGATTAACGCTTGAAATATTCCCTACAAGTTATTATTTTTTTTTTATTATTATTTTAGTTGTTTCAGTTTTATTTTTAATTTTTTATTTAAAATAAACGTTAACCATGGTTAACCATTTAGTAAATTATTTCATTAATTTCACCATTAGAGAATTATACTCCCTCTGTCCCTAAATTTTTGCCCTATTGCAAAGGCATAAATTGGGGTCAAACATTATAAACTTTGACCATAAAATACTCTTAATTTATAAGTGATAATATAGTCATGAGAGATCTTATTGGATACTTTTTATTGTATATTAGATATTACCGTTTTAAGACGTTTGTTGGAGACCGCGAAAAGTCTAATGGGGCAAAAAAAAATAGGGACGAAGGGAGTAGTTAATTAGAGTTTACCAATGATAATAGGTATTTTTACAATTTACTACAGAGAAAATTAAAAAATATAGTATTATTAAAGAGAATTTCCTATAAAAAAAAGTCAGATCCAAAAATAAATAGTGTAAAATACTATTCACATACAAATACTTCCCCATTCCCTAATATTGCATGCATGCTTTGCAACAAATACCAGTTAAGAAAGATTTACACAACATTACCATATATGTATATGCTTTCTTTTATCTCTCTCCACATCACATAGTCCCTATTTTAATCTCTCTCTTTCTTTCTTCATCTTAAATTATCCGTCTTTTTCCTTGTGATACAATATTAAGAGAATGAAGAAAGTAAGTATTCTTTCCCCTATGATGCAATATGCCAATATAGATATGGTTTTAAGATAAACAAAAACTGAAGTAAACCCATCTAATGCAAATCCAACAGTTTGTCCACAAAGTTAGTGGTGTACATTATTCTAAAAAATAATATCCAAGAACAAAATCTTACAATCTTAGATGGCAGAAAAACAGCCTCTCTTATCACCCAAAAAATCAGCATGAAAATCCATACATTAAGATGATAGCCAATAGGAAGATGGTGATGTGTAAATTTCCTCATCCACATCATAAGCCACAAACATCAATAGTATATATATAATCAATCAGTTTATAGTAACTACCAACTCATAAAAAACACCACACTAGCAAAGTAGAATAGCAGATAAACTAAGTGTAGCACTACTACTATGGCTACTTCAACCATCCAACAATCTGCATTTGCTGGGCAGACCATCTTGAAGCAACAAAATGAGCTCGCTCGCAAGGTTGGTGGCAACGGAGGCCGGTTTTCTATGCGTCGTACCGTCAAGAGCGCTCCACAAAGCATATGGTAAGTACCTCAGTCTCCTGAGCTACTCGGAATTCAATAAACAAGCGATGCACTTATTTAGAAACAGAGGGAATATGATTTAAGAAAAAAACTAGTTATACTTAAACTAGTCATGTGAACTTTCTTTTTCAAAGTAGAAATTAACTTTTGCAAAATGTTTAAGGTTTTAATTGAATAGATGAATCAGTACTTGCAATCATAGGTATATTTTGTCATGTACAATCAAAATTTAGACGACAATATTACTATATTACAGTTTGCAACTAATTTTCTTAAATTTTCAATAAATACTTGTCACTAAAAAAGAGAAGAAAATAAAATAAAAATTAGGAGTTACATAATCTATTGAAACAGAACAAATGTGTTGTTGTAAGCTTAATAACATCTGGAAATAAAATGCAGGTACGGTCCTGACCGTCCTAAGTATTTGGGCCCCTTCTCAGAGCAGACTCCATCATACTTAACTGGTGAATTCCCTGGTGACTACGGCTGGGACACTGCTGGACTATCAGCAGACCCCGAAACCTTCGCCAGGAACCGTGAGCTCGAGGTGATCCACTCTAGGTGGGCTATGCTTGGTGCCCTGGGATGTGTATTCCCTGAAATCCTGTCCAAGAACGGTGTCAAATTTGGTGAGGCCGTGTGGTTTAAGGCTGGATCCCAAATCTTCCAAGAAGGTGGACTCGACTACTTAGGAAACCCGAACTTGATCCATGCCCAAAGCATCCTTGCTATCTGGGCCAGCCAAGTTGTCCTCATGGGTTTGATCGAAGGCTACCGTGTTGGTGGTGGACCATTGGGTGAAGGGCTCGACAAGGTATACCCAGGTGGAGCTTTTGACCCACTTGGTCTTGCAGACGATCCAGAGGCCTTTGCTGAGCTGAAGGTAAAGGAGCTCAAGAACGGGAGATTGGCTATGTTCTCCATGTTCGGGTTCTTTGTACAGGCTATTGTTACCGGCAAGGGTCCCATTGAGAACCTCTCTGACCATCTTGCTGATCCAGTCGCTAACAACGCCTGGGCTTTTGCCACCAACTTCGTTCCTGGAAAGTGAAAACTGATAGGATGTGTAATAACTTAATGAGGAATAGTGTGAACAAATGTATGCTTTGCAGTGATGGGCAGTGAACTTTGAGCCATGAAGTTGATGTAACTTTGTACAATGGATCATGAGTTATCAAAATTATTAACTACTTCGTAACTGTCTTTGTGCATTTATTTTTGTCAACAGACAAACAATAAAGCTTAAGTTTACCACTAGCATAACATTTCTGATGCATGTAATAAGATTATGAATACACAGCAACATTATCAATCACCTAGTGTCTATAGGGTTTGGGGATATCCATATAATCGTAGTCTTATCTATGGACACGTACACAGACACCGAGGCATGTTACTAAAGAACCAGAAACTTCTCAAGTTTTCTTTAATCTTGCCAACATCTTTCATCTGGTTAGCACAAAACTCTTCTAGTGTATAAAATTGCATCAACAGGACAATAGTATAAATTCTGTAGTCTACCAAATAAACCGATATCAGCACAGTCCAATTTTATGTTGACATTTATCTCAGTAGTATCAAGGTTAGCTCATCCCCATTGACAGTGAAAACCTTCTCCATCAAGCATAGACAGGTTTCGGTTATAGGCTTAGCTTCCAGTTGCAATCAGACATTCAGGATATAAACCCGGGGCAACGTGCAATCTTAGCCTACTGTTCTATCACGTCAGTCCATATCAAATGGAGTAACATAAGGAAAAACATAGTAATCATAATCCATGATCCCATATAACAGAAACAGGTGGATCATCACAGATTAAATCAGGCAAACTTGCTATGTCTATGTTATGACTTTGTCAGCAAAAACTTTCTACTTTCTAGTAGGAGCAATAAAATATTACAGTCACTGCATGACCTTAAAGCGCTAAGTGGGACTAAAAAAGCAAATAAACTAAATGCATATGGCAATTATCAGCCTCTATGACGTTAGTCACATTACTGAAGGCCTTAAGTTTACAAAAAATAATTGGTCCAAAGCAGCGCAGGAGCTTACTACTTAAGTAAGACAAAGTATTAAATTGGCAACACAATTCTTGACAGACTCAGCAATTATGCATCGACTTGGCAGTACAAAAGAGTAAAGGATCCCTAAGATAAGTGGAAAACCAAGTACATTATCAGCTAAAATTGTAGAGAGATCACCTATTTATCTTAGACAAGTCTGACATACTGTTCTAAGGATATATATGCCATAGATAAAATCTAAACTAATTGGAGAATTGGATATATCTGACATACTTCCAAAATTAGCTACCGAATTCAGTAATTTTTTATTTTTTTAACTATAATCCCTGAAGTAAGAAGTTTTGAGTTACTATCTTTCCTAATTTGTCAAGTTCCTAAACTAAATGGATGAGATAGCAAACATGGAAAATTCTCTATATAAAGATAATTCTTACCTGATGCTGTTCTGAGCTGATTCTATACTCTATGCTTCAGAGTTGAGACATAATATATGATTACCATAGATAGTTCCGGCTGACACTCCATCAATTGCACTCTGGAAGACACTCTGCTACCAAGATAGTTCAACTATTGCAGAATACGTGCTCTCCCAGTGATCAAGAGTACAAATAAAGATTATTTGCAACACATCAGGCATGTCTGTAAGGCTATAAATCTCAGAATAAAATGATGAAATTATATCATCATGAAGTCATCAATAAACCCTTCCCCTGTCAATGGAAAATCTGTGAAGATGTCTGACTTCTAGACAAAATCTTGTTCTAACATGCTCAGACAATACAATAAACACCAAAATTTTAGACAAGAAATAGCATTTGTAGGCAGGGCATTGAAGTGTCATTTTTTAAAAATCTTTAAACACTTTAGTAAATAAAATAGTAGTTGACGCAAGAAAGAAGACACTGATACAGTGTTTCAGACAGTCAGAATACAAAAGATGTCTCATTGGTACACAAATATATTACAAAGATGAATTGTTTATAACAGTAACAAAAACTTTAAGATATGCTAATGCTAAAATCCTCCTACATGTTTCTTATTAAGCTGAACAATTACATTTGCGAGTCTCTTAATTAGAGATGGCACAACAGCTATAATATACCAGCCAAATGATAAAATCAAAAGAAGACCTTATTGCATTACATGAAGAATATGTCTATGACTACGAGACAATTTTCTGTTAGAATTTTGGGGATAACGATCTCAGCACAACACCAAAACCCAATTTCTTAAGTTCATTGTAACAAGAAAAACCCAATAAAAGTATAAAACCTCTGGCCTTATCAACTTCGACACGAGCAAGTGACATAATGAGACCGGTCACTTGTGTATGCAGACAACACATCACAAATTAAATAGTGTGTGAAGACTACTCGCAAAACAGCATTAGTAAGCATTGTAGGATGGATTGCCAATCTTCGAAATCTCTTGCATCAAGAAACCATTGCATCAATCAAGTATGCAGTGAAGTCCAACTAAAAAGTAATTTTCCACCAAAGCACACATAAAGCACTTTGGATACATTCTAGAGGAGCTACTGATCAAAAGGTCACTTGACAAGAATCCAGAATTTCAAAATTGTTAGCATAACAATGCAATGATGAAAGATATCAAGGTTCTATACCCAATAAATTTGCAAAAATTTCGTGAAATAGGGTATGAATGGGCACCTATTCATCAACTGTAGAAAGCCTAACTCAGTCAAAAATTCTTTCCCCAGTTGAAAAAATCACGAATACCACTGAACTTAAGATACACAGAAAACCAGGAATAACAAATACCAATCTCCAGCTTTCTGGGCTAGAGATATCATAATCAGCACCTTTAGCTGCTTCAAGAAGCTGACCTGTAAGCTCAACACCAACAATACCAGCTAGTGTACCTGCTGTGTTAGAAACTCCCATAACAATTCCAGCATATCTTGGAGCTATATCCATGTGATTCACGGCAAACCCAGCTCTTCCAAGAGCCAAGAAGCCGAGTGCCACAGAAGAACAGAACACAGCCCCGCCAGCAGTTCTAAACACAGGCAGTGCCATCAGTGCCAGAGAAGCCACGATGAATCCTATGGTATTCAAGAACTTCCTAGTCTTAGTTATAGACATAAGCTTCCTGGTGATAAGATGATCAGCCACCACCCCGCCAATATTTGAGAATAAAAACATGTTGAGGTACGGCATCATTTTAGAAGAACCCATATCTTGGAGACTAAGCTGTAGGCCTTGCTCAAAATATGTTGGTAGCCAATTCATAAGTACATACAAGGCATAATGGAAAGTAAAGTTGTTGACCACAATAGCCCAGACTGGTAAGCTGACAAAAATTCTCTTCCAAGGTATGTTTAAATTTTTAGCTGAGCTACCTCCATTCTCCACTTTAAACTTATGATTACCTTTAACAGGTAATAAATTTTCCCCAAAACCAGCAGCAGCAGCTTTGGGATGCTCAGATCGAGGAGGGTCAGATGCATATTTAAACCACAACACAGACCACATGGCTCCTAGTGCTGCTTCAGCTACAAAGACAGATTGAGGACCCTTAAACTTCACCAGGCTCGGAAGCAGAAGCATTCCTGCAGCAGCACCTAGGTACATCCCAGATGTGGTAAGAGAAACAGATCTAGATCTTTCATGAGGAGGAACCCATTGTGCCAAAACCGTGTGAATCGAGGGAAAGATAAATCCTTGAGCTACACCAACAAGAAGGCGTGCAACAACCAACATGAAAACCCGGTTGGGATCCAGCGGGACTAGAGCACAAGTCAACGACCATAACACAAATGAAAGCAGCAGAACACGTCTGCCACCAATTTTCTGAGCTGCCCAGCCTCCCGGCACTTGTGATAAGGCATAACCATAATAGAAAGTGGAAAGTATTGTGCCTTTACTTGATTGATTGACTCCAGCAGCATCAGCAGCAATTGTATAAGCAATTGAGAAGCCCACCCGCTCAATGTAGCAGACAGACGTACATATGAATGTCAAAAGTACAATCAAATACCGCTTCGGAAACTTGTTTTCTTGCATAATTCACACAACTAAGAGACACCTAAAATTACTTGCAGAGTCTTGTTACCTTTCAAACCAAACTTGCAACTACTACCCAGACTTATTGTAATTAACAATGATAATAACTCAAGACTTACATTCGACGTATCCAGATCTCTCTTGACGATAACAACCACAGTGACCCCAGCATCCAAACACAGCCTATGGATTCTACACCCTGAAACCAAAGTACAATGATCAATACTCTTGAATGGTTTTACTTTCTTTTTAACCACAACAAAAACAAATACCTACATTTGATCAATCAGCAGAACACTAAATACAAGTATCTAACAGAACACTAAAAACAATAACTAGTATTAGTTCAAAGAAGTGATTGTAATGATGTCACAATCAACTCACATTACACCAGACACTTAACTTAAAATGTTACTCAAAGTTAATTATAATCACACATATACAAAGAATCTAACTGCATTTCTTATTTTGGGAATATAAATTAATACCTTGCCCCAAAAATGCTTAATAGTCATTTTAAAAAAAGTTACAGGTTTCCATTTCAAGAAATTGCATCAGCAAGTAACAACTAATAATCAAAATTAACAATTAATACAATTCCATCCAACAATTAAATCAATCACAATCAAGAAAATGTCAATTAATCAACAAATTCAATAAATACACCAATTAATCAAGAAATCCTACTCACACATTACAAGCATTATCAACACTCAAGAAAAAAAATATATCAAAATACAGAAATCCAGAATCAATAAAATATCAAAATTCAGAAACCCCAGAAAAAAAATCATCAAAATTCAGAAAACCCAGAAAGAATACAAGCAAATTACCTAAAAAAAAGTTGAACCCATTTGCTTCTTATGCATCAAATATCAACCCATTGTGAAGTTAACTTGAACCCCATGAGAGAATTACGTTGAAGTGATGAAACCACAAAATGAAAAATGTGAGATGGATCAAAATGGTACGAAGAAACACAAAAGTGATAAGATGGTAATGAATTAATCAATGTAAAGGGGTTAAGAGTCAACGAATTTGACAAGGTCGTATTAATAAGGAGGATGAATGTGCTTAAGAAGAAAAGGGGATTGGATCTTCAGTGTCTGAAAACTGAAGAACGTAAATCACAAATCGGTTTTGCGGATTTTATTTTTTGGTTGGGAGTTGCGTAGCGCTTTCTCTGTTAAAATTCTTTAAAACGGAGTAAAATAGACTATTACTCCGTATTCCGTAGATCTAACCTAGTATGTATTTAAAAACGGAGGGAGTATTTATCTAAACTTATTTACACTTCGGCCTTTTTGGTTTAATGTAAAATGTTTTTATTAAAAATGATTTTTCCATTTTTTTTTCCCCATTTTCCTCTGTTTGGATAGAAAAGGGTGGAAAACAATTTTCCCAAGGGTGGAAAATTCATCCTTAATGATGGAAAACATTTTTCTTTATAAAAGAAGGGAAGCCACATTTTCCGCTCTCCTTCTTACCGCTTTTTTTTTTTTTTACATCCCTCTCATTCATCCTTACATTTCCATTTCCAAGAAGAGGAGGTCGACGATCGACGCGGAAAAAGAAGATCAGAGGTCGACAGGGAAAAGAAGATCGGCTAGAGAGATGTTGGCTATGATGATGGTGGTGGTTGTGATGATGGGAAGGAAGGAGGAATAAAATGAGTCATATGCAAAAAATACTACCTCTGTCTCATAAAATCTGCAACAATCCTCAAAACAGAAGCTACACATTATGTGCAACAAAAACAAAAAAAACTTTCCTAATATAGTAATTTTGTGAAAATTTACAGTTTTACCCTTACTAAATTGTACTTAACTTCAATAAATAACCTATTAACTTTTTTAACCCAAATTAATTTGTCCATAATTAAAACCCTAACTCATATTCTCTCTTCTCCCTCACAACCACATCCACCACCAACATCACCAACTTTTCTCTCTCCTCCCTCTCAACCGCCACCAGGCAGCCCTATTCTTTCTTCTATTTCTTCTCTCACAACCACCGCACCACCACAACTGCTCAAACCATTTCACCTCGCTAGTTCACCGCCGCCGTCCCTCCTCCTTTTTCACTTTTCAAAGTCACCGCCACCGACTCTTTTCCCCTTTTCAAAGTTCGCTGGATTTCAAACTCGAAAGTGGATGTTTTTTTTTAAAAAACTAATACGAGGTGAGGTTTTGGATCTTGGTTGTTGTAAGGTGGGGTTTTAGATGTTTGTGGTGGTGAGGTGGGATTTCGATTTGTTTCCTTGGTGGTGGTAAGTTGGGGTTTAGATCTAAATTAGTGGTGGTTTGTTGGGGTTTCGGTTTGTTGGAGGTGGTAAGGTGGCTGTTTCGCTTCGTTGGGTGGGTTCATTGGTGGTCGGGTGGTCGGTGGTGGTAGTGCGAGTTAGTTGGGGTTTCGGTTTGTTGGAGGTGGTAAGGTGGTCAATTGGTTGTGCGAGTTGGTTGGGTGGGTTCGTTGGGTGGTGGTGCGAGTTGATTGGTGGCGGTGCGAGTTGGTTGGGTGGGTTTTGGGTGGTGGTGCGAGTTGATTGGTGTGGGTTTTGGGTGATGGTGCGAGCTGCTTAGTGGTGGTGAGAGGGTGGGTTACAAGGTGGGTGTTTGTGTTGTTACTTTCTCTCTCATCCAATTAATCACATGGCCTTTTTTTTTACTAATTTTTGCTTAACAAATTGTGTCTTGGGGACTGTGCAACCAAGTTTGCTGCAGATTTTATGAAAAGGGGTAGTGATAAAATATTGTTAAATTTACAATTATTTACAAGTTGTGTGCAATTTGAGTAACTAAGATTGTTACTCAAATTGAGTAACGGGGGCTAGCCCTTAAACTTTTGCTGCTATTAAAATTATTTTATTGATATCTTATAATATTTCTACTTGAATTATTTTTATAAAAAATTTTTAAGGGGAAGAGCACATATTTTATTAAAAAATTATTTTAGTCGTGATTTGTAATTGGATAGCCCTCATTAAAACTTATTTTTCCAATTTATCTTAGCATCTCTTGTGTTTACTTTATTTTTACTTATTTCAAGTCTAATATTTTTTTTTTGAAAAGATCAAGTCTAATAAGTTCAGATACGTTCAATTCAATTTAAAAAAAAATGTAATAAAGGTTATCCAAGTTCAATTACAACTAAAATAAGTTTTAATAAGTTCAGATAAGTTTTTTTTTTATAAAAAAAAGTTCAAATATGTTTAAATAAGTAAAAATCAGATAAATAAAACACATCCTTATTTAAACTCAACTAAACTTATTAGATTTGAAATAAGTAAAAATAAGGTAATTAGAACATACTCTTACACATTTTTGTTTGTAATTGTCTAAGTTGTAATATTTTGGTGCAAATAAAATCGCTTATATCATTAACCGCTAACATCTATAATATTGTTAAAACCCATGGATTGCATTATATTACAACACGTGGCATCCTTATGTCAACATTACATGGTGCACATTAATCTATCTTATAAAAATTTAAGGCGTGACATGGAGGTTAACAATACTTAAGCTATCTAAAAAAACCTTTTATTTGTGAAACCTCTCTATAATACAGAGTAATGTTTCATTAACACAAAGTATTGGGTGTGGCAAGCTGCAGCCAATGTTTCGTCATTCGAAAAGTATCATCGTCATCTTCTTGCGGCGATGAATAACAAGTTTCCACATGATAAGAAGTTGGTGGTGGTTATGGCGAAGGAGAGGACCAAGGTCATCCATGGCGGAAGAGAGAGAAAGTTTAACTACTTGAGATTCTCGGATTTTTCGAAAAATGCCCAAAAAATCGAACTGGGGCTTTCTTATGTGATGCATAATTGTTGAAATTGATTGTCCCATATAATTGTATGTTGAATTGTGAGTATTGATGCATGTTTTTTGGTTGAGAAATGAACAAGTTATGTTATACCATGACCTTGAGTACGAGATGTTCAATGAATGCTTTGCCATTATTAACATATCATCAAACAAATTATACATATTATCAAACAAGTTATACATATCCTCTATCGGCTATATGATACAACAATTACAGATGTACATGGGCCAAATTGGCATGAGGCCAATAAGCACAATACAAAAATTGCTCAACTAGCCTGACACGATACGAGAGGAACACGGGTGGATCATGGACCGTGCATGGACTTCTATGAACTCATCACAAGTCCACTAAGACTTCTTTCCAGTTTCCACTACCATGCATCACCATTGAAAAACGATAAAGAGCCAGTAATAACAGCTACACATATTCACAATCATGTAATGATCTCATAACATTCGCTTCTTTTTTCACTACCATCCCGGAGATATTTTATGCAAAATTTACAAGCTATCACAATATGAAACAAGTGTCCTAAAAACTTGAGGTTATGCTAAACAGGTGCACAGGTCTCAGAATGCAGCAATTTCACAATTGTAGACTACTGCATAGAGACCTTATGCCCAGAAATAATGAAGTTGAAAGTTAGAAGTCCGAGTTTTGGTTTTGGAACCATGACAATTGCCAATTTCACCGCTACACCTGGATGGGGCCACTGAGATTCGAGGTCGAGCAAGCTGTTTGTTGGACCCCACTAGTAATGGAATCTGTGGCATTTTCCCCATATGCTAGGGACCTGAGTAAAACCAGCAACACAGGCAGGTTCACTTTGGGAACACCAGACTTCAATGAATATCAGCCTCATCAGGGGATGAATATCAGCCTCATCAGGGGTTTCTGCTTACCAATGGCCATTGCCTCACATTAGAGGAAGAAATCTGCAGCACAGCTGGTTGGGATGGATGGGATGGAGACTCGAGGACAATTTTCCAGCAGAGCTTGATGTTGAGCAGGATAGAAAAGAATCAATATCCTGCCGAAGTATCTGATTTTGTAAGTTGTAATCAAGTCCAAGACTTATGAGTACTGCTCTATGAGCAAGTAAGGAGACAGCAAACTTTTCCACAACTTTTGAGAAAGTTTGTTTTGCAGTTTGTGGTTATGCTTATAATGATCCACCAGCACAATCACCAGCTCCAGTATATCCGACTGCATAATGAGCATCTGTTTGATTGTTCATCAAGATAATCTCATTGATCAAAAAGCAAAATCTAAACTATAGCTTAACTTCAAAAAATAGGGTTAGAATCCAAAGTTCCAAGTTCTCAGTCAAGCGATGAACAGCTAGGCATAACTTTACAGAAAAATCAACGCAAGTTAATTGTTCATCATTGACCAACTTTACACCAGGAAGCATGTATAACCATGTTTATTATTTTATTTCAGCGACCAAATCATTGCACTAAGCATGCTTAGCAGCTACCTTGTACTCTTGTAGCATATCAGGGCTGAAGATTGAAATCAAGGCACTTGCTCAGATACGGTGGAATAATGATTCTTACTCTGATTACATGACTGAGTTAGCTCAAAGAACCAACTCAATTGACTTTTTACAAGGGCTTCTGGTGATCTGGTTAAGACCAATTTGTTTTTGCTAGTTTTTTTTAGTTCACCAAGCCAAGAAAGTTAACAAGAGCCACGTCAATGTGAACCAGAAGAATTGAAGAGTAAACACTCAATACCAACAATTTTCAGGTTTGATGCCATAGGGATGAAACAAAATTTTGGGGAGAAAGGGAAAAAAAAGGATATGCATCAAGGAATTAGACGAATTACCTTCACTCTGATTTCTCTTGCAACTCTTCTTCTTTGGTTTCCTTGTTTTGATCATTCTCAAAGGGTAATACTGTCACTGGAGCCGCAGGCACAGTTTGCCAGCGATCTTTCAGAAGTTTTCTGAACCTTAATACCATTTCCTTCCGAAATTCCAGTTCACGAGTGAAAAGATCAAATATAAAGAAGGAAAGAATGTATTTAAAAGGAACGATAAACAGGATCGTTGCAGACGATAACAAAACTAGTGCGACTTCATTGGTTATCTGGAAAGCATCAATGAAAATTTATATAAAGATGGATACTAGGCAATATCTAAAAGAAAAAATCGTATCTAAACAAAACAAATAAATAAATGTCACATAGTATGGTTCATGAGAAAATTAAATGCCCAATAATGCTGGTTCTACAATGTCATTAAATTGTATGATTAGACAAGGAATTCTATTCACTCCTTTGGACTTTTGTTCTGTCACTTATTTTTGGGAAAAAAATCTCCCATGTCAGAAAGATGTTTAGTATTAAGTAGTAAACATTGCTGCATTCAGATGATGTTCAAGGTGGGCAACTATTTGGCTCATATTTGCAATGTTCAAGTGCTTCTGTGGCACAATGGGTGATTGCCTAATTGGAACCATAAAACAAAATATAAGAAAAGTGTATACAGAAATTGATTGTTGCGTACTTTTTCCTCAAAATCTTGACCTACCAGTTACCAGTTCAGAAATTGTTTAAAGGTTTTTTTAATTAAGTTTTGGAAAGTATAAAATCCTTCAGCTCCTTGGGTCTGACCACTAGCAACAAGTTCTAAAACTCGTGCTTTAGGGTCTTCCACAACTTCTTGAAGGAAAACTCATTGTTGTTCTACCTCTACATATAGTATCTATCATGTACTCCATAATAATTAAAAAAAAAAAAAAGAAAAAAAAAAGAAAGCTTGACTGGAGAGTGATTATGAACTTAATACTAATACGGGCCTCAAGGCCCTCAATATTGATCATTTAACAAAGGCAGGATTTACCTACAAAATTTACCAAGCAATGGGCAGGTTTACGTCAGACGCAAACTTTCATCATTACTAGTTGCTTAGTAGACAAGCCTCTCCACCAGTCTAACTAGTCAGAAGTTTAGATATGTGTATGTTGAGAACTCCCAAATTCTGGTAGTGGTGAAATGAATACTTGTTTTTGTTGCTAAACAAATCTACAGGTAGGAATAAGCCTTCTCTCACTGAGCCCTTAAGAAAAGATTCTTCTTTAATCCTTAATCTGCTCATGATGAATCTATCAGCATAATTTTCATGAAACCTCTGATTTTACATGTGTTCACAATTTAAATTCTCAATTCCCTAATTCACTTATGTTAAAATACCTTATTCACTCGCCAAGTTTAGTGATGTTGAATTGTTGCAAAATTAATAGAATTTTTACTAGAAAAAGGTCTCTTAGTGGCAGAGGCAAAGGATATGTGCCGTTGTACATAAACTCAAAGACTCCCCTTCAGGAGGGAGGTTTGTACACTAAGCTACTGCTGTTATCTTTAAGCTCTCTGGTGCCACCAGAAATGCAAACAAGTACTGTGTTTTCTAAAAAGAGAGCATAAGCAGCAGGTTATCAGTACATAGGAAGTGAATAAGGGAGGGAGAATGGAAAGTATAGAAAGTTCATTACCACAAATATCACTCACCAACCTCTTAGCTAAAAATACAAAGTTGAGCAGATATATTCATATATCAGGAAAAAAAAAAAAAAAAAAAACAAATAAACATTCAGATTTTGCAAAATATGCTACGTCCGATAGTCAATTAATGTAAATTATTTTATACAAAGTTAAATGATTTAGCCTTCATAATTATATCATACTGAAAGATATAACCTTCATAAATATATGTCGTACTGAAAAATATAGCTAAAAAAAAGAACGAAGAAAAACAAACCACAGACACATTTACGGAAAGTGCATTAAGCCATTTTGAATTAGCATCAGATCTAATTTTAGATAGGTACATACTAAATAGAGTTCTAATACATATTACATACCTGAGGCTGACCAGAAAGGATAATAGTACGTATTTTTAGAAGTGTGACATTAACATTTTGAAGAAAGTTCTCCATATCACGCATGGCCTTCTTAAGTGCTATGATCTGCTGAACAGTGTTAGAATGTGGCTGGTCACGAATTGTAACATTCCCAAAGGATCTTCCAAGTCGACCTTGCTCCCTTAGGGCCTTCAATGATAGCATAATCCCAGCTGCTACCATCAATGTTGTAGGAAAAACATATGCTAGCAGATTTCTGACAAGGAGATTGTGGGAGAACTCAATGGAAAAAATCTACAAGCGTACTACAACCGTTGTAACCATTATCATTACTTAAAAAAAATGTTATACCTGAATATGATAGCATATGCAAGTCCAAGAACCGAGATTGTCAAGAATGGATTCTCCCAGTGTCTTAGCTTTTCAAAATTTCTAGCCATAATAGTTAGAGGGAAAACAAGTTCCTGAAAACACATTGAACAACATTACTCTTCTCCACATAAATAAGATCCCATTTTTCTTCTAATAACAAATGTTGAGTAATGAAATATAGTAAAAGATAGTTAAGAAGAAAAAAAATAAGATGAAATATAAGTAACTATTTAGCACACAAGAAAGAAGACTGACCTTAAAAAGGTCAATGTTACTTGGTATCCCTTCCAAGGTAGCAGCATCAATGGTGGCCTGCGTTTTTTCAATAACTTTACTTTTTTCCCTGCATATTCTCGCCGCCCTTTCTGTCAAGGAAGCACCTCCCACGATAATATTTTTGCTCAACACTACTCCCTGCTTTAGAGGTGCATTTCTCCAAAAGGAAATTGAATTATTAGAAGCCCAGGTTGGAGATTTCATCCACTGGCTCAAGTACACACTTCCATCTACATCATATACATGGTCTTCATAAGCCTCATCCAGGGACCTAGACTTCTTACTGTAGTTTCTTACCTTCCTAAATTTTGAAACCAATGGTCCACCCCAATAGTTAAGAGCAAGAGTTTGGGAAACAACATCTCCATATGGAGCATACTGCAAATATGAGAACTGAAGAAGTTTCAAAGGCTCATCCAATAGCTTCCTGATAGACTGAAGAGATTGAAGTCTAGAGATACTATTAACAGCCTCTCTTTTAGCTCTTTCATTTCCCTTATCAGCACCATAAACATGAGAAACTGAATCGTGTTCTTGGGGTCCATATTCACGCACAAACTTGTGAAAAGCAATAACTTCATTTATAGATGCATGCCAAACATCTCGCCTCATTTCACCTCCAAGATCAATAAACTCCAACACCCACGGTTTATATCTAATTTCAGGAAGAAAAATAGAGCGCACATAAACAAAGCAATTTTGTATTATTATGTGTAATGTGAGCTAATAAACAAGTATGGCTAAGCTATAACACTGTGACACAAAAACAATGCAATGCCTCACAATCATACCTTATGTAAAAGATCCAGAATCACTATGCTAATAGGAATTTGAGCAATAGGACAAAAGCTTAATTATTTAAAAAGATTTTCATCAAACACATATCTTGTAAAGAGCTCATTGCATCATTGATAGGATGTACTCTAAAGTTACGGTACCCTAGATATGACAAAAATGTCCTTATTGGTAAAGGTTCTGCTTTCCCAAAAAAAGCTACTTTCCTTCTCTTTCATTTGTTTCCCCTCTTTTCCCTCCAGTTTTGTTCATAATTATCAGCCCCACCTTATTCATCAGGGAGAGGGAGGGGAGAGTCTAAAAGCAAAAGAGAAAGAAGGCAAAAAGGAACAGAAATGAAATAATACAAGTAGTTTTTTTTTTTTTTTTTTTTTTTTTTTTTTTTTTTTTTTTTTTTTTTTTTGCCTTTGAGATGGTATTGACGAATAAAAATATAGGTGTCGGGGCAGAGTTATTGGAGAAAAGTGCAAGAGTTGATATTAATACAACTGGCATATATAAGATCTGGTTGCACACAAATATATCTCTTGTATCTTTACATACAAATGACCATGGCTCATTGTAACACTGGCTAGATTCTCAATAAGATCTATAAACCCACACAGCCATTATCACTTAAATTCTATTCTGGGGTTACACTGTGATGCTCCATAAGTCAGACTGGCCATATGACAATGAAGATAACAGTTTACACTTCACAGCTAAAATGAAGCAGATCATACTCAAAGATCAAATAAAAACTAATATAGAAATAATGCAAAGCTACAGGGTAAAAGAAACATTGAGAAACTTACTTCTTTTCACCAGAAGAAATAGAGACAGCTGAGTCAAAGAGCACCGATCCAAATAAACCAACTTTAGTCTGCTTCACCTCAGCCCCGTGTCCCGTAATATCCAATCTCTCAACTTTTTTGTTCTTAAAAAAGTCAATTGGCTGCCAAACAATTGCAAGCAGCTAATGTTACTTTTGAGTTTTCAAACAATACTGTTATATAGATAGAGGTCTGGGAAACTTTTGTAAAAGGAAACTGATTTTTTGATGAAACATAGACTAAGTTACTAATTTATCATAGATAAAAGCATGAAAGGAAAAAAAAAAAAAAAGAGTAAGGTACTGAAACTCATAAAAATTTAGGCTTTACCTGTAACTTTCTTCTGCATTTAATAAACAGTGATTTAATACATTTTCCCTTGCCCCTTATATTTAGTTCTATAAGACTAGCTCTTCAGGCGAACTACCTAAAAATAAGCCCCATTGCCTTAATTGGTCAAAGAGATGAACTAGTAAAGGGTTTCATTGACAATAAATTCTAACTTTTCTTCATAAACTCACACCTTTCAGTACATTCGTCATATGTTTTCTGTATAACATGTCCCAAACTTAATACTGCTCAATCAAACTAAGGAATTTTTTAAAAAACCAATGTTCCCTTAAATATATTCTTATAGATATATTGCAACAGTTCTATAGAAGGAATACCAAATTGTTTTAAGACTTTTAACAGTAAACTCTAATTTGTGCCAGGTTATGACATCCCTAAAAGTACTGCAAAATGTTCCTACAGAAAACATAGTTACTCAAGTTAAATTACCTCAAAATAGATGGCTCTTTCTGTCAAAGTCAGTTTTCCTGGCCATGCCATGTTGTCCTCCCATTTCAGAATTGGCTGCTTCCTGCTAAAACCCACACACAAGACTTGTTCGGATGGAGTGTGGGGAAGTTGAGGCTTATAGGAAGTCCTGTCTTTGTGTACTCTACAGCAAAAATAAGCACACACATACTTAGTATGAACCATCAGATAACATCAGACTACATGTGATCAAATAGTGAAACTTTATACGAAGTAAGATTTAAAATAATAGAATCTGCATCATCTTAGACAGAAGCCAATCATGAGACAAATCTCCAGCGACATGACAATTCATGAAAAGCCAAAATGAAAAGTAGGGACACTAAAGAAATAGAATTAATAACCAGAAATAAGCCTCAGTCCCACGAGACAGAATATTGAAAATATTGATTAATTACCACAAGGGGAGTTTAGTTGTAAACCATATAGCTAATGATTGGCTGGTAAAGGAAATAGAGACAATGTCATTCATATCATGAAAGGGCTACATGTACATGATAAAGAAACCTGAAAATTCTAAGGTACAGCAGCCTGGTACAGACAAAAAGCGCGAAAAGAACATGTAGTTGTTTTGTAAAGAACATACCGTTCTTTTTTAAAGAACATATATCAGTTTTTTAAAGAACATCCAATTTTATGTTTTTTTTTTTTATATTTAAAGAACATCTGTAATATTAATAAAGAACATGACGATATTACTTGTCAAAAAACAACATGAAGATATTATGTAATGAACATTATTTATATATATCAACCATAATTTTAAGACAAAATTCAATGAACATTTAAAATAAGCAATGAACATTATATCACAAATAAAAGTTCATTACACTAACAATCAAAGAACATGGACATATGTTTCTATTCACTCTTTTTAGGTGCAAATATGTTCTTTTTACTTTAGGTATATGTTCTTTACATTATAATAGTATGTTCTTTTCCCTACAGTTATATGTTCTTTACATTTGTATACTATGTTCTTTTTGCGAAACGGTAGTACGATGCAAGGTACCCACGCCTGTAGGAACCACACACTGAAAGAAACCAAAATAAAGCTCACATTCTGCTATATCTCTTCCTTTTAGAGCAACAATGTCGAAAAGGGTTATTAATTTCCTTTTTGGAGTGATGAGTGCAGGATGAGAAACAGACTCTTATGATGTATAAATGTTTAACTCTTTCCTCAAAATGTCCCGTCAGAGCAACAAACCACATTCAAGAGTTCAAATCAAAGTGCAAAAAAAAAATGCTCACTTAAAAAGCCCATTGATGTAAGAGGACCAAACGCTGAAAGAAATTCCTCCTTTATCACCCGAAAGAGCCTTGTAGATATTATGCACAGTTGCTCGATCAGCTACACCGGAGATAGCAGGTGCAATGCGAACAAAGGCTTCTTCTCTGACAAGCCTTGTCTACACAAGAAAGAAGTCTTCCTTTAGCCAACCGTCCAATCTATAGATACGCATTTGATTAGGAAAAAAAAAATAAGGCATGAAGATTAATATGAAAGCAACTGAACTTGCAAAAACAAGCCATAAAGTGGCCAATCATGCTCTGGACTATATCAACAGGTCAATTATCATGCGGCAGACAAATTAATGGATAAGTGTGAAGATCAAGTTCAAGGGCATTCGGAGATGAGAGAGGGAAAGAGATATAAGTTTAGCTGGTGTTTGTTGATTATTAAGTAATGAATTAGAGTTAATCTCATCATTCAGTGTGTAATGGATACCTTTTGCACTAATTCACGTTTTTTTTTTTTTTTTTTTTTTTTTTAAGAAACTAGTTCACGTTAATTCATTGAATGTATGGAATTAAAAAAATACTAATTTTATCATCCTTGCAGATATTTACGCACTCATCAAATGCATATAGGACTAGTACCCTAGAAGTAAGTAGCATGACAGTAGAAGCAGAAGAAACATGAGAGAGTAGGTAGACTAGGAGTCAATCAAAAAATGAAACCTGTAATGATGCTGCTTCAGAACCATCAGGATATGAATCATTTTCTAGTCTTTGAGGTTCTTCCCAAGCAAGCATAGTAATGAATATCAGCCTCCGGAAGGCAAGCTCCTGATCAAACCAATAATCAAATGCAAACTCACATTATATTCTGATTTTTTTTTTTTTAATGCAATAATGTAGTGTTGACATAAATAATATAATTCCAAGCAATTAGAAATTTCATCCAAGGTTAAATACTCATTGAAACAACCAAAAAATCTCAAAAATGTTAAATTGCCACATCTTCACAAAAGTGTATCTACTAGATTTTTAAGGATTTGAACTAATATATTGAGAAAACAAGTCAACAACTTATTAATCAACATAACTATTCAGATTTTGAAAGATCGGATTGAGCTTAATAACAGATGGTATTGTTTTATGTCATCAAGTAATCAACAGAAGCATTGGCAAAAAATTACAGAGCTATATCAGTCCTTCAAATCACAGGGTAGAGTAACATCAAACAAGAGCAGAGAGAGAGACAGAGAGAGATGAAAACCTAGCCCCACTAACCTGAAGGCAAGGATGAATATCAGAATTATCCCTCGACAAAAACCTAAAGCAGCAATACTCGACCAGATTCCGGGCATCCTTGTGCACAGATTTGGGCACAAGAGCTTCAAATAACTTTTGCATTTTCTTCCCAGTCAATCCATTCATCCTGCGTGATGCATGTCCATGCTTAGCCAATAAAATAAAAAATTACCAATAGGAAATGTCTTAAAGGCTTAAAGCTAACTTGAGAAAATCCTTGATGTACACTTCTTAGGATAAGGACCGCAAGAAATTCAAATTTTTTCTTTTATTTCACATCATAGTTTCCTAAGTTATCTTTGATGTATCTAATACAATTTAAGGGATTGTAACCATGTGAAGGAACTAAATGAAATCTACTTTGTACATTGGTGATGGTAAAAATAAAAAAATATCCCTAGAGATAAACTTAATTAACACCTTAACCTGACTCAAACCAGCTCAATATAGGCTCTAACTTAACTCAAAACCTTGATGAGCTTAATTGAACTCTAATTAGCTTGAGTACTTGATCAAGAAACTTTCAAGTTTTTTTTTTTTTATTTTTAATTTCTTGTTGCTCATTTAATATTTTGGAAAATAAAGGAAACTTTTAATATAAATTATACTACTTCCTCCGTTCCAAATTGGATGACACGTATTCCTTTTTGGGAATTTTCTTTTTAGATGACACGTTTCTATTTTGGGTAAGTTTTTTATGGTAAATTGTCTTTCTCTTCTCCCTCCTCCCTGACCCCCTCTCTCTTCTCTGTCACAGCCACCACCATGGCTCATTTTCTCTCTCCCCTGTCAGTCACCACCACCGTATTCTCAGTCCTCCCTTGCTGCCGACTTTCCCCCCTCATTGCCGGGATTAGACTATTTCCTTCCCGTCTATTTGAAGAAGCAATTTCCTGTGGATGTGGAGAAAGAGATGAAATGTGGGGCAAGATTTGAATCAACGAGCTGAGACTTACGAAAAGCAACTTTTTTCCCCAAATACAAAATCAAAGCAAGTCTCTACCATCACCACCAACATCGATGTCCACAATGAAAAACAAAGTTCATCAAAGATTTTAGCATCAAACATCAAAAATAAACCCACGTCTGTTTTTTTCGAAACTAGAGGAGTAATTTTTTATATTTACTGCTAGCATTCGTCTAGAAAAAGTATACCCACATCAATTTTTGAAAGTTAAGGTTGGATTTGATTTTTAAGGAGGAAGATGATGGGTTTTTGGGTTTAAATGTGGAGTGAATTGGTGTTGGGTTGCTAAGACAAAGATGAGTGAGAATCGAAGGAGAGATGATGGTATCGGGGGGCAACTTGACTGAGGTGATGAAGAGGGAGAGAAAAAGGTGGGTTTGCCGTTTGGAGGAAGCTAAGTAGTTGAAGGTGGAAGTGATGGTGGGGTTTAGGTCAGCTAAAATGGTTGGCCTCATTTGGTAAGGGTGTTTATGTCTTTTGTCACTCTATCTCCTTTCTTAATATCTGTGCCAAATAGCATGTCATCTATTTTGGAACGGAGGAAGTATGTATGTCCAACTTATATTCTCTATTGAAATAATAATTATAAATAGTAGAATAAAAAAAATTGAGTTATACACTTATACTTATACTTACTCTGTTGAGTCTGTTCTTTAATTATTACATGTAGGGGAGTAAGAAATATAAGGAACCCATATAAAAAGGAGAGAGATAGAAAGGAGTAAATAGAGAGACCCATATGATGAAGAGACAGAGAGAGAAATCATATGCAAATAATTAAAACTTGCATAAATAGGAAAACGTTGCAACATTAACCAATAAGAAAGAATATTTTCTTAGGGAGGTAAGACAAAAGAAGCAAGAGCCAAGGGTTTAGATGATAAGAGAAAGTTAAATTTGTAAGGGATGACAGTGCTCTTCTGTCCTCAAGTTAACGAAGCTGACAGCATGCTTAATGGTTTAACAGGTTGAACACTATGCCACTACGACTAAAGTGCAGGGAACCCAAGGGCCTAGGGATATTTTATTCCCAGACTAAAGAATTATTTGTAAATTGTACCCAACCACAGAGTACCCATGAGGCCAAAAAATATACCCTAAAATGCTTAGTTCTACATTATTCCTTCATCAATATATTATGCACATCTTACTGTATAGGATTAGCATAAAATTGACTCCACCGAGTATAGTATTCTTTCTCTCCCCAAATAATGTTCCCATTTTCCTTTCACACATAAATTTAAAAGACCCTTGGTCCCTAGGTGGCGGGGCATTGTTAATTTGAGATGAATAAAACAAAGAATGAAATTTGTTTATTAGTATTAGTTAGGTGAAATAAAGTAGGGGCAATATATTAAGTAGGTCCCAAGGGGAAAATTGAAAGTTTATTTGGACAAGCATATAGAGAGAATTGGAAATTTTATAGGAAACAGAGTGAATAAGATGCAAAGAGTACAAGGTTGAGAGTTATTTACCGACTGAATTGTTCAATTGAAACAACAGCAGCTAAAGAAAGATTTCCATCAAGCATTTCACTCTGAAGAGTCATTTCTCCGATGAGTATATTTTCACCATCATAATGATCAACATCATTGTCGTCATCAAGCTTTCCAGATTTAACATACAGAGAAGTCGCTTCATTTAAGAAGTTCTGGGTTCTTGATAGCAATGTATTCAAACTTTTCTTCACAGTATCTAGAAAGGTCAAAATTAAACATCAGCCACAGCTCAATAACCCAAGCTCATTCCACGAACCATATAATTTATTCAATTTCGATGAATGAAGTGCCTCTTCTATTTGCAGCAAAGAGACCTATTAGTATAGAGGAATAAAGTTTCCCTCTCCCTTACCATGATAAGCTTTCATTTTTCAAAGACGTCCAAAATGCTAGACAAGTATTCCAGAATAATGTCCAAGGAGTTCAGAATTGGGAATACAATATTAGGGGGGAAAAAGGATACAACAAGATAGGTACGCTCCCTTATTATGGCTGCATTCTACGTTAGACAAGCTTTAAGAGAAAAAAGGGAGTATAAAGGACCGAGGAACACAAGCATGTCAAACACAACAATGAGGAATATGATTAAAAATAACCCTTACAAAGCCCCAAATGGACCCATCCAAGTGACTAAGTGAGCAAACTGGGTAAAGAAGAAAAAACAATATTATAAAGGAGGCAAAATAATATACTATATCTCATATATGAAAACCATTAGCTATTTATCCTCTTACTTATCAGACACAAAACTTTAAATATGACCAAAGAGAAAAACTTCAAACGACAATTATCTTTATCCCTATAAACAAATTCGGTGATGCTGCTCAAAACTGGAAGTCTAATATCACCAGCTTGCCACAAAAATGATAAGCACTCAGATAAAACACACAAACAACAGTCTCCTTTTCCCTTCACTTTGATAACATCCACATATTACATAATCATTGGACAAAATAGCTTTATAAGTCTTCAAGTTTGTAAGAGCATTAATATTAAAGTAGCCACGGGTTTCATTCAGATAGAAAGATATATTCAACTTCAAAACCTTAGATTTCCATAACAAATAGAAGATTGGAGATGGTCAGCGGCCTTCTATAATGATTATGACAAAATTAAGAAAATTTAAGCAAGATAAGGGTCAGACTGTCAGAGACCGACACCCCTTGATACTTATTCACGCTAGCGCGCGCACACACACACACACATACAATAGCTCATTTTGTGTGTTAGTCACCTCCTCCAAAAGAGGAAGAGAGAAGCAAAAGTAATTCTATCTATTACCAAATATTCCACATGTGGAGCACTGATTGCCATGGAAGAGAAATCTTTGGCTTTTCAAAAGTAATAAACTTAATTAATGCCTCCACTTCTAATTTATCGTGAGGTAGTATAAGTTTATAGCATATTGGAACAAGGGTAAATTGGAAATTGCCTCTCTATCATTAAGGCAAAAAGATTACGCCAAACTGTCTATCATATTGAAGTGAAAAGCTTAAACACTGTATGCAAAGAAAAAATGAATCCTAAAAAATAAAAAGGAATTTTCTGGAACTCTGCTATGATAATTCCTAAACTAAACCATGTTGGGAAGCCTACATAGAGACATTACTACTCGAGCTAATGTTAATTTGATCAACAATTGCAAATTTCTTATGAAATTCCAAAATCTTCATACTCTCTACATTCCACACTGAGTACCCCATTCAATTTTGTCCTAAGAAAAAGTAATTCATATTTGTAATCCCTGTACATTTCAACATTCATATCATTCTTCACAATTTCATGTTCATGCAGCTCCAATTCTTCTTGCTCAAATTTTGCCCATTTTTACACATTTTCGGAAGAAATCAATATTAAACAGCATCAATCATTCTCTAGTGCATCATATTAATCTACTATGCTACCAATCCACATGAACCCGCATACACATTCACACAAATTGCAATTCTATCAATAAAAAGAATGATCAAACAAGCAATTCCGAACCCAAAATGAGAAAACTAACAACTACTCAATCACAATTCAGAGCAAATCTTAGACCCAGTTCATATTTTCTAATAAAAAACAGGAAAAACCAAATTAATTGAGATAAAAGTTCATATAATTACCGGGGTCGAAATCACTAAGTTTCCACTTGGGATCCCTCCATTGAATCGGGAATTTAAAGGGTAATTTCCGGTCTGTAGAATCATTTGCAGATGATCTGATCTTACAACAGTAAAATCCATGGTGGGTTAGCTTTAATGGCGGAGGTTGCACTGGAATTGCAAGCACTGTGTACTGTTTAAGTGATAATTTCAGTAACATTTCTGTAAAATTGTTTCAAAATTTCAAGGGATTTGAAATGATGATGAAGGTTGAAGTGGAAGACTAAAAATTTGAATTGATTTTGCATTAATTTTGGAGGAGAAAATTTGTATGTGAATTGGGTGCGTGTAGATGAGCAAGATCAATAGGAATTGTCTTTGTTTTTGGGTTTTTTTGAGGCACTGGAAGTGTCGAACGGGACTGTTTCAAAAACGTCATCCACTAATTCGTAGTCATCAGTCTCCACCCCGTGTCGTAATCACCAATTCGGACCCGGTAATAATGCGAGTAATATGCGTGGCGGCCGGAGTTATCATGATCATGGACACATCTGGCTCTAAATAAAAATCTTGTTTTTTCACATTTTCTTTTAGAAAGGTGAATGATTTTGAAAGTTCAATTCCCTTAGTATAAGCTCAAATTTTGTAGAAAATTATACTCCGTAGAAAGAATGTCAAGTTTTCCTAGAATAACTTGAATTTCATAAATTAAAATTGTTTAACTAAACTATGAGACGAGGAGGATGATCGAAGTTTAAATTATTTTAAATAATGTCTTTTCGACAATAGTGGTATATACATATGTGACCACTACATATGTAGTACCCGGGAGGGACTGGAACCTAACCACCCAAAACTGATCCCCGAATCCGGATTAGCCCAAAGGGTGAACCGGGTAGAACACCAAAAAAAAATGTGACCACTACATTTGTGAGTCATTAATCTTACATATGTAGTACACCCACAATCTCCATCGATCCATAGTTTCGGGTCAACGAGAAAGAGAATGTCAAGGTGATACATTACATGTTGTGTACTAGAGGATGTATAGTAAATGGCAATGGCACTCCTAACTTTGCAGCGTGTATTTTGGTTTGCGTCTAGTAAAAAAGGCTCAATTTTAAAGTGTCACATTAAGGGCTAACGCATGCATGTATTGCTTGTCACTTGTCGATCATCAAGGTCGTCTTAACCATTTTTGAGGCCCTGTGCTAATTTAAATATCGGGTCTTCAAATTTCAACATCTTAACTCAGCAATTTTTAACAAGCTCATTCTATCTACTAGAGAGTGAGAGAGATGATTGTCATATTTCACGACAAATGGTATATCCTCGAGGTCTCCATTAAGGGGCGCGCATGGATAGTGTGCAAAGAGATATGATATCGATTCAACATGATTATTTGTGAGATGCTTTTAAGCATGGGTGAGCAATACTCTCAAGTGTCCATAAAGTAGTATCAAAATCTACAATTCAACCAAGAACTAATGCAAACTTTCATCATCTAGCTAAAACATCTAAGGCAACAAGTTAGTCAAAATCGCTAATATAATCAACTCTTAACCATAGAATAAAAATGCAATATCGGTTGCGATTGCGGGATCGATCACGGTGTTGCAGTATCGGAAACGATGTGATGATATGATCGTGGACCGGGTTGTGGTCATCGCGGTAGAAATTCTAAGGATATTTTTAGATATATATATATATATATATTTTTCATTTTTTTTTGAAGGAAAATACATTTTTCTTATATATCATAAAATAATAAATTAAATAATAAGAGATTGAAAAGTAATAATTACAATACTACAGTATTCCGTAACAATTTTCTTTCAAATCAAAAAATTAAAAGTAAAAAAGAGAGGTTGAGTGGTCAAAAAGTCAAATATATAATAAAGTGGAGCATCGTACAACTGTCACAATCTTCTTTAACTATTAACAATTGTCCCATTAACCACATATTTACGTCACTCAACTCTCAACCCTTTTTACTTTCTTCTTCTTTCTCTCTTTATTTCTCTATGATGCGGTTGCTAAGGCTTGCTACACGCCAGCAACAATGGAGTCTGCCACATAACTCTGGCCAATTCACGCCTATAAGCTTTTTTTTCGGGCGTTTCAGTCGTATCAGTAAAAAATACGGGGTTTTTCAAAACTCCATTACAAAACGATAAATCTTGTAACAACAACCTTCAAATCCGTTACATCTTGGCCTCATGCGATATAACAGCCGAGTTTTTAATCCATGCTCTTAACAATTGGCTATCCGCTAATTACCAATCAAAGTCCTCATATAAATATTAAAATGGAATACTTCATATAAGTTTGCAAAAAAAAAAAAAAATATGGCCGGTTTATGAAAAGTGTAACACTTCCTAAATAACCCGAACGCCTCATCGTTAATTTTCCAAAAATCGTGTGAGAAAGCCCCCTAGTTAGAAAAATTGATCACCCCCTCTACTGCTTCAACATTGTTCGCGGCACTATCATCTCATCTTCTTCCCAGAGTCTCTACTCTTCAACAGTCAAGATCTCAAAATTTCCCCCATTTCATCATAAAACTCACTTCAATTCCAACTAAAATACTCAAATTTCCCCCCAAAATTCATCAACAATTTCCAGATTCTGCACATTTGCAGCGAATCAATCTTCATCTTCAATCAATCAAATTGATAATATAAGCAATCATCAATGGGAACAGCGACATTAGCACCAGGATTATCCAGAAAGCTAAAGAAGGTTCTAGAATCTCGAATCGATTCTCCGGAACTTGTCACTTCTCTCTCCACACTCTCCACATTCTACTCCGACAACTCTCCTCAAGCGCGCCGTAACCTCAGATCTACCATTGAGAAGCGCGCTCTTTCTATCAATCACGACTTTCTCAGCGCTTCCGATGCGGCGCAGCAGGTCCATTCTTTGTCAATTTCACTCAATTAGGATTTGTGATGTTGTTTGTATTAGATTTAGGTGATTAATTGTTGTTTTTTTGATTGATTTTTCAGGCATTGGATCAAGTTGAAGAGGAGGTTAATGCACTTGCGGAATGCTGTGATAGGTAATTATAGCATATGTTATTCAATTTTGGCGTGCAAAATGCTATGGTTTTCGATGATGTAACACGGGTTTTATTGGATTTTGTTGTTGAATTAGAATTCTTATGACAATTGGAAATAGTGCATGAAATCGATTCTTGTCATTAGAATGCTAGAATTCTCATTAGAATTGTTATGATTTTTGGAAATGACAATAAACTCTTAGGAAAGTATTTTTGATTCAGTATATGAGAAAGAGTATCTCTCTGTTCCTTGAAGTAGTATACTCTGCAAACATTGTCTTAGAAAGTGCCTCATATAGTTGTATGATAGATGTTTATGTTTTTTTATGATGCTTGGCATGAAGGGATTCAAGAATTCAACCTTGGTGTCATTAACAATGCGACAAGGTTTCCCTAAACCTGTGATTGTAATTTGAAAAGTTATAAAATTTATGCTGCTCTCTCCTTCCTCATAAAAGTCCCATTTCACTCAAAGCCTTGTTAGTGAATACATTTCCCGTTTCATCTATGTTAATTTAATTATTTACTGTTTATCAACCAATCCCCATTATCCTAATTTTTTCTATTCACTTTTAATATACCAAACTCCACTAATTTGTCATTTATGTTTACCTTTAATCAACCAAATCCCTCCGTCTTACTTATTTAAACTTACTACAATTGTGTACAAAAGGCAAATAAGACTTTTAGTTGGGACGGAGCCCACGAAGTTAGAATTTTACGGTGACCACTAAAAGTAGAAGCCAATGTAAGAATGGAAGATTGAAATAGCTATCATACACTGCTTGGCAAGGAAATATTTTAGCTGGTCAAGCAAACCCAATTTCAAATGTTGTGGGGGTGGGGAGAAGATAACATCATAGCATTAAACACAATCTTAAGATGGGACGATGGGTGTTGTATCAATTGTTAATTGTATGACTAAGATGATATTGTAAATTTGTAGTACATAGATCAATTGAACACTTAGAATAATGAGGGATAGCTTAGAAATTGTAAGAGAAGAAGAGGTAAATGTCAAAAAACTTGAGGTGAGGCTAATATTAGTCTAAGCTGGTGAATTTTATAGGCACTACAACCGTGTTATAGATTTTTAATAAAATCTTAAAATAAATCAAATCTCTAACACTAAGGAAGTTGTATACATTTTTGGCTTTATCTTAAACCTTACTCTTAAGAAACAAGTTGAACCATACAATTATGGATGTTTCAAAAGATAGAATACAAGAAAACAGGATTGTTTTGTATGAGGTGTTTGGCTAGAATTTGGCTTATGTGGAACTTATGAAGCTCTTGGCTCTAGTTTTGATGTATTAATGTCAAACCTGGTAGCCTGCTTTAAATTAACTTTTTGAGTGTAGGCATTTAGGCAGAGATAGTGATCTCTATTATCCTACTTCTTCTTTAATAGTGTGTGTTTGAGTTCATTCTTGATGCTTGCTCATGTCTTATTTCTAGTCTCCATCTATTCCCTCTCCTTGTCTTGGCTGATTTATATTACATCTGTTGTTCACTTGTTCTATTAATCTTCTGGTGAAGATTTGTCAAAGTAGGAGTGGGCAAGAAGTGGTTGAATGTGAGTATAGAGTTGAAAGTTGACAAAGAGAAAAATTAGCCAGTTATGTGTAGGATTTTAAATTTATAGCACGCATCTTATGCATATAGATCAAGTAAACCTTCATTTTATCTTGCACTATGGCATATTTCTCTTTAAATATGTTCTAATCATATTTGTATTTCTTGTGTACAATATATCCATGATCTTAAGTACTGTTCTGTGTATTGACAGGATTGCAAAGGCTTTAAACAGCTGTAGTGCTACCACTGGGGATATCATAAGTACCACAGAAAGGCTAAAACAAGACCTTGATGTTACTACTCAGAGACAAGAGATTGTTTCGTGCTTTCTTCGTGACTACCAACTATCTAATGAGGAGGTTTGTGTTCTCTTCATTTACACCCTGTATGTATTAGTTGGTTAGAGAAATAGCTGACAATTGCTTGCATTTCAGATAAATGCACTTAAAGAAGAGGAGTTGAATGAAAATTTCTTCAAGGCTCTTTCTCACGTTCAAGAAATTCATGCCAACTGCAAAATATTGCTCAGGACACACCATCAGGTAACTGCCATCTTTTTGGTCTCACACCATTCCGTCCTGTTCATCATTGAGCTGAAAAGCTCTTGCTGCAGATATGGTTTAGTATCCTGTATTGCTTAATGGTCTTTTGAGGAAAATGTTAGCTCTTTATAAAAATGTTCAGATTCAGATTTGCCACTACAAGTTGGAATAAATTTATATTTCGATGGTACTTGAATTGACAGAATAAAACCAATATTCAGAAAATTATAATGAAAGTTCAAAATATATTTCACTGAAATATCCTATTCCCTATTTAGTAGTTGAGTTCTTTTTCAGAGGCTTTAAGACCTGTTGGTTGATGTAGTTCCATGGAATCCATTTAATTACAAACCTCTCATTGGATATTTTTCTGGATACTGGTGGCTCAACTTTTTCCCCGTCAAGTGAAATTTCTTCTTATGTTGGAATATACTCCCCCATACCAGACAAGTGCCTTGAAATCATCCTACAATGATATAATCAATTTAGGAACACCGTTACTTAATACCTCCATAGAAGCTTCCATTATGCCACGCTAAGAGGGGTCAGGTGTTTTTATTCTTACTTTTGTGATAAGGCTGGTGGTAAGAGATGCTGAAATTGATAGTCATCTTTATTCTGCAATAAGAATGAAGCACAAACAATTTTGTAAGCCGTTTTGATGTATCATAATACAAAGTCAAAGAATAATGAATCCCTTGGCTTCATAGGAAATCATCCACCTTTTTCTTACACACCATAATATTTGTGCCTTCTCTCTCTCTCTCTCACAGAATTTATCCATCTTTCTCTTACACACCCCATCTTTTTACATCATCTGTCTTATTTTGTCCATGTTCTTACACCTCCCTTTCTCTAGACTTTCCTAGAAATAAGAAGTATGTCAGTAGCCTATGAAACAGAGGGAGTATGAGCATACTGCAGAAAGTACAAGAACAAAGGACAAGCTGCCCTTAAACAGTTGAGAATAGATTACATTTAGCACTGGGTTGCTGAATTTCCTCCATTGAGTAACTACAAAGATCCTGCTGACATATCTATATTTTGGTATGCATTAAGGGGGTTAACACATCTTATATATTGATATAGAGGGAATAATGAATAAATGTCATGAAAAAGTTCAAGATAGATAGCATAAATTTAATTTTGAAATGTGTGAAACATATAGTATTGAACAACAATTGGACGTGAGCTGTAATTGTGAACAACATTAATATGAGGTAATTTTATGTATGCAAACTTTATTGTTAAAAGAAGTTTAATGATGGAATTTATGTATGCTTAACAATGAGGCCAATAACGTGATTCCTTTTTCTCAGGATGGATGTAGCGTTTCATTTGAAACTTTACCATAAATAGGAGAAAGAATCCAAAGGTTCATCTGTGTACATAAACTCTTACAGTCTATGATGTGTCTCATCCAGAGTTTTATTGCAGCGTGCAGGGCTGGAATTGATGGATATGATGGCTATGTACCAGGAGGGAGCCTATGAACGTCTCTGCAGGTTAAATTCTTCTTCTATGACATATAACTATGCAATTTACTTGAAATTGTGCTAATATGCTAAAGGTGATTGATTTTTTGTTAGATTTGAGGGAACAGTAAAAGGGA
This sequence comes from Chenopodium quinoa, assembly GCF_001683475.1. Taxonomy (NCBI): domain Eukaryota; kingdom Viridiplantae; phylum Streptophyta; class Magnoliopsida; order Caryophyllales; family Amaranthaceae; genus Chenopodium; species Chenopodium quinoa. The sequence continues at coordinate 506,634 of NW_018744662.1, forward strand.
TCATACACATATATTATTTATAAAGGGGGTCGGGGGTAAGGATTCACCAATTATGCTTGGAATCTGTTTAAACCATGAAAATCTAACCCTTGAATGTTTGAATGGGATAAGCTTTTGATACTCTAACCTGGCTAAAATCAGTATAAACTCCCCAAATTTAGCTGGATCAAACCATTGGTGCACACCCAAAACAGCTATCCCTCTATGATATATCAATCTAATATGGAGCATAAATATGCTTTAATATATATGTTGAAAAATTCAAAAATGGAGAGAATACATTATGATATTTCTCATAAAAGCATAGTATTTAGTGTTCAATGGGCACATATCGAGTACTTGGTAAGTTGGTATTTATGCTGCTATTGTAAGAGGGCAAGGAAAGGAAAGTTTTTATTTGAATCATCAAGCTACATGATCTCAAACGAAGGTGTTTTTCTTTTTTCTTGCCCTTTTACGTGATTCTAGAAAGGCAAGTGCACGATACATGTTTGTTACCTGAACTCTTAATCTGTATAATTTTTAATCTACCTGTGGGTATTTTACCATCTTATGCTCTTCTTCTGAGTAGTTTGCTTATCTCTACTATACAAGCCAACTCTTGAGGAGTTTGATTTTTTCCTAATAAGCCTTAATTGTCCTTTTACTTACCCTAATATATTCGATATTAATACACTATGAGTTGCTGTATATAGTTTTTGACTTGTGAAGACACATCTCTTGCATTAAAATCTTCTATATTATATTCGCTTGGATTTTTTAGATGCCATTGATTAATTTTGATTATACTCTCTCTCTCTCTTTCTCTCTCTCTCCCTCTCTCTCTCTTTTGTATGGTTAAATTCCTCAAGTTGTGCTAGTGTAACTTAGTATATATGCTTATACACCTCTCTTTTCCAGATGGGTTCAGGCTGAGTGTAGGAGATTGGGAGATTCTGATAATCCTGAAGTTAGTGAACTTTTAAGAACAGCAGTCCGATGTCTCAATGAAAGGCCTGTTCTTTTCAAATACTGTGCTGAAGAGGTAATTTGGTCATTGCATGAGCTACAGCTTTTAATATACTTCATTGGTATTTTTAGTTTTAATTAATATCCACTTTTTATAATTTTACAATGTTGATAATTAGAGATATTAATTGTTAAAATTGTGCTTTAGAAAACGTGATGTTAGAAATGTGCCAACGAAAAAAAGTGGAGGAAGTATAAACAAAAATTATTGTTTTGACATGTGATGTCTTCTCATACATATACTATATTCTAGGTAGCAAATATGAGGCACAATGCCTTATTCCGAAGGTTTATTAGTGCTCTTACTCGCGGAGGACCTGGTGGGTTGCCCAGACCTATTGAAGTGCATGCCCATGATCCTTTGCGGTATGTTGGTGATATGTTAGCATGGCTACATCAGGTTCGACACACTCGTCTTTTTGGTATTTACTCTATTTAGTGTTTTTCTGCATTTCTGGCTAGCTTTTATTGTTGCTTAAGGCCTTAAGACATTTTTAGAGGTTTTTTTCTGAAGTGTGTTCCTTTATGTCCCTTCAAAGGCATTAGCTTCTGAAAGAGAACTTGTGCATGCTTTGCTTGATCCGGATGCTGATGTAGATTCTGGGCCAACTGCACGTCAGCTCTCCAAGAATTCCGAAGGTGAAAGTGGAAAAGTTGAATCTGATTTAACCTTTGTCCTTGATCGGATATTTGAAGGAGTTTGCAGGCCGTTTAAAGTTAGAGTTGAACAAGTATTACAGTCTCAACCTAGTCTTATAGTATCATATAAACTTATTAACCAGCTGGAGTTTTATACATACACGGTGAGCTAGTGAGAAGTCTTTTCAAAGCTGTTCTTTTTTCTAATTAATGATATATATTTTTGTACTAATTTTATGTTGCTGCCCTCACAGATATTGGATTTGACAGGGAGTGAAACAGCCCTTTGCCAAACACTCTGGACTTTGAAGGAAGCTGCTCAGAAAACATTTTTTGATATCCTTAAGAGTCGAGGAGAGAAGCTACTTCGATACCCTCCACTTGTTGCTGTGGATCTTTCACCACCGCCTGCTGTAAGAGAAGGAGTTTCTGTTTTACTGGAAATAATTGAGACATATGATAGCATGATGATCCCATCTTCAAAGAAGCCCGCATTTGATCCTGTGATATCTGCTTTATTAGATCCTATTATTCAGGTGAAAGACTTAGTTGCTTATTTTTCATTTTTGAGAAAATATTTAACGTAATGCTAAATCAATATGTTTCATCTCCATTTAATGTAGCTGTCCTTTTTTATAATTGTAGATTGTAATGCTGTTAACTTTGATACTTGCTATTTTCAGTTTATGACTATTGGAGATGTGCAATGACTAGCCAATTGTATTGCCACACTGTTTAAACTTATTTGTACATGGAAATGCCCTGCAATGGGTCTATTTCAGGAGGCTAAATGTTACTGTTAAAAGGGGGAAAAAAAAACACTCTTCTGCTCCTTTCCCATATCACCGTTTCAAATAAGTTTTTGCAATTTTTAATTTTGACTTTGATTAGAGGAAATATATTGAAATCTGAAATCTCATCTTCCCATTTACCTATGCTCTCTCTACCCTATCTCAATGATTTTTTTTCCCGCAGTTATGGTTATTTACGGTGCTAATGGATGGGAAGACATTTTTTTTTTTTTTTTTTGGGAAAGCTTGGTATTTTCATTAAATTTGGAAGGATTGAGATCTTGATGGACTTTTGCTCTTTTGTGATGACTCGTGGACTTTTGGAGTTCTAGAGTCTTTTACTTTTTCTGTACTTGGAACATTTTCACTGTTAAAACTTCAATGTCATTATTCCTTCAATATAATCAGTTCTAGCATCATTCAGGCTACACACCTTCATAATCATCTGAAGTCAAGGGCTGACTATCTCTTCATGTTACTCTGATCAGATTATTTTCTTAGAATTATCTTATGCCATCATCAGTATATGAGATATTAATGTACAATTTATCCAAAACTTTAGCTAAAATCTAGTTAGGGTAACAGCGCAGAAAAGGTTTTAGCTGTCAAAATCCAGGAGTTATCCCTACCTAGATTTATTGAGATTTTTTTGTCTATAATAGCCTCCTAATGGGTTTATATACCATTATTCAGTCCATTAAGTTCTGATGTACCCTGCATGCGAACTTAGTAGCTTCAGTAATTAGTAGGGAAAGTCAATGTACATCTAATGTTAAATAGGATAAAAACAAAGCAGCTGGAGAGAAGCTTATTTGTCTTGCAGTTTATGTACTTCTTGTTTATTTGGTTTGATAGCTTGTTCTTTGTTTGGTTCAATAATATCCTAGCGAGTTTTCCAGGCCATTTAGATTGAAGCTTCTTGAGGATAAGCTTTTACTTGTTCAGTTTACCAACATCATGAGGCTGATGTGGGATCCAGTCAAGGACCTACTTGCCTATTATGACCCTGATTGACGACATTGCTGAAACAAGTAAAAGATGCGCTATCAAAATCATAGAGGGGGTAGCAATAGAATGCAACTCGCCAATATTTTGTCCTTTTGCATTGTCCACATGGAGAAATTTAAGTCAAAACATGAGTGCTTATCAGATTTGAGAAACTAAATAGTGTTCCCCTTTATTGTAGATGTGTGAACAAGCAGCAGAGGCACACAAATCCAAAGGAGGTGTTCACTCATCGAGGAGGAGCAGAATAAGCTCAGACTCCAATCAGCTTAACAAATCATCAGTTGATGCAATACTGAGTAATAACAGTACCCTTTCAGCCACTCAGGTATAGAATTGCTTATGTCTTGATCTTTCTTTTTCTCAAAATCCTCTTTTAGTATCTACTAGTTGCAGAGATTTTGCCCCTGCTTATCCTTTTTTCTGTATCTTCCTAGAACTTGCAGCCTGTTTGACTTTTATGGGTAATTGGAATAGAAAGTAAGGGGAATTTATCTTCCTGTTTGGAAGATATTATGTTGCACTGAAATGGATAGGAACACAGTTACGATACAATAAGGACACAAGAAAATGCAATCCCAAAAATTATATAACTTTAATTAAATTGATATCTATATCAAAAACACCTATATGTCCTATTAATTTCCATGTTAAATCCTTTCCTGAAAAAAATAAAAAATAAAATAAAAAAAATCCTTGTTACATTGTTACTACCAAGAATTAATTCGTAGTAAATAACAATGATCTCCTGGAGTATTATACAAGTGTCACATGTCCTAAGATGTCTTATAAATGCCTTTAAAATTATAATAAACAGACATGCCTTGACGTTAGAGCTGTCCTGAAAGGCAGGGAGCAATGAAGTCTGGCCGGTTTTTGTGCAACATTACTTTTGTGTTCATGTTGTTTTGTGCATGTACTTGCAGAGTTCCGAGACACCTTCTAAGATCTTCCTCATCAACTGCTTATGCACCATCCAACAGCCACTAATTGGGCATGAAGCTGCAGCCAAATATGCTAAGAGCATCGGTGATATGATAGAAAATCACATGCGTATTCTGGTCAATAAAGAAGTTGAGACCATTCTAAGAAGATGTAATCTACTGAACAAGATGGCCAACTTTAGGAAAACATTCAATGAGGATAGTGAAGAGGCTACCGCTGGTCCATTGGCAGAAATGGAGGAAACTTCTCCAGCTTCATTATCGGAAAGTCTCAACATATTCTTTGGTCTCATCCTGGGCACTGAAAATTCTCTACCAGAATTTGAGCAATTGCAGGTGCCAAAACTACGGTCAGAAGCTTGTATCCAATTGGCAAAGTCCCTTGCTGATGCTTACGAGCTTGTGCACAATGCAATAATGGATCCCAAGAATTCATACCCTGATCCAAAATCACTAGCTAGACATCCCCCAAACCAGATTAGGACCATTTTGGGTATTTAATTTGCTTTGGCTTTATGCAATTATATTAGATAAAGCGGTGATCTGTAACTCAGAGAATAATTTGAACAATGGTGAGTAATGGTTGAATGCAAGAATGGTTTGGTTGATAGCTCGATATGGTGATTGACTTCGTAAAGATGCAATTTCGTTGTGGTGGTTTTTGCATAATAATCCATTTATATTGGAGTGTATATGATTTCCATGAAATCGGTTGGTGTTGGACATATGAAGTACTCTATTAGTTAGGGACTAGCCTAGTGCTGCTGTGCGTGTGATAAACTTGTCATCACCATGTTAAAGCTTTCAACAATTCCTGCAAATCAGCCGCTGAAGAGATCTTGACAGGCTAGAGTTGTGCCACAACCTGGTTGTGGACTCTATTGCTTTGTTGCCTCGAGGTTACTCGCCTAGTTGCCACACTTTCTGCCTTGCATTATTTTCTTGCTTGTACCCACCTAGAGTAATTTACAAGTTCACCATTAAACCAAAATGAAAAGTTTGGCATTGATGATTTAGCCTTAGTAGATCATCAATTATTACATTAAAGAATTTAAGGTGGCTGAGTTGTATTTTTGTTAAATTTTATGTATTCTATATTTGATGGTGAATTATAAACTACGGAGTATAAAAATAAAAGAGATAGTGGATTACTTGTTTATGTAAAAGTGATAGATACACAAATTGAGACATTTAAATTATTTTTTTGTCATTCTTAAAAAAAAAAGTTTTTTTTTTTTTTTTTGTCAAATTCGAACTCAATTGGGTTCCTGTAACCCTAAAATGATCTGAAAACTTTTAATGAAACATTTTAGGCACATAAAATCGAGAATTAAAAAAATTAACCCCGTTAACTACTACATAACAACTAGGTAACCATATGGTTACTATTGTACTAAAAGATTACAATGTGTAACTTTCCAAAATAAAGGGCACAACTTGGAAAATTCAATTGTATAGGGTAACAAAATCGTAAAATTTAAGTATAAAATCAAGGATTTATGCGTTATCGCTGCAGGTAGGTGAACTCATTATCAATTATTTTAAGACTTTATTAAAATAAAAAATTGAAAATAATTAGGTAGCTGATGTGTATATTATACGAAGCACTCCGTATATAGTTATGGGAATTGGGATATGAGATGTTTCCCGAGAAAATTCAAGTTTATCTCCTACACTCGATAAGTGGATAGGGGTGATTGTGTGAAATCACCCACTAAATGAGTGAGAAATTCAGAATTAAAAGGTGACCGATTGTAAGTTGTAACTCTTTCGTCTCTTGAGTCTTGACTGCCTTAGTTAACCTTGACTTGTAAGTTTTAACCAGGTGAGATCCCACCTTTCACCACCTCTGGTAGATTATGTTATACTACTAAGCAATAAAACAGAAATTACTTATCTCTTGATGCGTGAACCAAAGTGACAATAGCCGCGTCATGGAAAACCACTGACCTAAAAGACGATTCCGCGCTACCTCCCGGTGCAGTAGACTAGAAGCGGTCGCCCTCCAGGATAAGCACGGCGCCGGAGTTTATGTGCACTCACAAACCCGACTGGAACTCAGAATACTTGCCCAGAAAACATAACAGAAGAAGCTCGTGTTTAGATAATTTTAGAGAGGAGAAATAACTGAATGTGTTGTGTATTTTTGACTGGAAAAAGCAACGAGTATATATAGGCAGAAGAAGGGAGACATGAAACGTAAAACGAGGTACGAATCTGGCTAAGAAAACGACCAGATTCATTCAACCAGTCAACAACGTAAGCAAGAAACAAGGAATTAATTAATCAGCTATAATCAAGGGATTAATGACTGACTTAATTCCGTAATCCCAACAGTCAGAAAAGAATATTCCCAACAGACAGAAAAGAATATTCCCAACAGACATAAAAAGAATATTTTGTTTAACAAGGAAAAAGAAATAAAATTCCTCCAAAAAGATAACAAGGACCCACGCCCGCGCATCGCATTCCCCAAGACCTAAGTTCCGAGCCCGGCTCGACGCGCGCGCATGTGTGTGTGGAGTAACACTTAACTCCCACTCACTCAACTAAGTAGTGTTAAGACACTACAATATAAAAACAAGGAAAAACCTTTCCCCCAACCAACGTGGGATTTTCCCCGTTCATTTGTTTTTCTCTCTCTTGTTTTCCCCATCCCTCTTATTTTATATCAACAACTTCCAACAGATTATTACCCGTCGACTGCGATTTTGGAGTCGGATATGCTTGGTGAAGTAGTTGCCACCATGTAGAAGGAGCCGGCGACTTGCAACGTCTGTGGCAGAATTCGAAAGCATCTGATAAACATGGTATGAGTTCAAAAACATAGTCAATTACATGTCTTTTTTGAATTGCCTCGACCCAAAATGCATTTCTTGGTGTTGTGAAATTAAATTGGGTGAATTTTGTATATTTATTTTTCAAATTAATATGAATGGATGATAATGTTCTTAATTGTTTTTTATTTTTTTATAATCAAATCCGACCAATAATGTTATGAACTTGTGATTAGTTTGTTGGTATTAAGGAGTAATGAATTAGTTTAGTTAATTTATTTGTCGGTAATCAGAGAATGTATATAGGTAGTGGTCTAGCAGTTGTTTGTAGATAGATGAAGGATTGTGTTTTTTGTTCTATGATTGAGTATTGGAGGGTCGTGAAGGAAATTCCAAATGTTGGTTAGCAATGATGTTTGAAGTCATTGTTTTCAAAAATGTCTATCTGAAAGAGGCTCCCCTTGCATATGGTTTGGGGGGTTCATAGCGCGCTAGTGAAGTCGTGTCTCATTCTATTTCAGGAGGATAAACCGACTGTACCCTTTCGTATGGGTTATGAGTCACATGAAAATGTCACTCCAGTTATGGTAAAGAGCCAAGAATCCCACTTGACTGATCTTACTTTGGGTCATTGGGATTGCTTTTATTGTGAGCATCAAACTTTGCTCATAAGTTTATCTCAATTAGATTAGACCATAGGTTTTCTTTCCTTTTATTGCTCCCTTCCTTTGCCAAGTTCTACTAGTGTCTACTGGGTCCTTTTCAAGTTTTCTACCCTAATCTCTACACTTTCTGTTATTCTGCTACAACAATACAACCAACATATGTTATGGGTTCATGTTGTTGCATAGCACAAGTATGGTTTGTGTTGACAGGTTTATATGAGCTAGTAATTATAGTGTGTGTGCTTTGTATTTCACTTTCTTTTAATCAGTTTAGGTTGTAATAATGTTTTTCGTTCAATGATCTATTTGTCCAAAAAACAGAGAATACCTTAAGCAAATTCAGATGGTTGCCCCTTTAGATGGTAGACCGATTTCAGGGTTTATAGTGTGTGCTTTGTATATCACTTTCTTTTACTCAGTTTAGGTTATAATAATGTTTTCGTTCAATGAACACTTTGTCCAAAAAAATAAAATAAAAGAGAATACCTTAAACAAATTCAGATGGTCAACTGATTTCAGGGTTTAATTTTAATGACTCCAAGCAATTCGCCATTCATCCATGGAAAAACGCAAAAAATTATTTATGAGCAAGAAATTTCCACTTTTCCAAAGCTAGGATTCACTAGTTTTCTCTTTCCTTAGCTGCCAGTGGTTTCTTGAAAGAAAAAATATACAATAACCTGCTACTACTGACCATGGTTACTGAACATTATGTAACGCCGAACACAGACGATATCTACCTTTTTGCTTACTTTTGCTTTCTTACAATTTTTTATTCAGCTGACACATTTTCACATGGTTTGGGTAAATTCAAGTTGATTTCTGAGATAAATCATGTGAATAAATCTCCTCTCACAATTTATTCATTTTCTTTTATTTTTTAAATGATAAAAGTAAAATAATAAAGTGGCACAAATTTCAACACATAAATTTGTGAGAGGAGATAAATTAGATTGTCAATCTCTGAGATCAATTGGGGCTCCCTCGTTTTATTTACAAACTTGCCATCAAATTTACTTGGTTATTTTATCCGCTAGATAAATTGGGGCTACCTCGATGTTTCCCATCTTAGTTTTTTAATTGTCTGTGCTTTGTCTATAGGTGCTTCCTAATTTTTATTAGTTCACAACAACAATCAACTCCGTTGGTATAATGAACGAACATGTGCTGCTTCAACAGGCAATTTTCTCTCTCCAGTCAGCCTCTGCATCGTCTTCCTCTACCACCTCGAGGGTACATATGTTCTACCTTTATTCTCCAACTTTGAGTAGAATGGATTTAAATTGTATTTTTTCAATTTCTTGTTAGGCAATGGTGTAATTAATAGAAATTTGATGTGCATGTGGAACTTTTTATAGGGAAACTCACTTGTGGTATGTTATTCCTAATGAAATAAAGAGCACATCACTCTTGAAGCAGTATCAGGATATCCTTTCCCCTTTTGAGAAAAAAAGTGTTCTTAGCTTCCAGGAAGACGAGGTCAGGAAGAAAGCCCTCTTAGCTCGTGTTCTGGTTCGCACTACTATTTCTAGATGTCAGTATCCATCTCTATTTGATTTGGATTTTTTTTATTGTTTTGTGTAAATTTACTTGGTGGCTATTTCAGCTTTCATTGATTGGGAGACCTTTTAGCTTGCAATGTCTTTTACAAATATTTTGTTTATCATTCTAATTTTTGTTAACGGAATAATAACTTTTGGTCTATGTAGCCGACCCCACTTATGAGATTAAGGGTTTGATTGATTCTATTTTTTGTTAGGTTAATAGGGCATCTTTAAGCAACCAAATTTCATCAATATAGGATATTGAGTTTTTTTGTTTTTTTTTATGTTCGGTAGCAAACTGATAAATGTACAGACTTTCATGCTTGATTAATATACACTTAATGCTTCATTGGGATACTGAGTTGTGTTGATGTGCTACATGTGTGTGTGTCTCTTTCAAGTTCTAGAACTAGAGTAGCTGATTGACTCTTTAATTTGAGCATGTCTATGGAGGCTTCTAGAGCGCATTGCTTTCATTTGATGCTATTTTAGCCTATGGAAATTATGGATACTATGATAAGCTCCATATTTTTAACCACAATAAAAAAGGGTTTTAGGTTTGTGCTCTTGACCTTTCAACTTAGGACTCTTTAGTATTGCAAGCGGTGGACTTCATAATTCTTATGTCACCCGTTTGTTTATAATAAAAATGATATCCAATAATGAGTTACTGATTTTCTGATTGCATTTCATGGTAGATCAAACAAATTCTTTTGTTGACCCGAGATCTTTGAAGTTTAAGAAAAACTCCTATGGAAAACCCGAGGTCATTGTCGTCTTTCCTTATTTAACTATTGTTTTCATTACTCTGGTTTGTCATATGCCTATCTTCTCTTATTATGGTTGCTCTACATTTTGCAGGTAGATTGGCAAGATGTACCTGATATGAATTGGCCACCGTTGCATTTTAATTTGTCGCACTCCTCATCCTTGATTGCCTGTGGAATTACAACCTATTCTCCTGTGAGACATACTTTTTCTGCCTTTTAGCTTATGAAAACTGCTTACTTGATGCGGACTTTTGATTTGATTCTCTATGCCATGTAGATTGGAATTGATGTTGAAGATAAGAATAGAACAACAAAAAATGATGTCATTTCATTTGCTAGTCGCTTCTTCTCTCCCTGTGAAGTTGATCACTTGGCCAATATTTCAGAACTGGAATTACAACGCCAGGAATTTATAAAATTATGGACACTCAAGGTAATGACTTATGGTTTAAATAATAAAACTTCATGCACAAGCTTGACATGCGTGGGAAAAACTGTTCATTTTGTTGAAAATGTCAGGCAACAAGAAATACAGTTTTATAATTGTAAAACTGTTGTACTTTTCCTCAATTTTACCTTTTAAGGTTGTGAAGTATTTAAGGGTTCCTGAAAAGTGTTTGATATGTCCATTTCTTGTCATTAACCAAGGCATGTGAAGGTTGAATTGGTAAATGTCTGCAATGTTAAGGGGAAGAATGAAAATGCATTAAATAAATTACACTCACTCTATTGATGAAGACAGGACTGACAGGCCATAAGCTCTTAAATTTCATGAATTGGGCCTTTCTATTCAGTATATTTTTTTGGCTTTGAATTGTAGTTGACAGTTAACATATCTGATGCTCTGATCTCACCTTTCACGTGTAATTTAAACTTTCAGGAAGCTTATGTAAAAGCATTAGGAAGGGGCTTTTCGGCTACTCCATTTTAGACCTTCAGGATTCACTTCAAAGCTTCTTCAAAAAATTTGTAATATTTCAGAAACTGCTGCTCTTAAGGTATTTCTTTGGATGTTCTCTGTCCTTTTTAATGAAGTTGATGCCCTTTCAAATAGATCTTGTAGCTAGATTATTATATGACTTGAAAATGAAAGTTTGTGGCTTACTAAGATCTCACATGATTTTAAATTATTTAGTATATCTGTATAATTATCTGATCAAAGTTTTGTAGTTATATTGATCACCAAATGATCTTACAAAAAGCAGAAATTGGATAGAAGAAAAGTAGGTCGGCAAATAAGGGGTCGGTAAACTATATATCACTTGTCAGAAAGTACCTAGCTAGGAAAAGAAAGTTATAAATGTATTAAACCAATGTCCGTTAAACAGTTAAACTTAAGCTAAATGTAAACCTTTTAAATTTGACTTGGGCTTCATTGCCTAAGAGGGGATGAGAGGAGATACAGATAGTCACCGTGGAAATTGGTAACGTAACATCGTTTTCGTAGTTTGCCAAAAGTTAGAGCTGAGGACTGGAGCAGAATTCATGTGTTCCGGGTTGGTCTAGATTAGTTGGTCTGATGTTCAAGTAGGCTGGATATTCAGCTGCCCTTTCTGACAATTTGTGATTCTGATTTTCTACCTTTTCATTTTTATTCTTTTTACAAAGAATCTTCAATTGGGAGACTAATATCTTAGAATGAAGTAGTATATTAATATGCTGTTAGGTCATGTTTTGCGATGTCCTTTTCTAACTTGATTTTGGTTTTTTGGGGGATCTGGGTAGATATTAGATGCCTTTTCATTATATGTGTGCTACAAAAAAAAAAAAAAAAAATGCTACCAATTCTATGATGTTATCAATATATTGCTGATTTTTTGAAACTAAAATTGTAACATGTTTGGTAACTTCCACCTCATGGTGATGCCAGGAATCTGATATTGCTGTTGAATCATCTCAGTTTAAAACTGGGGAATGGCAGTTGGCCCTTCTTGACTTGGATGATACTCATTATGTTGCTATTTGCACACAGAATGATAAATTCAGTAAAGGTATGGTTTAGTTTTATCAAATTAACGGTTTCAAAACATGGATATGGGATATCACTTGTTGATTTGGTCCACTTGTGCAGAAAACACATCACCTATGGCTTTGAGAGTGTGGAAAACGATTCCTTTTTCGGAAGATATGTGCATTTCTGGGACTCGTTCTGTTATCACAGTTGGTGGGCTTGTCAAGCAGCTCTGATTGTTCAATTAGCATATATTTCTGATGATAAGTGCAAATATGATGAAATTAGTTACATAACTAAACAGTGAACACAATAAGAGAGGTAAATCGAGAATAAAGAAAGGGATTGTTGATAGTACATAATAACATTGGATCTGACTATTGGGTAGAAGCTAAAACCAACTAATTCTGGGTGTTCAAGAGGCTCTTACTTTGTACTTCGTTTTATTTTTTTCATTTTATTTGTATAACCCTCCAACATTATGCAGGAAATCTAGCCGAAACGAGTATAAAACTGCCCCATTTGTTCAAATATTAATGAAGAGGCCAATTCAATTTTCTCTCTGTTTATGTGTGTTGGTGTATACGAAGTATATAGAATGTTAAAGTGCTAATAGCTCAGCCGGTGAAGCCTTGGGGGTACCGCACAAGCAAGCATAATAGAACACAGAGACCAAATCCTTAGAACTTTTCATTGTTCTTGTATGAAACGGAGTTATATACAGGTTTTTTTTTTTTTTTTTTGAAGCAAGAGTTATATACAGGTTGAGTACATGTGTAATGCGAGTAATCTTTTTTTTTTTTAGTAATCTTAATCAGCATATACCAAGTCATTTCTGTGACGCGGCAAAATAGATTTACAAACTAAATCAAATAGATTAAGTGGCGCTGCTCCTTATCTTAATACCAACAAAGTATGCTATTTGTATTTGTTGGTATTAATGTAGGATTATTTTGATATTATGGTAATACCGTCTAATCACAATTTTATCCCAACAAATATTACTAGAGTTATTGATGACTTGAGTTATTAGAAGCAGATAATTTTCCGATTTAATGTATAATAACCAAAAAGTAAAATATTTAATAAACTTATTTATGAAAATTACGAGTTTTTTTAGTCGAAAAATCTGTTTTAATAATTTGTTTACCAAATACTCAAAATTGCTTTTCCATAACCATCAAATCTCTAATAAGTTTTTTTTTTTTACTTGAAAGATGACTTCAATAAGTAAGTGTTAAATTGTATAATCACAATTGCTTAACTTCATTGAACACGGCCATGGCCCTTAAATAATACAATGTTTCCCTAACTTGATAGAATTAGGAAATATCCCAAAAGATAACCAATATATTCTAGGCATAAAATATAGCAACTAAATAATATCATATATTTCCTAAAATATATCCATAATACCCCCCCTCAAGTTGGAGCATGGGGATTATAAATGCCCAACTTGGAAAGAAGATGATCAAATTGAGCCTTCCCAAGTGCTTTGTGAAAACATCCGCTAATTGTTCCTTAGTAGAAACATAAGAAGGTGCAATCAAGCCCTCTGTAATTGCATCACGAACAATATGACAATCAATCTCAATGTGTTTCGTCCGTTCATGAAAAACAAGATTCTTGGCTATATATAGGGCAGATTGATTATCACAAAACAATTTAATCGCCTTAGGGTGTTCGATCCCCATACTCAAAAGTAAGGCCTTTAACCATTTCAACTCATTTGTAGTCAATGCCATGGGTCGATACTCAGCCTCAGATGAAGAAGTAGACACTGTAGGTTGTTTCTTGGTCTTCCAAGAAATTGGGGACTTACCAAGAAACACAAGTCAACCTGTTAACGAACGACGAGTAAGAGGACACGCCGCCCAATCTGAATCACACCAACCCTGCAGAGTTAAGTCAGTATCTGCACTCAACAAAATACCCTGTTCTAGGGTACCCTTTAAATAACGAACCACCCTGAGAGCTGCTTCCCAATGCTCAATCCGAGGTTCTTGCACAAACTGTGACAGAATATGAATCGAATATGCCAAGTCTGGTCTAGTTACCGAGAGATAAATCAACCTCCCTACAAGTCTGCGATAAGACTCAGGGTTTGCAAGCAACTCACCATTAGCCAGGCTTAGCTTATGGTTTTGCTCAATCGGAGAACCACTTGGCTTTGCTCCTAATAAACCTGGTTCAGAAATAATATCCAAGGTGTATTTTCGTTGACACAAAAACAAACCTGATTTACTACGAGCAACTTCAATGCCCAAAAAATATTTCAAAGGACCAAGATCTTTCATCTTGAAACAATCACTAAGATAAGCCTTGAACACATTCAACGCAGCGGAATCATTCCCAGAAATAATAAGATCATCAACATAAACTAAGACATTAATCTGAACATTGCCTTTAGTATATGTGAAAAGAGAATAATCAGAGTAAGATCGAAGGAAACCATACCCTTTCAGAGCCGTGGTGAGTTTTGCAAACCAGCACCTCGGAGCCTGTTTCAGCCCATACAAAGATTTTCGCAAGTGACACACCAAGCTCGGATCGGAGCTTTCAAAACCGGGAGGTAGCTTCATGTACACCTCCTCCTCCAGATCTCCATGTAGAAATGCATTATGAACATCCATCTGCTGAATTTCCCAATTTTTAGACGTTGCTATGGCAAGGAAAGTACGAACGGTAGTCATTTTTGCCACCGGAGCAAACGTCTCACCATAATCGATACCTTCTTGTTGATGATTACCAAAGACAACCAAACGAGACTTGAGACGTTCAATATCACCATTAGACAAAAATTTTGTCTTTTACACCATTAGAATTAGGAAATATCCCAAAAGATATCCAATATATTCTAGGCATAAAATATAGCAACTAAATAATATCATATATTTCCTAAAATATATCCATAATAGTAAGCTAAAAGCTCTTTAAAAAGCTATTTACCAAACAAAACTCTTGGATTTCAAAACTAGCTCCATCTTATCTTTTGGGTGGATCAGTCGAGTTATTTTTTATTTATTTATTTTTTTTTTTTTTTGAGAAAAAGGTCGAGTTAATTTTACAAGTTTAGTTCCTCGTATGAAGAAAAAAAAAAAGCATTCCTTGGCAATTTAGCTATCACAAATTCACAAGTCAATTTTGTCAGATTACAAAAAGAAAGTTTTGGAGGGACACCATTCCATATCTCCAATATGGCCTTATCTTCTTCAGTATCTCTCCCCAAATCTTTGCCTGCAAATAAATCAATCAGAAAACTCCCAATTCATCAACCATCTTCAAACATTCAATTTCCAATCTTTCAAAACCTCTCAAACAATCCTCTCACTGACCAATGCAGCAGAAGAAGAAGTAGCAGCAGTACTAAAACTAAAGTTTCCTTCTTTCCTGCCTTCTTTACCAAAGGTAAAAATGCTGAAGATCTTAAAATGGAGCTTCTTGAGGCCATTAAACCCCTTGATAGAGGAGCTGATGCCACCCCTGAAGATCAACAGAGTATTGATCAGGTTGGAATTTCCTCAATTCCCCCTTTTTTTCTGTTTTTTTTTTGTTGGGATTTTTAATTATAAAGTTGGGGTTTATGATGATTTTGTAATTTGGGTGTTTTAGTGATGCTACTATATTTATGAGTATAGTAATATAGTTACATCCATAGCTAACTCTCTCCAATGTAGACGGAATTTGATTCAAGGTCTTTTGGAAGACTTAAACGAACTAAGCTAGTTGACATCTTTCGTGTTGGCCGTGTACCCATGAGTAATATATTTGACATTATGAAATGTTTTTATTGAGGATTAAGTCCCAACAAAAGAAATGTGGAATAATTCTTACCTTAAATTATGTGGTGCAAATATACATGCCTTCATGTTGTTGTGCTTAGTATAATAGTGAAATGTTAAGTTCATAGGAGCCAATTTTGGTGAGAAAAAGTAGAAAGCTATATTGTCTTAAGTTTATTGATTGCATATTTGACTCCTCAAAATGCTATAATAGTATAATTGTGCAGTATTATAGTGTGTAGTCTACTAAAGAGTCTGGTTCAAGATAGCTGCCAAAAATAGCTCTTTTCTGTAATTGGGTCTAATTTTGGTTCTTAATTGTGGTGTTCATAAGCTTACTCGCAAGCTCGAAGCAGCGAATCCAACGAAAGAACCACTGAAGTCTGATTTACTGAATGGGAAATGGGAGCTCATTTACACTACCTCGCAAGGAATCTTACAAACTAAGGTTGTGTTATAATCTATTGAACTTCAAATGCTGAACTACATATTACTACCAATGTAATGATGGTTTATCATCTTTCCACATTAGTTGCTTGTTTTATTGTCTGCCCATTTTTTTTTTTTTTTTTTTTTATTTTTTATTCAGAAGGAATGTTGCTCTAATTATCATTTATTAGATATTGTAGTAATAAAAATGTAGACAATTATGCACTTGTGCTTTCAAGGATTGTTCTAGTTTGCGTTCTACTCTTTTTATTTTTTCCTGACGTTTGATTTATATGTTCAAAAGTTTGAATCTTAGGGGATACTATTTTTGTATTAGTTTTCTGAGCGATTCTTGAGCATGTATTTTCATGTACTTCTGCATATGGAGGAAATAGGGAGACAGAGCAGTAGGCTAAATGCAATAGCATATTTAGTTCATATGTTTGTTATTTGTTGTTCACTGAAGTTTGATTTTCAGAAATAGAACAGCAGTTCAAACTTTCCAATTTAATTATTACAGAAAATATGAGAGACTTAACTTAGTGACGACATTGCCTATGCTACCTTAGAGTATAGGATTATCAGTTGCAATTTAAGATAAAAACCATATTCTATGAGTTGATCAAGCCAATCTCCGTGCACTGAACATGTAATCAAATAGTAAATACATAGTTTATGAAGGGGAACTAGTACTTTTTAAAAAGCTGAGCATATTGTAAGTTGACTTGGGTTTTTTTTTTTAGTTCCTACTTCCTAGTCCTCAAATTGAACTAGATGTTCTCGCTTAAAGTCATGATTTAAGCTTCTTCTATTCCTGAATGCAGTTCTGTAATCAGCTCACCTTTTTTTTTTTTTTTTTTTTTTATTTTGACAGAGACCTAAATTCTTAAGATCAAAAGTGAACTATCAAGCAATCAATGCAGATACACTTCGGGCCCAGAATATGGAAAGTTGGCCATTTTTTAACCAGGTAACACTGATTGCCTTTGTTTTTATCTTGCTCAAAGAAGTTATAATGATTAAATGATTGTATAGTCCGTATTATTTTGTTTGAACTTTTCCTGCTATACTTCTACTTATTGCAATTCACAAGGGATTAAGGATTGTTGAGCTAGGCTATTTATTTTTGGTAATATTTAAGAAAGGTTCCAATATATATACACATTGCTTAGGTTTAAAAAGCTGCTTTCTCAAGTTAAGAAACTGTCCTATATTTTTAAAACTGTCCTTTTTAAGTATGGTGAGGAAGCTGTCAGGTTTGTATTAGTTTTTCCTCACTTCAATCATAGCTCAGTTTATATATTAATTTTAGACTCTTATGTAGCAGTTAAGATAATGTTTTCGAATCACTCATAATCTTATATGTAATTTGGAGTTTGGACTGCAGTGCTAAGAAGCTAATTTATCCTGAAACATTTATTTCTTGCTTACTGGTCCCAAAACTCATTGGCCTTTAATCTTAATTACCGAGTGATTCTCATTAAATGTTGTTTGGTGTCAACAAATTTACAGTACGTTGTAGTATATGCTTCTATCCCTGCACAACAGATAAATATACATTAATCATAGATGGTTTTAATTACTCTTACTAACGTGCTCATCTGGATGTTTTCCAGGTCACAGCAGATCTCACTCCGGTCAATTCAAGAAAAGTAGCTGTGAAATTTGATTATTTCAAAATAGGAGGGCTGGTAATTCCTTTAATAGACCAATATTTTTCATATTATATTTAGTTGGTTTTTTGTAAAGTTTGTACAGAGGAACAAGCAAATCAAATTTGTGAATATATTATTCAAGGCACATATATTTTCTACTTCCTATAATTTACTACAAAAAGGGGGATTGCATAAGCACTTGCCTAGTTCTTTTTGCACATATTTTTAATCAATGATACCTTAGACATCCATGATCAAAGAGACAAGATCAGTTATAGAATTATAATATAATGGTCGGTCTTATGATTGATATAATTTGCATCTTCTCTGAGTGCTTTTCTGTTCCTTCTTGGAGATGGCTAGTTTGAACTATTGCAATGACTGTATCTCTGCCTTGCAAAGATTTCTTGATTCTTACTGCTTTTGATTTGATTACGATTAAAAACCCATATTTACGTCATCACTATCACCTCATTGCTAAAACAGTAAAACCTAAGCCTATGATAGGAAGTCAGCCAAATTTCTTACAAAATACCGAGTGCATGAATTGTGAAAATTTTTCAGTCAGTATCTAGTAGAAGAGGCAGCTCCAACATGAGTTCTTTTGTATGCTACATCTTGATTTCTAGTCAAGTATGATTAATCATAGTTTTCCTCTGCAGATACCTGTTAAGGCACCAGATTCTGCCCGTGGATCATTGGAAATCACATACTTAGATGAAGAGTTACGGTACGCAGCATAAAATTAACATCTATTTTGTATTGAACATGATCTATATTACACGAGGTGAATCTCTGTGAGAACTATCTTTAGGGTGCTTTACATGTGAATCATTTTTAACCCTCTATTGAGAACACACGCGTGTCTCCTGATTGACATAATAAGAAACTGAAAGTAAGTGAGACTTTACATTCATAAACCAATGATCCAAAGCTCTAAACTATCAGCATGGATGATAAGTATTTTCTCTTGCATAATACTCCCCACTTACCCCATTTTGAATCTGCTGGGCGAAAATGCACCCAACTACACTGCAGAAGATTCTAATTCCTACAAAAGCAAATTTTTACTACCAGTATATTTATTGCCTTCTCAATGTCTTCTACCATACTTCTTTATATAGTCCTGATACTACTGTGACTTACCTATACCGCCATGCAGCTCATTTGGAGTCTTTCCTAATTCCTATCTGTAACCCTTGTAATTAATCTTTTATGCTTGATAAACACTTATCTCATTTTTAATAGTGTTATCATTTTACGCATAGTTTTATCAAAACTGATTATTATTGGTCCTTGTTAATTCTCCTAAATATGCATGTCTTGTGTATTGTGAACAAGGACAATAAATGCAACACAAAAGGAATGGAGTGTTACATCATATTCACGTGTTCTAATTCTATCGTTTTTTTTCCAGGGTATCAAGAGGAGACAAAGGAAACTTGTTCATCTTAAAAATGGTTGATCGATCATACAGAATTCCAAGCTAACGAGTAAATCTGTGAATGTCAAACGGTCTTATGTCTGGTCTTCTTTGGGGCATATTCAAGACGTCAATGCTCTAAGCAGTACAGGACTTTTTTCTTCTATTTTGTTTTCCTTTGATATACAAATAAAATCAGAGCTTAGTCTGAAAATTGTGTACAATATGATATCTGTACATTACACTCTTATAGGCTATATATATAATATGATACCAAAAGTGAGTGTTGTAAACTTGTATACTTTGAACCGATGATGAATTTCAAAAAATTGTCGAATTTGAGAATCGGTCACTAATTGATTGTTCAATAGGACTGGCTTCATGTATGAACTTATAATTTAAATGACAAAATATCTCAACTAATTAATGGAAATTGTTATATTTTGAACCTTTTATTGATGTGGTAGTTTGTCTAAGCTTGTTGTACACTCTTGCCTGGAGCACACACATTGGGAAGGATATATCATCCTCCCCTCACTCTCTCTCCTCCAAAGTATCCTCTTTGATGTAAAAATGTAAGAGAGGATACTACTTTCAAGAGGAATGCAATATATCCTATTTGTGAAGAGGATATTAAATGTTTGGGAGAGGCATGTTGATTGTGTCAAAACTCTTTTTTTTTTTCCTTCTCCTTCTCCTTCAAATCTTCAATGAAACAGTTTGCTTATTTCTACCGTGTGGGTCTCATGAAGAATTATTAAGAGTAACTGTAATTTTTATTATTATTGTCAATGTTAGGGTTTATTACTGTAAATCTTGTTTCACTTACTGTCATTGTTTTTATTACTATCGGTGTATCGTATTAATTAACGAAACATCTGCTTTTATTATTGTCGATGTTAGGGTTAATTACTATAATTTTTTTTCCACTAATTGTCATTGTTTTTTTAATTATTGTCTAGTATTGTATTTATTAACGATAGTAGGTGAAATTCGTTTTCATTATTGTCAATGCTAGGAATTGTTATTGTCATTGTGTTATAATTAACCTGTGGTGGGGGTATTTAAAGTAGGAAAGAGGATCGATCTTCTTTGATGTGTGAAAAAATATAGAAATAAAAAGAGGAAGTGGAATGATATAGTGGGAAATGATGGGATGAAAGAGATTATGAAGTATCGATATGAGATTAGGAGAGAGTAAAAGAGAGGATAAGTATCCTCTTTAATGATCTTGCTCTTAAGGATCCAAGGCTTGGTTATTGTTACTATGTATGTCGTGAGAATAAAGGTTGGGCTGGTGGCCATTTGGGTTGGCGTGAGTGGCATGATGTTTGTATTTAGGAATGAGAAATTTGGGAAAAAGAATTTGGGATAAAAAGTGGGAATATATTGTTGGAAATTTATAAAAATAAGACTAATGTCTTAGTAGGTTGTAAATGGTGATAGGTAAGGAAAAAAAAAAAAAAAAAATCTTAACCTACCATTTCTCAAATTTGTACTTTTGTTAGCTCTAGATGTTAGTATTTTTGTCAGCAGTATAAAATAAGCTTCTAGTTCAATATTATAGGTTCAGTCGTAAAAAAACTCAGCATTTCCGACAACCCACTCCTATTCGGTCACAATGGTTGAAAATTTAATTTACGGTTTTTTCACCAAATGCTCTTGAACTTTTCAAAAATTCACCAAATATCCTCAAGTTTTTCAAAATTCCCCAAATGTCATTGATGTTTGTTAATATTCACACCGTGACCTCAAAATACTCCTGACGTTAAAGTTCTTTTAGCAATAATTAATTCACCAAATGCCCTAACTTTGTTAAATAATTACACAAAATACCCTTATTTTTTAAAGTACAAGTGTACAACGTCTAGTTTGAAATTTAAGGAAACAAGCCGTTAGTTTTGATTTTCACCCTTTATTTGCATAAATACTCTATACATAACATACTCTTTTTTGCTTAACCACAAATTTTTAACTCCTCGAGAAATAAATGTAAATCATCCTCCTCGATGTATAAGAACTTTTGTGTAAGAGTTGCAAATAAATCTTGTTATAGTAGGAAAAAATTTATAAGAACTTCTGAGTCCGCTAGCTAGTCCGCGGACAAGCCCAGACTGTTTACTAGGGTTGGTATAGACTAATTGTCAAGCCGCATAAAAGGGGCTTGAGTTTGCTATATTAAGTTCGTTAGACAAAATATGAACTACACCACAATCCGTTTTCCGTCCAAGCCCGTGAGTAATCACATCTATTTCATTTGACCCTCTTTTTCTCTGTTTGCGAGGTCTCCGACACTTCTTTTTATGAATAGAGGATGTTTGCAACTCTTACACAAAAGTACTCATACATTGAGGAGGATTATTTAGATTGATAACTCATGGTGTTAAAAACTTGTGGTTAAGCAAATAAGAGAGATGATATGTATCGAGTATTTATGCAAAAGAAGGGTTAAATCAAAACTAACGACTAGTTTCCTTAAATTTCAAACTAGACATTGTACTTTAAAAAATAAGGGTATTTTGTGTAATTATTTAACAAAGATAGGACATTTGGTGAATTAAATTTTATTGCTAACGGAACTATAACGACATAGGTCACAGTGTGAATATTAACAAACGTCAGTGGAATTTGGTGAATTTTGAAAAATTTGAGGGTATTTGGTGGATTTTTGAAAAATTCAAGTGAATTTTGAAAAAAAAACGTTTAATTTATTTATTACCGTACTCTAAAACTCTTATTTACTAACAATCAATTAAACCCTAATTTTGTACCGATAGTAATTAATGTAATATTTTTTTAAAAGTGGTTTCAACCAATAAAAAATTAATTTTAATGCAAATAATCTAATATAAATTCCATGTCACTATGTATATTTTAAGTATATATAATTATGATTGAAATACATATCGGTGTATCTGTAGAATAAAAAAAATAAGGAGATATGATAAATTGATGTATTATTTACCAAATTTTAATTATTGATAAAAAAAAGAAATATAAAAATTAAAACTTACTAAATAAATTATTAAAAAAAGTCATATGTCCCTCCATTATCAATATTAGAGCATAAGTGAACAAACCATTAAGGACAACCAAACCACTTTTACCTATATAGTTTCTAAGAGTTCTATCATATTCACCTATTTACTATTTTCTGTGTTTTGAATGCAGATACATTTTCATAACTAGATACAAAATAAAATAATTAATTATGAAACAATAATTTATTAATGTATATAGGCTAAGTTGTTGGAAGTAGTGTATAGTTTTTAAAAGGTTAAATTAAGTAAAAAAATATTTGATGTATTAAAAACAAATTATATTAAAATTATTCATGTATTAACAAATTACGTAAACATGTATAATCATAATGTTTATCGGTTTATTATTTTCTATATGATTTGTCATTCTTCTTTCTTTTAGAGCATAATTAACACTGTTTAAATTGACTACTTTTTTTTGACACACGGGAAAAGCTTTTATTAAATCATATCGAGATCCACCAAAGCTTGAAAACTTTGGGGGAACTCATTAATACAAATACGTTCTGAGCCAACCTCAACATCCCACCTAGCAATTAAATGGGCTAAAGTATTTCCCGTTCTCCTAATGTGATTACAATGAAAAGAAGTAAATAGAGAACTCAGCTTGTATATGTCTTCTAGCATACGAAACATTGGACTCGCACCAATCTGCTTACACTGGACAGCACGCATAACATTCACAGTATCCCCTTCAAGCACCACCTAAGTGTATCCTAATCTGTGAAAATCTGTAATCCATACCTCGCAGCCCCCACTTTCGCAAGCTCAGCAGACCAGCAGGTCTCCAAATGCTTCACTGCAGCAAGCAAGAGTTTCCCCCATTCATCCCTTATAGCCACACCAAAACAGATCCCACCCCCATTCTTCACACGAGCATCGACATTAATTTTAACACACAAATTGGGGGGCGGACTCCATCTAGAAGCTGAGGTAATAAGATGTAATCCACGACTAGCACTCACTTTCTGATTATATGTCCTATAATCCTTATTGAGCCTAACGAAACCTGCAGTCACTCGCACCCCATCTAGACCCTGCTCACCATCAAAAATAGTTGTGTTCCTGCAATGCCACTAAGTAAGATTAGGTAGCAATATAATAAAAAAAAACGTAATTTTGATACTATTTTGTAATTGAATCAGAGCATATTTTATATTGTCAATTAGTGAAAAAATGTATTAACTAATCCCAATTATCTTGTATCAATATTTTACTATTACTTACAACTTGAGATATGAGGTTAAGTTATCTTTTAATATATTTTATTAGATATTGCTATCAACATTATTATTCTCATATATATATATTTAGTGAAGTTTAATGTGTCATATACTCAAAACTTAATGAGATGGTCAACCTTACTCATTTAGCGCATGATTTTAATTATAATAAATTTTATTGAGACATATACAACTCTTTTTTTTTTTATTGGTTGTTAACTTACTAATTCCTTATTTTTAGTTGTTTTTTTTCCCATAATTCTTAAATCATGTAAAATTCAATTAACCTCTATTTTTGTTAAATATTGCTATATTAAATTGAGCTATCAATATTTTTTTGTTTAACAAACAAATGTTATTATGTGACATGAGTAGGTTAAACATATTTGATTACAGTTATTACCATGATAAATATCAGAAACTACTACGTTATTCTTATAACTGCCAAATGTGTTATATAAGGAAATGACAACTTTATTTTTTTAATTAATATTCATTTTTATATCTCTCATTTTTACTTTAATTAAAATATTTATGATTCTTTTAGAATGCAAGTCTGACCTTAAAGCATAATTCATGTTTTGCGATGATTGATTCTACATTAGTGGAGTAGGAGTTTGTTTTGCCGACATGCTTCTCATGGTGTATTTTTGCCACCACAAAATAAATATGAGTAAATGATAATATGTATAATCAGGTTTATTTGTGTCAATTTAGCAATTTTTTATGCTATATTAACCCACCGTTCATCCGTTTACTTTCACTTCGATAATGAAAATTCAGATATCTTCAATTCCGCAAAAATGGAGATCAAGGAAATTAGTAGTTGCTTGAAAATTTACAAGTAAACAATAAATACCTATCCTTTGGATATAATTATTCTTTAAATTATTTCTAATTCGTCTGCTTTTTTTATACTTACAATACACCTATTTATCATTCATTTACATAGTCTAATGTGTCCCTTAAAATGTGCTAAAGGGTTGTGTTACAAGTAAATAAAAGCAGATGAAGTATTTTTGTAGAGTATTTTGTTAAATTTGACAGCAAAGCCGTTAAAAATGGTGATGTTGAGGTTAGGGTTTGTTGTGTTATTAGAGAGATTATGATGTTCATTCGTTGAGGTGTTAAGTCAAATTTAACATTTTTGTTAAGAAATGAATAAGAAAGAAGAATGTTTTTTACATTAGAGAAACATTTCAAGGTTCATATTGAAAAATTGGAGCTAGCTCGTAAACAATATAAAGTACAAAATTAGTTTTAGGCCCGGACGATGCCCCAGGTCATTATATGTATATAAAAAATTACTACATCCGTTTTATTTTTTTTGTAACTTTGGAATATTTTATCTCTCTCAAATAATGGCCAAAGTTGCAGAAAACATGAAACGGAGGTAGTATAATAAATTAAAGTGACATCTATTAACGGTTTATAAATTTAAAAAATTATATTTTTAAGTAAATATTATTGAACATTATCAAAATACATTAAGAAATATGGAGTAACCTAACTTTTATACTGCATATTAGTTTGTTTTATCAGTTAAAGGAATATTTATTTACCATTAAAAATTTCATCAAGGTAGACACATGTTATGGTTTTGAAATTGCTACTTATTTTGTGTTACATATTTTAAATACATATAACCTATATGAATTATGGATGAATAAATGAAAAAATGAGATTATATTGAAGTATATATATAAGTTCAATTAAAATTTAGAATTTATGAACATAAAATTTTTGTGAGGAAATATTGATGATCGGTTTTAATATGACATGACCCCAAATCATTTATCAAGTCACGACGACACGTTACAAAAATGATGACACGTGGCATGATTACAATTCTTGCCAAGAGTTTTAATATGATAGATTATGAATTATAAGTTACAAACATATCCTCACAAAAATTTCTCCTTTACTTATTCATTAATGACATTTTAGACATTTTAACTTTTCCCAATTTCCACCCTAAAATTTGCCCCCCTTTGAAAATAAAAGGGTTTGTGGTGTTTTGTTAGCAGTATAATTAAGGATTTTTTTTTACAATTACTATCTACAGTTGTTGCTATTTTAGAAAGTACCACATACTCCCCCCGTCTCATAATATAGTTAGTATTTTGGAGTATCAAAATGTTGTTCATGTTTCTATTTTTAGATAGTGTGTAAAGACCATTATATGTTCACTTTTTTTAACTTTATTCATTGTACTTCTTAATTTACCCTTGATTTTGCACATGTTTGTATTTTTTTCCCCACTTTTTTCTCTCTTGTTTATAATTGTACTTTTTTACTTTTTTTAAATGTACTTTATCCACTTTTTTCCTCCTATTTCTTAAATACCGTGAAAAAACACAAACGAAAACTATATTGTGGGACAGAGGGAGTACATTTTTTGTGAAAATTTACCACCTATATTTTTTCAAAACACTAAAACTTCCCACCACTTTGACCAACCCCTCAAACACGACTTCATCCTTGCTATTTCCCTCTGTTTTATTTCTTCTTCACTCGATTCTCACTTCCCTCTTCTTCTACTTTCATCTAAATTGAAGCATAGCTTGAAATCGAATTGCTAAAAAGCCTAATTTTTTTAATATTCGAAGCAAGAACAATGAATTTGGAAACCTTAATTTTTTTTTTAAGCAATTTAATTTTAATAATTGTGCAAAATTAAAAAGGAGATGAAAAAGAAATAGTGAGTATCAAAAGAGGAAGGATAGAAAAGGAGGGAAATGAAGGGAATACCGTTTATGGGCCCCACCATGACTTCATCTTAAATGGTGGGAAGTCTTATCATTTTTATAAAATGTAGGTGGTAAATTTCAGTTTAAAAAAAAAAAAAAAGTAGGTGGTAATTCCTAAAACAGAAACAATTATAAGTGGTAGTTGTCCAAAAAATCCTATAATTAATTTGGTTAGTATAAGGGTAAACACAAATTTTCATATGTGGCTGGACACACCGTACGACCAGCCACAATATTTATAAAAAAATATATATATATATTGCTTCTCTCTCTCCTATTTTTCTTTCCTCTTTTCTTCTTCTCGAATTGCTGAGTTTATCAACAATTTAATTCATTTTTTGAACCAATTTTGATATTCAGTCAATTTTGACTTTTATATTCATACTGATTTTGTGCAAAACAAATTGGATTGATCAATTTCTCAATTCTTGGATTTTCTCCAATTTCTAGGGTTCTTTCAATTTCATTCTTTATTGTTTAAATTTGAGCAATTAGCCACAAATTGTAAGCGTGCTGCTTGTTCAATCACGGCGTTGACCCGAAACCACCGACCCTTGGCTGCTAGCGGTGAGAAGTGGTGTGAGGAGCAGGGGACGCTACTACTACTAGTGTTGTTGCTATTTTGGTTGGATCTAGGTTTAATTTGGTTGTGGGTTCGGTCAGCGTTAGGGCACTCAAGGGAAGGTAGGGTAGTCTGGTTCTTTTGTTTGTTACTTAATTTTAATTTTAGTAGATCTTTTCGTGGAGAAATTAAAATTGCAAGCACTTGTGAGTTTTGGTGCACAAGATGCAAGTGGTGGCATGGTTGCTGGTGGTAAGGGTGGTGGTGTGGAGCAGTGGTTTGTGTGATGAGTGAGGTGCAGCAGGTGGTGGTGTGGTGGAGTTTAAGGCTTTGAGGTGGTGTAGGATTAGGGGTTACTTACTTGGTTAGGGGTTACTTGCTTAGTTAGGGGTTATTAGGGGTTACTTAAGTGAGGCTACTAGAGGGGTTACTTAAGTGGGTTACTAGTGAGGTTACTCGAGGGGAGATTAAGCTAGAGGGGATACTGATGTGGCATCCTGCCGCACCGTGCGGCTGGCCGCACTTTTGCCAAAATAAGTTTCCATGTATAAAGTGTTGAATTATTTTATTTTGGTTGAATTTAAGCAAAGTTTTTTGCCATTTATGAAGAGGTAGTGAGAGCTTCTCTATGTAAATTTTATTTTGCGAGATGTAAAAGACTAGAGGAGAGAAAAGAGGTAAAGTAATCTGAGTCCTCATTGTCATTGGCACTTTGCTTGGTGTTTCTTTCTCACCAAGTATTGAGTGAAGCTGTGTTGAACTATTATTGATGACATTTCTTATAAGTATTTCCGATTTAAAGCGAGGGTTTTAGTATGGAAAGACGTGAAAAACAGTTAATGAAACTAAATTAGTTTTAGGGTAAGGTATATGTGGGTTTAAAAGGCACTTAGGTATTTTACTAATCTTATTGATTAACTAGTACCACCTCTTTAGTCTTAACATTATCATGATGATTCTTTCAAGTCTAACTTTGTAACCTTTAGGAACAAAGACTCCTAATACGCTTTAATAATCTAGAAGAAAATTGACGGGGCATTTAAAAATATGGGAATGAGAGTTTGAGGAACAAAATGTGGGAATGAGAATTTGAGGAACAAAAGGTGGGAATGAGATTGGGGATTAATTGTTGAGAATTTATTGAATATGTTAATACCTTGTTTGGATAGAGAACATTTAGGGATAAATAACAATTTTACAAAATCCTGTTATTAACATTTCCTTTTCATTCTTTTCATTAATGACAAAAATGTCATTTTATACTTATTTCATTCTCATCCATTTATTGCCTAACCTCCCTATGTAATAAAATGATTGGAATTCACCCTCAAATATTCTCATCTCCAAATATCTTTTTATTAGGTTAAAATCACGTGCAATTCACGATTTTTAAATATTTTGGAAAATTATATTACTCCATATAAAATACTCCCTCCGTCCCTATTTGATACGGAGTAGTCACTTTTGGGCAATTTTCACGGGAATTAATAAATATTAATAAGAAGTAGCAAAAGTACATTGAAAAAGTAAATTTACATTAGGTATGCAAAAAAGTAGAGAGAGAAAGTAATCAAAGTACATGGGAAAGCAAAATTTACATGGGAAAGTTAAATTTGTACAAATAATTTTGCAAATAAGAGAGAATTTTGGTAAAAATTTAAGATTAATGATACTTGATAAAAGCAAATGTGACTAACATTTTGGGCACTAAAAATGGAATAAGTGATTATTAAATAGGGATGGAGAGAATATAAAGTACATAAATTTAATATTAATGATACTTGATAAAAGTAAATGTGACTAACATTTTAGGCACTAAAAATGGAATAAGTGACTATCAAATAGGAGCGGAGGGAATATAAAGTAAATTGGGTATGCAAATGTTATATGTAACCCTAAAGGCTATATATAAGCATTAAATATACTATTGGAAATTTTATAAAATTAGGAATTCATGACAAAAACACACGTACATCAGTGTTATTAGTGTTTATATTTTGATGATTTCTTAACTTTTTACTATTTTCAAGTGTAAATTTAATGCTTATATGTAGCCCTAAGGGCTATGTTTAACATTTTCCAAAAAATATTTCATTTGGGTATATATGGAATATGATTGTCAAATTGGAAAGAAAATACATAAAGGTATAAATAATTTACTTAAAATTAAAAACCAAAAAAGGCAGGATAATTTTTCACAATGTAGTGACAAGTGTCATGGAAAGATTTGCTTTTAAGGATGTCACTGGGGCGGAGCGGAGTGGAGTGGATGTTGGCCTTCCCATTCCCATCCCCATCCCCACCTAAAATTTTCACCCTTATCCCCGTGACGGGTCCAAAATTCATCCTCATCCCCGCCACGACGGGTACAATTCCAAAACCATCCCGCACCACCCCCACTTGGATATCCATCCCCACTTAATCCCTACCTAAGACCCGCCTCATCCCCACCTTCCAATACACAATCTAACCTAATTAATATAGATTACAAAAAAATAAAATTTTGTTTTTAAAAATATATAGATGTGGGTGTGAGATGGGGATGAGGCGGGTGCGAAGTGGGGCGGGTGGGGTGGGGTGGCAGTAAAATCCACCCCCGCCCCATCAGTCCATCACCCATGACGGGTATGATTTTTATCTCCATCCCTGCCTCACCAGTCGCCAAACCAAGACCCATCCCCGCCCATGGAGATGGGGCGGGTAACCTACTTGACCCACCCTACTAACATCTCTATTTGCTTTTAGTATAGGTTAATAGATTCCTATTTCCATCAAACAACGACTATTTCACCAAATGCCCCTGAGTACATTAAAAATTCACCAAATGCCATTGGATTTTTCAAAATTCACTAAATGCCACCGACAAACATTATATTGTCATGGCGTGCCACTAATGAGGTATGACCGTTAACTTTCCGTTACTACAATTCTTAATTCACCAAATGCCACCGACTACTTTTGAATTTTCATGAAATGTCATTATTTATATAAATTATTACACAATATACCTATGACCTAATGAGTTATAATGACTAGTTAGTTTCACCTTTTTTGAATTTATTTTGGGTAAACTAGCCGTTACACCCAATTTGTTGTATAAATTTGAATGCACAACTAAATTGTTATGTCATTCTAGTTTTTGAACAGTAGAGGTCAATAATGTTGAATAATTTAGAGTATTTGAGAAAAATTCATGGTGTTTAATTTTTTTCTTAAGAAATGGGGTTGCAATTAATTAAACAATTAATAAGAGCAAATCAAGGAGTAGTAAACTCCATTAACGCAGCCCGATCAAACGCGGGAGTAAGGGTAAGACCCACTGAATTGTCGACCGATCGGGCAATCACCACTCGATCTTTTGGTATCTTTTTTATGTATAGATTCACTGTTATGTTTTGGACATTTTGATGTAAACGGGAAAACAATTTTTCCGCCACATGATTTAAATAGTAAGCAATTATGCTAAAATGAATGTTCAATTTCCCACTCTATTCAATTTAATTGCAATTAAAATAGTTCACTTCAACATTACGATCACAACCATTACACACATCAGATCACCTAATCTAAAAACAGAATTGAGAAGTTTTTGTTGGTGCACTAGTAGAAAAAACCTCATTTGTAACGGGCACAATTTAACTCGTTACAAAAGAGTTTTTGTAAATGATTATGCAAATAGAGGGCTATTTACTATGTGTATTTTAAGTATCAAATTTATACAAAAAATTGGGTATAATGGCTAGTTTACCCTAAAAAAACCAAAAAAGGTGAAACTAACTAGCCGTTATAACTCATTAGGTCAAAGGTATATTGTGTAATAATTTATATAAGTAATGACATTTCATGAAAAATTAAAAGTAGTCGGTGGCATTTGGTGAATTAAGAATTGCAGTAACGGATAGCTAACGGCCAGAGCTCATTAATGGAACACCATGACAATATAATGTTTGTCGGTGGCATTTGGTGAATTTTGAAAAACCCGATGACATTTGATGAATTTTTAAAGTACTCAGTGGCATTTGATGAAATAGCCCGTAACACCCCAATAATTCTCTCTTAAAAACCCGTGAAAAACCTGTATATAACCTGAACAATTTCAAGAGAATTACTGGTGTACTACCGCCACGTGTTCAAACGTTAAGGCTATCTCAGAAATTAGCAGCGGAAAACCAAAACAGTTTTAAATAAACCTCAAAACAAAGGAATTAAATCAAAATAAGTATTACAAGTTGGAACCATTAAGGCCCTTATTCAAAACCCAATAAAAGTAGTAAGTGTTTAAATTCAGAGTCCTAATAACTTCAAACTCAAAAGAATTAGCGTCAACTAAAAACAAATTAAATTAAATTCAAACTTTGCAAAATAAATAATATGGAAACAACCAACTCTCTACTCAAGATCCCACAACCCTGATGAATGCTGCATGTGTAAGAACTTGTGGTTATTCTGCTCCCCAATATTACAAGTGTAAAAATTGGATCATCACAGGGTCATTGAAAGGCGAAGGCCATGACCAAAGAAAGACACACACAAAAGCACGCAGTTAGCAAAGCTGAGTACATACAAGCTGCGAAAACGAATTGAGAGAATACCTAACATGCTACTAATATTCAAGCACAAGCATCATTAAATATAGACTCAATTCACGACTCGATTCACAAATTTATTAAGACCTCACTATTTAATATTAACTGACTCATTTATTTATTTCATTGGATTTAGCAATAGACAAGGTTGTCCAACCCATGTCCCATTTGGAACATCAATAAAGAAAAAACCCATGCCTCCTTTCGGAAACATCAATAAACATCCAACGACCACGGGCGCGACTCCGTGACCGTAGTTAGTATGAGATCTCACCTAACTCCTAGTTTTAGAAAAATAATATTTGAAAGAAGAGACTCGTAGATCAGACGGCCTCGAGAAAAGTACACGGCTAATACCCCATGTACCCCAACCCCTGATTGTCATTACTCCAGAAGTGCACCAATCCAGAGTTTTGTTGCTCATCCATCTTGCACTTTACGTGATTTACAGGTTTAAAATCGGTGATGATTCCTATGCATAACAATACAATCAATCCAATATCAATTCAATCAAGTAAAACAACTTTTCAATTTCAATTCTTGATTTATTAGTGGTAAGCAACATTTATTATTTATTCCATTACTACCTTTGAGTGCATAAGGCACCCTAAAACCTTAACCTCGTCTTACAAGACTTGAATTTCTCCTTTACTCATCCTGTTTACATAACCCTGAACGAGTAATAATTTGATCTTTACACCAAACATATACCTTTGTCTTTAAGTGCACCTTGCATAAATAAAGCACAAATAATACTTGCATTATAAACTAGTGCACATCATTTGAAATTCACAATGTATAACATAACAATTTAACCCAGTCAATCCTATACATGATACTAAGTTCTCGATCTGTCCTTAAACATGCACCTACAAGCAAGGTTTCGTATCTTGTACGTACCTTGTGTAAACAATCCGGTTGGCCACTTTAAAACTAGAAGTCGTCTTCTACAAAGTCCATTCCTAAACCAAACAATTAGGAATTAATCAATACCAAAGCAATCAAAATTACAGCAATACTAAACTACTTTAAAACCTCTTAAATTACCAAAACAAAGTCTTTAGATTGTCCCCAAAAATCAAAGTTAGTAATATAACATCCCAACTTTAAGTTTACATGTTAGAATTATGAAAATATAGTGTTTTATATCAAATTACAGCAACTTTGAAATAGGTAATTAAATCTGGAATTTTGTTTTAAATATATAAAATAACCCCATAAGCATAATTGCTTGAAATAGTCATTATATAGCAAGTTAGTATGTTAAAAACCCAAGAATATATCAATTCAATGCAAATAGAGGCTTCAAAGTAAAAGGTATAAAATCTGAAAATTTTTATTAAGATTAGAATATAAAGTTCAAAGCTTTTTCAATCACAAAATACCCACAATAAATATTTTATAGGTTTAGAAGCTTAAAAACATGAAATTAACACTACTAATCCATAAAAATTGAAACTTTATTAAATCTGAAAATTAATATACAACAAAAATAATCATAATTTGACATACTTTGAACATAGAATGATTAAGTAATTTGTTTAGTACGTTATTAAGCCTTTAAAACATGAAAAATCAACACTTTAAACCCTAAATTTATACATACCCAAATCAGAAAATTAATATAATACTTTAAACATGTTAAAACCCATAAATTTATAATCTTTTGTAATTTATACATACTATTAAAGCCTAATAACAATAATTTTATAATTGAAATCAAATAAAAATTGAATCTTTAAATCAAAATAACAAGAATAAAGGAAGAGAAATAAGGGGGAGGAGAAGAGGGGCAACTACTGTAGCTGCGGTGGCTGGGCAAAGGTCGACGGCGAACAGGAGGTGGCCGGAGTGGTGGCTCGTCGGCGGGGCAGCAGCAGCAGTTCGAGCTTCAAGGGTTTTTTTTTTTTTTTTTTTTTTTTTTTTTTTTGTGAATGTCGTGAAGAGGAGGAAGGGAAGTGAGGGGTTTTCCTCAATTTGTTTTTTTTTTTTTTTTTTTTTTTTTTTTATTTCACGTAGAAAGGAGAAAGAGAAGTTTGAGGGCTTTTTTTTTTTTTTTGTAGAAGTATGGGCTTGACTTCCTAATCCAAGTAGAATTAGGATTGTTGTTTGGCTTGAGTAAGTTAGTGTGTTAGACCACTAAGCTTAAAAGAGAGTTTTGATTACAACCAAAACTTAATAGTTTTAGTTTGAAAATAATTAAAATCTTATTACTTTACCTCAAATAAAATTCATACTTATAAAATAAGAAAAATATAAAAGTATTTATAAAATAAATACTAAATAAATACGTTATTATTAAATTAAAAATACGGGGGATTATATAGCCGATCAAAAAAATAAGGCTTTAATCTTCAATTGTGAATAAAACTTCTAATCCCACCCTCAATTCCCACGTACCACACTGTAGACACCCATTTGTGTCTCCCCAAAACCAAACCCAGTGATGAGTACCTTTCACGTCGAATCATAATCGAATGAAGCGAAAGTGTGGAAGGTTTAGTGTTGCGGAAAGTTTTAATTTTCTTTTCTCTTCTCTCTGTTTTTGAAAACTTATTTTAAGAAAACAGTCAATCCAGTTTGGTTGGTCCATGATATGGTCCAATAATAGTTTATTTGGATGGGGCTTGACAAGAGCTTTCCAACGATATATTATAAGCCCAATTCCGATGAATATTGAGGAAGTTATGACCAATTTACTAAACTGGGCCCGGTTTGAGCCCTATATACGGCCCAATGATCTAGAGGAGGGCCTAATATGATTTATCATTCCTAATGCAATTAGGAATGGTTTTAACTTCTAGAAGGTTCTTTTCATTCCTAATTCAATTAGCATTGATAAATTGACTTTTGTTGACTTTTCAGAGTTTTGATTAAAATCAAAAAGCATTTTCGAGGAAAAGATACGATTTTATCCTCCAGTACGGCAAACTTTCTGATTTTCAAAAACGCGTCAAAAACAGGCCTGGCGCCTGACTCTAGGCCTAGCGCCTGGTGCTAGCCATTGGCGCCTGGAACCAGGCCTAGCGCCTGGTGCTAGCCATTGGCGCCTGACGCCAATAAACTGGTGCTAGCACCACCTCTGTTTTGCGTGCGCCAATCTCGTTTTACGTGCGCCAAGTGCTCTGTTTTGATATTTTATCTTTTTGGCTGATTTCTTTATAAATAACGTATTAAAAACTTCGTTTTCATTCACCAATTTTCACCAATTCTCATCAACAATCAGTTTTAATTAATATTCACCTACAATCAGTTTTCATTCTCTAATTCTCATCAAGATTTCCTTAATCAATTCATCCATCTCTCTCTCTCTCTTCTAAACTAGTCTTTTGCATACAAAATTTCGCATTCATAAGATCTAGAGACACCTAGCCATATTCGAAGTTGCCTTCGCCCTATACGTGAAAGGTTTAATTTATGAGAGTTTGGTCCCAAATCTCTCTATTTCAATTATTTAATTTGATTGTTTCGATTATTATTTTCCTTGAAGTTACTAACGTGTGTATTTTGTTATTAGAAAGAGGTACGAGGCATCAAAGTAAGTACTTTAATGGTTTTAATTGATATTATGATGTAGAAATCATGTTTAAATTGTTATTATGATATTCCTAGTATCATGTCTAGGGTAACTTTAATACTAAATATGATTGCTACGATGCTTCCTATGTTCTTCCTAATGCTTATGTTTGTTATAGTGACATGCTAGGATTTGTTATTAATCTTGTTAGTATCATGCCTAGGATCTTGCTATTATTATGCTTTAATATTAACATGAACATGATTATAATTATAATTGTTATAATTTATGATGATTATGAATATTATTAATATTATTATTTTGATGATGATTATTTTATTTATGATGATATTATTATTATTATGATTATTATTCATGATTATAATTGTTATAATTTTATCATGTTGTTTGATATTTATTGTTATTGCTTGATCACACCTTTTATGCATGTTTAAAGAGAATTTGTACTTGTAATCACGCTTAATAAGATAATTAATAATCTTGTTTAGGGTTAATTGTGATTATAATTCAAGTGATCGTCAATAATAGATTTATTTGTGCATTAATATTCGACCAACATAGATTAAACAGGTTTAGAGTTAATCCTATTGATTGCATGTTAATTAAAAAACGCACGTGAATACGATCAGAATAAAGTAGAGACATATTATTAGAGCAGGTTCAATCTCTTTTAGGTTGGATTTGTACCTTCATCCCCGAACCCTTATTTGGTTCAAGACCTTATGGAGTTGGCGATCTCTTGGATCGTTAAGGGGTGTAACCTTCACCCTGTGAACGGTTTACAAGTTCCTAAAACTTGTTGGCGACTCTTTTGCACTATCTTCTTCCCTTTTGGACGCCACCGTATTTTAGTGTATGATCACAGTGGGGTTCAAGCTAGGGGTTAACGCTTGAAATTTATTCCCTACCCACACACACCTTTCAAGTAGTCGAACCTAAAATCGTTGAAAATCGATTATCATCTCCGCCCTTAGGGCTCTCTGCCAAAAATAAATAAATAAATAATAAATAGAAGAACAACTATTATCGACAAAAGTTACACATCCCCACCATCAGTTTTGTTCTGAAACCAGTATCAGTATGGCCTCATCTTCATATTCTCTCTCCAAAATTATACTTGCAAATGATCCTATCACCAAATTTCCCTTATTTCTTCCTTCTTCCTCATCAAATCTTCATTTTCCAAGCAAACCCACCTCCAAACATCTCTCACTTCCTGCTGAAAAGTGCAGCAAAACAAGTATAAGAACAAAAGTATCCTTTTTTCCTGGTTTTTTTTACCAACAGAAAAGATCCCAAAGCCTTAAAATTAAAGGAGGAGCTTCTTATGGCCATTGATCCTCTTGATAGGGGAGCTGATGCCACCCCTGATGATCAGCAGAGGATTGATTAGGTTGGTTGGTTGGTTTTCTCTTTTGTTTGCTCAGTTTCGACGTCGTTGAATGAGTCACAAGGACATTACAAATTATAAATGATGGATGGGAGATTCGAACCTATGACCTATACCGTACACAGACTGTTATTCCGATGATAATATTGATTATCTCATATCTCTAACACGGACCCTCAGTCTAAGACCTCATTGGTTTGCAATGGCAAATGTGGATAATAATAGTTAATTAAGAAAATCTTGCTAAAGAATAAAAGAAACCGTAAGGATTGATGAATTATTTATAATTTTTCTCTAATTATACCTTAATTTTTTGTTTTTATAAGCTTAAGCGGAAGCTAGAAGCAGTAAATCCAACAAAAGAGCCACTGAATTCTGATTTACTGAATGGTAAATGGGAGCTCATTTACACAACCTCTAAATCAATTTTACAAAATGAGGTAATTTATTGTCTTGTTTTATTCTCTTAAATCTTTCTAATTGATTAATTTTTCAAGTTTGGTTTTAAAGGCAACGATGAACAATTATATTTAGGATTGTTTTCTTTTTTGACAGAGACCTAAGTTCTTAAGATCAAGGGTTAATTACCAAGCCATTAATTTGGACACTCTTCGAGCCCAAAATATGGAGACTTGGCCATTCTTTAACCAGGTTAAGTTGATTGTATTCTTGTAGACATTTCGAAACAAGCGTACTTTAATCAGTAATATTGTTATTAAGTACATAATTCTTGCATAATATGTAGCCTGCAATTTCATCATGTTTACTGTCCTTAAACTCATTTTCGTCGACCTTTATTAGAATTGGCTAGTGATCCTGGAGTGCTTTTATTTAGATATTATTATTTGATATTGTTATAGTAACTTAGTAGTTAGTATCTTGCCTTCCTGAATGAAAATTGCTGGTTAATTTAAACAGATGTTCGGCGTTTTCTGTTTAATCACCCTTGTGTTTACATTGGATGGTTTTCAGGTAACAGCAGATCTCTTGCCGATAAATTCAAGAAAGGTGGCTGTGAAATTTGATTATTTCAAAATACTGGGATTGGTAATCTTCTTAATCTATAATATATACTTGATTATATGATGTTTAAGTAAATAAAATTGACTAGAGTACTAGTTTCCATATATAAAATACTTCATATTAGTTATTAGGATAAAAAAACTGCCTTTATGATTATTAATTGATGTACAATATTTACCATGAAGTGTGTGTATAGCTAGCGCGACTTCACTTTTGTAGACACCAGTGAAGGCACCGGAAAGAACTCAGTATGGCTCTCTGGATATTACTTACTTGGATAAGGATCTGCGGTAAGTTTTGTTTTCAGAATGATTATCCTATCAGACACATACGTCAGAATAACGAATATACAAAGTACAAAGCACTCTTGATTTACATTGTAGTGTTAGTTAAATAGCTAATGAGATATCTTCGGTCCAAACTGTCAACAGTATTCTTCATTGATACATAGTAGTATATAGTTGGAAATCCTAGGGACTTGAGAAATCCTATTTATATTTCACCTTCTTTATTAATTGAATTCTAAATTTCTTTGATACATAATAAGCAGTACTTAGATAATTAGAAGGTTTTTTTTAATGAAAGTGACAAGCCTGCTCCATCAGGATTTAGTGTATCAATTTCTCAGCATATGTGATCATGGGATGCAACGATGTGACAATATGCACTGATCTATCTGAAAAAGGAAGTAAGAATGTGCACGAGAGGATGAGGAACAAATGCCTGTCAGTACTAGCTCCCTATCAAGTTTTGTAGCATCTGAAGGAAGCTAGCAACCTCAAACTGATTAAACATTGCAAATAAACACCTAGCTTTAATACAGTAGTTATATACAGGCATTTCATTTTCATGGCTTAATGTTGAGAAATTTCTGCATTTTTTTTACATTCGAGGACTGATTTGATTAGTTTTATAATCAAATGAATTGAAAGACCTGCTCCATTGATGGATATGTCACTCATGAAAGATGCATTTTTTTTTTTTTTGGCTTTTGCAGAGTATCTAGAGGAGACAAAGGAAATTTGTTTATATTAAAAATGGTTGATCAATTGTACAGAATCCCAAGATACTTAGTTTGTGTGTATACACTATACATGAATAAGTCCCTCAGATAATTGTATATCTAAAGGCTAGCATTACGCGCTTAGACACTCTGAAAGGTGTATGTCAAATTGTAATTTGTAAGCTACTTATGTAAATCGCTAATAAAAGTGCACTTTCATATTATCCTCGAGACCATGAGTATATCAGTTTTGATGTATATGTTGTTGAGATCAAGATCCCAAGCAGAGGTGTTGAACTTGAACGCTATTTTGATCAGATTACTTTTGATGTAATAATTCGTATGAATTTTGCATGGAACACTCAGTTATATTGTTATATCCTCAAAATCTCAATTTCATGAATATATACATTTCCTTCAACTCTTAGTCGTTATTGCATGTTGTAAATTGTGACAATACTGTAAGAAAGGTAATATATAAAACATCAGTAGTGAGTGACAGATGATGCAGAACAGAAGTGCAACATATAATAGCAATGGTGCTGGCTTCAACAATAGTAGATGGCAAAGGTGCTGTCACTGGACATAATTTCAACTACGAATCTACGATTGAGGGTCAAAATGGAGAACCTAAACAGGTGTGTTGTGTGCTCTATTTTGGCAATTGGAACTCATTTTTCTTGTATCAAGCTTAAGAATTCTTTTGGCCTTTATAGAGTGGTGTTTTTTATTCAAGTTATCCAACAAGTCTAAGTGCTTATGAATTCTATGTTTAATCTGCCTGTCTGAATATTTGACTTCTTTGCATTTGCTTGACATGACTGTTTCTACAGTTTGTAATCTTTTTTAGCTTTTCTTCTTTATTGTGCTTAATTTATTCTAGGATGTAAGATATTTTAGTAAGGTTCATGCTTTGGATGTTGATTTGTGCATTGTCATGTTTTAGCCCATGTGATGTAGTCTTCTAGCATTCCTCTTGCATATCGCTAGCTGTTGTTCCTTTTATGGCTTCAGAATATATGTTTTGATTTAATCGAAGTGGAGTTTATAATTTATAGAGAATTTCTGCTTCAAGTTTGTCTAACTGTATAGTAAAAATTTCGGTTCTAAATCACTGAAATTTTATAGTATTGAGAATTTGTGAATTAATGGGTTTATCATTACTTACACCTTCACCTTTAGTATTGGAAGTTATATTTTTCTATTCATATCTGAGAGGAATATAGAGATTAAAAAAAATGTGCAAGCTCCATTCTCTCTTAAACCAAAAGTTTGTGTTTTATACTTTTATGTGATGATTTAGCAAGTTTACAAGAATAAATAGATATCTTAAGGTATGATAGATTTTACACGAATTAAAATCAATAGTCTTTTGCTCTTTCCTACATTTTCTGAATATTTCATGTTAGATTGAAGGTCTTAACTTGGGTAGATCACCGTGCTTGCAAAACGTGTTCTGCTTATGTTGTATAAAGATATCAGTAGTGATAAACCTGGATCGATTAATTTGGACTCACCATCTCTAAATAGGTTACCCGGAGTTTAAGGGAATTAGGCGATGATATAACATAAAGCATAATAAAACTTGTGTTAGAATAATTTTGCTTGTTTATCCTGTGAAATAACAAAAAATAAAATAAAATAAATAAAAATAAAAAGGCATGCATGATCAAATCAGTGTGTTGTGATTTCAACTCCAGCACTTTTTCATTCAGTTTTTTAATCTTTAATGCTCATATTATCTCAACTTACATTAAGATTTTCATGTAATTATGGTTGTGAATGTAGGATTAAAAATAAAATACATATCTCAAGAGGCTAGAGGTGATAATGCACTTCTGAAGTTCTGATATAAGAGTAGATATAACATACTGCAGTATTACTGCGTATGATTTTCATTTTCTATCTGTCACTTGTGCAGTATGTTTGACATTCTACAAGATGTTCTTGTTATATCACTCGTCTTTTACTTTTCTGAACCATCTGCAATTACATATTGCTATCAGGAGTTTTTTTTTATTTAACTTAATTTTGGGCAAACTCTGTTCACATACATTTCTCGTTTAATGTTGTGTTCATCTGTAAAGGGTTCTCCTGGTAAATGATTGACATAAAAGAAGATTCAGTGTAGGAATTCTAGACTTTATGATACTACTGAATGCTTCAGCTTTTTAAAAATTTTAGTTATATGTTGTTCTGTGTGTTGCTGTGAACTGTTCTTCAGGTTTCACTTAGTTCTCTCACCTGCACCTACACCTGCAACTGATTTTCTTGCAAAGCGCCGCAAGTGGGCTGTGAAAGAGTAAGTACACAAGCTTAATCAAATTGTGATTTGCCCACAGGCAATGAATCACTTTCTAAAAGAAAAAGCTCTGATGGCGGTGGAACACTTATCATAGACTATGGTTGATTGGAATAGTTCTGATAGTCTTCAGATGCTAATCTTTCTAGCCAATTATTTAAGTGATTTCTTATCGGTTTTAAGCCATGTATGATGACCATATTTCATTCTATGTGCTTCTTTACTTCTTTTAGTTTGATGACTTGTGCATTTATCTATAAACATCTTTGACCTCATATCATCATCATGATATGTTTTAGTTTTTTATGAATAGATAGGTTGGTTTAGCCCTTATCAGTATCAGTATGGCCTCATCTTCTAATTCTCTCTCCAAAATGTCCCTTATTTCTTCCTTTTTCCTCACCAAAACTTTGTTTTCCAAGCAAACCCACCTTCAAACATCTCTCACATAATCCACTTCCTGCTAAAAAGTGCGGCTGAACAAGTACCAGAACAAAAGTATCCTTTTTTCCTGGTTTTTTGACCAGCAGAAAAGATCCCAAAGTTTTAAAATTAAAGGAGGAGCTTCTTATGTCTATTGAGCCTCTTGATATGGGAGCTGATGCCACCCCTGATGACCAGCAGAGGATTGATCAGGTTGGTTGGTTTTCTCTCTTGTTTGTTCAATTTCAAAGTCTTTGAATTGATCCGAATGAGTCACAAGGACATTACAAATTTACTACGTATAAATGATGGAATACGGCACATGTTTTTGGTCTGAATGAGTCACAAGGGCATTACAAATAATACAAATTATAAATGATGGAATATGGCACATGTTTTTGGCCTGAATGAATCACAAGGGCATTACAAATTATAACTAATGGATGGGAGATTCGAACCTATTACCTATATAGTACATGGACCATCGGTCTTACCACTAGGACAAGACCTCATTGGTTTGCAATGACAAATGCGAATTGTAGTAGTTAATTAAGAAAGTCTTGCTGAAGAAACTGCAAGGATTGGTAAGTTATTTGTAGTTTTTCTCTAATTATACATTCACATTTTGTCTTTATAAGCTTAAACGAAAGCTAGAAGCAGTAAATCCAACGAGAGAGCCACTGAAGTCTGATTTACTGAATGGGAAATGGCAGCTCATTTACACTACCTCTAAATCACTTTTACAAAATGAGGTAATATACTGTCTTGTTTTTTTCAGTTAAATCTTTCTTGATAAATTCTGCAACTTTGGTTTTAGAGGCAACGATGAACAATTATACGGAGTATATAGGACTGTTTGCTTTTTTTGACAGAGACCTAAGTTCTTAAGGTCAAGGGTTAACTACCAAGCCATTAATCTAGACACTATTCGAGCCCAAAATATGGAGACTTGTCCATTCTTTAACCAGGTTAAATTGATTGGATTTTTGTTGACATTTGTAACAAGCATACTTGTAGACACCCATTTGTGTCTCCCCAAAACCAAACCCAGTGATGAGTACCTTTCATGTCGAATCATAATCGAATGAAGTGAAAGTGTGGAAAGTCTAGTG
Source organism: Chenopodium quinoa (assembly GCF_001683475.1). Taxonomy (NCBI): domain Eukaryota; kingdom Viridiplantae; phylum Streptophyta; class Magnoliopsida; order Caryophyllales; family Amaranthaceae; genus Chenopodium; species Chenopodium quinoa. The sequence continues at coordinate 548,970 of NW_018744662.1, forward strand.
TTGCGGATAGTTTTAATTTCTTTTCTCTTTTCTCTGTTTTTGAAAACTTATTTTAAGTGAAAACAGCCAATCCAGTTTGGTTGGTTCATGATATGGGTCCAATAGTAGTGTAGTTGGATGGGTCTTGACAAGAGCTTTCCAACGATATATTATAAGCCCAATTCCGATGACTATTGAGGAAGTTATGGCTAATTTACCAAACTGGGCCCGTTTTGAGCCTTATGTGCGGCCCAATGATCTAGGGGAGGGCCTAATATGATTTATCATTCCTAATGCAATTAGGAATGGTTTTAGTCTTCTAGATTCTTCTAGAAGGTTCTTTTCATTCCTAATTCAATTGGCATTGATAAATTGACCTTTGTTGACTTTTCAGAGTTTTAATTAAAATCAAAAAGCATTTTCGAGGAAAAGATACGATTTTATCCTCTAGTATGGCAAACTTATCTGATTTTCGAAAACGCGTTAAAAACAGGCCTGGCGCCTGACTCCAGGCATTGGCGCCTGGAACCAGGCTTGGCGCCTGGCGCTAGTGTTGGTGCCTGGCGCCAGTTAGCCAGGGTTGGCGCCAGCTCTGTTTTACGTGCGCCAAGTGCTCTGTTTTGATATTTTATCTTTTTGGCTGATTTTCTCTATAAATAACGTATTAAAAACTCCGTTTTCATTCACCTACAATCAGTTTTCATTCGCAATCATTAATTCTCTAATTCTCTCTTAATCATTCACCAATTCTCATCAAGTTTTCTTGATTGTTTTATCTCTCTCTTTCCTTTTTCTAAACTTTGTTTTCAAATACAAAATTCCGCATTCATTATATCTATAAACACCTAGCCATATTCGAAGTTGCCTTCGGCCTAGACGTGAAAGGTTTAATTTCTGAGGGTTTGGTCCCAAATCTCTATTTCAATTATTTAATTTAATTGTTTGTTTATTATTTTCCTTGAAGTTACTAACGTGTGTATTTTTTTATTAGAAAGAGGTACGAGGCATCAAAGTAAGTGATTTAATGGTTTTAATTGATATTATGATGTAGAAATCATGTTTATATTGTTATTATGATATTCCTAGTATCATGTTTAGGGAAAAAGTTATGATATCAAGTATGCTTATTATGTTTCTTGCGATGTCTTTTATTCTCTTCCTAATATTTATGATTGTTAGTATCATTTTAGGGTTAAAGATTTGATTTTTATTGCTTAGTGACATGCTAGGGTTTGTTATTAATCTTATTAGTATCATGCCTAGGATCTTGCTATTTTTATTATGCTTTAACATGATTTATGATTATTTTAATTATAATTTATTTTTATGATCATGATTTATTATTATTTTATTTATTGTTGCTTGATTTTATATTTATTTTTATTGCTTGATCACCTCTTTATTGCATGTTTAATGGGAATCTATACTTGTAATCACGTTTAATAAGATAATTAATAATCTTGTTTAGGGTTAATATGATTATAATTTCAAGTGATCGCCAATAATAGATTTATTTGTGCATTAAATTCAACAAACATAGATAAACAGGTTTAGGGTTAATCCTATTGATTGTATGTTAATTAGAAAGCGCACATGAATACGAGAAGAATAAAGTATAGGCCTATTATTAGGGCAGGTTCAATCTCTTTTAGGTTGGATTTGTACCTTCATCCCCGAACCCTTATTTGGTTCAAGACCTTATGGAGTTGACGATCTCTTGGGTCGTTAAGGGGTGTAACCTTCACCTTGTGAACTGTTTACAAGTTCCTAAAACTTGTTGGCGACTCTTTTGCTCTATCTTCTTCCCTTTTGGACGCCACCGTACTTTAGAGTATGATCATAGTGGGGTTCAAGCTAGGGGATTAACTCTTGAAATTTATTCCCCACAGTTTTTGGCGACTCCACTGGGGAGGATTTCTATTTTAATTCCTGAATTTGTTTCGGCAATGATTTAGAATGAGTGGATGAGACTCGAAACGTTCTAAGTATTTCATGTGCGTAATTTTGATTAACATTATTGTCATATGCATAAAAAAAGATCTCATTGGAAAGACCATCCGTAATAAGTTAAAAACATAGGATTTTACACGTAGGAAATTTGAGAAATATCTTTCACAACTAGGACCGAAATAACACCACGCGAAACTGGAAAATTTTATCGAGCACAAAAAGCTGTTGAGACATGTGGGAAGTAGCGCCAGGGGCCAGAGCATTGGCGCCATCATTTTAACCGTAGCGCCAGACGCCAGTATTGGCGCCAGGCGCTACTGTTAAAAGCTGGCGCCAGTCTCTGATTGCTGGCGCCAACCTTCCCCAATACCGAGCCAGAAATATGCGTTTTAATTTCGACCGGTTTTTCGTATTGTTTGCTCGATCCAACTTCCTGATTGAATTTTTTCTCACTTTTCTGAACCCATATGTGTTTTACATATGGACATAACCCCCAGGGAATTCATGTTCCATCTACCCGATTGAACGCTCCGTGCAATAAAGGGTACATCCGAGATGTTGAATTCACCAAACCATGGAAGCGAGTTTTTTTTTAAAACTCGCGGTGTCCCATCCACTCGCGCCAACCCTTCACGGTTAGGCTTCCGCGCGGTACATCCGGACAATTAACCATGGACCATCTTTGACTAAACCATATCCCGAACTTTAGAGAACTAGAGCCATGGTTAGGTTGCGAACTCATTGCATCATATTGTGCCTACTTGACTAATTGTGCATTATTTGTTGTGCATATATATTATGATTTCTCTTAATCGTTTGTTGACTTGTGTTGAGATTAAATAAATTAATGGCCTAAAGAACTTTGCCTAATTAATTAATTAATTAATTAATTAATTAGAGTCAATAAAGTCTAATATTTTAATCGGAATTGACCTAGTACGACTTTAGGCATACTCCAATTGACTAATAACACCGAAAACAGTCCCAGATCGAAGCTCCAATATTGGCGCCAAGATCTGAGTGTAGCGCCACATTGTGGAGTGTGGCGCCTGGCGACAACTCTATCTTCTGGCGCCAGCATCCACAGTGCGACGCCAGCCCTGTCGTTTGGCCGACAGTTCGGATTATTGGTCGAGTCATCACCTAGGGTCTAATTAATCAGTTTGCTAACTAATTCGGTTAAGTTTTGCTGTCAATAGTACGTATTTGAGTCGATGATCGAGTTTAGGCACTAAGTCCCATGGTCTTACACAAGAGTCCAAGCATGTCACTTACACTCAACGCACACACCAATACACATACTTTGACCATGTTTAAGAGAGTCTTGTGTGCGCGTTTTTTTCCGTCATTTTTTAGGGGTGGTAAGTCGGATATTAATCCTCCAATAAAAAAAAATACTATACTTAGTTCCCTAAAAATATGTACATAATTTTTGCCAAAAATAGGCACCCTTTTTTTTATTTTTTTTTTCCTCCTTAAAATAACCGTAAAGTCAAGTTGATTCGAGTCAAGTAATTAAAACGCAAAATGGTTTAATTTACAGCGCGTGGTCAAGAAAGGAAGGACGGTTAATCGAAGACAACCTTTTCGTACAAGTCCAACTTTTCGACAAACCCATAGCTCGTAAGAGGAAAGCTAAGACTATAACGGCAACACAAGAAGAAGTCAATGATCTTAGGAACCAACTGGTTACCGTGACTGAGACACTGAAGCTTCTCGCACTTAAGATTGATGATCCCGTGAAGCAACAACAGATGGACCTCATGCAAGAGAGTCTAAGCAAGTTGTCTAGCGACTACAAGTTTCAAGAGCTTACATCACAAGGGGTTTTGGTGGACAAAGATCTTCTTCCACAGAAGTTCAATGCCAACGACATCCCAAAATTCAGAGCAACTGACAACCCTTACTTTCATTTAAGAGCATTCGAAACAATAATGAGTATTAAGGGTATCGATAAGAAGGTTTTCCCCTCTCTGTTCTCACTATCTCTCAAGACCGTTTGCCAATAATGGTTCTTTTCTCTCGAGAAAGAAAAGACCTATACCTGGGAGTCCATAGCAAACGCTTTCGTTGATAGGTACAAGTGCAACATTCAAGTCGAGACTGACCATAGGGAACTTGAAATCCTCAAGCAGAAAGAGAATGAAGGCTTCACCTCTTTCTTTAACAAATGGAGGGAAACCTCAGCTAAGATGATTGAGGTGCCAAGTGAAAAGGATTTTGTGAGGCTATTCATAAAAAATCTTCAAGAAAAATATTCCAAGCATCTCAAGTATCAAAATAATCTCCATACCTTCAAGGCCGTCTATGACATTGGGATCAATATTGAAGACGACTTGGCTAAATTAAAAGCTGCCAACAATAACTCCAACAGTGGCTGGAAAGGAAAGAAGAACGACAATCCTTCTTCTTCCAAAACCACCCACTCAAACAACGTTAGCACTTTTAATTTAGGAGAAGTCCTTTCTATGAACAATCAAGGACAGAAGAAACCATTTAGGAGGAACTTTACTCCTATTGGCATGAGTTATGACACCACATTTGATCGATTAAATGAAAAAGGTCTTATAACTCCTATTGGACCATTTGGGGACCCACCAGTCGAGAAGAGGTCGGCTGATTGGAACCCGAATGCACACTGCAAGTATCACCAAGGTAGGGGCCATCTCACCGAAAACTGTTGGAAGCTTAAGGAAGCCATCCAAGACTTAATCGACAACAACAAGATGCCGTTGCCCCCTGCCAGTAAGAAGACAAGCATTGACAATGCACCTCTCGCTCATACCTTGGCTATCTCTGACGAGGAAAATGAGGTTGACCCCTCGTCTCTCATTAGACCTGTCAAAGAAATCTATGCCACAGAAAAGGAAGAGGAAACCTTTTTCGATGTCAAGGATAACCTTCCAGAACCGGCAAGTAAGGAAGATATACAATTGCTCACACTGTCTATGATGGAGGTATCGCATTTACTACGTGAAACTCTTAAGACTATAAAGGAACCCCAAGAGAAACATGACGAGGTTCCACTTCTGAAAGATAAACCTAAAAGAGAATTCACACCCATAGGAATGACCTATGATGCTACTTTTGATCGTCTCTATGATCAAGGACTAATCAAACCTATTGGTCCAACAGAGGATCCAACACCAGAAAAACGATCTCCGAGGTGAGATCCCAAATCATACTGCAAGTACCATCAAGGAAACAGTCATACCACAAATGAAGGCTACAGGTTTCAAAACCTCATCCAAGTTGTGGAAGCTAATAAGATCTCATTACCTCTGGCTAGCAAGGGAACGACTTATGAGGCAAAGCATTTTTCCTTACAAGTCACTGAAAAACCCAAGAGGAGTAAAAAAATCTACACTCCAATTGGGATCCCATATACACAAATGTTCGAAATGCTCTCCGAGAGTGGCGAGATCAAACCTCTTGAACCGAGACCATTCGAATCATTGAAAAGGACAGATAGATATTACTGTCAGTATCATCAATCAGGGGGTCACACTATAGAAAACTGTTTTAAATTCAAGGATTTGGTTCAGAAAATGATTGATGAAAAGAAACTAGTCCAAGTTCCACAAGAAGACGATGCAACTATTAATGGAGTTTGGGACAACGATGAAGAAGACGTCTACTTAAAAGACATGGTAGGACCTCCACCTTCGGTGTCATATGCCATGGATGATTTTTGGGTTGAAGAAGATCCATCAATAGACGTCCTCACAAGATCCTGGAGAATGCAACCTCCCGTTTCAACACAACCTATGCCAACCACACAACAAGTTCCCATACCTATCATTGAAGACAATGATATTGTTAAGTAGTATAAGAAAACAAAAGTTGAGATGAACGTAGGGAAACTTTTGGCAACATCTCGAGAACATAGGTTGGCTGTAATGAATGCCTTGGACAAAATTGGGATAGATTCTGACACTACTCCCGAGGGATTAGCCAACTTCCTCACAAGCGATCTTCCTAGTCCAATTAATTTGATCACCTTTTCTGACAAAGATTTACCCCCAGAAGGTGACAAACATTGCAAGGCATTAAACCTCACAGTAGTTTGCAAGAGGATGAACGTTCCTATGACTCTTGTAGATAATGGATCGGCCATCAACGTCTGTCCACTTAGAACTGCGAGGATGCTAGGCATAAGGGACGAAGATTTAACTCCGTCTACACAAGGAATAAGGGCCTATGACAACACTCGTCGTCAAGCTCTTGGCAAAATTACCCTGAATGTAACGGCAGGAGCAATAGAACATGCTACTACTTTCCAAGTAGTAGACATTAAAGCTTCTTTCAATTTGCTGTTAGGACGCCCTTGGCTTCATGACCTAAAGGTCGGCCCTTCATCTCTCCACCAACAAGTAAAAGCCATAGTTGGCGGAATTCCTATCACCATCGATGCTTCGCCTATGAGGATCAAATCTATAGAGAATCCGATCATTAATGTGGTGCACGACTAGGAGGATGATGAAGAATTATGGGGCTTTAACGAAGAAGTCTCCTTAATCCAGGAGGATGAAAGGATCCCTCTTTGCCATGACCTCCATTCCAACATGATTGTAAATGCCATGCTGAAGAAACAAGGACATTTTCCTGGGATGACCCTAGGAAAAAAGAAAGGAACGGCAAGACCGCTGGAGTCACCTGGCCTCCCTAAGTTAGACACTTTCGGACTTGGTTTCAAACCGACTCGAAAAGATCTCAAGCGAGCCCAGGAAAAGTCAAAGGCACGTAGGACGCTCACATTCAAAATAAAGCAATTCCAATGGATCAGTATCCTCTTACGCTTAATGGTCAATTTATAAAAGAAGGAGAGGACTATCTATGCCATGAATTTCCCGAGCCATTTGTTGTAAATGGCATAAGACAACCGGGATTCGAGATTTTCTTGGATTGCTATTTCACTGATGAAATCCCAACTCCTGTCCACAAGGAGAAAGTACCCCCATGCTTTGACTTTAACGTCATGGGATTACTGTTTGGGCGAGAAAAGAATGAGCCAAATTACAGAGAAGATAACTCCTCGCTCATTCAAACAGTCCTACAAAGCGAAAGCTTCGATCCCTCGAAGCTAATCACTCCAGCTGAAGGATCACTACAAGGGTGGCGTAAAACTATCAAGGTGACTACTCCAAGTGGAAGGAAGATATCCATCACGACAGCGAAAGGACCAATGTTTGAAGAGTCAACTGAATCAGAGTCAGAGTCAGAGTCTTTCCCCCTAGAGTCTTCTAAGTCTTTAGTAGTAGCACCTTCCCCTCCTATTTCTTCTCCTAGAATAGTTAGTGATCAAGTCTCTGAGGACATATCACTCTTTGATGTAATGATCTCAGAGTATAATAATATTTCTCCTTCTCCTTATTTCTCGTGTTCTTTTCTAACCCAAGATGACGAACATTGCTTAATTAACAATGAAAAAGACAAAGAAATTATTAAAGAAATGGAAACACTCGAAAAGAAAACACCGGTAATTGAAGAAACTAAAACGGTTGATATCTCCCTTGATTCAACCCATAAAAGAGAAGTTAAAATCGGATTAACACTGAATAAACAAGAAAGAACCGATTTAATTAACTTACTTAAAAAATTTATCGATGTATTTGCTTGGTCATATGAAGATATGCCAGGCATTAACAGAGAAATAACTCAACACACTATACCACTAATTCCAAGAATGAAACCCGTAAAACAAAAGTTACGTCGAATGAAACCCGACGTAGCTCTTAAAATAAAAGAAGAAGTTCAAAAACAAATAACTGCAGGTTTCATCAAGGTATCCAAATACCCCGATTGGGTCGCCAACGTCGTCCCAGTTCCGAAGAAAGACGAAAGGGTAAGAATGTGTGTCGGCTATCGAGATCTAAATAAGGCAAGTCCAAAGGACGACTTCCTTTTGCCACACATCGATATTCTGGTAGATAACAGAGCGAATCATGCACTTCTCTCATTCATGGATGGGTACACAGGTTACAATCAGATTCTCATGGCAGAAGAAGACATGGAGAAAACAACTTTTATAACACCATGGAGCACTTACTGCTACACGGTAATGCCATTCGAGTTGAAAAACGCGGGTGCTACTTACCAACGAGCAGCGACTGCCTTACTCCATGACATGATGCATACAGAAGTCGAAGTATATGTCGACGACATGATTGTAAAGTCAAAAGACCATCCAGGCCATCAAGTAGCCTTAAGGAAATTTTTCGAAAGGCTAAGAAAATATAATATGAGGTTGAATCCAGCTAAGTGTGCTTTTGAAGTCACCTCAGGCAAGCTTTTGGGATATGTCATAAGCTCTAGAGGAATAGAGGTAGACCCAACCAAGATCAAAGCAATCATGTCAATGCCACCGCCCAAGACTGAGAAACAGATTTGAGGATTTATTGGCCGGTTGCAATACATAAGTAGGTTCATATCAAAATTGACGACAATATGTGAACCAATCTTCAAGAAGCTCAAGAAGAATGTACCAGTGGTATGGGACGACGAGTGTCAAAAAGCCTTTGAAAAGATCAAAGCCTATCTCGCAAATCCTCCCGTATTAGCACCAGCACTCCCCGGAATACCTCTTAGTTTATATTTGACGGTTACCAAAGAGACAATGGGAGCTATGCTAGCACAAGAAGTAGAAGGCAAAGAGAATGCAATCTACTACCTAAGAAAGAAGATGATCGAGTACGAAGCACGCTATACACCACTCGAGAAGTTGTGCCTCGTCTTGGTGTGGGCCACAACTAAGTTAAGACATTACATGCTAGTGCATACCGTCTTTGTAGTCTCCCGATTAGATCCACTCAAGTATCTATTTGAGAAATCTACACTCAACGGACGCATATCGAGATGGATAGTCAATCTAGCCCAGTTTGATGTAAGGTTCATGCCACAAAAAGCTATCAAAGGATCCGTGGTGTCAGACTTTCTAGCTGATTTTCCAATAGAAGACTCGACGCCAATACAAGACAATGAATTTCCAGATGAAGACTTAATGGTTACTGAAGATGATACTTGGACCTTATATTTCGACGGAGCATCAAACCAAAAGGGATGTGGGGTTGGAGTATTGCCAGTATCACCTAAAGAAGAGCATGTTCCAATCTCCATAAAGCTCGATTTCGACGTAACCAACAATGCTGCTGAATATGAAGCATGCGTGGTAGGCCTTGAAACAGCTTTGGCATTGGGAGTAAAAAAGTTAAGAATATTCGGAGACTCTTCTTTGATTATCAATCAGATATCTAAAAGGTGGAAAGTAAGGAGCGAAAGTCTAGCCCCTTACCAAACCTATCTGGAAACTCTTACCGATCAGTTAGAGAAGGTAGAATATACATATCTACCTAGAGAGGAAAATAAATTTGCTGATGTCTTGGCAAGATTAGCCTCAATGCTTAGGATTCCCACGGATATCGAGCAAATGCCTCTAACTATAGAAAAAAGACACAAACCAGCATACCACCAGCACCGCCGCGCCACCGCCTGACCGCCGCCCCTCTGACCGCCGCGCCGCCCAGCAGCCGACCACCTCCCTGCAGTTCGCCTTCCTCCCTTCTCCTTTTCCCTATTTCTCTTCCTCTTATTTCTTGTTATTTTGACTAAAGATTCAATTTTTTATTTGTTTTCAATTATAAAATTATTGTTATTAGGCCTTAATAGTATGTATAAATTACAAAAGATTATAAATTTATGGATTTTGTATGTCTAAATTATTAAATAAAATTTCAGATTATGTATTTTGCATATTTTAGGGTTTAAAACGTTGATTTTTCATGTTTTAAGGCTTGATTGCGTGTTAAACAAACTATCTAATCATACTATGTTTAAATTACATTAAAATATAATTATCTTAATCATAAATAAATTTTCAGATTTATTAAAGTTTCAATTTTTATGAACAAGTAGTGTTAATTTCGTGTTTTTATGCTTCTAAACCTACAAAATAATCATTGCGAGTATTTTGTGATTGAAAAAGCTTTGAACTTTATATTCTAACTTTAAAAATAATTTTCAGATTTCATACCTTTTATTTTGAAGCCTCTAATTTCATTGAATTGATATATTCTTGGGTTTTTAACACACTAACTTGCTATATAATGACTAATTCAAGTAATTATGCTTATGGGGTTATTTTATATATTTAAAACAAAATTCCAGATTTATTTACCCACTTTAAAGTTGCTGTAATTTGATATAAAACACTATATTTTCATAATTCTAACATGTAAACTTAAAGTTGGGATGTTATATTACTAACTTTGATTTTTGGGGACAATCTAAAGACTTTATTTTGGTGATTTAAGAGGTTTTAAAGTAGTTTAGTATTGCTGTAATTTTAATTGCTCTGGTATTGATTTATTCCTAATTGTTTGGTTTAGGAGAGGACTTTGTAGAAGGCGACTTCTAGTTTTAAAGTGGCCAACCGGATTGTTTACACAAGGTACGTACAAGATACGAAACCTTGCTTGTAGGTGCATGTTTAAGGACGGATCGAGAACTTAGTATCATGTATAGGATTGACTGGGTTAAATTGTTATGTTATACATTGTGAATTTCAAATGATGTGCACTAGCTTATAATGCAAGTATTATTTGTGCTTTAATTATGCAAGGTGCGCTTAAAGGAAAAGGTATGTGATTGGTGTAAAGATCAAATTATTACTCGTTCATGATTATGTAAACAGGATGAGTAAAGGAGAAATTCAAGTCTTGTAAGACGAGGTTAAGGTTTTGGGGTGCCTTATGCACTCAAGGTGTTTATACACCGAGGTAGTAATGGAATAATTAATAAATGTTGTTTGTCACTAATAAATTAAGAATCTAAATTGAGAAATTGCCATGTTTGATTGAATTGCTTTTGGGATGTTTGTATTGATATGTATAAGAGTCATCACTAAGTCTAAACCTGTAAATCACGTAAAGTGCAAGATGGATGAGCAATAAAACTCTGGAATGGTGCACATCTGGAGTAATGACAATCAAGGGTTGGGGTACATGGGGTATTAGCCGTGTACTTTTATCGAGGCCGTCTGATCTATGAGTCTCTTCTTTCAAATATTATTTTTCTAAAACTAGGAGTTAGGTGAGATCTCATACTAACTACGGTCACGGAGTCGCGCCCGTGGTCGTTGGATGTTTATTGATGTTTCCGAAAGGAGGCATGGGGTTTTTCTTTATTGATGTTCCAAATGGGACATGGGTTGGACAACCTTGTCTATTGCTAAATCCAATGAAATAAATAAACGAGTCAGTTAATATTAATTAGTGAGGTCTTAATAAATTTGATAATCGAGTCGTGAATTGAGTCTATATTTAATGATGCTTGTACTTGAATATTAGTAGCATGTTAGTGTAGGGAATAATTTCAAGCCTTTAAATCCCACTAGCTTGAACCCCACTGTGATCATACACTAAAGTACGGTGGCGTTCAAAAGGGAAGAAGATAGAGCAAAAGAGTCGCCAACAAGTTTTTAAGGAACTTGTAAACCGTTCACGAGGTGAAGGTTACACCCCTTAACGATCCAAGAGATCGTCAACTCCATAAGGTCATGAACCAAATAAGGGTCCAGGGATGAAGGTACAAATCCAACCAAAAAGAGATTGAATCTGCCCTAATAATAGGCCTCTACTTTATTCTGCTCGTATTCATGTGCGCTTTCTGACTAACATGCAATCAATAGGATTAACCCTAAACCTGTTTATCTATGTTGGTTGAATATAATGCACAAATAAATATATTATTGGCGATCACTTGAATTTATAATCACAATTAACCCTAACAAGATTATTAATTATCTTATTAAGCGTGATTACAAGTACCAAATTCCCTTTAAACATGCAATAAAAGGTGATCAAGCAATAACAATATAAAATATAATACATATCAAGCAACATAATAAATAATCAATATCATGAATAATAGAATTATAATCATAAATAAAATAATCATCATCAAAATAATTATAACAATAATAATATTAATAATCATGTTCATGTCACTAACAAGATTAATAACAAACCCTAGCATGTCACTAAGCAATAAAAATCAAATCTTTAACCCTAACATGATACTAACAATCATAAATATTAGGAAGAGAATAAAAGGCATCATAACAATCATATTTAATATTAAAAATACCCTAGACATGATACTAGGAATATCATAATAACAATGTAAACATGATACTTACATCATAATATCAATAAATCAATAAAGTACTTACTTTGATGCCTCGTACCTCTTTCTAATTACAAAATACACACGTTAGTAACTTCAAGGAAAACAATAATCAAACAATTAAATTAAATAATTGAAAGAGAGATTTGGGACCAAACCCATAAATTAAAACCTTTCACGTCTAGAGCGAAGGCAACTTCGAATATGGCTAGGTGTTTCTAGATCTTGTGAATGCGGAATTTTGTATGAAAAAGCAAGAAAGAATTGAATGCTAAAGAATACTTGAGAATAAGAGAATTGGTGAATTGGTGAATGTAGATGATGATGAATTCGTGAATTTAGATGATGAATGAAAACAGAGTTTTTGATACGATATTTATAGAGAAAATCATCCAAAAAAGATAATTTAACAAAACAGAGTCTGACGATCGCAAAACAGCATTGGCACCAACCCTGGCTAGCTGGCGCCAGGCACCAGTGGCTAGCGCCTGGCGCCAAGCCTGGTTCCAGACGCCAAGGCCTGGGGTTGGACGCCAAACTGGATTTCAACGCGTTTTCAAACATCTGATAAATTTCCCGTACTGGAAGATAAAATAATATAACTTCTTCGAAAATGCTATTTGATCTTGATTAAAACTCTGAAAAGTGGGGACCAACCAAACTGGATTGGCTGTTTTCTTAAAATAATTTTTCAAAATCATGGAGAAGAGAAAAGAAATAAAACTTTCCGCTACACTAGACCTTTCCACACTTCGTTTCATTCGATTATGATTCGACGTGAAAGGTACTCATCACCGAGTTTGGTTTTGGGGAGACACAAATGGGTGTCTACAGAAGACTCCACTTTGACTGAGTTTGGAGAAACGCAAGTTTCAAAAACAAAAGTCAAAGTATCGATAGGGACGGAGAATGATTCATAACGTTCTGCGATCCTAAATCAATCTTATAACGCCGATACCTGCAAAACTAGCATTAGTTAAACAGATAAAAGAGTTAAGAAACGCGTATCTTGCACCGTCGAGCACACGTCTCTGAAAGTAACCGATTGTTTTGATGACCTCCTGCAAGCTAGAGAATGTCATCCCGCTTGAAAACCGCTACGCCTGCAACTGCTTCCAAATTAGAAGATTGCTTCGCCTGAAACTATCCTCCCCGCTATGATAACATTCCACGTCCAAGGGAACATCATCGAAGATTATTTCTCTCGAAACAATCCCCATCCGCATTGATAATATTCCACGTCCAAGGGAACACTATCGAAGATTGCTTCTCTTGAAACAATCCTCAGTTGTTTGTGACAACTCTCCACAATCTAGGGAACGCCACCTTGCTGTTTCGATGTTCACTCGTCTCTGAACAAAGAGCTTCTTTTTGATATGACTCTAATTTCCGCTGTGATGGTCTTAGAAAAGATCACTGCTTCTTAATGTTTTCTATGCCAGTTCGTCGGCGTTTTGCTGCTTGTGAACCAGTATGTCGGTGCTTTTGCTGTGATGACAATCCTTTTTTCTTTGGGAATAGTTTCCAACACAACTCTTGTATGATGTATGACAATCCGATTTAGGAAAAGTTGTCAATGCCACGTAACAATCCATCCTTGGAAATGTTGTCACGATGAAGCGACAATCCATACCTCGGAAAATTTGCCAAAATCCAATTTTTGGAAAAGTTGCCAATGCTTCGTAACAATATTTCATAAGAACTTTGCTACGATCGACAATCCACATCTTGGAATATAACTCTTGAAAGCAATCCACCTTGGAAATTTGCCAACGCCATGCGACAATCCTTTTGGGAAAATATTGCCACTATTGACAATCCGCGTCTTGGAACATTTGCAAAAAAGAGTCGATCGACAATCCACTTCGGGAAAATTTGCCACTTATTGAAATGAATGACAATCCACGTTGAGGAACTTTTGCCGATATTTATGATGAATAGAAACCTACAACAATCCTTTGGGAAATTTTGCTATAGGGAACTGGGTGTATGACAATCCAATCTCGGAAAACTTGCCAGCGATCTATGAATGTATGACAATCCGAACTTGGAAAAACTTGCCAATAAAGAAGGAGCACGACAATCCACGCTTGGAAACTTTGCCAGAGATGACAATCGAATCTTGGAAAAATTGCCGTTGGAGAAGATGCACGACAATCCATTTTTGGAAATATTGTCAGTTGGGGATGACAATCCAATTTTTGGAAAACTTTGTCGTTTAATAAGAATGCGCGACAATCCATGTTTGGAAATATTGTCGTTTAAGTGCTTGCTTTTGAACCGATTGTAACGAGCCAGTGTTTTAGGCGCTTAAGCTAAGTGAGACGATTTTTTGTCAAGTCAATCACATACTACGATTTTAATCGAGCCGACTACTAATCATGTCAAATTGCTTATAGGAGCTAACTGGCGTCTCAAGGAACCCAAAAGTGTTGCATGAGGTCGAAATTACCTTTCTTGGAGGCTTCGAGCTCTGTCGTTGCTGAGATATCTCTGGCGCCAAGAATTGGAGTAGGGTCTTCCCTATTCTGCTGCACCTGTATTTATTTTTGACTATAGAACTTTGCCAATTTCTTTAATTATCTTAGGGTTGACCTAAGGCTTAATGTTGCTTGACTCATCGACTTGACACGACTCAAGGTATAAACTTGACTCGATATGTTTGACTGACTCGAGGTTGACTCGACTCGAAGTGTAATGACACATGTGTTAGACTCAAATCAAAGTGATATGGCACGACATGACTCAATGTGTACATGACTCGTGTGTGCATTGTAATGTGATTGTGCGACTCGAAAAAATGCAAAAAAGCAAAAATTTTCCGTCAATTTTGTGGAGGGTACCGACTTTCTCCCGAAAAAGAAAGACGTGGAAAAGAAAATCAAAAGTTTGAAGATGCATGTTGAATGAGCTTAGTCAAATGTTGTTTGATACTATCTCTCAAGGTTCAAGGATTAATTCATCCTAGGCTATCTCAACTGTTGACTCCATGATGAAAGTATTTGGGTATCTTAGGCACGGAGGCTAAGCACTTCATACTTCGTGATGCAATGATAATTATGAGTGATTTTGACGAAGCATGCTTCAGCGTTAAGATTTCATGACAAAGGGTTCCTAAGGGAAATATATTTGGTCATGTATGCGTGATGTGTGTGATAGTGACACTAAAGCTAGGCCGCAAGAGCTAAGTGTGTGGGAAAATATTATTGTTAGAAGAGCCAAATAATGGTGACTCTTAGGCTAGGTAAGCTATGATGTAGGGATCAAGCCCCCAAGTCTAGCTCTACATGAATAGGGATGAGCATTGGAGATCCCTTGATATGATCATGGTGTAAGTGTGTGAATGTGAATATGAATGCATTTTTATTACGGCCGCACCTCGATGTGAGGTTGCCTACGTATCCGTTAGGAATCAGGCCAAACGTAGCTCTAGCCGAACCTCGCACAAGTGTTTATACCTCAAAAAGGTCTTTTAAGGGTTGTAACGTGGTTAGGCTAAAGGTTATAGAAGAAGGGGATAAAGGCTCAAGACCCTAGATAAGCCCCCAAGGTGTGCAACCTTGCTTCTGAATCTTTGTATTTTCATGCTTGAGTTTCTACTGTTTTTTAGCTCTCTTTTGTTTTTTGCTTTAGCATCTATTTTATTTTTATAAGTGTGGGCAATCCCAATCATGCGGTCTATCACTCACTTGGCATTCATGTTTCTCAGGCACGATACCGAGCACTCGATAAGAGACGCAATCTGAGACGTGTTCTTATCGAAGATATTTTCATATCAAAGACATTGGAACACTTTCCCTTTTGTACACTTTTATTTATTTTTTGCTTACGCTAATTTTTGCTATTTATTTTGATCTTTTGAAATCACTCAAGCTTTTTAGAATTGCATAAGTTACACACCATCCCATCCCAAGGTTAGATAGATGTAGGTTGAAAAAAAATAAAGGTCTATCGTTAGACGAGGCTCAAAGTGGTTTATGAAGAAAGGATTTGTAAATTAGAAAGGCAAAAAAAGATATGATGTGGCTACAAGGGGTGCCTCAAATCATTGGTATACCTTGTGTTTAATTCGACATGGATTTTTTTTATTTTTTATTTTTTATTATATTCGATGCAATATAATGAAATGATCATATATAAGGAAATAAATGCTCATTTTATTAAAAAGGGAAAAAGGAAAAATCTACAAAATTAATCTAAAATAAAAGAAAAGGTGCCTATGCTAGACTTATTGAGGAAAGGAATAAATGAAAAAGAAATAGAAAAAAGAAGTCATGAAATCTTGTCATTGAAGCTCGCCTCTTATCTTGTGTTGTTTGCTCCGACATCATCCAGTCTTCTAGCTAGCTAGAGGCGATGGGATCTTATTTGCCTCTATGAGATCTTGAATGAGGTTTTGAAACCTGTAGCATTCATCAGTAGTATGACCGCGCCCTCGATGGTACTTGCAATAGGAGTTTGGATTCCATCTCGAAGATCGATTTTCTGGTGTTGGATCCTCGGTAGGGCCAATAGGTTTGATTAATCCTCGATCATAGAGACGATCGAAAGCAGCATCGTAGGTCATTCCAATGGGTGTGAACTCTCGCCTGGGTTTCCTTTTAGATCCTTGATTGTCCATGGCTAAGACACCATTATGGTCAAAGGTACTAACATTATTACTAGAGTGGGCGTTTTCGGAAGAAGAAGGATTGTCGCTCTTCTTTCCTTTCCAGCCACCGTGGTCGCTATTGTTAGTAGCTTTTTGCTTTGCGAGGTCGTCTTCGATTTCAATTCCGATGTCATAGACGGCCTTGAAAGTGTTCAAGTTGTGTTGATATATTAAATGCTTTGAATACTTTTCTTGGAGATTCTTGATAAACATCCTCACAGACTCCTTTTCGGTGGGGACCTCAATCATCTTGGCGGAAGTTTCCCTCCACTTATTAAAGAAAGAAGTAAAGTCTTCATTCTCTTTTTGTCTTAGCATCTCAAGTTGTCTATGGTCGGTTTCAACTTGAGTATTGCACTTGTACCTATCAATGAAAGCGTTTACTATCGATTCCCAGGTAGAGGCTTTCTCCTTGTCAAGGGAGAAGAACCATTGTTGGCAAACGGTTTCAAGAGATAGTGGGAACAGAGAGGGGAAAACCTTCTTATCGATACCCTTAATGCTCATTATAGTTTCAAAAGCTCTTAGATGGAAGTAAGGGTTATCTATTGCCTTGAATTTAGGGATGTCAGTGGCGTTGAACTTATGCGGAAGAAGTTCCTTGTCCAGCGAGACCCCTTGTGATGTAAGCTCTTGAAACTTGTAATCGCAAGACAACTTGCTTAGGCTCTCTTGCATGAGGTCCATCTGTTGTTGCTTCACGGGGTCATCGATTCTAAGTGCGAGAAGCTTTAGTGTCTCAGTCACAGTAGCCAGTTGGTTCTTAAGATCATTGACTTCTTCTTGAGTTGCCGTTATCTTCTTAGCCTTCCTCTTTTGACGAATCGGTTTATCAAAAAGTGAGACTTGAATAAAGAGGTTGTCCTTGATTAATCGCCCTTCTCTCCTCGACCAAGTACTGTGGAAAAGGAGTTTGGGGATACTTATTGTTAATTATTTGACTCAAACTTTATTCAACATGCAATGGATGGAGGAAGTGAAGAAAGATTGGAATATAATGTGAAAGAAGATTTAGATGGAGGGATATGAAGAATTAGGAATATAATGTACCCCCCAACTCAAATGACGGAAAAGGCCGACTTGTGCATGAACCTAAGACATGGTCATGGTGATGCATACTCGAAGTGTGTGCTAAGACTAGTGAGTGTAGGTGACATGTTAAGACCCGTGTCATGACCATGGGACTTAGTGCCTAAACTCGAACATTGATTCAATTAATCATTATTGTCAGTAAAATTAACCGAATTAAACAGAAAATTGATTAATTAGACATTAGGTGATGACTCGACAAATAATCCGAACTGTCGGCCAAGCGACAGAACTGGCGTCGCATTATGGTGATTGGCGCCAGACAATTTAGTAAATGTCTGGCACTACACACTATAATGTGGCGCTACAGCTAAGACTTTGGCGCCAATATTGAAGCTTCGGTCTGGGACTGTTTTCGGTATTATTAGTCAACTGGGGTATGCCTAAAGTCGTACTAGGTCAATTCCGATTAAAAAAAAGACTTTATTGACTCAAATTAATTAATTAATTGATTAATTAGGCAAAGTTCTTTAAGTCATTAATTTTAGTCTCAACACAAATCAACAAACAGTTAAGAGAAACATAGAATATATATGCACAACAAAAAATGCACAATTAGTCAAGTAGGCACAATATGATGCAATGAGTTTGCAACCTAACCATGGCTCTAGTTCTCTAAAGTTCGGGATATGGTTTAGTTAATAGAGGGTCCATGGTTAATTGTCCGGATGCACCGCGCGGAAGCCTAACCGTGAAGGGTTGGCGCGAGTGGATGGGACACCGCGAGTTTTAGAAAAAACTCACTTCCATGGTTTGGTGAATTCAACATCTCGGATGTACCCTTTGTTGCCAGGAGCGTTTAATCGGGTAGATGGAGCATGAATTCTCAGAGGGTTATGTCCATATGTAGAACACATATGGGTTTCAGAAAAGTGAGAAAAAATTCAGTCAGGAAGTAGGATCGAGCAAACAATACGAAAAACCAGTCGAAATTAGAACGCATATTTCTGGCTTGGTATTGGGGGAAATTGGCGCCAGCAAACAGAGACTGGCGCCAACTTTTAACTGTAGCGCCTGGCGCCAATACTAGCGTCTGGCGCTACGGCTAAAAGTTTGGCGCCAAGCTCTGGCCCCTGACGCTACTTCCCACATGCCTCAGCAGCTTTATGTGCTTGATAAAATCTTCAAGTTTCGCGCGGTGTTATTTCAGTCCTAGTTGTGAAAGACATTCCTCAAATTTCCTACGTGTAAAATCCTATATTTTTTACTCATTACGGATGGTCTTTCCAATGAGAACCTTTTTATGCACATGATAATAATTTTAATCAAAATTAGGCACATGAAATACTTAGAACTTTTCGAGTCTCATCCACTCATTCTAAATCATTGCCGAAACAAATTCAGGAATTAAAATAGAAATCCTCCCCAGTGGAGTCGCCAAAAACTGTAGGAAATAATTTCAAGCCTTTAAATCCCACTAGCTTGAACCCCACTGTGATCATACACTAAAGTATGGTGGCGTTCAAAAGGGAAGAAGATAGAGCAAAAGAGTCGCCAACAAGTTTTTAAGGAACTTGTAAACCGTTCACAAGGTGAAGGTTACACCCCTTAACGATCCAAGAGATCGTCAACTCCATAAGGTCATGAACCAAATAAGGGTCCGGGGATGAAGGTACAAATCCAACCTAAAAGAGATTGAATCTGCCCTAATAATAGGCCTTTACTTTATTCTGCTCGTATTCATGTGCGCTTTCTGACTAACATGCAATCAATAGGATTAACCCTTAACCTGTTTATCTATGTTGGTTGAATATAATGCACAAATAAATCTATTATTGGCGATCACTTGAATTTATAATCACAATTAACCCTAACAAGATTATTAATTATCTTATTAAGCGTGATTACAAGTACCAAATTCCCTTTAAACATGCAATAAAAGGTGATCAAGCAATAACAATATAAAATATAATACATATCAAGCAACATAATAAATAATCAATATCATGAATAATAGAATTATAATCATAAATAAAATAATCATCATCAAAATAATTATAACAATAATAATATTAATAATCATGTTCATGTTAATATTAAAGCATAATAAAAATAGCAAGATCCTAGGCATGATACTAACAAGATTAATAACAAACCCTAGCATGTCACTAAGCAATAAAAATCAAATCTTTAGCCCTAACATGATACTAACAATCATAAATATTAGGAAGAGAATAAAAGGCATCATAACAATCATATTTAATATTAAAAATACCCTAGACATGATACTAGGAATATCATAATAACAATGTAAACATGATATTTACATCATAATATCAATAAATCAATAAAGTACTTACTTTGATGCCTCGTACCTCTTTCTAATTACAAAATACACACGTTAGTAACTTCAAGGAAAATAATAATCAAACAATTAAATTAAATAATTGAAAGAGAGATTAGGGACCAAACCCTCATAAATTAAAACCTTTCACGTCTAGGGCGAAGGCAACTTCGAATATGGCTAGATGTATCTAGATCTTGTGAATGCGGAATTTTGTATGAAAAAGCAAGAAAGAATTGAATGCTAAAGAATACTTGAGAATAAGAGAATTGGTGAATTGGTGAATTGGTGAATGTAGATGATGATGAATTCGTGAATGTAGATGATGAATGAAAACGGAATTTTTGATACGATATTTGTAGACAAAATTATCCAAAAAAGATAATTTAACAAAACAGAGTCTGACGATCGCAAAACAAAATTGGCGCCAACCCTGGCTAGCTGGCGCCAGGCACCAGTGGCTAGAGCCAGGCGCCAATGGCTAGCGCCTGGCGCCAAGCCTGGTTCCAGACGCCAAGGCCTGGGGTTGGACGCCAAACTGGATTTCAACGCGTTTTTGAAAATCTGATAAATTTCCCGTACTGTAAGATAAAATAATATAACTTCTTTGAAAATGCTATTTGATCTTGATTAAAACTCTGAAAAGTCAACAAAGTCAACTTATCAATGCTAATTGAATTACGAATGAAAAGAACCTTCTAGAAGATTCTAGAAGACTAAAACCATTCCTAATTGCATTAGGAATGATAAATCATATTAGGCCCTCCCCTAGATCATTGGGCCGTACATAAAGCTCAAACCGGGCCCAGTTTAGTAAATTGGTCATAACTTCCTCAATATTCATCGGAATTGGGCTTATAATATATCGTTGGAAAGGTCTTTGCAAGCCCCATCCAACTACACCACTATTGGACCCATATCATGGACCAACCAAACTGGATTTGCTGTTTTCTTAAAATAAAGTTTTAAAAATCAGGGAGAAGAGAAAAGAAATAAAACTTTCCGCTACACTAGACCTTTCCACACTTCGTTTCATTCGATTGTGATTCGACGTGAAAGGTACTCATCACCGATTTTGGTTTTGGGGAGACACAAATGGGTGTCTACAGTTAGGTATTTTCTCAATTTGTTTTCGCAGCTTGTATGTACTCAGCTTTGCTGACTGCGTGCTTTTGTGTGTGTCTTTCTTTGGTCATGGCCTTCGCCTTTCAATGACCCTGTGATGATCCAATTTTTACACTTGTAATATTGGGGAGCAGAATAACCACAAGTTCTTACACATGCAGCATTCATCAGGGTTGTGGGATCTTGAGTAGAGAGTTGGTTGTTTCCATATTATTTATTTTGCAAAGTTTGAATTTAATTTAATTTGTTTTTAGTTGATGCTAATTCTTTTGAGTTTGAAGTTATTAGGACTCTGAATTTAAACACTTACTACTTTTATTGGGTTTTGAATAAGGGCCTTAATGGTTCCAACTTGTAATACTTATTTAGATTTAATTCCTTTGTTTTGAGGTTTATTTTAAACTATTTTGGTTTTCCGCTGCAAATTTCTGAGATAGCCTTAACGTTTGAACACGTGGCGGTAGCACACCAGTAATTCTCTTGAAATTATTCAGGTTATATACAGGTTTCTCACAGGTTTTTAAGAGAGAATTATTGGGGTGTTACAAAGTGGTATCTGGGAGCTTAGGTTAGATTTAATTACCACTAAAGCCAATTAGCTTAGTATGACTTAGGCGCCTATTCAATGATTTAAAATTTTAATTTTAATGACAAACTTTTTTTTTTATCCATTTGAAACTAAGTATGTTTTAAACCATTTTATTTAAAATAAATTTGAATTTTTTTTTTCTACTTGGTGAGTTTTGGGTAGACTTAAGAAGGGAATGCATGCATACATCATACATATTTTATCTCTTGCATTTAATTATCACATGAAGTGTTATTTTCTTATTTATTTAACATGTTATAATTATGTTCTAATTGATTTATTTCTATGATGGGCTTGTGATATGCTTTTTGAATGTTCGTTGCGTTGGGTTAACGTAGAAAAAGGATGAGCGACTCAGTAATCACGTCTGAAAGCGTGAGTAATGATATTAGGAACAACCCCATTGCTGTGTCTGAAGATGAGAGTGATACTCGAAGTGACAATACTGTAGAAAGGTTTGAAAAGATTATGACGCCAACTAATCCAGATGAGGAAGACTTCCAGTACTTACACGAGTTTAAAACAACAAAGAATAAGAAGCATAAAATTAAAACCTACCAAAGAATGTTCCATGATTATACTCTTACTGAATTTCCAGATAAGGATGAGCTTGAATGGTTACAACCACCACCTGAAGATCCAAATGCTGGGAAGAGATCTACTAGAAATCCAAATCCGCTCTACAAGTCAATTATTATTGAAGACTCAGATGACGAAAATGACCTTGATTTTGATGTTAATAATTACAATGAGAAGAGAGATAAGAACAGTAATGTGATACCTTGACGATTATTTTTGTTAGGGTGGAGTTAGCATGAATAAGGAATTTGCCATTGATAATATTTATTAGATCCTCATTATAGTCTGATTTGGATGATTAATTTTAATATGTAGCTAGTGCTACATAGTCTTAATTTGGGATTGATACCTTTATATAAGTTATAATAAGAAGTTGATATTTTATTTTCAAGAGCTTCATTTCACTTTTATTTGAGAGCAAGAGCAAGTTTAATTTTTGTAATCATATACTTTTTGGGAAAATCTCTTAGTCTATAATCGAACTTAATAAGAGTGTCGCGGGATGGGAATTTTTTTTTCTTTCTTAAATTCATTTAATCCTGCGTATGAATCGTGCTTATATTGTGTGGTTTTGCTTGGGACAAGGGGGTGCAATCTCAAGGTGCCCTTTTGAACCAATTTATGTGATAAATATAATATTGTGATTCAATTAATATGTGTGAATAGTATTTGGATTTCGTTTAAAATGGAGTGCATATTTATTTTATTTCAGGCGTAGAGCTAGAATGGCCGAGAACGCTGCCTTAGCTGATGCTATTCATTTGTTGGCTGAAAATGTGATCCAAAACCAGGGAGACCAAGTCGACCCCCAAGCTGAAATGTTTAAAAAGCTGGCCAAGGTTAGACCACTAGTTTTTAGGGGAGGTGTTGACCCTACTTTCCCAGAAAACTGGATTCGGGAGTTTGATTAGTTGTTCGTGGCACTCAACTGTCCTGAGGGTATGAAAGTGGACCAGGCCGCTATGTACCTTAAGGACGAGGTTGATATATGGTGGAGAGACAATGTTGTGACCGTTAGGGCCAAACCTAACTTTGGGTGGGAAGTGTTTAAGACCTCCTTGAGGGACAAGTTTTACCCCTCATTCCTGAAGAAACAGAAGGCTCAGGAGTTCATAAGCCTGGCAATGGGAAACATGTCAATCTCTGAGTACTATAATAAGTTTATGACCCTTTCTAGGTTTGCTCCTGAGGTAGTACCAACTGAAGAGCTGAAGGCTCAGAGGTTTGAGCAGGGGTTAACTGACGAGTTACAGAAGGACCTAGCCAGAAAAGTTTTCAAAACCCTTGACAAGGTGTATGAGAGAGCTGCCCATCTGTACCATCTGAATACTAGGACTGCTAGTGCGAGTGCTAAAGCTGGGGAAAAAAAGGAAGGATTTTGGGAAATCTGAGAACCAGGGTAATTTCAAGAGGTCTAGGAATGGGAACTCGTTTGATAGGGGTAACCAAAATGTTAGTAGTTCTTCCAATGCTAACAATGGGGAGAGAACCTACCACTGTAAGAAGTGTAGAAGGAACCACCCTGGGAGAGACTGTGATGGAAATTTGGTGACCTGTAGGTTCTGCAACAAGAAGGGACACAGGGAGTATGAGTGTTACACCAAACAGAGACAACAGGGAAATAGTGGGAATGGTGGGAACACCCAGCAGAGGCCTAACAATTTCAATAACCAGGGGAATAGGGGAAATGGTCAAAATGGGAAGTTTGGGAATGGTAGCAACAATAACAACAGGTCTGGCAATGACAACAACAACAACTCAGGCAACAATAACTCAGGCAACAACAACAATGGGCATCAGGCAAGAAACAACACTCCCAGCCGCTTGTTTGTGATGAGCAAGGGAGAAGCTGAGAGGTCCTCGGATGTAGTTATTGGTACATTTTCTATCCAATCTATCTATGTCAACACTCTATTTGACTCTGGAGCAGCTTATTCTTTCATTTCTACTTCTGTTGTGCGCAAGTTAAACTTAACTGAAGCGAGTCATGTTGATGTGTCAGTCAGTCTGCCTACGGGCAAACTTGTTCATTGTAATAAAATATTCAAGGGCTTGCCTTTGAAAATAGGAGAAGCTATCTTTCCATCAGATCTTATTGAGTTTAACCTTGGGGACTTAGATGTAATTCTGGGGATGGATTGGCTGAGTTTATACAAGGCTAAGATAGACTGTGAGATGCAGAGGGTACAACTAAGTGATCCTTTGGGTAAGAAAGTGTCCTATAGACGGTTAGGGAAGCCTAAAGGTTTTGGGATCATTTCTGCGATGAAGGTGAAGAAGCTAGTGAATAAGGGATATACATTGTACTTTTGTTGTGTTCAAGATTTGAGTATGAGTGAGAATAGGCGGATGGAGGATGTGCCCATTGTGAATGAGTTTTTAGATGTCTTTCCAGAAGATATTTTGGAAATGCCACCTAAGAGGGAAGTTGAGTTTACCATTGACTTAGTTCCAGGAGCTGCACATATCTCCAAAGCACCGTAAAGAATGACACCGGCTGAGATGAGTGAACTAAAGGCTCAATTGCAGGAGTTGTTAGACAAGGGGTTCATTAGGCCCAGTGCATCACCTTGGGGAGCACCTGTGCTATTTGTGAAAAAGAAGGATGGAAGTTTGAGGCTATGTATTGATTATAGAGAGTTGAATAATGTGACTGTAAAGAATAAGTACCCTCTACCTAGGATAGATGACTTGTTTGACCAACTGAAGGGGGGGAGCGTGTTTTCAAAGATTGACTTGAGGTCGGGGTACCATCAGTTGAAGGTTGCAGATAAAGACATTCCAAAAAAGCCTTTAGAACTCGGTATGGACATTACGAGTTTACAGTCATGCCTTTTGGGTTAACCAACGCACCAGCCATATTTATGGACTTGATGAACCGAGTGTTTCATGAGTATTTGGATAAATTTGTAGTTGCGTTTATTGATGACATTTTGGTGTATTCGAAGAATGAGGAAGAACATGCTGAGCACTTAAGAACTACCCTTGAAACTCTTAGAAAGAACAAACTGTATGCTAAGTTTTCCAAGTGTGAGTTCTGGTTGGAGAAAGTGGCATTTTTGGGGCATTACATTTCGAAGGAGGGTGTATCCGTAGATCCTGCGAAGATCAAGGCGGTGAGTGAGTGGCCTACACCTAAGAATGTGACTGATGTTCGTAGTTTCTTGGGATTAGCTGGATATTATAGAAGGTTTATCAAGGATTTTTCGAGGATAGCCAGACCCATGACTACTCTTATGAAGAAGCAGAGCAATTTTGAGTGGAACGAGAGTTGTGAGTCATCTTTTCAAACCCTCAAAGAGCGATTAACCACTGCACCAGTGCTGGTATTACCTGGTATTACCTGATGGGATAGAAGGATTCGAAGTGTATAGTGATGCCTCGAAGCATGGTCTGGGATGTGTCCTACATCAGAATGGAAGGGTGATCGCATACGCATCGAGACAACTGAAGAAGAATGAAGTCAACTACCCTACCCATGACTTGGAACTTGCAGCTGTTGTATTCGCTTTGAAGATTTGGAGGCACTACCTTTACGGTGTTTCTTGTAAGATCTTCACGGACCATAAAAGTCTAAAGTACATCTTTACCCAAGATCACTTGAACATGCGGCAACGTAGATGGTTGGAATATCTTACAGACTACCATGTCCACATCCAGTATCACGAGGGAAAGGAGAATGTAGTTGCGGATGCCCTTAGCAGAAAGTCGAGTCATAATGTCAATGTTTGATTGTGGCCAATGAATTGTGTGAAGATATGAGGAGATTGAACCTTGAGGTTATCAACAAAGGAGAGTTAGAGGGATTACTGGGTGCTTTAACCATCCAACCTTCCATATTTGAGGAGATTAAAGAAAAACAACTGGAGGATGAGTCATTTCAGAAGATTAGAGATCGTGTGACTAGTGGTGTGGAGACTGAATTCAAGATTCATGAGGATGGGAGCTTAAGATACAAGGAGAGATGGTGCATACCACAGAAGTGTGAGGATATCAAAAGGAAAATCATGGAGGAGTGCCATAATACACCATATTCAGTTCACCCTGGGGGCGATAAGTTGTATAAGGATTTGAAGGACTTCTATTGATGGTCGAATATGAAGAGAGGAGTGGCTGAGTTTGTGTCTAAATGTCTGACGTGCCAGAAAGTGAAGATAGACCACAAAAGACCCATGGGAAAGGTACAACCATTAGAAATACCAGGTTGGAAGTGGGATTCCATATCCATGGACTTTGTGACAGGCTTACCAAAAACTCGTACTGGGAATGACACGATTTGGGTGATTGTAGACAGACTTACTAAGTCAGCGATGTTCATTCCTATCAAAGAAACCTGGAAAAAGAAGCAGCTAGCAAGCGTCTATGTGAAGAATGTCGTTTGGTTGCACGGAGTTCCCAAGGACATAGTGTCAGATAGAGACTCGAGGTTTCTATCAAAGTTTTGGCAAAAAGTGCAAGAGAACCTTGGGACAACATTGAAGATGAGTACTGCCTTTCACCCTGCAACCGATGGTCAGACTGAGAGAACAAACCAAACCATGGAGGACATGTTGCGAGCTTGTGCTTTAGATTTCCAAGGAAATTGGGAGGATCACCTACCCTTGATCTAATTCTCCTACAATAACAGTTACCATGCAAGCATCAAGATGGCACCTTTTTAAGCATTGTATGGAAGGAAGTTCAGAAGCCCAGTTTGCTGGAATGATTACAATGAACGGGTTACTTTGGGTACAGATTTCATTGAGGATATGGTGGGCAAGGTGAGACTAATCCAGTCGCGTATCAAGGCAGCACAAGATAGACAGAAGAGTTATGCTGACTTGAAGTGAAGAGATGATGAGTTTAATGTTGGGGACAAAGTATTCCTTAAGGTTTCTCCAACAAAAGGTGTGATGCGATTCGGCAAGAAAGGGAAGCTTAGTGCAAAATATGTGGGTCCGTATGAAATTCTTTAACGTGTGGGGAAAGTGGCTTACAAATTGGCTTTGCCAATGGAGTTCGAGAAAATGCATGATGTATTCCACATTTCCCAACTGAAAAAGTATGTGCCTACTCCCTCGTAACTCACCTCGTCAAACCTTGTGTGTCTTTCTTTGGTCATGGCCTTTGCCTTCAATGACCCTGTGACGATCCAATTTTTACACTTGTAATATTGGGGAGCAGAATAACCACAGGTTCTTACACATGCAGCATTCATCAGGGTTGTGGGATCTTGAGTAGAGAGTTGGTTGTTTCCATATTATTTATTTTGCAAAGTTTGAATTTATTTTAATTCGATTTTAGTTGACACTAATTCTTTTGGGTTTGAATTTATTGGAACTCTGAATTTAATCACTTACTACTTTTATTGGGTTTTGAATAAGGGCCTTAATGGTTCCAACTTGTAATACTTATTTAGATTTAATTCCTTTGTTTTGAGGTTTATTTTAAACTGTTTTGGTTTTCCGCTGCAAATTTCTGAGATAGCCTTAACGTTTGAACACGTGGCGGTAGCACACCAATAATTCTCTTGAAATTGTTCAGGTTATATACAGGTTTCTCACGGGTTTTTAAGAGAGAATTATTGGGGTGTTACACCAACCATCCTTTCTATTTTCCACCATGGGACGACCCACTTGATAGCAAAATTGCGAGATTCGAAGACCTTTCTCCACCCATGGCGCCCAATTTTAGGGAAGTGTTTCTTCCTCCTCACAAAGCAATTGGGAGTATACTTCTCAATATTGTCCGGAGGGCTAATTAATTCTAGCCTTTCCATTAGCCACATCTGTAAAAAATTGCAATGCAATTAAATTATTATTACAATACAAAAATATATATTTTTTTATTTCTGTAATTAAAAATATTATTTTTCTACCTGTAATAAAATTGGAGAGCCGCGAAAAGGTGCTTTTGGGTTCCTTTTCAATTCATCAAGACTAATCATAGTCTCTCCAACTATCAATGGCATTGGATTTCTCCCTGATTCAATTTGTTCTAGAACGGTGGTTATAATTGATTGGCCTTCATTATTTTTACCACTACTTAGAAAAAATTGATTAAGCATGCAAAATAAGAAAGCCCTTATTCTATATATATGAAAAGATTCAGAAAGAGGTTTATCAAAATAATGGCGTGCAAATTCTTTCAAATTAACTATGTTGCCATCTACTATTTTTGATAAATCCCTTTCTTTTAAATTAAAGAAGCGCTAAAAATCCTTATAATAATATGCATCTACTCTAGGGATTACTATGAGGTCTATTGCAGGGAAGCCTAAAATAGCACCAAATTCTTCTGGAAAAGGGCTAATCTCATCATACCCTATTCTAAAACAATGAGTATCAACATTCCAAAATTCTAGAGCGGTATGAATGAAGTCTAAGTCAAGATCTACCCCTTTTATGCCATATATTCCCCCCAAGTGAAACAAATCTAATTCTTTTCTTTCTCTAGCATTAAGAGATCTACACCATTCATGAGTGTATTGGGTAAAAGTTTTGGTGACTAGAGACATGGTATTATTTTCCTAAGGCAAAGAATTATTTTATTTGCTGGAATTATGAGAAGAATCGGTTAGGCAGGGGGCTATTTATACACAACTTGCGAGAAGTTTTAATCAGGATGAAATACGGAATCAGCGCCAATTGGCTTCAGACTCCGTAATTGGCGCCAGCCGCCAGCGCTTGGTGCCACACGCCAAGTGTAGCGCCTGGCGCCAAGTTGCCACGTCAGGCGCGCTTGCTTAAATCGCGTTTTTTTACCTTAAACTCGAGTCGGCTAATGACTTTACGGCTCTGATTATCTTTTCTAAACATCTTTTTATCCTTTTCTTTTATCAATTAATATAGCTATTATATTAATTATATTATTCTTTTTTGGATTTTATTTAGAATAATTTTAAAGTTTTTATACACACAAGCTTTTAGTTGATTTTTCCTTTTTTTTTATTTTTTTCTTTTTTTGGGGAGAGATTCGGATACCCTCCATCAATAATAAAATAAAATGACGGAATTTTTGCGCAAAATTGTTTTTCACACTTTTTTTTTCTTGCACACACAAACATGCACATAATAATAGCAAACATCAATATACTTGCAATAGTATGTATGTACAAAATATGTCTAAAAATGAGTTTTAACTAAAAGGCAAAGTTCTATACAAAGTCAAATAAATAATAAGCACAGGTACAAATTACCTCGCGCAATAGCTGTCAAAGAACCCATATGATGGATAGACATACAGGGTGGCACGAGCTCAGTAGCATCATCCGGACAAAGCAAAACCAAGTCAGTGGAGCATTACTTGGGGGCTACTTAACGAAAGATAAGAGCTGAAAAGGCGTACCGCCACATCCTTAGCCGGTACAGGAACTGGAGTTAATAACGGCAGTAGCTCCT
This sequence comes from Chenopodium quinoa, assembly GCF_001683475.1. Classification (NCBI taxonomy): domain Eukaryota; kingdom Viridiplantae; phylum Streptophyta; class Magnoliopsida; order Caryophyllales; family Amaranthaceae; genus Chenopodium; species Chenopodium quinoa. The sequence goes on from NW_018744662.1 coordinate 578,777, forward strand.
CTCCATAGCATCACCCAGGGATCGCGCAAGATCACCAAGGGGGATTAGTTCCCTTTGACATACTCAACAATTTCGCGGCGCTTGGACACTCAGCCACTCGGTCGAATTGTTCTACCTTTTTTGCAATATATTTTGGGCTCCTTGGTACGCCAGTTAGCCCCTCTAAGCAATTTGACATGATTTTTAGTTATCGGTTTGATTAGGTAAAGTGATCGACCTGATGAAAGATCGTCTCACTTAGCTTAAAGCGCCTAAGCATTGGCTCATTAACAAAAAAGCACCGACATACAGGTTCAAAAGCAAAAAGGCACCGACATACTGGTTCATTTGCAAAAAGGCACTGACGTACAGGTTCAAAGCAACGGAATCGCCGACGTACAGGCATAGCAGGAGCAAAGTTTAGGCGAAATTTAAAGATCGACAGGCGGAGATATTCACTAATTTCCTTTGGAAAATTAGCATCGAATGAGGATAGCTTCGGGCGAGGAAATCTTTGGCAACATTCCCTAGCTTGTGGAGAGTTATCACAAACAACTGGAGATTGTTTCAAGAGAAATAATCTTCGATGGTATTCCCTGGCTTGTGGAATATTATCAATGCGGATGAGGATTTGTTTCAAGAGAAGCAATCTTCGATAATGTTCCCTGGCTTGTGGAATATTATCATAGCGGAGGAGGATCGTTTCAGGCGAAGCAATCTTCTAATTTGGAAGCAGTTACGGGCGTAGCGGTTTTCAAGCGGGATGGCATTCTCTAGCTTGTAGGAGGTCATCAAAACAACAGTGAAGCGGCAACAATCGGTTACTTTCAGAGACGTGTGCTCGACGGTGCAAGATACGCATTTCTTAACTCTTTTATCTGTTTAACTAACGCTAGTTTTGCAGGTATCGGCGTTGCAAGAGTGATTTAGGATCGCAGAACGTTCTGAATCATTCTCCGTCCCTATTGATACTTTGACTTTTGTTTTCGAAACTTGCGTTTCTCCAAACTCAGTCAAAGTGGGGGCTTCTGTAGACACCCATTTGTGTCTCCCCAAAACCAAACCCAGTGATGAGTACCTTTCACGTCGAATCATAATCGAATGAAGTGAAAGTGTGGAAAGTCTAGTGTTGCGGATAGTTTTAATTTCTTCTCTTCTCTCTGTTTTTGAAACTTATTTTAAGAGAAAACAGTCAATCCAGTTTGGTTGGTCCATGATATGGGTCCAATATTAGTGTAGTTGGATGGGGCTTGACAAGAGCTTTCCAACGATATATTATCAGCCCAATTCCGATGACTATTGAGGAAGTTATGGCCAATTTACCAAACTGGGCCCGTTTTGAGCCTTATGTGCGGCCCAATGATCTAGGAGAGGGCCTAATATGATTTATCATTCCTAATGCAATTAGGAATGGTTTTAGTCTTCTAGATTCTTCTAGAAGGTTCTTTTCATTCCTAATTCAATTGGCATTGATAAATTGACTTTTGTTGACTTTTCAGAGTTTTAATTAAAATCAAAAAGCATTTTCGAGGAAAAGATACGATTTTATCCTCCAGTACGGAAAACTTATCTGATTTTCGAAAATGCTTTAAAAACAGGCCTGGCGCCTGAAACCAGGCTTGGCGTCTGGCGCCAGCCATTGGCGCCTGGCGCTAGTGTTGGTGCCCAGCGCTAGTTAGCCAGGGTTGGCGCCAGCTCTATTTTACGTGCGCCAAGTGCTCTGTTTTGATATTTTATCTTTTTGGCTGATTTTCTCTATAAATAACGTATTAAAAACTCCGTTTTCATTCACCTACAATCAGTTTTCATTCGCAATCATTAATTCTCTAATTCTCTCTTAATCATTCACCAATTCTCATCAAGTTTTCTTGATTATTCATCTCTCTCTTTCCTTTTTCTAAACTTTGTTTTCAAATACAAAATTCCGCATTCATTAGATCTAGAAACACCTAGCCATATTCGAAGTTGTCTTCGCCCTAAACGTGAAAGGTTTAATTTCTGAGGGTTTGGTCCCAAATCTCTATTTCAATTATTTAATTTAATTGTTTGTTTATTATTTTCCTTGAAGTTACTAACGTGTGTATTTTGTTATTAGAAAGAGGTACGAGGCATCAAAGTAAGTGCTTTAATGGTTTTAATTGATATTATGATGTAGAAATCATGTTTATATTGTTATTATGATATTCCTAGTATCATGTTTATGGAAAAAGTTATGATATCAAGTATGCTTATTATGTTTCCTGCAATGTCTTTTATTCTCTTCCTAATATTTATGATTGTTAGTATCATGTTAGGGTTAAAGATTTGATTTTTATTGCTTAGTGACATGCTAGGGTTTGTTATTAATCTTATTAGTATCATGCCTAAGATCTTGCTATTTTTATTATGCTTTAACATGATTTATGATTATTTTAATTATAATTTATTTTTATGATCATGATTTATTATTATTTTATTTATTGTTGCTTGATTTTATATTTATTTTTATTGCTTGATCACGCCTTTATTGCATGTTTAAAGGGAATCTATACTTGTAATCACGCTTAAATAAGATAATTAATAATCTTGTTTAGGGTTAATATGATTATAATTTCAAGTGATCGCCAATAATAGATTTATTTGTGCATTAAATTCAACCAACATAGATAAACAGGTTTAGGGTTAATCCTATTGATTGCATGTTAGTCAGAAAGCGCACATGAATACGAGCAGAATAAAGTAGAGGCCTATTATTAGGGCAGATTCAATCTCTTTTTGGTTGGATTTGTACCTTCATCCCTGGACCCTTATTTGGTTCATGACCTTATGGAGTTGACGATCTCTTGGATCGTTAAGGGGTGTAACCTTCACCTCGTGAACGGTTTACAAGTTCCTTAAAAACTTGTTGGCGATTCTTTTGCTCTATCTTCTTCCCTTTTGGACGCCACCGTACTTTAGAGTATGATCATAGTGGGGTTCAAGCTAGGGGATTAACGCTTGAAATTTATTCCCCACAATACTTTACTCAATAATGTTGCTATTAATTACATAATTCTTGCATAATATGTAGCCTGCAATATCATCATGTTTACTTAGAAGTGGCTAGTGATCTTGAAGTGCTTCTGTTTAGATATTCTTTTTAATATTTCTGCCTTGGTAATTTCAACCATTGTGTTTACATTGGATGGTTTTCAGGTAACGGCAGAGCTCTTGCCGATAAATTCAAGAAAAGTGGCTGTGAAATTAGATTTTCAGAATACTGGGACTGGTAAGTAATCTTCTTTTACTACAACTTATACTTGATTGTATGATGTTAAATTAAATAAAATTGACTAGAGTGATACTTGTACGAGAAGTCCATTATCATGAGTTCTAGTTTCCATATTATTATGAATTACTTCCATTCATACTATGATAAATTTGTGCCTTTATGAATATTATTGGCGGATGTAGAATATCTAGTGTGGAGGGGCACTAAATAAAAAAAATAAATAAAATGCTTGTATAAGGGCTTGAATCTAAGACTTTTAGTCCAAAATCAATGCATTACCACTATAACAAAGCAAATTTATTGCATTAAAATTGTATTTAACCTATAAATTCACATATTTACTTCAATAAAAAAATAAAAAAATAAAAAATAAAATTTGGGGGGGGGGCGGTGCCACCCATGCCCCTTTATAGATCCGCAAATTATGATGATTAGTAGATGTACAATATTTACCATGAAATGTGTTTACATGAAATGTGTTTATAGCGCGACTTCACTTTTGTAGATACCTGTGAAGCAGGGCCGGCCCGGAGGGGTAGGCCTCGAGTGCGACCGCCTAGGGCCCACGCCAGAAAGGGGCCCAAAAATTCAAAAAAATAATTCAATTTGCATAGTTGTAGAATTTAAACTGTTTAAACTGTAGTTTTTACTCGTTAAAAAATAAGCTACTTTTAAGAAAGATAATAAATGCATTTAGTTAGCAATTAACATTAAATTGCTTATATGTCAATTAGGTAGAGATAACTATGCAATATAACCTCCTCTTCTTCTAATCTTCCGATTTTATGAGTATCTGTTTCAAAATATTAAGATTTTCAATTACACCGTTTCATATTTATTCAATTACCGAAATATTATGCAAAGTTATTACTCCAGTATTGTGTATGGAGACTTACTATTCAAATAATTTAAGTTATTTTCGTTGTCTTATATTTAAAGCTATTGCGTGTAAAAAAAAATGTTTACGTAAGGGGTCGTTTTCTTACATTATGCCTAGGGCCCATAAATTTCTAGGAACGGGGATGCTGTGAAGGCACCAGAAAGAACTCAGTATGGCTCTCTGGATATTACTTACTTGGATGAGGATCTGAGGTAAGTAATTTTTTTTTTTTTTTTTTTACTAATATGATTAGTTTTATAATCAAGTGAAATTGAAAGACCTGCTCTATTGATGGATACGTCACTCATGAAAGATGTTTTTTTTTTTTTTTTTTTGGCTTTTGCAGAGTATCTACAGGAGACAAAGGAAATTTGTTTATATTAAAAATGGTCGATCGATTGTACAAAGTCCCAAGATAATTTAATTAGTCTGAAAGGTGTATATGAAATTGTAATTTGTAAGCTGTATATGTAAATTGCCTAACACAAAGTGCAATTTCATATATATATATGATCTTCAAGACCATGAATACATCATTTTTTATTTTTATGTAGTTGAGATTAAGATCCCAAGCAGAACTGTTGAACGCTATTTCGATCAGATTACTTGGATTTATCGCTATTTACACCTTCACCTTCAGTGGCATGCGCTTATTGTAGACTATGGTTTAGATAGAATAGTTCTGATAGTCTGCGGTTGCTAATATATCTAGCCATATTATGTGTTAGATACTGTAAACTCCTTGGATTGGAGTGTATTCCATTGATTCATATAAATAGGGTTACAACGATCCTTCCTAATCTCATTAGGAAATCTCAAAAGATAATTACAAAATATTCACAAATTATATCCTTCTATACAGTATCGACAGAATAATTATCATATTCTATCACATCCCCGCAGTCATAGCGGTAGGAGGACGTACGCTGAGACTGGATCTGAATTCCAGAAATAGTTGTCGAGGTAGGCTTTTGGTGACAATGTCTGCAAACTGATAACGAGATGGAACGTGCAAGACCCGTACATGCCCCAACGCCACCTTCTCACGAACGAAATGAATGTCCATTTCAATGTGCTTGGTGCGTTGATGCTGTACGGGATTATGAGATAGATAGATTGCACTGACATTATCACAATAAACAATAGTTGCCCGCCGAAGAGGACAATGTAACTCTAAAAGAAGGTTACGTAGCCAACATGCCTTGGACACAACATTTGCGACGCCCCTGTATTCTGCCTCTGCACTTGATTTCAAAAGTGTAGGCTGACGCTTAGATGACCAGGAAATAAGATTGTCCCCTAAAAAGCAACAATAACCTGAGGTCGACCGACGGGTGTCCGGGCACCCGCCCCAATCTGCATCAGTATAAGTAATCAAGTTTGTAGAAGTAGAAGGATATAAATGTAACCCATAATCATTGGTGCCCTTAATATATCGCAGAATGCACTTCAATGCATCATAATGAGGCACTTTGGGATCATGCATGAATAAGCAAACTTGCTGAACTGCATAAGCTATTTTAGGGCGAGTAAAAGTGAGGTACTGTAACGCTCCTGCAAGACTATGATAAAGTGTTGGATCATAAAATTTAGGACCACAGTCAGCACTAAGTTTGGACTGTGTGTCCCCTGGGGTCGCTGTAGGCTTACAACTAGCCATACCTGCACGCTCTAAAATTTCTCTAGCATATTTCTGCTGTGACAGAAACAAGAACGAAGGAGTACGAGTGACAGCAATGCCTAGAAAGAAATTCAGAGGGCCCAAATCTGTCATTGGAAACCCAGTGCGCAAGTGAGAAATGATGCGTTCCCGTAGTAAATCTGAAGATGTAACCAACACAATATCGTAAACATATAGAAGCAAATATGCCATGTCTTTCCCATGTCGGAAAATGAATAAAGAGTTATCACTCTTGGCAATAACAAACCCCATCTGCAAAAGATAGCTAGCAAAACGATGATACCAGGCCCTTGGAGCCTGTTTAAGACCATATAGAACCTTACGAAGCTTGCAAACATAGCCTGAGAACCTCTTGTCAACAAACCCAGGGGTTTGATGCATGTACACACACTCATTCAAATCACCATGTAAAAAGACATTATTAACATCTAATTGATGAATAGACCACTTACGAGCCATAGCTAAACTCAAGACTGTGCGAATGGTGGCCGGCTTAACAACCGTACTGAAAGTTTCATCACAATCAACACCTTCAACCTGAGACCTGCCATCACAAACTAAACGAGCTTTGTGTCTTTCAAGATCACCATTAGCATTTAATTTATGACGAAACAACGACATGCAATTGACAATGTTCACCCCCGTAGGTCTAGGAACCAAATCCCATGTCCCCGTTTCAATTAAAGCACTATATTCATCACGCATCGCGGCATTCCAATTAGGGTCGGAAAGGGCTTGTTTGTGATTTTTTGGAAGAGGAGACCGGGTTGACACATGAGTGGGGGGAGAAACAGTGAGGCCGAATTTTGGGTTCGGTTTGACGATTCCATGTTTGGATCGAGTTTGCATTTGTGGAGAGAGGGGGGGAGGTCGAGTAGGTGTGAGAGGTAGATGACCACGGAGTGGTGGTGGCAAGTAAGTGGAGGGAGAGCGGTGTGATGGGGTGCTCGGGCTGGCAGGCTGGGTAGGCGGGGTGCCTGGGCTGGTAGGCAGGTGCTGCGGGCTGCCAGCGCTAGCTGGGCTGGTGCTCTTCCTTGGTTGAGTTACTGCCTGGCGCGCTGATTTCCCGCTGCTGCTGGGTCAGTAGGCCGAGGCTGGCTGGGGTGCAGCCTGGATGGCTGGGGTGTGCACTGCAGCGTGCTGGCCTGCTGGGTCAGGTGCGGCAGTGTGCGGCAGCTGCTCGCCAGCGAGGTCTTGTTGGGCTAAGACGCGGAGCATAGGTGAAGGATCGTCGGAGTTTAAAAATTCATAAACCGAGGCTCAAAAGTGGGTAAGATTTTTATATGGCATGGTATTTTCATCAAAAACAACATGACAGGAAATAATTATTTTTCGAGCGTTTAGGTCCAAACAACGATAACCCCTATGCTCGGTTGGGTAGCCTAGAAAGACACATGGTGCTGACCGAGGTGCAAGTTTATGAGGTATGGTTGGCGATAGGTTTGGGAAACATAGGCAACCAAAGACTCGAAGATGGGTATAGGACAGAGTAACCCCAAAAAGAGCTTGAGCCGGAGTAAGTTGATTGAGAGCTTTGGTAGGTAGAATATTAATAAGATATGAGGTCGTTTCCAAGGCATAATGCCACAGAGATGGAGGTAGGGAAGCATGAAACAAAAGTGTGCGCTTAACATTGTTAAGAGTACGAATCATGCGTTCGGCTTTGCCATTTTGTGAATATGTGTGTGGACAAGAGAAGCGAAAAACCAATCCATTATTGACACTGAATAATTTGAACGGATCATTATCAAACTCACGACCATGATCACTTTGTAAAGACTTTATGGGACGTTCAAATTGAGTTAGAACATATTGTCTAAAATTAAGAAAGGTTTGAAAAGCTTGAGACTTGTAAACAAGCGGAAAAGTCCACACATAATGAGTATAATCATCCAATAAAACAAGATAATATTTATGATCCTTTTCACTACGAATAGGAGAGGTCCACGAATCGGCATGAAAAATATCAAAAGCAGAAAAAGTAGTACTATTGGAATTATGAAAAGGCAAGCGAATGTGTTTCCCTAACTTACAACCTACACAAAAATTGGAGTCATGCTCCTTATTACAATCAATCAATTGTTTACTCCTAAGAAAATTAAAAACGGGTGCCCCGAGATGTCCTAATCAGTTGTGCCAGGTAGATGGTGCCAAGGCTGTGAGAGAGGTGGCTAGGCAGGTTGATGGTGCTGCGATTACTGGATATAGGTCCGCCGAACTATTGCATCTGGTTATTACCTTCCCCGTTTGAAGATCCTTCACAGAAAAACCACTATGATCAAACTCTATGGACACAGAATTATTAGAAGTAAATTTTCTAACAGAAATTAGATTTTTGATCATTTGTGGAGCTAAATAAACATCACATAATTTTAGGGATTTATTTGCAATAGTGGAATGACCATAACCCGTAATTGGAATGCGTTGACCGTTACCTACTTGAATATAATTATGTGTGCTTAAATTAAAAAGGGGTAAGAGATTACCGGCTTGATTTGTCATGTGTGATGTTGCACCGGAATCCATGTACCACGATGGGTCGTAGTTCTGAAAACCCATAGTGGTGAACGCATTGCCGAGCTCCGTTGGAGTCATAGCTTGACCATATTCCGAGGCCTGGGATGAGTGGTGTTGAGGTTGAGGTGGGGGCCCCGAGTAGAACACCTGATGCTGATGTGGTGGCTGGCTGGGCCGTGGTGCAGCAGCCCACTGCTGCTGTGGGTGCGGGAAAGGAGCGTAGCCCCACTGAGGGGCCTGCTGGGCTGGCTGGGATGCCCATTGTGGCGCACCCTGCTGCTGTGAGGTGCGCCTTGCTGTTGTTGGGGCTGTGGCTGCTGCTGTGGTGCACCCCGGCTACGCCCTCGGCCTTTGCCACGGCCGCATCCACCGGCACTACCACCCCTTCCCGCCGGAGTGGACTACTGTTGCGGTGTTGCTGTGGTGTTGGTGGATGCCGAGCTGCTGTTCTGGGCTAGAAAGGACTGGGCAGAGTTACTTGGATCATTAAAGCGTCTTGATTCCTCAAGGAGAAGTCTAGACCGAGTTGTTTCAAATGACAGAAGAGGCTCCGTTTGTTGAATCATTGCAACAACCGTATCAAAATCGGTTCCCAAAACTAGCCGAATCACCAATTTTTGCTCCGATACGGGTTGATCAACATTAGCAAGTTGATCCTTAATGTTCTTCAATTCACGACAATAAGAGGAAATATCAGAGAAATTGGAGAGATGCAAGCTATTGAATTGGGTTTCAAGATAAACTGCCCTTGTAGTTTTATTATCTTGAAATATGTCCTTCAACTTATCCCAAATGTGTTGTGTCGTGGCCCCTCTACTCAAGACCGTCTCAAGCAATTCAGTGGAAATAGTGCCATAAATCCAATTCTTGACAACCAAATCGAGTCTTTTCCACATATCATCGGACAAATCCGTAGGTTTAGCGGTCTTTGGATCAATATGATCAAGGACATTGTAAGCATGACAGTGACACTCAAATAACTCAACCCATATGAATAATGAACCTTCCCACGATCAAGAAGAATAGGGATGCCGTTTTTTATGTTATTTACCCCGAAAGCAGGGTGAAACGCGGAGGAGGAAGACGAATTGTCCCCATCCTTGGTCATGATTGACGGTGATGATGATTAGGGGCGGCTGGTAGGGCGTATAGGAAAGAAAAATAAAAAAGAAAATATGCGGAAGCGGAGGTTGGATCAAAACCTAAGCAGTGATACCATGTTAGATACTGTAAACTCCTTGGATTGGAGTGTATTCCATTGATTCATATAAATAGGGTTACAACGATAATTACAAAATATTCACAAAATATATCCTTCTATATAGAATATCGACAGAATAATTATCATATTCTATCATTATGTTATTATTTAAGTAATTTCGCTCTTATTAGTTTAATGACTGGTGCGTTTCATTCTTAATTATTAGTCTAATGTATGATGACCACATTTCATTCTATTTGTTTCTTTACTACTATTAGTTTAATGACTGGTGCATTCATTTATAAACCTTTATTATAAGGAATATGTACATATGTTTTAGTTTTTTATGAATAGCAAGGTTGGTTTGGCCCATGTATAAAGTCTTATGGATAGCCTTTGAGTTAGATTTAACACTTTCATGGTCTCAAACTTTTTAATTATGCAGTGTGCATGAATCTATGGTGTGTTGGAAAAACATGATACTTTGCTGGAAATCATAACACTTTTAACTTGATCGAAATATTATAAATCTTGTGAAGTTTAATTTTAGGGTGGAGCATTGCCATTTGCCTAGCAATGTTGCAAATTGAATTAGCAGTCCACAAAGTATCATGTTCATGTCTATTTGACATAGATCCACTAAATAAACAAGCTCTTTAACGACAACCCATTACTGACGAGCTCATACCCTGTTCCTTTAGTGAAAGGGTTTTAAGCAGAATATATGAATCTATTATAATCCAGCCTACAAATCAATAGTTCACCTGTAATAAGAATAAGTTTCTACACTTTTTAATGAAATTTGAGTTCATTTGAGTTGTTACTATGAAATTAGGGTTTTACTTTAATAATTTTTAGGGTGGTTAAACACTTGATAGAGAATTTATGAAGAAAGAGGAAGAAGATTGATGATTTTCAAGAAATTTACTGAAGAAATTGAATGAGGGAAGGGTTTGGTTGAGTGTGAGAAAGGATGAAATGGAGAGAAAAGAAGAAAAAAAGGAAGGAAATAAGTTAGGTGGGGGTCACTGACGGAAAAACCACCGGAATTTTAAAAATGCGGGAAAATAAATGCGCTTTTAATTTAAGGGGTGGTAAAATAAAAAAAAATAAAAAAAATATTAAACAGGTGGTAATTTTAAAACAAGTATGCTTTTTGGATGGTAATTTACAAATTTTCCTTTTTTTTAATCGTTGTTCCCTTTTCATCTCAAGCTAACTTTCAAAACATTAGCTTTATCACCCTTGTTAGTACCTATCCTTAGTAAACTTGGAACTATAAATCTCAATGCATATGTTGATTTTGATGCAAAAAATCATCCTAATATATTTCTTCCTTCCAGCCTCATATTTATGTTGATAACTATTTCAGAGGTACCTGTTAGATGTTTCCTTTCTTTTTTTAATAGGGCACATGATGCTAGCTTAGGATAAATGGAAAAATTAAGCTAAAAGTTGTATATATAAGATGACTAGTTTTGTGCCTGGACAATTGTCGGGTTATTGAATACGTTTTTGTCCCAAATGTCAAATATTAACACTTTTTATTTATACAAATCATCATAATAACATATAGTTCCTCCGGTTTTTAATACTTGCAACACTTCCCTAAAATAGAAATATCAAAATACTTGTAACACTTTTTAAATGGAAATATCACAATAATTGCAACACATCATAAATGGAAAGTTATTTTAGAGAAAAATTACACTATTTCCCTTATTCAAAGCACATGACCCACTAAATTACACTCATAACAATCACTCGTCCAATTTTAAAGTGTATTATGTCATGTAAACCCCACATTTCTTAAATACCGTGAAAAAGTGTGTTGCAACTATTAAAAACAAAGGAAATATGAAGTATAAGTTTTTTAAGTTATAATCTATTTTAACATTTTTATACATATGGAATATTAAAAGTCCTGTCATAAATAAAATTGTAAAATAAATTATTTTTTTTCCTAAAAAATCTATCTTATATTCCTTTATCTATTTTATATACATGGAATATTAAAGTGGATTGCTAAATACCGCCCACGTTTTTTATCAAACCGCCAACAAAAGTGGTGAAGAGACAAAACTACCCTTACTCATCCCCACTTTGCTTTCTCTCTCATAAGTCCATTAAGTCTCAACCTCAATCGCCAACCACCACGACCACCACCACCCACTGCACCATCACCGCCCACAACCACCACCACTCATTAATGCACCATCACCGTCCATAACCACCACCACCCACTGCAGCATCACTGCCCACAACAACCAAAAGGACTAGAGGTACCAATTTTTTTTTAAGTTACAACTTATATTTCTGGCAACCACAACAGCGAGTCAGTTAACCACCATCGGAATAATGACGACCCACCACCTTCCCTGTCGTGCGGGAAGGTGGTTTTTTTAACCCTGGCGACTAGCACAACCGGCAACCCACTACTGCAATCGGTTTCAAGTGTCGATTGACCACGGTAATCGGCATCCAAAACTGGTTACCGTACCGGGTTACCGGTTTTTCATGCCGATTGACCAGGTTGACCGGCGTCCAAAACCAATTATCGTGGTGTTCAATCGGTTTTGCATGCCGATTGTGAGCACATAAAGATTAAAAAAATCAAAGGTACTGCCCTTTCACCTCCGATCGTTGCCCCTGCGCTAGCTCCACCTCCAATGTACTTTCGTCGGACCACTGCTTCCCTTCATCTGTTGTTGTTGCGGTTGATGGTGGTTGAGGAGTGGTGGTTATGGTGGTTACGGGTGATGAGAGAGAAAAAAAAATTAAAAGAAAAAGAGGAAGATGTGTGGGGGTATAGTAAGGGTATTGGTGTCCATTCACCTTAAATGTGGGCGATTTTGATAAAATTTGTTGGCGGTATTTAACACCCCCATATTAAAAGTCTTATCATAAATAAAACTCTAAAATATTTTTCTTATCTTAAATTCGCTTATCCATTGTCATAAGTGTCGTGTTATAGCTTATTTATCGCTTGCGTGGCGCTACACATGGCTAATAATTGAGACGTCAAGTATCGTTGTCTCGTGACCTAACTAAAAGTTTAGCTTTATATATTAGTTATTATATGATGTGGTGAACTACCATGGAACAATTTCTCTATAGGAGATTGAATCAACTGATTATAATGGATCCGATGAGGCAGTGGGCAATGACAAAGTTAACAATTGTTTCGAGTGGATTTAAATCAATTAAAACTAAATTTTAATCAAACATAAATATATTACTTACTCAAAATCATAAAAATATATTTAGATATATTTTAGTCAGGCCCTTAATAATAATTAACTCTTGTAGTATAACATACAAATTTATTACATAACTCATAGATTATCAATTACAAATTCAAACTCCTTTCCAATTCCAAAGTAATACTCAGGCCCGTCTCTTGGGCGGTTTTTCCTCATACAAAAAATTAGGGCCCCTAAAATTTTGGGGTTCAAAAGATATAAAATTTACTTAGTAACTCCCAGGGGAAAATGCTCACCATTATCAACACAGCAATTCAACAGACTCTACATTTTTCCATGGTTTTAAATGATTTTAATCTCTTTTCCCCAAAATACAATTAGTAATTATTTTAAGTAATTGTCACTCTCATCTTCCCGTGAATAATTTCTTTGACTTGATTTCCCCCCTTCTTTTCAACAAGCAATTATGAGAATAAAAAACCATCCAATATCATCTCAATTAAACTATTTATTTCAATTTCTCAAACAATCGACCCAAAATATTTCCTTTTATTTCTCACACTATATATGTGTTTTACACTTTTATTCCAATGGAAAAAGGGTAAATTTAGGTTATGGAAGCAAATGAATTCTTTAAATTTGCCATTAACGACTTTCATTCGTCAATTAAAATCTAGGTTGTATCTATTTTGTTTTTTATGCTTTAATTTTGATACTGTATTATTTTTTGTTGGTTTTTTAATTCTTGTAACTATATGAGTATGAAATTTGTTATAATGTGGGCCTAAATTTTGTTCTTAGCACAGGGCCTCTAAATTTCCCGAGACGGCCCTGGTAATACTTTGTATATACGTATGATTTATATCATATTTGTACATATATTGCACATGTATCATACATATACATGTTGCATGTATACATTTAATGACCCACATATGTTTGTGTACCTTTATAAAGCAAACTATTTTCTATTTATTGTTAAGTAATTTAAGTTGGAATTGAAACAAAATCATTTATATATATATTGGGACCGAAAATACACTCACACTCAATTGTATTGTGACATATAATTCCAACTTGAAAGTGAACAACTCTTACGAATTTTTTATTAAAGATGGAAAATCGTGTTTATTACAATCAGTTTGACATATCTTTCATTACACTCATGCATTATTAAAAACCTTTAAAAATACTATGCATTATCAATATCGGTGCAAGATCTCTTTCGATATGATCTAATATCAAAATCAGTAAGCAAGTTTGCTTATAAATCGTGTTGCGTTTGCAAAGCATTCTAATTACACAGATCTAAAATTAACTATGAGTATGTATTTTCAAATTTTAATTTAAGAAACATTAAAGGTGGTTGTCCAAGAAACGAGTTTGTCTGCAGTATAGGTTTGTTCTTTTCTAGCGGTTAAATGTTTCAGTAAGGTAGCTTGCAATGCTACTGCTTAGTCAGGATTAATCAATTTCGACCGGCAAACTCCAACTTGAGATAAATATGCCAAATTTATAAATGAAGTATGAATAGAAGCTGCACATGCAAAGCTTAAGTATTATGAAATTTATATGTGGTAGGATACTGTGATCAGTTTGAGGGAAAATACATAGCACATTTTTTTAATTTTTTTAATGATGCCCCTCTTAATGCCATTAATGATCAGTTCAAAGAGGCAAAAACACCTCTTCGTTTCACTCTTCACTACAGTTCTAGATATGGAGCAATTGAACAAAAACTGGAATCAATATAAGAATGGTTGGTTTGGGTATCGAAAAATGGAAGAATTTAATCAATGCAATCAACAACCAAGAAATAGATGAGGAAAAAGAGACAATCTTTCTTATTCAATCAATTCAAATGATTTCAGAAGTAGGTTCAAGTATATTGAACAAAAGCTAATTCAAAACTTGCAAGGTTTTACTCCAGATTGCAAGGTTGAATTTGGAGATTAATTGGTTAGCAAACACAAAAGCAATCACAGATTCAAAGGATGGAAAATTCAAGTCTCCAATTACTTTGAGGGATGCAAGTGATAAACCCTGGAAGGTGGATACAGTAGAAGAAATTGTTGTAGACATAGGACTGATGTGTTATTATTTAGGTTCAGAATCAATTGTACTCTAGAAATACCATATGCAATGTCAAAATCATGTGACTAGAATAAAAACTTAGATGCTTTTGATTTATTCTTCCTTATTATGCTGTAAGTTAATGTTTAACATGGTTTGTTTTACTTCTACAATCCAATAAGCCTGCTTATTGAAATATTATATTATGTTGGAGGTTTCACTTAAAATTTTCGAGGCAGCATGGTATGAGTAGATCCTACATCTGCATCATTTCCTTCTTATCCAATGAACCTGCATGACTGTAGTTTTTTTATATATTAATAAAGAAGAAGAAGAAGAAGAAGAAGAAGAAGAAGAAGAAGAAGAAGAAGAAGAAGAAGAAGAAGAAGAAGAAGAAGAAGAAGAAGAAGAAGAAGAAGAAGAAGAAAGAAGAAGAAGAAGAAGAAGAAGAAGAAGAAGAAGAAGAAGAAGAAGAAGAAGAAGAAGAAGAAGAAGAAGAAGAAGAAGAAGAAGAAGAAGAAGAAGGACATAGTTAAAGTTTTTTGAGCTCTGCAAAGCATACATTGGTTTCCAAAGTAATCCAAGGACTTGATAATGCTCATTGTCAACCTTGAAGACTTGATAATGCTAAATCATCTAAAGATGGAAACGAAAGCAAACAATTGTCATGCAATTGCAACAAACCAAAGTTCTCAGATACACCAGAACACATGCAGAAAATAAGCTGATGTATTTACAGAGTATTGCTCTGCCATGTTAAAAATCTACTTTAGGTTCTGATAGTTGAAGAGTTAGATATGCCTGGTGCAAGAGGACTGCAGTTTGAGAGAGAAAAAGAGAAGAGAAGGAGGAAGCAGAGATTGATATTAGGTTAGCAAAATACCTTCTCTACTTGAGCTTGCAAAGAAAGCAGCCTAAGATAATAAATAGTCACTACAGGATAAAATACAGAATCACCTACACCTAATCATTACACTGAAAACAAGGCTGCAACTAACGGTATACAAATATTCCTACAGCATTATGAAAGCACACAAATAGTGCAGCGGACAGAGAGATTTTAGAGCAAAGAATAGGCAGAAGGATCTTTCCTTATTACCCCCCCTCAAGCTGAGTGTGAGGTGAAGCCTGAACGCCCAACTTGAGAAGAATGTCATTGTGTTGTTTCACATTGAGTATCTTTGTGAGGATGTCTGCAAGTTGGTCTTTTGAAGCCACATGCTGAGAAATTATGGAGCCATTGTCAACCATATCTCTGACATAGTGGCAGTCAATCTCAACATATTTTGTTCTCTCATGTAATACAGGATTTGTTGCAATGGCAATGGCTGCTTCACTGTCACTTTTCAGAAGGGCAGGTGCCAGTGAACAGATGCATAAGTCTTTCAGCAGAGCTTTCAGCCAAGTTACTTCACAAACAGTCAATGTCATTGCCCTGTATTCTGCTTCTGCAGATGACTTTGCTACAACTGATTGTTTCTTGGCCTTCCAAGATATTGGTGAGTTGCCAAGCAAAATACAATATCCTGTAGACGATCATCTAGTATTTGGACAGCTTGCCCAATCACTGTTTGAGTATGCTATCAGTTCAGCAGCAGAAGAAGAAGCTAGAAGAATCCCTTGGTTCACAGTTCCAGCTAGATATCTCAGCAACTCTTTGCAGCCTGCAAATGAGTTGCAGTTGGTGAATGCATAAACTGACTCAGAATTTGCACTGAGAAAGCAATGTCTGGTCTTGTAACTGTGAGATAAATCAGTTTTCCCAGCAAGTGTTGGTATATTGCAGGATTAGTGAGAGGAGTGCCCTTGTCTGCACTGAGCTTTAAGTGAGTGTCCATGGGCAACTTGAGAGGTTTGACTTGCAGCATACCTTGATCTTTCAGCAGATCCAAGGTATATTTTCTCTGAGAGATAAATATTCCTTTATCAGAATGATCAACTTCCAATCCTAGAAAGTACCTTAATTTTCCAAGGTCTTTCATATGAAAGTGAGAAGAAAGAAGAGATTTTAGAGCTTGAATTTCTTCCTTGTCATTTCCTGTAATCAAGAGATCATCAACATACACTAAAATAGTTGTGATTGTGCTGTTGTTTTCCTTGATGAACAGGCTGTAATCTGACTTTGACTGTTTGTAACCAAATGATATCAAGGTTGATGACAGTTTTGATAACCACTGTCTAGGAGCCTGTTTAAGTCCATATAAGGACTTTACAAGTTTGCAAACCAGACTGTTATTTTTTGTGTTAGTGCCATTTTTACCAACTGTGATTCTACTCCCATATCCAGTATACCCTTGAGGCAAGGTCATGTACACATCCTCTTCCATGTCACCATGCAGAAAGGCATTTTTTACATCCATCTGTGTGGTTAACCAGTTGTTCAAAGAAGCTACTGCCAACAGAGTTCTGACAGTTGTCATCTTGGCAACTGGAGCAAATGTTTCTCCAAAATCCACACCATATTTTTGTCTATTTCCCAGCACAACAATCCTTGCCTTATGTCTCTCAATATCACTATTGGATTTGTATTTTGTTTTGTAAATCCATTTGTGACCCTTTTTTTCCTTGTGGAAGAGTAGTTACAATCCATGTGCCATTCTTTTCACACTGCTCCAACTCTTCATTCACAGCCTGTTTAAAATGCTCAGGATCATTATGAGCAGTCAGAGTAGTCAAGAAAACGTGAAAGTCTGCATTTATACTCTGAGTTGCAAGATTTGAAATTTGCTGATTCTTTTTATTCTGAGGCAGAACATAATCTTTCCACCAGATTGGTGGTTTAGAAATTCTTGTGCTGTGTCTTGAAATAAGTTCAGTATCAGGATCAGTTTGAGGTTCAGAGACTGGTTCTGTTCTGGTTCAGGTTGGGTGGTGTTTTGGTCAGTGAGAACAGATGATTGTTGTGGTTCAGCATTGTTTGTGTCATTTTCTGCAGTGTCATGATCATACTCAGCATCAAGTGATTTTACAAGAAAGTTTGTAGCTTGGTTTTGTTTTAGAAAATTTGGAAAGGGTATCATGTATTTGTCTAGGGATTGGATTTGGAAAGGAAATATGGTTTCATGGAATACAACATCCCTTGACACAAAGATTTTCTTTGTTTTCAAGTCAAGTAATCTGTAACCTTTTTGTGTGGCTAGGTATCCTAAGAACACACATGGAATACCTCTGGGTTCAATTTTGTCTTTGGTCAGTGAAGGGTTTGCAGCAAATGCCAAACATCCAAAAACTTTCAGATGATCATATTTAGGTGGGGTGTTGAACAACATCTCAAATGGTGTTTTATTTTGCAGAACTGGGGTAGGCAGTCTGTTAATAATGTGAACAACAGTCATGACACAATCACCCCAGTAAGATAATGCCAAACCACCTTGAAATCTAATTGCTCTAGATATTTCAAGGATATGTCTGTGCTTTCTTTAATCTCTTGCATTTTGCTGTGGTCTATCCACACAAGATGTTTGATGTATTATGCCCAACTCAGCAAAAAATTCTTCATAAGGTCTATCATGAAATTCCAAGGCATAATCTGATCTCAAAATTTTATTTTTGAGTTGATATGGGTCTGTGCATAGGCTGAGAAAGCTTTCAGCTGCTTCAAAGAATCAGATTTGTGCTGGAGCAAATACACCCAAGTGTTTATGGAGTAGTCATCAACTATAGTGAGAAAGTACTTATACTTCTCTCTGGTACACACCTTGTAAGGACCCTAGATATCATATGAATGAGCTCAAAAGGTTTTGCAGCATGAGACTCACTTAACTGATATGGCAGTTTTGTAAATTTTTCCATTGGACAAGTCACACATATTTGACTATTTTCCTTGATAGTCTTTTTCACACAAGGAATATGTTTTAGTTTTTTCACAGAAGCATGCCCCAATCTATGATGCCAGACAGCAAAAGGAACAGAATTCATTTCATCCTGAGCTGCAAAACAGTTATGAGTGTTCTGTTCTTGAGATATCAAATCTGATCCCAGAGGTTCATTAACCAAGTAATACAGGCCCTTTTTGGCTTTCCCAACTCCTTTGACTTTCTTTGAGACAGCATCTCTGATCACACAATGTGTTCCATAGAAATTCACCTCACATTGTGAATCTTTGGTCAATTTTGGCACTGATAAGAGATTGTATCTGAATTTTGGCACACAAAGCACATTGTGCAGATGCAATGAGTTACACAGACTAACATTACCAGTGTGAGATATTGATGCTGAGTCACCTGTAGGGAGAGTTATTTTGGGAAGAGCAACAGCTATTTTAGGATCAGTAAACTTGCTCACATCATATGTCATATGATCTGAAGCCCCTGAGTCAATTATCCACCCATTTAGGACAGATTCTGCATGATTACAAGACACCATGCCTGAGAAGCTATTATCTAGTTCTTCATCGGTTTCACTTCCCTTTTTTGTGTACTGGAAGATGGCATGTGTTTCAGCAGCTGTTCAAACTGCTGAGAGGTGAGAGTTATGTTACTTCCCTCTATGGTTGGAAACTGAGCTGCAGTAGCCAATTTTGGCTTGAATTTGTTGTTGTTCCAAGATTGATTAAAGGATCTTTCCTTATTACCTGTATTGACAGGATTCAATCTAGGCTTTTCTTGTTTCTTAGGAAAACAATAGAGATACCAGCACTTGTTCTGGCTATGACCTTTTCCACCACAGTGAGAACAGGTCACAGTTGGTTTTACTGGAAATTGTCTGCTATACATTGCAGAGATGTCTGATTCAGCTTTTGATATCAAAACATCTCTCTGACTTTCTTCTTGTTGTAACATGGAGCAGGCAGACTCTACTGTAGGAAGTGGAGTAAGCATAAGCATTTGAATTCTCATGGCACCATAGTGATCATCCAGACCATTTAAAAACTGAAACAAACGGCTCTCTTCCTAGTTTCTAGCTACTGTGTTTAGCAAAGTTCTCACCTCAGCTGACATATCATTAACAACAGGCAATGCATTCATTGAATCTAGTTCTTCCCATAAGCTAGACATAGCAGTGTAATATTCATTTATAGTAAGACTGTTCTGTTTCAGTTGATAAAGATCTTTGTTTAACTTATATTTTCTAGACCCATTTGCCATAGAGAATATTTTTTCAAGCTGTACCCAAGTTTCTCTAGCAGTATTGATATAAAGAACAGATTTTTTAATGGTATCTGAAAGACAAGCATGGATCCAAGATATTACCATAGAGTTGCAAGTGTCCCATTGATCTATTGTGACAGGATCTGCAGCATATGTGGATCGAATGACTGTGCCCAAAACAAAACCAATCTTCTTTTTTGATGTGAGAGCAATCTCCATGGATCTCTTCCAGGATCTGTAGTCACTGGCTCCAATAAGCTTGTCTACTGAGATGGAATAAGAACCATCATTTGGGTGCAAATAAAGCACACTGTTTGCATCAGTTGCCATTATGCAAAGCTTCGATTTTTAAGAAAAAGAAAGCAGAGAAAGAAAAAAGCTTTATGGATCTGATGACAGAAAGAGAAAGAGCAGATTTCAAGAGTCCTGATTTTGCACCAATTGCTCTGATACCATGAAGAGTTAGATATGCCTGGTGCAAGAGGACTGCAGTTTGAGAGAGAAAAAGAGAAGAGAAGGAGGAAGCAGAGATTGATATTAGGTTAGCAAAATATCTTCTTTACTTGAGCTTACAAAGAAAGCAGCCTAAGATAATAAATAGTCAGTACAGGACAAAATACAGAATCACCTACACCTAATCATCACACTGAAAACAAGGCTGCAACTAACGGTATACAAATATTCCTACAACACTATGACAACACACAAATAGTGCAGCTGGCAGAGAGATTTCAGAGCAAAGAATAGGCAGAAGGATCTTTCCTTATTAATAGTAGATCATGAGGAGATAATGTCAATTATCATCCACCTTTTTGTTGATCAGCTAAAAGTTGGCCTACGAGTTTCTTTGTATATTTGTATATGAACATATCTCCAAAGACAGTTTGATGTATATAGATATGAATGTTTAATACGAAGTATATAAATACAGTAAAACTTCAGAAAAACCACCAGGAGAAAAGTAGTTTTTATTCTTTGATGATGCAACACAGTACATCAAGTCTAGCTTTTATTCAATCACATCCTTGAAAAGATAACAAAAATAACGTTGTATAACATCCATTACAGCTTCTGACTTATTCCAGTCTCAGAAAAGTAGCACAAGCATATAGAATACTTTCACCAAGAAACACAACATAGATAATCAAGCATGACATTTTTGTGGAGTACTGATTAATGTCTTAAAGTATAGGGTTGGTCGTTTCTGCTTCAGCTTCATTACATTGATGTGATTGGCTGCTGTCCTTGAGTGAAACCAAGCTTTCCCTGTAAACAAAAATACCTTCACACCGAAGACCATGGTGAAATCCAAGATCCCTTGTTTCTTAAGTGACAAGATCGAATAGGATTAGCCTACCATTATCAGAATCCAATATAAGATTATCATCCCTCCAATGACCAAGTGGGCATCGAATACCAGACAGAGGTCCTATACTGAATTTCTTGGTCCACAACCCCTCATTCAACATCCATACAACAAAAGACTTGTTGATCTCATGAAGAGTTAGATAAGCAACGGAATTATGATAGATTGCAAGACTCCTAGATGCCGGCTTTTCATAAATGGGTGTATGTATCTCTTGAAATGTATCAGTGGCCATGTCAAATGAAATGACACAATCATTTTCGCCCCTAGGTTCACTAGACAACAACCAGTAATAGCTTCCATCAAGAAATTTGCAACACTGATTTGTTCCCAATTCAAACTCATGAATTTGGGATAAATCTCCACAATAAGTCCAAGAATCAGTCCGCAATGAGTAGACAAAGACGGATGCAGGTACAGTGACAGTTTAGCTTCATAGTCTTCAGGCCAATAACATTTAATAACAACCACCTTATAGTCTTTATTGAGCGGATCAAATCCCAAACCATAAGCTTCGCAAACAGAGTCAGTCAAATTGCTTGGGAAATTGGGCTTAGTGATTACTGGAGGGAGGAGTTTGAGCTCATTAGTGACAGGATTCCACAAAACACGTTCAGCAAAATTATATTGATATAGATAATATATGCCATCACAAGGACCACAAATGTCAGATGTACCCATAGGCCTGAGATCAATGGTCTCAGATGCAAATACTTTAGGTGTTTCATCTATTGATAACTGAAACGTATCAAGTGCAGCCATGCATACAGGATTAGGATACACGGCGAGGAGACAACCATGCCAACTATGGTCTTTATGATAGTAGTTTTTTAGGTACTTGGATATGAAATCAGAACACGAAATAAGAGAATACCAAGATTTGCACACACACTTGTATCGCGACAGGTCTGTCACGGGCAGCCTAGACAATATCTCTATCAACAAATCTTTAGGCAAACCACCTCTATCATCAGTTGCACCAACAATTGTCCTCTCATGTTCAATTTCGTTTCTACATGATCGCAAATAACCAACATTAGTATTCATACCAATCACTAATCAATTATTTTTAGTGTCCTAAACCCCTATAAAATATGAGAAATATATCATTAACAATAGAAAATTTTGATTTTTAACCCCACAAAAAATCTTGAAAATGTTTTTCATCACTAAAAATAAAAACTTTAACACTACAAAGAAGAACGAATTTTTTTTCTATAGTGTTAAAAAATCAATTTTGGTTTTATGATGTTAAAAATCAAAATTTAATTTAACAATATATGATTTCTCTCAACAAAAAAAACAACAATTTATGATCTAATTTTGCCTAATTTTAGAAAATAAATTCCAAAGCTGCCCAAAAATGAACATTTAACAAAATATGCAAATGTCATTACCACGAAATTAAAAATTTTAAAAGCAGGCAAAATTTCCAGAATTCAAAAAAAAGATGAAAAATATCACCTTTGATTGAAGGGGCAATTCCCATCTTTTTTCCGCAGAAATGAATAAGTACAACGTTGTAAGGTGAGCGCCATTGCTGTCATTTATAATTTTAATAAACAAATCAGATTCAATCCATTTTCACTTAACCTAATTTTAATGAAATAAATAACTTGGGAAAAAAAATTCCAGAATTCTTACCGGCTGCGAGTTCAACAAATACACATTCGTTCAGTTTTCTTTCTGTTGTTACTTTCGCCTGAAAGAGGGTTTTTGTAAGAGATGACAAAGCTGAATCCCAACTTAAACTAATGGCTAAGTTAATTTAAGAATATGACTATGAACTCGTAATATGAACCCGAACCCGCACTTGACCAGAAAAATCGAACTAATGACTTAAGGGGCAATTCAATAAACATCTATGTAGCCCAATGTACTAGTTTAACTATTAGGGAGTAATAACAATTCAACTATTTTTTTCTATCCAAAAAAAAAGTACATTTAAAAATTAATCTCATTCCAAATATCAAGATTTATAAAACAATATACTCCCTCCTTCCCTTAATTGCGTAAAGCAAATTAAATACAGAGTACCCAAAATGATCCTAATCTGATTTGGGGATGTCTAGCTAGTGAATTTGGATTAGGGTATGAATTCTTGGGATTTATTATTGCATCATGCACAAGCTCATCTGACTACAGTGATTTGAATTGGGATCAAATCTTCTGACTTCACCTATTTATTGATATTTATCACAATCTTAACTTCTATAAATGGTCAAGATTCACCATAATACAAAGTACATGACAAAGGTACATGACGCCTATTTCACAGTACAGGCCAGATGTCTCTAAAGCCTGCACCAGTACAGGATGCCTCTGGATCATTTTTAGGGGATAACTAATGTTTTGCTCCATAAACATAATTGCAACACATTCTAAATTTCTTGTCGATAGATTCTAGCAAAATTGTATATCCGTAACTCCGTAAGACCTTTCAAAAATCTAGTCTAAAGAGTTCTCATATGTACAGTAAAAGCTATGTTAACAATATTTCTTTTTGCTAATCTTTTAGAAGGGATGTTAACCCTCAGTTACAGCATACTAAATTACTCCCTTACATCGTCACAATCATCCAACTGTTGCTACTCCATGGGGAATGGCCCATCGGCCCTGCTAGTATCTACTTGAGCACTTCCTGACATTAGAGCAGTTAGCATTAGCTTGCCAGCATCTGAGAAGTCTTTATGCTGCATCAAGATTGCTTCAACAGAAGAGCTAGAATCTTTCAAACTTGACAGCTCACTGTTCTCTTGCCTCAAGGGCAACACTTCATCAAAACTTCCTTCGTACATGTCTGATTCCGGTCCATAACACCTCCTTGCTGCCAGGAAAAGCATAGTCTTCTGCAAAACCCGCATTGTGTCCTCATCACTCCACCCTTCCGTGATGGAAAATTGATAGAGCTTTTCCCAGTCATCCTGATCAACTGCACTTTTCCAGCAATCTACTAGAAGTGATTTATTGGATTTTCGGAAGGAAGAACTAGTCCAGGCAAACACATCAAAAGCCCTTAACAACAGCTCTGGTGTTTGACCTTTGAGGCACAGTTTGATAAGATCCCAAGGAGGGAGGAGTCGCTGTCCGATTTTCTGCTTCTCTATGTCATCAGGATATAGTTCCAAGATATCTTCCTGCAATAGGCAGCCTAAACCAATTAATGGATGAAGCACAAGCACAAAGTAGAAAGATAAAAAAGTCCCAGATCTAACTATGCGTAAAAAAAACTTTATTCAGTTCCTTAGTTTTTGGAAGGATAGGAAGATGGACAGGAAGTTATCAAGCAGCCAATTACTAACAAGTAAGGATAGGGAGCTGATACTTTGACAGACTTGACAGCAATGCAAATAGCAGATTTCAGCATATAGATGACAGTGATGAAACATCCAAGTATGGTGACAAGGAAGATTACTGAATCACGAGTTTGGTATTAACCCGCTCAGTACATACCAAGGTTATGAATTTGATTAAAGAACACTTGAGAATGAACCAAATTTTGCACAATAAAAAAAGCTGCCTCCAACGTTAATCAAAGGGCATTTAAAACTTGTGAAGAGATTAGATAATTGATAAATTAAAAAGAAGAGAATCCCATTTGACGGGTATGTCATTAGCACATCATATTAAATGGCTTCAGCCTTCAGGTTAGGAAAAAAGTTGTAATTATAGGGTTGAAATGAAACTCACTCTATTCTACAATAACTAACCTTATTGTTCCATAATCCATATTGTCTGTCATCAATGCACTACGATATCGTCGATATGTTTGTTGACACTATGGAGTATTTTTTATCAATGCCATAACTAACAACTCTAAAAAAATGTGTCATCTTAGATGATAGTTAATATGAAATGGAAGGAATAAACTAGTTTGAGAGTTTCACATTGTGAAATTAAGATAAGAACTTAGCATGTCCTAGATTTTGAAACACGATAGAAACAGCTTTCACAAGGATATTATCAACCAAGAGTCACAGATAGAATTTAGTTCATGTTCAATAGAATTAGAAACATAAAAGCATTGGGCTAATTAAACCTTACAAAACAAGCACCAACATTTATCAGAAATGTCTTAAGTAAATATGATTATGTTCTATCTAAAGATACCTGTGACTTCAAGATCTTCAAGTCTGCATCAATACGTTCTATTTCTGCCTCATAGACTGCATCTTTGCCTGCCAGATTGTAAATTATATTGTTATATTAGAGGGTTTGTACAGGACACTTGATTCGGTAGTAGCAGTAAAAATTCTAAACAGACAGTATGGCCCAGTATGACTCTTGTATTTCTATCTTGCCAAATGCACCACAGTATGGCCTTTAATAATTGCACCATGAAGAGTAATATATAACATTTCCAAAAGACAGACCAAGACTCCCACAAACAACTTACTCCAAAATTATTGTCCCATACCATGAAGACTTAATGCTTACACAACAAAGCGAACAAAGTTCCATCAAGAGAGATAATGGAGGAAAAACTAACTAACTGACCATTTTTTATCAAAAAACTAACCAACAGGGTAAAAGACAGAAAATCCTATGAGACAAAAACATCGTACCCACCTCCAAACAACCCATACTCTCTTGATACCCAATGTTATTAAGACTTAGAACAGTTTCTAATAAGAAAGACATTCCAAGACACCAACCCTTAAACTATATACCCGAGAGAAGACATTTTTTGGTAGGACAAAGTAAATATTAGAAGAGCAACCTTTTTGTCTAGCACATAAGCACATCCAAATATCCAATGCTCACCGTATGACCAGACCACCCCCCTCATGACCATATCAGGAAAGGCCCAACTCAGCCTCTCAAAACACAACCATGCTCGTAACATTCCAACACACCTTATATAAAACCTCAAGAACCAAATCCAAGATCTGTGTTCCCCTACAAAAGCACAATAGAAGAGCAACACCCTTACACTTATCAACCAGCAGTTTCATGACAATCTCATAAGCTCACGCAATAAAAATGTTGAATATTCCCCAACCTTAATAGATTGATGCTTGAAAACAAGAAAATGAGAGATATGTAGCTGAAGTTTATGCTTTCACAATAACCTCAAAAAAATGGAACTTCACTAGTAGTGCCAATTGCCTACTAAACTTGCATCCATCTGTGAAAGAATTAAGTTTTTGACAAAACCTTCAACGCTAGTCCCTACCATGTCTTCTATAGAAGTCTAATAGAATCGCATTTTTCTCTTTATCTAAAATTTTAATGCAAACCATCCTCACTCCATTCATTAATTCATAACTGAGCCTAGAACTAGTATCACCTTTGATCACCCATTAAACTTCATATTCTGATACTAATTTCATTTATTCAAAATCCTCAAGCTTGTATGTAAGATTCACATCTCTACAAATCACAACTTATTCTTATTCTATTCTCCAACTCTCCCCCTATCAAACTATCTTCCTTTAACTCCCAGGTTCACTTCTGACCCTAAATTGGAGGGTCACAAATTTGATGTTGAGATCTGTGTCATGGCTGTTGACATGGGTAGGAACAGAAAACAAACAATCCAGGTAGCTTAGTCCATGACATGCATAAAAAGAAAATGAATTACAGCACCTGGTGTATCTGTGAGTGCAGTCCATTATTCAAATAAAGTTCCAAAGTTATGTCGGTCAAATGTATCACATGTTTTGTTTCAAAAAAAAAGGTATCACATGTTTAATGGCTTGATATTGATCACAATCTCTACCTTTAATTGAACATGAACATAATGTTCATTAAACAAAGGCTAAAACACCTATGTTAATAAAAAAATTACAACATTGATAAAAAGTATCTCAAGAATGATCTACTTTGTGCAGAACTAGATAGCAAGCCTGTAGTCAAATGTAGGCCTCATGAAGACACAACTAGAGCAATTTCACTCAAGATAAGGAATATGGCAAAGACTACAAGCTTAACAGCTGTTTTTTTTTTCCCATCCCTTCCTCTCCTCCAATCCTCCCAGTATAACTCCCCCTTCATACACTCATATAAGGATAAAGTTTGGATATAAAACCACTTCATATTCAAATTTCAAAATTGCTAATTCTGAATCATCCCAGAGCACAGATGGAAGCACAGCAAATAGAATCAGTTTAAACAGTTTCAATAGATTATAAGCAATTGAAAGGAGCAGTGCACTTGAAATTTTAATTTATAAAAAAATAAAAATAAAAAGAGCAAAGTGTTGTACAGTGAAAAACAGTTAGTCAAACCTGCAATTGCAGCAATCTTTGATAAATGCAACAGACGCTTCCTTTCGGACAATTTTAAGTCTGTTTTTCTAGAATCTACTTCTGTCTCCTTCTCAGACGCTGAAAACAATCTTTCATCTCCAGAGAGTGTCAAACCATGAAGAGTTTTCGAAGCACCAGAATATTGGTGAAGATAAACTTCATGAAGCCACAGAAGATCCGGGTGATCCTTCAAAAATATTACAAGTTCCTGAGTAAACTCTTCCCCTAGCCTCAGAAGTTTTGGAAATTGTCCATTCTCATACAATTGCTCAAAAACGAAATAACTAAACCCTCCTCTGGGTCCCATGCTTTCATGCTGCACAGCAAAAAACAATATCAAGGTCTCAGGCATCTGACACAAACACTAGATGCAACAGATTGAAAAAGAAAACTGTTTAAAAAGATAGTTTTTGGTCAGGGCCATATATATTCAAACACTGAATATCTGTTTAATAGTTATGCAGTCCCCATAAAGCAGCATCACAGCAGTTGTTATTCCAAACTTCAGACAGTTGGTAGAGTAGCAAACGGATTAGCAAACAGATAAATCAACATCAATATCAAAATGCACAAAACAGATGTTCAGCAAATTGAAAGGTGAGGCTGCTCTATATATAATCACTTGTTTAAAGTAAACAAACAGCCTTTAAAAAATATATTACTTGTCAAAAGAACGCAGAACACATGAAGACTCTGGTCAAATGTCTAAGTATTTCAGAAAAGTTTTGGGATTAGTAAACACATTCCCTTAGTCTAAACTGTGAAGCTCAGACTCAGGCTGATGTTGGACTAGGGTATGAATTCAACTCCAAGTGTCCAAAATGGAAAATTTTAAACATGGAGAGACAATAACCACTTAATAATGCCCAATTTTATGGACACAAGGGCATGGATATTCTTATGATTTAAACCTTTTATTGACACTTCTGTGCATAAAACCATGGTTCTTTTATTATCATTTCCTCTCGGTATATAATTATAATTCTTCTCAGACTCTATCTTTTCAATCTCATGATACTACTAAAATATACTACCTCCGTTTCTTATTATCTACAACTTTTACTAAATATGGACACTTCAAATTATGTGGAACTTTTCCAAACTTTCCTTATTTAGTAAAAAAATTTAATCGAAATGACACAACTACCCTTACTTAAAATTTCTTAATTTGAATTACAACATTTAATCAAAACATGTTAATACAATAATCAAACTAAATTAAACTAAGCATTTCCACCCAAACTAATTCATTCAATTCTCTTCGTCAACTTCTGCCATCCATTCACCAAATCCATCAAAATATTTATCATCATCTTCATCTTCATCTTTCACCATCTTTCTCTCACCTCCATTAGATCTGCTCACTCTTTCTCCGGCGCAATTGACTACCCGTCATGACTCCACTTTCGACAGATTTCACCTCGAGTACAATGGAACCGTTAATTTCGGGGAATTTAGATCTAAAATGAAGAAGAAAGTGCTTGTGCGTGGTTCGTTATTTTTTGGCTGGATCTTTCATTTTTATTTTTATTTTGGGATTTTTTCGAAGAGTGTAGCACAATGGTACCATTGGTGGTCGGATCGGTTTCTGGGTCGTTAGGGTTGTTGTCAGTGTGTTTCTCACATAGGGTGGGGTGATTTCGTGGGTTTGAGACGATATTTTGGGGTGGTAATGGCGGTTTTAGGAGTGCATATGGAGGTTTAGTGGTAGTGAAGGCAGTGGGTGGGTTTCAGTGGTGGTACGTCGACGACGATGGTGGGGTGGGTGAGAAGGTGGTGGTTTAGTTGAATGTGGCTTGGGTGAATTAGTCTTCCTCACTTTCTCTCTCCTACATTACATACTCTTAAAATCATTAGTCACCATTAAAAAATTTTGACTTGGAGTCCGTGTCGAGTCCCAAAGATGCAGATAATAGGAAACGGAGGTAGTAAGATGAACAAATAAAAATAAAAAAAAGATCCCCTTAAAAAATTGTCTCTTTAGCTATTCTTTTGCACTCGCCCACTGTTTTTATTAGACCTCTCTCTTCAGCCTTTGGATTTCCTCGATTAATAGTAGTCTGTTTTACTAAAATGAAAAAGGAGAATAAGCTCAAAATACACTGAAAGAAATTTGATGGCAAAAGTCAAGTACTGCAATAAAATGCACCCAGAGGGAGAAAAACAGCATTGACGTCCTTATGTACTGATGTACAACAGTACAAGACACAACTCAATGACTATTTTCTCCCTGCAAGCCAATGACCACCCCTGGAAACAGATAGGTGACGACAACACAGTAATGATCGCCTCTATAATAAAACCCAATGCTTTAATTTTTATACTCTTTACTTGTAACTTAATGCATAAACTTTAAGATCAATAAAATAAAGTTGATGCAAATTAAATGAACTTCAATCATACTCATCTTCTTTGAGTCATCAAAGACTATCAGAGACGGTGATTATGATTTATATAAAGATTTGGTTTCTAGTTTAGTGAGAATAGGAAAATCCTCTCATTCTTCGGACATAACAAGTTCTGTTGTGCATACACAAGTGAAGCAGCGAAAAAAGATCCGGGCATCATTGCATGTAATTTAATGCTATGATCCTTCCAAGAACATAAGTTTGTGCCAGAGTTTGGAAATCCAACAGCATTTTGGTCATGTTTCGAATTTTCATCCTCACATCTTTGAAGGCCAAAGAGTTCTTCTTTAGGCTGGCCAAACAGTAAAATCAGAATATCTAGTTTTACCGTTATTTGCGTGAGTTAGCAGTAAGATCAGTCTATTACACGTTCAAGGGTAATTGAGCCACAATACTTCTCAAGATTTCAAGTTAAATTTGATAGACGTTGTTTACTACATTTAAATAAATAAAAATAAAAAGTAAAATTTAAAGTAGCAAGAATTTCTAAATTAATAAATTAAAAAGAGCATCCCAATCAGCTAATTCTAACAAAGCATTATCATGGGGAAATTTTGCCATAGATACCTTCTAGATCAGGAAAAAATTTAGCAATGGAAAAATTAAGCAAAAGGAAGTACTGCAAAAGATGCAAAGATTCAGCAATTTAACACAAAATTTTCCACTGTAACGGAATAAAGACCATACCATAAGCTCTTTCAGAAGATTGGAATCATTGAGGTCACAGCAAATGTTCCAAAGAGTCCGATAGGCTTCATGCCGCCTTGCAACAGACAACAAATTTGACGACAATTCTTTAAGAACTACTTCTTTCTGTTCTTTCTCATCAGCTGAATCCTACAAAATTTCAAAGTTATACAATATTAAATCTGCAGTCTTGACACTAAACAATTTCCAAAATAGGAGGTGAGGGGGAACCAAACCAACCATGCCTATCTGGGCCAAAAAAATTATAAAACAGAGACTTCATCACAAACCTATCTTCACTTCATTCAACTTCTACGGAACCCTTTACAACAAGCATTTACTCAAACAAACTATGATACCAAAGTTCTCAAGCATACACCACAGTCACAACAAAAGAAGAGTACTTTCATTAGAGGCTTTATGCTTATAGGCCAAATATACCCAAGTTAATGGTGACTCAACAAGAATATACAAATTTAAGCTATATCTACACTTCACTTAAATTTCTTCTCTTCTAACACAGGAGAACTGGCTCAATTGGGAAGAAAGTGAAGATTTGACAACATAAATAAATAAATCTCCTTGCCTTACCAATTTCTACAGTATTGTCCCACATGAATTTCCATTTCACCTTTATCTATTTATATCTTTTACATTTAATCCACCAAACCTTATGTAAAAGTATTCTTTAACACAAATGATAAACATATATCTAAAAAGAAACAGGTGGAACTAGGCATACAATGATGCTAAGTCTTGCAATAATATTAACTAGATATTTAATGAACAGAGAACAAACCTGGAATCTAGTATTCACAAAGACCTTAATCTGCTGATAGAGAGAGTCAAGAAGAGTATCCCTTTTTCTCCAGTACTCATCTGAGAGGCCTTTATGCTCTTCCCCAAGCTCAATTTTCGCAGTGATGGCACCAACGTATGCCTCTAATACTACATCAGCCAGCACCTCAAGATGAGAACATATATCTGACTTAGAAGACAAATCAATTCCAGATGAATCATCCAAAATTGTAGTCATAAAAGAAGCAACACTCCAGAGCCCATCACGAACAACAGGCTGGCTATACCAAGGCATCAAGCCTTCGGGAGGTGGATACCACATATGATGCTCATTTCTATAGTGCATAGCACTGCGGAGTAAAGTCACACATGCTTTAGACAGTTCACAAACTCGCTGGACCTGAGCCTTAAATGGCTGGCCCACATTTATAATGTGATCCAAGTGCCTGTCCAAGCTATAAAATACTTCTTCCAGATTAGAAATCTTACTGTAGAACACTTCAGCATTATCCCTATCCATCAAAAGAACTGTGTTTCTGCGGGCTCTCTCACCAACTATCTGAATTAGATCCCATAAAGAACCTGAAACTTCCCCGTTGGCACTTGAATGCTGGGAGCTGACTCCAACTGAACGGCTCTGACTGATCATATTTTGCAGTTCCCTTAATTGAATCATACCAGCCAGCTTTTCACCATCTTCCAATATAATTTGGAGAGCATATCCTAGAAAACACATTACGCCAGATTAATGATTCAATTGTCAGTTGAGAAGATATAGACCATGCAGAGTTGGCATTTTGATACCCAAAGAAGAGAGGAATGAAAGAAACAAGTAATCCACATATTAATTAATAAACCCCAAACACAGAAGACAAAACAGAGAAAAAGACAAAGGCATAGCAGTAGTCTTCAATCACCTAAGAGATATTTTTGAGCACAAACATTATCAATTTTATAAAAATTGAAATCTAGCTTTTCATCCAAGTATAGGTTCTATAACTTAACTCTAATTGCCTAGTTGTATGAAATATAACCATGTCCCATGGGTTCACTTTAGCATATTTTACGAAGCCTCTAATCACCAAAAGCAACAATCCAAAAGAAGATAGTGATAAGGAATTGCTGACATAGTAAAGCATTAGGTTAGTTCAAAACTTCAGTACACATACCATAGATCTCTATGATATTTTACTTACAATGGTCATAAAATGAAATTTTATTCCACAAAACCAACCTCAAAACATGTGCGTTCTGATTTATCTTACATACTCAAAAAAAAAATCCCATTAATATAAAAACATTTACAACCTACATATAATTGCAAGTTGATTTACCATGTTTCCATTACTTAAATTTCCTGATTTCTTCACATCCCCTAATTACATTGTACAGAGGCCAGCAAAGTCAACAAGGAATAGATTGCTTTTCAGGCTTAAAGTTAGGACTGGTGATTTGTATGAATCTTGTCTGAATTTTATTCCATAAAGACAATTCTGCAAGGGATGACAGGTCAGCCAGGGAGCTCTTTAGTCAAACAAAGAAAGCAAGGAAGACATGCAAGAACTCAATCAAGTACTTCATTTTCATCCATGGTACACCAATGATAAAATTGGAGAGTAATTCTATCCTACTAACATTACAAAGTCTACAATAAAACAAATATTACAGCATATTACAATGTAAGGAGTCCATCTGCAAATGAATTCTGAGATTATTCAAGCAGTCAGATAAAGAACAGAAATAATTGGATAACAATCCTTTCGATCTTAAGAGTAGGAACCAAGGGCCACAAATCTTGGTAGAATATGCTACAACTTAATTGGTTTTTTAATTAATAGGGTAGGGAGTACAATACAAACCATTGATACAGGCTATAGTAATCTTTATGCAATTATGCTTCATTTCCCAATACTTAGGGCCAGGATGACCAAAATGCTAGGCATATATAAACAAAAAAATGCATATAGTAATTTCAAATCCAGTGAGTGGATATAGGAAGAAAAATAGTGTATAATATGGTTGGTTTTCCAAATCTTTTATAACTTAAAAAAAAAAAAAAAAAAAAAAAAAAAAAAAAAAAAAAAGAGAGAAAACCTCCATGGGCAAAGTGAAAGAATCCACCATTACTTGTGAGTGGATCTCTATGAAATGCCTAAAAGTAAATGAGGGAAAACTATGTGTTGCTTACTCAAAAATTTATGGCCCACAAACAAGATGTTTTTAGCCAAGGACTTCGTAATATTTAAACTTTCTACATACACAATCTCAGTCTTGCTCTTAACCAGTTAAGAAGAAAGAACAATTATAAGGGCCATGCAAGTCTTCCAATCAAATCAAAAGCAGACACAGATGATGAAACATTCCTTACTCATGAACTAGAATAATATATAGATGAACAAGAAGAAAAAAAGTGTAAGTCAGAAGAAATGTACTTACTTTGTTTCGCACATAGCTCTTCATGACACTTGGATATAGCCAGAAACTGAAGAAAATTTTCATGTTTTTGTTGCTTCTCTATTAGTTGGTTCGATACAACAGCCAAAGAAACAATTTCGGCACCTCTGGTAGTTGTCCAATGCTTAGCCAGAGAATCAACAATAGATTTGCTTGCCCGAACAAACGCATTAGTTTCTCCATCCCTTTCAAATGCCCTAGAATTCTTCAGTTTTTCAAGAGACCCATCAACCTGGCCTGACAAGAGATGATAATGAAACAGACGATTGAGTAAAGCCTCTGCTTCTTCATCTTGAGCATTCCTGCCAGCAACCTTTGTAAAACCAGCCTTCTGCATGCTACCAATATCTTGAGCATCTACACCAGCTTTTGCAGGAGAAACACTAGCTGAAAACAGAAGTTTTTTATTCTCTTCTGCACCAGACTTTTCATTTGAGCTTCCTTTGCGTGACAAGCTTCGCTCTGGAGGTTCAACTCCACCAGATAAAACCGCCTTCTCCGGTATTGCCCAGACACCAGCTTTCTCGGTCAGTACAACCCAGGAACCCTCTTCTGTATCATCAGTAGAAGGGAAAATTGAAGCATCAATAACTTTTCCAGCATCATACGGCAGATCAAATTGGTAAAGCATGGTTGAGTTTCTCCAAAAATAGGAGACAGTTGCGGTTCCATCTCCAGAGAGTATGAAAGCAGATCCTGAAGGCTTTCCCCCGACTCTCAATCTCATTTTAAATAAGAATTCCTCTTCTTCCACTCTTGCTTTGGGAATAATAACCTGTACAGGAGACTTCTTCTCTAACACCCTTACATTTGTAAAGTTATTGAATGCTTCATCTAAACCAGATTTATATTGCATAGTCAAAAGAGAATATTGTGTGTAGCTTGAACTGCTTAGACGATCCTTACAGAATATAGCAACAAGAATGGTTATTTCTTTACCACGTTCATCTACCTGAATATCCAAAGGCCATATTCTCTTCTTTCCAGCCAAGTCCTTCTTAATTTCTAGATCAGTATCAGTGCCGATGATTTCATGGGACCAGACTTTTGACAAAGTTGGATTAGGTGACAGTTGAATGCTGAAACATTGTATTTCATGATCAGTCAACATGAAAAACTGTCTGGAAGCTTCTCCAGTCAGGAGGGATGGAAATCGCCATAAAAGAGATCTAGGATACCCCTTGCTCCCTGACGGTTGACTATAGCCACTAACAGAAGCTGACAAGATATTACCAACATTCTGACGCAGAATTCCAGCAGGTCTGCAGATAAACTGCCAGAGTTCACCATTGGAGCTAGTGGCAAGTGCAACACAAGCATGGTGATAGGAGGGGATGGCAGAAGCGATGAAGGAGGTAAAAGAATTAGAATTAGCTGAAAGGCGTTCTAGCCTATTGTCTGATTGCAATCTACTTGGAGGACTCTTACCATTTTCCATTGAAGAAATGATCCCTAGCTCTTCAGAAGAAGCAAGGCTGATTCCAGAATTAGCCCTGTCATCTGAATATATATCAGGCCAATATACAATAGCTCGACTTCTTTGATTGCATAAAACAACTCCAGCTGAGTTCAACTGCTTTACTATACTGCTACTCTGATGAACATTGTCCCAATATATGATACAAAGCAACCAAGTATCACCAAGGTATGCATTTCTACTGCTGATTTCAGAAATATCTGCTGGAAGATTAAGAACCACACATTTCTTCGAAGCAGCAGGTGAAAGGTAGCTCCATATAAAAAGTTTACTTCCACAAATCATCCATGACAAACCAGTTTCCTTGTCCATCCCACCAGCAATGCACGCTTCACCTGCCACAGCAATTCCAATAGTGTCC
Source organism: Chenopodium quinoa (assembly GCF_001683475.1). Classification (NCBI taxonomy): domain Eukaryota; kingdom Viridiplantae; phylum Streptophyta; class Magnoliopsida; order Caryophyllales; family Amaranthaceae; genus Chenopodium; species Chenopodium quinoa. Next base: position 614,453 of record NW_018744662.1, read on the forward strand.
CATTCAGGGAAAAAAAATATATATATATATATATATATATATGGTTCAATTCCCAACAGGTAGCCAGAAAAAGGTCAAGGTTGTTGTATAGATAAATGAAAATAACAATAACAAAATTAACTTTAACCTGGGACAGTCTTCCGCAGATAACTAGCTTGTTCATCATGAACAACTTGCGGAAAGTCTCCAACATACACAGGTTCTGATGGTTCTCTATTGTCTTCACTTTTCTTTGCTGGGGGGATTCTGGCCACAAAAAGACACATAGCATTAAGTTACTGGAATAGCAAATAAGAACTTGCAACACTACCTCTGTCCTAACTTCAAACAGGCAATGATAATGCAGGTTAATTCAACAGCAGAGAAATACCACTTCCTTTTTTTTAGATGCATGACATGCATCACTTTAGGAATCGCGGACTCCTAGGCAATTTTCGGAGATGAGAGAGAGAGGAGAAAGGGGACCCATGTGGTAGGAGAGAGATAGAGAGAATTTATAAACTAAAATGGAATGTAATTAAAACTTCCATGTTTAGAAAGTGATGCATATAGAAAAAGGAGGAAGTAGATAAGAATATGCTGAAGAAGGATTGAACTCAAAATGCCTCAACATACGAGCCTTTAAACAAATAAGTTTCCCTTCTATAAGCTAAATGATTATTCTACATTTAATAAAGCATATCATCTAAAGTGAGTCCAGCTATAATAACTGCTTCAAGATACAAGCCCCTTCATTAGACCTGCTTCCATGACATGATTGACACCAATTATAGTTTTTTTAGCAAGTGGTCAATTCTTCATTAGAATTTCTAAAGATGCACAACTCTACACAGCCACAGAGATGATTCCCTATTTCAAGGATCAAAAGGATTAATAAGGTTAGAAAAGACATGAGGCTGAAATTACTGTGATTGCTGCGAATGAACAGAACATGCTTTTCAACTTTTGTGATGCTCATCTTCAGCTCAAAAGTCTATTATCTAAAGCACAGATATTGAAAGTTGATTTTTTAAGTATCGTTACCCTTGTGTCTATCTTGTAAATGCTGTCCCTAATCCCAATTTCTATAAATTAAAAATTTTCAACATGTGACTCTCAAGTCCAATACTCAATACTGAATCTGAGTATCATACCTAAAAGTCATCAGGCATTCTCAATTATACAGCTTATTTCAAACAGGATACAATTCAGCATGAACGGCAAGAATACTCCCAAAAAAGCCAAAGATTTAAAATATAATAGGAAGAAATTATCAGACAATATTTCTAACACTGATCTTTGTTCAGAATCTAGTCACCATTGAGTACATGTATTAGCACAATACATTCTACGATTGTGAACAGTACAATAGGAAAAGGCTTCCAACATGGATAGGGCATATAATTATAATCAAATACTACCTCCAATTTTTTTTAGTTGCAACTTTGGGGTATTATCTAAGAGATATAAAATATTTCAAAGTTGCAACTAAAAAAAATCGGAGGTAGTATTAATTGAAAATGCAAAATATATGAGATATGAAATTCAACAATTGCATCGCCTTTCTCTAACGTGCAGTTTAAGTAACAGCATAAAAAGTTTGAAAGTTGAACAATTCATGACATACCGAGTTGCAAACTAATTCAGCATATCTACAGAATTTCCATCAAAACCCCAATTCCATTGCAGCATGCAATGCCAACCCAACCCCATTCCCCCAACACATAGTTCAGCTTTTCCAAATTGTAATATACTAGTAAGTAGTAATCACGCTCATTTCCGAAGCATCAATATACAATTTTTCTCAAACGGGTCCAAACGAAACGCAATACCCTTAACCAATTCAAAATTTCAAACATGAATACAGTAATCTATAAGCACCAATTAATAGACATTATAACACCAATTATAGTAATCTCCTGTCATTACCAATACTATAACATTTGCATTACAATAACCAACAAAACAACCAAAAGCACACTAATTTGCAAGTTAAAAATCTACCAATTTTCCAATAATCAAAGCAAATACTAACAACATGATTAAAAGATATAATAAAATCTACTAAAAATCATAAATAAAAGAAATTAGAAGGAACCTGGCAAGAACAGAAAGGCGAGAAGCCCAAGGAGCAGGAGTGCCAGTATTGGGGCGATTAGGGATTGAACCGTCGGCAATCGAAGTGCGATTAGGAGTAATTGGAGAAGAATCGAAGGAAAGCGGCTTAATCTGGGCGACATTATGATCTTTGGAACTTCTGTAACTGGATTTCTTCCTGGTAGAAGTAGCAGGTGAGAACATTTTTGGGGAAGATCGAATTACAGAGAAATTGAGGGTGTGAAATTAAGGGGGGAAAAGGGGGGTTTATTGGAGGTTTTTAGAATTTTAGGGTTTATGCGTTGTGAAATGGAGCGTAATTTCAAAATGGGAGTAAGATTTTAGAGTGAGTTTCATAATCTTTTTCGATTTTCTGTCAACTTCTACTCTTCTAGTTCAACTTATGTTCAACTTATGTTCAACTTAAGTCCAATACTATGCTCCATATCATAAACTAGGGGTGGCAAAAACTGACCCGACCCGAAAACCCGACCTGAACCCGACCCGAAAACAGCGGGTTAGGGTTGAGAATTTCGACACGAAAACTTAAATGGGTTGACACGAACCCGACCCGAAATTAAATGGGTTAGGTTAAGGTTGAAAATTTCAACCCGAAAATGACCCACGTAACCCGAAATTATTTTCGGGTCAAAATCAAGTCGGGTCAACCCGAACCCGACCTTATAACCCGAAAAAGTCTTTTTAAAAAAAATATATATATATGGCATTATTATGGCCCAACCAACTAACCAAGCCCAACTGCCCATTGCCCAAGCCCAAAAGGAACTATAAAACACTAAAACCCTAAAATTTTCATCAGCTGATCAGCCGTTTTCATCATTTCATCTTTTTTCATTTTCTCTCTCCTCAAACAGTCAAACCTCAATTCTTTCTCTCGTCACTCCTCTAATCCTCTTCTTCTGTCTTCTTCGCTGAGTTCACTCCTCTTCTTCTGTCTTCTAATCTTCTTCTCTGAATTCTGTCTTCTTCTGTTTCAAAGGTAATTTCTTGTTAATTTGTTTTCGTTTCGTTTCGTTTTGTTTTTTTGTTTTGTTTTCGTTTATTTTCTGAAGTTCTTCTTTCGTTTTTTTCGATTTTTGCTTTCGATCTCCAGTTCTCCATCTTCAAAGCTTCCTCTCCTTCAAGTCGTCAAAACTCAAAACTCAAGGTAATTTTCTGTTCTTGTTGTCCTGGTTTCGTTTCTTTTTTTTGTTTTTTTTTAAATACAGTATTTTCGTTTTTTTAAATACAGTTTTTGATTTTTGATTTTTGCTTTCGAATTTTCGGTCTCTGTAAGAATTTTCGAATTTTTGCTTTCGAATTTTTGCTTTCGGATTTTCGAATATTCGTTTTTTTAATTTCCACTGTTGATTTTTTTTTTTTTACGGGAAAGGGTAGATCTGTAACTCTGTAAGACCATCTGTTGCTGATTTGTTGTTTGACGGGAAAGGGTATTTTGCATGTGAATTTTTTTTTTATTTTTAGTTTTGATTTATTTTGTTGTTCACATAATTCTGATTTATTTATACTGTTGTTCTTGTTCATATAATTTATGATTTTTAGGTTTAATTTATATTGTTCATATAATTTGAGTGCTTTTGTACATGTAATAATCTATTAATCTGTATGTTTGAGTCTTTTTGTATATGAAGATGCTGATGTTCATATCAGTTGTAGTGTATATGTAGATATATTGATCAAGTGGTTACATGTAATTATTACTTACTTGTGTGTAAGGCTGATTAGATGTGTAATTTAATGTATTAAACTTTTAATGCTCTTTTTGATAGTGGTCTTTAGCTTTTACTCATATTAGTGCCTTAGTGGTCTTGTAGAGTTATACACTTATACTTAATATAGTGTTAATTTAATTTTTATTTTAATCTACTTCATATAATAAGATATTCACACAGAAAGTTAGTACCTTGATTGCAACTCACGACATTTGAGTCGATCACATTCTTAGTTCTTAAGAAGGTACGATATTAATCAATAAGACTTCTGATCTTGTGAGCAATCTGAGCATGGAGTATGGATATTAGATATTCTTGCATTTAACTTCCTTTTTAATTTCAATCTCCATATCTTTCATGTCAAGTTGTATCTTTTTCTTTATGTGTTTCTAATTATATCTTTTACTAATTACTATTAGATCAGGTTTTGTCTCTTGTTTTAAATGTTTTATTTTGTTATAATTTTTGGCAGAAATAATGGACACCCATGTTCACCAGCTTTCTTCCGGGGAAGAGGAGGAGATTGACTCTACAATAAAAGACAAAGGAAAGGGTAAAAACCAGAACACTTCTTCTGATAAACCTCGTTTGATTCTTACTGGTAAGAAACGTCCACGTCGTCTTTCTTCTGGTGTTTGGGTGCATTTTGAGTTTTTAGATGAGCCTGATGAAAATGGTAATCTGATTTGCAAATGTAAAAAGTGTGGTTTACGTTTTAATGGTGATAGTAAGAATGAAACTGGGAATCTTCATCGTCATTTGAAAAATTGTAAACAAAGGTCTTTTAGGGATGTTGGTCAAATGATATTAGAGAAAACATCCTCTGGTTTAGGAAATAGATTGCCTGATTTTGATGCTGGTTATTTCCGTGAATTATTGTCTATTGCTATTGTGGAGCATGATATGCCATTTCAGTTTGTAGAGTTCAAGGGTTTTAGGAGATGTTTTAATTATTTGCATCCTGATTTCAAACCTGTCACTCGAAACACTATCAAATATGATGTGCTTAAGATGTATAAAAGAGAGAAAGAGAAATTAAAAGCGGTTTTGGGCTCAACTTGTAGTAGAATTGCATTGACTTCTGATTGTTGGACTTCTTTAACCACCGATGGTTATATATCATTAACAGCTCATTATGTTGACAATTCTTGGTGTTTGCAAAAAAAGATCTTGAACTTTTCTTACATTGGTCCTCCCCATACAGGAATTCATTTATGTGATCATGTGTATGGTTTGTTAAAGGAATGGGGTATTCAGAAAAATATTTTTTCAATTACATTAGATAATGCTTCTTCAAATGATGTTTTTGCTGAAAATCTAAAAGGGGAACTTGAGTTGATTAATGGTGGGGAATTTTTTCATGTAAGGTGTTGTGCTCACATTCTTAATTTAATTGTTCAAGATGGTTTAAAAGAGATTGATGCGGCTGTGTATAAGATTAGAGAGAGTGCCAAGTATTGTAAGAGTTCACAAGGTAGGAAACAAAGGTTTTTAAGTTGTGTAGCACATGTTGAAATTCAATCTACTAGAATTTTACAACAAGATGTTCCTACTAGATGGAATTCAACTTACATGATGCTTGATTGTGCTTTGTATTTTAAAAAAGCTTTAATTCATTTTCAAAAAGTTGATGCCAATTATGTGCATTGTCCTTCTGCGGAAGAATGGGGTAGAATTGAGAAAATATGCAAGTTTTTGAAAGTTTTCCATGATGTCACACTTGCCTTTTCCGGGACCAAATATCCAACTTCCAATCTCTACTTTCATAGAGTCTTGCAGGTTAGGTTGTTGTTACAAAATGAAATGAAAAGTTCAGATCTTTTTATGCAAAAAATGGCTTGTAAGATGTATGAGAAATTTGGAAAATATTGGTCAGAATTTAGTACATTTATGGTTGTTGCTGTGGTGTTGGATCCACGATATAAGTTGCAATGTGTCAATTGGGGTTACATGAGGATATATGGTTAGCATAGTATTGAATACGAGCTTGAGTTCTCTAAGGTTAAGGATGCTCTACGGAGGTTATACGAGGCTTATGAATCTACTCATTCTTCATCAAGCAAAGCTATTCCCACTACTAATGCTTCCAATGAAGCTTCTGATGATTTTATGATGGTAAACAAACTTTCTGATGCATTGACCTATATTGCAAGTGAAACAAATGCCAAGTTTTAATGATTGAGTAGCAAATCCTTATATAACTCAGCAGCTTTTAGTTTGCATCTTTATTTATAATCTGATTTTTATTTTCTGATTTTTTGTGTCATCTAATCTGATTTTTATTTTCTGATTTTTATAATCTGATTTATATTTTCTGATTTTTTGTGTCATCTAATCTGATTTTTATTTTCTGATGTAATCTAAATCTTGGTATATAGGATTTTGATAGTTTCTCTCAAGAGCAATCAAGTGTGGCAATCAAATCTGAAATTGATATGTATTATGAGGAGCCACTTATCCCTCGAGGCACCAACCTTGATATTTTGTCTTATTGGAGAACTTGTTCGGTCCGCTATCCTGTATTAGCTAAAATTGCTAAGGATGTTCTTGTTGTCCCCGTATTAACCGTGGCCTCCGAATCAGCTTTTAGTACTGGAAGTCGGGTGATTGATTGTTATAGAAGTTCTTTAAAATCAGAAACGGTGGAAGCTATCATTTGCTTAAGGGATTGGGCCTTTGGGGAAGGTAATAAATGATTTTTTATACAAGTAATGAAGTAATACAATACTTCTAACTTTTATTTTTAGTACATGTCATACATTATTGATTGTAATTTGCTATTGTTTTTCTTGTAGCAAATATGGATCCTCAAATGGAAATGCTATGTGGATCAGTTATGAAGCTTAAGGTGGAGGACAACAACGACAATCATGACACACCACGTTCCTCGCCCGAACTTGAACAATTTGATGAGAATGCTTCTTCGAACATTGTTTGATCATTTCTGATTTTTTAAAAAACATTTATTTCTTTTTAATTGTGGTTTGTAATTTGTTTAAGACTAATTTTGTTATGTAATAGTTAATTAGGTATTTAGACTTGTTAGACTTTATTTGGTTTTCTACTTTTCTTAAAATCTTTAAGTTTGGAAATCATGTTTGAAAACATTAGGTAAAAAAAAAAAACAGGTTCTTGGTACAAAATCAGGCTGAAAAAAAAACAAGTTCTTGGTACAAAATACATTCTGTTAATTGGTACAAAATCAGGCTGAAAAATCAGGTTATTAAAGTCAAAAAGAAAATTTAAAAAAATAAAATAAAAAAATCAGGTCAAATCAGGTCGTTTTCAGGTTGACCCGAACCTGAAAATATCAGGTTCAGGTTGGGGTTTTCAACCCGAAAACTTAAATGGATCAGGTTCAGGTTAGGATTTAGCTGACACGAAACCCGAAAACCCGAACACGAACCCGACCTGACCTGATCCGTTTGCCACCCCTATCATAAACCTATCAATGAACCTAAAAATGGTGCTTAGCTTAAGTCTAATTAATTAGGACCCGTGTGAATAAGGGACGTCAGTGGGGCAGTTTAAGTAGGAGACCCGTCCATCCCCGCCCCACATATGATTAGGGATGTCAGTGGGACGGGTTAAGTAGGAGACCCGCCCATCCCCGCCTCAGTGGGGCGGGATGGCTTTCGGTTTGGCAGGTGGTGGGGCGGGGATGGGGATAAAAACCATACCCGCCATGGGCGATAAGGCGGGGATGGATTTTAAGTTGTACCCGTCCCGCCGCACTTCTTATCTGTCCCATCCCTAGTTCCCTACCTCATACCCATATTTATATATTTTTAAAAGCAAAATTATATATTTTTATACTATTTTATAAAATAATTACGTGAAATAAAATATTAATTATAATACTTCATACTACTACTATTATTATAATCATTAAATGTTATTATTAAATATTAATTATTATTATAATCATTAAATATTATTATTATAATAATTATTATTATTATCTAATTATAATTTTTATTATTATTATTAATAAATTAATAATTAGTATTATATTTAAATATTATTTTTTATTATAAAACATCTATTCATTACTATTATTATTATTATTAAATATTATTTATTATTATTATAATTATTAAATATTAATTATTATTATTATTACTAATACTACTACTACTACTACTATTATTACTATTATTAATATTATCGCATTATTATTATAATAATTAAATATTATTATTAAATATTAATTATTATTATTATTATTATAAAAACTATTAAATATTTTTTAATTATTATTTTTATTAAAAAATTAATAATTATTACTACATTTAAATATTAGTTACTATATTTAAATATTAATTTTTATTATAATTATTATTATTATTATTATTATTATTATTATTAAGTATTATTATTACTATTATTATCATTATTTTTATTTGAGAAAATATCATCATCATAATCATCATCATCATTATTATTATTATTAAATATAAATTATTATTATAATTATTAAATAATAATAATAATTATTATTATTATTATAATTATTAAATATTAATTATCTATTATTATTAGATATTCCTTTTTATTAATATTATTATTATTATTAAATATTAAATATTTATTATTGTTATTATTAAATATTAATTTTTCATATTATTATTAAATATTAATTATTTATTATTATTATTAAATATTAATTATTTATTATTATTATTATTATTAATAAATATTAATTATTATTATAATAATTTAATATTAAGTATATATTATTTTTAAGCAGAGTAGATGGAAGCAGAGGAGAGCATATTTCAGCAAAGCAGAGCAGAGTAGAGTAGAGCAGCTCTAAAGAACGGGGCCTTATATTATAAACAAAAATGTGTGTAATATTAAAAAAAATTTATTATTATTATTGTAATTTGTATTAATCATGTAAGATTGTGTATTGAGAGACGGTGATTTGGTTGGAATTAGGCGGGTTTTTGGTGAGGATTGGGTGGGGATGGATATCCAAGTGGGGGGTGGGACGGGAATGGTTTTGGAGTTGTACCTAACGGGGATGGGGATGAATATTGGACCTATCGTGGGGATGGGGATGGGTGGGGATGGGGATGAAAATGTTAGGAGGGATGGGGATGGGAATGCCAACATCCGCCCCGCCCCGCCTCATTGACATCCCTACTTGTAATGCCTAGATGTTAACTCTATAGAGTCTATAAATTTAGGTTAAAAATGATGATATTGTAAAAATATAGGGAGGCGATGAAAATTAAAACCACAAAATGGTAATTTTTTGGGATTTGTTAAACATCGTCCACAAATTACTACATAAAGCCCACAAAATTCACTTGGTTTGACAATATTGCCCTTAACCTAAAAAAAAACACTCACACTCTCATCACTCACACTCTCATCGCTCATCTTCTTTGAACCTCTCTAAAAAAAAATTTCAAACAACGGCAATGTCGAGGCGGCAAGGCAAGGAATTGGCGGCGGCGGCGGAGGGAAGGAGGTCCCAAGGAGGCAAGGTACAATTTGTAAAAAAAAAAAAAAAAAAAAAAAACGGAAAAACCGCCGTGACGGAGGCGGGGCGCCCTGGCTGGACGCCCAGCAAGCGGTGGTGGCGCCAGCTGCAGACGCCGCAAGCAGTAGGCTGGCGCCTGGGCTGGACGCCATAGCCCACTGGTGGCGGCGTCTGCAGCTGGCGCCACCACTGCTGGCTGGGCGTCCAGCCAAGGCGCCCCCCCCCTTTTTTTTTTGAAATAAAATATTGTTTTTTTTTTGTGTAATATATTTTTGAATTGTTTTTATATTTTGTTGTTTATTTTTATAAATTTTTTCAATTTTGTCATATTTTTTCTATGTTTATATTTTGTTTACAATTATTTGTATGGTTTTAGTTTATTTGATTTGGGAGTGGTAGCTATTTTTCGTATAAATTTTTGTATGTTTATATATTTTAAAATTTTGTGTAGAATTCACTGGGTCGTTATGGTGCGGGGAAGAATGTAGAGCTTCTTAGTAGAAGCTATCCAGTGGAGAGGTCGGGGCATAGACATGTCAGATCCCGTGGTATTTCGGCCTCAGCTCGTAGAGAACGGATCCACCGTCGGGATGAGGATGACGATGACGATGATGATGCTGAGGAGGGTGACCAGGAGGAGGAGCAGGAGGAGGCCGCAGATGAGGATGAGGATGTGGACAATGGCAGTGGACCGTATGATGATTACGGTCCATTCAGTCAGAGGGTTGATGACATGTACGAGACACATATGGTGGAGGTGCGTAAGGGTAGGGGTGGTAGGTTTGTTAGTAGATCTGGCACATCATCTGCGTCCACTGTATCTGGGGCAAGCAGGAAACGGTCGAGGGCCGGTAATGATTCTTGGGTTGTTAGGAGTGAGGTGCCCGGTGGGCCTGTTGACGGGAGTGTGATTCCTAGCTTTCTAGGACACATAGCTGCCCGTATTTGGGAGGACCAGGAGAGGCCTTCAGTTATGGGGTTGTTGAAATGTCATACCCGGGAAAAGACTTGTAGCTTTTTGCGTACATGGGCTGAGGCTTGGCCGGCGGAGAGCGAGATGTTCGAGCGACTGGAGGGCACTGGGGTGAATCACGTTCTTGCCACCATGCACGATAAGATTGACAGTACGCTGATCACGGCTTTCATTGAGCGATGGCAGCCGGATACAAACTCTTTCCACCTTCCGTTCGGTGAGATGACGATCATGTTACATGACGTCGAGGCCATTCTGGGGATTCGTGTTGAGGGTAAACGACTTTGTGCTGTGGCTGATGCGGATCAGGCAGATTTGCTGGCGGAGTTGTTGGCGGTGGACAGGGCTGCACTGTACACCGAGGCGCTAGGTGTTTGGGAACACGGAGGGTGTGAAGATCGCATCCGTGTTGCAGCGGTGTTTGTACCCCAGTGCACGTAGGACGCACGACGCACAACTGAGTGCTTATGTTTTTCTATTCCTCGGATGTACCTTGTTTCCGGATAAGAGCAGCGGAAACAAGCTCAGGCCACGCGACATAGTGGAGGCGTGTGACCCCGACAGTGTAGGCCAGTTTTCCTGGGGATCGGCTACGTTGGCGTATTTGTATCGCCAACTAGGATTTGCGAGTCGGGCTGACGCGGCAGGTATCACTGGGTGTCTGACTCTATTGCAGACCTAGATATACGAGTACTTTCCTGCATTGCGACCACATCGTGACCCAGTTCCTATTGATGAGGATGCCGCGTGCTTGTGCGTGGAGTCCGCGCTCGGAGAAGAAGTCCGTTGACCGCCTCCGATCGATACGGTTATTGCTGGACAGGCTGTCCCCCTTAGAGGTAATGTTTATAAATTGTTTCTACATTTTATTATTTGCACATATTATATTCATGTTATTAAATTTTAAAACTATGTGCAGGTGAACTGGATGCCTTTCAGCCCGAACCCTAGTGTTAGGGTACCCAGGACCCTGTACACGGGACTCATTCAGTATCGTGAGATCGTCGAGGCGTACATGCCCCAGCGTTGTCTTCGCCAGCTTGGATTTGTCCAAGTTGTCCCCATGATCTCAACCAGTGGGAACTTGTACTTGTTTGTCTTGTACGTTGAGTCGATCAAAATCACAAATGGCCAAGACTTGATCATATCAGCACAATCAGGATGCACAAGGAAAAGATGAGTCACCTCCGCTGTATCTTCATCAGAATCAAACCAGAACAGGTAACCACGTGACTGTGCCTGGTGTAGCAGCTGCTGTATAGGGTTCCTTCCCTCTGATCGTTCAAACCTGAGTTGCTGTCTGACGTTGTAGATGTGTCTTCGGTTTGGATGGTCTTCTGGAAATTTCTCTAACACAGATGCTAATATTTTAGCAGGCTTGACTTGAGCATCACTCATTTCTTTCACAACTAGTTTCGCAGCAGGACTTAAGCCGCTCAGTTGTCGATGACCCTCTTCATATAATATCATATCATGGTTGTGATACCCCCATTTAGAGTAACCAATCACTTCCCAACCGTCACGACTCCGTAGTTGTCGAACCTTTACTCTGAACTCACACCCACAACCTTTCCGCTTTGTATCAAACCGAGTGGTTGTACGTAAATCTCTTTCTTCTCTTTTGCGATAACGGTCACATCTCAAAATGCGATCCATTCTACCATCCCGTTGAGATTTATGAGTTACTACTACCAAGCAAAATCCAGCTGCAATTGCAACCTGTTTTGCCCAATCAATCGCCTGTTGAGCTTCTTCGAATGGACCATCATGTCCAAATATCCCACTGTAATCATTTCCGTCTCCACCATATTCCTGCATCAATTATATATTACAATAAATACATTTAACGGATAATACATTTAATTTCTATATTTACACAGAATTAACACAAAAAAAAGCATAATTATATATAATCAAACTTAATTTTTATAAAAACCCAATTCGAATTTTCAAACTAAATTTAAAAATATACCATTTCGAATTTTCAAACTTAATTTTAAAAAAACCCATTTCGAATTTTTTAAAAAAATCATTTTCGATTTTTTTTAAAAAAAAATAAATAAATAAAAAACAACAACAAAATCAAAAAAGAAAAAAAAAATTAATTTATAAGGGTGGCGTCTGCCAGGGCTGCCACAGCCACTGGACTGGCGCCTGGCAGGGCCGCCTCAGCCAGTAGAGTGGCGCCTGGCCAGGACGCCAGTCTGGTGGTCTGGGCGTCTGGGCTGGACGCCACTCTGGTGGTTCTGGGGTCTGGCTTGGACGTCCAGGCTACGGATTGGGCGTCCATCCTAGGCGCCGGAGCCACTCCGACGGTAAACCGTGAATTTTAACGGTGACTTACCTCGTTTTCCGTCAACGACGACGTACCTCCGGCGTCCCCCGCATCTCCGGCCTGCCCTCCGGTCTCCCCCGGCGAGCCAGTACGGCTCCACATTTTTTAAACCGAGATTATTTCAATTTTAGAAAATGGGCATAATGGTCACACCAAATCATATTTGTGGGCTTTATATGGTAATTTGCGGGCGATGTTTAGCGTTTCACAATTTTTATGGGTATAGTAGTACTTTTGTGTAGTATTATGCATGTATATTATACCTATGGATGACAACGGGTTAGATTTGAACCGGATCCATCTGGATCCAGATCTAGATCTGTTTTTGTAACTAGGATCCAAATCCTATCCTAGTCCGTCGGGTATGAAAACGGATCCTAAACGGATCTTGCCCATTTCATCTATTTTAAATAACAAACTAAGGCCCCGTTCTTTAGAGTTGCTCTGCTGAGCCCTGCTCTGCTCTACTGCTGCTCTACTTTGCTCTGCTCAAAAGAAATCTACTCTGCTCTGCTCTTCTTTATTTTCAAATAACAATTAATAATAAAAATAATAATAATTAATAAAAATAATAATAATTAATATAGTATTGATGATAATAATTTATTATTTTGAATAATAATTATTATTATTACAAATAATAATTAATATTAATAATAATAATTATCAATAATAGTATTTAATAATTTAAACTATTAAGAATTAATATTTAATAATATTATTAATTACTAATTTCTAATAATTATAACAATTCTTTCAAAAAAATAAATAATATTAATAACAATTTCTTTTATAAACATTTGATATTAGAATCACAATGTGTAGAAACATTTTATATGGGTATTGATTGTTAGTTCATTGAGTTGAATTATTTTTCAAATCTTTCCATACAATTTAAGAATTAAAAAAAAAAAAGGTTGTTTTCAAGTAGTACTTTGTATATCATTATCATTTTGAGGGTTAAAAATATATTATTAAGACAAATTTATAAGTAAAATCATTATTACTCATTAAATCATTTTATTTTAAAATTTTTGTGAAATATATATAAGTAAACCGCTGCCTTTTATCTTTCCACTATTAACATATGTTAAATGTGGTACACATTTATTTATGTTTTCGCTCACCTAAATCAATGGTATATGCACTTAATAATAATAATAATAATAATAATAATAATAATAATAATAATAATAATAATAATAATAATAATAATAATAATAATAATAATATTATTATTATTATTATTATTATTATTATTATTATTATTATTATTATTATTATTATTATTATTATTATTATTATTATTATTATTATGACGGGTTGTGGCTGATGCGGCTCATCGGAAGCGGGTTAAGTATGAAGCTCGTTGTCTGGCGATTGGATATGGTTTCATTCCCTTCTCCTTTTCTTCGCTTGGGGATTTAGAGAAGGAGGATGTTGCGTTGCTGAACCGGATTCAAAGGTTCTCAATGACGCAAGACATTGGGGCTCGTGCTGCAGCTCACATATTCACTAGGGTAGGCTTTGCTATAGCTAGAGGAGTGGGGGCCCAAATTGTATCTTGGCTTCCCACTAATTTATTGTAGGTTGTATGACTTTTGTTTTTGAGATAATAATAATAATAATGATGATGATGATGATGATGATGATGATGATGATGATGATGATGATGATGATGATAATAATAATAATAATAATAATAATAATAATAATAATAATAATAATAAAGGAAATTTTGACTTTTACCACCAAAAAATTTTGAAAAAATGTTTTTTACCACCAAATCTTCTAAAAGTTTTATCATACCACCAAATAAAAAAATTAAAGTTGTTTATTACCACCTTTTTAAACTTTGATGACTGAAAAAGCAAGTGGGTCCCACTTTTTTACCTTTCCCTCCAAATTTATTGCTACCCACCCCGATTTATCACTCCTATTCAATTTCCCTAACCACCCAATTCATTTCCCCTTTCTTTTCTCACCTTCCTCTCATTTACTTCTCTGAATTTTACTCCTCCTTCTGTTTAATCTCCATAAAAAAAATAAAAAAATAAAAAAAAAATTCCTTTGAATTTTCATATCAACTGTTGGGGTAAAGGAAGACCTGGCACCATAGCAACCAAACAACTCAGCTTGAGGTCGTCATTTACAGCAAGGGGGACCTAAAGGTTGCTACTTTTTCGACTTTAGTGGACAAAGATTCGGGAATCTGACAAGCAAAGGTACTTTTCGCATCTTTACTGTACTTAGTGTGGGTAATTGATGTTTAATTTTGGATTTTTTAGGTTAAATTTGGGGAAAAGTGGAAAATATAGTATACATACCCTAAGTTGTTGAATATGTCCCATTTGAACATGTTATACTGCTGCTTTGTTGCTTAATTGATTAATTAAAAAATTTTGTTGGTATTTGGAATTGGATATGATTTGATTAGTTTATTGTGAATTGCTAATTTTTAAATTTAAATCAAGGATATGTCCTTGATTGCTGTGTGAAATTTGGACTGATTTGGGATATGGTGTTGGTTGTTTATTTGTTGTGTTACAGAATGGATAAAGTGCATATTAAATTCACATTGGGTGGTGGCTTTATACCCTCTTTAATTGGTAAAAAAAAAACTAAGTTGGGATGGGGGATGGGTATACTGGACAAAAAATGTTAGGGTGTCAAAGATTGATGTTGAGTTTATAAGGGAAGCTGTTGTTCATGGTTTTGTGTATGTAAATATTGTGTCCCCAACTCAGTTTAATTGTTGGTATATACCAAAGGGGAGGACATTTACAACTGGTAAAAGAGAGTTGGTGAATAGTGAGGAGATAAAAGGCTTGTTAGAAACAGTGAGTAAGGAGGGAGTTATTGAGGTGTTTGTGACAACTAGTCAACCTATCCAGGTCACTGTTGACACACCTTTTCAGATAATTGAGGGAAATGCATTGACTGCAGAGGAAAGGAAAAAACTCAAAAGAGACCCATATGTACCTAGATTCAAATCCAAGCCAAATACTTCCACCCCAAAACCAAAGAACCCTACTGAACAACCACTTACGAGAAGCCCAAGGATATGCAGTAAAGCTAAAGGAAAGGCTGAGTTGAGTGATGCACCTCCAAATAAATTGAGTGCAAAAGAAAAGGGGAAGGGGAAGCTTGCTGAGGAGCAGGGGGAAGAGAAAGAGAGTAATAAAGTGAGCAGGGAGTTGTTTAAGGATGATGAAGGGGACTTTAATTTATCAGATTTGTCTGATAGTGAGCTTAGTGATCCTGACATAGACTGGAGTGAAGGGGAAGAAGATTTCTATGAAGATGTTGATGATGAGGAGTGGATAAGACAAAACACAGAGGACCTAAATAGTGAAGTAAATGGGAGTTTGAATTTGAAGGAGGGTGTTAAGAGTAAGGAAATTGTGCCAAAAGGGGAAGTGATAAGGAATTTGAGAGAGCTTGAAGTGTCTGTCCAGCAGGAGGAGGAAGAGGATTCTGATGAGCTCAGAAGTGACAATGGTGATTCTGATGTGGATGAGGACTTAGGTCCATGGTTCAATGCTGAAACTAACTTCAGTAGGCCTATCCAGTTATTGAGAGGCCAGAGGTTTAGTAGTGTGTATGTGCTTAGGAAAGCATTGAGAGTCCATGCAATAGAAAATAGGTATGAATACTATTTTCTTCATAATGACAATAAGAGGTTGAGTATTTATTGTAAGAGGAGGTGTAACTGTGTGTACAACAAGAAGAGTTGTAGACTACCTAAGTGTGTGTGTGGAAAGACTGTGAAGTGTCCCTTTAAGGTGTATGCTACAAAATTGGTTAAGTCTGAAACTTGGCAGATTAAGACAGTCAAATTGAAGCATCTTTGTATTAGGACAAAGATGAATAAGAAAGTGACAGCTGAGTTTTTAGCAGAAAGGTATTTGGAAGAGTTCAGGAGCAATCCAACATGGAAGATAAAACAAATTCAGGAAAGAGCTTTGACTGATCTTGGAATTAAGGTGAGTTACTTTAAGGCTTGGTTGGCTAGGTCTAGGGCCAAGCTCATCATTTTTGGTTCAGCAGCTCAGCAATATGCCATGGTTTGGGACTATGGGAAGGCCCTTGTTGTCCATAACCCTGGTACTGTATGTGTGGTGGTGGTTGATCAGGATAATGGACCTGAACCCCCCCTTTTTTTAAGGATGTATGTATGTTTAGCTCCACTGAGAGATGGGTTTGTGGCTGGTTGCAGACCTATTATTGGTGTAGATGGCTGCCATCTAAAGGGTGCTTACCCTGGGCAGATATTGGTGGCTGTTGCAAAGGATGGGAATAACAATATCTTTCCCATAGCATGGGCTACTGTTGAATGTGAGAGTAAAGAGACTTGGGGATGGTTTTTAGAGAACTTGGTGAAGAACATAGGAGGTGATGAGGAAGGTGAAGGCTTGACATTTATGTCTGACAGACAAAAAGTATGTTCTCTTCCATTTCCCTTTCCTATTTTAGTTATATTGTTCATTCAACATTTGTGTACTAAATGCATATTGTTTATGTAATGACAGGCCTGTTAGAAGCCTTTGAGAGTGTGGTCCCTAAAGCTGAGACCAGATACTGTGTTAGACACATTTGGTCTAACTTCAAACTTCAGTTCCAAGGGTCTTTGTTCAAAGAATTATTTTGGAATGCTACTAGGGCTTGCACTCAGGTAGTACTTAATTATTCTGTCTTACATTTTGTCTTCAATTTCTGTCTTAAAATCTGAATATGCATTATGTCCTTCATTGTTAGTGTGTGTGTCCCCTTGTTTTTTAATTTAGTATATGTATGCATTTGGTCAGACTGATTTTGAAGTAGCTATGGAATCAATCAACTTTTTATCTGAAGAGGCATATGACTACCTAGCAAACATACCCCCCCAACATTGGTCCAGACATGCTTTCTCCCCTACTTGCAAATCCAACATGCTATTAAACAACTTGTGTGAAACTTTTAATTCTGTGATAAGGGATGCAAGGGATAAGCCAATTCTAACCCAAATGGAATGGCTTAGAAGATACATGATGAAAAGGACAAATGATAAGTGGCTAGCAGCCCAAGAGTGGGAAGGTTTGACTGTGCCTTTTGTAAAAAAAGTGTTTGATGGGTTGGAGAAATATGCTAGAACTTGTAAAGTCATTTCAGGTAGAGGTGACATCTATGAGGTGGAGTATAAAGATGATACATGTGTTGTGAATCTTGAAAATAGATCCTGCACATGTTACAGATGGGATCTGACTAGATTGCCCTGTGTACATGGCTTTACTGCTATGATTGACAATAGGGTTAACCCAGAGCTCTATGTGCACCCTTACTACTACAGGGAGAAATATTTGGCTGCTTATGAGACCGCTATCAAGCCAATGCCTGGGGCAAAGCACTGGGATAAAGTGCATATGAGAGAGCCCCAACCACCTGCTTTTAAAGTTCAACCAGGAAGGCCCAAAGCTAAGAAGAGAAAGTTAGAAAAGGGTGAAGGGACTTCAGTTGGAAATGGAGAAGGTGAAAAGGCAAAAAGAAGGAATCAGTGCAAGAATTGTGGGGGTTTTGGTCATTATGCTAAAAATTGTTCCTTAGAACCTGCACCAGCACCAATTATGATTGCACAATCAACACCCCTAGGAGGAAGGCCTTCATTAAACACTCCATGGATGAATGAAAAAAGAAGAAAGAGTCAAATCAGAGCTGCCAAAATGGTATCTTCCTTATTTTAGTGGTTTATATCAATATTGTAACTGTGTTGTATCTAACTTCACAGTATTGTGTATGTGCAGAGTGCTGCATTAGGTGCACTAGGTGAAAAAATGCATTTGGCAGCGGTTTAAACCCGGTCTAAGGCACTGGTTTGAACCGCTGCCTATGTGAGGGGTGCCAAAAACCAAGTTTTTGGCACCGGTTCAAAACCGGTGCCATAGGGTGGAATAGGCACCGGTTAACCGGTGCCAAAAAGGCCCACTAAATTTTTTTTCAAAGTTTTTGGCACCGGTTAACCGGTGCCAAAAAACCCCCAAAAATCAATTTTTTTTTTTGTTTTTTTTTGCTTAAAAATTAAATACACTAAATTAAATAAAAACACAAAATATAAATCAAACATCACAATCAATATAAACGATTCCGTTTAACATATAATCAATAAAATTTTACAGCATAGATCAATAAAAAAATTACTTATAAATCAAAAAAAATTACAACATATAAATAAAAAAAAAACTACAATATAAATAAAAAAAAATTACAACATCACAATCTAAAAATCCCCATATTCTTGATTCTTGATTCTTGGATTATGTATACCTGCGCAAATTAAAACATCAACAATAAATTGATTAAAATGAACAAGCTGCGAAAAAAATAAAAAAAACCCAGAACAGTTAAAAAAAGAATTAAACCCACAAAATAAATAAAATTAAATTCGATATAAAAAAAACCCAGAAAATAAATATAATTAAATTCGATTAAAAAAAACCAAAAAATAAATCTAACAACATTCAAATAAACCCAGAAAAAAAAATTAGAAATCGACAAAAAAATTAAAATCGAACAAAAACCCAGAAAACAAAAAAAATTGTAATCGAAAAAAAAATCAAAATCTGAAAAAAAAAAAAATCAAAATCGAAATTGATTAAAAATTTGATTAAAACAAACTTGAAAACAAAAATAAAATAAACCCAGAGATTGAAAAAAAAATGAAAATCGAAAAAACCTTAAAATCACGAAAATAAAACCCCAAAACCGCATGCAACTTGAAAAACAAAATCAAAATCGAAATTGAAATTGAAATCGAAAAACAAAATCAAAATCGAAAACAACACAATCAAATTTGAAATTGAAAAACAAAACCCTAAAAATCACGAAAAACAAAACCCAGAAATTGAAAAAAACAATCCAGAAATTGAAAAACAAAACCCAGAAATTGAAAAAAAACAATCCAGAAATTGAAAAACAAAACCCAGAAATTGAAAAAAAAAAATCGAAAAAAAAAACCCAGAAATTGAAAAAAAAAAACGAAAAACGAAAATAAAACATCGAAATTACTTAAAAATCGAAAAAAAAAACCTAAAAATCACGAAATCAAAACCCCAAAACCGCATGCAACTTGAAAAACAAAATCAAAATCTAAATTGAAATTGAAATCGAAAAACATCAAAGTCGAAAACAACATCAAACCGCGGTTTTTGGTCTTCGATTTGTTGTTATCTTCCATTTCTTTTTCGTCTTCAAGTGATAAAAAGGAGGAGGAGTTTCAGAAATACATAGAAATGAAGAAGCAAGATCGATGGTGAATTGGCCTGAGCAAGAAGGAAAGAGGAGGAGAGGAGGAGAGGAGAGAGAAAGAGGCGGAGGAGAGGAGAGGAGAGGAGAGAGAGAATAGGGTCATTATTTAGGGTTTGGGGTATATAAATGGGCGGGTTTTTTTTTAATAATTAAAAACCGGTTCAGTTAGGCACCGGTTTGGTTAGGCACCGGTTCAAACCGGTGCCCTTTTTATTTTTGGCACCAGTTTGAGCTGAACCGGTGCCATTTCTCTTTGTTCAAAAACTTGCTCATTTTTAGGCCGGTTTTTGGCACCGGTTTGGCCTAAACTGGTGCCATTAGGGGGGTGCCTATTTGTATTTTTCTACTAGTGGTGGTACTGCAGGACCAAACAACATAGGAAACAAGAGGTTTCCTCAAGAAGAGGCAAGGGCTCAAGCTATGGAACAAGCATCTGCTGCAGCATCCCAGCCATCCCAGACACCTGTATGTGAAGGATCAGCTAGCCAACCATTAACAAGGAGCAAGAACAAGCTGCTGAACACAGCTGCCACCTCATCCTCTCAGCCAAATCCAACAAAGAAAGCAAACAGATCAAAGTTACAAGTGTCAAGGTCCGTACATCAGCATCAGTTCATGCACAAGGATGATGAGTGGGATGCTCCCCGTTATTAAGAATAAGCTTATGTAATTTCAACTAATGACAACATTTCCTATGCTTTTGTGTATGAATTAGAACAAGTATTAAGTAGCTATGGATATTAAACCCCTCTTTTGTGACTCTGCCAAAGATATATCTTATTTTTGTTAACTGTGGCAGGTTATGTCATATTATGTTAGTATTTTGGATGACTTGATAATTTATCAGTTGCTGAAATGAGTATTTTGCATTTTGTGTATTTTTCTCATTGTTGTTACTTAATTGATGATAAGAACTTGTTATGATATTTGCACCAAATTGAGAACCATTTCATTTCAACAGTAATAACATCCATACAACTCAATTACATTACAATCAATCAAGTGAACCATGTCAACTAATTGTAATTATGTGTTACTAAACTGTCTACCTAATAAAAACACCTAACACTAAACCAAAACAACAAAGCACAGCAGCCACCACACACAGATTCAATGATGATGCATTCCTCCCTTGAACCTCTTTGCTCATCTTCTTCCTATCAGAACTAAGAGCCTTGCATTTAATCTTCAAGTTGTCAATCTCATTTAACAAACATCTTCTCTGCCCAGAAACATTATCAACTTCTCTCTTCAAGTCAGTAACTTCACCCTTTAGCAATTTCTTATCCAAGAGCAAATTATTAATCACCTCTGTTTGCCAAGGAGTACCATCTGGTTGATCAATCCACTCAAATGCTTTGCAGCCCCTTGATTCAGTCACTGGATCATAGAATTTGCAGCTTCTGAATTTACGACCTGGGTTTTCCTTAGTCCAAGCAATTAACTTTTCAAAAGGAACTCCACATTGACATTTCCTTTCTCTTGAAGGAGAAGAACTCATAGAAGACATTGTGAGCTGCAAAAACACACTACACATTCAATTACATGTACAAAGTAATTGGAATAAGCAAATCCTACACCTAATTCCTAAAATCAATCAACAATTCAAAAACCCCCAATTTCTATTTCAACATGAACCCTAATTTTATGCTACTCAAGCTTTGTTTAAATTAATTACTTATGTTAACAACTTATGAACAAATTATGGTTCAACATAGGTTCGTACATCAAATTAAATTTCGAACAAGAAAATTCGAACAACTTACCAAAATTAACCTCAATTCACACTTCTATCTTTCTATTATGTCTAGCTACATATGTTTTTAGGGTTCTTGCGCTAAATTAGTTGCAAATTGGAAGAAATTGAAAGATTTTAAGAAAAATTAGGAGATTTTGGAAAATTTGGGAAAATTGGTAGAATTGGAACAGAAAAGGAAGACGATAGAGTTATATAGGTAGTAAATCATGAATTTTTGGAGGAAAAATCAAAAACTAGCCGTTAATGTGGGACCCACTTGCTTTTTCAGTCATCAGAGTTTAACAAAGGTGGTAAAAAACAACTTTAATTTTTTTATTTGGTGGTATAATAAAACTTTTAGAAGCTTTGGTGGTAAAAAACATTTTTTCAAAAATTTTTGGTGGTAAAAGTCAAAATTTCCTAATAATAATAATAATAACAACAACAACAACAACAACAACAACAACAACAACAACAACAACAACAACAACAACAACAACAACAACAACAACAACAACAACATTAATAATAATAACATTAATAATAGTATTAATAATAATGTTGAAATCTGCTCTGCTCGGCTCTGCTCTGCTATCCTGAAATCTGCTTTGCTCTGCTGACCCCTGCTCTGATCTGCCCAGCAGCTCAAAAGAACAGGGCCTACGTGTTTTTAATTAATATATAACAAACTAAATTAAAGTAGCAACAAACCGCAAATTATTGTAAACAATTATACTAAGATTAAGTCATTAAGTTACATAATTAAATGACAAGCTAAACAAACAAATCATGCAAACTGTGAGTCAGTATGTAAGATAAAAGAGCATTAAGGGAAATAGGTACAAATAAAAAAGCCTAAGTTTAAAAATATGAACAGTAAGGGAAGAGCATTAAGTATGAAGAGTGATGTAACATAGTGCAGAGTAAAGCCTAAGTTTAAAAATAAAAATTAAAAAAAAAGGTAAACGGATCTGGGTATGGCCATATGGGTATTTTAATTAGACCCGTATCCAGATTCGCTTTATAGCTCAGGATCTGGATCCAACACCGATCCGTTGGGTCCAAAATTTTAAAATCCATATACGTGAAAAACAAATATGGATCCACTGATCCAAATCGGATACGGATCCATTGCCATCCCTAATTATACCATTAGGTTATATGTTGTCTTAGTAACATTATTATAACTCACGCACAATGGTACAATATTTGATGTACAATTTACATACTTCTTTGTACCATTTGACAAATATTTATATCACTACAACATTATTCAATGGTACTATATACCTATTTGATGGTATGTATAATTCAAAAATTAAAACGGGGTCAAACAAAAGTCAGATCACCTTCATTATATTGAGCCCAACCCATGCGAATTTACATCTCTACCCTCCTATTTACACTTATGAGCAAATTAAACATCCAATGGTGAACGATACAAGAGAAAAATGTTGTAGGATGGTTTATTGTTACATAAATTAAATAAAAAAGTATAATATGGATATATTTTGTCATTAAATTTTTATTGTAAATCATATTGGGAGTTAGGGCCTGTTTTCATACGATTATTTTCAGTTCAGTTCAACTCTAATAAGTTCAGTTCAGTTCAGCCCTAATAAGTTCAGATCTAATAAGTGCAGTACAGTTCAGCTCCTAATTTCCTTCTTTTATAAAAGATGTATTTCAGTTTAGTTCAGCTATAATAAGCTCAGTTCAGTTGAGCTCAGCTCTAATAAGTTCAATTCATTTCAGTTTAGTTCAGTCAATGAGAACATGCCCTTAATGCAAGTATGCAACTTTGTAAATAACTCGCCGGTTATCTCTAGGATTTCTCTGTTGGGGGGGGGGGGGGTTTCAGGTTCCCAACGAAGATTATTCTAGCCTCCATTGCTAGGTTTTTTTTCTTTAAGGTTTCCTTCACTCTTCTCCCTTTTATCTCATTTCTTTCATATCTTTTCGTCTCAGTCTCAATTGTAAATCTTTGTAAAGGTTTCCACTGGTATTTTTACCGGCAGTATTGAACTACTCCCTGGCCCCTAGATCTTGAATTAAAGTATGAATGCATGAGTCATTTCAAGAGTTTGTATCAATAAAATATTTATTAATTAAGCTATATATATTATTTCAAAACAGCTACAATATGTGTATTAGGTTAATTGGAAAGGAATTTCATCCATTGCCTTCCATTTCATCACATATACTATTAACATAAGTTTATTTATTTGATCAGGTAGATGAGTTTTTAAGCTTATTTCCTAGATGGTTGATAAGTTGCATTAAGTTTTTTTTTAAAAAAAACTTATTTATTTATTCCCTCCATCATTTCAATATAATTCAAATTTTTTTTTCCCATTTTATCCATTCCATAAAAAATAGTACTCCCATGCACTATTTCCTATCACATCCACTTTCTTACGGAATATTAATTAATGAATAATCTTTTAGTCCCTAAATATTGCCTGATTGCAATTTTTTAGGGTTAAACATTTAAAACTTTGACTATGAACTATTCTCGTTAAACAATTCAAAATAATATAATTGCATATGTTCTTGATGGATTCTTCTCTATGTTCTTCTGTATTCTTGAACTTTTGGAAAAAGGCTATTATTCATCTATCCGAAATTTGTGACGAAGTATGGAGGCAAGTTGGTGGGCCAACTTACGCAAGAGAATTTCGCACATGTACCTTGTAACAATAGATTATTATATTAGAAATATCAAAGTTCAATCACACAATGACACGTCCCTTGAATTCTGACCTACTTTTGAAGAAATGCAGTTGCTTTTGATAAAAGGAGAGAGATACTTGAGGATGTTAACCAATATCTTTTGGATCGCTTTGAGGAAGTCTGGAGGGTTCTTGGTGATGATACTGCAAACATGCCAAGCTTTCAAGAGCAAGAAGAGAAGATTTTATAAAACGGTTTCCCCCATAGGTGCTTTACGCTGAATTTAGACGGTGTTGCAAAAAGGTGCATGCCTCTAGGGACTATAGTGAATGGAGGTCTGATAAGGGAGTGCATTTGTAAGCTCAACTATGCTTATTCCCTCAACATGGTGTTTGTTATTCCTCATTATTCAAAGCAGAGATTCTTGGTGTTAATTATGGATTGAAAGTGGCGAGAAGGCTTGGTATTAATATGTTACAGATTTAAATTGATAATCGGGGTATAGTTAGAGTGTTTAATGATTTTGAAGCTTGTGAATGAGAGTGCATACATGACATAGCTATAGGGATTTAGGTATTCTATGCCCAAGTTCATGAATTATATTCATACGCACCTAAAACAAGATCGCATGCATAACACACAAGAATCACATAGTTATACCATTGAAGTGTGAATTCCACGTAGCAAGTTGATTGACAATTAAGGAGAGAATAAAGCCCCATGCGTTGCTCCTCTATTTAGACCACGAGATTTGAATGAGCCGCCCACCAATATTAGATTAGTCAAGTGAAGCAGAAACACCGTGATCACTACCTTTATGAACAACCAACACCACCACGAACACCACCACCGTTTCTTAAAAAAAACCCAGATTTTAATATGGAGGTATTTACAATTTAAGACACGTCTTAGGGGCCATGAAAAGTCCAATGAAGCACTTGATAACATCTTAACAACTTGTCTTGAAAACATTGAACCCAAATTATTATATTTACAAGGAATCTTTTTAGTCTTGTTGTGTGACTATGGACACATGTTAGAAAATTCAATTATGTATAATTCACACTTTTAATATTTTATAAATACAAAGTAGAAAACGTTCGTTTTGTTTTTGTCCAATTAGCATCACAACTTTATTTGTATTACTCCTTTGAGAGTGGAGTTACAAGTTTACAACAATAGCAATAATTAATCCTCATTTCTTACTAGCTTCTTTTTAAACATTCGTGATCCTTTCAAGGGATTATTCACTAAAAAATGTTAGCTACAGAGTTGCGTTCAAAAACATGTTGAGGAGTTTTCTAATTGTGGAGCAATAGATCCCCTAGTAGCTATGTTTGTGAATCTGCCTCGGCTTCATTCATTTCTTAGCAGCACTAGATTCGTTTGTGAACCTTGCGAGAGACCACTCACCATATGTTTTACTCCGTATGTAATAGCATGAACTCTTTTAGGTGCTTGCAATTTTGCAATTGGAGATGCTCATAAAAGTAATAATTAGCTTGTCTTTTTTTGACGAGACAATTAGCTTGCCATTTTTGGTCGAATCCTCGCTTTTTTTTTTTTTTAACCAAAAAACGGGTCGGTGAGAAACTGGATTCTTTACTCGTATCTCGTGAGTCGTGACCGTGGGCTGTGGCCTTTCCTTATTAACACCCCATTTCTTCTCTTTCTCTCTCCTTTGTCCCCAAACAAAACACCTCTTCAGTCTTCACCATTTTCTCTCTCTTTCTCACACACTTTGCGTCAATTCTCAGTACCCCTTTTTCCCTTTCGATTTTATTCTCCAATTATGACGATTGGTTCTGCAGGATCTAGCGTCGTCGGTAGATTCTACTTCCCTTCCTTTTTTCATATTGAAATTTCAATTTTATTTATTTTTTGGTTTTGTATTGGGTATTTCTTGTTTCATTTAGGGCTATTGTTTGTTCTTTGAGATTTCTTGTATGTTAATGTTATTTTTATGCTTGATCGATTGATTTGTCATGTGGGTTTTTTGTTATTCTGATTGATTCAAATATAAAAGGATCTAATTAATATCATTTGTTTTGCTTTCTTGGATCCAATTTAGGGTTTGTTGATTATTGGCTGATTCAATTTTGAATGATTTTATAATTGCCATTTTTTTTTTCATGTTTGGGTATTGAAATTTTGTAGAGTTGTTTTTGTTATGGATAAGAGATGACTTTATGGAATTGGAGATTGGTATTAAAGTTTTGTAATATTTGTTGACTTTACTATGTAGATTGTTGTTGTTTCTTTGAGAAGCCATGGTAATTTGAAACCAGCTTTCTGTACTGTAGCATAGAATAACAGAAGCTTAATTTGAACGCAATGTTTTGGATTTTGTCAATATGTTTGAAATGTTAGTGTTTAGGGGAGTTTATCTATCCTTTAACAGGAGATGAATCTTTCTATTAACTAGACCAGGCTACTAGGTGTTGAGTAGCAAGAGGAACTCTGCATTTCTCTAAGAAGGCCTAAAGCGGCGATAGTGAATTTTACCGGCAAGTCTGATAGTGAATCTTAATGGGAGCATGTGCCCTTTTTTAGAATTTTAGTACTTCATATATTAATCTTTTGTTAGCCTGCAATTTCCAAATGATTCGTCTTCTAGTATTCTGGTCCTTATTTAAATTGCTTGGGTTATAACTTATAAGCCATGTGCCCATGTTACATGTTTTGACTTTGAGAATGTAAGATGACATACCGTTGCTATTGCTCTTATTGGCTAATTTAAGTTGCTTTTAGACATCAATTGATGTTTCATTTAAAGCTGCAAAAGCTTTTATATCTAATTATACTCTGTTGATTTGGCTATGCAGTTCCCAGAAACTTCAGGTTGCTGGAAGAACTTGAACGTGGTGAGAAAGGGATTGGAGATGGGAGTGTCAGCTATGGGATGGATGACAGTGATGATATTTACATGCGCTCTTGGACGGGAACTATCATTGGCCCTCACAACGTGAGTTGTGTTTTCCTTGTTTTATTTTGCTGCTTTTGGACAAGAGTACATCTTTTTTACATCATTGTTTTAGATGATGCGGCCCCTCATTATTGTTAGTGATACTTTGTTGTAGGATAATTGACTAATAATACAGCTGGATTTATTCTTCTTTAGTATAGTTGATCAGAATTTTTCTGATTGGCTTTGTAGAACTTAGATCATATTTTACTTTTGTTATAGTGCTGGGGTAATATTATTAAGCTGTCAAGATCGAATATGGTGTTCATAATTTCTCTAAAGTCTAATTTAATTGAGAAATCCATATTGTTTCATGTGCGCTTGTGGAAGAAACTTATTCTCTTGTCCGTGATCTTCAATTTTCTCTCTTTCTAGTTCTACTAGTCCTAAACCCCATTCCCACCAGGTGTGAGAATCAGCTATTAAGTTTTGTTCTGCAGTCAGTTCAGTTTCAAGCTATTTACTTTTCGAACTTTATTTATTTCCCTTTTCTTGGGTTCATTTGGCCTTGGATTTTTGGATTGTATTGTTGATCATTTGACCAAAGAGGTTTTAGTTTCTGGTGAACCGTTGGATGTGCATTGCTTGTGCTTCATGGTTCATTTGTGTTTTCTTTTTTATTTTTTGTGGTTGTAGTTTATTTGAAGATTTGTGTCGGTTTTTGTATCAGAGTGTACATGAAGGCCGCATTTATCAGTTGAAGCTTTTTTGTGACAAAGATTATCCAGAGAAACCTCCAACTGTTCGCTTCCACACAAGGGTCAACATGACTTGTGTGAATCCTGAGAGTGGAATGGTAATGTTTAATTGTCTATAGTTTTCTACCTGATGATGTGAAATGTATATATCTTTTTTCCTTTTATGGCCTGTAAAGGATGTCCCTTTGAAGATTATGTATTCTCTATGATAAATAATATTTCTACATCATGAGGTCCTTTGCAGCTGAGGAAAGTGAAGCTGGTCTCTTGTAATTTTGGTTTGATTGTCTTTACCTTGGGAATTATATGATAATGTGACTCTTATCTCCATGGGTTCAAACCCCCCCCCCCCCCGACCCAACCACCACCAATGTTTCCCCCCCACCCCCCCCCCATCAATTTTAATTACCACTGAATACCATATCTGTAATAATTGAAGCATAAGCATAACAATATGAAGTTTTTGTTGTTCTTCTCCTTTTGAAAATCAGAAGTATGTACATTCAACCAAAGTATGTATTGCATATGATCTGTCATGTAGTTGGCTTATTTTCTGTTAATATGAGATGGAACCATTTCTGTTAATCCATAACATTTCGTTGATTTCTCCATTTTTTATCCCGTGCCCTGTAGTCTGGGAAGTCACTTATGTGTGATGTTGTGGGTGGCAGGTTGAACCAAAGAAGTTTGGAATGCTGGTTAATTGGCAGAGAGAGTACACTATGGAGGACATTCTGACTCAGCTGAGGAAAGAAATGGCTGCACCCCACAACCGGAAACTTGTTCAACCTCCAGAAGGGACCTATTTCTAGTTGAACCTACTTGTTTAGGACACCCCTTCTTAACAAGTTGGGCGTCCTGAAACAAAAGAACCTGAATGGCCTTATAATTCAGTACATAGTTTAATTATGTCTGCTCTTGATATGGAAATATTGAAGGAAAAAAGTCCCAATATTGCATGCTGATTGATTTCTTCAATCGGATTCCTTAGTGTGTGTTCTTGTAAAACAGCTTTTTAACTTTGAGACTTGAAAATGAAAATTCTAGTCAACTGAGCCACTAGTGTCTGTAATCTGTATGGTTAGCTGCTGAGCGAAGTGGTTAATTGCCGGCTTGCTGAAATAATTGATTTACTGTTTTTGATGCCATAGTATGCTTATGTGATTCTAGCTCTTTCCACTCTTAAAAACTGTTGACCATGTCTGTCTGTGTATGATACTACAAAGTATTTGAAAAGTTTGTGAGGAATCTGAACCTGCCTGCTTGCTTGTTGAACGTTTGATTTTTATTCAAATATTGTGAAATTTGAGCAGGATTATCTACTAGTTGATAATTGAGTATGATTAAAAGTTTCAACTTGAAATTTTCGAGTTGCCTGCGTGATGGTTCTGTGAGAACTTGAAAGATTTACAAGTAGAACATAAGGCTAAGTTGTGTTATTGTGTCATATATCACCCAGAGCTTGAAAGAAGTTGAAATGGGTAGGGAGTATATGATATATGAAGTATATAAAAGATAAATCTGGTTCATGTGCCTTGGTGTTAAGAGATAGTTGAAGCTTAAAATCCTGAAGAATGAAGAAAATTTGCGGTGTTTTTAGGGCATAGAATGCTAGTGAGGTAGATAAGCAGGCTACAGATTATACACAGTAGCAAACTATGATAGGAATGGCACTTCTATGTGTTAAGAGTCGGAAAAATGAGCGCATAAATTGCGTTACAGAGTAATTGATTATAACTATGTCATCATCAAGCTGATGCATCCCAGTTAGACATGTGAATACATAGACTTTCCAAAAACTTGGACAAAGAAACCTCAACCACCCGATCAAGCACTGGAGCATCTTCGATTATGGTCACTTGCTAATGCAGTTGGACATGTGAATACATTGACTTTCCAAATATTTGTTTTGTCGGAGTTCACAGCTAGTGTTGTACCACAGACGTTAAACACTGCACCGTGCATATAAAACTTAAGGTAATATTAGTTGATAATCAGTCCTCTATAGTAACACAACAAATCAGAAGCACCATTAACATCAGCAAGCTTCAAAAGCACATTCGCAACTTCGCTTTTCTAATTCAAAAGACAGCTGCTGATACATATATTAGATACAAATGGACAACACTTTGCCTACTTATTGCTACTTCAACACCTATAATCAGTCATTAAGTTTGTACTTAAATTTATTCTTTGGTGCATCATGGACTCATGGTTCAAGCTATGCAGTATGCACCGAGATATGGGACAACGAAACTAGATGCAATCTAAAATAGAACCAAAAGAAAAACAATAGACCAAGGCACAAGTGCAAGGAATACAATCACCATAGTAAGGCCAACTAGTATGGATTTCTTCTGTCAGAGAGTTTACATTGATTTATCGAGAAGCCTCGCAACCATTATCATTCTTCTTTAGTTACATACAAATGATACATCTACAAATCACCAACATTATAGAGAACTTCCTTGGAAGTGATTCCCAAAGAAGAATTGATGCAACACTACACTCAACTTGAAGACATCAAGGTGATATTTTCCTTGTTCTTCATCCTTTTCACTAAGCAAAATGTGTAAAATATACGTACAAGATGTACCATCTACTATCATGGTTCAAGCTTTAGTGATACAACACGCGACTGTCTGTTGCGTTTAGCCGCCTTGACAAAGACTACAGACAAGCAGGAAGGGGCCCACCATGGCCGACGAACCTTTTGCTCCCCTTTCAAGCAAGCCACTGAACAATATATAAAACGTCATGCAGTCAGCACATAAACCTGTACTTAAAAGCATTAATAATGAATTAGTTCGCCTATAATTAAGTTAATGTTGAGAAGAACCTTGTATTCTTGCAATAATTATAGAGCTTCAGCATTTCAATCACGAATTGTTCCAAAAATATGCTCTAATTCACAGCATAAATGATAAGCTAGATTCACATGCTTTTAATTCAAACTGAAGAAAGCAACTAATGTTCCACACATATGGATCGACAAAAATCTAATGATGTGGTTTGAAAAACATGCACCTGATGAAAATCGAGTAAAGTAAAAATAACATAATTTATACTTGATGACAAGTATGGCGAAAACCGTCATTACAGTTTTCTGCTAGTCAAAAGTTAAAGAAAGTTCTAAAAAGGTGAAACCTTTTTTTGACGAAAACTATGAAGATCTGAGAAGGCATTCTTTGCTTAACTAGAGTTAAAAGATATCCACTTTATAATTATGAGTTGTCCTCAATTACTCAAGCAACTAGCAAATGCTTTTCTTTTGCCTTCTTTGCCTCAAACCATGAAGCCAACACATGATTGGTTTTCAGACTTCTGATGCATAAAAGCAAGATCTTGTTACCATTTTGTGTTGCTTCTCTCTCTCTCTCTCACTCTCTCTCTCCCCACACACCCCCCCCCCCCCCGAAATAAATTGGGTGCTTTATGAAAATGGAAGATAAAAGATGTTGGAACCTTTTATTCGCCTCAATTCCTTGCAAAGTGTGATGAAGTCCCCCCATTTCATATGGCAGCGCCTAATAAACCTAAGTATCTGCTCTGTTGTGAACATGGACATTCCCTCCAAGTACTCTCCATTAACACCATTTTCCTTGAAAATTTGGCGGTAGCTACCAAGATTTATTTCTTCTAACCACATACCAACATCCTGCAAAGAAAAACATAAGCTGTATAAGAAGTACTGAGACTCTCTCCGGTAAAAAGAAAGAAACATATTGAGAGCAACTTGGTGTGCACAATTGAAATCATCATCAAAATTCAGCACATTGATGAGAGTAAGCATTAGAAACAAAAGCAGTAAAACATCAAGCAAACAGTCAAATAACAAAATATTTCAAG
This sequence comes from Chenopodium quinoa, assembly GCF_001683475.1. Taxonomy (NCBI): domain Eukaryota; kingdom Viridiplantae; phylum Streptophyta; class Magnoliopsida; order Caryophyllales; family Amaranthaceae; genus Chenopodium; species Chenopodium quinoa. Next base: position 646,265 of record NW_018744662.1, read on the forward strand.
TTATCTTTATTCCTTGCATTTCTTAAAGTTCATCAATTGAAGCTCTGTGAAAGAGCAGTGCGTAATAAAAGAGAACACTCCAAGAAAATCAAACAAAGGAGAGGAGATCAAGCATTAAAAACGATAATGAATTAGCACAAGAAGCCATGCCCAAAAAAATCCTTGATCAAACCAATGACACTCCAATGAAGAACAAAGACAAATCAGCTTAACAAATTATAATGGAAAATCAAGCCAAACCAAAATCAAAACTTTGACCAGGTGTTTCCAGGACATATCATTTTTACAGGTTTTATGAATGTAATGAATATTATTAGAATTTTGGTTCAATGATGAGAATCATAAATGTTATCGAATACACAAATAATACTGCTTTTGTAAAAAATGGTGCAATGATTTAGTCAAAGAAACATAAGCCTTTTTCCCCAAAAAGTGATAACATTACATACAATGAGACCAAAGCCTAGCAAAGCTGAAATCAAACACGGAGTAGAACCCCATACAAAAAATAGTAAATATTACCAGGTCCTCTAGGTGAACTCATCCAGAAAAACTCAGGACAACAAAAGCCATAATGGAAGGAGATAAATCTGATAGCTCAATTTATAGTAGAATAAATGATGATCACTTTTGTATTCATGCAGTAGATTTACCAGACACTAAAAATCCTCAACAATCACCAAAAGTTAAGAAATGATTTTCTTTTATATAAAAAGTGGGACAAGTGTGTAATGGGTCGTATTCAGTTATTGTGTTTCCAGGTCTATAATCTCTTTACAGAACTGAGAAATCAGAAGTGTGTTGCTAAAAAATGGGGAAAAGGATATTATTGACCTAAAGGTCTAAGGCAAATTGAGCGTAGGAAGGAGAGGCAAGACAGTTGGTAGATAGTTAAGGGGTGTCTATGGCTCCATGCTCTGAAGTTAGTCAGTCATCGATGCTCTTGGCAAAAATTCGAGCAAGTGGAGGTCTACCAAATGATATTGGGAGGTGAAAGATCTAGACTTTAACTAAATTTGAATGGGGAAAGTCAATTCAACATATCCCTAGTACAACACCAGTTTGAAGAGCCAAAAAAACCTCTAATAATGTTCAAAGAATTAAAGCAGCAATATTGACAGCACATAGACATTATCTAACAAATAATCATCTCCAATCAGAAAGAGGCTTCCAAGTTCCAAATGTAATGTCCTTTATTCCAAAAGTTTGAGCTGAATAGACCATATGCATAAGGAAAACAGAAAATCATAAAGTCGCTTTAGAGTCAAACCCTCTTCCATTGTACCTTAAATTGAAAATGGATAAAGAAAGCATAAGCTAAAACCCTTCAAATTTTTTAACAAGTCTTCCATTCCACCTAATGGAACCATTATCATCAACGCGCCAACTAACATTCCTCATTTCTCGTCTCGAATCCTACTGAAGCTTATCAGTCGCCTCTCTTAACCAATAATACAATTCTCAATCCAGAGGTTCTATAATCTAAATTCAAACAACATTTAAACAGTTCGTAGCACACTTCCTCCTTTTTCTTCGGGAAACTTCGAATCATCCCTACTTTCGAAAGGCAAATCAGCTCAATGATCATATATAACATAATTAACACTTCATGTCACATTTTGCCAAGAGTTTAAAGTAGTACTCATGATTCATGAAGCAATGAAATTAACAACAAAGTACACATTAAAAATAAAGAATTAACATGAGAAACTTTATGAACAGTAAAAATTACACAAAAAATAATTCAAGATCCAACTCCAAATTTGGCGAAATTGAACACAGAAATCAATACCTCAACAGTCCAAATGAAGAAATCCAAAGGCTCAGGCGGCCGTTCGTTGTTCATCTCCCAAAAAAACACAAAACAAAAACCACAAACAAACCAGCAAAACCCTAATTTCACAATCACAAAAAATCAAAATTCAACATCAATTTTTTTTTTTTTAAAAAACCTAAAAATCATCGACAAAATCAAAATCAAAGAAACACAAAATCAGTACCAAAATTACCAGTTAAAGTTAGGGCAAAAAGATGATTATCCTCCACTCAACATTTGACGATGAACTTCAGTTGAGCACGAAAGAGGAGAGAGAAAAAAAGAGGAGAGAGAAAGTTAAAGGGAGTTGCAGTTTGTTTGATGAGGAGGAGAGAGAAAGAGAAAGAGTGAGGGAGTTAGGCGCGAGTGGGTTAATTCGCAAACTTCTAAAAAAAAAAGAAAAAAGAAAAGGTGGACCCCACCTTAAAAAAAAAAAAAAAAAAAAAAACTGATTTATATATAGTATCTGAGGAATATAGGATTTTTAAGTTAATAAAAAAAGAAATAAAAAGGTACGCTTTAGGTCCTACCACGTGTTGGTCTAAGCATAATCCTAATATCACGCCCCTTTATATTACACGCGCATTTCAGTTTGTAATTTGTTGAGTTGATTTGATTTACAATCATTGTTATGGAAAGATGCTATGAATATGATCCATATACTAATTGCTTACTTAAAAGGTTATAAGGACTAAAGAGTGTAGACTTATGTAGTTAGTATGCTGTTCCATCATCCAAAATTAAAGTTATGTTTAGTTCGCTTCGTTAAGTTACTAGCCATTGAAGTTGTTATGTATAGTTTGCGTCAATGAGAAATAAAAATTGAGAAGATAAACAAAGAATACAAAAACTTACGTGGTTAAGTTAAATTAGAGGTCATTACCTACTCATTAACCATTTAGGGTGGTTGTTAGGGAATAATGTGTAACAATATTATAAACAATGTAGAGAGAGAAAAATAAGGAGTGAGAAACACAATAACCTGGTTAAAGTTTTAATAGGCTTTCGTAACATGGTTATTGAATAAAATAGTATGCCCCATTTTGCAAGACTCCTCGCCTATATAATAGTTGATGATGTGGTAATGTGAGGATTTGACACAAATTATAATGATCAATAATCCAACAGTAAGATGCACTTGTGGATTTATGTGATTCGATAAAATTAGACATACATGCATCCACACGTGGAAAATTCAAAATTCAATGTAATGGAGAAAGAACAAGATATACAAGTAGTCTTAAATATTAATATTGGCTCAAAAAGGTGTCAAAAGGTGTGATCTCTAAATCTCTAATTGATCACCTAAATGGTCCTTAAATAACACAAGGGAACTCAAATAAAACCATAGAGACATAGAGTAGTCCCCAGTCATCTCTCAAAGAGTCGTGATATGGAGAAAGAGAATAAAAAAAAAACCCAGAGAATTGAATAACCTTGTCCGCTCGGTCTGACTAATCGACTTAGCCCGACCGGGCATGCCAACAAGCAAACCTGATATGACCATATTATGAAGCTTCCCTTATTGGCCTTATCTCGTAGAGAGAACTCGATTTGTAGGGCCTACCATGAACAAAACATATATACTTCCTTTATAACTAATACTTGATCTATAGACACCTATAAATGTCTCCCCGGCCGAAATACGATGATGAGTAAAAAATTTCATCGTCATTTGATTCAAGTAGAGTATTGGCCTGATTCCAATTGACCGAAATACGATGATGAGTAAAAAATTTCATCGTCAAATATTAACCTGATTCCAATTGGGTCGGAAAGTAGGCTTCTAGAGTTTTCCAACGATATATTATTTGTTTTAATTTGAATTCGAGATCAAAAGTTATGATAAGAACAAAACCACAAAAACTAGAATTCCCCCGCGGCACGACATGACGTGGCAGTGGTTGATGTGGCACGGTGATTTCGTGGGTTGCAAGCATCTTTTTCTGCTCTTTCTCCCTAATATATACTCTTATTCTCTTTATCTTCCATCTTTCTAGCTAAACCTTTAAAAATTTCCTATTCAAGTGTTGTTAATGCTTTAATTACTTAAAGCTCTATCGGCGGTCCACATTGTAAAAGGTTAATCATAAATTCTGAGGGTTTCAATCTAAACTCAATTAAAATTTTTTTTATTTAATTTAACGTAGTTTATTTGATTTTTATATTTTTATTGAAATTTACTGACGGTTTATTCATGATGTGGTTGCAAAGGTTCACAATCGAAGTAAGTCGATATAATTATTCTTTTATTTAATTAATTCTACAATATTTATACTTGCTGCTACCATCATGTCTAGGGTTATTTTCTAATTATTAATAGCATGTTTATGCGTTATATTAATCTTGTTAGTATAAAATTCTATTAATAATTTTGTTGTATCATGTTTAGAATGCTTTAATTCGTTCCTTTGATTATATTATCAAGTTGCTTCCAATATTTTTATGCATGCATGCTTATTTAATCTATTTGATTTATTTAATGTATTTTGATCACCCATATTGCATGATTAAGTAGGAATGTGTAATTGAAAATCATGCCTAATTAATAAGATAATTTGGACAACTGGTTTAGATTCCCATTAATTTTGTTGCTTAACTCAGTGATCACAATAATTAAATTGATGTGTGCATTAAATATTCAACCGACTTAGATTAATTAGTTTGGAGCGAATTGAATATTGTTTGTATGTCTTTTTGGTTGCAATTAATGAATTAATATATGTTGCTATAAAAATCGAGTAGAGGCCAATACGAGTGGCATTGGGTTCATGGCTCAATTTGTACTATCATCCCTGAATATCCAATTATGGTTTATTAAGACCACTATGCAGTTAGCTAGTATTATCATGGATTATGAATAGGGTGTAACCTTCATGGATCAAATCGTTTGTCGCCTTCGGACTTTTCGTGGTTGCTTTTAATAATCCATGAACGGTTTACAAGTTCCTTAAAAACTTGTTTTTAGCTCCCTACTTTTTTGTCATGTCAAATCCAACTTCGTTACTATAATTGCCAAACATATTCATGTATGCTCCACGTAGGCGACTTTGAGCGACGTCTACAACCTCACATTAATTGAGTCTCAGAATCTAAAATGCTAAACAAAGTACAAATATTATTTAATAAGCTAATTAACATTACTAAATAACAACTTGACTGGGATGGTAATTAATGCCCATGTTTTATAGAATATCTTTGGTTGTTTAAGTTGAGTATTTGAATCCCTTCCTCCATGTTTTAACACTCATAGTTACTTTCACTTTTATCTTGTTTTGTTTTATACCCATTGACAAGTTCTTTCATATCCTTTAATAAGTTTTTTTTTTTACTTTTATTTGATTTTTTTCCCCTTCATACCATTTGATAAATTTTCACCTTTTTATTAGTATTATTTTAAATTTTAGTGGATATATAAGAAAATACCTATTATTCATTTATATGACTAAAAAATGCAAAGTATTTAATTAAGATTAGAGGAAAATGTCTTCATATTTTTTGGAACAAGGCTCCCAAAAAGTTTAACACGGCCCTGCTAATAAAACCATAAAGTAGTTCCTACGCATATCTCAAATAACCGTCATTTGGAGAAAAAAAAAACTTGGAGTATTGAATAACCATGTTCGTCTGGTCTGGCTCGTCACGCTTATAAGAAAATATGATATGACCGTATATGAAGCTTCCGTTGTTCGCCTTCTCTGCCACGCCAATAAACAAATATGATATGACCGTATATGAAGCTTCCGTTGTTCGCCTGTCTGCGAGAGCAAACTCGCATTGGAGGGAAACCACAAACAAAACATATATACTTCATAATTAATACCTAATTCAAATCATATATTAACAAGAAGGAAAGTAAGAAATTGATCAAGAGTGCAAGTGGAATAGGGAATGGATAGGGTTGAAAGCATGAAACATGCATTATTATTAGAAAAAACCAAACATTAATAAGGGAGGAACGGGGTGAATGGTTTTTTTTTTTTTTAATTAACTTGAAAAGTTTGAAGCAAAGGATGATAAGGGTAGAAGAAACTCACTTTAGATTGATAAACCTATTATTATGTGTGTATTTACAATGTTGTCCCAAATTATAATCATATCCCAAAATAGAATTAGGGTATTATACTATATCCATGCAACATAAATATGTTGAATTGCATTAAATAGTTCATTGATAATGCTATTGTAAGCTAAGTTTTATATTATACGCTTAGCAAAATTGATCATCTTTCTTTTGCGGAAGGAAAAACAATGATGTATCATTATCTGGTAAAAAGTTTTCCCGCAAAAAAAAAAAAAATCTATAAATATGAATAATACAGTTGCATATGTATGAACTAGTTAAATATATTTGTCAACTAATGTAACCAGTGATTTTTATATATCATCCCTTAAAATAGGTGATGATGATTAAAAGATAATGTTCTATATAATCTACACATTATTAAGAAAAATTAATTCAATGAGGATATGCTTGATTTTTGAAATTGAGGCTATAACTAAGTTACCAATTCAACTTTTTTTTTTTAAATTTTAAATCGTGAAGATTAACATTGATATCAATCAAACAACCCATTAAACTTTTGACTTACTTGTTTCATTAACGATACAGTGTATTTTTTCCTTTGCCACTTTTCGATAATAATATCGATCGATCTTCTAATTTGAATTGTTGCAATACATCTTTTAAAAATAATTAATTTTTAAAATTTTTTAATTCAATGTATGTACTTGCTAATACGTTTATGAATTAAGGAGTGTTTTTGCAGTTTTTCGATTTAATTTTTTTGCAGATTTTAGTAAAAAAAATGTTTTCCATATAATTTAATACAAGATTTAGGTTTAGATTGTCTTAGTGTAATTTATGTGATTGTCTCATGCTTAATATTTTGTAGAATTAAGATTGTAGTTGTTTTTTTTTTAGAATTAAGATCGTAATAAATTTATTTGTTACTTCATTTCTTGATACTTTGTTAAAGTATTTAGTAAAATTTGAGATAATTTATGCATTGCATATTTTACTGTTTGTTATATGCCTAATTATCCAGAATTGTGAGTTTAAATGGTAGAAATGTGAGTTTAATTTCTTTATCAAATTGAACTCGACTACTCGAACATTGCATTTACTCAAAAATTTTAATCTCGGCAAAATGTTATAAGAATGTGCATTGAGTTATCACATCAGGTTATTTATAGCTGTTCATTTAATGTGACACACGGAACCAAAAAAAGGATATTTCTTTCTAAAAGGGACAAGTGGCACTCTATACTTAGCAAAAATAAAGAATGTCTTAAAAAATCAAATTTTATACTCCCTCTATCCCTTAATACATGACACAGTCAATGTAACACCTTGGAAATTCCTTTTCTTTTAAAATACATGTTTTGCTCTAGTAAAATACGAAATAGGAAAATCTAAGACATTACCGCCACCGTGAAAATGGCTAAGGCAGTTATCAAAGACGCATAGCGGAAGACTATCTTTAAAATCATTCAAAACAAGTCAACTTAAAAGAAAACCAACAAAAGTGTAGTCAAACCAAAGTCAAATGAGGTTAACCTACAACTTGGAACCATTGTAGGCCCTTAACAAAACCAAAATAAATGTTTAAAACCATTGTGTTAGTCTCACAAGCAAAAAGCGATAAACTATATCATATATATTCTTATAAACGCTAAGCATGATTAGCTATTCACTTATGCTCACATGCATATGCTTTATCACCTGAAAAACTTCTCTTTACTTTTCCTCCACTACTTGTCAAGTTGTCATTACAAATGGGTTGTCGTAGGGCCAAGATAAAGACAAAGCCAAACAAACATACAACACACAACCAACAATGCTGAGTACATAAGCATAAATGGATCACACTAGCATGCTTTAATCTATCATTACACAACTTACCTTATTGCACCTATACACAAGCATACAACATATGACACAACTAACTAACAATTTACTAAATTATTTATTTAGCATGATTACGCATCGAACGGGTTTCCCCCTAACCAACCCTAATAAAGGGGTACTAACACGGGAGCTAACCGTGCCAGTATAAAAGAACTACTCGTAAGTGGCGGAATTCCTGCATAATAAAAAGGAATATACAACGTCGTGTACTCTCAGTATAAGTTATGGTTAAATACAAAACTCCATAACTCCCTTCATATGCTCATACTCAAGGTATATACATACGTTCCAAGAGTTTTGGTGCATAATATCTTTCACTTTACGTTGTTTACATATTTTTTAGACTTGGTGATGACTCTTAAACTATAACACAATCAATCATTATAAATCATTCAAGAAATCAAACATACCAATTTAATTCTTGAATAATTAGTGACCATATAATTTAATATTGAACCCTTTTAAAACTACCTCGGTGTTAAATAACACCTTAAGTGCATAAAGCACCACAAATCCTATCCCTAGGTGTGTTAGAGCACCTTGAGTGCACGTAGACACCAAAATGTAATTTAATCCTCGTGTACATAGACACTTAAATAGCTCATTTCTCATGCTAATAGCATCAATAAAAATTATATGAACCATAATAAAATTTCCTTTCAATATTTAGATTAATTAAACAAGCTCTTTATCATGCCAATAATTAAAGTGTGATTCATATTCAACATGCCAACATAATTAATTCTGAACATCAATTCACCACAAATAATCCATACTTGGCAAATCAATCAGCAACGTCAGTCCAATCAACCATTCCAATATCAATAACTATAATGAATTACCTTGAAATTAATTAAACAAAGCCTAACATGCTTCTATACACTTAAATAATTACCAAGTACGCGAACGTACCTTGAATATGATTTTAAAATCGCCACAACTACACGAAATCTCCTATAACCCAAAATTTTAAAGAGACATTAATACCTATTCAATATAAATTTCTAGCAATATATACACTCTTTAAATCACTTTTAAACCATCTAAAACAAGCTAAAATTAATTTAAAACCCTTACATTTATTTTCAATTAATGGGTAATTAAAAATCCTTTCAAGAAACACAATTCTAACCTTTATATAAAAATGCCATCTTTATAAAAACCTGTTAAATTGTTGTAATTATGATTAAAAATATCTAATTTGATAGTTTCAATCATCTATAATCAATTCCCATCAATATACAATAATTTGGAAACCTAGGGTTTTTAATTTGGGGCTTTTTAATTCAAAAACTAAATATGAAAATTATATGCATAATAATTATAATCAAACATCATAAAAATCATCACACAATCGAAAAACAATAATTTAATCAAGGCTATATTAGGATTAAACAAAAAGAAGATTTTTTTTGTTCAAATACACGCACAACAAGGGGAGGGGAAGACGGATGCCGCTGCCTCTGATGGTTGCTGCCGGCGAGTGCTTACGATGGCCGACCGGTGATGGTGGTGGCAGTCGGCCACCCATGCATGGTGTGTGTGTGTGTGTCGTGTGATGTGAGAAGAGGGGGAGTTAAAGGAGAGAGAGAGAGAGAGTTTACCTTTGGGTATTCTCCACCTTGGGCAAGATCTAACTTGCTCATAAGATGGGTATTTATACCCCTTCTCTAAAACCCTCATAAGCTTAAATTCCCTTTCTATCTTTAATGATCCCTTCTCCAATTCAAACTAGTCATTCTTAAAAATTCCATTGACTTAAAAACTTCCTTTTATAACATTATGTGCCCCAAAGTTTCTAAATGATGAAATAAAATATTTTCAATGTTATTAAATAATAAAAATGGTCCTTTATTTAAATAAAACCTTTTTAAATTAATAAAATATCATAAATAATTCATTTCAAATTATTTAAATACTTTATGAAATACTTATTTAAATTAAAATACATGTAAAAATACGGGGTATTACAGTCAAACATTGCACATACCAATGCACTAGTTTGACTTTATTTTTATAATTAAATATTATTGAAAATTATTTTAAAATTATATTATGAAAATTTATATTAAAACTTATCTAATTAACAACATATTTTATGTTAAAATATATTTTTATTATGTTAGTAAGAAAATATAGTCAAACCTAACGCAATGAATAGTGAAAAAAAAATCCAACGTCTCGGGTATTATGGGACGGAGGGAGTATATGTTTACTCATGATATTCATCCTATTCAATTCTGTAATTGAAAATTTAGGTTCTTCACCTTTTTACTCCCCTCGTCCCTAATTTTCATTTCTATTTCTCTCTATTATGCAAGGAATAAATGCTAAAAGTAAGAATGTAATTTAGGGACGGAGGGAGTATATGATAAAGCACGTCACACCAAGAATATCGTTCCCAAACTTTTACGAAATACATAATGCTCCTCGGCAACTACTTCTCCATTGGTCCATCCTCAAATTTTTTGACCCATTGCTAAAAAATGGGTCAAACTTGTAAAACTTTGACCATCGATTTTCATTAATCTATAAGAAATAATATATTCGTGTGAGATCTGGTTGTATTCGTTACATTGCATATATTATTAATATAAAGTTTTTATAATTTTCATAAAAATAGAGATATATTCTTTTAAAGACGCGTCTTGAATACCGTGAAAAGTCAAATAAAACGAAAAAAATAGGGGCACTTTTTAGCAAGTTGGATACGTTTTTTATATAATTATTTTTTTTATTTTTTATTTTTTTTTCTTACAAGTACCATAAATGATGAATATTCAAATTAATAATGTACCTTAGATTAAATCTAGCTTGTAAGTACATATAAAAACATCAAAATACAAAGAGCAACCTTAGAGCTCCCCTCTAAGATTTAAGAGATTATGAGATCGATTCTCATCACATGCCCTTTGTGGCTCTCTAAACACCAAAATAATAATACAAATAACAACTATTATACATGAACATCATCGTGTTTCATGAAAAAAAAAACTTTAAAATTTTATACAAAAAATTGAAATTCAAACTACCTCTTCCTTTAACAACATATTCAATAATTTTTATTTCTTTCATCATTATTATTAGGGGTATGCCAAAAAGGACCGAGCTCGGAAATCAGACCGGATCGGACCATTGGATTCCGGGTCAGTCTTCGGTCCTCACAAATTGTTGATTCCAGGTTTCCGATCCAGTAAAAATCAGAATATTCTAATCCGAACTGGAATGGACCGAAAAATATATTTTTTTAAATTATTATTTGAGTGAAAATTTTAAATTTTATGTTTCAATTTCTAAAAAAATTTAGGTATTAAACTTGTAATTTATAAGTTCTAGGTGCAAAATAGGAAAGTATGCAAATAAAAACAAGACGGTAAAAAATGATGTATATAAAAAGATACGTTGTATTAAAATACAAAAAATATATAATAGTTTGGATCGGACCGAAATAAACATGTCTAGATCGAAACCCGGACCGGTTGATTATGATCCGATCCCTGGTTCTCAAAAGCAGGAAATTTTGGGTTCTGGTCCATTTTGGTCCGGTCCGGTCCGGTCTAGTTTTGGACCGATACACAACCCTAATTATGATTAATAAAATCATCAAAATTACAAACGAAATTGACAATCAAAATCGCTATAAAATTTGTAATTTGCCATAATCGTGCAGAACATAGTACCAACACTAATAATCTATAATAATAATTAAAACTAAAAAACAACCGCTGACATATCTTTTTTTTAAAATGTACACATGTCAGCTTCTCCTTAAATTTTTTCCCGCATAAACTTTTTTTTTTCTCTTCCAATTTTCTTTATTTATTTATTTTTTATTTAATTTTTATTTATTTTGGAAAAGCTAAATATTAACTGCAAAATACTTTTATGTTAAGTTACATATAGCTATGCTTCAAAAAAAAAAAAAGGTTACATATAGCTAATCTTAAAGAAAACAAATATTAACCATGTGTATATATATGTGATTACTCCATCTAATTACAAATTCCATTGAATTTTGTTGTAAACATGAATTTTTTTTTATACAAAGTACTATTTTTTTTTTTAGTTTGGTGTTGATATTACAAAGATTTTACATATTTTGAGTGATAATATGACTTGAAAATGCATGTATATAACTATAAACTCTTGTTATTATATCCGTTCATCGTGCGGGAGCTAATCTAGTTCTTTCTATAAAAAATTAAAAATTACAAAGTTTTTCTCATTTCAACCCACAACACAGTACGCACTGCTTTTCTCATACGGAATAAACCCTTTTTCATCTCACAATCTTTATTTCCTTTTATTGTAAAAAAAATAAAAAAAATCAATGCAAATGCAACAATATCCAATCTCCCAAGTATGAAGGTAAAATTTAGTTACCCTTCAACTTCAAAATTATTCTTAATTTGGAGAAACAATTAAAACTCTCAAATTAAGACATGCATGTAGAAAATCAAAGGTTTGGGTTTTTGTTTATTTACTCCCTCCATTTTTAAATACTTGCTTCACTTTCCTTTTTCTGCCATTTTTAAATACTACCTCCGTTAAATGTTATCTGCAACTTTTACTATTTTTATCCGTTAAACATTATGTACAACAAAAATATTTCTTTCCTCTTTTAGTAAAAAAAAAAACTAGTCAAATGTCAATTTTACCCTCATTTAAAAAATTAAAACACAATTTACTAACTATAATCAGATTTAATTAATCACTAATTTCTCACCCAATTTCACCCTAATTAACCCAATCTAATTCATCAACTTTCATCTTCAACTCACGAAACCCAAAACCCATCTTCATCTTCATTTATATTCATCATCATTCATCTTCGTCTTCCCCCATATTTTCTCTCTCCTCTTTCAATATCATTATCTCTCTTCATCTTTTTTTAGATCTTCTTTCTATCTCTTCTACTTTCAAAAATTTAAAGTGAGTTTCATGGATTTGAGATCTTCTTTCTCTTTCTTCAACTTTTAAGAAATTGAATTCTTGGGTTTGTTGAATTGGTGGTGATGATTTCGTGGGAGTTAGTTGAATTAGTGATGGGTTTTGTTTTTCAAGAAATTGAATACGTGATGGGGGTTTGTTGAATTCGTGATGGGTGTTGTTTTTCGCGGGGGTGGGTATCGTCGAGGTGGTTCTTGGGTTTTGTTGGGCTGGTGGCGTGGGTTTTGTATAGGTGGGTTTCGTGGGGTTGGTAGTGGTGGTGGTTTCGTGGGGGTTGGTAGTGGTGGTGGTTTTCATGAGGGTTGGTAGTGGTGGTGGTTTCTTGGGGGTTTCGTGGGGCTGGTGGTGGTTTTGTGGTGGTTTCGTGAGAATGGTGGTGGTGGTGGAATCCATCAGATCTAAAATGGTGGGGTATCGTGGTGGTATCGTGGGGTGGTAGTGGTGGTGGTGAATCTGGCGTTGAAGGCGGCGGTGGTGTTGGTGTAGGCGGTGCCGCGGTGGTGTGTTGGTGAAGGCGGTGTTGGATTGTTGGCTGGTCTTGGTGGTGGCACTGGGTGGTGTTGGCTGGTCTTGGGGTGGTAGTAGGTGGTTAATTAAATATTCAGATATTCTCTCTCCACCTTAATTACATACCCCTAAAATACATTAATCATCATTATCAAATTTTGCTTTGTGAATCGCAAACCCTCCCAAAGTTGCAGAAAACATTTAACGGAGATAGTAGTTGCTTCATTTCCTTATTTGAAACGCTTTTACAATATTTAATTAATTTCTCTCATCTAGTGAACCCAACATAAATCATATTTAATTAATTTCATATTCTCTCTCCTCTAATTCTCTTCATTACTTTTACTTTTTATAATATTTTTTCTTCTACTTACTCCACTACCTCCATATTTTATTACTTTCTCCAATTTTTCCAAAAACTCTGCTTTTGGAGAAATTGAGCAAGTATTTAAAAACGGAGGGAGTATTTATTTTCTCTGTAAATAATGGATTATTAATATCTCGATTAATTTAATTTTATTGTATCTGGAGAGAAAGATGATTAATATTTGGCTTTCATCATTTTTGATTCGTCATTGTAATGTTTGTCAATTAAGAGCAACTCTAATGGTTAAGGACTTGCTTGCAATTACAATAATTCCCTATCTATTAGCTTGACCATTGGAGCTAGAAACTCAATTAGTTTGGCAAAGCAAGGCAAAGCTAATTTGCTGGGGAATTAAACTTTCCAAAATGAAAATGCTCATTGCACCAATTAAGCTCTTTCTATTTATTTTCTATCCACAACTATTACTAAGCTAATAGCTAGCCATTAGAGCAAAAAGTAGCTACAATGATAATTAGCTTGCCATTGAAGTTGCTCTAATGGCAAGCTAATTTGACAACTAGCTTGACAAGCCACATAAGCTTTTAAGCTAATTGTTATTGTAGCTACTTTGAACTCTAATGACTAGCTATTAGCTCACAATCTAAATGAATTTCCCATCTTTTATTAACTTTTTATATTTTATTTTATTAATTCTATTTTATATTTTTTTGATAAGTTTTTCTCCAAGCAAATTAGCTTGACAAAGTTTGACAAAACTAATTTGCTTAGCCAAGCTAATTGCATTTTCTAGCTCCAATGGTCAAGCTAATAGCTCAGGATTATTTAATATTGTAAGCAAGTCCTTAGCTACAACCCGTATAGTATTATATTACACGGAGTATTAATATTACAGAGTATTAATAATACCCTGTATTGTATTATGTACTCCGTATTATTAATATTACAGTAGTAAATATACAGAGTAATTTTTAAAATTTTGTTTCAAATAAAAAAAATAAAATCAAAAAATCTTTTTTAACACGAAGTCTGACCTAGTTATTAAAGATATAGACTGTGATTTTATTTTTAACTATATCTCCTAATTATAAGGAATCTTAATCTACACATTGATCTAATTCCATGTAATCAGCAAAGTAGTTAATTTTATTATTATTTTTTGATTAAAAAAATAATAAAATAAATCCAAACATACCATCAAAATCACAAAATTTGCTGACTTGTACCCTTCCAAACTTATTCTACGAGTATAATGTTTTTAAAATAAAATTCTTTAGAAAATTATGTGTGAAATTATTACTGTAATTATCATTATGGGTTTTTGTTAAGGATTTAATGTGTAGACGCTAATTATAGACAAAATCAATTCAGTACGAGTAAGAATATGCAGGATGTTTGAAATTGAGGGTTGTGATTGAGTTGCCTCTTCAACTTTTTTTTTTTGGAGTTGAGAAGATTAATATAAAATCAAACAAGGGTTACATTTTCGGCTTATTTGTATTGTAAGTACTCCATGCCTTTTATTCATCACATTTTATAGTTTTATGTTATAATTTTTTTCAATTTTTAAATTGATTTTGTTGAAGTTTGGGTTTTTTTATGGTTTTGCATTTTTTATTGTTTAGTCTGGTATTTTTTTTTATAATAATAATATAATTTGAATTGTCTACTCCGTGTGTTTTTGCATTTTTAGGATGTAATTTTAAAGAAATTTGGTTAAAAACATGTCAAAATTGACACGAATGTAATTTATATAAAATGTGTTACTTTTCATTTTTTTTTTGATTGGTTAATTTAAGCATGTAGATTAAGATCCTAATTTTTCTTATACTTCATTTCTTGATACTTTATTTTGTATAAAGTTTTAGATGGTTTTTTTAGATGATTTATGCTTACTGTTTGTTATAGGGCTAATTACCCACATTTGCATTCTTAAAATGGCAGAATTGTGAGTTCAATTATATGATGGATTTGTCGAATTCAATGCAAATTGTGTCGAGTCGAATTCAGGAGGTAGAGCCTGAGCATGCCTCAAAGATTGTAGGATACTTGTTGTTACAAGACTTTGGTGATCAGGATATGATTCGCCTCGCGTTTAGCCCTGATAATGTAATTAGAGATGTGGCGAACAAAGTAAAACATACTCTTAGTTTGTCTTTGTCTAACCAACTGCTGCAGTGGCAGCAGCAGCAACTGCAACAGTTGCTACAGCAGCAGCAGCAGCAGCAGCAAATGTCGTTTGCTTCAGTGTCTTCTCAACTTAATAACCCCATTCAGTATAGCAATCCATATCAGGGTTTTCCTGATTTTCGGACTTACTCAAACTCAAACATGCCATTGAGTGCTTCTTGGAATGTTCAGGAGGCCAATGGTCTTGAAGAACAGGTTCCGCGGTCCTTGAAATTCAAGGATGATTACTTAAAGCTGAGTAACTCATTTGATTCAGAGTTGCACAGCAATTATAGTTACCCTGATCAGCCTGGTTTTAGTGGATTTGCTACTGACAGAGTCTCAAGAAGGTCGCGGAGTTTGATTGAATTCCCCCCAAAAGTCTGTCATTACTTCAGCAAGGGGATCTGCAAGCATGGTAACAACTGTAGGTTCTATCATAGTAATCCAATGACCCTTGAAAGTTTTTCTGAGTTGTTGGGTCTCGGATCAAACGATGTCAGGTTTGGGAATGGGAATGGGAATGGGAATGGGATTGATGATCATAGTATGTTCCCAGTAGGTTCACTTGAGAAACTTGAATTGGATCTGATTGAACTTCTGAGATCAAGAAATGGAAGCCCCATTTCAATTGCCACATTGCCAATGCTGTATTATGACAAATTTGGCAGGACTCTTCAGGCTGAAGGTTATCTTACCGAGAGCCAGAGACACGGTAAGGCTGGCTACAGCCTTACTAGGCTCCTTGCTCGGTTGAGAAACAGCATATGTCTCATTGACCGGTAAGGTTTAATATTATGTTCTGGTCTAAGTGATATATATATTTCTCCTGTTTTTCCTGTTCTCCTGATTGATTAGTGAGGTTTATTATGTTCTCTAGGCCTCATGGACAGCATTCAGTGATCTTGGCTGAAGATGCTCCAAAATACTCGGAGTATGCTAGTGATCGAAGTGAGAATGGTGGTATTGTTCCGGGGTCTAGACAAATTTATCTCACTTTTCCTGCAGAAAGTGCATTCTCTGAGATTGATGTGTCCAACTACTTCAAGTAAGAGATTGTTAAAGTTTACATTAGAAATTGCTATTCATGGTTGGAAATTCTTGAAAACTGATTTATTTCGTGTTACTGTATTATGTGCTGCAGCACCTACGGCCCTGTCCAGGATGTTAGGATTCCAAGTCAAGAGAGAAGGATGTTTGGATTTGTTACCTTTGTTTATCCAGAAACAGTTCGGAAAATCTTGGCCAAGGGGAACCCACATTTTGTTTGTGGTGCTCGCGTTCTTGTGAAACCATACAGGGAAAAGTCAAGGCTTGTTGACAGGTAGTGTGCTTTAGTGTTCTTCATTGGTACTTTGCTTTGATCTATGACAGTTTCTGTCCCTAATAATAGACCACATTATTCTTGTAAGTCATCTAAACCTATTGAATCATTGATTAAAAATCCTTGAAAAGTGTTGTCTATTATTATGTATGGACGTACTATTAATTGATTTAGCTCTTATATATATCTCTAATGACGCGATAATTAAGTGATCAATCATACTCATCTGTCAATGTCAATAACATAATTTTGCTCATAAGATACAACCATATAAGCAAAAGCTTTATACTTTATCATCAAAAAATATCTCAGGGCTCAGCTGGCATTGATTGACACAAAAATTGTTGATTTTCCATTTTGAAATTGATATTTAAGGATGACTTTTTGTAAGTTTTCATTTGTTCTGCACTAATTGAGTTTGACATATATGTACTACTTACATAGAAGGGTTACTTTCTCCCGCTTCCACATAGGGCTTCCTAGTGGAAATCTGATTAAGAAAAAGTTATGACATCCTAATATTAATCGCGTCGATTTGAAGTTTGGTGTGATTTAGATGTACGCGCTCTTACAGTCTTACTCCTTATAGTCACTACCGTTTAGACAATTAGATAAATCTGTGCTGTTAGGATATTTTGATTTATATTCGTCATATATATTTTTCAAATGTTTGTCTGTCTTATTCTCCAAATTTGTAGGAATCATGCAGAGAAGCTACAGTGCTCTATGCACGACTCACATCTTTGTGATGGGGACCTTGAATTCCAATCTTGTGAGTACAATGTCATTAAGAATAATCGCGTAACTGCCTCAGTTTGTTCTGACATTTGTTTCTCTATTTGGCAGTGGCAAGAGCCAGTGATTATCTAAGGTTAATGAGGCAGCAATTCATGAATGAACACAAGGAGGCACTTGAACAGGAGAAGCCTTGCTTTTCTGAATCACAATTACTGCCTGAACCATCAGCGCGACTCCAATACTTTGCCAACTCTATTGATGAGTTGAAGCTTGCTCAAGGTTTATACATACTCTTACCAAATCTATCTTAGCCATCAACTGTTTCGGGTCAGTGCATATTTTGTTGTTGCCATTATCATCGGACTGAGTAGTTGATGCTGAAAATGCAGAGTTTCCAACTTTGGAGCAGTTTAGTTCCAGGTTAAACGATCTGAACATTGGCTTTTCCAGTGAGGACAACTTCAGGAATGTGAACACTAATTATGACAGCGGAGAAAGGTACAAACTAATGCACTGCACTCAACTGTTAACTCCTATATCAATATTTTTGTACAACAGGACATATTTGCACTAAGCATGTTAAATAATTACACTCACAATTGCTAAATGTGTGGT
Source organism: Chenopodium quinoa (assembly GCF_001683475.1). Classification (NCBI taxonomy): domain Eukaryota; kingdom Viridiplantae; phylum Streptophyta; class Magnoliopsida; order Caryophyllales; family Amaranthaceae; genus Chenopodium; species Chenopodium quinoa. The sequence continues at coordinate 664,620 of NW_018744662.1, forward strand.
TCGCGTTATAATTGGTGTTATGTTTGGACTCCATGCAGCAACCAGGTGCTTAACCTCCCAGATAACCCGTTTGCAACTTCAACAGTTTACGATACATAACAGGAAGATAGAAGTAAGGCATATAGAAGATCAGGTGTTGCAAATACTTAGAAGCATAAATGGCAAGACTTGATCATACAATTACAAGGTTTGTTTGTTAGAAGTGTGGATAAATAATAGGTCGGTAAGTTTCTATTTTTTTTTTCAAGACTTAGCGCCAATTGAGTGGCTTGCTCCCCAGAGAAATTCATCACAATTTTAAGTGGTGCAATACATGCTAATTACTAACTGATACATGGATTTCGTTACTCGTGGAAGGGAGTACTACAGAGTAGATTCATACAGAAATTGTCATACATCATATAAATTGAGAGGTTACATTACAGAGTTTAATTGCTTAGAACATTTCTTCATGTAGAATCATTATCTTGTTGAATGAAATATGAAGCAAGTTTCTTTAGTATACAAATATTATGTTATATGGTTGCCTGCTACCATCTTACTATTATAGATACATCATACATGTGTTACTTACCATTATCTATTGCTCATGTCATTCTACCATACCAATGCAACTTTGAATTTCTCAATCAATCGGCCATTCTAGTGTACCTTTTTAAATTATATTATCTGAACTTATTTAAACTTAATAAATTACGGTAGCAAAACTTGTATGTAAACAGTAAACTTAACATTTTTTATTTGAACTTATTATCTGTCTACTCGGGACAAGTTTGTTGAGAACTAGGGACCGACCATGAACTGATTATCTTATTAGCACAATCTTAGTTTTTTTTTTTAACTAAACTCCTGATATTGTCTCTGGCTTCTTAAAGAATACAGTTCAAAAATTGATAAAGAGCATTTTAAATAAAATGCAATCAATTTGACAGTACAACTGTGGAAATTTATCAACGGACCACATATTTTGAATTTATCTTACTATTTCAGTAAGATATACTACGTAGAATATCCTGTGGACCCCCTCTCAAAGCGCAATTAGAGCATGTAATTAGTGTTAATTATTGTTATCTAGGGGATAATTGCATCAAACTCACATGCAGTTGGCATTGTTATCTTATCATCAATAGATGAAATAAGAGATTTGTTTCATAATTTTGATCGGCTAATGTTGTTGATGTACAGTACTAATTACTTTATTATCAAGTGGAAATAGGATTAATTGATTCTTATTTTATTTTACGGAATTGTGTGGACTTCATGAAGATAAAAGTGGTCCCTAATAAGCTTGAAGCCTTGAATGTTATTTTTAAAAAAAATGTTTAGTGCAGAATTAATTCTTACATGTTTAAGGATTTTACCCGATTACAATAGTTGGTTAGCCATTATATTTTAAACACATGTTTAAGGATTTTACCCGACTACAATAGTTGGTTAGCCATTATATTTTAAACACATGTTTAAGAATTTTAAAGTATTTATCAAGTTGAAAGGCTAATCTGTCAGAGTTTGCCAATAGAAAATCATTTTAGTGGCTACAATAAAATTGTGACTATGGTATTAAATCTAACCACAGCTGGCTATGGTATTAAATCTAACCACAGCCGGTTATTTTTATTGATTAATGTATTGGTGATGGAGTTGACTTTTACTTTCATTTTTGAAAAACATTGGTCAAAAAATTTAAAAATCATACCACGTTTTTTCAGTGTTTACAGAGTAGTTTTTTCCTTTCCCGCTATTCAATATCGTTCGCTTCAATCCAATCCAAAAGAATTTTACAACTCCTCTCTTGGGAGTTAAAATCAGATCGAAATTCTTGCATGATATATTGGAACTGATTCAGTAAGTTTTAGTTTTGTCATATTTTCTTCTATTTCGACTCTCAAATATGTTTTTTTTTTTTATTTTTTTATTTTTTTTATTTTAAGAAAGGATAAATTCATGATTAGTTTAATGTATTAAAGTATTTTTCCTATAATTTTTAATGAAGTTGATTGTTGATGTTGTTTAGTTCTTAATTTCACAAGAGAGGCTATGGAAAATTCTTTAGGATTAGATTGACAAGAACAATATTGACTGACTATTGAGTAGAGGAAAGAAAAAAAAAATACCTATAAAAACACAAAGAACGTGGTATGATTTTTTTTTTTTTTTTTTTTTTATCATTTTTCAAAAATAAAAGAAAAGGTTTAACTCCATCAACATTTTACATTAGTCAATAAACATGAACTGCTGTACTTAAATTTAATATAATAGCCACAATTTTACTGTAATCATTTGAAAACAGTCCTAAAAACTACTCCGTAGAAGTTATAAAAGTTATTCTTCTTTAAAGAAATATTTTGATATTCAAAATCATTAATCTTTGTTGATTTTTTTATACTTTTGTCAAGCTAAACATGGACCGATATCAATATGGTATGATGATGTCACCCTCATAGCCATATAATAAGCTTTATGCACATAATTTATTAAACATTTGGAGTATATTTGATCTTACAAAATTATCAAACTGTAACAAAAAAAAAAAAAAAGAAAAGAAAAACCATCAATTAAAAGTTAAAACATGCTCTTAAGTTGATTCACAAATGCACCAAAAAATTTGAAATGCACCAAAAAGAGACTACATACATTAGTCATCAAATATGCGTGAGTTGATGAAATGAAAATGAATGAACAATTGACAAAAACTAGACAAATAAGGAGCACTTAGGTTCATTAAAAGCCCACGTGTAAGCCCAAAGTGCCCAAAGATAGGAAAGTAGGGACCCAATTAACCCAAGAATTTAGGAGTTGTTGGCCACTGTTCAGTTTGCAGCAAAGCAATAACTAATATGCTTATGTGGATCAATAAGGCAATTTACTTTTCCAAATTAGGTTATTTCTCTCTCTAAAGGTATTCTAGCCCACTATCGACTAATAAATCATTCAAAACATGTAATTATTATTTCCGAAATTAGAAAATGGTTTTTAACCGGTTGTACCTTACGTATGATATAACTAATAACTTATCACTGTAATTATTGTTACTATTATTATTTGTTAGGGTTGTGATTGCAAAGCGAAAATAAATCAAAGACGTGGAGAATAAAAGCAAACAAGATAATAGATGAAATAACGTGGGAAAAATACTCAATAAAGGCAAAGTACCCGTGAAAGACAAGCACCCGAAAATAATCAACTGCATTAAATTTATAGGAGTGTACCAAAAAGAATATTTAAAAAGGAATAGTTGATTTGTAGTAGAGAAGGTGGATGGTGTACAAGGAGGGTTAATGGATGGAAAGACTTGTATATGGGTATGAATGACTTCTTGTGTGCATATTATTATTGAATGTCCATCACCAATTGAAGGTGGCAGGTTGAAAGAAATGGCTAAAGTATTCCAAAACTCCTTTCATCATTATTGTAGTAATAATATTTGAGAATTTTAACGAACCATTTCTTCTAGTTGCTCTCTTGAACGTTTAAGGACCTTGGCGGCTTGCATATTACAAGCTAAGCTGCTAGAAAAATCTAGAGAAATAATGAGCAAAGAGTAACCTTGCTTTTTATTCGAAAGATTCTAGAATACGCATAAGCACTTTACTAAATCAATTGACCTATAAAATTTTGGATTACATACACCAATATTATCATTACTACTTGGTATGATTTACGAAGTATTTAAAATTGATTTGATGAATGTTTCGCGAACAAAGATCAATCTAAAGAGTTCGGATAACCTTGCTTTTATATTGTTTTGTATAAAAGCTTCTAAATAAATATTTGTACTAGTTCCGTTAAATAACTTGGAACTTCTTACATGAATTTCTAGTTCATATGTACCTCGCTCTAATCCACCTTAATTTTGGCTCTCTTGTCATCTAAAATTTTGGCACTTCGATGAAAATGTTCTTTTCTAGTCGTCCGTGTAGTTTCGAATCAAATTCTAATGTCAATCCATGTCTCAATAACGGTGCTCTCCTCGATATGAAAGTTGTCTCGTTGTTGTATTGTAATTTAAATTAAAGAAGGTTTTGTCATAACCTATGATATGGCCATTGGCTAAAGGTAGGGTCTTTATGTTTTGTTGCATGTTTGTATGCATTCATGAATTGTATGGCTTTATTGTATAATATAAATTATTTTTGGCCCTTCTCAACTCATTTAATTCAGTAGCAATAACAATTTAGTAAGAAATGACATTCATGCGTCTAAATAAATAGCCAATTCAGTCAAACATACTTTGTAGGAAGCAGTACTTTATCCCATACAATCAATTCCATTAATTTATAGCAAGCCAAAAAAGTTGTTTGGGTTGGTTTCTCACATAAACTATCACTTGCATTGTTGCATATATGGTTTTTATATGGATGAATAATTATGCAATTTTCTTTTTCGTCAAAAAACTTAGATTCACAATTTCTATTTTATTTTGTTATGGACCAAACAAACACTTATGGTCTGTTCTCTTACGTTGAAATTCAGTTCAGTTCACTTCACTTCACTTCAGTTCAGTTCACTTCAATTCAGTTCAGTTCCTAATTTCCTTCTCTTATAAAATATTCATTTCACTTCAATTCAGTTCAGCTGATTTCAGTCAATGACAACAGACCCTTAATTTCTCTAGAGCTTGTCTTGTTATTTAAAAAATAAAACATATTTTCCACAATATTTTCAAATATAAGTAAAAAAAATTGTCTATTAATACATAAAAGGTACTTTAATTGATTTCGAAACTAAATAATATAATCGATAATTGTCGGAATAAGGACAAGGCAAAATGCTTGAAAAGTCAAAACATATGATAACTTTGGCAGTTGTCATTTTATTGTTTGGAACTTCGATATATAGCTAGGCAAAAGTTTGAAATTTTAATAGTTTAAATTATCACTTTTTTCTTATCTTAGCTTCTTGGATGAAATTACTAACTAGATTAAATGAAATTATAAAATTGGTAAATTGCCGCATAATTTAGGTACACAAGTGCACCCTACGCGTAACTATCCATGGGAATGTTATGTGTGAATGTTTTTCTTGGCCTTGTTGGGATTAGGACATTACATTTTTCTTGTTGTGGTGAGTTGAGACATTATGTTGGCTTTAATTTGCGTTTTATGAATTTGTTTCATAAATAATAATGCGATAGAATATAAGATAATTCCGAAATTCAACCATCAGGTTACAATTAAGTTTTTGGTTGAGATGATCCGTTAACATGGTATTGGAGTTAGCGTGACACAAAGGTTACAATTTTGAATCTCATACGACCCCGCTTTTAAGTGAAATATTTCGCGTCGGATATACGGAGTCCATTAGCTTAAACTTTTGGTTGGATTGATCATTTAACATAAGGATCTTGCTAACGAGCGCCCCGGGGCGTTAGATAAGGATAAATTATATTGGTTGAAATGATATTAAGTTAGGAATTCATGACAAAATCACGCGTCGTTCGGTGTAATTAATGTTAATTTTACTCTAATATTTGCACTTTAATTCTCTTATATAACGCTCCGGGGGCGCTCATTAGCTTTTGCCTTAACATAATATGAAAGAAATACCAATAGGAAAGTAAAGCAAGTGATGAGATTCATATCCTGATATAGGTTATCAATGGGTTCGATGTGTGCAGGTTTATCCGAGATCAATTTTGTTTACCACCCTATCAAAAAAAATAAAAATAAAAATTGTTTACGACAATATATTTTGCGGTTCTCTATAAAATAATTAAGTATAATTAATAGTTATGAAACTGAAGTACGGAGTATATATTATTGTCATCTCTTGTTGAACCCATGAAAAATCCACATGTGAGTGAAAGTGTTGTCCCCATATTGAAAGAATATAAAAGTGAAGAGAAATATTGGGATGTATATCCCACATTGAAGAAAAGAGAAAGTCGTGTCCACTTTATAAGGCTAAGGGGCTACTCCCCTCATTGCCATATGGTTTTGAGGTGGAACCTCCTTGGTCGTATAAAGTGGACAGTTGTGACGGGTGTGACGCAGACCCGTTTATCATCTCTCTTGTCACCGCTCCAGAAAAAATAAGTTCAAATCAGATCGTCATTTTATGTACAATTTTTTATCACTAAATATCTTTAATTTCGTAATAAAAAAATTATGAAAATCACATATTAATACAAATTCTCGTAAACATTATTACGAATCTAGCAAGATTATCGTATATTTAAGGTCAAAGTTTGGTCAAATTGGTCATTCAAGTCAGACCATATCAGATCATACCAGATTAGGTTAGATAAGTAAAAATAAGGTGAACCAAATAAGCCCTTAGTTATAGTGTACTGTTAAATGATAAATAATATGCGCACGTGTGTTTGTTTTGTGCATTGTCTGCTGGTGAATTAAATTGGACTTTAGGGGTATTATAAATTTCATTTATATGAGCTTCTCTATACTTATACGAAGTATATAGAATAGTAATTTTTGTAGGGATGAACTTATACATAGTAGTTAACATGTTATAAGTGTTAGACCTTGTTTCTGTAAGCTTTTGAGTAGATTGAATAGGAAAATCAGTGTAGAGCAGGGCCCAGTAAAGCCGAATAACTCAAAAGAACATAGCCTTAATATGTTTAGCATTAGAAAAATTTGTCAGAAATAACCTTTTAAAGTATCCACTTTATTTAAAACAACCTTTTAAATTGTTTTTTGCAATTTCAGACCACATTATAAATTTTTTTTATCAAAAACAACCAAATGCTACTTTCCGGCGTTGACTCTATTTTTCCCGATGTTGACCACTAGTGTGCAACGCACATGAACTCGTATATTGCTTAATACACCAATTTTCCCTCCAATTCACTCATACTAAAAGAGGGATGAAAGAGAAGCAGGGGTTTTAATAGGAGTTAATTGGAGGGAAAAGGGGTGTATTAAGCAATATAGTAGGTCACGTGACTCGCACACTCGTGGTCAACATCGGGAAAAATAGAGTCAACGCCGGAAAGTAACATTTGGTTGTCTTTGATAAAAAAAAAATAATTATAATGTGGTCTGAAATTGCAAAATAAAAATTTAAAAGGTTGTTTTAAATAAACTGGACACTTTAAAAGGTTATTTCTGACAAATTTTCCATTATTATAGTTGTATATATACTCCATACATGTATTTTGCAGTAATCTTTTTATAATTATATAACTTTTTATATGGTATTAGTACAAGTTAAACTACAAAATTGAACAAATTATACCAATGATTGAGAAAATTACACTTTTAAAAAATACACGCCTTGATTAAAGTCGGTGATGCATTCCCACAGTTGAGAAATATGATGAAAATGTCATAATCATTATGATTATGTATGTTTCAATCTTAGTCTTCATATGGACTTTACACCAAACTACTTAAAAACCTATAGTTCCCTCCAAACTTTAAAAAACTCACCCCTTTTTAGTGCTTACTAATAACCTAATTGCTATTCTAATAAAAATAAATAAATAAATAAAAACCTAATCGTAATCGTGGCATATGTCAAAAAAAAAAAAACCACTAATCATAGCTATAAGTTCATAGGATTTGTTCTTTTCATCTTATTATAATGGCCAAATTAGAAAATAACACCTATTAAAAACCCCGATTTTGATAATAACACCTGTTGAAAAAAAAGTTTTATTATAACACCTACAAAAATCCCAAAATTTTGGTTTCACCACCCACTAACGGACTTTTGGATGGAAACCATTAGTGGGCCCCGCCATGTACACGTGTCAGCTGTGTATTGGTTTAAAAAAAAAAAAGAATTTTTTTTTAAAAAAAAAAAAACCTAACCCAGCCAGCCCCACCACCGGCAACACCTACCCCAGCCAAGCCAGCCGCCGGAACCCTCTTAACACCTAGCCAGTCCCAGAAACCTCCTCCCCTAACACCGACAACCCTTCCCTAACGCCGGCATCGCCCGATATCCCCTCCCCTAACACCAGCACCGCCCTAAACCCCATCCCCTAACACCGATAACCCCAAACCTCCTCCCCTAACACTGGCATTCCCCTAAACAGCCAATTTCGTTCGCCTCCACCACGAAATCGACAGATTTGGGGCTTCTAAGGTCGATTTCGGCCGGTTTGAAGGTGAAGGATAATTCCAAGGGTGGTTTTCGGCGAAGGGGCTAGGTGGTTTTCGACGAGGGGGCGAAGGGGCTAGGTGGTTTTCGTGGGGGGCTGTGGTGGGTGGGGGTGATTTTTCGGGGAGAGGGAAGGGGGAAGGGGATATGCGGGGGTGCTAATGTCGGTGGGGGTGATGGCTGGTGATTCCGCCAGTGAAGGAAGGGTTTCCGGCGGCAGTGGGGGTCTTTGGCGGTGGAGTGACGGCCGCCGGTGGTGGCTGGGTTAGGGTTTAGGGGTTTTTCTTTTTTTTTTTTTTTAATTTTTCTTTTTTTTTATTTATCTTTTTTTTAAACCAATACCTTATTGACACGTGTACATGGCGAGCCCCACTAACGGTTTCCATCCAAAAGTCCGTTAGTGGGTGGTGAAACCAAAATTTTGGGATTTTTGTAGGTGTTATAATAAAACTTTTTTTTCAACAGGTGTTATTATCAAAATCGGGGTTTTTAGCAGGTGTTATTTTCTAATTTGGCCTATTATAATAAGTTTTCTAGACAAATAAGTACTATTACTATCCAAATGACAACTTTGACGCATCCTAAAGTTACTACTCCATATAACTTACATTGTAGCTAGTCCAACATTTATTAGTCATTTTATATGTTCAAGTAACAATCAACTAATTTTTTCTGAACATTTTTATACCACAAGCTACTACGGAGTACAATTATAACTGATATTCATCAAAACATCTACTCCGAGAGAAGTAGGAATGTAATTTAGGGACGGATGGAGTAGGATAACTAGCTAGTCAAATCAGTCAATGCAATTACCTCTTAAGTCTTAACCACTATTACACACTAATTAATTACCAAACATGGCTTGTATTTAAGTTTGATGAAAATAAATTCAAACTAAATAAGATTTAGCTTAGTTAAGTAGAACAACAATAGCTTTTCAAAAAAAAAAAAAAAAAAAAAAAAAAGTAGAACAACAATAAGTTAATTTTTCGCACAATTAAGTGTTTGTTTTTGGACATTAGCATAATTAAGTTGAGGAATATGAAGTTTTATAGTGATGACTGATGAGTAGGTTTCATGGCTTTGTTTTGTAGCCAAATTGAGTGAAGGACGAAAGTATTAAAATTTTGAAGACGTTTAGTTGTAGACTTGTAGCATGGTTTAATTTGTCAATCTCATACATAGATGGAGTAATTGTGGGTCCTTTTAAGTTTAAAGCACTTTTATTAGAGCTATAATCTAATAAGGGTCTGTTGGTTTCGACGTATTTTCAGTTCAGCTCTAAAGTTCGGTTCAGTTCTGTTCTTAATTTCCTTCTCTCATAAAATATTAGTTCAGTTCATTTTAGTTCAATTCAATTTAGTTCAATTAAGCTCATATCAGTAAATCAAAACAGGCCTTAAATAACAAACTACGAGTAATTAATAATAGACCCTAAGGGCCTATTTATTATGACTAGAGATATGAAGCTAGAGTTCACTAATGCAATATTACTAAACCTTAATGGCGGATTTGATAATTGATAATAGTCGAATTATAGATGACAAATTGACAACAATAGTACTCCATAATACTCTTACTTGTATGTAAATTTATAAAAATAATTCCACACCCTCTTTTATAAAAGCTTGGTTTTCTTAAATAAGTTTAATTACAATATATTACAATTTTAAAGTGTATTATATTTTTGTCGGATTGATATCGAGATTACACATATAGAATATTAATGTAGTGTAAACATGATGTAGATTCTTAATTTCACCTTACAACTTTATCAATTAAATTAGTTAATATTTTATATGTGGAGTATGTATGCAGTGGTAAGACCGTATGATATTAAATAGAAATAGAAAAATAGTACAATAAAGTATAATAAATTTATAGTCGACAAGCACTATCATGGCCGATGACAAGTAACTTTTTCATACAAAATCATAATGTATAACGTAAACATATTACAAATCATTGTAACCTTTCTTAATTATCGATTAGTTATTAATTACTGTAGGTATGGACAATGGAGTATAACTTATAACTTTACAAACTCAACGTGTATAGTTAACATTTTGAAGATTTTCTATTCTTTTTAGAGTTGATCAAAATCGGTAATTTTTAGGTACATTGTATTTATATCAACAAAAATGAAGCATAAACTTTAGGATATGATATGAGTGTGAGGTGTGACAATATGATTCTTCTCTCTCTTAATTAACATAGTTTAATAAATTAATCATGTTTCAGATTTAAATTATCGATGAATATAGCTAATTGTAGCAAAAGATGTTTAAGTGGAAGTAGCGAATTTTGTCCGTTGCAAAAAACACCATAACTTGAAAAAGTAAGAATCATATTTAGGACGTCTGAAGATCAATCTAAACGTAATGTGTCAATCAAGTCTTGATTGTGTCGTTTCCTATGTCTAAGGGCGTGCATCTACCTCTTGGTGGACCTTCGTTAGTACACACGTGGAGAACATTGAAGGACACAACCCTACATTTTTTTTTTCCATGTAAACGAAGTTTAAACTTGCTTTATTACTCTATAGAATGTTAAAAAAGTAATAAAGCCCTCTCTTTTGAACTTATGAGCAAAATATACTGCCTCTTTTTATATTATTACAATGATTAGACATACTCTCTGTTAGTTGAAACGATTAATACAAGAGGAGGGGTGAATTGTATAGAGTTCCTAATGACTACTTTTTGCGGATAAATAAACAATGCGTATAGGAACTTAATAAAACACACAGATTTTACGAGGAAACCTTCCAGGGCCCAACTGGAAGTAAAACCTCAACCCTACCTTAGGGATTTCAAACACAAAACACTTCACTATAATAGGGCAAACACCAAGTTACAACCTATTAGACACAGACCTTTATTTCACAAGTTCCTCACTGGACTTGCTACTTGATAGGACCCTATCCTACCCAATCTAAGCACCACACTTAGATTCACTCGTACCACCAAAATACTACACGTACTGTCAAAGTACCAAATACCTGTACCACCCCAGTATACAACTCACAACCTCACCAAGAAGCTAACACAAAACTGTATGTAACACAAACTATAAATTTCACCCAAATAACCCAACCAATACAAATATAAGACGCCTATTATGATAGGTAAGCAATGCACGAAATCCGAAACTAATATGATAAGTTAAAAGCTTGGTAAACTTACTCAATTAAAGCACTGTGATTTCTCCACGCATAAACTCACAAAAAACCTAAATCATTTTGCCCTCTACTATTTATACAAGTAACACTCGTATAGAAAGTAGGTTTTCTGAAAAGATAAATATGTTAACTTAACTTATCTTTTAAACACGGTTTTAGCAAATCAAGTGGAATAAAATCTTTTCCGAAAATAAGTTTAAAAGGATATTTATTAAGAAGACTTATCTTTTTAATAAAACGACTTTAGAGAAAATAATCTTTTTAGAAAATATTTTCCTAAAATCTATCTTTTATTATTTTCCATATTTATTTTATTTACCAAGCAAACTTATCACGTTTCTAATAAATTTCGTGCACTAACCTACTTACCATATTAACAATAATTTCTAAGATAAAACCTTAACTATTATTGCTACGCCGTACTTTGATCAGGTAAATTACTTGGGCTCCAAGCATATCAAGTTCCACCAAAGAACTTAACTGCTAGTCTTCAAGTTCCTGTTAAGGAACGTTCCTGTTAGGGAACTTAGTTCTTGTTAGAGAACTCTTCCTCTGATTTGTTTAACTTCTTCAATAAAGATCTTCTTCATGTCTTCTTAGATTCAGATGGTTCTTCAATCACCAAGATTATTCTGCACCTTGACTAATCACACACTAGAGAATCTTTATTAGTTGAGTTTGCTTTTAGTTCAAGTTCCTCATCATTAAAACCATTATGCTTCAACACTTTCTTTCTATTTTATGTCAAATTGTTGCAAATAATATGAAACGGATGTAACTGTAGATTTTAGCAGACTAGAGTAGAGCTTCTAACACACTGTAGAGTAAAGTAGAGCAGATATCAGTAAATCAGCTTAAAAAAAATAGGACATAACCTATCCTAATTAAAGTTGTTATGGAAACCAGAAAAAAACAAAATGAAACTAGGGCTGTTATAAATTAATGAATGGAACTAAACTGATTGGAACTGAATTGTTTATGAGAAAAGGAAATCAGAAACTGAACTGAAATTAAGTTGAAGAGAATAGACCCTTATCTTGGTGTTGCGATATACCAAGTTAATATATGTCATGTTGTGGCGAATCACTGCCTTAAAAGACGATTTTAGATAATCCAGTGCAATAGATGTCAAATGGTTGCCCTCCAAGATTAGCACAGCATCGAATTTGCTGTACAATTTATAAATCGAATGGAGTTCATAAAACTTGTTTAAAAATGGATGTAGTATTGAGAAAAAAATATTGCGAGATGTTTTATGTAAGTTTTTTTTTTTTTTTTTTTTTTTTTTTTTTTTTTTTTTTTTTTTTTGAAAAAAAAAAATTATAAGGCAGGAAAAATATACTCCCTCCGTGCCAAATTACTCGTGGCAGTTTGAATTTTTGCACTACTTGCACATTTTATTTTGACCATATCTTTTTGAAATCTTTTTCTCTATTATATAAAAGCAAAAACTTTTTATAACTTAAATAAATATTTAACAAAGATTTTAATAGTCAAATATACGAATCAACATGTGTCTAACCTTATGTTTCAAGGACACTGAAACGACGAGAATGTATAAAGAATCAATAAAAGAGTATACAATCAGCCAACAGTTATAAAATTGTTGTAACAATAATTAGCAATCCAAATTAGGAAGTGTTATTTCGGATGATATACTACAAGAGGGGGGGGGGGGGTGAATTGTAGTATGTTCCTAGTGCCTACTTTTTGCGGAATATAAAACTGATTGCTGTTAGGAACTTAGACAATGCAAAGCGGATTTTACGAGGAAACCATCCAGGGCCCAACTAGAAGTAAAACCTCGACCCTACCTTAGGGATTTCAAACACAAACCACTTCACTATAATAGGGCAAACACCAAGTTACAACCTATTAGACACGGACCTTTATTTCACAAGTTCCTCACTGGACTTGCTACTTGATAGGACCCTATCCTACCCAATCTAAGTACCACACTTAGATTCACTCGTACCACCAAAAAAATACACGTACTGCCAAAGTACAAACTACTTGTACCACCTAAGTACAAAACTACTCATACTACCAAAGTACTACCCACTCGGCCTCACACTAGAAGCTCAATCGGCCTCACCTAGAAGCTCACACATTGCACTCTTACAATATAATTATAAAGAGAATCCTCATGAACTCTCACACCCCAATACATAAAACACTCAAAACCCTTTTTCCCAATTACAAGATCTCAAAGAGTAACTCTAAATACATACCAATGAATAAAGAGATAAAACTAATATGCTGGACACTCGAGATCTGTCTGGAACTTACTGGACGAACTGTAACCGGAACCTGACTGGAACTTCGACCTGGAGGTTTGACTTAGCTTCGTGGTGAAGGATGAAACCATTAAGCACGACCACTGCACTTCGTCAACCTCAACTTTGAATGAATACATATGAGCATATTTATAGTACACCCAAATTATTCTTTTCATAAAAGATAAGTTTTATTAAAAGATAGAAATAAAAAATATTTTCCAAAAATAAGTTTTCCAAAAATATATCTTTTGTTAAGAATATATTTCATCAATAATAATAAGATATATTTATCATAAAATCAGATTTTATCTAAATCTTATATTTTCCAAATATACTAATATATCTTTTAACAAAAGTATAATTACCATATCTTTTTACAAAAGATATACTTGCCATATCTTTTTATAAAAGATATACTTACCATATCTTTTTACAAAAGATACATTTACCATATCTTTTAACAAAAGATATACTTGCCATAAAATTAGATTTTATTTAAAACTTATTTTACTGAAAATATTTTCCAAAAATAACTTATCGTTTTCCAAAAGGGATTTATTAGAAAATAAATATTTTTATTCTGTAAAACCAAATCCCTAAAAGATATACACGTATTAGGTAAATATTTATATCATTAAATTCGACCTGCGACCTTTAACGACGTGCAGACCTAAGTTCTGATTAGGTTTCGGAACTCTGACAGTCTCTGAGTTCCCGACAAGTCAGTAACTCTAATTTCATTGACTATCATGAGTTCACCTTGGTTCTTTAGACTTGTTCCAGACTGACTTTTATGTCCAACATAATTACATGAATCCTAGAGCGATATACTTCGATTTCTCCGTCTTCATGTTGTTTCTTTGAAACTCTTGTTCTGGAATCTTGTAGTATTGATGTATTCTAGATCTCGGGGCAACGTTAAGTTCCTGTTAGGGAACTAAGTTTCTTTTAGGGAACTCTTCATGTACCTGTTGGGGAACATGAAACTCTTCATGTACCTGTTAGGGAACATGCTCCGGCTCTCGTGGGAAAGCCCGCCAAAGGTTCCTTCTGCATCTCGTTAGAGAATATCTTCTGGTTCTTTCGTGGTTTGGTTCTTGTGGGAGAACTTGCTTTAGGTTCATTCATTCCCTCTTGTTCCTCATGAAGTCTTCTATGTTCCAACCCATTGACTTCACCTAAGTCAGTTCCTGTCTTCATATGAACACTTAAGAGAAACATTAGATTGAAGTTTGTTTGTCATAAACAAACTTCAAGTGAGAGAACTAATGTAACACCCCAATAATTCTCTCTTAAAACCTATAAATACCCTGAACAAAATCCAAGAGAATTACTAGCGTGCTACCGCCACGTGTTCAAACGTTAAGGCTCTATAAGAAAATAGCAGCGGAAAAACTAACTCAGTTATAAATAAGTTTCAAAACCAATAACCAAAACTAAATTAAATGATACAAGCTGGAACCATTAAGGCCCTTATTCAAAACCCAAAAAAAGTAGTAAATAAATAAAACCAGAGTTTAAATAAATTCAAACTTATGAAAATAAATAAACTGCGAATAATAACCAACTCTCTACTCAAAATCCCACAACCCTGATGCGAATGCTGCGTATCTAAGAACCTGTGGTTAATCTGCTCCCCAATATTACAAGAGTAAAAATTGGATCGTCATAGGGTCATTGAAAATGCGAAGGCCATGACCAAAGAAAGACACATAAAGCACGCAATCAGCAAAGCTGAGTACATACAAGCTGAAAAAACATAAAAGAAATCCCTAACATGCTACTAATAATCAAGCATAAGCATTATTAAATTATAGACTCGGCACATGACTCAACCATCAAATTTATTAAGACTTCACTAGTTAATATTAATTAACTCATTTATTTATTTCATTGGATTTGTCAATAGACAAGGTTGTCCAACCCATGTCCTATTTGGAACATCAATAAAAGAAAAACCCCATGCCTCCTTTCGGAAACATCAATAAACATCCAACGACTACGGGCGCGACTCCGTGACCGTAGTTAGTATGATATCTCATCTAACTCCTAGTTTTGAAAAATATTTGAAATAGGAGACTCGTAGATCAGACGACCTCGATAAAAGTACACGGCTAATACCCCGTGTACCCCAACCCCTTATTGTCATTACTCCAAAAGTGCACCAATCCATAGTTTTATTGCTCATCCATCTTGCACTTTACGTGATTTACAGGTTTAGACTCGGTGATGACTCATATGCAAACAATACAATCAATCCAATATCAATTCAATCAAGTAAAACAACTTTTCTGTTTAGGGTATTTTTACCCAAGACACGTGGACCAATGAGAGGTCGCCACGTGTCTAGCTCAGGATGGCTCATGTGGCTCAGCATCCTCTTGACACGTGGACCAATGAGAGGTTGCCACGTGTCAAGCTCAGGATGGCCCATGTGGCTCAACGTCCTCTTGACACTTGGCGCCCTTAGATATGTTTCTGAAATGGCGGCTTCCAAAGGCCCAAAATCCTAGGAGCGCCGTAAAACGGCGCAGCCCACTAAAATCTAGGTCAAGTGACCTAGGTAGGGGCACTTTTCCCAACGACCCTATAAATACAGGGATATTTCCCCATTTTGGGGACAAATTGAATCATTTATTACACACTTATTCTCTTACATCAGAGAAAGACCTGAGCTTGGATTCCGAGCAGATACCCACCTAAATTTCCGTTCTCTCTATTTCGTTTCAAGTTACTAACTTGTGCGTCGGAGGCGGAGCACCACCCAACCGGTGTCTCCGTTTGTTTTGCAGGTACAGCTCACAGCGGATCATTTTTCGTGTTGTAACTCTCCCAAGGGACAAAAACACCCAAAACATTTGGCGCCGTCTGTGGGGAGAGTACCTCGAATATGGTTCAAGAGTCTGTACGACCCTCTAACCGTCTGGGCGATGACCCAGAAGTTTTTACAGACCATGAGGAGGATGAAGACCCTCAGGTCGAAGCTTTTACAGCCGAAGACGGATCTCTCAGAACTAAACGCATCCGGCCCAGAGACACTCTGGAGCGGGGTGCCTCCCAGGCGGGTCCAAGTCGACCCTCTGGGCAGCCGGAAGGGGAAACCCAAACGGCCGCTGGATCAGCCCCTGTCACTCGAGACGAACTCATGAGATTCATGACAAGTTTCAAGGGTGAAATTACAGAGCTGATCACCAAGAGCCGGGCTGGCCCAAGTAAAGGCCAGTCGGCGAAGAAGACTCCTCCAGAGAAGGGGAAGTCAGTCAGAAACCGGCAGCCCACTCCCTATCCAAAGGAGAAGGCAGCCGGGACCATTGATTGGTCAAAAAATCTCCTTCCTGGAAGGAACACCAATAACACTCGCCGGCCTCAGCAGCCGATGAGAAGTAAAAAATCAACTACTGATGCCCGGGAGATCATCAACTGGAAGAGAAACCTGAGTCGGCTTCAACGTCGAATTTTCTAGATAGCTTCAACAACATTTCTGCAGGGAGTGCACCCTCCTTGCATGAGAGTCAGACAGGCGGTAATACCGTCCATTCTGGCCCTCATATGATTGGAGCTGTCCCGTATGTGCCTACTCCGGCTTACGGGGCAGTATCCTCCTCACTTCATGCAGCCGGCCTTCTTTGGGGGTCAGGCGACATATCCAAATGTCCAGCCATTGGACTGGCAGCTTCGTCTGCTGCGCCTGGGTGAACAACCTTCTGCGTTCACTCGGGAGATAACCGAGGCGGCTCAGCCGACCAAGGTTAAGAATGTGTTGGTTGGTACCTATGATGGTACCACCAATCCGGAAGATCACCTCATGGCTTACACCAACCTCATGTATCTGCAGGGGTTGGATGATGCCACTTGGTGTCGATGCTTCCCGGCTACATTGAAGGGCATTTCCCAACAATGGTTTGGCAATCTGCCAGCCGGGTCCATAGATAGATTCAGGAAGCTTGCCTTCCTGTTTGCTTCCAAGTTCTCAATGAACATCCCTGCTAAGAAAACAAGCCTTGATTTGAGCACTGTTAAGCAGGGAGAGAGAGAAGGGCTGCGCTCATATGTCAGGCGGTTCAACCTGATCAGAATTCAGATTTAGGGGCTGTCTGATGAGGTAGCTTTTATAGACTTTTTTAAAGGTCTGAGAGACGGGTCGACCTTTAAGTTCGACCTAGTCAGAAAAGGGGCTTTCACCCTACAGGCGGCCCTGAGAGAGGCGAAAAGCTACATTCAAGCTACCGACCTCTGCTCTCCTGGTAGCCAGTCGGACTCTAAGAAGTCTGACAAGCAGAAAGACAACCGGCCTGCTCAGCCGGCAAAAAAGAAAGAAGAGAGCAAGAAGAGAAAAGAGGTCTGGGCGGTTAGTGACTCTGACCAGCCGTCCCAGAAGAAGAAGAAAGAATTTAAACCGTACGTCCCAAAGTACGAGTTTAACAAGGACTGCAACTCCATCCTCATGGAGATAAAGGATCGGCTGTCCCTTGAGAAGTCGAATCCAATGAAAAGTTCCGGTCAATCTAGGAGCAAAAATAAATTTTGTCAATATCATGAGGAAGTTGGCCATGACACCAACGACTGCTTCAGCCTACAGCGGACGTTGGACCGTCTGGATGACAAGGGGATGCTGAAGTCCTATATTTCTAAGTCCCCAGCTGGGGCAAAAAAGAAAAACAAGGGTCAGTCCTCCAAGACTACCCCCAGCCTACTAGTAGTTCGGATACCGACAAGGAGCCGGTCTACACTATAGCAGGCGGGTTTTCATGTGGTGGCCCTACCATAAGGGGCAACAAGAGCCATCTTCGTAAGATGGACAAAGATGATGATGAGTAGGCAGAAGCCAGCTCCTCCTTCCCAGACTTCTTGATCACTGAGAAGGACAGGGGCAGCGTTCGCCGCCCGCATGATGACCCGGTGGTCATTGAATGTAAGGTTGCCAACTAGCTGGTTGGACGAATCCTTATTGGCACCGACAGCTCATCAGACATCATCAGCCTCCGGTGCCTGCAGAAGCTGAAATACAATATCAGCAGCATGCATCCGGTCACCCACCCCTTGGTAGGTTTTGGGGGTGGGATGGTCTACCCAGCCGGAAGAATTGACTTACCCATCCGGCTGGGAGAGAATGGCCAAGGGCGACATATCGTCGTCAGGTTCTTGGTCGTTGAGGAGTTGACCGCCTACAACATTATCCTTGGCAGGCCAACCCTCAACGTAGCCAAGGCGGTAATCATCCCATCTCTCATGCTCATCAAGTATGAGAAGGATGATGGCACTGTTGGTTCCCTGAATGGGGATCAGAAGACAGCTCGAGAGTGCTACCTCACAGCCGTTAGGGACATCGTAACCCCAGGCGTCCAGGAACCAATAGACCTTGACAATGTCAAGGATGCCGATCCAGCACCTGCCCCACCAGCAGCCGGTAAGAAAAGAAAGGAACCTCTGCTGGTGGAGGTGAAGAAGGAGAAAAATTAGCAATCAGTGACCGGTGAACGGTCAGATGAGCTCCGTCCCCAACCGGCTGTCGAAAGCATTGATCTCGTTCTGGATGACAGCCGTCCAGAACGTACTGTTAAGGTTGGAATGGTTGCACATGCTACTTTGGGTGCAAGCTTGCACCTCCTGCTTAAGGAATTCAAAGACATCTTTGCCTTTGAAGTGTAAGAGATGCCAGACGTCAGCCCGGATCTCGCTGTCCACAAACTCGTCGTGGATCCCAAAAAGAAGCCCATCCGGCAAAAGAAAAGAAACCACGGCGAGGAAAGAAGTCAGGCGGCATCTGCCGAAGTCAAAATGCTGCTAGACGCCAGGTTCATTCGGCCTTGTAATTTTCCCGACTGGGTGGCCAATGTGGTCCTTGTTAAGAAACCGAATGGGACCTGGCGCATGTGTGTTGATTACACAGACCTCAACAAGGCGTGTCCAAAGGACAGTTATCCGCTTCCAAAGATCGACAGTCTGGTCGACTCAACAGCCGGTCACGCCTTGATGAGTTTTATGGATGCCTACTCCGGCTGCCATCAGATACCCCTGTGGAAGAAAGATCAAGAGAAGACGACCTTCGTCACTGATCAGGGGCTATTCTGTTACACGGTGATGCCGTTTGGCTTGAAAAATGCGCCGGCTACGTTCCAACGGATGATTAATACTGTCTTTGTTAATCAAATTGGGAGGAATGTAGAGGCATACATTGATGACATGATAGTCAAATCCAAACAGCTGACGGATCACCTTGCTGATCTCCGAGAAACCTTCACCACACTCAGGCGGCATAAGGTCATGTTAAATCCTAAGAAATGCGTCTTTGGTGTTGAGTCTGGGAAGTTTCTCAGATTCCTGATTGATCAAAGGGGGATAGAGGCTAACCCTGAGAAGATACAGGCGGTAATTGACATGAAGTCACCCCGCACTGTCAAGGAAGCGCAGAGACTAACTGGTTGCCTGGATGCTCTGGGGAGATTCCTCAGCCGGTCAGGTGACAAATTCCTTTACTTCTTCCAAGAAATCAGGTAGAAGACCAGATTTGAATGGGGGGATGAGGCTGAGGCGGCCTTTCAACGGCTGAAAGAACACCTCTACTCTTTGCCAAGACTTGTCAGTCCATTGCCTAGGGAGGTGTTATACATGTACTTAGCTGTCTCAGATCATGCCCTCAGTGCCGTTCTCCTTGCTGAGAGAGGCGGTGTTCAGCTTCCGGTCTATTTCATTAGCCATGTTTTTAAAAATGCTGAGCTCCGGTACCCCATAGTAGAAAAATTTGGCCTCGCTCTGTATATGGCTTTCAAGAAATTGAAGCCATATTTTCTGGCTCATCCGGTGGTAATCTACACCGACCAGCCCCTCAAGCGGCCAATGTCTACTTTGGAGTCATCCGGAAGAATGTTGAAATGGGCTATTGAAATGCAAAGTCTTGAAATCACTTTCGAACCTAGAAAAGCAGTGAAAGGTCAGGCGTTTGCCGACTTCATTGTTGAAATGACCCGACCGGTGCAACCGGATAATCTTGAACAGGTTTGGAAAGTGTATGTAGACGGAAGCTTAACAAAGAGCGGCTGTGGTGCAGGAATTATATATGAGTCCCCAGAGAGGGACAAATTTGAATATGCACTGCGGTTTAAGTTTCAAGCCTCAAATAATGAGGCGGAATATGAAGCCCTGCTAGCCGGAATCCGCATGTGTAAGGCAGCAGGGGCAACGAAGATTGACGCCTATTCTGATTCACAATTGGTCGTTAGCCAGTATGAGGGAGCATATGAGGCAACTCATCCGGCTATGATCAAATATCTTCAGGCAGTCAAGGAAGAGACTGGGGCACTTGAGGAATTCCGTCTGAATCAAGTGCCCAGGTCAGATAACAACCAGGCGGATGCCTTGTCCAAATTGGCTTCATCCGCCTGCTGTGATACTCCTCGGTCGGTCTTTTGGGAAGTTCTTGAAAAGAGAAGCATATATGAAGAGCCCATTCGAACCTT
Source organism: Chenopodium quinoa (assembly GCF_001683475.1). Classification (NCBI taxonomy): domain Eukaryota; kingdom Viridiplantae; phylum Streptophyta; class Magnoliopsida; order Caryophyllales; family Amaranthaceae; genus Chenopodium; species Chenopodium quinoa. Next base: position 685,607 of record NW_018744662.1, read on the forward strand.
AGACCGAAGCTCCACCTGGATGGATGCCATCCGGGCCTATCTTTCAAACGGCACACTTCCTGATTCACCACAGGAAGCAGCCGTCCTGAAGAAGCGAGCTGCAAGTTTCGAGTTGAAAAATGGAGAACTCTTCAAGGCATGATTTCTTAAGCCCCTGTTGAAGTGTATCACCCCAGAAAAGGGGAAGGAAGTTCTCAAAGACTTGCACTCGGGATTCTGCGCCTCTCATATAGGCGGCAGGTCCCTAGCCGTCAGAGCCAAACGACATTACTTTTGGTCCACTCTTGAGGCAGACGCCAAGGAATTGGTGAAGAAATGTGACAAGTGCCAAAAGTTTGGTAAACTCATTCACCGTCCGGCTACTGATCTGACGGCCATCCACAGCCCAATCCCGTTTGCAAAATGGGGCATGGACATTCTAGGTCCTTACACGCCTGCTCCAGGCGGAAAACGTTACATTTTGGTGGCTGTGGATTATTTCACCAAGTGGGTGGAGGCTGAGGCGGTTAAAAACATCAAGACCTCAGACGTAATTTCCTTCATTTGGAAGAACATTATCACCCGATATGGGGTACCTATGTCTATGGTGTTTGATAATGGTCCTCAGTTTGAGACGCCTCAGCTAAAAACTTGGTTGGGAGATCAGGGGATCTCAAGCTATTTTGCATCTGTTGGCCGGCCCCAAGCAAACGGCCAAGTTGAAGCCTTCAACAAACTTATCTCAGACGGCATTAAAAAGAAAAAAGAAAGAGCCGGTGGCTTATGGGCAGAAGAATTAATCCATGTCCTATGGGCCATCCGGACAACAGCGAAAGGGGCAACCGGTGAAACCCCATTTCTCATGGTTTACGGTGTTGAAGCCGTCTTGCCCATCGAACATTACGAGCCGACTCTCAGAGTCATGCTGTATGATGAAGAGGCAAACTGGGAAGCAATGCGCCTGGCATTGGATTCACTCCCAGAGCGCAGGGGCAATGCCGCCTTGCGTCATGAGATTTACCTTCTGAGAATGACTAGAGTCTATAACAAAAAAGTACACAAGCGTCCTTTGAAAGTTGACGACTTAGTGTTACAGAAAATGGAGGCAATCGGTAGGGCCAATGAGCTGGGAAAGCTAACTCCGAATTGGGAAGGCCCCTACCAGATTTATGAAGAAGTAAGGGATGGCACCTACCGCCTGGAAACCCCAGACGGCAAGCGTCTGCCTAGAACTTGGAATGTAGACAATCTAAAAAAGTACTACTTCTGAGATTGTAAACTTTTTGTAAACACTAAGTCAATTAATGAAGATTCAGACTTTGTTTGCAAAATCGAGTTATTGCTTAATTATCCATCCGGGTAATACCCAGGCGGATTTTTCTTTGCCTAACTAAGTTTGACACTTAGTAAGGGTTACATTTATTGGATCGCCTGAGTGATACTCGGATCCCTTGTTTATTTAAATTTAATACTTTGTTTATTCAACTGCCTGATTGTCCACCTGGGTAATACCCAGACGAACCCGCCTGTTTAAAAAAAAAAACTAAAGTTTGATACTTAGTGTAAATCCAATACTGACTAAAAACTAAGCACAAAAACGTTTAGTGGCTATGCAACCGGTCCCAAACAAGACCAGAGGCTAAAATAGCCGGATGGTTGCTCATTTTATAAAATCGCCTGTCCCAGCATGGACAAAGGCGTCCGGCGACACCCCTCCGGGTGCAATCGTCGCAGAGAACAAACTATTTGTCGGTTCTACGTACCCATGCAGACGGCAAAAATTGAACGGCCAAGTTGGCCAACTGATATACGTGTTTTATACAATGGTTTTCCCCGGTTTTACTTAGTAATTTTATATGGTTTTGAGCTCTACGGAGCCATTTCTTGCTAACAATCTCTTCTTTAGTGTATTCGATTGTTTTAGTAAGCTTTTCAGGAATATGAAGCGTTTCTAGGCAATTGGACGTGTTTTTAGTAGATTCGGAAGAGTTGATAGCCAAGAACTGCAATTTATGTGGAGTGCCCGACCGGGCATGGCTTGCCCGGGCAGACCGGGCAATGAAGAGTTCACAGGAAGAAGCCCAATTCTGAACGGTGCAACGCGCGCCCGATCGGGCAGGCTTCGCCCGGTCAGACCGGGCGATGAAGAAGTCAAGTTATGAAGATGCAATTCTGGAAACGTGTTACGCGCGCCCGACCGGGCGAGGTTCGCCCGGTCTGACCGGGCAAAGAAGGAAAACTGTCGTATTTTACGCAGCCTTCCTCCGCCCGATCGGGCGAGGTCCGCCCGGTCAGACCGGGCAAAGCTCAAGAACGCGTATTTTCTTATTTTTCCGAAATATTATCTTTTGGGGTATAAATACCCTTTTGTAATTAACTTTTAGACAGTTAGTTTTTCATTAGTTTTCTCCTTAAGCCCTAGAAAACTCTCAAGAACCCTAGTTTTATTTTCTTAAGCAATTTCAATCTTTAATCCTAGTTTTATTAATTGTTCCTCAAGAATTCAAGATCATCAATTGAAGTATTTGGTATTTCTTACTTTCCATCTCTTTTATTTATTTTATAGTTCTTTAATTATGTGTTCTCTATTAGATCTTGATTTTGATTTTATTATGATGTGTGAGTAGTTTCCTTAATCCGGGATCTTGCTAAGCCCGATTATGATTGATGTATAAAGTAGATCTTTAAATTCCCCAATAATAATCCCAATTGACATGCTTAATTGATTGTGTTTATGCCAATACTAGATTAGGGATAATTAGTATTGTTATCATCCCTTTGTTCTTATTGCAACGGAAGTTGGGTATTAACGGGATTAGGTTATTTCAATTAAGGGTTTGAAGATCATCACGGAAGTAGATGATTGAATAATTAGGAATCTAGGCATGGTGTTTAATGTCCCTTATTCGCTTGATTCCACGGAAGTAGGCTTGATAGTTAATTTGGGAAGCCATTGATAACTCGGAAGAGACCTTTGGTATTATTATTAGGGATTGCTTTTCTTCTTGTCAATTGATTTATATATTGGGGGTAGATTTATTAGTTTATCAATCATAATCGTGGTGATGCTTGATCTTGGATGCTTTAGTTTATTGATTAATATTTCCTCTAGTTAATTGTGTTATTTAATAAATTAGTTGATTATTATCATCCATTATTGATTGGTCACGTGCTTAGTGATTAATTGAGTCTGATTAATTGAATGAACCATAGTCTCTTGGGATTCGATCCTTACTTGCCCTACTACACAGTTAGAAGGAATAGTTAGGTTATTTTTGTTAGGTACGCGATAAGCCTATCAAATTTTGGCGCCGTTGCCGGGGACTAACGGTTTCATATTGATTTTCCGTGATTCGTTTTTACTAAGCGTTGTTTGTTGCTTCGGCTATTGCCTCCTGTGTTTTTGATGTTCTTTGCCTAGTTCTTTGTTGTATGCAAACACGTTGCTCAGGGTCAGACGACTTAGTGCCTCTCGATTCAGAAATTGAAGCGACTGCAAGAAGACGAAGAAGTAGAAGAAGAGCAGGTAACAGAAATATGGAAGACCAAGCAACAAAGTCTCTTTTGGAGTACGGTATCCCTGACACAACAACCGGACTCCTTTCTAGCATTGTTAGACCACCTATCACCGCTCAGAATTTTGAATTGAAACCGCAGTTTATTCAATTCATATCCAATGATTCATTTGCTGGCACACCTCTTGATTGCCCAGTGAATCATATAGATGGTTTCTTGGAAAAGTGTGACACTATGAAGCTGAATGGTGTTACAGATGATGCTCTTAGACTTCGCCTTTTTCCATTCTCATTACGGGATAGGGCGAAGGAATGGTTAAGAGATGAGGGTTCTGGTTCCTTTGATACATGGGATAAACTAGTAAAAGCTTTTCTGGTCAAGTTCTTGGGACAAGAAAAGACTGCAAGATTAAGGAACGAGCTATCCACTTTCAGGCAATCAGATGAAGAATCCTTATATGACGCATGGAGGAGATTCAAGAGATTACAGAGACAGTGCCCTCATCATGGCATACCTGAATGGATGTTAATCCAAACCTTTTATAACGGTCTAACCCATGAATTCCGGATCTATATCGACGCCGCATCTGGAGGCTCCCTTTTAACTAAAAATCCAACCGAAGCAAAGGAGCTGGTTGAGAAGATGTCAGCCAATGACAACTATCACCCAGGCGGCCGAAATAGTGTCAAGAAAGGAGGTAAATTAGATGTTGATGCTCTAACTCTTTTAACTAGTTCTGTGCAGGCACTTTCAAGCAAGTTCGATAGATTACAAACTGGATCTTCTAATAATGTGCTAGAAACTTGTCAAATGTGTAATACTCAAGGTCACATCGCACCTAATTGCCCACGAAATTCGAATGAGGTATCAATTGAGGAAGCCAATGCCTTCTACAATTCCAACCCTAAAAGACCATACGATCCCCATTCTAATACTTATAATGAAGGTTGGAAGAATCACCCAAATTTCTCATACAAAAACACCCAGGCTCAGCAAAATCCACCTCCGCCCCCACCTCGAAACAACAATTATAATCCACCTGGTTTTCAACCAAGACCACCCCTAGTACAACAACCCATGCAACCTATGCAACCACTCCCTCAAAAATCCAATCTCGAACTAATGATGGAGAACTTCATCAACACCACAAATAATTCCATCCAACAGTTACAAGCCCAGAATAAGCTCATGGAAAATGAAATAAGCCAACTTGCTCATCAAGTCGGCCAATCTTCAAAAACACCAGGTACGTTTCCTGGCCAAACAGAGCAACCACAAAAGGGGCACATGAATGCTGTAATTTTAAGGAGTGGAAAACAGTTGGAAGACCTTCCCGTAAGGGAACCATCAACGATAGATATTGAGGGAATGAGTGAAAAACAGGGGATTTTGCAAAATTCTTCTTCGCCCGGTCAGACCGGGCAATGTCCGCCCGATCGGGCGCGAGAAGCAGTCGACGAAAAACAGGGGACTGTGCGAATTTCTTCTTCGCCCGGTCAGACCGGGCAAGGTCCGCCCGATCGGGCGCAAGAAGAAATTCCAGACAAACAGAAGAACATAAGCAGCTCTTCTTCGCCCGGTCAGACCGGGCAATCACTGCCCGACCGGGCGGGAGATCCAGACAGCCTAATTCCAAGGAATGATGTTCAAGAAAAGCCACGGGAACCGATCCCACCTCTCGCCCCATACATGCCAAGAGTCCCTTTCCCACAGAGGTTAGCCCAGGCTAAGTTAGAGAAAAAGTACGGTAAATTTCTAGACATCCTTAAGAAACTTCACATTAATATACCGTTCTTGGATGCAATTTCTGAAATGCCTTCTTATGCAAAATTTTTGAAAGACATGCTATCTAACAAGAAGAAGCTTGCAGAGAATGCTACTGTTTCTCTAACTGCAGAATGTAGTGCCATTCTGCAAAACACTCTTCCTAAGAAACTAGGTGATCCAGGCAGCTATTCAATCCCAGTGAAGCTCGGAGATATAGAGATCAATAGAGCGCTATGCGATCTTGGTGCAAGTGTAAGCCTTATGCCGCTCTCCATCTGCGAAAAGCTTCAAATGGGTGAGCTAAAGCCTACAAGGATATCTCTGCAACTTGCAGACAGGTCAGTTAAATTTCCCCTCGGTATACTTGAAGATGTTCCATTGCGAGTTGGTAAATTCTTTATTCCATGTGATTTTGTTGTTATGGAAATGGAAGAAGATGCCCATGTCCCTATTATTCTTGGTAGACCATTCTTAGCTACTGCAGGTGCAATTATTGACATGAAGAATGGGAAAATAACATTTGAAGTAGGGGATGAGAAAATGGAGTATTCATTACTGAATGCTATGGGAAATCCGTCTATGGGTGAGACTATTTGTCAAGTGGATGTCCTCGATGATCTACAACAAGAACAACTTCCCCTGATCAAAAAGGAAGATGCTCTTGAAACGGTGTTGATAGGGAGTATCCATGATGAAGATTGGGAAGTAAGGGAGTACACGAGGCTACTAGAAGACGCAAAAGCTAATCCAATCATCGCTCCAGTCAAGGAAGTCCTTAGTACATCGAGTGTTGGGGAGAGTTCGACGCCTCCCGAGGTAGAGTTGAAACCCCTTCCATCTAATCTTAAATATGCATATCTTGGTCCTAAAAATACATACCCTGTTATTGTTAATGCTGAGCTTAATAACATTGAATTAGAGAAACTTCTCGCTGTTTTAAGAAAATATAGAAATGTTATTGGGTATACCATTGATGATATCAAGGGTATTAATCCCTCTTTTTGTATGCATAAGATCATTCTTGAGGACGATCATGCCTCCTCTAGAGAACCTCAAAGAAGGCTAAATCCAACTATGATGGAGGTAGTCAAGAAAGAGGTTCTCAAATTGCTTGCTGCAGGAATAATCTACCCTATCTCAGATAGTAAGTGGGTTAGTCCTGTACAAGTAGTACCAAAGAAAGGAGGTATGACAGTTGTCAAGAATGACAAAGGCGAGCCTGTTGCCACAAGAACTGTTACAGGGTGGCGGATGTGCATTGATTACAGAAAATTAAATAAAGCCACCCGTAAAGATCATTTCCCCTTGCCTTTCATTGATCAAATGCTCGAACGATTGGCTAACCATTCCTTTTTCTGTTACTTGGATGGATATTCCGGTTTTTTTCAAATCCCCATCCGCCCTTGTGATCAGGAAAAGACTACATTCACATGTCCATATGGCACCTTCGCATATCGCAGAATGCCATTCGGACTGTGTAATGCCCCAGCCACGTTCCAACGGTGTATGATGGCTATTTTCTCAGGTCTCATAGAAAATTCTATGGAAGTTTTTATGGATGATTTTTCTGTTTATGGTTCATCTTTCGATATTTGCCTTGATAATCTAACAAAGGTGCTCCATAGATGCCAGGATGTCAATCTGATATTGAACTGGGAGAAGTGCCATTTTATGGTACAACAGGGAATCGTTTTAGGCCATGTAGTTTCAAACAAAGGGATTGAGGTGGACAAAGCCAAAGTAGAGGTAATAGAGAAACTTCCCCCTCCAAATTCTGTGAAAGAAGGAGAGCAAGTCCTTCTATTCAATTCAAGGTTGAAACTATTCCCAGGGAAACTCAGGTCAAGATGGTCGGGCCCTTTCACGGTCTACAAAGCATATCCTTATGGCACCATTGAATTATGGAACAACACCGGGGGCACCTTCAAAGTCAATGGACAAAGGGTGAAGCACTATCGAACGGGAGATCCTATTGAAGAGAAGTCAGATATCACGTTCTCTTCCCCACCACAAACTCAATGAGGATGAATACGGTCAAGCTAATGACCTTCTAAACAAGCGCTTGCGGGAGGCAACCCGATTCTTTTTTTTTTTTTTTTTTTTTTTTTCTTTTCCTTAGTATTTTATACTTTATCTTTCAGTTTATGTCTGTGTTATGCTGTTTTACAGAGAGTATCAAGCTAAGCACGAAGTGGGATGTCAAGAGAGCAGTCAAAGATCGAGTTACCGCGTTTTTGCTCTTCGCCCGGGCAGACCGGGCAAATTCCGCCCGATCGGGCGCGAGAAACAAAGAGCCAAAAAGAGAATATGAAGTTAAGCTTTTCTCCGCCCGATCAGACCGGGCAATGTCCGCCCGATCGGGCGCGAGAAACAAAGAGCCAGAAAGAGAATATGAAGCTAAGCTTTACTCCGCCCGATCAGACCGGGCAATGTCTGCCCGATCGGGCGCGAGTAGCAGAATCTGAAAAAAAAAAAAAAAAAAAAAAAAAAAAAAAAAAAAAAAAAAAAAAAAAAAAAAAAGTCCAGTCTCCTTCGCCCGGTCAGACCGGGCAAAGAGCGCCCGATCGGGCGCGACGGAATCCTGCGGGCTTATATTAGGGATTTCAGCGTCTTCTTTTCTTCTCCGCTTCCTTTTGAGGAGCCGTCGAGATTCCTATGCTCTCCTTAAGCTGCAATGAGGCCATTGCCGCATTTAGCTTGGGGGAGTTGCTTCGTACATGTGGTATTCTCTCTCCTTATCTCTCTTATCTTTCTTGTTTTATTTTAGTGTAGTTATTTTAGTTGTTTTTATCTTAAAAAAAAAAAAAAAACATACAAAAAATACGATCCAATGAATAATAAATCATGCTTCCCTGTGCCCCATTCATGAAAATTGTTTTAATTCTTGGTATATGATGACGAGTATTGTGGATAGGTTAGCCATGATTTGATGTTTGATTACTTGGATGTCTTAACATGAGTCAATTTTGCCCAACTACTTGTGAATATAGTGCTTGACTAGTTGATTTGGTTAGGAATGTGTGTTAGTTCCTGGTATGTCAATGAAGTTGAGTATTGGTTTATAACTTTGAGTAATGTTTGCATGACTCATTAATATGCACATTGAGGAGGACGAAGGCATTTGTTCCTCTAGGTGGCTTTCAGACGATATTAGATACATTTGTTCCCTTCTTGCTACCCATGTTGTTGCTTGTGCCCTTTTATTGTTTATTTTGCCACATTACAAGCCTATTTAAGCCCCATTGGTTACTAGTCCCAAGCTTAGCTTGGGGGAGCTAATAGTGAGTGAGGCGAGGGAGTTGTAGTGTGCATGTAATTTGCACAATTTTGGGTGGATTTGAGAAGTTTCTTATTTGTTCTTATTGTTGTGGATTGAAAAAAAAGAAAAAAAAAATTGAAAATTTATTGTGCAAAGAAAAAATTCCAATGTGAGATGAAAAAAAGGGAAAAGAAAGAGCAAAAGAAAAAATTGTTTCAATGTTCAAGTGTTCTAATTGAAGGCTGCTCAAGAAAAAAAAAAGGAGAGTTCAAAGTTTGTTTGTTCACTCAAGTTCTATAATTTTATATTTTGTATATATGAGTGAAATTTTAAGTGTTGGAAATTTTTAATATAATTGGATGTTTGGTGAATTTTTGGTAGAGTTGAGTTGTGTTGGAGATGATTTGGTCATTAATTCATTTTGACCTTGGTTTTATTTATTAGGATTTTGGCTCCCTTAAGCATAGCTTTACTCTTACATTTTCCCAAATATTTCCTACCTTTTATCCTAGCCTTACATTACAAGCTTTGAAGACCTTCTGACCTTTGTGCATAGAGTTGTGTGAATGTGAAATTAGTTGTTTTCCAATGCAAAGAATGATTTGATATATTTCGAGTCGACTGCTAGGTTGAGTGCTTGTTTTCTTTAAACACACGAGTGCGTGAGTTTGGGAGGGCATTGTTCACATTTAAAGGAGTTGGATGGAGAGCGATCGAGTATATCTTTTACTCGCCACATAAATGAGAGTTGAGTGTGTGAACACTAGTCTTGAATTCTATATGCTCTTGTGGTTTGCTCTATTTGACTATTGTCAGACAGGATGAGTAGTCAGATGGATTTGATTGGTTGACTTTGATGCATAACTGTCGAGTTTACCTTTAATCGTATTTATTGATTTGAATTGCTTTTGGGGTGAAGTATTGATTTATTTATTCATTGCTTTGCTTAGGGACAAGCAAAGGTTTAGCTTGGGGGAATTTGATATACGTGTTTTATACAATGGTTTTCCCCGGTTTTACTTAGTAATTTTATATGGTTTTGAGCTCTACGGAGCCATTTCTTGCTAACAATCTCTTCTTTAGTGTATTCGATTGTTTTAGTAAGCTTTTCAGGAATATGAAGCGTTTCTAGGCAATTGGACGTGTTTTTAGTAGATTCGGAAGAGTTGATAGCCAAGAACTGCAATTTATGTGGAGTGCCCGACCGGGCATGGCTTGCCCGGGCAGACCGGGCAATGAAGAGTTCACAGGAAGAAGCCCAATTCTGAACGGTGCAACGCGCGCCCGATCGGGCAGGCTTCGCCCGGTCAGACCGGGCGATGAAGAAGTCAAGTTATGAAGATGCAATTCTGGAAACGTGTTACGCGCGCCCGACCGGGCGAGGTTCGCCCGGTCTGACCGGGCAAAGAAGGAAAACTGTCGTATTTTACGCAGCCTTCCTCCGCCCGATCGGGCGAGGTCCGCCCGGTCAGACCGGGCAAAGCTCAAGAACGCGTATTTTCTTATTTTTCCGAAATATTATCTTTTGGGGGTATAAATACCCTTTTGTAATTAACTTTTAGACAGTTAGTTTTTCATTAGTTTTCTCCTTAAGCCCTAGAAAACTCTCAAGAACCCTAGTTTTATTTTCTTAAGCAATTTCAATCTTTAATCCTAGTTTTATTAATTGTTCCTCAAGAATTCAAGATCATCAATTGAAGTATTTGGTATTTCTTACTTTCCATCTCTTTTATTTATTTTATAGTTCTTTAATTATGTGTTCTCTATTAGATCTTGATTTTGATTTTATTATGATGTGTGAGTAGTTTCCTTAATCCGGGATCTTGCTAAGCCCGATTATGATTGATGTATAAAGTAGATCTTTAAATTCCCCAATAATAATCCCAATTGACATGCTTAATTGATTGTGTTTATGCCAATACTAGATTAGGGATAATTAGTATTGTTATCATCCCTTTGTTCTTATTGCAACGGAAGTTGGGTATTAACGGGATTAGGTTATTTCAATTAAGGGTTTGAAGATCATCACGGAAGTAGATGATTGAATAATTAGGAATCTAGGCATGGTGTTTAATGTCCCTTATTCGCTTGATTCCACGGAAGTAGGCTTGATAGTTAATTTGGGAAGCCATTGATAACTCGGAAGAGACCTTTGGTATTATTATTAGGGATTGCTTTTCTTCTTGTCAATTGATTTATATATTGGGGGTAGATTTATTAGTTTATCAATCATAATCGTGGTGATGCTTGATCTTGGATGCTTTAGTTTATTGATTAATATTTCCTCTAGTTAATTGTGTTATTTAATAAATTAGTTGATTATTATCATCCATTATTGATTGGTCACGTGCTTAGTGATTAATTGAGTCTGATTAATTGAATGAACCATAGTCTCTTGGGATTCGATCCTTACTTGCCCTACTACACAGTTAGAAGGAATAGTTAGGTTATTTTTGTTAGGTACGCGATAAGCCTATCACCAACTCATAGTCGTCTGACCAAAATAACCTATGAGGAACGAACACGTTTCCAGATACCGGATGCCCATAGGCATCAGTCGGTCATTGATGGAAATTCTTACTTGGGTTATTTATTCCAAAGTTGCACTCACTTCCCCTATTGGGGCAAAGAATTGTGTAACGGCTACGCGTTAACCCCAGACAGAATATAACCGCCTGGGTAAGAAGCTCAAAGCACCCGCTTTTACGGCCTGCTGTGCACTTGGTTTGGGGCAATCACCATTGTGATTGATTGGCCTAAAAACACTCCATACTTCTCCAAGTATCAAGTGTTTTCAAGCCAATCAATCAGCCTGGCATAAAACCAACCACACAGCCGCCCAGGGGCAAGAGCACCCGGATTGCAAATTGCCGCATGCTTTTTTTTTAAGTTGGGCAAAATACTAAAGAATTGCATACACATGAAAAATTCAAATAAAAAAAGCTCAAAACAGACATATATAAAATCCGACTGAGTCGGAATACTTCATTTATATTTGAAATGGCACAAAGGCCAGAATAGTTGTTAGCCGGACACATCCGGTGAAGAAAGAAAGTAAAATGTTAACCCAACCCCATGGTTGGTAAAAAGATACAACAAAACACGGCATGCAAGCCGGTAAATAACAAGGATTGGCATACTGCCGCAGAAAGGTGGGAGGCTCGCCTAAGGCTGAGGCGGAGTCTTCTCCGGCTGAGTTTGGCTGGCTTGGCCCTCCTGATGATCGTCCGCCTGCTCCTCATCATCAGAGACTTCATATCCCTGCTCAGAAGCCCAGTCTTTGAAGCGAGGCGGAGGAGCATCACCCAGTTGCTGGGCATCATACACCTTAGTGGCGTAATCATACCTCAGCTTATAGACCTCAAAGTCTATTTCTGGGTAGAGGAGGCCCCAGGTGATCTTCAGCCGGGCCAAGTTGTCCCATTCATTCTCCTTAGTCAGCCGGGTCTGCTCCCGGGCCAGCTCATCCGACTGCTTGTTGCGCAGGGTCATGAGCTCGAGCTTCAGGCGGTCGTTGTCAATCTGGAGTTGGGCATTCTCCTTGTCAGCGTCTTCTAATGCCTTGAGATCAGACTTGGCATCTTTCAACTGCTTCTCAAGACCATCAACCCGACTGTTAGCTTCATCATTTGCAGCCGTCAAACTCCGGATCAGCTCTTCCTGTTTCAACTCTACTGCTTTAATCTTTAAATTACACATATAATCAGAATGTTCAGCAAAGTTGAGGTTTTCTAGGGCCCTCCGTTTGGCGTCATTTACCTCATCCTGTTTTCGCCTGAAGGGGCCCCGGAGACTGTCCACTCTCACCATAGCCTGAGACAATGACAACCAGTTTGTGAGTTACTTGGCCAAGTTAAAGATAAAAGATATCAGGGTAAAGGGGTTTTTTACCTCAGCCAGGGAACCCATTATCCGGTCAAAGTCCACAACCTGCAGATCAGGTTTGGAGGCTTTCTCAGACCGGGTGAGGGTCCTCGCCATCCGCTTTGCGAAGCCTTCAAGATCCGGCGGGTTAGGAGTCAGATCTGCATCAAAAGTAGTTCTTTGTGAGATAGAAGCAGCGTAGCTGGCATTCATTCGTTGCCGGCTACTGACTGACCCTTTTGAAGAATCAACCTTGGTCTTGACTCTCATAAAATCAAGTGGCCAAGGTACCGCATTTTGTTCCTTACCGTGAATTTTCGGATGGGTCTCCGGCTTGTTCTCCTCCCCAGTGGTTGCCGCACCGCCTGCAACCTTAGGTGTCTCGCCACCCTTCGAAGCCGTAGAGGCTTCCGACGCTTTCTGCTGTTCTGAGCTTTCACTCAGTTTCTTCAGAACAGCAGGAGACTTGCCCCCAGTCGTTGGACGACCGGATTGGACAGAGCTTTGTTTTTGGGGGGGATCCTTCCTTGCGGCTTTAGCAGCCGGAGCCTTCTCCAGGTCATCTCCCTGCCTTTTGGGAAGCTTGGAGAATGATCGAGGGATTCTCTTAGCGGACTCCTGAGAAAGAAGCAAATATAAGCATACCCAACCGGTATATATATATATAAAAAAACGCAAACATTAAGTCAGGCGGCCTTACCCCGCCTTTCTTGTTGTCCTTTGCCTCGACGGCTGCCTTTTTGGCAAGAGCCGCCTCCTTGCGCAATTGCGCCGCTGATTTAGCAGGAGTCTTGTCCTGGTCAACCATCTTCAGGGCTTCTTCTGCAAAATCAAGAATTTCAAGTTAGAAAGAATTAAAGCAAGTTTGCAATAAAAAGAAAACAATTGTTTCGGGTGAGAAGTATTCTACCCTTGGGAAACATTGTGCTTAGTCCGCAGGCGGACAAGAAGCATTCATCTTTGAAGAAGTCCGGGTGGGGGATCCAATTCTTAGGAACAATAATGTGAGTCCCATCCCCCATGGACTCAGTTGTAGTTTCAAAAAATCCCGGCTCCATGATTTGCTCCCGGGCTTTAGTAGATAGTGCCGGGAGAGGGCATTTGCGTCCAAGAAGAGCCGGCTCGGTGTTGTACCGGCGCAGTGTCCGGTTGTGTCTTAGGGTGGGGGAGGAAATCAAATAAAACTTGTCCTTCCACCCGGACCATTTGGACACTTTGTCCAACGTCATCAAGTATAGGGGCAAGGTAGTCAGAGTATACCATGCCCCATGGCCGCCTGGAGCCTTGCTCAAATAGTGCATGTGAGCGAAGGCAGAGAAGCCGGGGTTCAAATTTTGGAACTCGCAGGAGGCAATATAACTTAAAATGTTCACCCACGAGTTTGGGGTGAGCTGCCAAACCCCCAGATCGTACTCCTTAAGGATTTTCCTAATCCCGGGGTGGAGGGGGAACCGGAGGCCGACTTCTATTACCGCCTCATAGCAGATGAAGTAGTCATCTGCATGATCTATGTCGTACCCCCAGGCCATCACAGCATCAGCCAGAGGGACAATAACTTCCCATCCCCTTCCAAAGGGATGTTTCTCTTTAAAGGCCCTGAACCCGCTGTTAAGAAGGGCAATGTTGCTCGGCAGCATCCGGGTTCTTTTAGGGTTTGGATTGTCAGCTACTTTGGGCGGCTGCTGATAGTCAGCCGAAAAATCCCCCTGGTCAGAGTCGGAAGACTCTGCTCTTGATCCCTGGCCGACCTCAGCGTCGCCGGCTTCCTTGGAGGAGGCGGCTCCCTCGTCGTCTACCACTCTTACTCCAGAGCTCCCGGATGTAGAGGGAGCCTCCTCGTCGGAACCACTCTCCTCCCAATCCCTCTGATCCCCATCCGGGAAAACCTCATCGGCTGACACTCTCATGGTGCGCTGGCTCTTAGACCGCCTGACCATTTGTTTCGTTCTGGCCATTGTGTCCTGCACAGACACAGAGAGGGAGGAATTCGGAGATGAGCATATTGGTTCCGACAGTCCAGAAGAGGCACCCCCTGTTCTAGACTCAGCCGTTCCGGGGGATCGGCTGAGTGTCCTAGGCAGTGCCGAGTGGGAGGATTGGGAACTCATTTATATTTTTTATTTTCTAAAGAAAGCCGGGCATACAGGCGGAAAAAATGGTATGTAAATCGAAAGGGAGAAAAGCTAAAATGGTACAGGCGGTTACCTTGCTTTGACTCTGAAAAATCTGAAAACCGCTATAGCCGGTGAACCGGGTGATGAACTGCTAGCACTCGAAAGCTTGAAACTCGCTGGTTATGCAGGCGGGAGCAGAGAAAACTCTCTCTAGAATCTCTCTTTTTCTCCCTCTATAAAGTCAATATGAATGTAAAGTGTGAAAAGGAGGGGGGGTAACTTTCCATTTATAGAAAGTAAAAATGGGGGGGAAATTTTGATTTGAAATTCAAAATTTTACCTGTTACTGTTCACCTATGAAAGGTGGACACGTGTCACAGGCCCCACGTGACATGCACGTGCGACCTGTGAGGGGCAAATGTTTAGGGTATTTTTACCCAAGACACATGGACCAATGAGAGGTCGCCACGTGTCTAGCTCAGGATGGCTCATGTGGCTCAACATCCTCTTGACACGTGGACCAATGAGAGGTTGCCACGTGTCGAGCTCAGGATGGCCCATGTGGCTCAACGTCCTCTTGACACTTGGCGCCCTCAGATATGTTTCTAAAATGGCGACTTCCAAAGGCCCAAACTTCTAGGAGCGCCGTAAAACGGCGCAGCCACTAAAATCTAGGTCAAGTGACCTCGGGAGGGGCACTTTTCCCAACGACCCTATAAATTGGGGGATATTTCCCCATTTTGGGGACAGATTGAATCATTTATTACACACTTATTCTCTTACATCAGAGAAAGACCTGAGCTTGGATTCCGAGCAGATACCCACCTTAATTTTTGTTCTCTCTATTCCGTTTCAAGTTACTAACTTGTGCGTCGGAGGCGGAGCACCACCCAACCGGTGTCTCCGTTTGTTTTGCAGGTACAGCTCACAGTGGATCAGTTTTCGTGTTGTAACTCTCCCAAGGGACAAAAACACCCAAAACATTTTCAATTTCAATTCTTGATTTATTAGTGACAAGCAACATTTACTAATTATTCCTTTACTACCTCGGTGTATAAACACCTTGAGTGCGTAAGGCACCCCAAAACCTTAACCTCGTCTTATAAGACTTGAATTCTTCTGTTACTCATTTTATTTCAATAATCATGAATGAGTAATAAATAAATCATTCCACAAATCACATACCTTTGCCTCTAAGTGCACCTTGCATAATTAGAGCACAAATAATTCTTGCAAAATATAAAATAGTGCACGTCATACGAAATTCACAATGTATAACCAAACAATTTAACTTAGTCATCCCTATACATGATACTAAGTTCTCGATCCGTCCTTAAACATGCACCTACAAGCAAGGTTTCGTAACTTGTACGTACCTTGAATAAACGAATTGGTATGCCACTTTACTAACTAGAAATCACCTTCAATAAACTCCTCTCCTAAACCAAACAATAATATCTCAATCAATACCCAATCAATCAAATTTACAGCAATACTAACTTACTTTAAAACCTTCAAAATCCGAATCAAACAACACTTTAAAACCTTCCCTTTAGTTAAAATTAAAGGCTTATATATAGTTCTTTAAATTTTCTTCATAAAAACCTTAAAATACATTCTTATATATGAAATTACAGCATGCTTAAAGTTTAATAAAAATCTTAAAATTATGTAAAAACCCCGAATAATCTCCCTTTTTAATGGGTGATTAAACCCTCTTTATAAAACATCAAAAGTAGTACTTAGAAACTATTTCCAGCACATAAAAATTCAATAGAAACATATATTTATGCTTAATTAACTTTAAACATAATTAATTTTATTAATCAAACTCAAGGATAATATTTTAAGTATAAAAAAACTTCGTTAAAATCAAAAATTGCCCGAAAATCATATTTAGAGGCTGAATTTGGCCACGAAAGGGTAGTGATCACTACCAAAGGTAGTGTATTTTTCTTAAAACGTTGTTTCTACATGAAAAACACTACCTTTTCATCAAAATCGGATGAGTTCAGAACCTGATCGGGATTAAAACGGATTAATATTAATGAACGGAAATCTTAAAATTAAAACACGAATTTAAGTGTTTAAAATAATCTGGATTTAAGGTAAACTAATTTGTAGTTATAATCACCAAAATTTAAAAACATCATTACTATAAAAGCCCTAAATCAATTGTTCATAAAAACCCTAAAATCATAATTTTTGATAACTTGTTATTTGGCATGATTTTAGGGTACTTTTGAACCTTGTTTTCGTTATTAATCGACATCAAAGTTCATTTTTTATCCTATTTTTATGCAAATTTTGTACCATCCATGCTTCACCGGTTGTTTGTGTTTTTGATGTAATGTAGCTATTTTTAGCACTATGGACATGATCAAGCATGAGTGAGCAAGGATAAGGGCAAGCTTGGTTGATAGAGCCATGGAGGAAGAAGGAGGAATGCCTTAAAGGGAAATGAAAAGCTTTTAGAGAACCTTGAAAGGTCGTTTGCGTAAGCGTCAACTTCAACTAACCATAACTTTTGATCTTATCAACCTTTTGAAGCGATTCAAATTGGAGATTAAAGTTCGTCTCAAGAGCTTTCCAACGACTGGTCACAAGTCCATTTCCGACAAGAAACGTAGAAGTTACAGCTTCTCAAAGTTAAGCAGTCTAGGCAGGGCATCCTGCACGGACGTGCAAGATGATAGCACGTCCGTGCAAATCTGCACGTCCGTGCCAAAAGCTGCACGTCCGTGCAGACCTTGGCAGAAGCTTCTGCCTCCATTTTGGCCCTCCTGCACGTCCGTGCCAAACTTGGCACGGCCGTGCTTAGCCTTGCACGTCCGTGCCAAATCTGGCACGTCCGTGCGGACCTGCAGTCAAGCCCGATTCTTGTTTTCTCCGTCCTTTTTATTTGGGGGTCTTATAAATACCCCCTTTGAGCTCATTTGTACGGGAGGCAGTTTTTTTAGAGCTTTCCTCTTAGTTTGTAGTCTTAGAACATTAAATTCTCAAATCATTAGTTAGTTCTCAATTATTAGCTTGGAAACATTCAAATTCAATCATTGTGGAAGACAAAATCCACCATTGTTGCTCACTTTGAAGCTTCATAGTAACCATTTCTTACTCATCTTTTCTACTTCTCTTTACTTTGTTGTTAATTATTTGCTAGTTCTTGCATGTTTTGGATTGTTAATTAGCTTAATCATTAGTTTGAACTTGTTCATGAATTGCTTGAAATCTTTAATTGCTTTAACCCCCATGGATTGTGAGTAGTCTAAATTCTAGGGTTTGGGCAAAACCCTCAATGTAGTCACTAATTACTTGTTGCATGTGCTAATTTGGTTGTTGTGGGATGTTAATTAGTTGAGCTTAAGTGGTTTAATTGCTTAGTTCTTGTATATGGTCATTGCTAGAACTATTTATCCAAGCTTTCTCAACGAAGGATCGAGAGATGAACTTGAGTTAGCTCCCTTATGCTTGATTGACCCGAAATGCCATGAGAATAGGGATTACTGGTCAAGGGAATGTTTATGTCATCGTGATTATGCTTTAACACTTGTTTTATGCTATGTAACCACGAGAGTAGGTTGTATTCATGATTCAAGTAATCCCTCTAGCTTGAGAGAGTAGTTGGGTGCTTTAGATGACTTCCCCTAATTTATCCCATTAATTTACCTTGATTGTTGCATGCTAATTGTGATTTGTGATGAAATTGAGTGGTATAACCCAAGCCCTAGATTCCTCTTAATATTGTTAATCTCCTCTTAGCTTTAATTGAATTGAATTAGAAGAAGTTACTCAAAACAACCCAATTTAGAATTCATTTAGCTTATTTAAACGGTAATACTCGGTGGTTGATTCAACGCCTCTCTTGGGTTCGACCCTTTCTTACCCTTACTATTGCTAGTGAGACCAAGATAGGAATTATTATCTTTGGTAGGCTCGACGACGGCCTATCAAATTTTGGCGCCGTTGCCGGGGAGGCAAAGTCACATTGAATGTATTATTGTTGAATGAGACTAGATGTGTGTATATGTATAGTAGTTTTCTTACCTTAATTTTTGTTTATGTGTGTTTAACTTGCGATAGTCATTGCTAACGTTTTTCTTAGCTTTGTTTGACTTTGCATGACACGAAAGAGTAAGCAATCACCGCTTATTCCCGTTGATCCAGAGCTAAATAGGACTTTGAGAAACGTGAGGAGACTCTTGCAAGGCACACCCGAGTTTTCCATTGTATATTCTGATTCCGATCCGGAAGAGGTTTTTGGAGCTAACGAAGAAGATAACATGGGAGAGAATCCTCCTCAACCATTGTTAAGAGACTATGACCACCCCAACGCATTCCAACTTCGGAGTGGCATACGTCTTCCCACCACGAATGCAAACAACTTTGAGCTTTCACCTCAACTCATCCGCATGATTCAAAGCGATCAATTTGGGGGTAGTCCTTATGAGTGTCCTTTTGCTCATTTGGACAATTTTCTTGAATTGTGTACAACTATCAAGCAAAACAACATTTCGGAAGAGTTTATTCGGATGCACATGTTTCAATTCTCCCTTCGAGACAAAGCAAAGCATTGGTTGAGAACGGTTGAAGAGGGATCGTTGAGTACTTGGGATGAGGTGACTAGAGCTTTTCTTGGGAAGTATTGCCCTCCCGAGAAAACCGCTGAATTAAGACGGAAGATCACAAACTTCAACCAAGAGGTTGATGAAACTTTGAGTGAAGCATGGGAGCGGTTCAAAGATTATACTAGAGCATGCCCTCACCACGGTTTCACCTCATGGATCATAGTGCAAAGCTTCTATGATGGTCTTACTCCTACCTCAAGGGCTAACCTTGATTCGGGAGCCGGAGGTAGCCTTAAAAAGCTATCGGTTGACGAGGCCTACAAAATGATTGAGGAAGTGGCTAAGCATTATGCTTATGGAGGTGATAAAAGGCAAGGTCAACCCAAGAAGGGCGGTAAGCATGATCTTGAAGTAATAGATCTTATTGCTTCAAAGGTTAATATGTTAGCTCGAAAGCTAGATCAAGTGAACAATGTGCCTGGTAGCTCCTCCCCACAAGTCATGTCTTGTGAGACTTGTGGAGGAAATGACCACTTGGCATCCTATTGCAACACTACAACGGAGCATGTGGCTTCACTTGGTAGGAATGATCCTTACTCCCAAACTTTTAACCAAGGTTGGAAACAACATCCAAATTTTGGGTGGAAACAACCCAATCAAGCTCCCCCTCCTCAAAACAATTACAACCAAGCTCCTCCTTACAATCAACCCTCTCCACAACAACAAGCTCCCTATCGCCACCCCAATCAAAGAGACAATGTCCAACAAAGACCCCAATACAATCAAGCCCCTCCTCCTCCAAAATCCAACATTGAATCCGTTTTGGAAACCTTCATGACCCAACAAATCAAGATCAATGGGGAAGTTAGTAGCTCAATTCAACAACTCCAAGCACACAATAAGATGATTGAAAGTCAATTATCTCAAATTGCACAACAAGTTGGGTGCACCTCTAACCCCGGTGGTCAATTTCCAAGCACAACGGTAATGAATCCAAAAGAGCAAGCGAAATCAATCACCTTGATTATGGAAGGGGGTATGAAACTCCAATTATGAGAGAAAATGTTGCCAAAAAGGGAGATGAGGGAGATAGTTGGGTAGATGAAAGTGAGTTTGAAAATGAAGTGAGTGAGGAGGCGAGAGGAAGGTCAAAAATGAGTGATAAGGGTGCCTCAAAGAGAGATGAGGGAGAAGTGAAGAGTCAAGCTCCATTGAGAGCATATGAGCCTCATATTCCATTCCCTCATAGAATGATAGAGAAGAAGCTAAATGAGAAATTTTCTAAGTTCCTTGATGAAATGGAAGGACTTCAATCAAACATTCCACTTCTCCATGCTTTGTCTCAAATGCCTACATATGCATTGAAAAATATTCTTTCTAACAAGAGTAGGCTTGAGGAGAGTGATTCTATCTCTCTTCCAACGGAGATAAGTGCTATTCCTCAAAATGAGCTTCCCGAGAAGTTTGGTGACCCCGGTAGTTTTGCTATACCGGTTAAGGTTGGAAATCTTGAATCAACAAATGCTTTGTGTGATCTTGGGGCTAGTGTTAGCCTTATGCCTCTCTCTATGGCAAAAAGATTAAATCTTGGGGAGATTAGCCCCACCAAAATGTCAATCCAACTAGCCGACCGCTCGGTTAAAGTCCCATTGGGAGTCTTGAAGGACATCCCAATTCAAGTGGGGAAGGTTCTTGTGCCTTGTGATTTTGTAATCATGGAGATGGATGAGGATTTCAAAATTCCTCTCATATTGGGTAGGCCCTTTTTGAAAACTGCGGGTGTTAATATTGACATGAAACAAGGGCGGCTTACCTTACATGTTGGGCATGAAAGAATCTCTTTCTCATTTCCGGAAACGTTGAATGACCCCATGGTTAAACAAGTTCATCGGGTTGATGTTTTGGTTAATATTTTGAAAGAAGACATGGAGGAGTCACAAGATGAATCGACTCATGCTCCGGAGGTGAAAAAGCAAGAGAGGGCCAAGAAGAAAAAGAAAAACAAGATCAAGTTGATAGACAAGATGTTTGGTTGCATTTCTAGTGATGATAGCAATGTGATTATTTTGCCTAAGGAAAATGGCAAGTGTGTGGGAACAATGAGATGGGTCAAAAAGGTGTGCCTTGACCCTCCCTAATTTTGGATAGCGTAATGTCGTCAAGCTAGTGACGTTAAAGAAGCGCTTCCGGGAGGCAACCCGAATATTTTTGTAGTGGATTAACTTAAAAAAAAAAAAGAAAAGAAAAAAAAAAGAAAAAAACAAAAGAAGAAAAAAAAAACAGCACAAAGTGCATGTCTTCCAACAACAACCAACAGGAACAAAGGTACCAAGGAGGTTCAAGCGTCGAAGAAGACCCGATCCTTGAGTTAGTCTTCTTTCTCCTTTTTTTTTATGAGCTTTTATTGCTTAACATTGAGGACAATGTTTATGATAACTTGGGGGATTCATTTGCATGCCTTCTTGACATGTTGGTTTGTTTGGTTGCGTTTGTTTTGGTTGTTTCATTTCCCTAATATCCAAGGCCCTTAATCCAATTTAGCTTCCTTGAAATCCAAACCTCTTGTCATGTGAATATTAGTGTTCCCTCTCTAGTTAGTAATGTGAATATTTTCGCTTTCTCTTCAAAAAAAAATGATGAAAAAATTGAAAAATGAAAAAAAAAAAATTCCCAAGGTTGAGACTCAAATGACAATGCTTATATGTTTTTCTTGCTTGACTCTTGAGCGATGAGTACTAGTTCTCTTAGAAGGGTGTATGCAAGAGATGGGGTCATTTAGAGGTCTATTAATCTTGATTGCATTAGTGTATATGAAATGAAAGCCAATGAATGCTCAATTGCACACCCAGTATAGGATATTGTCTAATTCGCTCAAGTAGGATATGTTTGAATTGAATTGCGGTCCCTTGTGCCCTTAATGTGCCTCCTTTCCTCCCCGAAATGAAACTCTATTAGGGAATTGGTTATATTTGTATCATGTGTAATAAGTGGCATAATAAGTCACATGTTCTTAATAAAAGAAAGAGCCGCTCACAGTTAAAAGAGGCGAGAGCATTGAAAGTTGAAAAAAAAGAAGAAAAGAAGAGCATAGAACAATGAATAAAAAGGGAGACTCTCGAAAATTATCAAAATTTTCTTCTTTAGAGGTCAACTAGTGGATGCCTCCCACACCTTGTTTACATCATTGTTTCTTATGAAATTCCCGAGTTAGAGTGTAGTTAAGAGGCCTTGGGTGTGCATTTTGGTAAGTGGACTAGCATTTTGAGATTTTATAACCGAAAAAGGGCTTGTTGAAACTTTGGAATATCTAGGTGTGCTCTAATGAACTAGTAAAATGTCTAAAGAAGTATCCTAGTGCAATCTTGCTTAGTCCTCCTCTTTACCCCCAACTCATGTGCACATTTGTATGATTGGTAATTCTTGAAAGTCGCTCATTTGTCTTGCTTGCGATTTATATCTCGATGATTTGACTTGGGTGATAATAACATCGGAACTTGTGTAGTTTGATAGTTTTGTTGTGGTTTGTGTGAGTTGTGGGTTAAGCTCAATGGAAACCCTCACGAGATAAAAACTCGTCCTCTAAGGCGACTTAGAGGTTTAAATTGCTTCTCACTTGTGCTAAAAGTGATGATGGCTGTCACCATGTGGATTTGTGTATTTATGCTTCCTCCTTGTTGCCTTTCCTTGGATTGATGTTAGCAAGTCGTTTTCCTCCTTTGATTCGACATGTTTGTTTTGCTCGAGGACGAGCAAAAACTTAGCTTGGGGGGATTTGATAACTTGTTATTTGGCATGATTTTAGGGTACTTTTGAACCTTGTTTTCGTTATTAATCGACATCAAAGTTCATTTTTTATCCTATTTTTATGCAAATTTTGTACCATCCATGCTTCACCGGTTGTTTGTGTTTTTGATGTAATGTAGCTATTTTTAGCACTATGGACATGATCAAGCATGAGTGAGCAAGGATAAGGGCAAGCTTGGTTGATAGAGCCATGGAGGAAGAAGGAGGAATGCCTTAAAGGGAAATGAAAAGCTTTTAGAGAACCTTGAAAGGTCGTTTGCGTAAGCGTCAACTTCAACTAACCATAACTTTTGATCTTATCAACCTTTTGAAGCGATTCAAATTGGAGATTAAAGTTCGTCTCAAGAGCTTTCCAACGACTGGTCACAAGTCCATTTCCGACAAGAAACGTAGAAGTTACAGCTTCTCAAAGTTAAGCAGTCTAGGCAGGGCATCCTGCACGGACGTGCAAGATGATAGCACGTCCGTGCAAATCTGCACGTCCGTGCCAAAAGCTGCACGTCCGTGCAGACCTTGGCAGAAGCTTCTGCCTCCATTTTGGCCCTCCTGCACGTCCGTGCCAAACTTGGCACGGCCGTGCTTAGCCTTGCACGTCCGTGCCAAATCTGGCACGTCCGTGCGGACCTGCAGTCAAGCCCGATTCTTGTTTTCTCCGTCCTTTTTATTTGGGGGTCTTATAAATACCCCCTTTGAGCTCATTTGTACGGGAGGCAGTTTTTTTAGAGCTTTCCTCTTAGTTTGTAGTCTTAGAACATTAAATTCTCAAATCATTAGTTAGTTCTCAATTATTAGCTTGGAAACATTCAAATTCAATCATTGTGGAAGACAAAATCCACCATTGTTGCTCACTTTGAAGCTTCATAGTAACCATTTCTTACTCATATTTTCTACTTCTCTTTACTTTGTTGTTAATTATTTGCTAGTTCTTGCATGTTTTGGATTGTTAATTAGCTTAATCCTTAGTTTGAACTTGTTCATGAATTGCTTGAAATCTTTAATTGCTTTAACCCCCATGGATTGTGAGTAGTCTAAATTCTAGGGTTTGGGCAAAACCCTCAATGTAGTCACTAATTACTTGTTGCATGTGCTAATTTGGTTGTTGTGGGATGTTAATTAGTTGAGCTTAAGTGGTTTAATTGCTTAGTTCTTGTATATGGTCATTGCTAGAACTATTTATCCAAGCTTTCTCAACGAAGGATCGAGAGATGAACTTGAGTTAGCTCCCTTATGCTTGATTGACCCGAAATGCCATGAGAATAGGGATTACTGGTCAAGGGAATTTTTATGTCATCGTGATTATGCTTTAACACTTGTTTTATGCTATGTAACCACGAGAGTAGGTTGTATTCATGATTCAAGTAATCCCTCTAGCTTGAGAGAGTAGTTGGGTGCTTTAGATGACTTCCCCTAATTTATCCCATTAATTTACCTTGATTGTTGCATGCTAATTGTGATTTGTGATGAAATTGAGTGGTATAACCCAAGCCCTAGATTCCTCTTAATATTGTTAATCTCCTCTTAGCTTTAATTGAATTGAATTAGAATAAGTTACTCAAAACAACCCAATTTAGAATTCATTTAGCTTATTTAAACGGTAATACTCGGTGATTGATTCAGCGCCTCTCTTGGGTTCGACCCTTTCTTGCCCTTACTATTGCTAGTGAGACCAAGATAGGAATTATTATCTTTGGTAGGCTCGACGACGGCCTATCAATTTTCAATAATTAAAAACCCTAGGTTATAAAATTTACAAATTCCGAAAATTATGACATTATAAAATTTGAAATTATAAAGTTTAATCATCAAAATACAACTTGATACTAAATAAGTTACTTTCAAACAATAAAATCAAAATCCATAAATCAATAATTATAATTATACAAATTAATAAAACAAAGGAGAGAGAAAATAAGACTGACCTTTTTGTGTGGGAAATTTTTGGGGATTAATTGGGTATTTATAGGTGAGAATGTTGTAGGGTAAGTAAGAAGATTGGACCTCATAAAATTAATGGGCCAATTAGGTAAATGAAATGGACTAGGCTTTGTTTGTATTGAAATAAATTATAAAATGAAGGTTCATAAAATAATTTGTACCAAAATAATTTTTGACCCAAATTAATAATTTGAATATTTTGAAATTAAATTACGAAAAAATACAAAACAATATTATAAATAAAATTAAATTTCATTTATAACATATTTAAAAATACGGGGGATTACAACTAATTAAACTTAAAGCTTATGTAAATACTCCTACACGACTCACGTATGTATAGAGTACTTACCTCATGAAGCTAACATATGCAAACACCTATTTACATAGTTACCTTCATAGTTCCTTAGCCATCATCATGCTTATCAACCATAACACTCATCATTGTTCTTGTTATTCTATTGCTTATCAGATATTGCTTAAGTTCCTTATATACATACTTGTCATTGCTCAGGTTCCTTGTATCCTGTTCCAAGTATAACTTGTTCTTTCTATGCACAACTTAACAAACACATTAGATAGATAATAATCATTAGTTTACAATCATCAAAACCTAATTACTCAACAGGAAGGTCAGATACTAAATACTCCGTATTCAAAAGACCCACACAGCGCACCCAAGCCCGCGCATTGCATCACCCAAGGTACAGGTACTAGGGCCAGCGCTCATGTACGTGTATGTAGTCCATCATCCCTCTTATCACTTCTCAAACAAGTAGAGTAGTACTCCGTAATAAACTACTCTCGTTTACAAGGAAATTAAAATGTTCGATATTCTTTGGATGTAGGACTTTTCTCACTTGAATCTCTCTATTTTATTTCATCGTGTAGTTTTCAATGGAAAAAGCTTTACCACAAAGTTTATGGTTAAAGAGTGTATGAGAATTGAGGATTGAGATTTTGGAGAGATCTCATTAAAAAAATTCTTAAACTATATAAAAGATTTAAGACCAAAGTTGAATCAAATTAGACCATCATATTAGATCTGAAAAATATGTTTTAATCAAATTAAGGGTCTGTTCTCATTGACTGAACTTAGCTGAACTGAACTGAACTGAACTGAGCTGAACTGAACTGAGCTGAATATTTAATAAGAGAAGGAAATTAGGAGCTGAACTGAACTGAACTGAACTGAATATTTAATAAGAGAAGGAAATTAGGAGCTGAACTGAACTGAACTGAGCTGAGCTGAACTGAACTGAACTTAACTGAATTTCAACGTAAGAGAACAGACCCTAAGTGAACTAAATATAGCCTAATTTGAACATTATTTTAATTATGGAATTCTAATCAAAAGTGGTTGTCAAAATGCCTTAAATCATTTTTCATTTTGTATCATTCATCCTCTCTACACACTCACAAAATTGAAATAAACGAAAATGACTTACTCCATATTATAAATGAGTTCAATGAGTAATTAATAAAGTGTGTTTTCTCTTTGTTTGGATTTCAATGTCTAAATGTACGTATTGATCATTGTCACCTCAACTTAACTTATTTATAATGACAGTGAAGTGAATTGAGCGAATTTGATTACCATGAATTCGACTTCAGCATTCATCATTTGTCACGAAGTTAATAATTTATTTGAATTCAAGTGAAACTTGACCAATACCAATACGGTCAATACATATTCGTAATTTAGTTTAACTAGTTTGAAGCTATATTTTGAATTTTTAGTAAGATTAAAATAATAAAATTAATTATTTGAAGGTATAGACCATATTTGTAATTTTTTTAAACAATTTACAAATAACTTAAATCATGTGAATTTATGTTAATTTAAGCGATACCATCTTACAAAATGTTGATCAATAGTAAATCATACATAAGAAAATCTTTGTAATACATTCTTGTAATTTAGTTTAACGGACTTAAAAGTACTACCTCCGCTACATATTATTTGCAACGATTTGACATAAAGTAGAGAGGAAAAATGTCTAGTCGTTGCAAATAATATGTGATGGAGATAGTATATTTGAATGCTTGCGAAAATGAATAATAAAGTACTTTACATGTATAAATTATTTTTATTTTATCGATCCTAGAGATCAATCTAGCACTCTAACCTCATCAAGTGTGCAAGTCACAACATTAGTAACATGTATTACATACGTATGCAACAATGACAATTGAAAAACCTTAGGTGGTCCATACTCCATATGTAAGTATGTAACAAATCATTAAGTCATCGTACGTATATAAAATCTGATGATTAGTCTTACATGCGTAGTCGGTAATTAATATAGTTGATTCGATTTTTATGGACAAAATTAGCAACATTACTAATCAACCATGACGAACTTAAGCTAAGAAAGATTCGCAAATATAGCAAAACTACGTTTAATTAGTCAAATCATAGCATGTAATCACCTACTTATTCGTGGAACGACGTGCTAATAAACAAGGATTAATTAATAACTAATCAAATCCAACTTGTACTTAAAAAAGAAGCTATAATAAGAAAGGCGAATCATGAAGTTCACTTTGTCTCCTCATTATGTTAAAAGATTAATGAAAATTTCATGACCCCACCAAAATTCTTATCTTCACAAATACTAAACACCCCCTTTTTTTTGTCGATCCATGCATATATATATAGAAAGCATATGTTATAAATTTTAATTATTTATGTATGCATCAATGCATGCATGCTTGATTAAATTTTAATGACAATTAATTAACGGTTGTCCTACAATTAACGGTCGCTTTTAACTAAGGAAAATGTAGGGCTTCCTATTAGGGGTATGCTACAAAATTTCACATGGTAATTGTAGTGGTTAGAGTGTGATATTTGATCTTTAGATTAATTTTAATGACATAATTAATGCTAAGCTAGTTAAATCATGCCCTTTTGGGTATGGATCAGCTACGCAAGTTCAATTTGAACAGGAGAGTTGAAGACAGTAGGATCCCTCTGTATCGAGTTGGACTAGGTTATATAATACTACGTATAACATCTTATCGCTAGAGACTAATATGCGATATGATCTATAAGTGTATAACACATGACGTTTCCTTGGTTTCTAATTGATAGTCATGTTTGAAATCTTTATAGCTTGATAAATCACATTTATATTAGATTTTTAGGTGTATTCAAGTTATTTTTTTTAGTCTTATTTGCATATTTAATCTCTATAAAGCTCATGATTTCATGAAGTCTATGGAGTGTCTAGTCTAATTCACCATACTTTCATTTATCTTATAAAATTCTAGAGTTATATGAAACTAAGCTACAAGCTTTTATTTTATCATATTTGGACTTATTGGTTCATAAATATTGCCCTCATTCTATCTTATTTAAAGCTATTAATCCTAATTTTATATTTCGAACCTCGTTAACCTAATCTTAACTTAACCTAACCTGAAGGTAACTAACTCTTAATCCTAAACACATCATTCTCCTCCCATCGATATGGAATACATTCCACAAAAATATATTTATTAAATACTCCATATTTATTTAATCTCATCTCTAATAGGGTTTTGAGCGAGAACTAAGGGCATGTTCTCTTACGTTGAAATTCAGTTCAGTTCAGTTCAGCTTAGCTCAGTTCAGCTCAGCTCCTAATTTCCTTCTCTTGTAAAATATTCAGTTCAGTTCAGTTCAGCTCAGCTCAGTTCAGTTCAGTTCAGTTCAACTGAATTCAGTCAATGATAACAGGCCCTAAGAAAGCAAATTGATACTAGTTACGGAAAAAAAAATGAAAAACAAAAAGGTTACCACGTCACGAAAGACTAAAATCGTACTGAGATCTCTATCTCTTCATTCCTAGCGATTGATGTGGGTCACCTTCCCCAACATCTATATTCTTACGCCTTTGTTTTTGTACGTTTGTGCAACTATATTCTGAATTTCTTTGTGCTCATCATCTCACTCATTTTTATCATTTCTAAAATATGATTTCATTATTTTTAAAAAGCTCTACACATAAATTATTTACAAAATAAAAAAATAACTCTATTAAAAAGATTGTAACTATTTATATGAGTTGGATTAAATTCCAAATTTGTAGGAACAAATTGGGTTAGGTCAATAGGTCAACATGGAATTAAATAGATATACATCAACGCTTGCAAAATTAACTTTATTGTTCAAAATGCAAATCTTCAAGACTTCAAGTCTTCTCTCTCTCAAAAAAAAAAAAAGAAAAGACTTCAAGTATTCCAACATTTGCGGTTCAAATAGATATATGCACAAACGTAACTCTTTTATTTAACCAAAACTTATCTTTATTGATTTACCCTTAGATTTAAGGATTGTTTTTAAAACATTGACTTATCTCCTAAGTCCTAATTAAACTATGTACCATAAGTTTATGATGAATTTCCTTTGCTCTTGTAAAACTATGTACCCTTGTTGATGTTTGCTATCGGTTAGGGATTTCAGCTAGAAAGGAGGTAGACATTGGGTTATCTGGAGGGAACGACGGGGATTTCATTGAATATCATCCTCGCTTCTATTCCCGTTTTCATATAAATGTCTTATTTCATTTGAAGATCCAAAAATGGAAGTGGAGCATTATAATCATATCTATCAATACTATACATTAAAGGCATTTCAAAGGATGTTTATGTGCCACATGTCACTCTCCTATATTGGTTTCATAATGCATGCGCCACGTGTTGCTCTCTTCTATTTGTTTCTTATTACATGCATGTCATTGCTGGAACTAAAAATACTAGTTAAACCTATAGAAAGTACGCGTAATAAGAATAATATGAAAAGAACAATATCAATTAAACCTGGAAAACGGGTCGTTCGGGTCGGGTCAATCAATATACGGGTTGGGTCAGGTCAATTCGGGTTTCAAATCCAGATTCGGGTCGATGGTAATTCGGGTCGGGTATCGGGTCAACACTTCGGGTGAAGTTCGGTTCGGGTTGAGCCATTTAGGGTAAGGTCAATTCAGGTCGGGTCAGTTTTCGGGTCCAACTGTCGGGTCAAATATCGATCGGATTGAGTTTGGGTTGGTCAATTATGGTTGGGTCAATATTCGTCTAGGTCAATCTAAAAATCTGACCAATAATATAGTATAATTATCGATAAGTATAAAGTATAACAATTGAATATTAATAATATATTAATCAGACAATTCCAACAATATTATATACACAAGATAGTATTGTTTCATATGTATGATCACAATCATTGATTAATTGGTCAAAAATCAAATTAGATAAAGTGAATAGTGGAAAAAAATTCAACGTAACACTTAAAAGAAGTTAAAAGTAATAGTAATAATAACAATAACAAGCTAAGACCCTGTTCTTTTGAGCTTCTGGGTAGAGCAGAACAGAGCAAAGCAGATTTCAGCAGAGCAAAGCAGATTGAAGTAGAGCAGGGCAGAACAGAGCAGAGTAGGGCAGAGCAGAGCAGATTGAAGCAGCTATTTTTAAGTACTATTTTTAAGCAGAGCAGAGCAGAGCAAGGCAGAGTAGAGCAGAGCAGATTGAAGCAGAGCAGAGCAGAGTAAAGCAGATTTCATTTGAGTAGAGTAGAGCAAAGCAGCTCTAAAGAACGGGGCCTAAGTGTTCCTAATTAAGTGGAACTCATTATGAATTACGAGTACTAAATTATACTCACATTCCAAGTACTATACACATTACACACAAGACTATAATGTTTAATTTAGGTTATTTTCAATAAGTGTTTATTAGTAATTAGGCCCTAAATCACTTAGATCATTTTGAGTATTTGTTAATTTTAAGCCGGGTCATTTCGGGTATAGTTCGGGTCGCTTCGGGTATCGGGTCGAGTCACTTCGAGTTTCGGGTCACTTCGGGTCAAGTCAACTTTGAATCGGGTCAATTCAGGTATCAGGTCAACTTCAGGTCGGGTTAATACGGGTATTGGGTTAAGTTCCGGTTAACTCCACATCAGGTTGGGTATGGGTTGGGTTGGGTCAATTTTGTGTCAGTGTCAATTTAGAATTTATGTTTTCGGGTCAATTTCGGATCACAGGTCGGGTCAGAATTGTCAAGTCTAATTTTTATACAAGGTAGAGAGGGGCATTTAAGTAGTTATGTGAGAAACCAAGGGTATTATGGTTAGAAGGTAATATTATAATCCACACAGGTGCTATTCTTACTCATAGCACTCTGCAATTGCTGTCCCTCATCACCTCTCTCTTTTCCTCTGCTTCTCTCTCTTTCTCTCTCTCTTAAAACAACATATTCTTCTCTTCAACTAACCAAGGTATGTCTTAGAAACATCTGATTATACAATTTTATTCTAAAAATGATGTATTCTTCAAAATTCTGGGTTTCTTTTCAATTATTTTCTTACTTCCTTTGAGCTGATGTTTCATGCTTTGCAATATTTTGACTGATAAAAAAGTATTAATTTTTTTGTTGTTGTGTAACATACTGTTAAAAGTACAAAAATTTAAGTCCTGGTTTCAATGTTATTATCACACTCATCTTACTGTACTTGAATTATTTTATGTTAATATACGAGATTGATCAATCTCACACACACGAAATAATAAAACCCGCTAAAAGGGTTGCTGTTAGATCCTGGGTTTATGTATTTGTATATGTTTATGTTTTTTGTTCATATACTAAACTTTCTGCTTGAACATTTGTTTTTGAAGCTTACAACATCATGACATAATCATCACCACCTTAGATCCTGATTCCTGGAATGTCAGTTTTTCTGTAGTATCAATGGTTGCAAAATTCTATGTACATTGACAAGAATTTGGTAATTTTTGTTTCTAGAATCCAGATAATTAAAGGGTATATAAAGAAGCTAATGAAGTAGAAATGTTGATTTTGATATTCTGATTCCTTCATAATTATGTAGAATTTCCACTTTTTGTACAAGAAATGGTTGATTTTGTAGGTTCTTTAATTGGTGGATTCTCTTAGCCCCTTTAAAGATAAAGTTCAATGAAAAGAAATTAAAAACCAGGAAAAAAAAAAATTCCTTTGGTTCAAGTATTTCTAAGGTATTTTTGACAACATACAACAATACTAAAGCCTTATTCCTACAAGAATAGGTCAGCTTCTAGGTCAATTTTAAGTGTAACGAAAGTTTAGTCCGATTATTCTCTTGCTCGAGTGGACAAATCGATCACTTTCGATCATCGTAAGAATTGGACAAGGAGAGAATTTGGAAAGATTTTGATGAGATATAACCTGGCATCTCATAAGTAAATGGTTGGTAATAGCTAAATTTAGGTGCCATTTTTTTCTAATTTTTTTTTGGATTTTTCAAGAATTTTTGTTCTAGAATGGAGAGTCCGAATTGTGCGTGTAAGATTGGTTGTTTAGTCATAGTAATACATGTTGTCTATCAACTTGACTTCAATGGAAAGAGAATACAGGACAAGCACATTTGAGGTTTAAGTCAAATTGACAGGTTTGTGAATAATGTTGGTCTATAGACTTTGTAATTGTATACTTTTTCTTAAAATTGTTACTTTTTGATACTTTGCTTTCTAGTCTTCCTTTGATTGAGTACCTATTCTAGACATAACTTACTTGCAAGTTACTGTTTTTTTCTTCTAATTACCCCGTATCTATCAAATATCGGTATGATGCTTCTAAGTAGTTAGAGTGTTGGACACATGGAATCTGATTCCTCTTGTCCCAGATCAAATTCGTCTGTCCGACAAATGGAACATTAACAATATGAAAGACCACAGATTGGTATTGGGTAGGTGGGCAAGAGGGGGTGGACCGGTGGAGGTAGGGGTTGTCTGTTCGAATTGACTAATTAGTGTTCTGATTTGGACATGTTCTGCACTTCATGGTTTTGCATTGCTTTCTTCGTGTTCTATATGCTATCTTACAGATGTATTACCTTTCATATGTTATATTTCCTTAGGTCAATGTACAATATTTTCCACTCTGGAGTCTGGATGGATAATTAAAAATGTGTATTTCTGTTCTCTGCAGGTTTCGATTACTTTCACAAAGATTCATGAGTTTGAGTAGCTTGAAAGCGAGAGGGACATTGGCTGGATCAACCTGTTGACATCCAGCAGGATGAGCGCGTGAGTTTCTGAAATAAGATTTGTTGGGGAGAAATTTTGGTAAATTTTGTTTTTCTCACAAGAACGAGCAGTACATTTGTCTGGCAGTATTAAGCTCATCGATGTCGAACAGTTTGTATTATCAGCCTAAGAGAGAAGTTGATACACATTTCATGCTTCAGTGTCAGCCTTTGAATCCTCAACTTTATTCTAACCTCAACACTGAAAGTTATGCAACCTCAAAAACTTCCCCAGGTCAGTACAACACTTTGGAATCATCCTCTGGAATCGGCAGCTATATGATGCTTAGCTCCGCGTCTACTCTTACCTTTGCATCCAGTGGAAGCCCTGGATCACTACTCGATTCCAGTTCATACCCGCCAGATCAACACTGCTCTCCTGATTACGCCAATAACTCACCTGTGACTCCTGTGAGTAACTCATGTGTTACAGATGATTGCAGTGACTTGAAGTGGAAGCTGAGGGAGTTGGAAAACGTGATGCTGGGACCTGATACTACTGATATTACAGATGGTTATAGCAACATGATCAAGAGCGGGTCCCATGTAACCCCACTGGAGATGGACAGCTGGGGTAAAGTGATTGAGATGCTCGCTTGCAAAGATGTGAAACAGGTTCTTGTTGCCTGTGCAAGAGCAGTTGTCGAGAATGATCAGTTGGTCGCCCAATGGCTGATGGATGAGCTGAGACAGATGGTATCAGTCTCTGGTAGTCCAATTCAAAGATTAGGAGCATACATGTTGGAAGGGCTGGTGGCGAGGCAGGCCTCCTCAGGTAGCTCCATTTACAAAGCATTGAAGAGCAAAGAGCCTGCGAGTGCAGATCTTTTATCTTACTTGCATATACTTTTTGAGGTCTGTCCATACATCAAGTTTGGCTACATGTCCGCAAATGGTGCCATTGCTGAAGCTATGAAAAATGAAAGGAGAGTCCATATCATCGATTTCCAAATAGGTCAAGGGACCCAGTGGGTGACTCTTCTGCAAGCATTTGCAGCCCGGCCTGGTGGAGCCCCCCATATCCGGGTAACTGGAATTGATGACTCATATTCAGCATATGCTCGTGGAGGGGGGTTGAATATAGTTGGCCAGAGGCTTTCAAGGTTAGCTCAGGCATTCAAGGTTCCGTTTGAGTTCCATGCTGTTGATATCTCAGGTTGTCGGGTTCAGTTGAAAGATCTTGGAATTCAGCGTGGTGAGGCTTTGGCAGTGAATTTTGCTTTCATGCTGCATCATATGCCTGACGAAAGTGTAAGCACTGAGAATCACAGGGATCGGTTACTTAGGCTGGTTAAAGGCTTGAACCCAAAAGTGGTGACACTTGTGGAGCAAGAATGTAACACAAATACAGCTGCTTTCTTGCCACGTTTTCTTGAGACATTGGACTATTATATGGCAATGTTCGAGTCCATGGATGTGACTCTGCCAAGGGTTCATAAAGATCGAATTAATGTTGAGCAACACTGTTTAGCTAGGGATGTGGTTAATTTGATAGCTTGTGAGGGAGCCGAGAGGGTGGAGCGCCATGAACTACTTGGAAAGTGGAGATCGCGCTTCACAATGGCAGGGTTTAAGCCTTACCCTTTGAGCGTTTTGGTAAATAGCACAATAAAGACACTGCTGAGGAATTATTGTGATAGATATAGATTAGAAGAAAGGGATGGAGCTCTTTATCTTGGGTGGATGAATAGGGATTTGGTTGCTTCTTGTGCATGGCAATGTAGTTAGTTGCCTATTGATTTCTTTGCATAGTATCCGAAGCCGAGAAATCACGTCGTAACTTGTACTCTTATGCATTTTCTTAATTAGTTTCTACTGCTTATTGAAGTTGCAGGTTTGCAACAGCAGCCCTTAAGCTCCCCTTTGTTTCGAGGAGGCAACTCCCCTTTATGTTATTTTGCTTGAATGAAAGAGCAAGGAAAAAAAAATCTTTTCCATCTCAACGTTTCAGCCTCAAATTCAGCACTCCAATCTAATAGAGTGAACTCTGAAGTCCCTTCCTAATTACGCGAAATCATTGCTTATTCCATTACGATCATGCCATTCCGAGGGATGATAAGAACATCTCGGACCGAGGATTTCTTGAGAGTACCTTGGTCATTTTAGGGAAACTTCAAAGAATATTTCAAAAAACATGGAAAGATAGAAGTATTGTTGGAAAATTTGAGGATGGGACATTAGAGGAACCGAAAAATAATACTCGTATCGCATCAATTGTTTACCATGTTCAATCCAAGCTTATAAAAACAACCCAAAAATTATTGAATTGGTCCTTAATCTGGAAATCCAAAGCAATGGTCTTTCCCATAATCAAACTATAGAGAACTTACAGATTCGTCCATTTGGTACATATCCACAGGAAATACACTAAATACAATCAAATAGCACTTCCAACTATGAGACACTTTTGAAGGGAAATCTATGATATTTTTATTCTCAATAATTAAATTAGACTCCTCAGGCTATGGCTGCCCCCCTTTGTCTAATTAGATTTATTTACAACGTTTAAAACACCTCCAGAATACTCCCTCCACTTACAGCGTTTTCTATGTCAATGAATGCCATTGTCTACAACAATCCTCTATCAGCTATGACTTCAATCAGCAACAACAACGTATTCAGCAGTTGACAGCTTCTGCATTAGGCCTTTGTAGTCCGTTTGACTTTGCTTCAGCACGAGAGCTTTCAACTATTGCATCAGGTCTTTTTGCCTCAGTTGATGCAATTTCTTCCTTCTTATCAACGATTGTATCAGGTTTCGTGGCCTCAGTTGATACAACTTCCATATTAACTATTGTATCAGGTTTTTTTGCCTCAGTTGATACAACTTCTGGTTTCATATCAATAGTTGTATCAGTCTTTTTTGCCTCAGTTGATACAATTTCTGGTTTCATATCAGCGATTGTATCAGGTATTGTTGCCTCAGATGATACAGCTTCTGGCTTCGTATCAACATGAATTGAAGCAACTTTCTCTTGTTTGATCATCTGATCTTTACTATCAGTCTGATCAACTTCCTCCTTAGCAATTTGAGACTTATGTTCAGATCTCTCAGCTTTATGATTGGCTTCTTGCTCAGTGGATCCAGTAATAGCATCCTCAGTCCTCACCACAATTGCTAAATTGTTTTCTTTTTCATTGGTAATAGGATCAACAGAATCACCTTTTTTGGGTTTACCTGTAATTGCAACATCTTGAACTGCATCCCCTTCTTCTGACTTGGATTTACTCATGCCATTTGACTCTGTGTCACCCACAGAAGCTCCGGCAGTCTGGGGAAGAATAGTCCTTATAGGAGGCATACTATGATCATGTTCACCCTCGTACGTGGTGATCACTACTTTAGGGTCATGCGAGGCCCTTTCAACGTGCTTCTTAACTGGGCAACCCGTAGTTGAGCACCGGTAGTAACTCCTAAATCATAACAGTCCAGAAAAATGTAAAAGAGATTAAATCCAAAACACTACAAATACTCCGTATGAAAGAGGTGGTGAGGATGAAAAAGAAAAGGCACTACATAATTATTTACATGAGAATCCCCAAATTGACCCTTGTCAATTAAACAGTAGCTAAAGAGCAATACTAAAATTAAATGTGTTGCAACCAAAAGCAGGACAAGAAATTACTAGAATGAAAATTCGGCAAAAATTTGACGATAATTCATAATAAATTTGCCAATCCCACTTATGGGATTAAGGCTTTGATTGATTGATTTATAACTAAACTAAATTATATGAAATTATAACCCATTTCCAAGTATTATGATTAAAAAAAATAAAATTATCATGGCTATATTTGACAAAGAATACAATAATTTACAGATTTGATATTTTGAAAGGACAAGAAGTGAGAAGTTTCTCATCTTTTGCCTATGGATTGCAGCACACTAAAATAAACTGTTGTGAGTTAATTGGCCAATTAATTGAATCCAGATACAAGGAATCTACCAGATGAACTCTTTGCCATTGTATGGGTGGATGTAAGACTAAGAGCCTCCTTGCAATTGTACAAATATAGCTGTACACATCAAACTTAACCCATCCAAATTAGAGCCTAGTAGGAGGCAATAGGTAATTCTCTATATACTCTATTTATGCTACATACTACCACAAGGGCTAAGCAGAGGAAAGTGTCACAAAATTTACAGTAGGAAGAAACCGAAGTGACATAAGCAGATGGTAGAGCATTATTTACAAGAAATTGTACTGCAAACAAAGAAAAAAAAGAGGGGGGGAGGGGATATGTAGACAAGAAAAAAGGGTCAGATCAATAATTTGGGAAACAATATAAAAGGGATCTAGAGTTCCAAACAGCCCATGATGTTCCTAATTGCAACAGGATTCTTCAGAGCTAAGACTAAATGAGGAGCATAAAAAAAACCGAGTAAGCTAGCTAGCTAGCTTATCAAAGTTGGATGCTTTCTATTTAAGATTAAACTGACCGTTTTATAAATATAAAGTACATATGATGCCTATGTATATTTTAATGAGATATGTCAGTTTTTCTAAGATCTTCAGGACAGCAAACTTAAAAGTTACTACCTAGAGCGCCAAGTATTGAAAAATAGTCCTAATATTTCCCTTCTTAGTATCTTCACGACTCTTTTAAGAACAAAAGCATAGTAAAAGACAAGAAAATATTAAAGCCATATGTAATAAGGCAATGAAAACACTAGGACCTACACGGTTGTGATATTGTACAGTTAAATGCAGTAGAGCTCATAACACTATAGTACAAGATCATTCAATCAATCAATCAAAGCCTTAATCCCATAAGTGGGGTCGTCTATAGTACAAGATCATTGATCAGAAAAAATGCATATCATTTAATTAATTTCATTTCACGATCTTACTGCAATTAAGCATAAGAAAAAATAGATAAGCAGATCAATTTCATTGTTAAACTGACTGGACTATCTATCACCGTAATAAAAAAGAAGCAGGAACTCTAATTTAGGTGACAATAGTGATTATCAGTTCTTGATTTCTCATGTTTGTGTCTATTCTAAGACTCACATGGATCATGTAACTGTAAAGAGTATACAGTGTATACCTTGGATTAGGGTTTCCCTTGACCATTTTCTGTCCATACTTCCGCCACCTGAACCCATCATTGACGATATCAACCTCACTAACTGTGTGAACGACAATCCTTGATTCATGGCTGGGTTTCTCTGCTGAGTTATCAACACCATCAATGCCTCTCTTCCTGTTTTGGTTCATGATTTTCATAGCATAAATTGCAGATGAGTAAGAACTAACACAATATTACCAACAAAAGCAAGCATAAGGATGAACCAGATGTTCCAACATACCGTCTCTTCAGGGTAAAGTTTTCACTATGATCATCCCTTGATTGACTTGATGGTGTGAGAGGTATAGGTGTAGCATCATCAGCCACCTTAACTATAGCATGCTCAAATAAATCCACTTTCTGAAAATGACCAGTTGCACGGGCTTGCACATCTGATGGTTTATCTTCAGATTGGAGAATATGAAGAGGTAATTAAAAAAAGTTCACCAATTCTTAAGCTTAAGAAATCAAATATTATATCCTCTTTACCTTCAACAGCAGCTGGTGGACAATCTGGTATCTGTACTTTAACGGACAGAAGAGAGGGAACAGGAACTTGGGGATCAGAATGAGGTTTAGCATGTTCATGCTCTCCCAGGTAATTAATATCTGTGATCCGCCCATCCTGGGATCGCTCCACTTGTTTCTTCACCTGGCAGTTTGGATGTGAACATTTGTAATAGCTTCTTATATATTCATTTCCTTTGACATTTTTCTGCCCATATTTTCTCCAATTATATCCATCTTCAGATGGTTTTTCAGGGACAATAGCTTCCCGATCAGTACTGGAAGCATTTATTGTAGAATCAGGGCTCAATCCCTGCTCCAATTTATCTTTAGGAGATACAAGCACAACGTTTTCCTCTTGTGTAACCATTGGGAGAATTTTAAAGAAGCAAGTTTGGCAAGTTGATCTTAAGGCATTCCAAACCAAGGATTTATGCTGATTGTCAACAAACTAAATTGACCACTGAGATGGTTATCTTCTTGGACACTTACAAGCTGCACCAATTTACAATCATATTTCAGATTATAGTCTCAAAAACTCAAGAATCTCTCAAAAACTCAAGAATCCTATACCAATATTATTCAGAAATTCAAAAATAATACATTTCTCAAAAAAGCTACTATATCAGAAATCCTGAATGTGGTGTGACAACACAAAGTATGTTGGAAACCAAGACTCAAATGATGAAAATTTTCCAATTTAGCTGGCACACAATTGAAGTTGTTATCTACCCAGCAAAAGCTAGTGTTTCTAACATCCCAGCAAAGTCTAGAAAAGTGCAAGCATCCTAAACTACATTTTGCTGAAATTTAGCCAGGCAATTTTGCAATCTTTCCCTAAGAAAAAGGTTATGTACTGAAGCAATTGATTATTTCACACAACCCTTGTTTCAATCCTTATTGTCAAAAATCGATTGTACACCTCTATCCATTATAGTACTGGCTTCCAAGCATGTAATTCATTACAGCCTAAACCCTGAACCACCTCGAAACAACCTTTTATAAAATCACAAGCCCCAAACATCTCGAAATCGCATTTAGTAACCCTTGTTGCTAATGTTGTATCCATTCAAAGAATCACATCTAAACTCCAAAGTCAAACAAAGAATACGCTCAGTTTTTGAGCAAATTCCTCTTCAAAAAATCACAAAAGTCACCTACCCAGAGATTTATTTCTTTTCTCAAGTAAAATCCCAGTTCATCCCATACATAGAATCAAAACCCACCATTTATCAAATCCTAATTCTCCCAATTAAGGCATAAGTAATGAACATTTTTTTCAATAGTTGGGGAAAAGGGGCAAATTCTTACAAAGTCTCACACTTCATAAGCTGAATCATACAAAATTAAAATATAATTTTAACATTCATCAAAATAATAACAATCACTCCAATCTATAATTTGCCTTCCAAAATACATTAAACAATTAGCACCAAAAATTAATAGGGATTCCCAATTATTACAAAGAATTCATTTTTATATATAGATATGAAAACCCTTTTCTCACATAAACCCAATTTCATTGAAAAAAACAACAAAAAATTACTAAATTAAGAAATAATATAAATTAAATTAGCACAAATTCCAAAAGCATTAAACCCAAAACAATTAGTAAAATTAAAACTTACCCAAAACAAGAAGAATAAGCTGATGAAGAATTAATAAAAAAATTACGATTTATATGAGAAAAAATCGAAGAAAAATTCTGGGTTTTTTTGGGGAAAAAGAAGAAGAAGAAGAGGGGGTCAAAGTTGAGGCAAAACCCTCGAGAGAAGTGTGATGATCAGAGGAGAGAGAAAATTGGTTTTTTCTACAATCAGGTGGATTCTATTTTTTTTAATTTTATTTTTTTATTGGGATCGGTGACAGATGTCAGGTTTGTTTGCCGTTTGATTATGAGTTGTCAAGTCAAAGGAGAAATATGAACCGTTAGATTTGATTAGAGGAGAGAGAAAAATGAAAATTGCCCACCATTTTTTTAGCTTTGCTTTTGAGTGTGTCAGCAACTGCGGCTGACCTGACCTTAGTGGTTGTTAGTGCATAACTCTTAACTTTTCACCTTTTTTTACCAAAAAAAAATTAAAAAAAAATTTAACCAAAATTTTTTATAAATACAATAGAGGAATTTTTAAAGAAAAGTAGATATATTCTCTAATTATCAGTTTATCACTATATATTCGATTATTCCCCTCTTACAAACAGGGTTCTGTGACTTTTGTTCCTATTATCATAAATAAAGGTTTCACCCCAACAAAATTACAACTTGTATTAATCTCAACAAAAAAAAAAACTTTTATTTTTAAATTACTTTGTAAATAATAATAATAATAATAATAATAATAATATAATTTGAGACAAATGATAAAGGAAATTGTTTAAACTACTAATGTTATGCTCGGTTCTTTTGAGAGCTCTGCTTTGTTTTGCTCAGTTGAAATCTAATCTATTCTACTTGTCCAAAAGCTCAAAAGAAAAGGGCCGAAGTTTCCTGTGAAATGTCTTACTATATAAAGGTATTGCCCCATAACTTCAATATAGTTAGTTAATCAATATATATACATGCATATAACCTCATTAAAAAAGTAATTAGACAATAGAACTCTAATATTTAAAGAAAAAAAATAATAAATTATGTCAAAATATGACATAAAATTTAGAAATAGGAATCTTAAATTTTTATATACGTATTTTTTTTTATTGAGTTCCATGCACTTGCATCATCTTTTAAGCTCTATATAAAAAAATAGTGTTGTTTTATACTGTCCTTAATTGTATGTCTCCTAATTGCTTATTCTTTGTCATCTATCTATACTATATACTAAACGTGAAATCAGAAATGACACATATCTTATACTCGTTAAAAAGTAATAGTTATTGAAAATTACCGGGACCTAATCAAGTTCGACTCTATTCGCATGCAAGTCCCAAGTCCGAATCCACCACAATCTAGAGTGAAGACAAACGGCAATGGTGACCGGCAACAACAGCCGGCAGTGGTCAACGACTCGACGTGGATGAGTTGAATGGTCACAATGACAATCACTAAGTTACAAAGCCACGATTGAAACCAAACAATGTTTGCCAAAACAATTTGCTTAGTCAACTACTTTCAATGCTTCTCATTTCTGACCTCGCTCTTTGCTTAAATAGCCCAACAGTAACACTAATCTTGTACTCCTGACAAAGTCCACATTATGTGGCCAAGTCTAGTTTTAATACCATGCTGCCTAACTGGACCCTAATTTCGTAATAAAAAGTACAAGTAATTCGTAATTAAAAAACTTAGGGGGTTTTTATTATTAAAAAAACAAAAAAAAAAAAAAAAAATACTTATGGGGTTTTTATTATTAAAAAAAAAAATTAAACAAAAAATATCTTTGGGTTTTTCATTCGTCTCACCAATTTTCTTTTCTGTCTTTG
This sequence comes from Chenopodium quinoa, assembly GCF_001683475.1. NCBI lineage: Eukaryota > Viridiplantae > Streptophyta > Magnoliopsida > Caryophyllales > Amaranthaceae > Chenopodium > Chenopodium quinoa. The sequence goes on from NW_018744662.1 coordinate 727,472, forward strand.
TTTGTTTAGTTTAGTAAATAGAAAGATTCCTGTATAGCCTTTCTTGACCTAAGGTCCAACAATCAATATTGCAACTATACAAGTAGGCTAAGATTAGATTGCCTAAATTGATCTAACGTTGTAGAGTATAGCATGTCTAAAGTCACAAATGTAGCAACTAGCAAGTGATCAAGCCGAGGGAGTGGTGATTGTGCATTTGGAGATCGTGATCTTGTGTGATCATACATGTTAAGGAGGGTAGTCAAAATTTAGCGAAGCCATTAACCCTTAAAGAGATTTGGGATAGCAAATATATACAATCTTGGGTCGTTATTAGAGTTTGGTTGGGTTAATTATGTTAATATTGTATTTATGTTAAGTTTATCTTGTTAGGAGTTTTAGGCAAGTTAGGTTTCCGTTTGTATTGTGTATATATACGTGAGTATTACCAATGCAAAGGCCAAGCCGTTTTCTCCACAATATTCTTGAGTTTAACAGTCGTCGTCTAATTGTGGTTTATTGGTTGTGCTTGAACACAATCCAACTCCCAAGTGTAGATCAGTAATAGACTGGTGTGCTTGATGGCATGGGTGTATGTAAGCCTTTAGAGGTGACGTTATTGTATGGTATGGTACGATGTTTTCGAAATTAGATGATTGCGTGGAGCCTACTTGATGTACACACAAGATACCTACGTGGTAGAAACGTTTCTTTGAACATGCCTATAGTATGAAGTGGAACATATTGATGACTTGGTGTGGCTCAAACACACTATGCAATACATAGATGAAAGGTCGGAGAGATTATTGAGAGATTTTTTTAAGTCAATGTGAATAACAATTGTGTTGCGTCACATTAAAGAGCGAGTGGTAAATGCATGTTAATTAGACAACAATTATCAAGCTAAGGATAATATATAAGGACTTTTAATATTATATATATATATATATATATATATATATATAGATATTTTATACTCCGTAGTAGTTAAAATATCCCTTGCTTCCAAGGTGTCATTTAAGGTTTTGCCACCATATATTTAGACGATGATAAACACATTAATTTTTTTTAAATTTTTTTTTGTGTAATATTCTCAATCTTTTCCTTGATGGATGAAAACATCAAATTTAATACAAATCAAGTAAAATTAATTGTATATTTTGTAAAAGGCCAATTAATCTAAAAATTCATGCATTGTTCATTATCAATAGCTAGTTACTTATAGGTAGTACAATACACCCTTCGTTCTTATAATCTTATAATGTGATGATGCATATGTTGCTAAGCTAAACTCTTATTTCAAATGAGTTTGCCTAGTTGCAAGAATTGAAGACAATGATGATACTATATATAGTAATTTATACTTGAGATTTGAAGGGTTGTTGAATTTAAGTTAAGAAAGAGTTGGTTGGAAGAATTAAAACTTGAGATATGATGAAATTCAAAGTACGTTAATAATAATGGATATGTCATAAAAATGGTTGTTTGTGATTCAATGTTAGCAAACCTTAAAAAGTGGCAGATTTTTTATGCATTTATTATTATTATTATTATTATTATTATTATTATTATATATATTTTGCTGTTTTTTTTTTGGGTCCAATTCATAAAATTGGATATTAAGGGTTTTCCGGTATTTGTATTGTGGGGATGTAAACGGTAATATGGTATATAATAAAAAAAAACCGGTTATTTATTATTTCTTGTATTATTTTTCTTTTTTATATTAATAAAATAATAAATTTATAATATACACAAATCGACTTAACTTAACAACTAAACCTTTCCATGTCTCTAAGAGAACCATGCAAATTTTGTGCCATATATATATAAAAAAATTGCACCTTTTTTTTTGTCCAATTATATATATATATATATAATAAATTTGGTCGTTTAAAAATTTTATAATTTATATGCAACCGAGTGTAAGATTTTATAATTTTCTTGAATTTGGAAATATGATAAACCATTTTTTCCTTCTCATCCAATCTTGTAGAACAAACGTTCTTAAAACATTTATTTGTTTCTATCACATCCCTTGATCACCCAACATGGAGTTATAGATGTGCCATCTCCTTAATTAGTTAGTCTCTAAATACATTTCTATTTTTAGTCGATCATACCATTGATTTCATTGTACATCTTTTAAGCATGCAAAATAACTCTTTGCATGTATATGAAGCATGCAAAATAAAGACCGAAGATCTTATGACGTATTGACATATGCGCATGCAATGCTAGCCCCCCTTTTTTCTTTGGAGAGTACAAGTAGTAAACCATGCTAATATAATTAATGAAAAGTAACGTACGTGGTATCATATTTAATTAATACGAAGTAGTTGTATATATAAATGAGTTCATCAAATTAAACCATGACTTCTTGTGAAGTGAGCGAGGTGGCTGAGGACGACGATACTTGAGAGCTGTCGATCGAATTCTATAGCTTACACCGTATATACAACCACGGTACACTTGGTGTCGATTGCCACGGTGCAAATTCAACAATGGATAATGAAATTCACTTCTACAAAATTATGATTTCTCCTTCTACTCAAACAAACAAACTAGTAAGTTTTTTCATGCATTTTTCTTAATCATATATATATATATATATATATATATATATATATATATATATATATAATTGCACCCTATAATTTTATTTTATTTATTTATTTATTTATTTATTCTTGTTTGATGGACAGAGAATACCGGAAGAATATGTGAATAAAAATGGACAACGATTTGCGTATGATTATGTGAGGCTAAGAGTTGGCAAAGATGGTAGGGTTTGGAGAGTCGAGGTTTATAAAGAAAGTGATCAAATTTGGCTAACAAAAGGTTGGGAAAGGGTTGTGATGAACTACTCAATCAAAGGCGGTGATTTTCTATTGTTCAAGTACGACGAACGCGATTCTATGTTTCAACTCAACATTTTTGACACCACTGGTTTTGAAATCGAGTATGATCAACAAGTAGAACAAATTTCATCGGCATCCGAAGAGATGGTTCTAATTGATGATAATGATCACGACCACATTTCTCTTTCAGGTAAAATAATCTCTTTAACTAATTATAAAATAATTTAACTATGTGTTATACTTTAGTTATATTATTTGAGTATGTTTTTCGTATTACTAGGTTAAACCCGTGCCATTCAGGTCATAATTAAACTTTACAACAAATTTTATAAAGAATGGTGTTAATTTAACAAATTTATCCAAAAAAAATATTTGTAACAAAATAATAGTCTCTAATTAAAGATATTGATGGTCAAAGTTGTGTCTCAACAAATGTGCAAATCCAACCATAACTTATAAAAAAACGGAGGAGTATAATATGATAAAATGATTTTGTTAAGTTGTTCTTATAAACGTTATGCATATTTGTAAGATTTATACAAATTATCCTACCAAAATTATTATTCCTATTTTTAATTAAAATAAATTTTAAGTTGGAGGAAAAAAATTATAATAATATTATGATAATCTTGGATGATGATATATGTCAATACCTTAATTTTAAACTATGTTAGTATATTTTTAACTAAAAGATTTATAGTATATAAAATATATGTTGAAAAAAAAAATAAAAATTAATTGAGTATGATTGGATTAAATGTGTTGTCAAAATGGAAATAAGTATTATTGTAGGTTATAAAATGGAAGTCATCAAAATTTGGCAAAAAAAAAAATAAAGGAAAGAAAAAAAGGCGGGAATTTTTTTATAACATCGTGACAAGTGCCACTTTAGGTTCGCTTTTAGTATAGGTTAATTGATTGATGATTGATTGATTGATGATTATATTGGAGTATGTTTTCGTATTAATTAATTAGTTAATACAGTTTCAATCACCTTTCGTTTAGGATTACAACTATTACATTTACATGCTTAAATCTATTAAATCATTCGAGTATATGTATTTCGTATTAATTAATCAAATACATATAGTTGTAATTTAGTCGTTCTTCATCTGTTGTATGTGTTGCATGAAATTGTATCCTATAATTAAATAAATATAGTTGTAATTAACTATATATAATTTTTAGACAAACATGTTATTAAAAGTGAGATTATTACATATACTAATCAATGTCTTTATTTATTTTTTCTTTTGTATAAAGAGGATGATGATGTAGCAGTCTACGAGCCCATGGATCCGACAGATGTTGAAAGTAGGGTCGAAGCTTACAAAACGAAAAACCCTCATTTCAAAGTTATCATGCAACCTAGCTATGTCTCTAATGTATTTCGATATGTAAGATCATACTTCATCGATTAATTATTTAATTACTCTTCATTTCATTAATTATTTTTCTAAAGGATCTCTAATTAACTTTTTTTTTTTTTCATATGGTGTAGTCATTTCCAATTCGTCACGTGAGAAAACATTTGAGGCTTTTGGAAGTACAACAAATTCAGTTGAAGGCAACGGATCGTGAAGGGAGCTACCCCGTAAGGTTGAATTTGCACAATAAGAATAGTCAAGCAGCCGTCGGCTTTGGATGGAAAAAATTTGTGCTTGAGAATGATCTGCAAGTAGGCGACGGTTGTGTTTTTGAGCTAATCTGCCCTCAAACCAATGCATACAAGGTTACCATCTTTCGTGTACCGCGATTTTAGCTTAACTAGCTAGCTACATCCATATTACTAGCTACTTGGTTTTTAAGTTTATGTATGTGAAAGTTAATTAATTTGAGGATTAATTTCATAAGCAATAATACGAATGGAGTAATATTTTATTAGGTAATTGGTACCGAGTTTATACATAGTAGGTCGAAATAAAATGCATGTTTGTGCAATAAGACATTATTAGTCGCAGGGTCAGCCCGGAGGGGTAGGCCTCGAGTGCGACCGCCTAGGGCCTACATCAGAAAGGGGACAAAAATAAAAAAAAATAAAAATTCAGTTTACATAGCTGTAGAATTTAAACTGTAGTTTTTACTCATTAAAAAATAAGCCACTTTTAAAAAAGATAATTAATGCATTTAGTTAGCAATTAACAATAAATTACTTAGATGTCAATTAGGTGGAGATAACTATGCAATATAACCTCTTCTTCTTCTAATCTTCCGAATTCTATGAGTATCTGCTTCAAAATATTAATCTTTTCAATTACACCTTTTCATATTTATTCAATTACCGAAATATTATGCAAAGTTATTACTCCAGTATTGTGTATGGAGACTTACTATTCAAATAATTTAAGTTATTTTCATTGTCTTATATTTAAAGCTATTGCGTGTAAAAAAATTTGTTTTTGTAAGGGGCCCTTTTCTTACATTATGCGTAGGGCCCATAAATTTCTAGGAGCGGGGCTGATAAGTGGTCACAATGGCTGAACAACCTCACTTTCAATATAATTATTTAAGATACAACTAACATATTTTTGTATGATTTAGCCATTTAGGACAATAGTGTTGTTTATTTCTATCCTATATGCATGGTCTAAAAATAAAATCCATGTTATGCTTTTTTTTTACAAAAATTATTACTATTATTAATTTTTTTCAAATTTCAATAGTACGTAATTACTCAAAAATTAAGTCTACTAATTTTAATTTTAATCCCAATTCAAACTACATGACATGGTTATTTTTAGAAATAAAAAGAGCAATATCAAAATGCATTTAACAACTAACCCAAGACATTACCCGAAGCACAATGATTTTTTTTTTTTATTTTTTTTTATTTTTAATATGATGCTTATGCAAAGCGTGCATTTTTATCGTACTATATGACATAATTGAAGAGTATTTGTGCAGCATATATATACGTCATCAGATATTCAAATCTTCAATATTAAGAGTGCAACAATGCTATACATGCAAAGAGTACAAGCTAGATAAATGTCAAAAATAGGATGTACGTTTGTGTGCATTAATTACCTAACTAATTAAGCCCTTCTACATTATCTACAACTTGTACTTAATGAAGGCAACTATGCCATAATGGATGTACGTAGTAAATGATTTTAGTAAAAATACTAGCTTATGGTCCCGTGCAATGCACGGATTTACCAAAATTTATAAATATTTTTATTGCAACAACTTTTTTATGATTTTTTTTTTATAATAAGTATGAAAAAATTCGATATTCTGCTAATTATATTAAAAGTTATGCATATCTTTTTAAATAATACTATTATTTTGCTTAAATTTTCTATAAGTTGTTACAAAAATGTTTTATTGAATTTGGGACGGAAAGATTGCGTTTAAGTAGGAAATAAAATATTATAGTGTATTAATATTGCCTAATACAATTTGACAAAAAAAGGAAAAAAAAAAAGTGGAGGGTAATTATTTAACCAGATTTTGCCACGTGTCATTTTTTATTCGCCTTTAGTATATAGTTATTGATGATTGATGTCCAATGGATCGTATCGGATAAATAATATATGATCTATCTCCCTTTATAAACTTTTCAATCAGTGTCCAAAAAAAAAACGAAAAATATACGTAGTATAAACTTTTCAATCTCTTAAAAAACATCACCTACTGCTGCCCTGTTTATCCTACACCACACCTTCCGATATCCTACACCACAACACCAACTCTCCCTCGCTCAAGCCACGCACCAAATAGTAGTCTATGATGATTAAGAAAAGGCAAGCGATAGAAGAAAGTAACGCTAGGTGTAATCCAGAGAAACCAAACCACCATTATTTCTACAAGATCATTGTTTCTACCCTTGCTCAAAAATCTAACCTTGTAAGTATTACTTGTATCCATTTCTTTTACGTAGTAATATTCTTATTATTACATTCATTATTAATTTTTGTTAGTACTTGTTACAATTGAATGTATAAAGTGATTTTTGTTAGATTATTGCTGTGTAAATAAAATATACGCATATCATAAATTGCAGTTATGATATGCCATATGCGTATATTTTATGATTTTTTATGCCTTTTGGTTGAATTATTATATGGTGTACTGAAATTGATCTATGTGGTTCACTAGTTTACTTAATATTTTACAAATTTTACAAATTAATTTTACAAATAAAATATTTTACAAATTTTCCTAAAATTAATGACTGTAGATCAAATTTATTTCTGAACAAATTACGTAACATATATGGTCATTGTTTCACCTAAACCTGGGCACGGGCCGGGTTGGCCCGCGTGCCGCCCGGCACGGCCCGCCGTTCGGAGCAGCCCGGCACGGCCCGAAGTCAAGCACGGCACGGCACGAAGTTCGACTTCCGTGCCACGGGCCGTGCCACGGACACGGTGGAGAATTCCCAGGCACGGCCCGGCACGAGCACGGGCATGGCCCGCCGTGCTGGCCCGCCGTGCTTGCCCGCGGGCCAACGGCTAGTTAAACGGCTATAAACGGCTAGTTTTTTGCCAAAAATTCTATAAATACTCACCTCCATTTCATTCTCAAATCACAAAATCACAATCTCTTCTTCTTATCTCTTATATTCTCTAAATCTCTAATAATCCTTATTTTCTTAAATTCTCTAATTATTCTCTTAAATTCTCTAATTATTTTCCTAATATCGGAAAAAATTAAAAAGTTCGTAATCGTAATTAGTGGAGCGTTGAAGCACGGTTGTAAGATCTAAACTAATCTTAAATTTATTATTGTTTTATTGTTATTATTAGAATAATCTTGTTTAATTATTATTGTTGTTAATTGTTATTGTTGTTGTTATAATTGTTGTTATTAATTATTATTATTGTTACAATTGTTGTTATTATTTATTTTTGTTGTTATTGTTATTGTTATAGTTGTTGTTATTAATTATTATTATTGATATTTTTATTGTTAAAATTGTTGTTATTAATTATTATTATTATAGTTAACCACTTTTTATTAAAAAATTAATTGTTAATTATGGCATCGAACAACCCATCATCTAGGTCTAGGGGGAAAGGCCGACTTATCCGTAGTAGTAGTTCTAGGGAACCACCAAATACAACGAGCCCCCAAATTACAAGTCAAACCAATGACCCCATTTACTTCCCCCCGGGCTATGAGCCATATAATACGTCGGGATTTCCAGCACCACCACTAAACCAATTTCCACTACCACCATACCAATTTCCACCTAATTATATCGGTAATCAACAAAACTATTGTTCTAGCCAAGGTAGCCAAGAAAGTACCCGAATTCCCTCCGGTTCTACCCCTTCTACTGCCACTCCCACTAGTCCCCCTACTAACCATCACACACATCATGAATGGTTAACCGAAACTGAGATGCTACTTTTGAAAAACCGAAGGAGTGAGGTATGGCGTTATTTTGTCCTAAGTAAAGATGGTGAACAATGGGCAAAATGTAAAACATGTAATAGTGTATTCACGGCAGTTACCAAAAACGGGACGGGACACTTATCTAGACACATGAAAGCTTGTGCAAAACCAGCTAGTGATCCAACCCAGCCCAAAATTTCCCAATTCCATCCATACGGCTTTACATACAACTATGAGAGGGATAGGGATGAACTAGGAAAAATGATAGTACACGCCGAACAACCTTTTCTTTTCTCGGAAAGTGACGCATTCAACACCTACATTAACAAAGCACTACAACCCCAACATAAAAGAATCTCTAGGAAAACCGTTCGTTCCGCCGCAATGAAAAATTTCCTAGAGTACAAAGTCCGGTTACAAGCCGAATTGAGTAACCTTAACTGTAGAGTATCTTTAACAGCCGATTCTTGGGATAGTGGTTATAAATATCACTATTTATGTGTGACTTGCCATTGGGTAGATGATCAATGGATGTTACAAAAAAGAATAATACATTTCAAAATGCTGGAATACCCACACACCGGCATTAACATTGCTCACCATTTAATGCAAGCAATAGACGAATACAACCTTCGAGATAAAATGATGTCTATGACTTTTGATAATGCAACCTCTATGACATACACAGCTAATCTTATCAAACAAAACTTAACCGATGTACTATTAGACGGTGAAGCTCTTCATACTAGATGTGTTTGCCATGTACTTAACTTATGTGTACAGGATGGAGTTCGGGCAATTGGCCCATACTACAGCAAAATCAGAGATGCTATTATGTCTATTAATAGCTCTAACATGAGATACCAAGAATGGAAGAGTTTTCTAAAACAACAAAAGATAAGGGTAATAAAAATTAGAACCGATTGCCCAACTAGGTGGAATTCCACCTATGACATGTTAACAAAGGCAATTGAGTACAAGGGCCCGTTAACATTATTTTACAACCAAAAATTTCCACAAAATGCTTTGTATGATGATGATTGGAATAACTGTGAAAGATATATGCAATTTTTACAGTTATTATATAACATGACGTATTGTTTTTCTACTGTTTACAATCCTTGTGCTCAAAACTTTCTTTCTAATGCATGCTTACTCGCCCAACTTTTCGCTGATCATCGCGATCAAAGTGATTATGATCAGTATCTTCCAGCAATGGAAAAAAAGTGGCTTAAATATTATAGTCAGATTCCTTTGATTTATATTTTTGCTTCCATATTAGATCCTAGGCAAAAGTATGAAAACACATTTATGTTAGTTGACATTTACTTTCAATGCATGTTTCTTGACGATGATGTAGAAAACTATAAGACTAATGTGAAGGATCAGTTTTTTGCTTTATATAGAGTCTATGAAGCCAAATATGGCACCGTTCCTCGCTCAGGGCCTTCTCAACCATCCAAAAACGTAAGTAAGAAGACCAAACATTTATTTTCACAAGCTACTAACTTGATTTCAAGGTTTTCAGGTGATTCATCAATCAGGAGAACGCAAAGCGACGTCTCGGAGTTGCAGATGTACCTGAGTTACGAATTCACCAAAGGCATGGACGACGATGAGATAAACAGCCTCGACCTCCTTGCATGGTGGAAACAACAAAGCTCGAAGCATCCAACTTTGGCGGCAATGGCACGAGACATTCTTGCTATCCAAGTTTCCTCCGTCGCCTCCGAACGAGCTTTCAGCGCATCCGGAAGGGTTTTAGATGATAGAAGAACAAGTCTAAAACCCGAAACACTAGAAATGTGCGTGTGTTTCAAAGATTGGTTGGATGCGGAAAATCGCTCACAAGACCGTTCTTACGACCACAACGACAACGAAGAAGGAACCTCCGCTTCCGGTTCGGGTTCGGCTAGTTCCCAATCTATGCAACTAGCCGATGACCTTGAAGGCGAAGGCGAAGACGAAGACGAAGACGAAGACGAAGACGAAGACGAAGACGAGCAAGAAGAAGGAGAAGAAGAATAGACAATTATTGTATATTGTACGATTTTAAAAATATCAATTTTATCATTTTCCAATTTTTGTTTAATACCATCATTGTATGATTTTTATCATTGTTATCATTGTACAATTTTCTCAACTCAAGTAATAATAATATAAAGTACGCATTATTCACATCCAAAGTCCAATTTGCCTTTTTTCCCCGTTTTGTTACAATTTGTAAATTCATATTAAAAAAAATAAAATTATACCAATTACTAATAAATCATAAACATTAAATTTTAAAGTAATAGTATAAAGTAAATATATAAATATAAATATTGAATATACAAATTATAAAACATAAATATTCAACTTATAATTATAAAATTCATAACTTAATAACTTATAACTTATAAGTTATAAACTTATAAGTTACCTTATAAAACTTATAATTATAATTTTATAACTTATATACATTATAAACTTATTAATTAATAATGTTGTCATTAAAAAAAAAAAAAAAAAAAAAAAAAAAAATGAAAACTGCACCAGCCCGCAGCCCGGCACGTGGCCGGCACGGCACGAGCCCGCCAGGCACGAGGGCCGTGCCGTGCCGTGGGCTGGCCTGTGAAAATGGCCGGCACGGCACGGCACGAAATCCTAGGCCCGCCGGCACGACCGGCACGGCACGAACCAGCCCGCGGCCCGCCAGGCACGGCCCGCGGCGGCCCGGCACGGCACGGTGCCCAGGATTAGTTTCACTTTCACCCTTCTGGCATGCAGAGGATTCCGGAAAAGTTTGTGAAGAAATATGGAGAACAATTATCTGATGAAATATACCTAAACGTACCAAAATTCTGAACAAACATGGAAAATGGAATTACAAAAAGAAAACAATAATGTTATGTTCTTAGGAAAAGGTTGGGAAGTTTTCATGGAGTTCTACAACTTAGAATATGGTAATTTTTTAGTATTCAGATTTGACGGGGGTTTACTATCACATTTCCATGTCCTTATATTCGATAAGAGTGGTACGGAGATATACTATCCTCGTGTTCGAAGCTTCCGAAGTACTAGTAACGACATACGAGTACATCTTAAGATGGATGTTACATTGAATATGCTTGAGTGAATTTTATACAAGTATTATATGACTAAGCTAATGTTAGTTTTGCTTGCTTGAACGTCTTAATCCCATAAGTGGGGTTGGTTATATGACTAATGTTAGTTAGTGATCCATAATTAGTAGAGCAACAATCAAGTTGATCAGTTGTTAGTGGCATATTATGCTATTTTTTATTAAGTTGTTGAGTTATTATTAGTATATACTAAAGCATAAGAGTATTTATATTGTGAATTTGTTATTTTTTTTTTTAATAGCAAAAATATTTCATTAATTAAAAGTCATACGACATCTACAATAGAGATTCAACGTTAACAAATACATAAGATATTTAATCAAATAGAATTTTCCTTCATAAAAACTACGATCGTCGAGTAGATCTTGCACTGCGGAGCATCTCCCGCTTATATCGCTGAAAATTACAGCCTTGTTGGAGAGACAATCTAACGATCCTTTGTAGCCGTGAGAATGTTTTCCTTCTGATTCATTTGTTCGTATTCGAAAACTTGATAACTTTTTCACCAACGAAATAATTGCACGACAATCCATTAGATCTGCTACCATGGATTCAAAACTAAGAAATTTCTCCCTCGATAAGAGGAGATAAACCTTGTCTTTCAAAGGAGGTCGAAAAACCCTTGTATTTCGAAGGAGATCGGAAACCCTTTCTTTCGAGGGAGAAAAGTTCCTCCCAAAAGGAGAAAACATTATTATAAACCTAAAAAAACAATAAAGAAACAAGGATTGGGGCTTTCCACCGATTAAAATCGATGGAAGCCCCTTCAAAATTCAACAATGGAGGCTAGGGTTTTGGAGAGAGAAAGGATTTTAGAGATTTTTTTTATTCCCTTTTGTGAATTTGTTACTTTATATACGAAGCACTTGTTAGTTTTATCTGCTTCAATATGTTCATTTCAAGTATGTAATGCACTTCAGAGTAATTAAGCATTTTTTTTTTCTTTATTGCGTGATTGCTTCTCTATATTTTTACCAAAAACTAATGGAGTGAATTTTTTTAATTTTTTTTTTGAGGGAAAACTAATGGAGTGATTGGTCAACTTGAATTAGGTTAAAGTCAATAATGGGTTTAGTCAATGCCATCAATTCATCATCACTAACAAGTAACAATTCACTAGGTTAACTAATAATTAACAACAATTATTAGACATGCATGTGATTTAAAGTGAGATTACATACTAATCAATGTCTTTATTTTATTTTTTTCTATGTATATAGAAGATGATGATGTTGCAATCGACGAGTCCATGGAGCAGACAGATGTTGAAAGTAGACTCGAGGCTTACAAAACTAAAAACCCTCATTTCAAAGTTATTATGCAACCTAGCTATGTCTCTAATGGATTTCGATATGTAAGATTATACTTCTTGGATTATTTAATCACAATATATTTCATTATTGTGATTAAATAATAAAACGTCACGTGACCGGCGTTCACCAAGTCATGTGCCGGTCACGTGACGTTTAATTAATCTTTTCTCATTTTTTCCCCTAATTTTCCCCGAGCCTATCCATATAATACCCAAGATGAATTAAATGTCATGTGACCGGCACATGACTTGGTCAACATCGGAAAAATTTAGTCAACTCTCACTTTCCAACCAAGGGTAGTATCTTACAACATTTAGCTTTTATAAGGTAGTTTATTACAACATTTTTTTTATAAAGTAGTTTCTCGCAAAAAAATTGCTTTAAAAGGTAGTTTCTCACAAAATGTCCAAAAAAAAATTGATAATATTATGGATCTCTAATTAATTAATTTTCATATGGTGTAGTCATTTCCAATTCGTCATGTGAGAAGACATTTGAAGCCTTTGGAAGTTCAACAAATTCAATTGAAGGCAACAGATCATGAGAAGAGCTACCCCGTTAGGTTAAATTTGTACAATCACAACAGTCAAGTTTTCGCCGGATTTGGATGGAAAAAATTTGTGCTTAACTATAATTTGCAAGCAGGCGACGGTTGTGTTTTTGAGCTGGTCTGCCCTCAGTCCAATGCTTACAAGGTTACCATCTTTCGTGTTGCGGCAACTACATGATCTATCCAAGTACATACTCTAGCTACTTTCATTATTAAGTTTATGTTAAAAGTTATTGTACTCCCACTGTCTCTAAATTACATTCCTGTTTTCCTCTATTATGTGAGGAATAACTGCTATAAATAAGAATGTAATTTAGGGACGGAGGGAGTAGTTTATTTGGATGCGGTGAATTTAGAGTATGATTTTGTAACACCTTAATTTCGGTTGTACTTATTACTATTGACATGATCGGTATATGTAAGATTGTATGAAAATATGATGAATTAATTCCGCAGGTATTATTTATTATTAGCTTCCCTAGAAATATTAAACCGTAGGATTCGTATTTTGTACTCCGTATGGAAAATACAGTACGGAGTATAAGAGAACTTGGACTTGTATTAATGGCTCCCTAGAAATATTAAACCGAGTAAATATGTAGAATTATGTAAAAACATACGGCTTGACCTTTCATTCATTGGGGCAAAACATATATATACAATACTAATTCCTAGAATTACCTTAATTAGGTTTCTAGTAATTAGGAAACAATATAAAAGATAATATCAAATATTCCCCTAAAAATATCCTACCAAAATATATCCTCAATACCCCCCCTCAAGTTGGAGCACTAGGATCATAAGTGCCCAACTTGGATAAAACATGATCAAACTGTGACTTCCCAAGGGCCTTCGTGAAAATGTCGGCCAATTGAGTAGTCGTAGGAACATAAGAAGGAGAAATCAAGCCTTCAATAATCGCATCTCGAACAAAGTGACAGTCGACTTCAATATGCTTGGTCCTTTCATGAAAGACCGGATTCTTTGCGATGTGCAAAGCAGATTGACTGTCACAAAATAACTTGATTGCCTTAGGATGATGCACACCCAAACTCAACAACAACCCCTTAAGCCACTTGAGCTCACAAGTGGCGGCAAACATAGCCCTATACTCGGCATCACAAGAAGACGTCGCCGCATTTGGTTGATTTTTAGTCTTCCAAGAGATAGGCGAATGACCTAAAAACACCAACCAACCAGTGACAGAGCGACGAGTTAGTGGACAAGCCGCCCAATCCGAATCGCATTAACTTTCCAAGGTGAGATCACTAGTAGCACTCTACAAGATACCCTGACCCGGAGTACCTTTCAAATAACGAACTACACGAAGAGCTGCTTCCCAATGCTCAATGCGCGACTCTTGCATAAACTGAGACAAGATATAAACGGAGTATGCTAGATCCGGTCTAGTTACCCCTAGGTAAATCAAACGACCAACCAACCTGTGATACACTTCCGGATCCGCGAGAAGCTCACATGTGGCACGACCAAGCTTGTGGTTTTGCTCCATGGGAAAACCACTCGGCTTTGCCCCCAACAAACCTGCTTCAGAAATAATATCCAACGTATATTTTCGTTGACATAAAAATAAACCTAAAGCACTACGAGCAACTTCGATGCCCAAAAAATATTTCAAAGATCCTAGATCCTTCATCTTGAAACAATCACTGAGATAAGCCTTGAAACCAACAAGTGCAGCGGAATGATTGCCAGAAATGATAGGATCCTCAACATATACTAAGACATTAATCTGAATTGTGCCTTTAGTATACGTGAAAAGAGAATAATCAGAGTAAGATTGAATGAAGCCGTACCCTTTCAAAGCCGTAGTTAGCTTTGCAAACCAACACCTCAGTGCTTGCTTCAACCCATACAAGGACTTCCTCAAGCGACACACTAAAGTAGGATCTTCACCTTCAAACCCGAGAGGTAATTTCATGTATACCTCCTCAGCAAGATCACCATGCAAGAAAGCATTATGCACGTCCATTTGATGAATTTCCCAGTTCTTTGATGCTGCAATTGCAAGAAAAGTCCGAACTGTTGTCATCTTTGCAAATGGAGCAAATGTTTCACTATAATCTATGTCTTCCTGCTGATGATTACCAAAAACAACCAAACGAGATTTAAGTCGTTCAATATCACCATTAGACAAATATTTTGTCTTAAACACCCATTGACTCCCTAGAGCACGTTTACCAGGGGGAAGGTGCTCTAAGGTCCAAGTATCGTTATCTTCCAAGGCTCTTATTTCTTCTTGCATAGATTTTCTCCAACCTTCATGTTTCATGGCCTCTCTAAAAGATTTCGGATCATGACCACCAACAATAGCTGCCAGAAACTTACAATAATTCGCAGAAAACTTGTCACAATTTATATAATGTGCTAAAGGATAAGGAGTACCTAAAGGAGTATTAGAGGACGGAGAGGAGAGAAACGGATTGTTAGCAAAAACTAAGTGAGTGACATAATCCCGACGATGAACATTGGGAAATATTTCCCAAAAACCTCGCCCCAAGGGCTGCTAATTTGCTGTCCCTGCCCCGCCATTTTCATCATGGCCATGTGGCTGTTGCACGCTAGCAGAGCTGCCAGCGTTCTCCCCCGCGGCCAGGGGCTGCTGCACGCTAGCAGAGCTGCCAGCAGGCTCCTTCGCGGCCAGGGGCTGCTGAGCGGCTGTCCTCGCGCCCGCGGACCCCTCCTGCGGGTGGGCAGTAGCCATGCCCTCAACACCACCATTATCATGCACCTCTTCACTATTACCCTCCTCATATTCCACAAAATCATCATGCACATCATAATGCAAATCAAAACCATGAGACTCAATGTTAACGTCTTCCGGAGTAGAAAACGGAAACACACCTTCAACAAATTTAACATCCCGAGACACAAAAAAAAACTTTGGTATCAAGATCATACAAACGCCACCCCTTCTTCCCGAAAGGATAGCCCACAAAAACACACTTGCGACTCTGACTAGCAAACTTATCACCATTTGTTTTCTAATTATGAGCAAAACATGAACACCCAAAAGTACGAATGGCATTGAACATAGGAGGTTTACTAAAGAGGACTTCAAAGGGAGTTTTATTTTGTAGCAATGGAGTAGGTGTCCGGTTAATCAAGTGAGCCGCGGTGAGAATGCACTCACCCCAAAAATAAATTGGCAATTTGGCTTGAAATCTCAAGGCCCTCCCAACTGACAAAATGTGTTTACGTTTTATCTCAACCCTCCCGTTTTGTTGTGGAGTGCCTACACAAGAGGTTTGAAAAAGAATACTAGTAGTTGCAAAAAAAATCATGCAAACAATTAAACTCCGTACCATTATCACTTTGCGCAATTTTAATGGTTTGGGAAAATTGTCGTTCTACCATAGCTACAAAAATCAAGAAAGTACGAAAAACCTCTGTTTTATCATTCAACAAATAAACCCAAACTGCTCTAGAGTAGTCATCAACAATAGTAAAAAAAATAACGAGCTCCGCACGACGCAACCTGTTGATACGGGCCCCACAAATCACAATGTACTTTCTCAAATATTCTAGATGATTTATTATCACTCAAAGGAAAACAACTTCTAGGATGCTTAGCACGCATACATACTTCACATCCTTTATCTAAACAAGCTTTATTACTAGCTGTAGGAAGCAACTTAACTACTTTCTCGGAAGGATGACCCAGACGACGATGCCACAACTCCAAATCTGAATTTGCAGCAAGAGCACTCACATGATGAACCGAATCCGATTTGCTAAAATAATACAATCCGTCCCTCCTAGTTCCCGTTCCAATCAGCTCCTTCGTTTGGTCCTGTATAGCACACATATAAGAGTTAAATTGGACTGTACAATTACGATCATCATTAAGTTGCGAAACAGAAATCAAGTTACAACTCAAGTTAGGAACATAGAGAAATCCTGTGAGAGTAATCACATCCAATAAACAAACAGAGCCAATAAGAGATGCCGACACCGTTTCTCCATTAGGCAAACCAACCGGACATTCGAATCTTTTTGTGTCAAAAAGCCAAGATTTTTCTCCGGTAACGTGATGAGTAGCTCCGGTGTCAATAATCCAAGAAGTATCATCAAACTTACCACTTAACCGATTATCGGAAATTGTTGCATTACCCATCAATCCCGTAATCGCCTTCCACTGTTCACTTGTGAATAAACGACCCGAGGCAAAAGTGCTCTAATCATCCGAGCCTGAACCACCACCAGTGACCACGTTGGCCTTCACCGGACCTCCACGACCACCACCAGCAGCACCCTCCGGCCACCCATACTTGTCATAGCAACGAGTTTCTTCATGTCCTCGCTTTTTACAGAAATTGCAAATTTTATCGGACCAGCACTTCGCAGTTTCATGTCCCATCTTCTTACATTTATCACACACTAACAATTGACGATTAGTACCTCCACCACGGCCCCTTCCAGCACCGGTTCGTACAGCAAAACCGAGAGCAGGAGGGTCCTCTTTCTGCCGGGAAAAACCACGAACCTTCTCTTCTTGAGACACCTGCTGAAACGCCCTAAGCAAGGAGGGCAGAGGATCCTGAGAAAGCAAATTAGACCTGATAGACGCATAATACTCGGAATATAATCCGAGCAAAAACTGCTGGAGACGGTCCCCATCACGCCGATCAGCATGCTGACGGCGTGCACTTTCCACAAATTGCAAGCAATTAAATTAAAGGTTCTAATTTATCAAGAGCATCCCACAATACTGCCAGTTTGCTATAATACACAACAATTGTCATATTCTTTGTTTGTTCACAACGATTAATATCCGATTTTATTTGTTGTATTCTTGGACCATTAACTAAACAAAACCGTTCATGTAAATCATCCCACAATTTCTTGGCATCATCATATTGAGAAAGCATTGATTTTACCTCGGGGTCGATTGTGTTCATGAGCCAAGAAACGAGCATACAATGAATTGTAACCCAATTATCCTTCGTACATGGCGGTGAGAAGGTAGTGATGCTGCCATCGAGAAATCCGAACTTCCTTCGAGAAGACAAGGAAATTCGCACAGCATGAGACCACTCATGAAAATTATTAAGCTTGAGACGTTGTGAGGTAATGTAATCCCCTAGCCGATCTTGCGGTCCAAGGTAAAACGGTGAATTCGATTCAATTTTTGGTGGAGGCGGTGGGGGTTGTTCATATCCTCCAGCCATTGTCAATTACACAGGGAAAGAAAGCAGAGAAAAAAAATTTAACGAGGCTCTGATACCATGTAGAATTATGTAAACATACGGCTTGACCTTTCATTCATTGGGGCAAAACATATATATACAATACTAATTCCTAGAATTACCTTAATTAGGTTTCTAGTAATTAGGAAACAATATAAGATAATATCAAATATTCCCCTAAAAATATCCTACCAAAATATATCCTCAATAAAATAACATTGACAATTAATAATTTGGGAGTATTTATTCAGTGTTAAGTTTATACGGAGTACAATGTAATAGGAGTAAGTCAAAAATGTGTTTGCAAATAATGGTGACAACGGCCCAACTAGGCAAATACACACGTTAACTTCAAACTCAAGAGTCAATTAAGAGAGAACATATAATAATTTAGGACATTTGAATGATTTGATTTGATATAGTAATGGTACTCCGTCTATTGGAAAATTTAATAAGGCCGAGTGTATAATAAATATTGTACATTAGGTGTTAAGTTCTCCTTGATTAAATAAAACTTACGGAGTATGTATTTTGATATTGATAATGTTGCTTTCAATCTTATAATTTACCTCATAAACACTCTTAATGTGTAGAGGTAATCATATTACCCGTACCTGTTATAAAACAGATTTATTTAAAAATAAATAAATAAATAAATAAAATAAAAATAAAACATCAGAAGGTTCAGGTATCTATTGATATAGGAACGAAGGAATAGCAGTAAGAAAACTAAAGTTTTCAAAATCATAGTGTGCAACATAAAAAGTTAATCTATATAACTGAATAATAAGGTTAAAATTATAATTTCCCAAAATTAATTTAGGTGAAAGTTACTATAAATTGGATAATATGTGGTAAAATTACATACAAATAAAACCCTATTCACTCATAGAGAATTTGTAGATCGAAAAATTTATCACAAATTATTACAAGACACCTATGCTATTACGCTAATTTAAGGATAGTAACCAAAGATCTAAGTATTACATTCTTTCTCTGTTTCATTAAAATGCTACGTATTACTGCTTAAGCCGAATAAGTGTAAACTTTGTTGTGGGTCATGACAATGTACAGAGTACACTACGAGTATATACACATAATAAAACTGTAAGTAATAGGCTTGAATAATCAAATCTAGCTAGTTTAGCATTAATTATGATGAACTACTAGCTAATATTACTAGTACTAGTATTAAATTTTCCTACTGGCTTATCTTTAAATAAGTAGTACGTACCATTACAATATATTACTATAGTTATCTCTTTGTAGTTGTACTTAGCTCTCAAGACATACTTGAATTGAGTAGCCATATATGGCTAGTAAAATGAAGGTACTTGAAGCAATTAAGTTTCAAACATTTAAATCATATTTCTACAAAATCATGGTGGCTCCTTCAACTCAAAACCACAAGCTAGTAAGTTACTTTAATTTGTTTTGTCCTTGTACATACGTACATAATTTAATATTTTGTTCGGAATCAATTAATACGTGAATAATGTATTTATTTATTTTTAATACAAACGTTTATAATGTAATTTTACAGAGAATTCCCGAAACATACGTGAAGAAATATGAAGAGCAATTAGTAAATAATGATTATGTGAAGCTTAGAGTGGCCGATGGTAGAGTTTGGAGAGTGGAGTTATTTAAAGAAAGTGGAGAAGTGTGGCTTACCAAAGGTTGTGAAGTGTTATTCTCTAAAATATGGGGGGGCAGACCCCATTGATATCTTATATCAACCAAATGATGTTGATATAATGGCATTTCTTGTAATATTCTTAATTCCACATGAACACTAGTGGATTGCTGAGTCACATCCCGTTATTGCAATATTTTATTCAAAAGTGAGAACGGTAATCAAATTAACAGTTGTAAGTTGGACCTGTTCTTGCCGCTGTAGTTGCTGTGAAATTTGTGCAGCGTAGGAGATTGTCTGTGAATTTTCGATAGCGAAGCCTTATGTTTGGATCCTGTAACCCGAAATTCAGGTAAGTAATTTAAACTGAGTTTGAGTGTCCTTTATTAGTTAATTTTTGTTTATTTAGTTCAATGCTTCATTGTTTTGATTGGTTAAATTAGGGAAGAATCGAGAAATTATGGTTGTCCTTGAATTAATTTATTTCCTTGAAAACCTTAGTCGGGTATATCAAGTAATTGCGGACCTGTCTTACTTTGGTTTGAATTATAAAAATTTATCCACATTCTATTTTTTGTTCTATGTTGTTTAATGGAATCTTAATGTTGTATGTGAATTGTATGTGGTGAGAATTTTGAGTTAAGTGTATGTAAAATCTCTGTACATTTTGGTAATTTGGTCATTTTGGGTCAGAATTTTGATGTTTTTCGATTACCCTTGTGATTTTTGTTGTTTTTCCACATTGCAGACCATAGTTGTAGTGTTTAGTTCTGTCATTGAACTATGGATGACGATGATGTTATCATGAATGAGCTCAGTCTCTGTGATAAAAGTTTGGATGAGATTGTTGTTAATGAAACTCCTCCTCAGTCCCTTGTTCATGAAATGTTGTCCTTAAATTGCATAGCACCTTATGTTCAACTACCTAATTCTACCAAGGATCCCCTTACCATGACATCACCTATCAAGACTTTGGAGACGGTGGAGACCATTGTTTCTACAAACAAGGTCTCTGTGTATTCCACTGTTGAACCACCTAGAGAAGGGATGGTGTTCAAGCGTTGGGAGGATGTTGAAATGTACTACAAACAGTATGCCGAACAACATGGGTTTGGAGTCTGTAGACAAGCAGGTTCATTTAGACAAGCAGGTTCATTTTCAAGGCAAAAGGAAAGGAGGTCTGTAACGTGGCGATGTGAGTGCTGGGGGTACCCTGATATGAGGGCAAGGTGGGAAGCGAAGAAAAGGGCTAAAGCAATGGATATATCTGGTACGGTGGCCACAAAGAATGGTGAAATTGGTGAGAATGAGTTAAGTCGCTGCAAAAGGACATCAAAGAAGTGTGAATGTTTGGCTAAAGTTTATGCAAGTGTGAATTCTGATGGTGATTGGGTTTTGAGGACTGTGGAACTAAAGCATGTACATGACTTAGACCCTAGTGGCTCAAAATTGGTGAAAGAATATCGCATGAAAAATTACACATCAACTGTAAAGAAGAAGCTAATGGATTACTATGATGAAGGTGTGCCTGTGACTCAAATCCATGGTTGCATGGCTGCCGAGAGAGGTGGTGATGATGATCTCCCTACTGTGAAAGACCTTCAACACGAGGTTTATAAGAAGAGGAGATTAAAGATGGAAGACGGTGATGCGGTAGCCATGATGTCTTACTTTGATCGAATGCAAGCTGATAATCAGATGTTCTTCCATGCACATCGGCTGGACGAAGAAGGCCGTCTTAAGGATGTTGTATGGGTAGATGCTCGTAGCCGGGTGGCTTATCAGGAGTTTGGTGATGTTGTGTGCTTCGATGCAACATATTTAACTGATGAATATGAGCTGCCCTTTGCAAATTTTGTAGGGGTAAATCACCATGGACAATCAATACTCTTGGGGTGTGCCCTTGTATCCCATGAAACCACAGAAACCTACTTTCGGGTATTCGAACAATGGCTGTCTTGTATGGGGAACACACCTCCCGGTGCCATCCTGACCGACCAAGCCGCTGCATTGAGGAAGCCTATTGCTCAACTGATGCCTACAGCGCGACACCGGTGGTGCATCTGGCATATTATGAGGAAAATTCCGGATAAGTTGGGCAAATGCAAACAGTAAGTTTCAGAGCCTAATTCCTTAAGCACTGGTGGTCAGTTATAGTTTTTTGTGGTAGCTTCGAGCAGTTTTAATGACATGCAAAAGTCTTCCTGGTACCTCTATTATAATGTTATGTTGTCGTTTGATTTTGAAATGCTGTTTGTGAGTGTATTATTTGCCCAATTATGTATTTTTTGTTTATTGTGCTGTGAACTATCTGTGAAATTATGGTGTCCATTCTTGCCCTGTGAAATGTTGCATCTTATTCCTATATGCAATGATTTGTTAAATCTAATTCCTTTTATTTAATGATTTGTTGTTATATTAATTGATTTGCTGAACTCTGAATTGAATATGATGGTCTGCCTAGATGATTTTGTGTTGTAACAGTTGATAATTTTCTATACCCTTTGTATGGTCTGAGTTGAAACATAAGCTGTCCTTCCTTCAGAGATTCTGTGACAGACTTGTATTTACTCTGTATCTCTGCCCGGATTCTTGCCTAAGGTCTGGGTTGTTGAGCTATTGCTGTTATACTTGTTTTTAGTGTCGTTATTTGTTTGTGTTAATAGTTATGCTGAATTCAAGAGCCCTTTGAAGACCTTGGTGTATGAGAGCTTCACTGTTGAGGAGTTTGAGAGCCGATGGAAAGCGTTGCTGAAAAAGTATGAGTTAGAGGAAAATGATTGGTTATGTGATCTCTTTGATGAAAGACACATGTGGGTCCCAGCCTTTATGAAGGAGTACTTTTGGGCGGGAATGAAGACCACACAACGTGTTGAAAGTATCAATAGTTTCTTTGATGGCTTTGTAGATAGACAGACAAAGTTGCACGAATTCCCGGAGAAATACACTAGGGCAATGAAGAAGCGTGTGAAAACTGAAGTGGCTGCTGATGCTAGGTGCAGTAAATATGTCCGGAGGCTAGTTAGTGGGTTTAGAGTGGAGAAGTTTTTTCAGAAGATCTACACCGACACTAAATTTCAGGAAGTACAGAAAGAGTGTGCTAGAATGGGGTACTGCTATCCCAAGGTAAGGCGTGAGCTTGGAAATGACATGACTGAGTATGTACTTGAAGACCGGGTCTGGATTATACCGGAAGGCAAGAGTGAGGACATTATAACCGACAGGAGAATGTGGGTTCGTGTAGTTTTCGATCACTCCACGAAAGAATTTTGTTGTGATTGCCGGAAATTTGAAACTTTTGGGATCTTGTGCAAACATGCCATACGAGTATTTGAGGACAATTTGGTTTTGGACATTCCAAAAAAATACATTCTGGATAGGTGAAGGAAGGACGTACCACGAAAACATACTCGAGTCAAAGTGGCTTACCATGATCCCGGTGAAACACCTCAAGTTCGGTATTATCGTCGTATGATGACCGAATTTGAGGGAATATGTGATGAGGCATCGGCTGTGGATGATATTGAAACAGTGGACCTAGTAATTTCCAGTCTACAGCAGCTCCGGTTCAACGTCAAAGAGAGCCGCCAAAAATTTGTTACGAAACAAGCGGCACTACCAACATTGCCTGCAACACACGTCCCTCCCTCTGAGATTGGTTCCAACAGTTTGCCTAATCAGGTTCAAACACCTTGCTCAGTTGCAAAGGATTCTTCGAAAGCTACAGCTGTGAAGGATCCTCTACAGCGCAGGAAGCCTCGTGGCAGGCCCAAAACCACTAGGTACAAGAGCGCAGCGGAGAAGGGGTACAAGACCCAGAAATCAGCTACCAATTCAAACAAAACGCAACAGGTTACTTCCCCATCTGGAACCCTGATGTTATAAATTAAGTTTACTGCTGTTGTCTCTGTATTTAATCTTTCTAATTCATTTCCTTTTTGGATAGGGTAAAAGAAAGAGGACAACTAGACCTCTCAGTGCGGTGTATGAGGACTGCATCGACCCTGATATGCTGACTGATTCCGGGGAGGAATCGGATCATTCTTTTGAATTTTAACAGGTGGTACAGCATTGTGGTAGTGGCAGCACCTGAACTATGATAAGCTTGCGAGGCTTGTGGTCTACCCTTCACACGCTTTTCATTGAATGAGCATTTCTGTATTCGAGGATATACTGGTGTTGTGCCATACTTTGCTGACTGAATGGCAATGCGTTTAAAAATCCTAGGAAAACACTGTCAACAACACTGTTTGGAATTTGCTTTCGGTGATTAAATATGTACTAAACTTCCTTCTAAAAGTATATGTGGCAATGGTGGTTTTTCATAGTCCTTTCTTTGAATCTGGATGCAATGAGAAACATCATGATTTAACTACAGAAAAATGTTGATGCCTGAATTCACTTTTTACATACTGAAATTATAAGGTGTCCAGGTATTCTACATAATCAATTGCAATTTAAAATTACAATACTAAGTTTGTGCGTCGTAAAGTAATTAGTAATGTTTGCTAGTAATTTTTTCGGATTTGCTATCAAATAATTTAATGCACAAGAGTGATAAAGTAATATTCTTCGAAGCCTACATTTTCTTTGTAACCCAATATTCAAAGACGCAATAACCAAAAGCCCAACATATGCAAACTGGACTGGGCTTTTGGTTGTAACCGTGAATACTGAACTGGTTCGACTATTATATCATCATATTGGACTGTAAATCTTATGTAATTGTTGGTCTTATTTTGTCCAATTTTAAAGTTGTTACCTATTAGATTAGAATTTCAATAGGACCTATTACTAGTCTTGTAGCTCCCAATTGTTTGCTAAACATCTATAATTATGAAGAGAGAGTTGATCTGATGTTCATTTTTTTATGTGTAACTTCAACAAATTTGTTTTTGGAGTCATGAACAACATAATGGTCTATGATGTACATTACTTGTGTGTTAGATAATGGCTAATAACACTTCTTACCACCAAACTTGGCCCATTCATTAACTTCATTACTAGAACAACAATTCTTGAACACATATAATACATCATCAAACCACTCCACCATCTAACTCTAGCTTAACAACACATAGAGATACAATAAGTTACAACACATTTGAGTAATTAACTTAAACTCATAATAATCCTGAGAATCAGATACTGAGCCACCAAAAGACATAACCATTACATCACTTATCACACAAAAGGTGTCGGTGGTGAAGGCCAATTGATCGGAGCAAACCTAGCGGACGAAGTTAGGGAGCACCATAACTTTGTCACCATTTTTTATACCGGCGACGCGAATAGTTTGCTCGGTTGAGAGAACATTGTCTTCGTGCATGACCAGCAAGGTGGTTGGGTCTGCATTAATCTCATGAGCCAAAATGTGGAACAAACGACACATTGGGGTGTCCAATTTGGAGCTTTTTCTTGAAACGGTGGCCGGTGTTCCTGATGTAGAAGCGCTTGATTCGGGTGTTGGTGTTGATCAGGCCCGCCTATCATTATATTAAAACAAGAAATTAATTAACATTCGGCATTAGACTAAGCAACAATATTCACCCCTAAACCATTCTTGAATACCAACACAAAACGAAATACCAACACTATTAATCCAGTAGTTACTATTTGTGGAAAAAATGTATATTACATGTAAATCAAGCATTTCAACTCCAATAAACTTTTAAAAAATTTAAATAAACTAAAAACAAAGTAAATCTAGGAATGAGAAGTTAATTTGCGTACAATTGCCTTTGCTAAATTAAATTAAGTCCTTTAATAACATTTTCCTACTTAAACTCGTAATGAAACAAAACAAGGACAATTGCCAGTTTACTAAGAAAACAAATTACCAATTAATATTTACGAACTAAAAATACTCCTTTCTGTGCTAGGCAAAATGACATTATCAGGCAAAAATTTTAGGTAAAGAAAATTACCAAACCAACGACAGTCAACAGATCACCACTTTCAACCCCCACCTCAATAGGCTTCGTCCACTCCGGGATGTGGTTGTGATTTTTGTAGACCCTAATCCTTGAGGTCTTTACGTCGATTTTCCAACATAGTCTTTGAATATTGCCTCAATGGCTGTTTACCGGCACACCGTAGGTGGTAGTCCCCACATTTTGTTCTATAAGCCACCACAAGCAACCCCGAACATAAGACCAGAATTAGAGGAGAACGCTTATCAATATTTCTGGCAATCAAATGCTCGAACTTATCCGGCCACTAGAGAGTCACTTTACCGCATTTATCTAAACCCGGATCAACCCCTCCAAGAAGGATTGAGCCTTAGGATGGTTCCTACTGATCGTCGTGGAAGTTGTCAGCCCGGCCATTTGCCGAGCGTATACGACGCTGCATCTTTGTCCACTGAATTTGAGTGCCTAATTAATAACCACATTGAAGTAGCCACTGTCGATGAGAACAAACCCCTTTTCCCAGGATACCTGTTGCATCTGATCGATCCCTACCCCACAATAGATCTAATTCCCAGGACATCCGTGTTTCAATGGCCTGCTTCTCAGACGCTGTCCAAGTCATTTACCTCCCTACTGCATTCCGTGTTGTTGTTAATGTCATGGTTTTTTCACAGTTTGGTAATGACTCACCCAAGTACCACTGTGCTGTAACACAGACTTTCAACAACGCCCCCCTCCCCACACTCCCCTGTGTTCCACCAAACAGCTCTATAGTTTGCTTTAATGCTAGGGACGTTGCCCGTCCTTCCTTTAAGCCCAATTTCCAAGCCATCTACGACCGCCACATGCCTGAGATTGTAGTTCTGTTTGAGGTTAGGAACACCGTCAGTAATCTTAGCGAGGTAATTCACACCCTACCTGGGAATTATATGTTTGTTCCCTCTATTCTCCGGTCACACGCTAGTGGTGCTGCGATCCTGTGGAGGGCGGATGCAGTTAGAGGAGTGTCAAGAAATCAGCAAGCCGCTCTCAATGTTTACTTGATGTTAACATTACGGTGAGATTATGTCATAATAAACATTTTAGATTCGTAAAATAAGACTAATACTGTAGACACCCATTTGTGTCTCCCCAAAACCAAACCCAGTGATGTGTGTCTTTCACGTCGAATCATAATCGAATGAAACGAAAGTGTGGAAAGGTCTAGTGTTGCGGGAAGTTTTATTTTTTTTCTCTTCTCCCTGATTTTGAAAACTTTATTTTAAAAAAAACAGCCAATCCAGTTTGGTTGGTCCATGATATGGGTTCAATAGGGGTGTAGTTGGATGGGGCTTGCAAAGGCATTTCCAACGATATATTATAAGCCCAATTCCGATGAATATTGAGTAATTTATAGCCAATTTACTAAACTGGGCTCGGTATGAGTTTTAAGTACGGCTCAATGATCTAGGGGAGGGCCTAATATGATTTATCATTCCTAATGCAATTAGGAATGGTTTTAGTCTTCTAGAGTATTCTAGAAGGTTCTTTTCATTCCTAATTCAATTAGGACTCTTCAGAGTTTTAATCAAGATCAAATAGCATTTTCGGCTGAAATTATATTATTTTATCTTCCACTACGGTAAGTTTATCAGATTTTCGAAAACGCGTGGAAAACCACTTTGGCGTCCAACCCCAGGCCTTGGCGCCTGGAATCAGGATTGGCGCCAGACGCCAGCCATTGGCGCCTGACGCTAGCCACTGGTCCTGGCGCCAATTAGCCAGGGCTGGCGCCAATGTGTTTTTGCGGTCTTCAGACTCTGTTTTGATAAATTATCTTTTTGGCTGATTTTCTCTATAAATATCGTATTAAAAACTCCGTTTTCAATGATCATCTACAATCGTCATTCGCCAATTTTCCTGATTTTTCATCAACTCTCTTTATTCACCAACTTCCTTCATCATCTACAATCATCATTCGCCAATTTTCCTGATTTTTCACCAACTCTCATCAAGATTTTCTTGATTACTCTCTCTCTCTCTCTTTTTCTAAACTAGCCTTTTCTCAAATAAATAATTCCGCATTCGCAAGATCTAGAAACACCTAGCCATATTCGAAGTTGCCTTCGCCCTAGACGTGAAAGGTTTTAATTTCTGAGGGTTTGGTCCCAAATCTCTCTTTCAATTATTTAGTTTAATTGTTTTTATTATTATTTTCCTTGAAATTACTAACGTGTGTATTTTGTTATTAGAAAGAGGTACGAGGCGTCCAAGTAAGTACTTTAATGGTTTAATTGATATAATGATGTAGATATCATGTTTACATTGTTATTATGATATTCCTAGTATCATGTCTAGGGTATTTTTAATATTAAATATGATTGTTATGATGCTTCCTATTCTCTTCCTAATATTTATGATTGTTAGTATCATGTTAGGGCTAAAGATTTGATTTTTATTGTTTAGTGACATGCTAGGGTTTGTTATTAATCTTGTTAGTATCATGCCTAGGATCTTGCTATGCTTTAACATGATTATTATTGATCATGATTATGATTATGATTGATATTATTATTATTAATGATGTTGTTATTTATTATGTTGCTTGATATGTATTATATTTTATATTGTTATTGCTTGATCACCTTTTATTGCATGTTTAAAGGGAATTGGTACTTGCAATCACGCTTAATAAGATAATTAATAATCTTGGTAGGTTAATTGTGATTATAATTCAAGTGATCGTCAATAATAGATTTGTTTGTGCGTTAATATTCAACCAACATAGATTAAACAGGTTTAGGGTTAATCCTATTGATTGTATGTTAGTCAGAAAGCGCACATGAATACGAGCAGAATAAAGTAGAGGCCTATTATTAGGGCAGGTTCAATCTCTTTTAGGTTGGATTTGTACCATCATCCCCGAACCCTTATTTGGTTCATGACCTTATGGATTTGACGATCTCTTGGATCGTTAAGGGGTGTAACCTTCACCTCGTGAACGGTTTACAAGTTCCTTAAAAACTTGTTGGCGACTCTTTTGCTCTATCTTCTTCCCTTTTGAACGCCACCGTACTTTAGTGTCTGATCACAGTAGGGTTCAAGCTAGTGGGATTTTAAAGGCTTGAAACTATTCCCCACAGTTTTTGGCGACTCCACTGGGGAGGATTTCTATTTTAATTCCTGAATTTGTTTCGGCAATGATTTAGAATGAGTTGATGAGACTCGAAAAGTTCTAAGTATTTCATGTGCGTAATTTTGATTAACATTATTGGCATATGCATAAAAAGGTTCTCATTGGAAAGACCATCCGTAATGAGTCAAAAACATAGGATTTTACACGTAGGAAATTTGAGAAATGTCTTTCACAACTAGGACTGAAATAACACCGCGCGAAACTGGATGATTTTATTGAGCACAGAAAGCTGCTGAGGCATGTAGGAAGTAGCGTCAGGGGCCAGAGCTTGGCGCCAAACTTTTAGCCGTAGCGCCAGACGCCAGTATTGGCGCCAGGCGCTACAGTTAAAAGTTGGCGCCAGTGTCTGTTTGCTGGCGCCAATTTCCCCCAATACCGAGCCAGAAATATGCGTTCTAATTTCGACCGATTTTTCGTATTGTTTGCTCGATCCTGCTTCCTGATTGAATTTTTTTTTCTCACTTTTCTGAAACCCATATGTGTTCTACATATGGACATAACCCTCTGGAAATTCATGCTCTATCTACCCGATTGAACGCTCCTGGCAACAAAGGGTACATTTGAGAGGTTGAATTCACCAAACCATGGAAGTGAGTTTTTTTCTAAAAACTCGCGGTGTCCTATCCACACGCGTTAACCCTTCACAGTTAGGCTTCTACGCGGTAGATCTGGACAATTAACCATGGACCCTATTGACTAAACCATATCCCGAAATTTAGAGAACTAGAGCCATGGTTAGGTTGCGAACTCATTGCATCACATTATCCCTACTTGACTAATTGTGCATTATTTGTTGTGCATATATATTCTATGCTCCTCTTAACTGTTTGTTGATTTGTGTTGAAATTAAAATTAATGACTTAAAGAACTTTGCCTAATTAATTAATTAATTAATTAATTTGAGTCAATAAAGTTTCTTTTTAATCGAAATTGACCTATTACGACTTTAGACATACCCCAGTTGACTAATAATACCGAAAACAGTCCCAGACTAAAGCTCCAATGTTGGTGCCAAAGTCTGAGCTGTAGCGCCACTGTATGGTGTGTAGCGCCAGACATTTACTAAAAAGTCTGGCGCCAATCACCATATTGCGACGCCAGTCCTGTCGCTTGGCCGACAGTTCGGATTATTTGTCGAGTCATAACCTAATGTCTAATTAGCCAGTTTACTAATTAATTCGGTTAATTTTCGCTGTCAATAACACCTTATCAAGTCATTAATCGAGTCTTGGTCACATAGTTTAGCCACATGGTCATGACACGAGTCTTAACATGTCACCTACACTTACTAGTCTTAGCACACACTTTGAGCACATATCACCATGACCATGTCTTAGGTCCATGCATGAGTCCGTCTTTCCGTCATTTGAGTCGGGGGGTACATTCTAGTCCTAATTCTTCACACCCCTCCACCTAAATCATTCTTCTCCACATTCTTCCACTTTTCTTCACCTCCTCCATCCATTGCATGTTGAATAAAGTTTCAGTCAAATAATTAACAATAAGTATCCCCAAATTCCTTTTCCACAGTACTTGGTCGAGGAGAGAAGGGCGATTAATCAAGGACAACCTTTTTATTCAAGTCTCGCTTTTTTGATAAACCGATTCGTCAAAAGAGGAAGGCTAAGAAGATAATGGAAACTCAAGAAGAAGTCAATGAGCTTAGGAACCAAGTGGTTACCATGACTGAAACACTGAAGCTACTCACCCTCAAGGTTGATGATCCCGTGAAACAACAACAAATGAAACTCATGCAAGAGGGTCTAAGCAAGCTATCTAGTGACTATAAATTTCAGGGCATGAGTTCGCAAGGGGTCTCGCTGGACAAAGAACTTCTTCCACATAAGTTCAACGCCACTGACATCCCTAAATTAAAAGCGACAGATAACCCTTACTTCCATCTAAGAGCTTTTGAAACTATAATGAGCATTAAGGGTATCGATAAGAAGATTTTCCCCTCTCTATTCCCACTATCTCTCGAAACCTTTTGTCAACAATGGTTCTTTTCTCTCGAGAAAGAAAAAACTTCTTCTTGTGAGTCGACAACAAACGCTTTTATAGATAGATATAAGTGCAACATTCAAGACGAGACAGACCATAGACAACTTGAGATGTTAAAACAAAAGGAAAACGAAGGGTTCACTTCTTTCTTCAATAAATGGAGGGAAACTTCTGCTAATATGGTCAAGGCTCCTACCGAAAAAGAATCTGTGAGGATGTTTATCAAGAACCTCCAAGGGAAGTATTCAAAGCAGTTAAAGTACCAACACAACTTGAATACTTTCAAAGCTGTTTATAATATAGGCATTGACATTGAAGATTACCTTCTGAAAGATAATAGTGCGAGAGGAAAGAAGAGCGACCATCCTTCTTCTTCCTCTAATGAGGTACATGCTACAAACACCTCTAAACCACGAATCCAAAGATCAAAAAGGGTGTTCACTCCACTTGGTATAAGTTATGAAACGGCTTTCGAGAAGCTACATCACAAAGGACTAGTCATGCCCATAGGGCCCATCAAAGATCCGATTCCAGAAGCCAGACCACCTAAGTGGGATCCTAATAAGCATTGTAAATATCACCAAGGAAAGGGTCACGACACCGAGGAGTGTTGGAAACTCAAAGAAGTTATTCAAGATCTGATCGATAACAATGAAACTTCCGAGATTCTAGCCATCGAAGATGACCAAGCATCCTTTGATCCATCACTTCTTATCACACCTGTAGGAGAGCCTATGATCGAGACAGCTTATATGACCTCTCTCGATGAAGTGGCCATAATTGAGGAGGATGAAAGTCTTTTCTTAGATAGTACCAAGGAAGACTCGTCAAGCCTGAAAGAGGAAATTCGAAAACTGCAAGATGTCATTGCCATGCTCTTGAATGTGGTAGAAGGATTAGCAAATCGGGTGATAGCTATCGAACAAAATTCTCGCCAAGAGTTTAATGAAGAACTCAATGCTCCTAAGCCACAAGCAAAACGGACCATTAAAGAATACACACCAATAAGAATGACTTACAATGAAGCTTTCGACTGTCTTCAAAATCAAGGATCTAAAAGGAAACCCAGGCGAGAGTTCACACCCGTTGGAATGACCTACGATGCTGCTTTCGATCGTCTCTATGATCGAGGATTAATCAAACCTATTGGCCCTATTGAGGATCCAACACCAAAAAATCGATCTTCGAGATGGAATCCAAGTTCCTATTGTAAGTACCATCGAGGAAACGGTCATACCACTGATGAATGCTACAGGTTTCAAAATCTCATTCAAGACCTCATAGAAGCAAACAAGGTCCCATTGCCTCTAGCTAGCGAGAAGACTGGGTGATGATGAAGCGAATGACACAAGACAAGAGGCGAGCTGCAACGACAAGATTTCATGGCATCTTCTTTTTTTTTTCTATTTCTTTTTTATCTTTTCTTTCCCCAATAAGTCTAGCATAGGCACCTTTTTCCTTTCCTTAGATTAACTTTGTAGATTCTTTATTTTCTTCTAATAAAATGAGCATCTATTTCCTTGCACATGATCATCACATTGCATTGCATCAAAAAAATAATAATAAAAAAAAAACCATGTCGAATTAAGCACAAGGTATACTAATGATTTGAGGCACCCCTTGTAGCCACATAATATTTCCTTTCGCCCTTCAATTATACAAATCCTTTCTTCATAAACCACTTTGAGCCTCGTCTTACGATAGACCTTTCTTTTTTCAACCTACATCTACCTAACCTTGGGATGGGATAGTGTGCAACTTATGCAATTCTAAAGAAAGCTTGAGTAAATTCAAAAGAAAGCAATAGCAAAAAATAAGCAATAATAAAAAAAAAAAACCAAAACAAGTGTACAAAAGGGTAAGTGTTCCAATGTCTTTGATATTAAAATATCTTCGATAAGAACACGTCTCAGATTGCGTCTCTTATTGAGTGCTCGGTACCGTGCCTGAGAAACATGAATGCCAAGTGAGTGATAGACCGCATGATCGAGATTGCTCACACTTGTTAAAATAAAATAATTGCTAAAGCAAAAGAAAGAGCTAAAAAAAAAGAGTAGAACCTCAAGCATGAAAATACAAATATTCAAAAGCGAGGTTGCACACCTTGGGGGCTTATCTAGGGTCTTGAGCCTTTATCCCCTTCTTCTTTAAACCTTTAGCCTAACCACGTTACAACCCTTAAAAAGACCTTTTTGAGGTATACACACTTGTGCGAGATTCGGCTAGAGCTACGTTCGGCCTGATTCCTAACAGATACGTAGGCAACCTCACATTGAGGTGCGGCCGTAATAAACATGCATTTATATTCACATTCACACACTTACACCATGATCATATCAAGGGATTCCCTATGCTCATCCCTATTCACTTAGAGCTAAACTTGGGGGCTTGATCTCTACATCATTAACTTACCTAGCCTAAGAGTCACCACCATTTGACTCTTTTCAATAATATATTTTTCCACACACTTAGCTCTTGCGGCCTAACTTTAGTGTCATTATCACACACTGCACACATACATGACCAAATATACTTCCCTTAGGAAACCCTTTGTCATGAAATCTTAACACAACGTTGAAGCATGCCTTATCATATCAACATCACTCATCAATCGTAATCATCATTGCATCACGAAGTATGAAGTGCTTAGCCTCCGTGCCTAAGTTACCCAAATACTTTCATTATGGAGTCAACAGTTGAGATAGCCTAGGATGGATTAATCCTTGTACCTTGAGAGATAGTATCAAACAACATTTGACTAATCTCATTCAACATGCATCTTCAAACTTTTGATTTTCTTTTTCGCGTCTTTCTTTTTCGGGAGAAAGTCGGTACCCTCCACAAAATTGACGAAATTTTTTTGGTTTTTGCATTTTTCGAGTCGCACGATCACATTACAATGCACACATGAGTCATGTACACATTGAGTCATGTCGTGCCATATCACTTTGATTTGAGTCACACGTGTCATTTTACTTCGAGTCGAGTCAACCTCGAGTCAGTCAATCACATCGAATCAAGTTTATACCTTGAGTCGTGTCAAGTCAATGAGTCAAGCAACATTAAACCTTAGGTCAACCCTAAGATAATTAAGCCTTAGGTCAACCCTAAGATTATTAAAGAAATTGGCAAATTTCTATAGAAAAAATAATTACAGATGTAGCAGAACAGGGGAGACCCTATCACAGCGTTCGGCGACAGAATCAATTCTTGGCGCCAGAAATATCTCAGCAACGACAGAGCTCGAAGCCTCCCAGAAAGGTGATTTCGACCTCATACATCAATTTCGGGTTCCTTGGTACGCCAGTTAGCCCCTATAAGCAATTTGACATGATTAAGTAGTCAGTTTGATTACAATTGCAATAAGTGATCGACTTGATGAAAGATCGTTTCACTTAGCTTAAAGTGCCTAATCACGGAGACACCGACATACTGGTTTTAGCGAAAGCAAAGTTCAGGCGAGCTTTAGAGATTGACAAACGTTGGTCTTAGGAAATTTTTCTTCAGAACATTATCGCAACAAACATTCAAGCACCGAAGCTCTTTTGTTCAGAGACGCGTGAACATTTCCATCAGAAGCTCTTTTGCTCCAGAGACGCGTGGGCATATCATCAAAGCTCTTTTTTTCAGAGATGCGTGGACATTTCCTATTTTCAAGCTCTTTTGTTCAAAGACGCGTGGACAATCCTTATCAAGCTCTTTGTTCAGAGACGCGTGAACATATCAAAAAGAAGCTCTTTGTTCAGAGACGAGTGAACATCGAAACAGCAAGGTGGCGTTCCCTGGATTATGGAGAGTTGTCACAAACAGCTGAAGATTGTTTCAAGAGAAGCAATCTTCGATAGTATTCCCTTGGACGTGGAATATTATCAATGCGGATGAGGATTGTTTCGAGAGAAACAGTCTTCGATAGTATTCCCTTGGACGTGGAATATTATCATTGCGGAGGAGGATAGTTTCAGGCGAAGCAATCTTCTAATTTGGAAGCAGTTACGGGCGTAGCGGTTTTCAAGCGGGATGACATTCTCTAGCTTGCAGGAGGTCATCAAAACAACAGTAAAGCGGCAAAAAATCGGTTACTTTCAGAGACATGTGCTCGACGGTGCAAGATACGCGTTTCTTAACTCTTTTATCTGTTTAACTAACGCTAGTTTTGCAGGTATCGGCGTTAAAAGATTGATTTAGGATCGCAGAACGTTCTAAATCATTCTCTGTCCCTATCGATACTTTGGCTTTCGTTTTCGAAACTTGCGTTTCTCCAAACTCAGTCAAAGTGGGGGCTTCTGTAGACACCCATTTGTGTCTCCTCAAAACCAAACCCAGTGATGAGTGCCTTTCACGTCGAATCATAATCGAATGAAACGAAAGTGTGGAAAGGTCTAGTGTTGCGGGAAGTTTTATTTTTTTTCTCTTCTCCCTGATTTTGAAAACTTTATTTTAAAAAAACAGCGAATCCAGTTTGTTGGTCCATGATATGGGTCCAATAGTGGTGTAGTTGGATGGGGCTTGCAAAGGCCTTTCCAACGATATATTATTAGCCTAATTCCGATGAATATTGAGGAATTTATGGTCAATTTACTAAACTGAGCTCGGTTTGAGTTTTAAATACGGCCCAATGATTTAGGGGAGGGCCTAATATGATTTATCATTCCTAATGCAATTAGGAATGGTTTTAGTCTTCTAGAGTATTCTAGAAGGTTCTTTTCATTCCTAATTCAATTAGGACTCTTCAGAGTTTTAATCAAGATCAAATAGCATTTTCGGCTGAAATTATATTATTTTATCTTCCACTACGGTAAGTTTATCAGATTTTCGAAAACGCGTGGAAAATCACTTTGGCGTCCAACCCTAGGCCTTGGGGCCTGGAATCAGGATTGGCGCCAGACGCCAGCCATTGGCGCCTGGCGCTAGCCACTGGTCCTGGCGCCAATTAGCCAGGGCTGGCGCCAATGTGTTTTTGCGGTCTTCAGACTCTGTTTTGATAAATTATCTTTTTTGGCTGATTTTCTCTATAAATATCGTATTAAAAACTCCGTTTTCAATGATCATCTACAATCATCATTCGCCAATTTTCCTGATTTTTCATCAACTCTCTTTATTCACCAACTTCCTTCATCATCTACAATCATCATTCGCCAATTTTCCTGATTTTTCACCAACTCTCATCAAGATTTTCTTGATTACTCTCTCTCTCTCTTTTTCTAAACTAGCCTTTTCTCAAATAAATAATTCCGTATTCGCAAGATCTAGAAACACCTAGCCATATTCGAAGTTGCCTTCGCCCTAGACGTGAAAGGTTTTAATTTCTGAGGGTTTGGTCCCAAATCTCTCTTTCAATTATTTAATTTAATTGTTTTGATTATTATTTTCCTTGAAGTTACTAACGTGTGTATTTTGTTATTAGAAAGAGGTACGAGGCGTCCAAGTAAGTACTTTAATTGTTTAATTGATATTATGATGTAGATATCATGTTTACATTGTTATTATGATATTCCTAGTATCATGTCTAGGGTATTTTTAATATTAAATATGATTGTTATGATGCTTCCTATTCTCTTCCTAATATTTATGATTGTTAGTATCATGTTAGGGCTAAAGATTTGATTTTTATTGTTTAGTGACATGCTAGGGTTTGTTATTAATCTTGTTAGTATCATGCCTAGGATCTTGCTATGCTTTAACATGATTATTATTGATCATGATTATGATTATGATTGATATTATTATTATTAATGATGTTGATTATTTATTATGTTGCTTGATATGTATTATATTTTATATTGTTATTGCTTAATCACCTTTTATTGCATGTTTAAAGGGAATTGGTACTTGCAATCACACTTAATAAGATAATTAATAATCTTGTTAGGTTAATTGTGATTATAATTCAAGTGATCGCCAATAATAGATTTGTTTGTGCGTTAATATTCAACCAACATAGATTAAACAGGTTTAGGGTTAATCCTATTGATTGTATGTTAGTCAGAAAGCGCACATGAATACGAGCAGAATAAAGTAGAGGCCTATTATTAGGGCAGGTTCAATCTCTTTTAGGTTGGATTTGTACCATCATCCCCGAACCCTTATTTGGTTCATGACCTTATGGAGTTGACGATCTCTTGGATCGTTAAGGGGTGTAACCTTCACCTCATGAACGGTTTACAAGTTCCTTAAAAACTTGTTGGCGACTCTTTTGCTCTATCTTCTTCCCTTTTGGACGCCACCGTACTTTAGTGTATGATTACAGTGGGGTTCAAGCTAGTGGGATTTTAAAGGCTTGAAACTATTCCCCACAAATACGAAATTATGTGATTTTATATATTTATTGTCCTGTTAGTAATCGTATCTTCTTTTTCGTTCAAGGGCCACCATGTTTGAAGGTTGAATTATAGATCAGAAGCTCATCGAACGTGGCATTGGCTGATTTGAATTAGGTCGGCCTGTGTTCCTTTATTTGTTTGATGTCTGATTAAGGGATTATTAAGAAGGAATTCTTATGTATTAGGGGTTCTATCTTGCTATGGTTGTTTTATTATTTAATAGTATATTGCAGTAGATTGTGTTGTTATTGTACTTGGATATTATCTAACTGTCTTTGTCTGCCTACTAGTTAGAGAAGTGTTTGTTTAATTTGCATTATTAATGTGTTGTACTTCCCCTATCTTTTAATTTATTTTTCGAAGAGGCATAAGGGCAAATGAAAGAGCAACTGAAAGAACATGATCTTATGTAAGTGTTATTATAAACAAAATAGTGTTTTAAGATGTCATTCTTAAATACTACGATAAATTGGTTGTAGTCGTAAAAAAAACGACCCGTACCGGAATATAAGAACCTTATCGAACTAATGTGAGAAGGAACCGAACCGCGTAAAACCTGTTTAATTTGTATCGGTAACCTACTTCAGTCAACACAATAAAAATAGGGTTGTGCGTGTTGACAATTTCACGAAAATGAATTATGAAAGACGGCCTAGTTATGCGACGAGCATTCCATAACACGAATGTGGCACCAAATGGCAGCAGATTGCTTCCGTTTTCAAGTTCAGGTTGCAAACGGACTCCTTGGTAGCGACTAGAAGGATCCTCCTGGATTAGCATGTCCCGAAACACAGAGAAATTGATAGCTGACATGTCACATCTTACCTGAAAATTTTACATAATATTATAAAATTCGTACTTGTATGTATGTGTAGTAGAACAAAGTCAACGAAATCCTAACATCTAAGTGAAAGGGTGTAGAAAAGGAGATTATATAGTCACAGACGGAGTTTTACCTTCAGGAACTGAACAGAATCAGAGTACGAGCCGAAGTGGCTATTAGCGTTGTGCATTTTGAGGGTGTAAATGGGTCCTTCACGTCGGATCACCGGCTTGGGATCGATCTTGTTGAGGGATAATCTTTGTCACACCTTCGTACACAATCTCAGGATCTTGCTCTAGTTGCACTATTGCTTCTTGGACATCAGATCGTCCCACTACATCAGATATGTTCGGCAGATGGGCTGGGAAGATCACTCCAGCTTCATTCACCATCATCAGGTTATTCATGCGGTTTTGCCTCTGCTGAGGATTAGCAACCAAATCTCGGAGACAAAGCTCATTCACTACATGTCTTCGGTTTACTCCAGTATGGTAGAAATAAACAAACTGGTTGAAGTTCATTTCAGGCTCTTCGTTGTAGTTGAGCTCAAAGAAATAGTGGGTGGACTGCTCCTCCATGGAAGCCTCGTAAAATCCAGGAGGATAAACCAGAGCCATTGAGAAATTGATTACACTGGAGACAAGGAGTTATGCAGAGTAAGTGTTTCTTGTTGGTTTTTTGATAGGTTTTGTGATAGAAATTTGTTGTGAAGAGGATACTTAAATATAGTAGTTGATGGTGTTTTGATTTAGGGTTGGAAAATTAGTGCACTATTAGGTCATAGTAGGGGTGATGATAAAGATTAGCTTTATCAGATTAGATTCTTTTATTACTCCCTATGCAAGAAATGTGTTAAAGTATTGTAACAATGGAATTGGTATTTGTGATCAAATAGCTGTTTCGAACCCTTGTCCTTTACATACTTACACGCTTGATTCAGTAATGAAACGAGTGTTAAACATCTTTATTTGTTTAATTCTTGCAATAATGTAGATTAATGTCATTGTAATAATATACAATAATGATCGGAAAATATACACCGTTCCCAAAAAACATGGAATTCAAAACGGATCTCGCTTGGATTTTGGTCATAATCAAAAAAATTTGTTATGGTCAATTTTGTTTTTGAAATAAACAACTAAAAAGTTTATTAATTCAACTATAATCAAAGATTAGACGTTAACTGTGATTAAAATAAGGCCTGCTTGATTCTATGGTTATCGAATTCCGACCCAAACCGTATGTTAGTAAACCCGAAAAATGTTAATCCGTATAAGAACCGAACCCGTTAACAAACCATAGCAAATGTACACCGAACTAACAAAAAACCGAACCGATAAAGAGTCAAAACGTATATGTTGACTCAAATGAACAATACAAGAGGGGGGGTGAATTGTATTGTGGAGGAAGTAGGGTAATTTTTGCAAAATTCTTAAATAAACTTAAACAAAAACTTTAAAGTGCAAGAGAGATTTTACGTGGAAAACTTCTTGGCCCTAATCAAGAAGAAAAACCACGACCCCAAGGGATTTTAAACTCAACTCTTAATAATAATAGGGCAAACAACCTATTACAAAGCAACTGATCCCTCAATCAGTTGAGCACTCTAATCTCTCTCTTTCTCCTTGCTTCACTCACAGCAACTTAAACACTCTAGAGTTTACCCAAAGTCTACCCTAATACAACTCAAGATTAAAACTTCTAAGATGCTAAGTACAAAGACACTCAAGGACTTAAGTGATTCCTTTATTTTCTCAAGCTTCTTTACCAAGTAAAAGCCGTTTTAAAAATAGTTTTACCAAGTCAGATTTTCGAAAATATTAGGATAAATCAAAACAGAAAATCTTTTAATAAATAAGATATTTTTACTTACAAGATATTTTTCCGAAATAAAAATTAAATCTTGTTAAAGAAAGGAAAAATAAAATCTTTATAAACTGAAATTTTATCCACTTAAATCCTATCAATTAACCATGTACTTAACATATATACAAGAAGCCTAAAATAAATAATAAAGATACAATAGACTTCTTGGAACACAGTGAAGCTTCGACTCTGGAGCTTCATTTCCTCACTCAAGGAACTTGGTTTCTGATTGTCTTCTATGCTCGTCCATGCTCCATTCTGACTAGTTCCATGCTCCATTTTGACTCTAGAACTTCGTTGCCTATAAGAACCTGTCAAATACATCAAAGCTAATAGACAAAAGTTAAAGCCCTTATGGGTTTGCTTAGGTTCCTTGATTCATCATCAAAACTTAAGATCATCAGTATCTAACCCGAAACCGTTTAAATTAGGGGAAAAACCGCTTAAAGCGAACTGTTAGCAAAATGCTACCTGTCTACACCAAACCATTTAAAATCCCAACTAATTGTAAACCGAAGTGTTTATAACCCAAACCATTTATGATTCGAACCACTTTCGGTTTATTTGAAACCTAGACACTTATGAATGGAACTATTTGCATTGGTAGTGGGTCTTCGAGGAGTGCGGTATAGTATAAACTGGGTTGCGACTTAAACTAAATGAACCCAACTAAAATCAACTTCACCTAATTTCACTTAACATACCTAACATGCACTGAATGTATTGTAATTGAACTGAAATGAACTTAACTGGCCTAAGCTCATATTTGTATGATTTTGATCAGTTTGGAAAAGGTAATGTCGAGTCGGGTAAATTTTTAAAGTTAAGTCATACAAAATTGTTATGGCCTCGCAAGTCCAAATCTGAATCGGGTTTTTTTCGGATCGGATTGAGTTGGGTGTGCTTTTGACACCTCTAGGTGCAATATCCCGGAGTAAATAATTAACATTTGTATGACCCTAACAAGAACGCCAATTACTGGTTATCAAAAGATTATTAAATTCTAAATTAACAACACACCAACAACTGTAGTTGTAATAATGTAATTGGTGGAAATTCGGTGACTATTTAATTAGGGTTCATGTTGTTTTCCCAATTAGGGTTTTATGTCATTCAATTGCACAGATAACTAAAATACAGAATTGAGAGACGAATATTCTTCAACAGCATACATTAGTAAAATCGACAACACAACGAATTCAAATTAGAAAAGAAGTAACGAATGTGGGGCGACACATCTAATTTAAATAGGAAATTCATTAAAGGTGGTTATTTGGTTAATTATTTAAATAAAGGAGTGGTAAGTGAACTTAAATTTATTAAGGACTCCGCCGTTTTCAAAAATTATCCTATCACAGGGTCATAGTTTAAAACATTTCATTACCATTAAATTATATATATTCTCCGAAGGTCAAATACAATTTTATTTTATGTAGGGAACTAAACAGGAGTTTAAGTGTCATTTGTTTATTCAATTAAAGAAAAACCAATACTTTGTTAATAAATAAAATTTAATTCTAATCTATGATGTATTCTTGTCGAAATGAATTCTAGTTACGATAGTACAATTGGATTTAAACCTTCTAGTCCATATCGAACTATGTACAGGAACCACCTCTTTAACGAGGAAGTGGAATGCTTCGCGGCAAAAACAAGCGGGATTTATTCAAGGACAAAATTTATAACCATCCACATAGTTCTAATTTTTCAGAGTTGCGGGAAAGTTCAAACACCCTTGCCGCCATAAAGAACCAAGGAATACTACACATTTGCATGACCACTATAAAACAACCTCACATT
Source organism: Chenopodium quinoa (assembly GCF_001683475.1). Taxonomy (NCBI): domain Eukaryota; kingdom Viridiplantae; phylum Streptophyta; class Magnoliopsida; order Caryophyllales; family Amaranthaceae; genus Chenopodium; species Chenopodium quinoa. The sequence goes on from NW_018744662.1 coordinate 769,383, forward strand.
ACAGAAAGGAAACAAGACCATCCGTTTCCCTACGATTGATTACACAGGAGATGAAAATGGTTAAAAGGCAGCTACAAATACCTGTTTCATTCATTCAAGCCGTAGAACCCAAAAATTCAAACAAATTCAAGAAAAATTTAAGGGGTCTTATACACACAAATACGTTCAATTTGACCAAAAATAATTTACCAAAATCTTACATTAAGAACCCAGTGAAAAAGGGTGTTTTAGCAAAAATTAACCATGGGGATGGTAAACATAATCACGGTGGATTCAGTTGAAGCAGCTAGAGGGGTGGCGGTGGGCGCATTGGGTGCCTCGGAACTACACAACACCAGCTCACTTACCCGACCTGGCGGACTTAGCTATCCATCCAAAGGTGTTTAAAGTGTTCGTTAGGTGGTTCATCAACACCTGTGGTGGTCTGAAAGGACCAGGGTCAGAGAAGATAATACCAAATACAATATAAAAGGTATAATAGATCCGTCCCCTGTGATGGAGATGTGTTTGCTGTCAAAGGGGGAACATTCCCTCAGCCTACAAAGTTACAGGAATGATTTCAAGTTGTTCAAGGTGGACGCCCCATTTTATGCAACTCAGTTGTCTCTGGTGTGGTCACCAAACTCCAGCAACAGATTAGATGGGAGAATCACTAAAGTAATGGTAAATGTAACTGACCCACAGATAGTTGATTTAAGGGTCACCAACTCAAAATTTCTTATATGGAATTGTAGGGATATGGCTAGGGAGGAGTTCGGTCCTTTGATGTACACGGCAATAGAGTTGCATATGCCGGATGTGGTAATATTAACAGAAACAAGGGTGTCCGTACAAATGGCTCGTATAATTGTTCAAGGATTCTTTCCATACCGTGTGTGCGGCATTTCAAAATCAGATGATGTGGGTGGTGCAGTTATAATGACATTTACGAAGGAGCTTGTTGTGAATTTGCAAAGTTCAACTCTAAAATCAGCCACCTGGGGGATAAAACCCCAACCATGAATTCTCTCTGTTGTATTTGGTTGATAACATGTACCCTTTACATTACTGCATCACTGCATACTTAGGTTAACTGTTTGGGTAGCCCCATTGTCAATGTATTTTATATTTTCAAATTTTGGGCTACTTACTGGGCCAGATCCAATTATCAATGTAATGGGCATTTAAAAGTTAGAAATGTTGGCCTACATTTTGGTGTAGCCCATTTATCAATAAATTTATGTTTTAAATTTAACCTCCTACTTAATAATTATTTTGATAAACTATGAACCATTAAACTAAAAGTATTAAAAGGACTCCCAGAAGCCCATACATGATTGTTTTTGTGCAATATAGCTCATACCAATGCAAAAAAAGGGCCCAGGCCCAATAATTACATACTCAATTAAAACTATGTGAACCCATTTTCACTAACATTCATTAACGAACTGAGTGGACCTAGTAATTAGAGTTCAGCATTTACATTAGACGGCCACGTGAATGGACCTATTAGCCCAATTTATTACTGGTAATTATAGGCAAATCCAATACGACTACAGATTCAGTTTAAGATGAATACGGCGAAGAGGACATAACTCTAAAAATTATGAATTTTTTAACTTTCGTTTATTAAAATTAACAAAGAAATAGCGGTAGTTACACATTGATACTAAAAATACATTGAAAACAGTAGCTTCATGAAGACAGGGTTGTCGGAAAACTTATTGTTTCTGGAAATCCATCGACTGGTTTGATGGGATAATGCGGAACAAAATCAGTGGTGGCAGGATAATGTTAACACCATCATCACGGGAGTCCTTACAAGGTGATTTAAGGCGAAGTTCAACACACAATTGAGCAAAATTCAATACCTGCACGACCCATTTAACCATATTAATCTTCAAAAAACCTGTAACTGGTTTCATATTTACAAAGGTGAATAGAGTGCAAGGACTAACAGTTTGTTTCTGAAATACGAAAGACTAATGCGACTGTGTGGTGTACAATTCCAAAGAACAGCGCCTCTTTAAGAAAACAGCAACACTTGATAAGTGGGGCAGACAACAGCTATCATTTACGACTCCAGTCACCTGGTACAAGAATAGCCAAATCAGATGCGCTGATAAAACATCATATACAGACAAAAAAAATATAGACATGCCAATTACTCACATGCGAAACAAGGACCATTGCTCCACAACAACCGATTTCTATCAATCTTCTCAATGTGTGCATACAAGCGGTGTTTATTCCTACACCACCACCAAAGATAATATTGACAGGCTGCATCATGCATATGCGTTGCTCAGCTAGCATCCATTATAATCAAGAACCAATGAACAAGTTTACACAGAGAAACACAAATGAACGGGGGAATTGAGGGGGAGAGGGCAAGGAATATTCAATTAAATATCTGCAGTCACATAAACCCACAACAACACCTACCCTCTGCACTGAGTATTTGGAAACTTGAAGGTCATTTAAGTACACTTTCCAAGCAATGATATGAATCCTCAACCATTTTGAACGCTTTAGCAGCATCATAGCAAATAGACCTAAGGATAATGAAACCGATAGTTACACACAACTTCAACTACTTAAGTTAAACGCAACAGTGAGGCATAACCAACTATGCACATACCTCTTTATACGGTCATGAAACGAAGCATCTATTACCAATTCCCGTCCATTGAAACAGTTGTTCAGCTCCCTTGTATTCGAGGCATGACAGCTGGATAAAGAATGGCTAAAAAAACATTCCTTTCGCTCATCTCGTAAACGATATTGCCTTAGGTTCTTTCTCATAGCCACGCGCCTGGGTGTGGGCATCTTCCTTTTCCGTGACCTACCTAATGCCAAGGGATCCTGCAAAGTTGAAGAATCAATTTTAAGTAACAATAACTCATAATGGAGAGCCAAAACATTTTCAATGAACATGGACTGCAGTCGCACCTCAACATCAGGTCCTTGTGTGTCCCTTGCTAATAGGGGATGTGATTCACCGTACGCCACATCCAAACTCTATAAACAGGTTGCCAAACCATTACTCTTCAGTATAACATATGAAAAATGGCAAAAAGGAAAATAACATGGGACATTAGCACTCACACCAAAAACCCCGAAGTCACCACCCTCAGGCATGCGGTCCTCCTTCACAGCACATCGAATCTCGTCCATTGTCCAAGCTTGTATCCTCGGAAACAACCCCCAACTCACCGGTTGCCTCTCAAGGCGGTCAAGATAGAAAACCTGCACCATGGAAATATCATCCAGTAAAGTTGATAAGACAATATCATATACAGTAACACAATTAAAAAGACAATAAATTTAGATACCACTGCGAATATAAGACATCCTCCGCAGCCACTAGCGTAACCACTGGCATAAAACCTGCGTGCAAATGTAGCTACACTGTCCATAAGCTTCTTCAAGACAAGACTGCACCAGTCGTATTCCGAAGCTTCGGAGGCACATGTTAAACATGGAACTAGATCTGAAGCCAGCCTTGAAGACTGTGTAGGACACAACAACATCTCCAGTGAAAGTAACAAAAACAACATCTTAAACTCATCTCCATCCTCTTCCCCCCAATAACCCTCAACCCTCTCCATTAATTTCCTATCCACAGGGATGCCCTCAGATTTATACTGTCGACCTGTTTTGTTTGATTTACTACTCCATGCTTTCCCATACCTACCCATTATTTCATGAACCTTACCCTTTCTAGCAAACGGTAAAGATTTGTAACATGGTACACACATCCCTCTATTTGGAATACCAAGTACCCAATGTACTTGGTTTTTTGAAAGAGCAAACACCCTCCCATCTGCACATCTTAATGTGTAGTTCAAAGGATCAATACAACTCATTAGCCAATAAGATAACTGCCTTGGGAGGTGCATGTCTCCAGCAAAATGTAACAGCCCCCCAAACCCCATTTCAACAACCCAGAGAGTCCTACGCTCATCGAAAGTTTGACAAATCCTTCCGAAGGTCTCAACACGACATGTAGTGTTGGGCGGCTGAAACAAGATAACAAGGCTAATTGAAATATATACAGGGAATATCATACAAACCCAAGAAGTTGTATGCAAAACCAGTATCACATCAATTCTTACCCTACTTCTAGCTTCTTCTCGAGTCTTTAACACCTGACCTCTAGCTTTTACTTGCCCACCAATCGTTAATGACTCATCCTACAACAACATAACATATACAGACCTATCCATCATCAATGAAAACTATGATGCTCAAACATATAAACAGAACGGTTACTACATACAGCAGCAGCAATACCTTAAAAATTTCAGGAGATAGACTCTTCAGTGGTGGCTCCTTGTAAGAAGCAACAACCTAATACATCAAATTTAACAATTTCTATCAAGGATAAGATTAACAACTTCAAAAACAACAAACAAACACTACTTAATACCTGTTTAATACAACCTGCTCGAGTACCAAATGATTTCCTCTTTAAACTTTTTCTCCCTTCCAAACGTTTATGCTAAAAATACACATGATTACATATAAATCAGTAAATCATACAAATTCAATAACTATTGTAAACAATAGTGGTAATTAATCAACAGAAAACAATGAACACCAAAATTACTAACACCAAGATGCAACATTATACAAATTTAATTAAATTAAGGTAAAAATTCAAATTTAACAATCCAATTATTGGTTTCCGACATTACTAACATTCCCACACTACTCATTTTACTAATTTCAATTTGAATTGCATTTAGTCACATTATCGAGCTAATTATGAAACGAATGGTACCGTAATTTTGGATCCGACTTCTACTACGAACATGTCTTCATCAGAACAATTGAGCTCCATAACATTTTCAGTCTTCTTATCCTCGATACCGGTAGTCTTCAACATCCAGTCGGTTAACGGAAATTCCCAGTATACCAACCAAATCAAGTGTAAATATATAAAAAACCATGAATTCGCTTCGAAAGACAGAGACAGAGAAAGCTGAACTTAGGGTTTCGAAGAGAGAGAAACAAAAAACATTAACGTCTGTTAACGTCCAATAATAACAGACCCACTTTCAGAACGGAGGACATAAAACGGAGGAAAAAGCTATATTCCAACTCTGACCCTCATTTAATACGTGAATTGACAACAACACCCCTATATCAACGCTGCTCGTTGATATATATATCAATTTGGATTTGCAATATGGTAACTTACTCTTATTCAAGTATGATGAAAGTGATTCAAAGTTCCATATTACTATTTTTGGCATGAATGGTTGTGAAATTGAGTATGATCATGTGTACCACAATTATATCAAAGCTCAAGAAATCATTGAAATTTCGTCTTATGATGATGAGATGATTGGTCAAGATGATAATGACACTGCTATTTCATCACCAGGTATATAATCATAGTTATGGTTTGTTCTAATTTTTAATCTTATCGAAAATAGTTATTTAAACTAATATGAACTTATCAATACGGAATATTATTATACAGAGAGTACCTTATTGCATGTAGTTGAAAAAATTGAACTTGGGTATCCCTCCTAAACTTATTCGAATTAATTTAAACTCATTTGTCTTAAAAAAAAAAAGTGGAAATGAGGTGGATAGAACATTGCCTTATTACTCGCTCGTATATATAGTTGTAATTAATTATTACACATCAAATTTGATGATATTTTTTTTAATTTGATGATATTGATCCGTCTTTACTTTAAATTAATGTCCACAAAAAAAATACTCCTATTTAGCTTGGAGGGTGGAGTTAATAACAAAAATTTAATTTGATTTATGTCACATAAGGGTCAATTAATGTCAAATAAATATCCTTTCAGAATTTGTAAGGTGTGGAAAAGGTCAAATTTGGATTGGTTTTATCCGGTTCGGGCTTAGTCAATTTGTGTTAAAATAAGGGTCTGTTCACATTTACTGAACTGAGCTGAACTGAATTGGACTGAACTGAACTGATTGGAGCTGAACTGAACTAAACTGGACTGATTGGAGCTGAACTGAACTGAACTGAACTGAATTGAGCTGAAATGAATATTTTATGAGATAGGGAAATTAGGAGCTGAACTGAACTGATTGGAGCTGAACTGAACTGAAGTGAACTGAAATTAAGTAAATATGAACAGGCCCTAAGTTTGTGCTCACCGTAAAATAAAAATATAAAAAGTTTATGTTGAGCGTTTTCAAATTCAAAACAAAACAAATCTAGTCAGATCATCTTTAAAATTTTGTAAAATTGTAACTAGTTAGATATCGGTGGATCAAGTTATTCTCGAGTTTTGAATAGGTCATACTTAGTACATAATGTCACTAATGTGCAATATCATTGGTAGTGCTGTCAAATTTCAAATCGAAACCGTTTAACTGTCCGAAACCGACCGACCCAAATGAGAACCGAACCCATTAAAAACCGATTTTGTAAAACCGAAAATCGACCCGAACCGTATTTAAGTAAACCTGAAATCAAACCAATCCGAATAATGTCAAACCGTATAAAAACCGAACCAGTTCTAAACCGAACTGATATCAAACCGAACCGAAAAAGAACCGAACCGTTTCTAACCCTAAACCGTTTCCAACCCGAAACCGTTTGAAGCGAGGAAAAAACCGTTTACATCGAACCGTTAACAAACTGCAACCCGTTTGCACCGAACCGTTTATAAACCGAACCACTTACAAACCGAACCGTCTATAAATCAAACTGTAATTTCGATGTCACAATAATTCATCAAATCATGATTATGACACATCAATTAGATGATGAATAAGAAGCAACTAATAATGTGATAGTAAAACAATAATAATTCATTAATACACTAAACTTTTATAATCTACGTTACTTCGTAATAAACTAGTAACATCAGTATGACTAAACTTGAAATAACATGATATGTATTTTTGAAATCGATGAGAATTTGTGTATAAAATAATGCCTAATGCCTAAATATAAAGTGATGAAGTCTCGGCTTGATATAAAACTTGTTAACCAGCAAAAGGTTAGCAAGTAATATGAAATGTCAAACCAAAATCGTTTAACTGTCCGAATCCATACGACCCGATTAAAAACCGACTTTTTGAAATAAGAAACCGTTTTGAACCATAATTTAATAAACGTGAAATGAAACTGATCCGAATTACGTTAAACCGTTTAAAAGGCAAACCCGTTAACAAACCGAACAAAAATAAAACTGAACCAAAAAAGAACCGAACCGTTTCTAACTCGAAACTGTTTCCAACCCGAAACTGTTTGAACCGGTATAAAAACCGTTTACACCGAACCGTTAACAAACTGCAACCCGGCTGCACCGAACCATTTACTTCCCGAACCGTTTACAACCCGAACCGAATTAAAACCGCTCAAGAATAAACCAAAACCGAATCGAACCGATAACTATTTAAACCGAACTGAAACCAACCCACGAGACACTTAAACCGATTTCAAACCGACCCGATTTAATTTCGAACCGATTTCAAACTGAACCAAACCCGAACTGTCAAACCGTTTTCACAGTGCTAATCATTGGGGTTAAATAATAGAGTTCCAATTGAATGTTTGAATTGGGTCATGTACTCATGTTAGATCTATTAATCTATTGGTAAAAGTGTTATTATATAGAAAGCCTTAATAAACATAGGAAAAGATTGAAAAGTGTTATAACGAGGTTATTAATACATCTCCTTACCCCCCTTTTTTTTTCCATTTAGTTGTTGTGGCTGGTGATATGATAAGTGTTATGGAAAGGCTCGAAGCCTTCAAATCCCAAAACCCTCATTTCAAAGCTATCATGCGTCCTACCTATGTCTCCAAGTTATATCGAATGGTAAGAAAATCTTACATACAATATAATTTTCCAGTCCATTTTTATTAGCCATGAGATTAATTCATTGGTTATATTTTATTCTAGAATATGTCTATAATCATGTAAAAATATTATTACAACGTCTAACATGTACATATATGTGATACGTCTAGACAATTCCAATGAGCTACCTCAGAAAACATTTAAAGGGTATAAATGAGAAGGAGCTAATCCTCATAGGACCAGATGAGAAGATCTACAACGTACGATTAAATGTGTATAAGAAAAAGACGAGTAAAATGCATTTTAGGGGACTCACCTTTCATACTTTTCATCGTTTGGGGACTCACCTTTCATTTTTCATCGTTTGGGGATTATCGGTCACCGGAATTCAAAAATCCGGTCACTTAATGAAAAATTCTCCTAAATTTGTTAATTACAACTGTCAAAGAGATAAAATTTAGACTTTGACTCTAAAAAAAAATACCATGAACTAGATCAAAAACAGCCACATCATTAAATATATTTGTAAACCCACCCTGTATTCCATAACACCTTGAACTAGCTTCCAACATCCACCATGATGAACAACAATGCAAGGTTTTGGTTCCATATTAATCAGTACCTATTATTTACATAAGATAAATAGAGTATATAGTTATGAATTAATTAAAACTTATAGATTATCAATATTGACATACGGAACAATTTTAGACCAAATAAGCCCCTTTTAGAATTCATAGCCCAAACATTTTTTATTATACAAATTGCATATCCAAAAGCCTATAAACTCACGTCTTCTTACTCTGTTTTGTTTTCAATTTTATTAATCTAATACTCCCTCCGTTTCATACTGTTAGTCCCATATATTATTTTGAGCGTTTCAAAAAGATCTACCCATATTGAATATATTTAATTTATATCTTGATTTTTTTGGAATTAATTAATTGTAGATTAATGACATAACTCTAAGTAAAGAATTTTTTACCTTAAATTATGCAATTATGACTTGTGCTTTCCTAATAAAAAATCAAAAAAGTTAAATAAGGTAAACTAATTATGAATTATGTTGTACTTTAATGTTAGATTCCAAATATATTTGTTTTTTTATTTTATGTGATTGATTCCTTATGGGACTAACATTATGAAACGGAGGGATCGCCATATTCAAGCAAACCACAAAACCCTATCCCACAAAAATTGGGGGATAAGCATATTAACTATCTTCAATCTAACATAATATCACACATAATTACTAGTACATTGAACAATTTTGCCAAAAAAATTTCAAACATCTGAACAATACCCTAAACCCTTATCAATTGCATACACAACCAAAGATAAGATAAAAGTTATCTAATTCCAAAAAAATACCATTTATATACAATATATACCTGTACTGATCAAGAGTAATGGATGATTTTTGAAGAGTGTTTGGAGAAGCTTTTTCGTCTACTATGGAAGCGTTGCTCGTTTGAGAAAATACAGGACTACAAGTTACAAGTTGCAAGTTGCAAGTTGCTTGACTTTAGTCTAATCTAAGTTATTTTAATTAGCAGTGTTTTATTTTATAAGGAGAAGGAGTATGTGTCATTATTTTTATTTAGCTTTAAAAAATAAAAAAATAAAAAAAAAATAATTACTCCACCGGAAAATATTTAATACCTACCGACAATCTCCAAACGATGAAAAGTGAAAGGTGAAATTTTACTCAGAAATCCTTTTGCGTTAAAAAAAAATAATAAATAAAAATAAATAAATAAATAAATATATATATATATATATATATATATATATATATATATATATATATATATATATATAGGGGAGGGATCCGGTAAGAACCCCTCCTTATATAAGAACCCTACTTATATAAGAACTAATCTTAATCGTAAGATTAGATTGATATGAACGGCCACGATTAAAACAAATCACAAACCCTCAAACTCAAACAGCTTTCACTTTCTCTCTCCTCAATCTAACTGTTTGTGAGTTTCTCTCTCCTCAAAAGTGCCAGAAGCTGAACTTCGAAGAACTTTCAACAATTTTCCTTCATTTTCTCGGTTAAAATCAACAACATCAATCATAAAATAAGTTAAATTTCACAAATTAAGAGCAAATTTTGGCGAAAAAACTCTAGATATCACAATTCAGGTATGATTATATTCGACCATTTGTTTGTTTTTTCACGAATTTTCAGTGATTTTTGTGATTTGATATTTGCGTTTTATCTGTTTTGATTTTCATAAATTTTGCATGAGTTCGATTTTTCTGATTTGATTTTAATGAATTTCGCATGGAGTTTGATTTTTTTGAGTTCGATTTTTGCAAATTTAGGGTTCGAATTTAGGGTTCGATTTTTGCGGATTTAGGATTCGAATTTAGAGTTCGATTTTTGCTTATTTTTGCGGATTTGTAGTTCGATTTTAGATTTCGAATTTCGGAGATTTAGTGTTCGAATTTAGGGTTCGATTTTTGCTGATTTTAGCGGATTTCGATTTCGAATTAATGGCTGGTGGAGGCCAGCACTGCTGTCGGTGATGGCTATGAGGCTGTTTCGCCGGCTGACGGTGTACCGGCTTATTGCGAAATCCCTAGACTGATAGAAAACCTTGCTTCAAGCCTCAATGGTGGTTCACTAATGGATGTTCAAATTAGGGATAGGTGATTTCAAAGTTTAAGCTCCTTCATCTTTTTTGGCTTTTCTTTTTACATATTTTGGACGTCATATCTGTTTATGCTATTTCAATTTCATCGCTATTAGTACTTAATTCAGTTATATTTTGTTATTGAATCTGCTTTTATCAATTAACTCTATTTTTTTTTCTTTCTGTTAGCCTGTATAATTTCAGCATAGTTACTTGTCAGCTAGCACTCAGGCTCCCAAATGGAAAGAGAGAAAGTGGAGAGAGTAATGTTGGGGGGGAAAACATTTCAAATGACAGCGATCTATGTGTTTTAATATTTAGGCCACTGATAAAGTCCTCATAAGCTGGTAATTATTGCCTATAATTTAACCTTGATAGTTGATATTGTCCTTATAGATGCTATATGCCCTATTTTGATATCGAAGAGAGTATTGCTCGCATCTAGCATTGAACTGATGTTTTTGTTGCTGGTATACTTTTAGAAGGTTGAGTTCCTAAAGAAAGGAAGCTTTAGTCCTGCTGAGCTTGAGGCTCTGGTCTCCATCATGCAAATAGCTGGTGAAAAGGCCAGGGCAGAGCAAAGCTGGTGAAAGGCCAGGGGCAGAGCAAAGCTGGTGAAAGGTCAGGGCAGAGTAAACCTGGAGAAAGAAGTAGTTCTACAGGAACACCATCGATAAGTAAATCAATTACTAGTTTGGAAGCCATGGGCGTACGTGTATTCGGCCTTGATGAACCACTTGTTGGTAATGCCAAAGAAGAGGTATCATGGGATACCATTGCTGGCTATGATCAGCAAAAGAGGTATTTAAAATGCGGGGCTTTGACGGTGAATTATTTCTGATGAGGGCTTCCCTAGTTCAATTCACTAATAATTTCAAGTAAGTTCTGATAAGTTTAGAGAAAGGTCTTTAGGTGAATTAAAGGAAGTCAAATTAAAATGGTATACCAGAATGGTCTCTCCTAGATGGAGGGTATATGGAAACAAAAATTTAGAACATCAAGTCAATTTGATTTGTATAAGTGTTTGTGAGTAGTTGGTATGGCTAAATTTAGAACATAGGAAAAAAAACTTTAGAACATAAGTAGACTAAATTTAGAACATAGGAAAAAAATAATTTAGAACATAGGTAAAAGAATATTTAGAACATAGGGAAAAAAAAAACTTTAGAACATAGGTAGTAAAAATTTAGAACATAGGAAAGAAAAAAAAACTTTAGAACATAAGTAGACTAAATTTAGAATATAGGCAAAAGAATTTAGAACATAGGTAAAAGAATATTTAGAACATAGGAAAAAAAAAACTTTAGAACATAGGTAGAAAAAATTTAGAACATAGGAAAAAAAAAACTTTAGAACATAGGTAGAAAAAACTTTAGAACATAGGTAGAAAAAACTTTAGAACATAGGTGTAGAATATACGAACAACTTTAGAACATAGGAAAAATTTAGAACATAGACAAAAAAATTTGAATATAGGATATATATGTAGAACATGGACAAAAAACTTTAGAACATAAACAATAAAATGTAGAACATAGGAAAATAGTTTAGAACATATATATATTTAGAGCTTAGATTGAAAAATTTAGAGCTTAAGCAATAAATTATAGAACATATGCAAATAATATTTAGAACATATGATAAAACCTATTAGCTCAATTGGAAGAGCACTATGCAAATGCATAGAGGATGTAGGTTCAATTCCTACATAGGTTATCTTTATAAATAACTAAAAAAACTTCAAATGTTTTTTTTTAAAAAAAAAATCCAATAAAACAAATTAAATTAGCACTAAGTTATATGAGCAGAAAATAAGTAGACTAAATTTAGAATATAGGAAAAAAAAACTTTAGAATATAAGTAGACTAAATTTAGAACATAGGAAAAAAAAAATTAGAACATAGGTAAAAGAATATTTAGAACATAGGAAAAAAAAACTTTTAAACATAGGTAGTAAAAATTTAGAACATAGGAAAAAAAAAACTTTAGAACATAAGTAGACTGAATTTAGAACATAGGCAAAAGGTAAAAGAATATTTAGAACATAGGAAAAAAAAACTTTAGAACATAGGTAGAAAAAATTTAGAACATAGGAAACAAAACTTTAGAACATAAGTAGACTAAATTTAGAACATAGGAAAAAAAAAATTAGAACATAAATAGACTAAATTTAGAACATAGGAGTAGGCAAAAAAATTTAGAACATAAAAGAAGAATTACAGAAATGCCATTACTAAAGGATCATTTTAGGTGGTTAGATCAAAACTAATAAAGGGCTGAGATTGGTTCTTATATAAGATTGGGTTCTTATATAGAGGAGGGTTCTTACATGAGCCTTCCTCTATATATATATATATATATATATATATATATAGGTATGTAATGTATAAACGTTGGTTTATATTTTGTTTAGGTAAAGTATGGAACGGAGAGATGGTGTTTTCTAACCTTTAATTTTTTTTGGTGCAAATGTGCAATGGTGTACTAATTCCCATTAACTACGGAGTACTTTTTGTAAAGTAAAACAAGTATATATTCTCTATCATATTGATCTGTATGATTTAACTAATTAACCTCTTTCTATGAAGTATATTTTGAATGTAAATTTCTTCTCCTTGATGATTATCATCTCCAATCCTTAAATTATTATTACATGTCATTTGTTGTTCTTATAGAGACCTCTTTTAATTTACGTTCCTTAGTTCATAAGCAACACAAAATGAAGTTGGGTCATTGGGTCAACTTACTCTTGATATAGGTCAAAAGAGAATTGGAATAATTGACTTTCGAGGATTGAGAATAATTATTGCTAATTTGGTATTTTGGTGATACTACATTTGTTTCTGAAAGTTCTACTCACTTACTATTTATGTGGTCAAATAAAAGAATTTTGAGCACATTTTATAAGTTATACAATAGGTATAAATCAGCATGTAAGATCTTATCAAATTCTCCTTATTACTCTGTATAAATAATCCAAATATCAACTTTTTATAATTTTCCCTTATATGTAGTCGGAGTTATTCATGGTCAAAGATGTTCATTGAAAATCGTGCAATTGCAAATGAGTCAAACTTTCAGGAATGGAGAGAGTATAATGTTTTTTTTTTTTTTTAATTTGACACAAGAGTATAATGGTTAAAAAAAAGAGTAATTGTATGGTTTTCAAACCTCAATAAACAACATATATAAATCATAATTACTACTTCATTGGTCCATCCATTCTTTTTAATTTAAGTCAAGGGTTAAATATATAAGCATTAAATTTACACTAGAAAATCGTATAAATTTATGAATTGAAATCATAAAACTATAAACTCTAATTACACTGATTTGCGCGTGTGTTTGTCCTGAATTCTTAATTTTATACAATTTTCAAGAGTGTATTTAATGTTTATATGTAGCTCTTAGCATTACTCTTAATTTAATATGTACTTACATATGAAATAATTGTTTTTGTGTGTATGTGTGTGTGTGTTTTTTTTTTACAAGAAGAAAAGAATTTCATTAATTTTTGTGCTTTTTAATTTGTTACATTTAGAATTTTGTCTCTTTACATCAAAATTTTGGACAAACTTACTCACCAAAAAGTTGTTACATAGTTCTAAGGGCTATGTATAACATTCTCCTTTTAAAAATGTTCCTATCTTTTGCAGAAAAAATTTGAGTCCATTTTTTATATATTTCATTCACTAAAACTATATATAACCAACATTTCAACGGTCAATAAATGTTTCGACTAGAATGCTTAAATAGATAAAATATATTGAAAAACTTAAGAGAAGATTATTTCCATTTTTTAAAAAAAAAATATAAAAGTGAATAAATAATAGTACTAGTAATTAGTAACAATCTATGACTAAGGTCTGTTCTCTTCAGCTTAATTTCAGTTTAGTTCAGTTTTCAATTTTCTTCTTTCATAAACAACTCAATTCAGTTCAGTAAATCAGAACAAGGCCAGAGTGTAGTACTTGTACATGATATATATCAAGCGTAAGGAATTGAACAAAAAGGAACGTTATGAGTCAATTAACAAGAAAAAAAAAAAGAATTTTTGACTTTTACCACAAAAAAATCACAAATTTTTTTTACTACAAAAAATTTTAAAAGTTTTATTTTACCACCAAAAAAAATTTTTAAAAATTATTTTTTACCGCCTACCGGTAAGAAAGTCGTTAAATTTAACAACGTTTAAAAAAAATCTTCGATTTTCGTGCGCAAAACATGTTGTCTATAGGTTTTGGGGGGCATTTTGGATCTATGGATCCAATTTGAAGCCAGAATTGACAAAAAATGATCGAAAATGCCTCGTTTTGCATAATTCACGCAACCCGAGGTAATTTTAAATACACAAAGGAAGCATTTTCGATCATTTTTGTCAATTCTAACCTCAAATTGGACCCAGATGGCCAAAATGCCCCCCAAAATCCCTAAAGATGATGTGTTTGGCACGAAAATCGAAGAATTTAAAATATTTCGTTAAGTTTTTGACGCAAGTGGTAAAAAAACAATATTTTTTTTTTTTGTGGTAAAATAAAACTTTTAAAATTTGTAGTAAAAAACAATTTTGTGATTTTTTTGGTGGTAAAAGTCAAAAAATCCCAAAAAAAAAAGTGACATTAATAATTTCTAGTACGAAAAAAACCAAAAAAAAAACCAAAAAAAAAAAATTCTAGTACGAAAAATACCAAAAAAAAATTCTAGTACGAGTACTGGATCCTACATTACGAGTATGTGAGTAATGTGACTTAAGCAAGTTTCTTGGGGCAGTGCAACCGGCAACAGTGCGAGTAATAGACAATTACTATCTGCTCAATTAGCATTTACTATTACCAATCAGTTATCCACTTTATTGTATTTAGTTTTTCTTCAACTACCCTACAATTTAATTCAACTTCCAACTTTATAACTGTGATATACTACGTAGTTTGGACTATGGAGTACTGTAGACTGTAGTATATTTATTTGCTAGCTTGACTTTTCTGACAAAAGTAATTTCTAAGTTAAGACTTGAGAATAATAGAGGTGAGAATAATGGATCAACAATATTTCCATAAACAACTCCTATCAATTTGTTGACTATGGGAACACATTTCTACAAAATTATTGTCTCCCCTTCAACTCAATGTCACACTCTAGTAAGTTTCTATTTTCATCATACTAGATTCTATTCGTGCTAATTTAAATGTTTACTGAATTCTACTCTTTCTATTTTAAATCGTTAATGTGTTATACTAAATTTTTTATCGAGTTGTTTCTACAATTCTTTTACTAGTCAAAAGTATGTCTTCACTTGATCTGTGACTTATGTGTCTACAAATTTCGCTAGTGTATATTATATGTCATTTGAAAATTTCTAACTCGTCTTATATAATTAATGTACTATATATGTATATACTCGTATTAATTGATCAATATTTATAATTCAATTTTATTTTATTGGATGGCAGCGGATACCCGAAAAATATGTGCACAAATACAAAGAGGTGCAATTAGCAAAAGATTATGTGAACCTCAGAGTAGCCGATGGTAGAGTTTGGAGAGTAGAGCTATTAAAACAATGTGACAAAGTATGGTTTAAGAAAGGTTGGGAAGTGTTTGTGAAGAGCTATTCTCTTAAATTTGGTGATTTCCTCCTATTTAGGTATGATGAAGCCAATTTTGAGTTTTGTGTCACCATTTTTAATATGTCTGGTTGTGAAATCGACTATGACCAAGTGTTCCAAAATCGTATTATTGACCTAGCTCAACAAGTCCAAGAAATTTCGTCTTGTGATAATGATGATGACCTTTCACTTGGTACGATATTTCTAACTAGATTTTTAACACCGAATTATGTTTATACATTATTATATACTCGTAACATAATAAACGGATTTTAATTAATTTTCATATATAATGTTGTCTTAATGTCTTATGGATTCATTTGATTTATCTATGAAGAGGCCAAGGATATTCATATTATTGATGAGACAGAGACAGAGACGACAAGTGTTATGCATAACATTGAAGCCTTCGAACCTCAAAAGCCTCATTTCAAAGTTGTCATGCATCATAATAATGTCTCTAACCAATATCGACTGGTAAGTGTATGTAGCCTCATTTTTAAAGAGTACGTAGTTTGGCTAGATATAGAGAACTAGTTCACTAGTTGTTGAAACCCATTGTATCCCACTTGTAAGTGTCCCACATTGGAGAAAGAGGAGAGGCGATTCCACTTTATAAGATAGAGGAGTTACTCCTATTATTGCCAATTTGTTTTAGTATGGAAGCTCCAAATCTTTGTTTGTGGATCAAACTCTCCTCCTCCTTGTTCGGGTTGCCCAGGCCCATTTCACATTGTTTTGAAATTTAACCTGGTATCAGAAAGGTTTGTGGACCAAGCTCTCTTCATCCTTGTTCGGGTTGCCACCCAAACCCATTTCACATTGTTTCGAAATTTAACACTAGTGAACTAAGAGATCGAATTAAGGTTTGTTGCACACTCGTACTCTTTCATCTCTTTGTCATACTAGTGAAAAAGTTCATTATTTGTCTTTCATCATTAAAAACGCTCATAATTATTTTCCTAGTTGATAAGCATAAATGAGATGAATTGAAATCATGAGAAATCTAAAATTTAATTATTTTTTACACAAATACATGCATGTTGTAGTCATTTCCAATCAACCACGTTAGAGAGAATTTGACGATTGTGAGCAAGAAGTTGAAGCTAATCTTGAAGAGATCAGTAGACGAGAAGTGGTACAATTTGAGGTTAAATGTGTATGCCAAAAATAACCTCGCACAAGTCGGGTCTGCTGGATGGGGGAATTTTGTACGGGACAATGAGTTGCACATAGGAGATGCTTGCGTATTTGAGCTGGTCGACCCTAGGACCGCTATGTACAAGGTCACAATCATTCGTAGCTCGTAACTGATGCGTTACATTTGCATAGTCTCTGTATAGATGTGTAGCAATTGGAATTTGGATCCTTGTATTATTTAATGTCGCTAAGTATTATTATGCGAGTATTATGTGTTTTACATTAAAAGATAGAGTTAAAAAAAATTCAATAAATAAGCGAAGCAGCTACATTACTTTTCTGTTGCTTTTATTTTTACGATAAACCTTCACATTGGATTAATCTACATTCCCGCGACGGGTCTAAAATTCATCCTCATTCCCACTTGATGGGTACAATTCCCAAACCCTCCCCGCCCCACTCCTCACATAGATATCCACCCCCACCTAATCCTACCAAAGACTCGCCTAGTCCCACTAAAGACCCACCTAATCTCCACCTTTTAAATACACAATCCTACATAATTAATATAGACTACATTTAAAAAAAAAAAATCATTCTTAATATTATACATTTTTTTTGTTTATAATCTAAGGGTCTGTGTTCATTGACTGAACTCAGCTGAACTGAACTGAAATGAATATTTTATAAGAGAAAGAAATTAGGAGCTGAACTAAACTGAATTGAATTGAGCTAAACTGAACTGAACTGAACTGAGCTGAGCTGAACTGAACTGAACTTTAACTAAGAGAACAAGCCCTAAGTGTATTACAAAATATTATAATTAATATTTTATTTATTTTACATGAATATTTTATAAAATAGTATTAAAAATATATAATTTTGTTTTAAAAGATACATACATAGATGTGGGTATGAGGTAGGGATGAGACGGGTACGAAGTAGGGCGGGTGGGACGGGGCGGGTACAACATAAAATCCACCCTCGCCCCATCATCCACGACGGGTATGGTTTTCATCCCCATCCCCCATCCCCGTCCCACCACCTGCTAAACCGAGACCCATCCCCGCCTCGCTGGGGTGGAGATGGGGTGGGTCTCCTACTTGACCCGCCCCACTGACATCCCTAGTATGTAGTATGTAGTTGTTAACTAGTCCTGCTATTCCATAAAGTTGTGTCTATTCCTTATTTGGTGTTTCAAAATTTATACTCCATACATTTGTGTTTCTGGTTGTATTTATGGTCAACGTTAGATTGATGTACTTCCTTCGTTAACTATTATTTGCAATAAAGGGGGTATTTGCGGACTCCTAGGCAAAATTTGTTTGTGAGAGTAAAATGGAGAGAGAAAAGGTTGGGTGCATGTGATGAGGAGAGAAATAGAGAGAAATGATTACCTAAAAAGGAAAAAAAAACATTTGTTGCATATAATAGTTAGCATCCATTTATATTATATGTTGCAAATAACCGTTAACGGAGGTAGTATATGATTAAAATAGGATGGAAGAACTTATAGCAAAAGAAGATATACGTGTTTACCTTATGTTATAATGCAATAAAGTACACCCACATGTACTTTTATACTACTAATCATTGACGATTAAAGAAACTCTCAATTCCTTAACTACCGTGACATACAAAGATATCGAGCACAACATTATAGAATTATGGATCAGAGAGAGTAGTATAAAAACTTAGCGACCACTATCAAGATCAAAACGTGAACATTTAGCAATTATTGACTAAACACTATTATTGATCACCACTAGCTTGCCAAACACTTTTAATTAATCCCAGTATCCCAATTGCTAAAAGAACCATAACCAAACATGGCATAAATAATTGCTCCTAAAAAATCGCTAATAAAAATACTTGTACAAAAGAGTGAAAGACTGCCGAACACATACTCCGACTAAACTAGGAAAGATTTTGTTTACTTTACCTTTTTTTTTCTGAGGGAATACCCCGTGTATTTTAATTAAACCTTATATTTGGAAAATCGTAGCCAATTATTAAAATATATTATAAAAAAAATAAAAACGCACGAAATCTATGTATACGTTCAATTGCCTATAATAATTAATAACCGGCATAAAAGACCGCGATTAAACAAAGAAAACGCGAGAAAGATTGGGCTAATGACGAAGATTAAGAAAGATAGCAATGATTCAGAGAAAAGGAACCCCTATTTCTTCAAGATTATTCTTTCTCCACTCGCTCAAAAATCTAAGCTTGTAAGTATTTTTAACTACTTTTTGAGATTATTCCAAGTGATTAGTTAACAGAATCAAATCAAATTATGCTGTTGATTTAATTATGAACATATCAAAAATTAGACCTTTAAACCTAAATTAAATTAATTGATAGAAAAAACAATCATATTTTACGGAGTACATCAAAATAAATAAATAAATTATTTCTGTATTATTTTAATTTTTCTTGATGTTTATGTACGTGAAATATAGGAAGGTTACTAGAAAGTGATTATATTAAAATTAATGTATGTCATACAATAATCAAGAGTTCCCGGTATTATACTGTTATTATAATTAGAATAATAAGCGTCCCTAATCACCTAATAATTAGATGAAGGTGAATTCATAATAATATTCCAATTTATATATGAGTATTGATTTTGCCTAATAATTACTAGCTCCTGGTGTAATATAGATTTTGATGCGTAAGTACTTTGTATAGATTGAATCCCACTCGGACTCTCTAGGGTTATAAATTAATCTGCACGATATCCTTTACAATATGTCAATAGTTTATCATTATTAATTAATTAACACTTGATGTGAAATTGAGAAAGTATAATTTCTTTTGTTGTGCGCGCATCCTTGTATATGATTTGCAATTTTAATGTAGTTGACTAATTACCATTTAAATAAAAGATGATATATCTCGGATATTTTTCTCCTCGTTCCACAGAGAATTCCGGTGGAATTTGTGAAGAAATACGGAAGACAATTATCCAATGACATATATCTCAATGTTCAAAAATCTGAACATCCTTGGAAAGTGACATTAGAGAAATTGAACAATAATAATATATTCTTAGAGAAAGGTTGGCAAAATTTCATGGAATTCTATAGCATAGAATATGGACATTTCTTACTATTTAGATTTGATGGAGGCTTAGTAGAACCACAATTCCACGTTTTTATATTTGACAAGAGTGCTACGGAGATAGACTATCCTGTTCGAAATTCATCAAGCTCTTTCGATACGAATTCCAACTCCGAGCATCTTTAGAGGAATTATGAAAAAGAAGAAAAGATTGAGGAAAATGATGTCTCAGTCGAAATCATAGATGAAATCAAACCAAATCTCAACGATGTTGCAAGTGTTGCTAGTCTTGATGATACGTTAGATTCTACTCATTCAAGTACTGATGATGAAGCAAGTTCAAGCTTTAAAAGCAAAGGTACGCGAGCTAATATAATAAATGTAATTGTCATTTTGACGTGTTTATGTCTCAATATATATCTCTTTGTTTGATTCAACTTATTTTGACTCAACTTATTTTAGTGACATGATGTTAAGAAGATCCTTAATGCATGTAGATCTAGTTGACATGCCTAGCTACTATTATTACTTATGATTAACATCGAAATTTTTGTGTTGTGAAGGGTATGATTATATCTCTCCTAATTTGAAAAAGAAACTTACGAGAAAGCTTGATGGCATTACCTCACAGCATCCTCACTTCAAACGAATCATGTATCCCTCAAATGTCCGTGACCAAAAAAAACTGGTAAGTTTATTTACTATCAGTTTACCACTGTTTCATATTTTTTGCAACTTCAAGATATTATTTGAGAGATATGAAATATTACAAAGTTGTAAAAAAAATATGAAAATTAGGTACTAGTTTTTTGAAAGAAGTCCTAATTAAAGGACGCTAAATTTCATTAATATAAGCCATACGGCATCTACAATTGACAATGAACGATAATGAAAACGAATTTAACAAAATCAAACAAGAATTAATCGGGGAAGGGCTAAGAATTCAAATACATTAATATAACAATTCGGCATATTCTCGATTCGTTGTCTCATACAACTTTTTGAGTGGATCCGTCGTCGCTTCACAATTCTGTGAGAAAGTAAATTCTTGTGCTGATTCCGTAACCCGAATCCGAGCTATAATCAATGGTAGCCCCGCACAACCGGAGACCAAATTAAGCGCAAATAAAACCTTGTCTTTCGAAGGAGTCCGAAAAACCTTGTCTTTCGAAGGAGATCGAAAAAACTTTGTCTTTCGAAGGAGATAAACCCTTTCTTTCGAGGGAGACATTATTGTAACCTAAACAAAAACCTTAAAAGAAAAATAAAGGTTGGGGCTTTCCACCGGTGAAATCCGATGGAAGCCCCTTTAAAATTGACAATAGAGACTAGGTTTAGGAGAAAGAAGAGAGAAAAGGAGGCTAGGGGTTTTTTTTTTTTGGTTAATATTGGCCCCGAAAATTAGGTAGTAGTTATTTGTTTTCATTCCATTTTCATTATATAGCTAGTAGATAGGTTAACATTTTTCATATAATCAACGTATATTCTTTGTTGTGATTTATAATTCTATTAAATTTTGCTTTTAATGAATGTTTTTAAAATACTATTAGAATTAAATGTAATAACTTGAATTTATGATTTGACAAATATAAATAATGTTTCAATTAAAAAATTGAGGAATGTATCTGTCATGAATGTAATGATTTATTTTGTGCATGTTATGTGTAGCGTGTTCCATTAGAGCATGCATCAACTTACTTTCCAAGAAAATCAAAGGAGATAATCTTGAAAGGACCAAATGGGAAGAGCCATCATGTAAGATTTTATACTGGGAAAGCTTGTGTTGAAATAATTGGTGGATGGAGAAGGTTTGTATCGGATAATGATTTAATGATCGGAGATATATGTATGTTTGTGCTCATTAATCCTTGCTCCTATTCTTATAAGGTTTCCATATATCGTAGCTAGCTTAATTTTGTTACAAATTCTAATATATATATATCCGACTACAAGATAGAGGTTTTGTGATTCAATAATTATTGTAGTAAGATTTTTGAATTGTGCACAATGTAGACCAAATAAACAAATTACTCCATGTTGATGTATGTGCAATTACTCATCATTTTTTTTTTAGAGTGAGAGGGTGAGGGATAGGGATAGCTCAAGTGGTTAGAGTTTCGCTTTCGGTTTCAGGTGATCATAGTAATCGATTCTCAGCTCATCCTTGTGGCTCTCTAAACACACACAAGACTTTTTTTTTGGCATATAAAAGAAAAAACCAAAGGTAAGCTATGCCTATTTTCTAGCCTTAGTGGCTAGATCATGGACCTTTGCTACCATATTTCTAGGGATTTTAATTGTTACAACAAAATAATCTAATGAAAATCAGAATTGAAACATCAAGCTAAGGGCTAAAGCACGGATTGCATCAAGTAATTGAACTAATCGAACTTGCAGCTTAGCTAATCGGACCAAGGAGTAGTGGAGTACCAAGGGGTGTTGTACAATTCAAAACTAATTGGACTTTGCTTAGCTTCAATGAACCAAGTTCGAGCTTAATAATTTTCTACTTTCTACTATACTGTTGTATTAGTTTTCAAATTTATGACAAAGTCAACACAAAGTAACGTCACCAATACATATAGTTATCAACAAGGTATTTGGTCCATTTCATGGGAGATTGACCATATTATCTTCGAAATTAGAGCTCTTCTTTCTCAGTTTCACAGCTAGAGCATTTACCATATCTATGGAGAGGCGAATAGAGGTGCACATTGAATAGCAAATGTAGGTCATTTATTAGTTAGTGATAATATGGATATTATACCTTGTAATAACTCTAGTTTAATTCTCATTCTCTCCTCAGATACATTAGAAATTCCCCTCATGAGGAGGGTTTTCTAATGTTTTTCCTTTTTCTTACTTTTAAAAAATGTCATTGATACATATACTTCCTCCGACTTTTTTAGTTGACATCATTTGACTTTTACACTATTCACACAATACACTTTGACTCGCTTTTGTGATCTATAGATACGATAAAATATGATCATGTGGGATCTTGTTTGAATCGTCTATATTTATACTAGATGAAGCCGGTGCACGGTTTGTTTGAATTTTTTAAAATAATTTTTTTTCATATATATATATATATATATATATATATATATATATATATATATATATATATATATATATATATGTAGAAGGCTCTCCTGAGAATTTTTCTTATGTGAGAATTTTTTTAATGTGAGAACACTATATATATTCTACATTTTTGCTCGTATGTTCTAAATTTTAAATCTGATGTTCTAAACTTTTACTTAGGTGTTCTAAATTAAATCAAATGTTCTAATTTAGTACTCACATGTTCTAAACCATAAATTAGTTAAGTTTGATGTCATAAATTTTAAATAACTTGTTCCAAAATTTTAACTTATATGTTCTAAATTTTAAAACGTGTGTTCAAAAATTTATAATTATATGTTCCATATTTTAAAGTGTATGGTCTATTATTTTACATGTATGTTCAAAATTCTTTACTCACACTTTTTATATTTTATATCAGTTTGTTCTAAATTTTTATTCACATGTTCATAAATTTAAATCATATGTTCTAAATTTTACTCAATTGTTTAAAATTTTTAAAGCAAATTTTATAAAATTTTAATCACTTGTTCTAATTCTTAAATCAGATGTTCTAAACATATTTCTCACACAAATGTTCTAAATTATTACTCATATGTTCAGAATTTTAATTTGAGTCACATGTTCTAAATTTTTACTCACATGCTCTAAATTTTAAATTAGTTCTCACTTTAGTATGAATTCTCAATTATGGACCTTTTCTCATCGGATCCCTCCTATATATATATATATATATATATATATATATATATATATATATATATATATATATATATATATATATATATATATATATATATATATATATATATATATATATATGGGAAGGCTCATGTAAGAACACCTCTCTTATGTGAGAAAACTTTATATGTGAGAACACATTTATGTTCTAATATGTTAAGGTAGATGTTCTAAAAATAAATAAAACCCATCATCTTCAACCTCAACATTCTCTCTCATCTCCTCACCAACACTATCCAATCTCTAGTTCCTCTATCACCACCACCGCTTGTTCCATAGCCTTTATGTCGTCACCTCCACCACCATCACTCTTTCTCTTCTCCCCGACTTCATGGCCAACACTCTCTCTCCTCTCCACGACGACCACCATCACCACATGCTCAAGAATTTCATGTGTTTTGTATCAACTTTTGAACAATTATAGTCAAGAATTCAAGTTTGAAGCTTAATCAATGGTAAACCAAGCTTAATTGACAGTTTAATCACTAGGTCAAAATATGAATTGGCCACCGGTTCAAACCCCCCAAATGCCACCGGTTTTGAACCGGTGGTCATTTGGGGGGTGGCAATAAAGCCAAGCAAGGCCACCGGTTCAAAATCGGTGGCAAAAAGCCTTATTGCCACTGGTTAACCGGTGGTAATAATAGTTAGGGCCACCGGTTAACCGGTGGCAATTTAAATGCGCGGTTTTTTTGGGGACTTTTGCCACCGGTTAACCGGTGGCAATAATAGGGATATTTTTTTTTTCTTTTTTTTTCGTTTTGCCTGCAATTATTCCTGCAACTGATCCTGCGATAATATTCTGCTATAATATTCTGCCATATTATTGCTATAAATTCTGCCATAATATAATTATTATTAATAATCATAACAAGAATTAAAAATATATATTTAGACATTAATAATTAAAAACCAAATGCAATACAACAAATAAAGTGTGATATACATAAATACAAACAATACTAACTAGTCATATTGTAGTCTAAAAGTTAATTAACAAAGTATAAATTCAAAATGATGTGACATTTACAAATTGAAGGTGATGAAAGATGCCAACATGTCTCGAACTTCATTAAAGTCCTTGCTTGTTAACGGATCTCCCTTTTGCACCTTGCAAAACTTGGAATATATATAAATTATGTTAGAATTAATTAAATTAGTTAAGTTAAACATGTGTAAATAAATATGTAAAAAATTAAATACTTAGGTCAAAACGATCTAAAAGAAGGCCTAAAAGACTTCTACTTTGCCCATTTTCTACATTTTTTAATTAATGACCATGTTCTTTCTCATAACATGTCAATTATACTTAGTTATAGGTGGCTAAGCCTTGAAATCACAGAAAAAGAGCATTTTACTAAGTTTAAGGACGCATTTTCATCCTAAATAGCCTAAATAAGGCCTAAATGACTTCTACTTGCCCATTTTCTATATTTTTTAACTAATGACCATGTTCTTTCTCATAACATGTCAATTATACTTAGTTATAGGTGGCTAAGCCTTGAAATCACGTAAAAATAGCATTTTACTAAGTTTAAGGACGCATTTTCATCCTAAATAGCTTAAATAAGGCCTAAATGACTTCTACTTGCCCATTTTCTACATTTTTTTTAACTAATGACCATGTTCTTTATCATAACATGTCAATTATACTTAGTTTTAGGTGGCTAAGCCTTGAAATCACAGAAAAATAGCATTTTACTAAGTTTAAGGACGCATTTTCATCCTAAATAGCCTAAATAAGGCCCAAATGACTTCTACTTACCCATTTCCTACATTTTTTTAACTAATGACCATGTTCTTTCTCATAACATGTAAATTATACTTATTTATAGGTGGCTAAGCCTTGAAATCACAGAAAAAGAGCATTTTACTAAGTTTAAGGACACATTTTCATCCTAAATAGCCTAAATAAGGCCTAAATGACTACTTGCCCATTTTCTACTTTTTTTTAACTAACGACCATGTTGTTTCTCATAACATGTCAATTATACTTAGTTATAGGTGTCTAAGCCTTGAAATCACGTAAAAAGAGCATTTTACTAAGTTTAAGGACGCATTTTCATCCTAAATAGCCTAAATAAGGCCTAAATGACTTCTACTTGCCCATTTTCTACATTTTTTAACTAATGACCATGTTCTTTCTCATAACATGTTAATTATACTTAGTTATAGGTGGATAAGCCTTGAAATCACATAAAAAGAGCATTTTACTCAGTTTAAGGTCGTACCTCATCAAGATGTATGGTGTTGGTACAATGAGTCGCTATGTCAAGCATGAATCTCATCACGTATAATCCACAATCAACTCCATTATCTTGTTGTGGGCACTAGCATAGGAAAAAATCAAATGAATCAAACGTCACATAAAATCCACAATTGTTTTAGAAATGTTTATTAAGATAATCACAATATGATGTGGCATTACCATAGGTGATTTCCATGTAGGACCCCGTGGAGCACGACCATGTATCTTCTACATAATACTATAGGAAAGTAAATTCAAATTTGATTAGTTTGACTACTAAATGAGTTAGGTTAAGATAATCAACACTAGGTAGCTATATTTACTTTTGTAGTACAGACATCACGAGGTAATTCTTTGTTGATCGAGCTGAATCAAGGTGAAAGATTGTGTTATTAGCAGGACAAATCACCATGAGGAACCAATAAAACCTACATAAATTCACAATACACAAACAAATCAATAATTAGGGTACAACATATAATTCAAATGTAGAAAGAATTGAATTACACATGGTTAAACGTACTCCTCATAACATGGGGCGAATATGAACTTGTCTCCCGCACACATTGATTCCCTAATACTATGATTAACATAATACATCACCTCGGGGGAGTTGTGTAAGATTCTAGTCTCGGATGTCTGTTCGGGGCATAACCACCCAACTTTACTAGGGGAATTAGTGTCACTTAAGTGCTCCCGTAGTGCTCTGCGTTCATGGACAATGAAAAATTAATTGACATATGAAGGATTAACAACACTAATATGAATAACATAGTTAATTTAAGTGGCATGTGCCCGTACCTCATGAATATTTGAATGAGAGAAATGTTAAGCATTGAACCTCTTAAAAATTCCTTCACATCTTGTTTGTTTAACCATGCACTTGCATCCTCATCATAGTGGAACATTGCCTTAGAAAGTGCAATTTCAATGGGATCGTCACTAGGCAAATGACTAAAACGATTGTGTAGAAAATTTAAATCCTTAGTGAGCGATTGAAGGACATTGTCTCCAACAAGTGGAGTAGGTTGCATGGCTGAACCTTTCGAAGAATTCTTTTTCGACACTTGTTCACTCTTCGACCCTTGTCCACTCATCTTCTTTGTAGGTTGATCAACACTTTTAGGCTTCTCCACCTTCCTTCTCTTTGATATTTGCCTTTTTTCGAAATCTGATCAAACAAAAATAATTAGAGTAAGTACGCAGCAGCCAAGGCAGATTTGTTAAGAGAAAAAGATAGTGCATGCCGATTTGTTATTTTGCACAACATCAAAAAAAAATATTACCTCGTTGATCAACCTTACCCAAGCACGTGGCCATTGCACATAGATACCTTTTGCTTCCCAAAGAAGAGTAATCCCATCATCCAGTATAGACACCGGTAGTGGGACAATTTCGAACCCAGCAATGTAAGAATTGATCCCGACCGAGTAATGTTGTGGCCTAAGCGATTGGAAATGGACCGTATCACCGGTCGTCGCTTGTGCACTACCATACGCCACCAACTGCAACTCTCCTCCATTTGATAGCCCCGGGTCTAGAAGTGTACACTCGGTCTCTACCTATACCAGTAACGAAATTCACTTGTGAAAACAGAAATTATCAAAAAGGGTCTTTTCCTACAAAATTGATCATGTAACGAAATTCACTATGTTAAAACCAAACATGCTCCCTCGAATCCTAAATTCACCTCTAAATCTGGAATTAGATCCCGTCGCCGCGTTTTTTACTTTCACGGTTCATTTTTTTTTTGTTGAGAAAATCATTTTCTCTCTGTGAATCCTTGGAAAGTAGCCATGTTTTTATCTCTGAAAATCATTTTCTCTCTCTGAATCCATGGCCGATCCTTTTCTCTTCTTGAACTTGATTTTCAATTTCTGGGTTTTTTTGGATAAATTTTTTATTGCCCTAGGCATTATAAGTATAAATTCATGGTAGACACTCCAATAACCCGTAAAATACCAGAATGTTTAGACTTTAGAGAGAGAAGGGGCGGCGGAGAAGGCGAAGGCAGAGGAAGCGGATCTGAGTAATAAAGAGTATTGGTATATTTCTCCATCAGCCCAGATTGATTGTTGATCTGTCCAGATTGTTAGCAATTTTATGTTGGCTTGGTTTCCTACTTCTTATTAAGAAGACCCTAGTAAGGCGCTTCGTAATTGGGATCTTATTGGCCCTTTTACTTTGTTGTCTTCTGTTAAGAAGGTAGTCATCATTTTTCATTTCTCTTTGAATTTTGTTGCATTTGACTATTTATTTTGCATTTTAATTATGGGTGATTTTAATGTTTATGGGTGATTTCAATTATGGGTTCAGTTGATTGTTGATTTTTATATAATGTGGTTGTTTGGATTGATAATGGCGACGCACAATTTATCTCTCAATATATATATATATAACATATTAATATTTTTTATTATGGGGTTTTTGTGTTCTGATTTGACAATGTGCAAAAATGATCACAGATTTATTGAAATTGTGTTAACTTTCTTTGATTTTCAGCAAATTTGGTCACCTTCATTGACCTTGGCCAATAAACATCAAATCAATAATATGAATTATGTACTCCATTGCTGTTATTGCTCCATGGATCTCTTGTTTTGGTTTTGTTTCGGCTGGCTATATTAGTGATTGGTCATTGTAATCATTTAGTGCTTGGTCCTTATTATCATGAGCTATATGATTGAATTGATAGTTTGAATTATGCGAAAGCATATCAAAATTTCCCTCAATTGGGTTTCTTTAAGTTATCTGTCTTATTATCTTTAGCATTCCAATAATATCAATATTTGGCTACTTCTGTATATATCAATTTGATTTTGACTCATTAATACGATATGGAGTGCAATATCTTGTAAATACTATATGCATGTTTAATAGTAAACTTTAATTCTTTTCTTTTTGTTTAAATTTGACATTCTCTTAGATTCTTTACTCATACTCTATGGTAGTGAAGGATTCTTGTACATGGATAAACTTTTGGACTACTTCGAGTTTATTTTAATTAACCTTGATACAACCGCTTACTTTTATGTTATGAGCTTTTGAACAATGTCCCTATGTATTGCACGCCTCTCATGCAGAGTGCCACAGATTGCAGAGTAGCTCTTAGAGAATAGTGAAAATGCTTAAAGTTACTTATTTTTACATTTGCACATGTAATTTTAGGGTGTGAGGCACATGAAAGGTTTTTGATCTGGACTTTATTGTTTGATGTAGCAACTATATCCTCCGGGTATTTTTTACTTAAGTTTCCCTGCTTGAATTATATATGAGAAAAGAGGAATGTTGGATGTTTATCTTCTTTTTTTTGTTCTGAATTCTTGAAATTGGATTGTGTTTTTATAAGGTTTTTTGGGTTTTATTTGATATATGCAGGTTGTAGAGAATTGACTACACTGATTTTTGACTATTTTTTTATAGGTATAGCTTACAATTAGTATTCACGAGCTAATTAGTTTTTGACGATAAGAATGAACTGGCCTATATTTAGGATGATGTAGGTGTAAAAAATTGCATGAGCACATCAACGATTGCTATGACAGGAGTTGGACTCCATTGAGGAAACTTTGAACACCGAATTGCAAAGATCTCAAGCAGGATCAAGTACTAGTAAAAGAGGTGGATACCTAAGCTGAAGAAGGTGCTTCCCGAATTGGTGTACTTGAGAATTTGTAGAAGCTAGATAAAGAAATAAATGATAATGTAGTCCATAAAATTGCTGAACAAATGGTTTGGGGGACAAAATGATTTAGTTTTAACTTTATAATTGTTTTTTTGCTTAGTTATCTAGTGATAATGTAAATTTGTAATTTTTCTTATAGATAACAATGTACAAACTTTTTATTTATATTAATAAATTCTGATTTGTTTTTGGAAAATTGTTATTATTTTAAGTGTATTAATAATAATAATAATAATAATAATAATAATAATAATAATAATAATAATAATAATAATAATAATAATAATAATAATGATGACATTAAGGTATAGGGAACCGTGGCATTAGGTATAGGAAACCGTGGCATTAGGTATAAGAAATCGTGGCATTAGGTATTATAGCTAATGCCACGGCAATAATGTTGTCGTTGCATCAGGTGTTGATCTAATGCAACGGATCATTGATGCCGTGGCATTAGGTGTCATATGCCGTTGCATAAGACCTACTGCAACGCCAACAGATGCCACGGTACATGGCCGTTGCATTAGGCCTAATGCCATGGATTTCGATATCTAATGCAACGGATTTGAGGGTTGCAATAGGTCAAAAATGTGGTAGTGTGATCGTGGAGTTGGAGGGTTCTTCAGATGACCCTTGAATCAAAGTGGGGTATATACCCTCCTTCTTCCAAGTTTTCCTCCATTCACCAAATGTCTTGGCCCCCATGCAATGCATTTGCCTTGTTTTTCTCTCGAAGTTCCTACATAAATAGAAATGTTAGCATCATTACTGCAAAAGGAGTCAATATATTATACAATTCTCATTAGATTTAGTAGTTCTTAAAATTGCTTTGGGTCGAGTTTTTTGAATAACAAAGTCTTTCCACTCGTCCTCCGTCACGCTTGGCCATATTTTCCACGGTGGGTCTTGTTCCTCAACATCTTCCTCATTTCCATCTTCACCATCATTCCCCTTTGAAGCTTTCTTCTCGTGTTTCTTCTTCTTATAGATCCATCCACTAGTCAAGTGGGTCTTGAAGCCTCTGAATCTCTCCGCTATTAAAGAATCAAACACCCTTCTCTTCTCGGGATCATTAGGAATATTAAACAGCTTCAGCAATCACAAATACAAGCAATTATTATTTTCCATTTACAAACAACCATTAGGTGAAATTATTTGTAATTGTGTAAATGTGCATTTAAACAAAACACTTGCCCTAGTATCATCCCAAAATGTTTGAATCAAGCCTGGAGGTACTTGCCGCCAACTAAGTGTAATGGGGATTTTGCGCGCACACATGCCAACTTGGTTTGCATATTTCCGAATCCATTGGCCAGTAGGTCGGCCTCTTTTGTCATACTCCAGCACCATTGGACCGGTTGGCTTCTTAAAACTTGTTGTCGGACCCCTACTCTTTCTCTTAGCTGGTGCCTTTACCCCCACTCCACCACTTGTGTTCAATTGCTCTTGTCCTTGGCTTTGAGTTTGAGGAGTAGTGTTCTCACCAACAATCTCAACAATTGTATAATCAATAGGAGGCACACGTTCAGCTGAAATTTCAAATTCTTCAAGCCTGCGCTCAAAAGCATCATGTTACTGATCTTCTGGCTCACCCAAATCAGTCTCCTTGTTCACATCATATGGCTCGTCCTTGTCCTCATCCTCACCCTCATAGCCATCATCATCATCCTCCAAATCCTCTACTAGTGGATCATATCGTCCTCCATGAGTTATAAACACCAGTCATTACAAACATAACACGATATTAGGTCCATAAGAGATAAAAATGTTGACATATAGGTCATAATACATGTTAGCATATAAAATAGGCAAGTAATTCACATATAGATCATTTTTATTCTATTTTCATCAAATTGACTCTATAAATTACGTAACTTGTTATTTTCTAGTACCGTTGACACTAAAAATATTAAATTCTATCATATTTGACGCATTTTGAGATATACTTCATTCATTAACAAGAATTTGGGAAAATTTAGCAACTAAGATAACAATATCATTCATTTTCCCCAAAACTATTCATAAAATTACCTAACTTCTGATTAAATTTAATAATATTTTTAAATTCTTACAATCTCAAATTAACTGTTATAGTACCTCATTCTAATATTCCTTCGTTGTGGTCTGACCGCATATAACATGTCTGGTTGTGTATGTCATTTGATGCAATAGGTCTAGGAACAGTGAAAGGTGTTGAATCATCAAACGCATCGTATTCTTCCTCATCTTCAACATCTCCAATGCCTAGGATTCTTCTTTTCCCAGCTAGCACAATGGACCATTTTGAATCGACTGGGTCAGTTATATAGAACACTTACTTAGCTTGAGATGCTAGGATGAACAGTTCTGCACTATCATTCAAGTGGCCAAGTTCTACAAGAGTAAAGTCATCATACTTGACATTAAGCCTGATATTATCAACCCACTTACACTTGAAAAGAGCAACCGTGAAGTTACAATAATCAAGCTCCCATATTTCTTGAATTCGATCGTAGTATGACAATTTTGCATCGACAGGTGATTTATCCTTAGCACTTGCAAACTCCCTTGACGATGCCACAAGCGTTACTCCACTATTTTGGGTCGACAAAGATTTCAAATCCCGACCCTCTATCCAAAAAGTGTACCCATTGATGTCATATCCCTCAAATGAGCGAACATCATCCCTAGGACCATAAGCAAGCCACCTTACTGTATCAGTGACACTATCATCCAAACGACTCATCACTCGATCACTAAACCAACTTACAAACCTCTTATTATGCAACTGCATTAGTGCCCTTTCACCTTTCGATGGAAATTCATCACACAAACTAGCCATGTCATGTGCTCATCTAAATAAGGGTGAACATCTACAACATGGTGCAACACATAAAGGTGTGCTTGTGAGAACTGATCTTGATCTGGTGACATTCGTTTTGACCCAATTGTGCCATGACCATCCAGTCTCCCTTCATGTCGAGAAGCCGGAAGACCAATAGGTTCAGCAACGGCTAAATAGTCGGCCACAAAATTACCAATCTCCTCACTCACGGTCCCTTGAATCATGCTTCCTTTCGGATGAGCCGGATTCCTTAATTTATCTTGCAATGTGCCCATGTGTCTTTCAAAAGGATAGCACACCTCAGGAAAACTGGACCGCACAACTTAATCTCATGCACCAAATGAAGAATGAGATGCACCATTATGTCAAAAAATGAGGGTGAGAAATACATCTCAAATTTGCACAAAGTCACAATCACATCCGTTTGCAAAGCATCAAGTGTACAAGGATCAAGCACTTTGCTGCATATTGTATTGAAAAACGAACATAGGCTTGTAATAGCTTCCCTCACGTGCTTCGGTCGGTAGAAATACTTGCACCAACATGTGACAATCATGGGATTTCATACTTATCAGGTTCAATTCTCCACTTAAGGATACCAATCTTTTCATGTTAGATGCGTACCCAGATGGAACCTTAATGTCGTAAAGACATGCAAAAAACATCCGCTTTTCTACCCTTGACAATGTGTAGCAAGCCGGTGGTAAATAATTCTTCTCAACCTTGCCTTTACCCTCATATCTACTCTTTGAAGCATCCGCGACCTTTCCCTTTCCCTTGCTCTTCCCCTTTCCTTTTTTCGAAACATTTACAGTTTCTTGTTCCGGTTCCTTTCCCTTTCTGTCCTTCCCCTTTGTAACCTTGTCTTGAGGCCACAATTCCGGACGAATCCCGATCTCTTGCAAATCTAACCGTACACCCTTTCCATCCTTTGTTTTGCCTGAAATATTAAAAAGCGTTCCCACAAGAGCATCACACACATTCTTCTCTATATGCATCACATCAAGACAGTGCCTAACATCATGTTCTTTCCAGTACGGAAGCTTCCGCAAAATTGATTCTTTTTTAAAAAGAGCTGTTGAGATCGGAGCTTTTTCAGATTTTCCAAACATTGTTCGTATACCCTTAACTCGAGCATAAACCTCAACACTGATCAATGGCCTAGGCGCAATCTCCTCTTCCACTGTCCCATCGAAAGCCTTTTTTTGCCTACGGTACGGGTGATCACGCCTAAGGAACCTTCGAGTCCTTAGGTACACATCTTTGTGAGAATTCTTAAGGTTTACGCTTGATGTTTCATCAATACATATGGGGCATGCTTTTTTCCCTTTAACCTTGTACCCAGACAGGTTGCCATATGCAGGGAAGTCATTCATGGTCCACATAAGGGCTGCACGCAATGTGAACACCTCGTTCTTATGAGCATCAAAACAAGAAACCCCTTTGTAGGGAATAATTTCAAGCCTTTAAAATCCCACTGCTTGAACCCTACTGTGATCATACACTAAAGTACGGTGGCGCCCAAAAGGGAAGAAGATAGAGCAAAAGAGTCGCTAACAAGTTTTTAAGGAACTTGTAAACCGTTCATAGGATGAAGGTTACACCCCTTAACGATCCAAGAGATCGTCAACTCCATAAGTTCATGAACCAAAATAGGGTTCGGGGATGATGGTACAAATCCAACCTAAAAGAGATTGAACCTGCCCTAATAATAGGCCTCTACTTTATTCTGCTCGTATTCATGTGCGCTTTTTGATTAACATACAATCAATAGGATTAACCCTAAACCTGTTTATCTATGTTGGTTGAATATTAATGCACAAATAAACTATTATTGGCGATCACTTGAATTTATAATCACAATTAACCCTAACAGGATTACTAAATTATCTTATTAATCGTGGTTACAAATACCAATTCCCTTTAACCTGCAATAAAAGGTGATCAAGCAATAACAATATAAAATATATATGCATATCAAGCAACATAATAAATAATCAATAATTATAAATATTAAGAAGAGCGTAGGAAGCATCATACTTAATCATACTTAATATTAAAGATACCCTAGACATGATACTAGGAATCATAAATAACAATCTAAGCATGATATCTACATCATGAAATCAATTAAACCATCAAAGCACTTACTTGGATGCCTCGTACCTCTTTCTAATTACAAAATACACACGTTAGTAACTTCAAGGAAAAATAATAAATCAAAACAATTAAATTAAATAATTGAAAGAGAGATTTGGGACCAAACCCTCAGAAATTAAAACCTTTCACGTCTAGGGCGAAGGCAACTTCGAATATGGCTAAGTGTTTCTAGATCTTGTGAATGCAGAATTTTGTATGAAAAAGTAAAGTTTAGAAAAGAATGCTAAAAGATTAATGTTATTGAAAATTGATGAATGAATGATGTAGATGATGAAGAGAGTTGAAGAACGATTTATTAATAAAAAGAGTTGATTAATGGTCAATGAATATTGATCATGGGTAATTGAAAAAAGTGATTGTTGATGATGAAACCGGAGTTTTAAATACGATATTTATAGAGAAAAACATCCAAAAAAGATAATTTATAAAATAGAGTCTGAAGATCGAAAAACTAACTTGGCGCCTGCCCTGGCTCATTGGCGCCATGACCAGTGGCTAGCGCCACGCGCCAATGGCTGGCGTCTGGCGCCAATCCTGATTCCAGGCGCCAAGGCCTGGGGTTGGACGCCAAACCGGATTTTAACGCGTTTTCGAAAATCTGACAATTTTACTGTACTGGAAGATAAAATAATATAATTTCAGTCGAAAATGCTATTTGATCTAATTAAAACTCCGAAGAGTCCTAATTGAATTAAGAATGATAAGACCTTCTAGAATGTTCTAGAAGACCAAAACCGTTCCTAATTACATTAGGTTTGATAAATCATATTAGGCCCTCCCCTAGATCATTGGGCCGTACTTAAAACTCAAACCGGGCCCAGTTTAGTAAATTGGCCATAAATTCCTCAATATTCATCGGAATTGGGCTTATAATATATCGTTGGAAAGGTCTTTGCAAGCCCCATCCAACTACACCACTATCGGACCCATATCATGGACCAACCAAACTGGATTGGCTGTTTTCTTAAAATAAAGTTTTCAAAAACAGAGAGAAGAGAAAAGAAAAGAAAAGAAATAAAACTTTCTGCAACACTAGACCTTTCCACACTTTCGTTTCATTCGATTATGATTCGACGTGAAAGGTACTCATCACTGGGTTTGGTTTTGGGGAGACACAAATGGGTGTCTACAGAAGCCCCCACTTTGACTGAGTTTGGAGAAACGCAAGTTTCGAAAACGAAAGTCAAAGTAGCGATAGGGACGGAGAATGATTCAGAACGTTCTGCGATCCTAAATCAATCTTATAACGCCGATACCTGCAAAACTAGCATTAGTTAAACAGATAAAAGAGTTAAGAAACGCGTATCTTGCACCGTCGAGCACACGTCTCTGAAAGTAACCGATTTGCTGTTGTACTGTTGTTTTGATGCCCCCCTGCAAGCTAGAGAATGCCATCCCGCTTGAAAACCGCTACGCCTTGTAACTGCTTCCAAATTAGAAGATTGCTTCACCTGAAACTACCTTCTCCGCTGTGATAATATTCCACGTCCAAGGGAATATCATCGAAAATTATTTCTCTTGAAATAATTCTCATCCGCATCATGATCATCTTCCATGCCTCAGGAACTATGATCGAAGACAATTTCGCCCGAAATTACCTTCAGTTGTTTGTGACAACTTTCCGCAAGCTAGGGAATGATGTCGAAGACATCTTCTCTGGAAGTCATCCTTGTTTGATGCGATAATTTTCCAAAGGAAATTACCGAAGATCCACGCCTGTCGATCTTTAAAAGTTCGCCTGAACTTTGCTCCCGCTATGCCTGTACGTCGGCGCTCTTTGCTCTTGAACCTGTATGTCGATGATTTTTGCTAATGAACCTGTATGTCGGTGGTTTTTGCTAATGAACCAATGCTTAGGCGCTTTAAGCTTAGTGAGACGATCTTTTCATCAGGTCGATCACTTTATGTAATCAAGTCGATTACCTAATCATGTCAAATTGCTTAGAGGGGCTAACTGGCGTACCAAGGAACCCAAAATATATCGCAGAAGGCTAGCACAACCCCAGAAGGTGGCTGGCTACTTTGGCGTCGCTGAAAATCGATCAGCGCCAGCCTTACGACATTAGCGCCATGCGCTGAAATTGGCGTCTGGCGCCAAGCACAGAATGTGACGCCAATGCCTAGGGACTGGCGCCAGCACGGGAATCACTTTAAATTCCCGTTTTCAGTTCATTTCGTGCTCTGTTTTGTTGCGAACGCTGCTCGAAAGAAGTCGAAACTTCAATTGATAGTTTCTCATTCATTTCTCAACCGAATTCGCTCAAATTTGTTGCAAATCAAAGCTTTTCTCATCCATATTCCCGATCTATGTAAGTTTTCCTCCAACTCACACCGATTTTTACGAATTATTGGCATGTTCATTCACGAATTTCATGAAAATTCGAATCTTATAATGCTTAATTTGCTTTGTTTATCAAGTTTTATGCCATGAAATTGCTTGTTTATGTTTGTATATTGCCTTGGGAGTAATTTGAGACTTGTTTGACTCAATTTGGCGAAGAAATGAGCAATCCGCCATTGTTGGACCTCCTAAGGTCGTGAAGAACAATGTGGCCCGTTCTTGATATTTTTGCTAGCAATTCTTGTTCAATTTGTCACAATAATCACTATAGTGTTGCAAGAAATTGTTTGATTGCTTGAAAAAATGCTGTCATGCTCGATTTGAATTTATGCTCTGTTTTAGTACTACGTACTCTGTTTTTGCGAACATAGTATCATGCGGCTAGGCGAACCTTTAGATACTATAGAACCTTAATTTATGATGATTTTGCACAATGTAGCATGGCTAGACAACGAGGCTCAGGTTCACGGTCCCGAAACACTAGACGGGAGCATGAGCCCGTGGAGGACGACACTACACCGTCCACTTCGCTTGGTCAGCTCCCAGAGTGGGATGAGCAAACCTTGTTCTTTACCCCGGTCCACCACATTTCTGAGAGAGTGAGACGGGGAACCGAGCCTGGGAGGACACAACACCACGGCTCTGGCTGCGATGGCCAAGGCGATTTGTATAGGATGCATATCGCCAGAGATCGAGAGACGAGACTCCTATGGGAGTCTTGCGGATTGGTTGTCCTATTTGAGACCTCCGAGGCTATGGTTGCCTCCAGCGGGGGTCACCACGTAGTACGCGCTCTGGTGGAGTTCTTTTGGGACACCACCAACACTTTTCATTTTCCATGGGGTGAGATGATGGTCACTCCTACAGACTTCAGTCTCATCACAGGACTGGAGTTCTCTTCTGTGCCGCTGCCATTTGACGGCGGTATCGACGTCTTTTCTCCAGAGGTCGAGGAACTGTTGGGGCCGATTGCTGTTCGGGCCCGAGCTGAGGTCGAGACGACTCAGTTCAGTGCTATAGGGATTCGCCGCTCGACGCTGGCAGCGGCTCTTGATGATAATGCGACCACCCGAGAGCAGCGGGTGGGCATCTTTGTGCTGATGTTGTTGTCAGGGACATTCTCCCCTGACAGGGGTAGTAGGACATTGCTTTACTATCTCTCTGTTGTTTGCGATCTCCGGCGGATCGGGACTTATGACTGGGCCAGCTTGGCCTACACGGACTTCGTTCGCGCACTGAGGGACTCGTGTCGCCATCGGTCCTTTAGGAAGAACGTTGCTTTGTCTGCTTTCTGGAAAGTCGTAGAGGTAAACATTATTCCCTATAAAGTTTAGCCCTATATGTTAGGCAGCATTTACTCATGCTTTAGCTTTTTTGTAGATCTGGTTCTATGAGTACTTTCCTTCCATTGCGCCGACGAGACCATCGCCGAGGGGGTATCCGGTGAGCGCCTCTTGGGGCGGCCACCATGTGGTCCTGTCTACTGCACGTGTCCGGAGTCGGATCATCTCGGTACGAATTTTGGTGCTTATCTTGCTCTTCTGCGTGTTTTAGACATGTTCTTACCTGATTGGTATTTTTATAGGGACCTGAGGTAGTATACCGACCATGGGGTGGTTGGACAGTCCCTGGATTAGCTGCACAGTACTCTACTGAGCGCCGTTACTTTCTGGGGACCTACGGAGCGGTTGTGTACTTAGGAGAGAGAGTCGCCAGACAGCACTCTTCTGATGCTTTTGTCGTTCCTGCTCCTCCACCACGCCACATGTTCGACGAGAGAGAGCTGTCGAGCATGGCTGAGGAGCCTGATTCTCTTTGGCGGTCCCATGTGATCTTTGGGCGGAGTTATGCTGAGGAGCTGCTTCCTTTGTTGGCTCCAACCCCTGTGCCGGCCGAGGATGTGAGGGTAAGATCCTTAGCTTTTTATTTTTCGCTGAGTAACCCCCAAGTAATACCTTACTGATTTCTTTCTGTTTCATCAGGATGGTCCCACTAAGTTTGTGCCACCCCGTATGTCCATCCACTACCAGGGGATGTACAGGCCGATCGAGGAGATGATTTCTCCGGCTCCTGAGGGCGAGCGCTTCGTGGAGCGGTCGATTCCTCGTCACCAGACTAGGGTAAGTCTAGTTCTAATTCAGAATCTTGTATTCAGTTTTCATGCATTTTTACTGACTTAACTTTCCTTGACAGTTCTCACGCGAAGTGGTTTCGGCTATGGCACGATGCATAGATGCCTTCCGGAGCCAACTCGTCCGGATGAGGAACGCGGCTACCTGTCGTCGAGACGACGCTGTCCGAGAGGTAAGTTTTCCTTACTTATTATTTCTGCACTATGCTTCAGTTTTCACCTTGTTTCTGATTTAATTCTTTTTGCAGGGTCAGCCGATTGCTTCTCACACCCGTACGAGGCCTGAGGGGCGGAGAGATCCGGCGAGGTCTAGCTCAAAACGGCGTCGCACTTCGTCAAGAGGTAGAGGTGGTCGTTCCGAGGCTGCTCGAGCCGACGTTGCTTAGGGCTCAGGGTCTTCTTCTGAGGGTGCTCCTGCTGACTTGTTAGGAGAGGCTACCTCGGCTTTCAGAGGTGGTGGGATGTACGAGGTTGGCTCATCATCGCAGCAGCCTCCGCGGTCTCAGCCTCAGGTTGACCTTGGCTGGAGCGGTCCTGTTTTGAGTTTCCCTCCTCCTACGGAGACTGGAGCAGGTGCTGAGGCTGGAGCTGGTGGAGAGGTGACTCCTCGGACGGCGCAGTTTTATGGCATGATGGTCCTACGTCCTCCGGCGCCGTAGTTTATTTCTGTATATGCATTTTATTTTGACTTGTTATAGAACTTTGCCTTTGACTTGTTATTTAGACACTTTGTTCTGTAAATCTATTATTATCTATTATTATGTTAGTGTATGTTAGTGTGTGCAGATGTGATAACAATTTAGCGCAAAAATTCCGTCATTTTCATTATTGATGGAGGGTATTATCCGACTCTCTCCCCCAAAAGGAAAAATAAAAAAGGAAAAAAGAAACGGAGAGAAAGGCTGATTTTTGAATTTTAATATAAAATCCAAAAAAGGAAATAAAAATTAATTAAAAATAATTGCTATATTTAATTAATTAAGAAAAGGATAGAAAGATATTTAGAAGAAATTAAAACGGGGCCATAAAGTCATTAACCGACTCCTATTTAATATCAAACCCCAAAAGCACCTCTTCGCGGTTCTCCAATTTTATTACAGGTAGAAAAATAATATTTTTAATTACAGAAATCAAAAAATATATTTTTGTATTGTAATATTAATTTATTTGCATTGGAATTTTTTACAGATGTGGCTAATGGAGAGGCTAGGATTAATTAGCCCTCCGGACGACATCGAAAATTATACGCCCACTTGCTTTGTGAGAAGAAAGAAGCGCATCCCTAAAATTGGGCGCCATGGGTGGAAGAAAGTCTTTGAATCACGTGACTTTGCTATCAAGTGGGTCATCCCATTGTGGAAAATAAAAAGGATGGTTGGTGTTAACAAGCAACCTTTCTGCCGTCTTCCAAGCTTGTCTAGCATGACAAATTATTACCCCTGCAGAGTAAAGAGACAATATGGCTTGCTTCAAAATATTCCTTCCGGGGATCTTCGTCCTCCCTATGAGTATCCCATATCTCAAGAAGTAGATAAATTTGACACTTACTGGAGCGCTAGACCTTTATGGGAAGTGATTACCCTAAAGGTTCCCCCTTTTTTACCTAATGATGTAAAGAAATGGTTGCTGAAGAAGTCTTCAATTGATCAGGGTCGAACCGATGTGAAGAATCGTCTAGGTGACAGGGTGACACCGGCCAAGGAACGCTTAGGTGCAAGAATTGAGTTCAAGACACCTATAATGCCTAAGAAGAAGAATACTACTAAAGACAAGGGGAAAAGGAAAGCTATAGACAAGAAGGCTTGGGTGGAAAAGAAGCATGGGGTGCTAGCTGAAGGAGAAACAATCTATTCTAAGATTACTAGCTAAAGTAATGGATGAAGAGGAGGAGGTGGAAAAGAATTGGAAAAGAGCAAAGAAGGAGAAGAAAGACTAGACCATTGCTTAGCTTTAGATTTATTAGATTCTTAATTTTTATTTAAAGTTAATTTATTTCAGCCTTATTTAAATTCCATTAACAATGCAATTTTATTTCATTAATGAAATTTCAGCTTTCAATTAAATTGTTACTTTAAATTTATTTTATTAAAGCAATGAAAACCGAAAAAAAAAAAATTAATTTTCGGAAACCTTTCGAGTACGGAAGTCGAAAATTTTCCGAAAAACACCAAAATTCGCCCAGATTTTAAGACTGAATTGGCGTCGGTAATTGCAGATTGGCGCCAGCTATTGAGGTCTGGCGCCAGGCGCCAATTCCACCGTCTGGCGCTAATGTCTTTTGGCTAGCGCCAGACTCTGTTCTGTGACACTAGTTGCTTTTCCGACTTTTGTTGACTTTTGTTGATTCTGGAACGCGGAGATGTCGAAAAATAAAGTGGCCGCACCCGTAATGGGTTGCCTACGTATCCTTTCTTAAGGAATCAGGCCAAACGTAGCTCTCTTGAGTGTCCTACTCAAGTAATTATGGGTAGTATTTTTTAAGTTGGTCAAGATTGGTCATGTTTGAGAATTCATTGCCATCCATGTCAGTTAATTTTGCTACACCACCTGACAGAATTGTTTTGACAATGTAGGGTCCAGACCAATTAGGTCTAAACTTTCCCCTTGGATCTAAAACATTTTTTCTTTGCGCTTTTAATACCAAATCTCCTACTTTGATATTTCTTGTCTTGACCTTCTTATTAAAATGTCTAGCCATACGAGTTTGATAGCACTGAGTGTGATGTAGAGCTTCTAGTCGTTTTTCGTCGAGTAGGATCAATTCTTCATATCATGTCCTAGTCCATTCGACTTCATCGAGTTTACTTTCTAGCGCAATACGTAGAGATGGTAATTCTAGTTCGACAGGTTGTACGGCATCCATTCCATATACCAAAGAAAATGGTGTATTTCCTGTTGACGTACGGATTGACGTGCGATAACCCCACAATGCAAAGTGAAGCTTGTCAGGCCAATCCTTATAATTTTCTGTCATTTTCTTGATGATAGTCTTTAAATTCTTATTAGCTGCCTCGACTGCTCCGTTTGCTTGAGGTCTATAATGGGACGAATGATGATGTTGGATACCATATTTATGTAGCAATTCTTCACATTCGGCTTAAAAGTGAGTTCCATTGTCACTTATCATTTCATGTGGGACTCCATATCGACAAATGATATTTCTCTCGATAAAAAGTGCTACATATTTTGCGGTGAGTTTAGCATATGATTGTGCTTCAACCCACTTCGTAAAGTAATCAATTGCTACTAGAATAAACTCATGGCCTCCTGTCCCTGGAGGAGCGATCTTGCCAATTATGTCAATTCCCCATGTAGAGAATGGCCATGGTGATGTGTAGGTGTAGAGCAAATATGGAGGAACGTGCTGTAAGTTGGCATAAATTTGACACTTAGGGCATCTTTTCACATATTGATGGCAGTCCCTATTCATGGTAGTCCAATAATACCCTTCTCGCATTATTTTCTGGACTAACATTTTTCCATTTATATGAGTTCCACAGATTCCTTCGTGGACCATTCTCATTATTCTTTGTGCATCCACCTTCCCTACACATAGGAGGGCTCGACCTTTAGGTACCCTTTTATGTAGCTCGTTGTCTATGAGTACATATTGAGAAGCCAAAAGTCTCAAGGCTCGTTTAGCTCTTTTGTCAGCATGAGGAGGGTATTCTCCATTGGTGACATAGTTGAGAATGTTTGTGTACCATGGTTCTTCTTCTTGTTCTTCATCTTCGTCTTGGACTGGGTCGTCGTCTTCTAT
This sequence comes from Chenopodium quinoa, assembly GCF_001683475.1. NCBI lineage: Eukaryota > Viridiplantae > Streptophyta > Magnoliopsida > Caryophyllales > Amaranthaceae > Chenopodium > Chenopodium quinoa. The sequence continues at coordinate 812,607 of NW_018744662.1, forward strand.
AGCCTGTATATATGCCGGTTTGTGCCTTTTTTCGATAGTTAGAGGAATTTGCTCGATATCCATGGGAATCCTAACCATTGAGGCTAATCTTGCCAAGGCATCAGCAAATTGGTTTTCTTCTCTAGGTAGATATGTGTATTCTACCTTCTCTAACTGATCGGTAAGAGTTTCCAGATAAGTTTGGTAAGGGGCTAGGCTTTCGCTCCTTACTTTCCACCTTTTAGATATTTGATTGATGATTAGAGAGGAATCTACGAATATCCTTAACTTCTTTACTCCCAATGCCAGGGCTGTTTCAAGGCCTACCCACACATGCTTCATATTCAACAGCATTGTTGGTAACGTCGAAATCAAGCTTTATTGAGATTGGGACGTGTTCTTCTTTAGGTGATACTAGTAGTACTCCGACACCACATCCCTTTTGGTTTGAGGCTCTGTCGAAATACAAGGTCCAAGTATCATCTTCGGTGACCATCAAATCTTCATCTGGAAATTCATTGTCCTGTATTGGTGTCGAGTCTTCTATTGGAAAATCTGCCAGAAAATCTGACACCACGGATCCTTTAATAGCTTTTTGTGGCATAAACCGCACATCGAACTGGGCTAAGTTGACTATCCATCTTGAAATACGTCCATTGAGCGTTGAAAGTATTTGAGTGGATCCAATCGAGATACCACAAAAACGATATGCACCAACATGTAATGTCTCAACTTAGTTGTGGCCCACACCAAAGCGAGGCACAATTTCTCGAGTGGTGTATAGCGTGTTTCGTATTCGAGCATCTTCTACTTAAGTAATAGATTGCATTCTCTTTGTTTTCTACCTCTTGTGCTAGCATGGCTCCCATTGTCTCTTTGGTAACCGTCAAATATAACCTAAGAGGTATTCCGGGAAGTGTTGGCGCTAATACGAGAGGATTCGCGAGATAGGCTTTGATCCGGTCAAAGGCTTTTTGACACTTGTCATCCCATATTACTGGTACATTCTTCTTGAGCTTTTTGAAGATTGGTTCACATATCGTTGTTAGTTTTGATATGAACCTACTTATGTATTGCAACCGGCCAATGAATCCTCGAATCTGTTTCTCGGTTTTGGGCGGTGGCATTGACATGATTGCTTTAATCTTGGTTGGATCTATCTCTATTCCTCTAGAGCTTATGATGTACCCCAAGAGCTTGCCTGAGGTGACTCCAAAAGCACATTTTGATGGATTTAACCTCATATTGTATTTTCTTAGCCTTTCGAAAAATTTCCTTAAGGCTACTTGATGGCCTGGACGGTCCTTTGATTTCACAATCATGTCGTCGACGTATACTTCAACTTCTTTGTGCATCATGTCATGGAGCAAGGCAGTTGCTGCACGTTGGTAAGTAGCACCTGCGTTTTTCAACCCAAATGGCATTACCGTGTAACAATAAGTGCCCCATGGTGTGATAAAAGTTGTCTTCTCCATGTCTTCTTCCGCCATGAGAATCTTATTGTACCCTGCGTATCCGTCCATGAATGAGAGAAGCGCGTGATTTGCTGTGTTGTCTACCAGAATATCGATGTGTGGCAAAGGGAAGTCGTCCTTTGAACTTGCCTTATTTAGATCTCGATAGTCGACACACATCCTTACCCTTCCATCTTTCTTTGGAACTGGGACGACGTTGGCGACCCATTCGGGGTATTTGGATACCTTGATGAAACCTGCAGTTATTTGTTTTTGAACTTCTTCTTTTATCTTAAGTGCTACGTCGGGTTTCATTCGACGTAACTTTTGTTTTACAGGTTTCATTCCTGGAATTAATGGTATAGTGTGTTGAGCTATTTCTCTGTTAATGCCTGGCATATCTTCATATGACCAAGCAAATACATCGATAAATTCTTTAAGTAAGTTAATTAAATCGGTTCTTTCTTGTTTATTCAATGTTAGTCCGATTTTAACTTCTCTTTTATGAGTTGAATCATTTGAGATGTCAACTGTTTCAGTCTCTTCAATTACTGGTGTTTTCTTTTCAAGTGTTTCCATTGCTTTAATAAATTCTTTATCTGTTTCATCGTTAGCTAAGCAATGTTCGTCATCTTGGGTTAGGGAAGAACACGAGAAGTAAGGAGAATGAGCGATAGTATTATACTCTGAGATCATTACATCAAAGAGTGATATGTCCTCAGGGACTGGATCACTAACTATCCTAGGAGAAGAAATAGGAAGGGAAGGCGTTATAGCTAAAGACTTAGAAGATTCTAAAGGGAAAGACTCTGACTCAGACTCTGACTCTGACTCTGAGTCTGACTCTGATGATTCTTCAAACATCGGCCCTTGTCCTGTCGTGATCGATATCTTCCTTCCACTTGGAGTAGTAACCTTGATAGTCTTGCGCCACCCTTGCAGTAATCCTTCAGCTGGAGTAATTAGCTTTGAGGGGTCGAAGTTTTCACTTTGTAGGACCGTTTGAATGAGTGAGAAGTTATCTTCCTCATAAACTGGCTCATTCTTTTCTCGCCCAAACAGTAATCCCATGACGTTAAAGTCAAAGCATGGAGGTGCTTTCTCCTTATGGATGGGAGTTGGGATTTCGTCAGTGAAGTAGCAATCCAAAAAAATCTCGAATCCTGGTTGTCGTATGCCATTTACAACAAATGGTTCGGGAAATTCATGGCATGGATAGTCTTCTCCTTCTTTTATGAACTGACCATTAAGCGTAAGAGGGTACTCATCCATTGGAATTTCTTTCCTTTGAATGCGAGCGTCCCTACGTGCTTTCAACTTATCCTGGGCTCGTTTGAGATCTTTCCGAGTCGGTTTGAAACCAAGTCCGAAAGTATCTAGTTTAGGGAGGCCAGGTGACTCTATCGATTTTGCTATCCCCTTCTTCTTTCCTAAGGTCATCACAGGGAAGTGTCCTTGTTTCTTCAGCATAGTGTTGATAATCATGTTGGAATGGGGGTCGTGGCAAAGAGATGTCCTTTCATCCTCTTGGATTAAGGAGACTTCTTCGTTAAAGCCCCATAGGTCTTCATCATCTTCGTCGTGCTCCACGTTGATGATTGGATTCTCTATTGACTTGATCCTCATTGGCGAAGCATCAATAGTGATGGGGATTCCTCCAACTATAGCTTTCACTTGTTGGTGGAGAGATGAAGGGACGGCCTTTAGGTCATGGAGCCAAGGGCGTCCTAACAACAGATTGAATGAGGCTTTGATGTCTACCACTTGAAAAGTAGTAGCATGTTCTATTGCTCCTGCCGTCACATTTAGGGTTATTTTGCCAAGAGCTTGACGTCGAGTATTATCGTAAGCTCTTATTCCTTGTGTGTACGGAGTTAAATCCTCATCCTTTATGCCGAGCATCCTCGCAGTCCTAAGTGGACAGACATTAATAGTCGATCCATTGTCTACAAGAGTCATGGGAACATTCATTCTTTTGCAGACTACTGTGAGGTTTAACGCTTTGTAGTGCTTGTCACCTTCCGGGGGTAAATCTTTATCAGAGAAGGTAATTAGATTAATTGGACTAGGGAGATCACTCGTGAGGAAGTTAGCTAGTCCCTCAGGAGTAGTGTCAGAATCTATCCCGATTTTATCCAAAGCATTCATCATAGCCAACCTATGTTCTCGAGATGTTGCTAAAAGCTTCCATACATTCATCTCAACTTTTGTCTTCTTGAATTGTTTAAACGATGTCATTGTCTTCGATTATATGTATGGGTACTTGTTGTACAGTAGGCATAGGTTGTGTTGAAACGGGAGGTTGTATTCTCCCGGATCTTGTGAGGACGTCTATTGATGAATCTTCTTCAGCCCAAATGTCGTCCGTGGTGTATGATATGGAAGGTGAAGGTTCTACTATGTCTTTTAGATAGTCATCTTCTTCATCACTGTCCCATACTCCATTAACATTTATATCCTCTTCTTGGACTAATTCCTTTCTATCAATCATTTTCTGAACCAAATCCTTGAATTTGAAGCAGTTTTCTATGGTGTGTCCTCCTGACTGATGGTATTGACAGTAATATCTATCTGTTCTTTTTAATGATTCAAATGGTCTCGGTTCGAGAGGTTTGACCTTGCCACTCTCGGAGAGCATTTTAAACATTTGTGCATACGGGATCCCAATTGGAGTATAAACTTTATTGCTCTTCTTGGGTCTTTCGGTGACTTGTAAAGGAAAGTGTTTTTCCTCATAAGTCGTTTTTACTGGTGTGAATTCTCTCTTAGGTTCTTGATCATATTCCTTGCGAAGTTCATTCAAAATTTTGAGAGTTTCATGTAACAGTTGTGATGTCTCCCTCAGATATAGTGTGAGTATTCGTATCTCTACCTCATTTGCTGGTTCTGGAAGATTATCTTTGACATCAAAAAAGGTCTCTTCTTCTTCCTCTTCGACGTTGGTTGCTTTGACAGGCTTAATGAGAGATGAGGGGTCAACTTCGCCTTCTTCATCGGAGATAGCCAATGTGTGCGCTAGAGGTGCATTGTCAATACTCGGTTTCTTACTAGCAGGAGGCAATGGCAGCTTATTACTGTCAATTAGGTCTTTTATAGCTTCCTTAAGCTTCCAGCAGCTTTCAGTAGAATGGCCCCTACCTTGATGATATTTGCAATGTGCATTGGGGTTCCAATTAGGCGACCTCTTCTTGACTGGTGGATCTCCAAATGGTCCAATGGGAGTTATAAGACCTTTTGCATTTAGCCGATCAAACGCGGTGTCATAACTCATGCCAATAGGAGTGAAGTTTCTCCTAAACGGTTTCTTTTGTCCTTGGTTGTTCATGGCGAGGACTTCTCCCAGATTAAAGGCGCTAACATTATTTGAGTGGACGGTTTTGGAAGAAGAAGGATTGTCGTTCTTCTTTCCTTTCCAGCCACTGTTGGAGTTATTGTTGGCAGCTTTAGATTTAGCTAAGCATCTTCAATATTAATCCCAATATCATAAACAGCCTTAAAGGTATGAAGGTTATTTTGATATTTAAGATGTTTTGAATATTTTTCTTGGAGATTTTTAATGAACAATCTCACGGACTCTTTTTCACTTGGTACCTCAATCATTTTAGCTGAGGTTTCTCTCCACTTGTTAAAGAAAGATGTGAAGCCTTCATTCTCCTTCTGCTTGAGAATTTCAAGTTCCCTATGGTCAGTTTCGACTTGAACGTTGCACTTGTACCTATCGACGAAAGCGTTTGCTATGGATTCCCAGGTAGAGGTCTTTTCTTTTTCAAGAGAAAAGAACCATTGTTGGCAAACGGTCTCGAGAGATAGCGAGAACAAAGAAGGGAAAACTTTCTTATCGATACCCTTGATACTCATTATTGTTTCAAATGCCCTTAGATGGAAGTAGGGGTTGTCGATTGCCCTAAACTTTGGGATGTCGTTGGCACTGAACTTCTGCGGAAGAAGATCCTTATCCACCGAGACCCCTTGGGATGTGAGTTCTTGAAACTTGTAGTCGCTGGACAACTTGCTTAGGCTTTCTTGCATGAGGTCCATTTGTTGTTGCTTCGCGGGATCCTCAATCTTAAGTGCGAGAAGCTTTAGTGTCTCAGTTACAGTAGCCAGTTGGTTCTTGAGATCATTAACTTCTTCCTGAGTTGCCATTATAACTCTTGCTTTCCTCTTGCGAGCTATAGGTTTGTCGAAAAGTTGGACTTGTACGAAGAGGTTAACCTTGATTAATCGTCCTTCCTTTCTTGACCACGCGTTGTAAATTAAGCCAGTTTGCGTTTTAATTACTTAACTCGAATCAGTTTGACTTTATGGCTTTTGTTTTAAAAAAAGTATGCATATTTTTAGGGAGCAATAATGTACATGTGTTTAGGGAACTTAAGTACTATTATTTATTGGAGGATTAATAACCGACTTACCCCCCTAAAAAAAATATGACGAAAAAATAACGCGCGCACACAAGACTCCCTTAATCATGGTCAAGACATGTGTATTAGTGTGTGTATTGAGTGTAAGTGACATGCTTGGACTCTTGTGTAGGACCATGGGACTTAGTGCCTAAACTCGAATATTGATTCAATTAAGCATTATTGCCAGCAAAATTAACCGAATTAAACAGGAAACTGATTAATTAGACATTAGGTGATGACTCGACAAATAATCCGAACTGTCGGCCAAGCGACAGGACTGGCGTCACAATATGGTGGTTGGCGCCAGACTTTTTAGTAAATGTCTGGCGCTACACACCATATAGCGGCGCTACAGCTCAGATTTTGGCACCAATATTGGATCCTCGGTCTGGGACTGTTTTCGATATTATTAGTCAACTGGGGTATGCTTAAAGTCATACTGGGTCAATTTCGATTAAAAGAAGAAAAAACTTTATTGACTCGAATTAATTAATTAATTAATTAATTAGGCAAAGTTCTTTAAGTCATTAATTATAATCTCAACACAAATCAACAAACGGTTAGGAGGAGCATAGAATATATATGCACAACAAATAATGCACAATTAGGCAAGTAAGCACAATATGATGCAATGAGTTCGCAACCTAACCATGGCTCTAGTTCTCTAAAGTTCGGGATATGGTTTAGTCAAACAGGGTCCATGGTTAATTTTCCAAATGCACCGCGTAAAAGCCTAACCGTGAAGGGTTAACGCGTGTGGATAGAACACCGCGAGTTTTTAGAAAAAACTCACTTCCATGGTTTGGTGAATTCAACCTCTCAGATGTACCCTTTGTTGCCAGGAGCGTTCAATCGGGTAGATAGAGCATGAATTCCCAGAGGGTTATGTCCATATGTAGAACACATATGGGTTTCAGAAAAGTGAGAAAAAATCCAATCAGGAAGTAGGATCGAGCAAACAATACGAAAAACCGATCGAAATTAGAACGCATATTTCTGGCTCGGTATTGGGGGAAAATTGGCGCCAGCAAACAGAGATTGGCGCCAACTTTTAACTGTAGCGCCTGGCGCCAATACTAGCATCTGGCGCTACGGCAAAAAGTGTGGCGCCAAGCTCTGGCCCCTGACGCTACTTCCCACATGCCTCAGCAGCTTTCTGTGCTCAATAAAATCATCCAGTTTCACGCGGTGTTATTTCAATCCTAGTTGTGAAAGACGTTTCTCAAATTTCCTACGTGTAAAATCCTATGTTTTTGACTCATTACGGATGTTCTTTCCAATGAGAACCTTTTTATGCATATGACAATAATGTTAATCAAAATTACGCACATGAAATACTTAGAACTTTTCGAGTCTCATCCACTCATTCTAAATCATTGCCGAAACAAATTCAGGAATTAAAATAGAAATCCTCCCCAGTGGAGTCGCCAAAAACTGTAGGGAATAATTTCAAGCCTTTAAAATCCCACTGCTTAAACCCCACTGTGATCATACACTAAAGTACGGTGGCGTCCAAAAGGGAAGAAGATAGAGCAAAAGAGTCGCCAACAAGTTTTTAAGGAACTTGTAAACCGTTCATAGGATGAAGGTTACACCCCTTAACGATCCAAGAGATCGTCAACTCCATAAGTTCATGAACCAAAATAGGGTTCGGGGATGATGGTACAAATCCAACCTAAAAGAGATTGAACCTGCCCTAATAATAGGCCTCTACTTTATTCTGCTTGTATTCATGTGCGCTTTTTGATTAACATACAATCAATAGGATTAACCCTAAACCTGTTTATCTATGTTGGTTGAATATTAATGCACAAATAAACTATTATTGGCGATCACTTGAATTTATAATCACAATTAACCCTAACAGGATTACTAAATTATCTTATTAATCGTGGTTACAAATACCAATTCCCTTTAACCTGCAATAAAAGGTGATCAAGCAATAACATATAAAATATATATGCATATCAAGCAACATAATAAATAATCAATAATTATAAATATTAAGAAGAGCGTAGGAAGCATCATACTTAATCATACTTAATATTAAAGATACCCTAGACATGATACTAGGAATCATAAATAACAATCTAAGCATGATATCTACATCATGAAATCAATTAAACCATCAAAGCACTTACTTGGATGCCTCGTACCTCTTTCTAATTACAAAATACACACGTTAGTAACTTCAAGGAAAAATAATAAATCAAAACAATTAAATTAAATAATTGAAAGAGAGATTTGGGACCAAACCCTCAGAAATTAAAACCTTTCACGTCTAGGGCGAAGGCAACTTCGAATATGGCTAAGTGTTTCTAGATCTTGTGAATGCGGAATTTTGTATGAAAAAGTAAAGTTTAGAAAAGAATGCTAAAAGATTAATGTTATTGAAAATTGATGAATGAATGATGTAGATGATGAAGAGAGTTGAAGAACGATTTATTAATAAAAAGAGTTGATTAATGGTCAATGAATATTGATCATGGGTAATTGAAAAAAGTGATTGTTGATGATGAAACCGGAGTTTTAAATACGATATTTATAGAGAAAAACATCCAAAAAAGATAATTTATAAAATAGAGTCTGAAGATCGAAAAACTAACTTGGCGCCTGCCCTGGCTCATTGGCGCCAGGACCAGTGGCTAGCGCCACGCGCCAATGGCTGGCGTCTGGCGCCAATCCTGATTCCAGGAGCCAAGGCCTGGGGTTGGACGCCAAACCGGATTTTAACGCGTTTTCGAAAATCTGATAATTTTACTGTACTGGAAGATAAAATAATATAATTTCAGTCGAAAATGCTATTTGATCTAATTAAAACTCTGAAGAGTCCTAATTGAATTAAGAATGATAAGACCTTCTAGAATGTTCTAGAATACCAAAACCATTCCTAATTGCATTAGGAATGATAAATCATATTAGGCCTTCCCCTAGATCATTGGGCCGTACTTAAAACTCAAACCGGGCCCAGTTTAGTAAATTAGCCATAAATTCCTCAATATTCATCGGAATTGGGCTTATAATATATCGTTGGAAAGGTCTTTGCAAGCCCCATCCAACTACACCACTATCGGACCCATATCATGGACCAACCAAACTGGATTGGCTTTTTTCTTAAAATAAAGTTTTCAAAAACAGAGAGAAGAGAAAAGAAAAGAAAAGAAATAAAACTTTCCGCAACACTAGACCTTTCCACACTTTCGTTTCATTTGATTATGATTCGACGTGAAAGGTACTCATCACTGGGTTTGGTTTTGGGGAGACACAAATGGGTGTCTACACCCTTCGTCCCACATCTTTCTCAAATCGTCAATTAGTGGCGCAAGGTAAACATCTATGTCATTTCTAGGTTGTCTAGGCCCCGTTATAAGCAATGAAAGCATTATATACTTCCGTTTCGTACATAATCAAGGAGGCAAATTGTAGATCACTAAACGAACCGGCCAAGTGATGTGTTGGGTACTAAGAGTGTCAAATGGATTCATCCCGTCTGTGCACAACCCAAGTCTTAAATGTCTGACTTCATTACCAAACTCCAGAAACTTCAAATCAATGTTCTTCCATTGCGGGGAGTCACCCGGATGCTTTAGCATTATGTTTTTCTTCCTTCCCTCGGCATGCCACCTCAAGTTTTTAGCATCTTTTGGTGTTGAGAATAGACGCTTAAACCTTGGAATAATAGGAAGATATCACAACACCTTAGTAGGAGGTCCCTTCGTACTAGGATTATTGCAACTCATGCGCTTGTAACGCAATTGCTTGCATCGTGGACACTCCTCCAATTGTTCATACTCATTACGATACAAAATACAATCATTAGGACAGGACATGTATCTTCTTATACTCTAAACCAAATGGACACATGAGCTTCTTTGCATGATAGTAAGACTTAGGAATTTCATTCCCATCAGGCAACATCTCACTTAATGCGGTCAACAAAGAAGTAAAACTAATGTCCGTCCACCCATGCTTCGACTTAATGTTAAAAAGTGTTAGCACGGCAGAAAGTTTGGAGTATTTTTTGCACCCAGGGTACAAAGGCTTTTTGGAAGCCTCCGATAGTAATTCAAACACATCACCTTCGACATTATGCAACATCTCATCCACGTCCTCATCCTCGACCTCATCCACTCGATGATCCTCAAATCCATCCTCACCACTATCAATAACATATTGCATTCCTCGTCCACATGAATCTCATTGCTTCTATCATGCACATCATTCCCATCAAGATCCCCACTATACTCTCCACTTTCACCATGACAAATCCACACATGGTATTTAAGTCTAAACCCACGACAAAGTACATGATCTCTAATGATTTCAACACTATTGACCACCTTCACATTATTACAATCAACACAAGGACAGTATATGCCTTCCTCACCAATTTTGCGCTGATAAGATAAAGCCGTCTCGCAAAACTCTTGAACCCCATTCCAAAATTCCATTGTATCACGTCTACCATACATCCAACCACGATCCTTCCTCATTTAGTAAAGTGTCTCTAAACAAATATAGCAACATATTATCAATAATGTACAATTGCTACATATCTTATGTAAATCAACTTCAAGTACACACCGTGAATATACCATTCATATAGTGAAAAATGCATGTTTCCAAAGTATCCTTATCACTCCAACCTAACCCATCCTTGAATGTCTACTCTCACTAGTGAATGTATGTCAACTTTCCAATTTTAAGGAAAATCCGGCAGCACTTCCCCCCAGTTCTCCAAGTACAAGATGTAGATAATTACTTACCCACATATGTACCCAGAGAACATGGAGAAGAAATGGAAAGCCAAGATGTTCCTTAAAATCGAAAAAAAGACATACATTCACCACCTAAGTGAGAGTAAACATTCAAGAACAGTCCCAACCGGGGACTATTCAAGACTTTCTCCTAATGAGAAAGCCTTGAACGGGTATCTAGGCATAGCAAACATTCAACATATTATTGTAATTATTTATAATTAAACAAGACACAACTTGTAATATCATGAACAAACTTTTATCAAATGGATAAATAGAAAGAAATATAGCTCCATAAAGTTTATAGTTCATACCAATATATCAATTACAATGGATGTAATGTCTAGAACTTCCCACTTGGATAGCTAATAAACTTGTGCTTCACTACATAATATGAATCTACAAAAATAAAAAAATAAAACAAAAAATAAAAGTTAGTAATTTTGTCAAGAACTATAAAACAACCTAAAATTACACATTAAAACATAATACCAAATTCAACTAATTAAGTAACCAGGTTACTAATAATCTCTAATTTATTCAAAATTTCCTAATAAAACCTAACAATCAATTTAACACCACTCCAACATATCAAATTATACTCCATAATCCATATATTTCCTAAAAGCATTTGGAAAATCATTATGTAATGTAATCTAAAATGGATTACTCCTCAATCTAACTCCAAAATAATTCAATTCATACTATAATTAACCAAAAATTAAGCAACAACAACAAATTGATAATAATAATAATAATACAGTGAAAGAAATTAAAAAATTATTCAAAATAAATTTTCGATGATACTGTTAATTCATGAACAATTAATCAATTTCTTGCATTCTAAAGATACACACAAATGAGGAGATTATTGATTAAATATTGATTTTTAAAAAACACAATAAATTCTCTCAAATTTTAACCCTACCAACAACAAAAAAAAACCAAAAAATGATTAATCAACAAATTAATAAAACAGGGATGAAAAGTTCAACCAACCTTTCAAAAATCGCTGACATACGACGACGAGTCGGCGAATTCGAACACCAAATCACCGAAATCTTATCTTCAAAGAAGTTGTTCTTCGTAAATTAGGGATTAAACCTGCCGGGCCGGGCCGCCGCGGGCCGTGCCTGGCGTGCCACGGGCTGGTTCGTGCCGTGCCCGTCGTGCCGGCGGGCCCAGGATTTCGTGTCGTGCTGTGCCGGTCATTTTCACAGGCCAGCCCACGGCACGTCACGGCCCTCGTGCCTGGCGGGCTCGTGCCGTGCCGGCCTGCGGGCTGGTGCAGTTTTCAAATAATTTATTTTTTTTTTTTTTTTTTTTTTTTTTTATATGACAACATTATAAATTAATAAGTTTATAATGTATATAAGTTATAAAATTATAATTATAAGTTTTATAAGGTTATAACTTATAAGTTTATAACTTATAAGTTATAAGTTATTAAGTTATGAATTTTATAATTATAAGTTGAATATTTATGTTTTATAATTTGTATATTCAATATTTATATTTATATATTTACTTTATACTATTACTTTAAAATTTAATGTTTATGATTTATTAGTAATTGGTATAATTTTATTTTTTTTAATATGAATTTACAAATTGTAACAAAACGGGGAAAAAAGGCAAATTGGACTTTGGATGTGAATAATGCGTACTTTATATTATTATTACTTGAGTTGAGAAAATTGTACAATGATAACAATGATAAAAATCATACAATGATGGTATTAAACAAAAATTGGAAAATGATAAAATTGATATTTTTAAAATCGTACAATATACAATAATTGTCTATTCTTCTTCTCCTTCTTCTTGCTCGTCTTCGTCTTCGTCTTCGCCTTCGCCTTCGCCTTCAAGGTCATCGGCTAGTTGCATAGATTGGGAACTAGCCGAACCCGAACCGGAAGCGGAGGTTCCTTCTTCGTTGTCGTTGTGGTCGTAAGAACGGTCTTGTGAGCGATTTTCCGCATCCAACCAATCTTTGAAACACACGCACATTTCTAGTGTTTCGGGTTTTAGACTTGTTCTTCTATCGTCTAAAACCCTTCCGGATGCGCTGAAAGCTCGTTCGGAGGCGACGGAGGAAACTTGGATAGCAAGAATGTCTCGTGCCATTGCCGCCAAAGTTGGATGCTTCGAGCTTTGTTGTTTCCACCATGCAAGGAGGTCAAGGCTGTTTATCTCATCGTCGTCCATGCCTTTGGTGAAGTCGTAACTCAGGTACATCTGCAACTCCGAGACGTCGCTTTGCGTTCTCCTGATTGATGAATCACCTGAAAACCTTGAAATCAAGTTAGTAGCTTGTGAAAATAAATGTTTGGCCTTCTTACTTACGTTTTTGGATGATTACGAACTTTTTAATTTTTTCCGATATTAGGAAAATAATTAGAGAATTTAAGAGAATAATTAGAGAATTTAAGAAAATAAGGATTATTAGAGATTTAGAGAATATAAGAGATAAGAAGAAGAGATTGTGATTTTGTGATTTGGGAATGAAATGGAGGTGAGTACTTATAGAATTTTTGGGGAGCAAATTGGCAAAAAACTAGCCGTTTTTTAGCCGTTTTTTTGGCTTATTAAGGAGCTAGAATAAACGGTAACATTACCGTTGGCCCGCGGGCCGTGCCTGCGGGCCGGCACGACGGGCCAGCACGGCGGGCCATGCCCGTGCTCGTGCCGGGCCGTGCCTGGGAATTCTCAACCCTGTCCGTGGCACGGCCCGTGGCACGGGAGTTGAACGTCGTGTCGTGCCGTGCTTGAATTCGGGCCGTGTCGGGCTGCGCCGAACGGCGGGCCGTGTCGGGCGGCACGCGGGCCAACCCGGCCCGTGCCCAGGTTTATTAGGGATTAACACCGAAATCTCACCGAATGAGGGAGTGCGATGGCTGTGGGATGGTGGTGCGGTGGCTGTGGCGTCAGTGGTGACAGGTGGTGGAGGGACCACGCACGCTTCGACCCTTGCTTGCTGCTTGTGCTCAGTGGTGAAGGGAGTTCGGAGGTGGCGCATGTGGTGGCGGGAGTGCGGAGGTGGTGGATGGTGGTGCGGTGGCTGTGGGTCACTGGTGGAGTGTGTGGTGATAGGGTTTGAAGGAAAGATTCGTTACTGCTCGTGGCGTTTTGGTCGAAAATAATGAGAAGTGTTAATAGAGAATGGGGAAAGAGAAGAAGAGCCGCGTTTTTTTTTTATTCAAATATTGCCACCGGTTCAAAACCGGTGGCCTTAAACATTTTTGCCACTGGTTCGGTTTGAACCGGTGGCAATAATATTTGCCTAATGCCCGCCCATTTTTTAAACCACCGGTTTACAAAAACCGGTGGCCTTTTAGCGGTGGCATTTTCAATTTTTCTACTAGTGAATATGTAAAATCAAAAGTTTTTTTTCATCCAAATCAATCAAATTGGGCAAATTATAGAGTTTGAAATTTCCAGGAATTTTAATTGAATATAAGAAACTAAATAACAATTCATATGTTTTTGTTACCTTGGAAATCAAGAATAAACTTATTTCGAATCAATTCGTTGTAAAAATCGAATTTCAATTCGTGTTTAATATTAACGAATTATGTTCTAAAAAATTTAAGTATGTTCTAAAAACTGTTACATATGTTCTAAAAAATATTGCATATATATTCAGATTTGTTTTTGAGTTCAAGGTCTTAAAATTTGAGTATCATGTTCCAATTAAAACTATATTTTGAAAAGTTAAGTTTATTCTTCTAAGAACTATTACATATGTTAAGAAACATTGAATCTAGGTTCTAAATTTCTAGGCATTTTGTTCTAAACGCTATGCTACAGAAAGTTAAGTATGATGTTCTAAAATTTTACTCACATGCTCTAATTCTTAAATACGATTTTCTAAATTATTACTCACATAGATGTTCTAATTAAATTATTACTCATATGTTCTAAATTTTGATTTGAGACACATGTTCTAAATTTAAAATCTGTTCTCATATAAGTATGAATTTTCACTTATGGGTCTATTCTTACTGATTAGTATATTTAATCTTTATACGATTTGCTAGATTGTGAAGTATATTATTTTAACCGATTAGTATATATTATAAACGTATGTTTTACGCTTTGAACTACTTCCTTCGTTTAAAAAATATTATGATATAAAAAATAATTTATTTGATAATTTTTTTAATAAAATTATTATTGAATTTGTACATTTGAAATATTGGGATTTTATCGAAAATGAAACTAATTTTATCCTAAAATTCTATCCAAATAGAATTCTAAACTAATTCTTTTATCTTATGAGGTCTATTTAAATCTATCCAACGTGGTGCGACACTTGCCGAAAAATTAGAACGTCAAGTGTCGATGCCTCGTAACCTGGCTAAAAGTTTAGCTTTATATATTAGTTATATGATATATATAGATTTTATTAACATCCACTTTTTATAATTTTATAATGTTGATAATTGAAGTTATTAAGCGTTAAAAACATGTGTTGGCAAGCGTGCTAATAGAAAGGTGTCAACTAAAAAAACAAAGGAAGATAAGTTATAACAATATGATTACCATTGATAATATTCCAATGAGCTTATTACAGCCAAGTGGCCCACATTATTATATTAACTAACTAACAATCTCTTATAAATCCTAATTGTCTAACTTGTTTATGTAACCAGACTTGCAATTGTGCCACTATTCTCGTGATTGGTTTAATTTGGTGAAGTTTCATGTTGGAGGTATTATTGTTAGCACTTACTTTAAACTTTACAGAAGCTTATCAAACCTTTACTGTAGTACTTAATTAGACTGCACCCATTCAATCTATTCGCTTGTTAGACAAGCAAAAGGCAAAAGAGTACATGTAAGAAACTAATATTTGACAACAAAGATTACGACTCTGATCCACTATTGACTTAAAGATCTTAGGTGAGAAAAGTGGATCAATTAGATGGAGTAATTTATCACCAATAAAATTTTAAGTAAATTTTTGTTATTAGATTAAATGAGACCATACCAGATCAAACTAGCTTAAGGCTCGTGCCATGCACGGTAAGGGCCTGTTCTCATTGAATGAACTCGGCTGAACTGAACTGAATTGAGCTGAATTGAATTGAACTAAACTGAATTGAACTGAACTGAGCTGAACTGAACTGAACTGAACTGAAGGAAATTAGGAGCTGAACTGAACTGAACTGAACTGAGCTGAACTGAACTGAACTGAACTGAACTGAACTGAACTGAACTGAATTTCAACATAAGAGAACAGGCCCTAAGTCTAATTTTTTTTTAAGAAAATTAATTATATCCAACAAATAAAATTTGATAAAACATACAAATCAAATACATAGAAATTATAATGTCATAATATATATTAATAGGCAAAGCAACAAATTATCTCAAAAATGGATTTTTTAGTCTGCAGAACTCCAGAATTTTTCAGGCGGGACTTGATTAAGTGTAGTGGCCATATTAGTGAATACTTATTTATAAATGTAATTTTAATAAACATAAAAAAAAAAAAAAAAAAAAAAAAAAAACAATCCAACAACAAACTAAAATCCCCACTAAAATTATTAGCAAAAGTGCAAACATCCACAAAATTACAAATAATATACCACCTTTATATCTAAAAAATCATTTGTCAAACACAACATTTATTCTATAGCTATACTATAATATATAAATCAATTTATGATAGTATATAGGTATAGTAGTAAAATTTCATTAAAAAATTTGTAATTAACTTGAATATATAGTTATATTGAATTGCAATTGAAATAAAATATTAGCTAAAGGTATTTGAAAAAAAAAATTAAGTGATGTTTTAAAGTAACTTCATTAAATCTGTTATATATATGAATCAATTTAGGGTATGTTCACATTTACTGAACTGAACCCATTGGAGCTAAACTGAACTGAACTGAGCCGAGCTGAGCTGAACTGAGTTGAACTGAATATTTTATGAGAGAGAGAAATTAGGAGCTGAACTGAACTGAACTTATTAGAGCTGAATTGAATTAAACTGAACTGATTGGAGCTGCATTGACCTGAACTGAAATTAAGTAAATGTAAACAGACACTTATTATAACTTTTTTTGGTAAAATCTACTCCATTTAAAAGATATTTAAAAAGGAGTTGAAATAATAATTTTTTTAAGAAATAAAATAATTATTTAGGTAAACATATATAGAATAATAATGAACACCAAATAAAAAGAAATATATATTTGTCATAAAGAAAATATATAAGATTTGGAATAATATTATTATAGAATTAAATATTAACAAAAGAAAAAGGTTAAAAAGGAAAAGGGGTTTGGAGTGAAAAAAAGGCACCAGGATGTGACACGTGTCACTTACGGTATCTGTTTTACTATTAAGTTATTGATTGATACGTAGCGGGTCTTTTTATTTATAAATTATTGTTATGTAACTTTCATAGTTATTTGAATTAAATTCATTAAATGAATCCAATGACACCTCTTTTGTTATATAAAGCTAACTTTCAAATAAGGGCTTGTTCTCATTGACTGAACTCAGTTAAACTGAACTGAGTTGAACTGAACTGAACTGAATTGAACTAACTGAAATGAATATTTTATAAGAGAAGGAAATTAGGAGCTGAAGTGAATTTCAACGTATGAGAACATGCCTTAACATTCATAATTATTTGAAAACTATACATTAAATAAATTAAATTATACATTAAGTTTAATTTTTGTTAATTTATTTGCGATTTTGCCACTTGATAAACAAACTCAAGGAGTCAAGGTAATAAAGTGGGGCTTCTTCCATTTTCCCTCAATTCCCGAAATACTTGTAACACGTGTCCCATTTATCTGTATACTTGCAAAACTTTCTATTTTACTTCATCCGTATTTAATAAGTGACACATTTTTCTCAAATACGTATGTCAATGTAAAATTTTGACTGAAAATATCTTTAATTATCAATTAGTAAAAATTATAACAATTATATATTAATAAACAATTTATTAATTGAGACAATTCCAACAAGTACTCACAAACTATATTTATTTTTATGTTTAAAAATCACAAACATTAGTCAAATTGAATTATATAAATAGTGTAAAAAGTTAAAATGTTTCGATTATTTAAATATGAAGAGAGTATTTTAAAACATGAGGATATCAAATCTCGTAAAATTGTATTTGCTGTGGCTAAGTGGTACGAAGGGTTAGGGACATGACGGACTGACATAAATTGTACTAAGTTTAGCATTTATGACGAACGATGACATACTTTCTAATCTTATACTACCTTAGTTTTTTAATTGAGAGCATTCTATTATCACGCTTGTAAACACATGTTTTTAACATTTAGTATATATCTAATTATCAATATTCTAAAATTAAAAAAAAAAAAAAAAAAACCCGGATATTATTAAAATATATATCAAGATGATTCAAACAAGATCTCACATGATCATATTTTATCGTGTATATAATTCGCAAAAGTGAGTCAAAGTGTAGTGTGTGAATAGTGTAAAAGTCAAACGGTATCAACTGAAAAAACAAATGTAGTAATTGCCTTGGTTGTACTGTACACTACTTCATAATCATCCACAAACAACTCTCTTTCTTAAGTTCATATCTTATAATTGCCTTGGCTATAACTATAATAACTAGTGTACACTACTTCATAATCTACCAAATGGAGGTCCTTAAAAACGGCAACAAAAACAAGGGTAAAAAGATTGCATCAACAACATTTCCAGAAATAATCCCTGACAATTTGCATGCAATTGAACCTTGTTTTTACAAAATTTTTGTAGCTCCTTCAACTCAAACTCACAAACTTGTAAGTTCATTATAATTTCTCTTTTTATTTTTATTTAATGTAATAATTTAGCTTAGGTTTCATACAAAATTATATTGTTGCTAGTTTTTAATGATTAATTATCTTATAACTGACATATTTCTTGCTACTTCATTTTATGGGAAGCAGAAAATACCCGAAAAATACGTGAAGACGTATTATGAAGAGCAATTAGCAAATGACTACGTTACACTAAGAGTAAATGATGGTAAAATTTGGAGAGTAGAGTTGTTTAAAGAAGGTGGCAAAGTGTGGCTTAGCAAAGGTTGGGAATGTTTTGTGAAGAAATATTCACTTAAATATGGTTACTTCCTTCTATTTAGATTTGATGATATTAAGTATGAATACCATGTCACTATTTTCGACACGACTTGTTTCGAAATAGAGTATGATCAAGAGTTCGATAATCATACTAAGGGTCAACAATTGATAAAAATTTCATCACAAAAAGAAGGGGTGGATCAAGATGACAATAATGATCATGGTGTCATTTCAACCGGTAATGTGTTTTATTTCCTCCGTTTTTTATTAGTTGCGAGTCTTGCATGTGACATATGGTAAGACCACCCTTAAGGGCCTTAACATTTTCGTATCGTGTCTAAGTTTTTTTTTTTTTTTTTTTTTTTTTTTTTTGATGTAGATGCAAAGGGTGTTGTGGATTTTGATGAAAACAAAAGTATTATAGAAAGTCTTGAAGCTTTCAAATCAGAAAATCCTCATTTCAAAGTTGTCATGGAATATCAGAAAATGAAACTTGTTACAAGTAAAAGTCCAATATTGGTAAGAGAAGCAAGTAGCAGGTTAATTTTTTTTATTTTTTACCTAATTATAATAATTAGGGCTCGTTTGGTTGAATGTAGGAATTGCAAATTCCTTGGAAAATTGATTTCCCATGAAATTGAACTTCCTAGGAAATTCTAAAAAGTGTTTGGTTAACTAAGGGAAGTGGGAAGTTCCACTTACCTAGGTCCCCCTAGGTAATTAACTTCCCCCATTTTGTGCGAAGTGGAAATTCATGGGAATTTCTACTTCCCATGAATTTGTCAACCAAACAACTTCAAAGAATTTCAATTTCTAGGATTTCCAACTTCCCATGTTTTTATTTGTCAACCAAACAACCCCTTAGTATATGAATTAATAAGATTAGTTGATGATTCATCATATATATATCCTTATTTGTGTGTAGGGTGTTCCATTTGCCTATGCCAAAGTGTTTTTTAAAAATAAACATAGACGGGATTTGATTTTAAAAGGACATGATGATGAAAAGAGCTATAATTTAAGGTCGTATTATTACAAGTTCAGTACATCGGCGAGTATTGGTGGATCTGTATGGCGAACTTTTGTAAGGGACAATAAGCTACACGTAGGAGATGCTTGTGTTTTCGAGCTCGTCGATCTTAAGAGCAATACCTATAAGGCTACCATCTTTCGTCATCCGAACCACTAAAGTATTTTCCTTTGAATATTGCTGGGTCATTACTTGTATTGACTTGTTATGTACTCGTATTGTATTATGGATTAATTAATTAACTATTTCTCCTCTTTAATTTGATTTCTTAGTAGATTTCTATTAGAATTTGAAATTATTTGAGCATTTAAAAGTTTGGTTATTCTTATATGAAGCCAATTGGTAAGAGATGATGTATCTTTTGAGTCTCCCTATCGATTACTATAATGCTATCCGCCTTTTGTCATTCAAAGTTAGTAGATCGAATCTGGCCAACTCATTTTAGATATTACTTTCGTTAAATGTTATATACAACTTTAGAATATTTTATATATCACAAATAATACCCCAAAGTTGCACATAACATTTAAGGAAGGTAACAACTAACTTCATTTTCATTTTTTAATGTGCGTAAATAGATATAACCAAACGGGTAGATGTAGTAGTCTCCGAACGCAAGATCCTGATTGCGGAGCTGAATCAGACTTGCAATGTTACCCTCATCAATTCTTGTTTTTTCTCAAGGTATTGGTTAATTGATGGTTGCATGAAATTAAAGTTGCCTAGTTGAGTAACACTCAATTCTGCCCAAGACATTTTATTTGAACAATAATGAAGTAGGATTGCATCACATCTTCTTATGAAATTCAATTTTCCAATATACTGCACGAGTGCATGCAACTAATAATGATGAGCTAGCTAGGAGTATTGTTGATATTTAATATATTAAAAATTGATGATGTTGTCTAATACTCTAATATAATGGAGAAAATTTTGAACTACCAAGTCACTCAATCAACAACAATTATACACTATTATATGTTGAAGAATCTATTTACAACATTCTGATTGTTTCTATGGGCGTACAAATATACCCAGAATCGTTCCATTTTTTTTTTTATTTTTTTTTTTTGTAACATTAAGAAATGGTTAAGAGGTTATGTTATAAGTAAGTCTTATAAGGGCTTGTTTGGTTAGGGATGTCAGTGGGGCGGGTCTCCTCCCATCCCCGTCCTAATGGGGCGGGGATGGGTCTCGGTTTGGCGGGTGGTGGGGATAAAAACCATAACCGCCATGGGTGATGGGGCGGGGGTAGATTTTAAGTTGTACCCGCCCCATCCCCGCCCCGCCCCACTTCGCACCCGCCCCATCACCACCTCATACTCACATTTATATATCTTTTAAAGCAAAGTTACATACTTTTATTCTATTTATAAAATAATTACATGAAATACAATATTAATTATAATACTTTGTACGACACTTATATTATAACACAAAAATGTGTATAGAATGTTTTATTTTATAATTCGTATTAATTATGTAAGATTGTGTATTTGAAATACGGATATTAGGTGGATCTTGGGTGGGGATTAGGCGGGTCTTTGGTGGGGATTAGGTGGGGATGGATATCCAAGTGGGGGGTAAGGCGGGGATGGTTTTGGAGTTGTACCCGGTGGGGCGGGGATGGGGATGAAAATTGGACCCGCCGCGGGGATGGGGATGGAAATATTAGGTGGGGATGGGGATGGGAATGCCAACATCCGCCCCGCCCCGCCCCGCCCCATTGACATCCCTATTTGGTTCACCTTAGTTTTGCTTATTTGATCTAGTATGATCTGATTTGGTCTGGTCTGATATGATATGATCAGATTTGATTGTCTAATTTGACTAAAATTTGACCTTAAATATACGATAATCTATAAGGAAAAAATGTATCAAATGAGATCTTGTTAAATTCTTAATAATGTGTATTTATTAATGTGTAGGTTTCACAATTTTTTTAATTACAAAATTAAAGATATTTAGCGATAAAAAACTACACATAAAACGATGATCTGATCTAGTTGTCTTATTTATTTGATAGTGTCCTAAAATTTATCTTCCTTATTTTTGAATTTTGATAGTGACCTAAAATTTGTCTTCTTTATTGTTTAGTTTTTTAAAAAAAAAAAAAAAAAAATCAAAACACACCTACGTACTGCACAATAATTATGAAATAATGTTCTTAATATCAATACAACCTATGACTCATTCTTTTATAATAAGACAATGTTTTGATTATTTTTTAATAATACAAACTTTAAGGAGTGTTAATTTTCAATAGGACAAAATTAGATAGCGGTGGATTTCGAGATTATGAAAGGGGAAGGGATAAGTTTTTGGTGGTGAAAGGGGATATTCCCTCCTCTTCTATCACCAAAACCCCACTGAATATCCGATTTTAACTTAGTTTAAAATTAATACCCCTAAAGATTGTATTATTCGAAAATTATCAAAAGATTGTATTATTAAAAATAAATGGGCCAAAGATTGTATTAGCAATGACCCATTTTGTTATTAAGACAGTATAATACACATTACGGAGTAGTAATATTGAATATTGATTCATTTTACAGCTAAGTATTAATAATATTAAGACAGTATAATACAGAATAACAGATAAAGGAATACTAAAAATTTTGCCATTCAGCCGACCTTTCAAATACACACTACTCCATAACTCCAGTACTAGTATATAATTAGTCCATATAATTCTTTTAATTTACGGACAAAAATAATAATTAGTTGAAAATCATGAGAAGTAGTCGTCTAATTATGATTAAGAAAAGGCAAGCGCTTGAAGAAAGTAACGCTACAAAAACAGGGTTTGATTCACAGAAAAGAAATCCCTATTTCTTCAAAATCATTGTTTCTCCCCTTGCTCAAAAATCGTAAGTACTTATTTTTATCCATTTTTTTTTTTATTACTTTTAATTTTGTTAGTATTTTTATATACCATTTTTATGTTTAAATTTACTAATATTATGATCTTGAATGTATAAAGTGTGTTTTTTTGTTTTGGGTAAATAACATTAGTGCTGTGTTATCAAGATTAAAGCAAAAATTGCTGTTATATTGACTATTAAGTGTATATTATATGATTTTCTTGGCTTTTGGTTGAATTATAATCTACTGAAATTGATTTACTTCATGTGGGTTACTACATTTTGCCATAAATTCAATTGGGGTTTTACTTTGATGATTGTCGATTTTTTAGAGGTTGTTAAATATTTTGGGGAGTTGAGTGATCCATGTATGATTCTTGGGTTAAAGTGATCCGTAATTCCAAATAATGTAGCACGAAATTCGAAAACGACTAACCCTAAAAAATCAGCCTTTGAAACGATTGGGATGTTGAATTTTGAGACTTCATGTAGTCCTAGAAGTTTCCATGCTTCATGGAGCGTGTCCTAAAAATAGGAGGACAAGGAAATATGCTTAATTTGAGAGCCGCTTTTCTGTTACCAAAAATTGACTAGGATAAGGGATAACCCTTTTTACGCGAAATGATTTTGGTATATGCCTGTGTGAGGAGAGCATAGAAAATTGTGCTCTTACAATGAGTGTGTCAAAAACAATTCCTCCTTTTTACTCATTTTGAAATTAATGGAAGTGGGTGTACCTAGGTAGACGTATGAGAAGTACTTCTAGTAAGATTTGATCTAAAATGTTAGGATCGGGTGTCTTCCTAAATGTACCCTCGGTGGAGAGTTGGTCTTAGTATTGATAGAATCGGGGGTGTCTTTAAGTACTATAATCCATGTATGAGAAATGAGGTGGACTGATTGAATCATTGAATTAAAAACAAATGCTAGTATTACGAGTAGGACTGTAGGAGACTGATGAAATGTTGGTGCTAGAGTGCATTGTTCTTTTTTGTTACTTCGTATTATGCTGATGTTAGTGAATCAGTACAATCTGTAATTTTCCCCTGTATTCTATATAGACTTTTTGGTGTAAATTATGTAATCTCATCTTCTTGTGTGTATGCATGTTGTATTGCTGTAATGCTGTTAGCCTGTTAGACTACACTTGCCTTGCATGATTAGCCAGATTAGGAGACGGTTTTTAATCTTAACAATAATTGAACATGGTCATTGTTTCACCCGTATGACAGAGGATTCCGGTGGTGTTTGTGAAGAAATATGGAGAACAATTATCTGATGACGTGTACCTTAATGTGCCAAATTCTGAAAAACCATGGAAAGTGGAAATGAAGAAAGAAAACACTGATATGTCCTTAGGTAAAGGTTGGCAAGATTTTGTGGAGTTCTATAACTTAGAATATGGGCATCTCTTGGTATTTAGGCTAGATGGGGGTCTGCAATCACATTTTTATGTCGTTATACTTGACAAGAGTGGTACGGAGATAGACTATCCTGTTCGAAACTCTCATGTATCAAAGAGAAGTGCTGACAGTAGGGAGCTTAAGAATGGTGTTAGAGAAGATCACAGCCATCACACTGAGGAGGCCGATGATGTCTCCTTGGAAACGTTTGATGAATCCTCTCCAAAACTCAACACAATCGACTCAGTTATAAATCTTGATACATCAGATTCAGATGATGTAGAAGGTGTAAGCTTCAATAGTAAAGGTATATAGTATGCAAAATTTTCTCATCTCTTTGTCACACTCAGTATACACTATACTATTACAAGCAGTATCTTTTATCTAATACCAAGTGTTTTAACTATCTGCACTACATAGGAAAAGTAGAAGTTTTGTCGGAAAATAATAGTTACATGTACTACTGATTGGTACTGTCACGTTCCTGTCAAGGAACTAATAAATGGTTTCCAAAGTAATTAAACCCTTGTTAAATCCTCAAATACGATAAATTATGTCAATGCAACAAAATCAATTCAGCAGTTGATGTATATTTAAATTATTCTTTAATTTGCGTGTGATTATGTGAAGGGAATGATGAAATGAGGAAGAAAAATCTCAAGAAAAAGCTTGATGGCTTAAAATCACAATATCCTCACTTCAAATCCATTATGTGTCCTTCACATGTTCGTAACAAATACACCCTGGTAAGATTATTAATCTGTTTTTTTTTTTTTTTTTTTTTTTTTCCTTTTTGTGTACACTTTTGTAAAATTATTATAATATCTCATGATTTTAAGTCTAGTCTACATGATGTGTAGAGTGTTCCATTCAACAGCCATGCTTCAACTTACTTCCCGAGTGATAAATCTGAGAAGATCATCTTGAAAGGGCCAACTGGTAAAAACCATGCCGTCGGATATTATTTAGGGAAGAAACATGCACAACTTCTGAGCGGATGGAAGCATTTCGTGTGGGATAATCATTTGAAGGTTGGAGATGCATGTATGTTTGAGCTGGTCAGTCGTAAGCCCAATTTTTACAAAGTTTCTATACATCGTGGCTAGCTAGCTAAGTAGTAAGGCAGGTTAATTTTTGACAATGTAGTCATGTAGAGTTTTTGTGTATATTGTAGTTTGGTAAAGTTCTGAAGACCAAAACAAAGGGCATATTCAGACTAATGTAAAGAAGTTGAAGAGTCTGAAGACTATATAAATCATGAGTCTCAGTATATTCAAAGTTCCCAACTATGTTCCTGATGCTATTTGTCAAACGTACTTTTGTACATTGTTAGTTTTTGTATGTTATATACAAGTATATATGATCACTTGAAACTTTGAAAGTGATACTTATCAAGCTTTATTCTATATATTGTATAAAGTGAAAGGGCTCCAAAAATAACACCTCTCATTTTTTTTTTTATAAAAAAACTACAACTAAGCTTAATAGATACGAGTAACTTACATTCACACGTATGAGTTTTCATACGTCTTTTAGCATTATATGATTAAGGTATGACATTGCTTATTGACTTCCATTATTCTAGCCCGTCTCTAGCTGATAGGTGTGTCGCCTACCTAACAAAAATAACCTAACAAGACCACTACTATGTAGATAGGCAAGGAAGGATTGACCAAAACAATAATGATATTAAAGCGATTAAATTTTAGTAATATACTTCTTTAAATACAATAATCAAGCTTCCTTTCGTGGAATCATATAAATTAAGGAATTCAAGCATATTACTCTAACTTTCCAATCATCCATTTAATTACTCCCGTGATGAAATTCAAATCTTTAATTGATTTATTTAAACCCAACTTCAGTTGCAATAAAAACAATAAATTAATAAGGCCCTGTTCTTTTGAGCTTCTGGGCAGAGCAGAGCAGGGGTCAGCAGAGCAGAGCATATTAAATTTTAGCCGAGCAGAGCAGAGCAGATTTCTTTTGAGTAGAGCAGAGCCGAGGCGAGCAGAGCAGATTTCAACATTATTATTAATACTATTATTAATGGTGTTATTATTAATACTATTATTAATGTTCTTTTGAGCTTCTGCTGCCACTACTGCTGCCACTACTACTACCACTACTACTACTACTACTGATATTATTATTATTATTATTATTATTATTATTATTATTATTATTATTATTATTATTATTATCTCAAAAACAAAAGTCATACAACCTACAATAAATTAGTGGGAAGCCGAGATACAATCTGGGCCCCCACTCCTCTAGCTATTGCAAATCCTACCCTAGTGAAGATATGAGCTGCAGCACGAGCCCCAATATCTTGCGTCGTCGAGAACCTCTGAATCGGCTTCAGTAACGCAACAGCCTCTTTCTCTAATTCCCCAAGCGAAGAAAAGGAGAAGGGTATCTCGAACAACATTATGCCGATGTTTAATACCCACAATACCAGCACAAGACACCGCGTGATCACCGAAAATATCTCCAGCAAAAACCGTCGAACAAGCAGAGCACAACATCGAGATAGAGAACAATGGAACACCCAACCGATAGGACAACACACAGCGATAAGTCTTGGCGTTCATCGTCTGACCCAACCCTGAAATAGGAACCGCCCGAAGCCAAGCAGAGGTGTGATCACCCTGCTGTGATTTCCATAATGCTGATTGTCGAGGAGTTAAAGAATAAGCAGATTCTGCAGAGGCGGTAACCTTTGTGAAATATATATCTGCCAATTTCTTCATGAGTTTAGGGGCAGCGATCTCACTAGGATTACTCAAAATGTCAGACTCCACTGTTCCATTAAACAGACTCAACGCATCCTCAAAGGCTCGTCCAAGACCAACAATGCCAGCATGCCGAAGAAGTTGTGTCTGCAACCCAGCTGACTGTAACCGAGAAGCAAGAAAAGCATAGTGACGAACATCACATGCAGAATAAACACCAAGCCCTCCAAACGCAAATGGTAAGGTGGCAAGTCGTCAGTGCCAATCACCAAACCCAGGCCCCGAAGCAGTAACAATACGCTCCAAGGAAGATCGAAGAGCAGTATCAAAAGTGCGCTGAGCCACCTCAAAAGTACTAGGAGGACAAGTACGTAATGCAAAGTAGAGTTTTGAAACTCCGGTACATGCCCTAAGTAACAACAGCTCACACTGAGGATCATCGAGCATAGCGACCTTATCCATAAGGGCAATGGTCTTGGTCACCCTCTGCATCACAAGCTCACCACTAAAACCAGAATCGGAACTAGCGGTACCTCCAAGGAACCTTACACCACGCAAAGGTCGAGCAATATTAGGTGGAAAGACACCTACCAGCCTGCTTCGAGGGTCTTCTGTAGGCCAGAAAACTTCAGTTTTTTCCACATTAAGACATAACCCAGAACGAGGTCCTTCCTTCATAATCAACTGCAGAACTTACCCCACCACCAAAGTGTCACCAATAATCGTGCCGTCATCTAAATACCAAGCCTGAAGACATACATTAAAAGTCTCTCTGATTTTACACACCAGGGGTTGTAAAACCAAAGAAAAAAGCAAAGGACCAAGGGGATCACCCTGCTGCACCCCTTGAGATGACCATAAGGTATGGTCCCTGTTTAGGGTAAAAATTACCCATGACAAATGGACCAATCCGGACCTGCCACGTGTCCACCACGTGGGCCAATCAGCGTCCGCCATTTGTCACCCTAAGAGGTCCAACATGGATTAATCAAGCCA
Organism: Chenopodium quinoa; assembly: GCF_001683475.1. NCBI lineage: Eukaryota > Viridiplantae > Streptophyta > Magnoliopsida > Caryophyllales > Amaranthaceae > Chenopodium > Chenopodium quinoa. The sequence continues at coordinate 840,312 of NW_018744662.1, forward strand.
CGCCACGTGGCCTCCCATATGCCAAATAGGCAAAATGGCCACCAAGGCCCAAAGTCCGAGAGAAGCCCAATTTGCCCTGGTTAACCTAAACCTAAAATTGGCACGCTTCTCAAGACTATAAATACTTAATTAATCCTTATTAAAGGGGATTCAGCAAAATGACTCTCACCTAGAGAAAACCAAAACACATTGATCACTCCTCCCCTAGAGGAACCAGATCTCCCACCTTTACTTTCCGCATTTATCACTCCTCAAACAAGTACTAACTTGACCGTTGGAGGCGGAGCTCCCACCACAAGGAGTCTCCGTTGTTTTGCAGGTACAGGCGCAAGGATACCAGTCCCGGAATTGTAACTATCCGCAGGACATCAGAAAACCCCGAAACAGTCCCCATAGTACAACCTGGCTGGATTAGAATAGCAGAATTCTACCCATCGCGAAATGCCCGGACAACGACGACGTACCTCACGTAACATGACCGAACGATCAACCAGATTGAAAGCATTTTGAAAATCCACCAACAACATAGATAGACCAACATCAGAACCACGGTCCTCAATCAACCGATTCATCGCATGAAGAATTGCCTCACCACCTGAAGAAACCCCAACACCAAATTGAAGGCCATCAAAGTAACTCCCTAAAGACTGACCAACCATAACAGCACCCACCTTCGAAACGAGACGCCGCCAAACCGTACCCACAGCAATAGGACGGATACCACCACCGGGCTTGACAAGTGGCGTAAGAGGAGCACTAGCAATGTACTCTCCTAATTCCATAGGACATCTCCCAGCTAGAAAGAGATTAACCACCCCAGTAATAGAGTCAACCAACTCATCTGAGACTGCCACAGCTGCACCACTCAAGCAATCCATAAGATGTTGAGCACGCAAACCATCTCTACCACATGATGTGCCACGAGGGAAACTCCTAATTCGATCCAAAACAACAGCAGAAGTCGTAACGAGATGAAGCTTATCAATAGGTATATAAGGCAAGGATGGAGCTGGAGATGAAGGGTGCTTTGACTGTAAATCTGCAAGAGTGACGTCATTATAAGGTGCAACGCCTGAAGAAGAAAGAACCCGAACTGCAGCAGTGTAATGGCCATCGCAAATCTTCCTACGACACTGCTTAATATTACGCTCTTCCAAATTAATGTCCTCATCATCAACCGATGACAAAGTAGGAGAATCCTCTGCCAAAATTTCCCTCACAAGCTGCAAATTACCACCCGCTACACTCCAAGAACAAATAGCACGGGAAATACTCTCTTCTTGATGTCGACGTCTAACCGAAGACCGAGACTCACGACTACTCCGCGGGCGAAAGATTTTAAGGATGCAAAGAGGTAACACCAACAAAGAGACCCAATTAGAAATGTCATCAGGCTTAGAGATCACCTTATCAAGAGCACCTTTCAGAACCCGAGAAAACCCCAAACGGCACTTGGGAGGGATAGACTTAACAGAGCGAAACCCCTTAGAGAATAAACAATCAAGGAGAGCAACATCAAAACCACTGCTATGATCTCGCACCAATCCATCCCTACGATCAACTCGAGCAGGAGAAGAAGGAGATTGCGGCTTGGTGAAATTATGAAGCACAAAACGAACAACACCATCACCTATATCAGGGGGTGACACATCCTCATCCCCATCATGACGCCACTTAATACGTACCGTGTGCGTTTTATAGCAAACTCCACATAACCAAATCCCCATACGCCTAAAAGTAACTTATGCCTCATTATAAACAGCCAAATTAGAAGTAAGAGAATGTCGGGTGATATCTCGCTCACCGATACAACAATGACGATCACTAAGATGTTTGATTAGAGAACGTCGAGTAAGGCCATTTCCACTCCCATCTTGACAACCACTAAGTCCCACAAAGGGACAATGAAACTTCACAACGGCAGCCGACATAACTGACTTGAACCACCCAAAACAACACCCAAAACTGCACCCAAAACAACACCCAAAACTGCACCCAAAATTGCACCCAAAACAGCACCCAAGAGCTGCCGAAACTGCCGCAAAACAACACCCTTAACTGCACCCAAGAGCTGCCGAAACTGCACCAGAAACTGCTGTAAAAACAGCACCTGAAAATCGCCTAAAATTGCACCCAAAAACACCCCAAAACTGCCCACAAACAGAAAAAACAGCCGCCTGAAAAAGCATGAAACCAGCCTAGAAACTGCCAGAAACCAGCCCGGAAAACGCTTGAAAACTGCCCTTTGCACGCCTGAATTACACCCAAAACTAAACCGATTGCTGGCAACCAGAATACTCCCTGAACACGACCAGAAAATTGCTTGAATCGAGCCCTGAAAACAACCTAAACTCGCCTAAAAAACAGCCCGAAACACGACCACTAAAGGCTCCCTGAATTATTATTATTATTATTACTATTATTATTATTATTATTATTATTATTATTATTATCAATGTTGTTGTTGTTGTTGTTATTATTATAAATAAATGTGTATCATATTTAACATATGTTAATAGTAGAAAGATAAAACAGTACAACTTAACATTTTCAAATGACTACAACCGCATATCAAAATAGGAATATAATTATATTAGCGTCTAACATCGTGCATAATTAACCATCCACTTCCATATGATTGGCATTCTCATCATCTTCATTGTTGCTTTGATCTTGGTTGTTATCACCTTCATTGTCGCTTTCCGATCGGTTAGCCCTCCAAATTCGAAGTGCTATATCATGTCTCACTATGTCCATACTATCTTTGCGCCATTGTGCATACATAGTTAAATCTGCAGCTCCTATATTCGCATCATGTTGAATGATTGGTATGCCAAGCTTATGCATCCGAATAAAATTATGTAGTGTGCATGTGGCAATAATAATTGACATTTGACTCTTTTGTGACGCCTCTGGCATGTTATGTAATATCCTCCACATTTTTTTCAACTGTCCAAACGAACATTCCACCTTCATTCTTAATGATGAATGTAGCCTATTAAAATGTTCTTTTAATCCTCTAGGTGGCATTGTTCTAAAATCAAGCATATTGATTGAAATTAATAATAATAATAATAATAATAATAATAATAATAATAATAATAATAATTTATAATCAAAATAATTAATAATAATAATAATAATACCAACAATAATATCAATCATAAAAATAATAATAATAAAACATTAATATTGATTGAAATTAAAAGTAGAATATTGAAATAATTATTATTATTGAATATTAATTATTATTATTAGTAATTATTATGTGAAAATAGAGCAGAGCAAAGCAGATTTCTTTTGAGCAGAGCAGATTCGATTTGAGCAGAGCATGGCTCAGCAGAGTAGAGCATAGCAGCTCTAAAGAACGGGGCCTACAATACTAAGATTTTTCACTAACGCTCATAAATAAATAAAAAGCAAAAATAAAATAAATAAATCCTCACCGACTTTAACCGCGTAACGCCCCTGAAAGGGCTAAAACCACCGTTACCCACCAATTCAATCACATCTCCTCCATCTTCTTCCCCAATTTTCTCTGATCCCCAATTTTCCCAAAACCCTAACCCTAATTTTTCCCCCAAATTCGCCATGCTTCTCTCTCCAGGCCACTCCCCTCGCCACCTCTCTACTCCATCCCCATCTCATTCTCTCTCCTCCGCCGATCCCCCATTTTCTTCTTCCTCCCAACAACAAAACCCCCCTAAAAAATCTGCAACAGTTCTCGACGAAGACAGCTATGTCGCCGCAATCGAGAAGATCATCGAGCGTGACTTCTTCCCTGACATTCCGAAGCTTCGTGATCGTATTGATTGGCTTGAAGCCGTCAATACTAGGGATCCTGTTCAAATTCGAGATGCCCAGTTGAAGATTCTTGAGCGTCGTCGAGGTTTGAACCCCACTGATGGAGGTAAAATTCGAACTCCTGGTTCAACTTTTTTTAAGAATTCTGTTACCCCTTTTGATTTTGATCGAACCCCTTCTGTAATTGATGGGAATTTGGGTGGTGGGGAGGTGGTTGGTGATGGGAATTCTGTTAATGTTAATTTGAGTTTGGATCAGTTTTTTAGGAAGTATACTAGTGAAGATAATGATAGTTTTAATAGAATTATGGAAAAAGTTAATAGGAAGAGGAAGGAGAGATATGGGTATTTGTTGGAAGGTGAGAAGGAGGAAGATGATGAGGTTAAGGGGATTGAGGATGTGAAGAGGGATAGGATTACGGATGGTTATGGTACTTCCGATCAACCGGTGAGTACGTTGGAGGGTTGGAAGTATTGTGCTAAGAATTTGCTAATGTATCATCCTGCTGATAGGGGTGAAGCTCCGTTGACGGCGGATGAGAGGGCTGAGAGGTTGAAGGGTTTGACAAAGGAGGTTGATCGGTATAATACGAGATTTCATGGGAAGATGTCGGATTCTGGACCGAAAGAGGAGAATGAGGTTGAGGTTCTTTATAACATGGTAGCGGGTGGTACACCGGTGATGTCTGACAGGAATAGGGATAAGACCAAGAAGTATGATTTGGAGGATTTGAGGAAGTCTCCTAATGTGTTTTATGTGGAGTCTGAGAAAAAGGCTGAGAATGGTTACAGTTTTGTGAAGACTCCTTCACCTGCTCCTGGTGGAGATGAATCGCCATTTATCACTTGGGGTGAAATTGAAGGGACACCTTTGAGGTTGGACAACGAGGATACACCACTTGATATTGGAGGTAGTGGTGATGGGTCGCGTTTCAAGATTCCATTGCCACCTACACGGGATTTGAAAGCTCATTCTTTGTCGCGTGAGGCTGCTCGTAAGATAAAGGAAAGGTCAAGGATGTATGAGAAACCACCCCTGCCTTCACCTATGAGGAGTGGAAGTGCCAGTCCCAGTGTGAGAACTCTTTCCCCTGCTGCTCAGAAGTTTATGAGGAATGCAATGGCAAAATCATCAGCTTCCGTTGATGAATCTCTGCGTGCTAGTTATCGAGGCAACAGCCCTGGCCCAGGTACTCCTAAGCCGGGAAGGAGCATGTCAAAGCTTGCTAGAGATGGAACCATTGATTCTGCCAGGTCACCTTCTGTGAGAGAAGGTTTTAATCCTCCTTGGTAATTGGTTTATTGGCTTGTAGGAACTACAACTTAGGGTAACAAGTTCCATTGTACATTAATTCTCGGGTATGGATCTCTTTGTTGTACTTCAGCATCTGTATCTGATAACTTATGTTTCCCTATGGTTTCATGAAATACACGTTATATCATCTTGATCTCTTATTTGTCTATTTTATCTGTTTCTTTGTATTTGCTGAGAGTGCTTGATGCCTTTGTACCTCTGATATATCATCACAAAAATGTATACCTGTTTTCTACCTTACTATGCGTGGTGCTTTAAAATTGTATTATTGTGCTGTTTTCAATTTCGGTCAGCCTTCTGTTGTTTTTCATATGTTGTGTATTCAAGTTATGAAAGTTCTTAACAGGGGATATGCTACAGACTAATACGAAGTATAAAATTTGGTTTCCTTCTCATATGAATTTTTTATTTAACTTGTTGAAGTGACATTTTAATTTCATGCAGTAGAAACTATTATATTTTAAAGTATGGAGTAAGAGCACATTATTCCGGCTATTTACCTATAGATCTAAGGCTGATATTGGCAACCCGGCAGTCATCTGGGGCTGTGGTGGGTGCTGTTAGATAGGAGGTCTCTATGCCCTGATTCCTTTATTAGAACAGAACTCTGCTTACCATAAAAAAACTGTGTTGTTGACCTGTGGTGCAGCGAGATAGTAATGATGTCTTGTTAGTCTAGTACTGTTGGACTGTTGGTTAGAGCTATACTGGAATGTACATGTGTGGCCATATCTTCTTAAGAATGTATGCTATTATTGCAGTAGAGCAGAAATTTTTAAACTGTCTACATTGATCACTTTGCAATGTTCAGGCTTAAGAGGTAATATACCTCTTAAATAGTTTAGTTATTTATCTATAGATCTAGGGTATTGCCAACCTGGCAGTCATCTGGGCCTGTGGGGGTGCTGTTAGATAGGTCTCTATGCCCTGATCCTTTTATTTGAGCACAAAACTCAACTTACCATAAAAATATGTGTTGTGGACCTGTGGTGCAGCGAGATAATAATGATTTCTTGTTATTCAAGTACTGTTGGACTGTTGGTTAGTGCTATACTGCTATGTACATGTGTGAATTTCCTGGGCCGTTTTTTCTTAAGAATGTATACTAGTATAGTAGTATTGCAGTAGAGCAGAAATTTTCAGCCGTCTACATTGATCACTTTGCAATGTTCAGGCTAAGAGGTGTCTAATATGCCGCTTAAATAGTTTAATTTTGATTCCTTTTGAGGGATTTTCATTCTTCAACATTAGATAGAGAACTAACAAAAGGTGAGCGAAAAATTTGGAGGTTCTCCTGCTTGTCAGATCAAACACATCAGGAGCTGGCCTGACCCCCACTTCCTGCATTGATGACCTTGATGACAAACCAGGTAGAGTTGCTGTTTGCTGCTCCTGGAGTTTCAATCTGATGATCTTTTGATATGTTTTTGCTCCAAGATATGTAATCTTCTTTCTGTCATTTTATGTGGCTTCCAAAAAATGATGATAGTTCTAATGCAAGTGCTTGTGGACTACACTGACCGTCCAACACGACTGCTTCAATAATTTTGCACTTTGTGCTAATTCTGCCTGCTTTCCAGTCATATGCTCAGAGTGTCTTATGTGCTTTTATAGATATTTTGCATGTTCCTGTGTTAACTGGGTGTTTGTTACTCAGTTTTCTTTTTGTAAGCTCTGAGTTTTTTCAGGGTTCTGGCTTTTGACAGTATTCGTTAAAGTAGTTTTATAGAGGAGTCAGCCTCTTTAGAGAATATCCACATAAACTTGTTGTAGATTTTAACCTTTATTAGAATTATGATTTCTGCTCACTGTGGATGAGCTTTTACTTGGAGTGAGACTCTGAGACGCCAGTAAACCCATGGAGATTGGATTTTAGGATCTCATTTCATGTCAAGGGTAGTGACAGGCTGCTGTTCTCTAGAACCTGAGGTCAAATTTGGGTTGGGACTATTCTCTCCTCCACCAGTCAGTATCAGGTTAGGAACATGTATGATATATAGTGAATCAATTGTGAGCTGATTGTTACCTAACTCGACTCAATTCGAAATTTTAAAATTTCTCACCCATTCCTTGCCTGACTCCTCATCAAAGCTTTCTTCCTTCTAAAGTTTAAGTGCTTTAAAATATCACGAGCTTATTGAGTTGAGTTAGAGCTAGGCAGCTAGCTCAACTTGTGCTCATTAAAATTTTGAGTTGTGTTCGAGTCAAGGCAACTCAATTACCGAGTCAAGTTCGAGTTGCTTGTGATCTTCTCAGCTCGACTAGCACCTTAACTCTTGACTAATGTTGCAACTTCTTTACACAACTTACCTATGAAATTGTCCTCGTTGGAATCCTAGACCATGAAGGTCCATTTGGAGGATATTATAGCATTGAATCATTAGTTACAACTCTTACAATTCTCCTTGGATTACTTTGTAATCCTTAGCAATGTTTCTTACTGAATTATGTGGTTAAAATGCTCTGCTGATTTAAGGATCGTTGCTCTTTTTATCCTTGTTATATTTTTGTCGAAATATAGAGTACCTAATCATCATCAACTCTGATGGCCTTCTCTTACCTTAATTGTCATTTGTTACTTAATACGTAGTACATGTAATATCACTAGACGCAACCTCTGTGGCTCTGTTTAGATTCAGAAAGAAAAATTATGGAAGATTTAAGCTGTAGTTCCTGCCTAGCATACTTGTGCTTGTCACTGTTGTTTACAAAAATACTCCGTTGTCCCAATTCTATTTTCAGCAGAGACCCTCAGCCATATCCTCTGTAGCTTATATGTGAACTGAACAATATCCCAATCAGGATTCAGAGTGTATGAGATAGCATGCCTTGAGCTGCGCCTGTTTAGATTACTGCTGAAGTTTCATGAATAAGAGTTTCAGTGTTATGTCTGTATGATATTATATTTAGTTTTTATTACATGTGATTCTCGATAGTTTGTGAATGACCTTAACTTCTTAATAATATTGGAAATGTCTATTGTTACATGTGATTCGCGATAATTTGTGAATCACTTTAACCTGTTAATAATATAATAAATGTCCATCTTGCTTTAGCTTAGACGTGCAGTAACCGACCTAACCGCCAGCTTCAAGACCTTTCTCACTTCTCACTCTGTCCAATATAGAACTCTGGATTTAGGAACAAGCAAAGGATAAGTGATAAGTCATTAAGTTGTAGTGGACTGTTTTCCAATTTTCTTGTGCATTTAAATATTTATTTAGCATTTGAGTAGAAATGTATTCTATTTTGAATGACAAACAGTTTCGATATTACTGTCCTTTGTTTATAGATAGATATCCTGTGAGTAATGGCGTATTATTGTATTAGTTGGGTCGGTGGCTTGAACTCATCAATCCGAAATTTCGGGAACTAGCAAGTCAGAGGAACTAATTTAGTATAGCAAATTCTCATCGGGTAGGAAAAAAACATGTACAGCAGGAGTTGAGGAGATTGGGATTTGCCTGGGAAATTCCTTAACGCAAAGAGCTTATTTGAGAGAGGTTGCCATTTTTCTGGAACTTGTTCATTTTGCATGCTGATATACTAATTGTGCTTCTTTATGATTGCGGGTTTTCAGGAGAGTATTAGGTCTTCAAATTACTGATTTTACTACATTCATGAGTGACTACCGCCTTTTATCTTTCATTGATCATGTTCATTAGATAACTCATGTATAATCAATAAACCTGACTGCAGAAATATACCTTTGTGATTCATGTGAAGCATGAGTGTAGGAAATTCAGAGAGTCCATAACCTTTGAAAAGCAGTTTTTTGTGCCCTCAGATTTCGTAGTTGGACCGCATTAATCATGTAGAGATTATCATGGCTGGCTCTGCATATGTTATGTTTCTGTAGTTTGTTTGTTCAATAGCTGGCAAATTAATCAAAAGATTATGAGTTCTAGCTTCCAGTGGTGTTGTACTGTTGTAATTCGTTTCGAAAAGCAGTTAGTTAGTTACTCCATTTCCTGCCTACTTGAGCAGTATCAGTAACTGTTTGTCACTTTACATTTCGTTGTGAATCACTTTACAGTGACAGGTACTGCTAGCTTAACAATGGTTTGTTTAAATGCTCATGATTCCACCCAAGTGGATTGAGGCTTAACTACTTCTTTTACAGTTGTAGTTTTGATCTTTAATCGTACTCTCTACACCCCTAAATATACTAAGACAGAATGTTGTTTACGTGATTCTAATTCATCTCTAAACCAGTGATGAGAGCATATCGACACTATTCTTCAGAAGTTTGCTTTGATCTTCTTTTAGATTATTTTTCAAATATTTAGAGTTAATCAATTAATTCATTCATGCTTGAAGGGGGGGTTCAACTAAGGAAAATCACATGATTTCACATGTTTTGCATTTAAGTTAGAAGCACTTGGACAGCACAATCTCATAGTTTGGTTGATTGCTGATATCTGGGCTTTGGTTTACTTACTTAAGCCTGAAAGTATGGATACATTGTATCTTGTTAATTAGCAACATAACCACGGAAACTGATTCAGTTTCACCTAGATATAATTAGATACAGTGCGTGACTTTGATTTTTGCTTTTTAAGTTGCTACTTTACATGTTGCCACAATATATACCTAGTCCTAGACTTGATTTTGACCATGTTTGAATCAATCATGATAGTTTCAATTAGTTAATTTAAATATCAAATCCAAATGAGAAAATAAACAACACATATCTAGCAACTTTTGTGTGTGTGGCCAGCTAATACACGAGTAACTGGCCGAGTAACCCACGACAGTAACCTCTGACTGCAAAAAACCTGACCAAGTGAGTAACCCTTAACTAACCGAGTAATGCCCAACCAAGTAACCCAAAATTATGTGGCTGGCCACATAGTATAGCCAACCACAAGAAGTTTGTGATCAATTAATGTTGTATCAATCTTTAAAATTAGATTAGTGTTCTAAAAGATGAAGTTTGTTAATCATATAATGCATTCTATCATATCCTATACGTAAATATAGAATTAGTAATAAACTTTTAACCGGCATTTGGAAATTCTCCGAATGCCCATGTAAAAATTTATACACCCAATCTCGATTTTTTCAAATAAACATTACATATATATCCCAGACTCTCCAAATGATCATACTTAACACTAAACTTTCCACCTCTAATTACTAAAATAGTCTTTACTTGTAGATGCTTGTGCGCATCATCACGAGTACACTCTAGCTCTACAAGAGGAAGAGTATACATACATAAAAATCAAAGAAAATATATAACAACAAATCATAGATTAACCCAACTAACCAATTGTAGTACTTGTAAACGTACATTTGTTCACGAGAATTGAAGGTTAGTGCTTTATAGAAAGTTGAAGTGTTTCCAGAGAAATCAATACTGAGTACTGTTAATACCTATAACACAACAAGTAAGAAAGAAAGTCGGCAATTGATAAAATCACAAGCTATGTAATGGGTCTTCAAGCAACTTGTATTTGTATGCCCTTTTTTACTTCTTCCCTTTCTTTGCATCCTAAATCTTGCCTCATGCTAGTACTTCATAAAGAGGATTCTGCGTGATCTTACCCTATATCAAATCTTCACTTTCTACCTTTTTTTTTTTTTTTTTTTTGAATGGATTCACTTTCTACCTTATTAGAACTTTACGATTAATATTCTAAGTATTGATTAGCTAATTGCCTAATTAACATAGTCATAAGCAAAGATGTTCCATAAGAAATTGGCTTACGTATTGAACTTAAAATGTACTGTAGAATTTTATCATCATTAAGAGTAATTAACCAAGAAATGTTGCCAATTAGTACACAATTAACTTGGAATTATATGGCCTTTATTTTTTTATATCATTTGACCCAAAAAGCTCTAACAAAAGATGGGGGAGATGGGTTCATTGTACGAAAAAATTATACTTGGAGTGATGAACTAAACCCTTATAAGCTCTAGCTTAACCCAAAAAGTACTAAAACTTAATTACATGATAGTACAAAAAATGACATGCGGTGTTTGAGACATGGGTAGAGATTCTCTTACTTTCTCCACGATTTTTAAGTGTCTAACTTGTATATGCTATGTGTACAGTCTTGAAATATAACAAGGGTTGAAGTCTAGTATGAAATCCTTCCTAATGGAAAATAAAAAATGTAGAGGCCGTGTATGTACACCAACTCTATGGACTATGGCAAACATAAAATTGGGATTATTCTTATTCCATAACCTCAACACATGGCAATGATGGCATCCTTTAGTATGCGATGATGCGACCTATTATCATCCAAGTTTAGTGTTACATTGTTGTGTAGCTAGGGCTCGTGTTACCAAAACACTTTTTAGCTAAGATGAGACTAATGCTTTCACATCTCATAAAGCATAAGAAGCTCATTTGGAAACAACAACAACGAAAAGAATAATACTTGTAATTCATTGGTTGATTTCAATACCATATCTTGTAAAAATAATGAAGCAAATATACAATATATAAGAGTAACACATGTGGATTGGCAATTCAATCCGGATCCGACCCTACTCCGCCCTGATTCGAGGTAAAAAATCCACTCGAGAAAAAAGTAATTCGAGTTCGACTCCGTTAAAATAATTTGACTCCAAGTTGGAGGAAGGTCGGAGTCGGATCTTTATAAAAATCCGAGAAAAAAATCCGACTCCAATAAAAGTCCGATTCTGACATATTATCGGACTCTGACTCCGATAGATAGTGGATTTTTGTTGGGTCATGGTGGCATTGGGTGTGGGTTGTAAAGGCCCAAATAACCCAATTTCTCAAAGTATGTTGAATAACGAAAAAAACACTCGGAGTCGGATTTAGCCTCTGACTTCCTGTAGGATCGGATTTAGCATAATCTGCTTCGAGTCCGACCCATTGTCATCCTACTTTATAGTTTATACTACTCTGAAACATATTATATCTCATAAATTATACCCCAAATTACAAATAATACTCCCTCCGTTCTTAAATGTAGTTCTCGTTTGACTTTTTACGGTTTTCAAGAGCTCTCAGGAGCTTTATCCGATGTTAAAACGCCTATATCTCTATTTTCATGCGCGTAAAAATTATACTTGATATTATTAATAAAATATACAATGTGACAAATCTAATGATCTCACATGAACCTATAATCACTTACTCCCTCCGTTTTTAAATACTTGCTCCACTTTCCTTTTCCGGCCGTTTTTAAATACGTGCTCCATTTCTTTTTTTAAAAAAGGTTTTATAATATTTAATTCATTTCTCACACTTAGTGGACCCAACATAATACTCTCTCTTCTTATTCTTCCACTACTTTTGCTTTTTACAATTTTTTATTCTCTCAACTACCCCATTACCTCTATATTTTATTACTTTCTCCAATTTCTCCTAAAACTCCGCGCATGGAGAAATGGAGCAAGTATTTTAAAAAGGAAGGGAGTATATATGAACATTTAAATATAATTAAAGTTTTCAAAGTTTGACTCAAATAAAAACTATATTTAGGAACAACTCGTCTTGTGTGTGGCTAGCCACTTCGTGTGACCATTTAAAAAAGTAAAATAACCCTTATAACACTGACCAAGTAACCTTATAACACTGGCTGAGTAATCCCTATAAGTATTATAACACCGACTGAATAACCCTATAATGCTAATAAAGTAACTCATTTAATCCATATTATACTAACAAAGTAATCCTTTGACCAACCATCATAAGAATTTGTGATTTAGGAATGAAGGGTACTCCATATTTTAAAGGATAAAAGAATCCCGAAATAAAGGGGTTGGTTTTAAATACGGAGGAAGTATAAATCCAAGTCTCAATTAAAATTTAAAATAAAAACAACCTTTGTCAGATTGTCACTCTATACAAGTCTATAAATACCTCGGCAGTTAACACGCCTTGTTTCTTCTACATTCTACACCCATCACCCTTCCGTTTCTCTCTCTTCTTTCTCTCTCTTCACTACGTAACAGTATTCTTCTGCCGCCGCCTTTCGGTACTCTTTCTCTCTCCTCTCCTCAATTTCATCATTTTCTTTCTGCTATTTCCCATCATTTTTCCGATTTTTTTTATTTTCACTATTTCGTTTTCTCAATTCTGGTAATTATACTTGTGTTTTTCCCACTAATTTGCTCGTAATTACATTTTTTAAAGATTTTTCTGCATGTTTGTAGAATTTTATTGTGGGGTTTTGAATTTTGATTTTGTTATGAGATGTTGTGGGGTTTTGAATTTTGACTTTGTTCAATATTATCTGTTGACTGTTTATTGTTTGAATTTTCATGTTGTTTGACAATTTTAATTCATTTCTTTGACTTTTTTGCCATAATTTTAGCCATCAATACTACTACAATGATTTTTTCTAGTTTTAGTTTTTATTGCTGTAAAAGTTACATGTATGTTATATATGTAAAATACATATATGGGCATGTGATGATTTTTTATATGAAAAGAGATTATGTGAAAAAGTATGGTAGCTCTAAATTTATGGGATATACCAAAATCCTATTAAACTCCGACTAATCTGGATTCAAACCGCTACCCTTTTGTCTAAACGAGTTGAGCAGTTATTAATGGACCTGTTTGTTTGTGTTTCATGTAGGAGAGTTGTGTGAGAGAGCTTGATATTTTCATTCCAACAATCACATATTTCTGAGATGACTTGTGAGAGTCTTGACCCACCTGAGGGTGATAAAGAACCATTCGAGGAGCTTGATCCTACTGCCCGGTTTGGTCGGTATCCTGACCTTCTTGGAGCGGGAGCTGTGAAGAGAGTGTATCGAGCTTTCGATCAGGAGGAAGGAAGAGAGGTTGCTTGGAACCAGGTGAAGCTAAAGAATTTCAGCCAAGATCCATCAGTGATTGATCGACTAGTGAAGGAAGTTCAGCTGCTGAGCAAGCTGAGGAACAACAATATCATCACCTTGTATCATGTTTGGAGGGATGTTGAGCATAACACATTGAACTTCATTACCGAGATTTGTACTTCAGGGAACCTGAGAGAGTACCGAAAGAAACACCGTCATGTGTCGATCAGAGCTTTGAAGAAATGGTCGAAGCAGGTGCTCAAGGGTTTGGAGTACCTGCATACTCTTGAACCCTGTGTTATACACAGGGACCTTAACTGCAGCAATATATTTATAAATGGGAACGTTGGCGAGGTATATAGTCTATCCTGTGATCCTGTCTCTTAAAATTTTGTTCTGACTGCATCTTTCTGAGTTTGGTCCTTATTCCTGTGTTTTTAAGCTAGCCATACTGCTATATGCCCATAAATAAGCATGATCATTGCTTCATAGTTGTCAGCTGTTCAATGAATCTTGTGAATTGTGAATGGAAGATGCAATACTCTCTGTGTTGGCCCCCTTATGATTGAAATAACCACTATCGAATCTGCTATCTAAAATATGATCAAATGACATATAGCACATGCATAGAAAACTGATCGAATTAAGAAACTGTACCATAATTTCTTCATTAATTTGTCCTTTATGTATATTGATTTGGGGTTAATTGAGACTATTGAGTCAAATTATTGGCCTGTTATGTAACCTTTGATGTAACGAATCTATGTTAGTTTGTGTTTCCATTGACCAGGTTTTTGCTGCTTGTTTATGCAGGTGAAAATTGGTGACTTTGGCTTGGCAGCAATAGTGGGTAAGAGTCATGTAGCACACTCGATACTGGGTACACCAGAGTACATGGCACCGGAGCTGTATGAGGAAGACTATACAGAAGTGGTGGACATATACTCTTTTGGGATGTGTTTGCTGGAGATGGTGACTATGGAAATTCCTTACTGCGAGTGTGATAGTATTGCCAAGATATACAAGAAGGTGACTACTGGAATTAAGCCCCGGTCTTTTGACAAGGTGAACGATCCAGAGGTGAAAGCGTTCATTGATAAGTGCATCGCAAAGCCTAGGGAAAGACCCTCTGCCTCTGAACTCCTCAAGGACCCTTTTTTCGCAGAAGTAGATGATGATGATGATGATGATGGTAACAACTTCGCAGAAGTTGATGATGATGATGCTAGTAACAATAGCTCGTCGTAATTTTACAACTTAGTTGATCAATTTGTCAAAGCATGTATATAAAGTCAAAGTAGCCAAGTGTCTCAATCTATGGATTGATGACCAATAATGTTATTGTTCATGTATGCAGCAATTAATCACAGTAGGATTTAACGATGGTATAATACCAGAACAAGATCTGAATAGAAAATTAGAAATGCATTTTTCTGTGTTGAGTGAATCATAAGTTCAGGAAAAGGCAGATATTACTTTGTATATACTTTCATTTTATCAATCAATCAAATTTAGTGCTATACTTCGTGAATATGATATGTGCTATCTCTTGATGAGCACATAAAGGTTGTTGCTTACTTTGTACTCTAATACTCAACCTTAGCATAAGATTATCTCTACAAGACTCTGCATCCATGACATCATAATTCGTAAGGCCATAAACGTCGTATATCCTATCAATTATCAACCTCAATGCATTTAAGACCTTCTGATTGAGGTGGGAAAGACTAGCCTTTATCCATCATAGTTAGGCTTAGGTTTGAGATCATTTATTAGAGCATTAGTTTCTGTTTAATTAGAACCTACTTAACTTTATCTAGGCCTAATTGTGGGTTTTAAGAGTTGGATTAGGTTTGAACTCCTAATTTACATTAATTAATATTACTTGTAAGTTTTATTTTATGGAAATTTTTGTGATTACGTTTGTGATAAGAGTGATTCTAATTACATGTGTTCAAGTAGATCATTATTAGGTTTCTATCTATTAGTTTTACTTGGTTGTTTCTCCTAGTCATCATAACTCACAAGGGGATTAGAAGGTAAGCATTTGATGGTGTCATGCTATTAGTATTAGGCGGTATGGCCATGTCCCACTGCCCATCGTCAAATAGTAGCAACAAGCAGGAACTTGAAACAATCTGCACGGGCATGCCACTTATGAATCAGGCTTGGTATCCTCCTTTCAGCTTTGACTGTCTCGTGTTCTGACCTTCTGTTACTTGCTATGCGCGGTTGTGCATACAAGCGTGTCTTTTAGCTTTAAGGCCTTTAACCCAAGCCAAAACACCTCATGGCTCCATCACTCCATTAAATTTACGTTTTTGGTGGCTTAGAACTTGGAATTGAACTGCAAACAACACTTAGCCTATTAGACACTCCAAAGTCCAAACTATACATATCAGAGTTCCAATTTTTCTTCTTCTAATATCAGGTTGAATGTTAATTTTTTTTATTTTATTATCTGCAACTTTGTTATGTAGTTAATCTATTAAACGCTGCAACTGAACTCCATATATCTTCCATCTTAGGCTCCAATTGTGGAGCTAGTGATGTAGTTGCCAATTTAGTGGACTGAAATGTTGGTTACCAAAAGAAAGTTTTAAATACTCCGTACTTGAAAGTTAGTATTCCGTACTTCATATTATCTTTGAACAAAATTTGGCAACTTATACATAATTCTTTGACTGCAGAAAAGATCATTTAAAGGTACTCCATAATATTGTCTGCAATATACAAGTACGATCACATTTGAACTCTCAGTAGACAGAAGCAAAAGTACATTAAAAAGGAGAGAACAAAGCAATAGATAGATACTAGATAGAGAGTACTCAGTATTATTTATAACTATTAGAAGTAAAACGGGCACTTCTGCAATTGGATCATCATCTTAATGTACTGACTTCGTGATTTAAAAAGTGAGACAAAAGCTACATACGAAGTATAAGGCTTAATTTAACAATATAACATTAGCTGCAAATGCAATGTGATTAAGAAAGATGGAAGTACTAACTACTTAACCACACAAAAGTAACTTTTCTACTATATACACCGAACTATGAAGAATACTCCACTAGATCAGCAATAGCCGAGATAGCTAGTAGATGCACGCCTTCACACCCTTAAAGAAAAGGGCGCTTATGAAGATGCTTAACCAGATTAGGAGACACATGTTTCTTCCAGAACTTCTGGAACTGTAATATCCTTCTTAATGTGGCTAGTTTCGAGCACAGCTCCAATTACTGCCTGCCCGTTTACATAATGCTGGCGGCAAACAGGCATGTATGACTCAGCTCCGCCTATTAGTTCTGTCTGCGTCTCCCCTACCTTCCGCAGTGTGAAGAAAGCACGCTTCCCACACATCTCGCACCGTGCTGTCAGCTTTGTTACAGTATCAGCAAGCGGTATAACATCCAGCACAGATCCAAAGCTCCTCCTGTATTAAAAAGAAACAGCATTTACATCAGAATTTCAGATCAACTCGAGCACATTATACAGAAAAAATGTTTGACAGACTTTCACACCTCAAGTAATCACCATCTAGCCCTGCAATCACAATGGTTTTCCCATCTTTCTCAGCTGCCTTACAGCAAAAGTCGTAGAGGTCATCGAAGAATTGTGCTTCGTCTATGCCAATTACATCCAACTGCAAACAAACATAAGCTTAAAACACAAATACAATCTAGCCAGTAGCCACAAAGCATATGATATAATAAAAGATTTCAGATATTGCATCAGTTCAGTCATATAATTTCAGGGGCTAACATAACACTTTCATAAAATAGTGTACATAAATATATTCATGAACTATTTAATTGTCAGGTTACTAATTCAAATTACACTATCAACGCAACAATTAATCCAATCGGAAAGAGACAGGAGTATACCTTATCATAAGCATCAAATCCGAATTTCTCTTGGAAAGAAGAGAGATCAGGCAAAGCCCAGCAAGGGAATCTCACTCCATCATGTGTCACAACTGAATCTTTCGCATATCTCGTATCCTTGCTTGATTTAATCATCGCCACAGTTCTAACAAAAATAAAATCAATCAGCAACCAATTTTTTTCATTTAAAATTCACGCTTAAAAGATACACTCTCGATTTTACTTATATATAATCAACACTCTATTAAAAAAAAAAAAAAAAAAAAACCTTATTTATTAATTGAATTACCTAATTCTCTGTTAAATTTGATACAACTTAACATCAGATCTCTGCCAAATTCACATAGAATCTCCATAAATCCCAATTTCTATCATAATTTAATCCTTAACCCAAGAACCCTAACATAAATTAAATCCAAATTCACACAAAATTACAGAAATTTCTAAAATCTAAACTAAGATCAACCCACAAATATAAACTAAAGAAAATAAAAAGAGATGAAAATAACAATACCTGCCATTAGTGCTTTCGGTTTTAACACGACGAAGAAGGGCAGTAGATTTACCAGCAAACATGGGACCCACAATAAGATGAATCTCACCAGGAACAACATTAGCAGAAGCAGCATCGCCATTAACGGCGGAGCTGAGAGAAACGAATGATTTAGTGGAAGACATATTCGGAGAAGAAGGCAAGATGAGAGAGAGAGAGAATTGGAGAGGAGATGGAGGGAAGAATGGAAGAAGATTTGAAAAATAAATAGAAAAAAGGTGTTGGTGTTCGTGTTGGTGTGCTGAGGAAGTTTTGTGAGAGAAGTGAGTTTTTTTTGGGGTTTTGAACGTTTGAAAAAATTGGAGCGATTTATGAAATTTTAATATTTGGGTTTTGGAGGGAATTGTATAAATTTATGTGAGAAGCGGTGAGGTGGGATTTGGGCTTTTTTGAGTCCATTTTCAGCGCCAACTTTTTTATTATCCGTTTCTTTTTTTTTTAATTAAATGCAATTAGTTACAATTGTGTGCTTTCAACAAAAAAAAAAAAAAAACTTTTGTATGCATCCGGTTTACACTAATATTAATGTATATCGAGCAATATAAGGGTAACTTTTAGCTAGTTTTAGGGTAACTTTTTGTCTTTTTTTGGATAACTTTAAACATAATACAATTTTTATATAAATCAATAACAAGAAAAGTTTTATAAGGGTAATTTAATTACATTCAATCACTAATAATTGATTTTAAGTCATTTAAAATTTGATTCTTTACTAATGAAGCGTAGATAATTTTTATTTGAATTGGGTTACTTTAACTCATATTGGGGTAACTTTTATTTATTTCAGCGGTAACTTTTAATCACTTTAGGTTATCTTTATAATGGATGTACAATAATTATTGTACACACGATTTTTTTAAAAATTTTGTGAAAAAAAAAAAATTCAATTGTGTTAATTTAGAATTTGTTATATACATCCGGGTGTAGGGTACACCCGGGTAATTTGCTTATTCAATAATTGAGCAAAAAAATATGATGCTCATTTATTCAATGAACAAAAATTAATGAGTAATTGTCAAAAAAAATTATTAATGAGTAAATTACTGGAGTGTGTAGAACAAGCTTTGAGTATCTGTTATCAGGTGGATTGTTCTAGTGTTCACATTTTCAACATATTCAACTTTTGTAACTATCTATAATTGCAACATTAGAGTAGGTACAGTGTTTTAGAAACATAATCAGGTTTAGATTAAAATGAATTATTAATAATATAAGGTATAATAGTAAGAGGAAATATACTAAAAAATAAATAAATAATGTAAGTTGAGAATTTTAAAACATTTGTGAGTCTTCTTAGACAATTGAAACTCTCAAAGCTTCCTATGAGTCTTCTCAATAACACTCAAACTTTACTCAAAGGCTCAAAGCCTAAACTCAATACAAAAGAACTCCTTATTCACTTGAGTTTGTAGACAAAACTCAAGTTCCATGTCGAAATTCACGAACTTCCTTGAAGTCCTCTTAGGGCATGTTCATATTTACTGAACTGAGCTGAGCTGAGCTGAACTGAACTGAACTGAACTGAAAAATTAAAATGCATAAAAATATATGGAAATGTTCATGAAAATTAAGAACTGAACTGATTGGAGCTGAACTGAACTGAACTGAACTGAAAAATTAAAATGCATAAAAATATATGAAAATGTTTATGAAAATTAAGAATTGAACTGAACTGATTAGAGCTGAACTAAACTGAACTGAAGTGAACTGAAAATAAGTAAATATGAACAGGCCCTTAGTCACACTCAAGCTTCACTAAAAGCCTACACTCAATACATAAATAACTCTCTCGATTAGTTATTTTCAAAACTAAAAGCTTACTACTACCATTTCGTAACAATTGCAATAGAAGACTTTGCACATAGTTTTAGGAAATTTATAGGGTAGGCATTATAGGGTGAATTATATAATATAAAGTTTAGTTAGTGGAGATATATTTAAATGTTACGAGAAAAGAGAACTAATAAAAAAAATACGTAGTAGTTTAGATGAGGTTAATATGGAAGTTTTTTTAGGGAGAGGGGAGATTTTATGGGTGGTTTGCGGGGACAAGGAGGTGCAGCTAAGGAATGGAGAGGGGCGGCATGGGAGGCGGTGGGGTAGGTGGGTGGTGTGGGGTCTTCAAGGTGTCAGGAAAAAAAAAGAAAGAGAATTGAAGAGGTGGTCGATTGTGTGTGGTGGATCCATGGTGGCTCCCATTCCCTTTGTTATTTAAAATAAATAACATTGAAAATCAAAGGGAGTTACATTCTATTATATTATTCTTCTCCTTTCCGTTTGTTTAAATTCCTTTGGTTGAACCAAATGGCCCATAAGTGTTCTAGTAAAGTGGTGATTTGCAGGAAGGATAGAGGAACTCTATTTAAAAACTTGGATCCCACTATCATATTATCAACACTCGACCTTAAAAATATATATATCTCTTCAAAAGGTAGGATCCTTCTACATACTTAGTATCCTAAATCTAAGAAAAGCAATCTTCCTTGCTTCACAAACTAAGCTAATCACTCCAAGCAAATGAGATCCCAATTGTAAGGGAACTCTCCTTACTTTAAAAAAAATAAAAAATTAATAGAATAATGAAAGAGTAATAAAGAAAAAAAAAATCAGATTTACCAAAATATATATATATATATATATATATATATATATGTGTGTGTGTGTGTGTGTATATTGGTAAATCTGAATAATATTGAATAACATCTCCAAAATCCGACTCAAAGTAATCACTTTTTAATTTCTCTCTAGAATTTTATTGTGCTTTATCTTCATGGAAGCCATGATTCATTTAAGGTAAGGAGAAAAGATCTCATTAAATCAATACCTCTCATTGTCTCACATGTTTGTCAATTTAAATACAAAGTCATTGTTTGAGAATATGGCATGGGGGGGGGGGGGGAGATACGAGAATCCACTTCCACGGAAGTTACATGGGAGAAAGGTTAACAAGGAATTAGGTTAGAATGGTATTTACACATTTGGGAAAACATAGAAGTGAAAATAATTTATTGGAAGTCAATTTTAGAATTGAAATGGCATATAACCAAAAGCAAAAGAAATTCTAAGTGTTTCAACATGAGAAACAAAAAATATTTTTCAAACGGTAATATCGTAAATAAATGCATTTTCTTTTTACTGTTCACTAGTAAAACTGCTACTTGAAGTAGTGGTTTTACCCTAATTAAGTTGCTACTTTAAGTTACAATTTTCTCACAATTGTGATTTTGCCTGTAATTTTACAAATTTAACCTTTTGACAAAAAAATTGTATTTCATTTTGAGGAATTAACTAGGGTGACTTCCAAAGGCATTTGTCGTTTGGTAGATTAGTTACTTTTGCAACTTCAATTCTGAATGAGCTTCTAAATGAACATGTTGGCTCTATAGAGTTGTTGAAAAATGTCATTACTTCTTCTCCACTTCTATAATTGATTTCGTGATCATTTATTGGAAAATTATAGAGATAAGCTATCACACGTCACTTGAACATCAACATATAAGTATATCACACTCACTTGATCATCTTTATATAGGTCAAGACTGAATAACAAGAAACAATTGTTGACAACGACAACGACGATAGGATTAAATAGCGAGGTTGCAATGGAAGACGGGAATGGGATTAGAGAAGGTTGGAGGAGTAAAACTGAAGAAAGAACAAAGACTGAAGGAGATCGAGAAAATTGAGGGAAGTTGAGATCAAGGAAAAAAGAGTGAAGATTCGAGGAGGTTAATAGCTTAACTTGATGGTATCAATAGAGACGGAGGAGAAAGAAAAGGGACATAATAAGAAGAAATTTAATAAATAAAAAAAGGACCGAAGATTTAATTTGACAAAGTAGTGAGGAGAGAGATAAAATTAAAAGAGTAACAAATGGATTTGAAATGACAGTTTTTCAAGTAAAACTAGATTAACCCCGTGCGATGCACGATTTTAAAATAAGAATTGAATTATAGACTTTTAACATGTACTGAAAGAAAATAACTTCCTCATTTTTTCTAACTAATTTGTTATTAAATATGAATATACAATTCTCGAAAGTGCATAATTTTCATATTTAATTAAGAAATTTCAATTAAATTATATTATTGACTATTGTTAACAACTCGTAAATAACTAAATAGCATATTATGCGTTGAAAACCCAAAATTTAAAATTTTAAAATTTAAATGGATTATATTTGCAAAGTTATGTTAAATAGGGTAGCTTAAAAATAAAGTTAAAAAAATGACATCATCATTGAATTTTAGAGGGAAAAAATTTAAATAAAAAAGTGACACGTAGACAATTGTGACATCAACGTTTGTTATTTTAGTATATATATAGATTGGTTTTTGGACCGGGCGATGCCCCAGATTTTGACATGGAACTGATCACTAATATACATTGTAATTTATGACTCAATTTTCTTGTAAGTAAACTTGTTGTTCATATTGTCATTTGCTACATGTTAATATTTTGTATTAAAAAAATTGCATAAATATCACAAAAGCTTAGTGGTAAGGCACTTAGTTGTAGAACTAGAGGTTGCATGTTCAAATCTTATGGAGTTTTTTTTTTTTTTTTTTTTTTTTTTATTTTTTATTATTATTTTTTTAAATATAATGATGAGTGCATGAAATACAATGAAAAACAAATAGAAGGAGAGCCACGTGGCGTAATGAGTAGTTGAGTGGTTGACATGGCGTAATGAGTAATTGAGTCGGTGACATGACGTAGTGAGGGGGATTTATTTAACACATGGATTTTGAAACCTCTTAATAAATTAAAAAGATTACAAATTCTTTACATTGGGCTTATTCCCATAAAGACTTGGATTTGTGCTTAATACAAATCCAAATTATTGGGTTAGCTGAACAACCCATTTAGTTCAATTTTAGAATTTCAAATGAAATCCCAAATTCCAAACAAGCCATTATTTAATCTAAAAAACAACCAACAACTGAGATCCATGAACACCAAATCTTCCTTCCACATATGTTCCCCTCATCCTAATTAACAACACAGCCAAGTCCACTTACAAAGAAAAAACACTATTTCCTCTAAAAATTTGACTTTTAGCAAAAAAAAAAAAAAAAAAAAAAAAAAGTTTTTAACCACCAAACTTCTTAAAGTTTATTTTACTACAAAAAAATTTAATACATTATTTTTCACCACATGCCATAAAAAAAACATTAAGTTTAACAGAATGTTAAAAATTCTTTGATTTGATTTTTGTGACAAAGACATGCTATTGTTGGATTGTGGGGGTCATTTTGGTCCTTAGGATCCGATATAAGGTTGAATTGAAAAAAATGATCGTAAATGTCATATTTTGGATGTACACGGTTGTAAACTTGTAACTGGGCCGAAAGAAAAGAAATGATAGAATAATTTTTTTTTTCCATTCACATCAACACTAGAGAAAGAAGATTTGGTCGGGCTAATTAGGTAAATAGAAATATACATTCTTTTTATTTGTTTTGAATTTGGCATAATGATTTCTTTAAATTAGTTCGGAAAGCCTATTTAATATTGTGTTATTTTATCATGAAACAAATCTCATAAAGTATATATTATGTATAACATTATTAATTAAAACAGTGTTTTAAAGAAACCCTAACTTCCAAATAAATGGTAAAAGGAGGATTTCTAGGGGTAAGTTTACAACATTGAAGTATATATTATGTATACTTATACTTAGTTCATTCATCTGATTAGAATATTTAAGAAACATAATATCCTTTTACTTCAATCGGTAGATGTATACACTTTCTTTTTCCATGTATCATCTTCCTCTATTCCATTCGAAGATATTCATATACAACGTTTTTGTTACTAAAATTGGAAACTTTTCACTTTCAATCCATGTGAGGTGGACACTGTTGTTAACCTATATCTTCTCTCACATCCATCCCATCCTATTAAATTCCTTAATATGTATGTCTAAATCTAACAGGGTTTTTATTTTTATAAATATTATTATTATAATAAGAATGGATTATATACATACACAAGCGAGATTTGATCTCATGTTTTGAACAGTACACTTAAATCAACTCCTTTTTTGAACGACCACTAATTTGGAAACCTAAACCCTTATGCAAAGAAAGAGGGCCAATACTAAAAAAATGGGCCAAAAAAGGATGAGCGAAAACCAAGCAAAGAAATGGGCTAAAACAATAGGGATGATTGTGATGGAGCAACATAAGAGAAGGTGTAATGTGTACTATTACAATGGTATGAAATTGCCCATAAGTATATAAGTAGAAGAATGGGAGGACAAGCAATCTTCCCCCATTATCAGATCGAACGTCCCATTTTTCACATCACCTCTATTTCTCTCTCCTCTCTCTTCCTCCTTCTTTCTTACTGTACAAAATCATTTCTTGTTTTTTTGATTTTTTTTTTAAATACCCATTTTCACCTCAAAAACTTCAAAAAAAACCCCCAAAATATATATTTTCATCCACCATTTTTCATTTTCCTACACACAAAATATCCATATTTTTGTCTGTTTTTTTTTTATATTTATTTTGGTTGGCTGTAAAACGCTTCAATCGTCAGTCCAATCTTAATATAATTTTTTTAATTTTAATTAAATTAATAAAAATAGTTGTAGACATTTTTAGCTAATTTTGAATCAAAATTATTATTTGACTTAAAATTGGAAAAAAATAAATAAATTTATAAAAAGGGGACTCCATTTTAATTTTGTTTGGAGTTTTGTATTGAGGAAGATATGCTTAACATGTCCTCAATCTTTCCTCTCATCAGATCTTAGCCTTATTTTTCTCTCAAATTCCGCATCCGGGTCATCTTCAATCGGTGGGTAATTTAATTTGATTTAAATTAGTCTATGTTCATAATTTTGATATGGGTATTTGATCTTTGTTGAGCTACCTGATTTTCTTGATCTGGGATTTTTTTTATATAATTGAAATGTATATGATCGGTAATTTTCAGGGTATTATTTCATAATTCTGGATTTTATTGATCGAATGAAGGATCCGATGCTTTTTTGATTGAATCCGAGAACATACCATTTTGTAATTCGGCATTGTATTTTTGTTGGGGTTTGTGATTCCTTAGGCCAGGTATGCTTCTATTGCATTTCAATTCATTTGCGTAGCAGAATTGAATTTGGTCAATGATAAATGTTGTTTATTTGAGTTTCGAAACTATGTTAGTTGCGGATTATAGCTGAATTCTATGTAAATGTATTGGATCCACGACGAAAGTGTGCTTAATCTTGTTTAGAAAGTTGTGTGCTTGTGTTGGATTGACTTGTTAGCTGCTCGAGTTTGAAAATTCTGTGAGGTTTAATGAAAATATTCTATATTTGGTTTGTAGAAATATGCAATCCGACCTTGGTAAGCTATTTATTGGTGGAATCTCGTGGGAGACGAATGAGGAACGTCTTAGGGATTATTTTAGCACCTTTGGGGAGGTGATAGAAGCTGTGATCATGAAGGATCGGACCACTGGCCGTGCTCGGGGCTTTGGTTTCATTGTCTTTTCAGACCCAGCTGTTGCTGATAGAGTTGTCCAGGAGAAGCACAACATTGATGGAAGAATGGTAATTAACTGGCATATACTTTGAGCTTTCTATACATATTTTTTTTTTGTTGTTTTTTCAATGTATTTTGCAATTAGAATTTGTGTTTTGATGTGGAGGCCAGCTTCTAAGCTTCCAAGGTTTGATTTTTGTCAGTTAATATCAATTTTGGATGAATGCTTAAAGGTTTGCATATATGTGTAGTGCTATGCTTTCATGCTGATTTTGGTTTTTCGGACTTTAGGTTGAGGCAAAGAAGGCTGTTCCTAGAGATGATCAAAACATTCTAAGTAGAACTAGTGGCAGTGCACATGGCTCTCCAGGTCCAAGCCGCACTAGGAAGATTTTTGTTGGAGGCTTGGCTTCCACTGTTACCGAGAGTGATTTTAAAATTTACTTTGAGCAGTTTGGTACAATTACAGATGTTGTCGTGATGTACGATCATAATACACAGAGGCCAAGAGGTTTTGGGTTCATTACTTATGATTCAGAGGAAGCAGTGGATAGGGTTTTAATCAAAACATTCCATGAACTGAATGGTAAAATGGTTGAGGTCAAGCGTGCAGTCCCTAAAGAGTTATCACCTGGTCCTAGTCGTAGTCCAATTGGTGGTTATAATTATGGTCTAAACAGGGTCAACAACTTCCTAAATGGCTACACTCAAGGATACAATCCAAGTGCACTTGGAGGTTATGGAGTAAGAATGGATGGCAGATTCAATGCAATTGCAAGTGGACGAAGTGGGTTCCCTCCGTTTAATTCCGGTTATGGAATGGGTATGAATTTTGAGCCAAGTTTAAATGCTAATTATGGTGGAAACGCTAACTTCGGTAGCAGTCTCAGCTACGGACGTGGTGTGAACCCCTACTTTATGGGCAGCTCAAATAGGTTTGGTAGTCCGGTTGGCTATGATGATGGAAATGGGGGAAGCTCATCCCTGTTTAGCTCATCTAGGAACCTGTGGGGAAATGGGGGACTTAATTATAGCTCAAACTCTTCTACATCCGCTGCTTTTAATGGGTCTGGGTCAGGGACTGGTAATGTTGGAGGATCCTTTGGAAGTGGCAATGTGAACTGGGGTTCCTCACAGGTGTCTGGCCAAGGTGGGGGGAATGCTGTTGGCAGCGGAAATCTGAATTATGTTGGGGCTGATACCAGTTATAATCTGAGTGGTGGAGGCTATGGAAGAAACACTGGAAATAATGTAGCCCCAACATCATCATCTTATGCATCATCAAATGGTGGTGGGTATGATGGGGCATTTACAGACTTGTATGGCAGTAGCTCGATATACGGAGACTCTCCTTGGAGAGCATCAACTCCTGAGAGAGATGGTTCTAGCTCTTTTAGTTATGGGCTCGGGAATGCCGGTCCAGATGTATCTGCTAAAGGGTCTGCTGGTTTTGTGGGCGGATATAGTGTTAATAAGAGACAACCAAACAGAGGTAAGATTTTATGATGAATATTATTATTTTTTGTTCCTTTTTTCAGCTGCATTATGTTATAGACTGATAATCTGATCTGGTATTTTTGATTTAATACTGTAAATGAGTAAAGATTAGATCTTGATATTGTATGAAACTTGTTAATGATCTCTTACATAAGGTAGTAGGTTTAGCCTACAAATCTCAAATTAGTGACTTAAGGTCACAACTCTCAATAGGATTCACTCTAAAATTCTGCCTACCTTCTCATTTCTCCTCTCTCTCTATTTATACTAAGGCTAAAGACTATTAACCTAATAATACCACACTTCCCAAAGTGCCCCTCCTAAGTTAGTTTATTACACATTATAGCCAATGGTGATTTTTTATCCTAAAGAACTTTACCCTCTGAAAGTGTTAGTTTGTATAACTGAAATATCTTGCCAATACAAGAAAATCATGGATATGAGAATTTAAAAACTCACACATTAGAAGCTGATTTTCGATGGAGTATTTTAATGCCCAATAAGAACATATCGTTTTATGCTCACTTCTTGTCTCCTCCTCAGCAACCGTGAACCTGAAACCCCAAAGCACTTGGTGTATATAGTTAAAATTTTATTTTCCTTTTTTGTTAGTTAATTTTCTGTACCATGACCTTGTTATTATATCAATCTAGATTTTTAAATCAATATGGAGTAAAACTTTTTGGCAGTGGGTGCCTGTATATTTCCTTAATATAACCAGATTAATTTGTCTCATTTTAGTGCACTATGGTTTGATGTGACCTTCAATTGTTAGAAGTTAGATATCAATGGCTCATCCTGAAACTCTTTACTAAGAAAGTGCTTAGTTTTGCACCTTGGCTATGCTTCTTTGTTAAATTAACATAGCCTATCCACTAGGCATCAATCGGCTATAGACTTAAAGTGTTTATTTAAACTGAATTAAATTGATGAAACTTTATTATTGTCAAACTTTTTTTTTTTCTTTCCAATTGGTTATCTCAAATTTGGATGCAGAAGGATGATGATTTGGTTTTAGCTGTATCTGATATTCTGAGTGGACAGTTTTGCTAAGTTGGTCTTATATTGCTTTTTCTATATCGGACTCTGATCCTTTTCTAGGAAGGTATTCTTATCATGAACATGGAAGTGTGTTTCTGAATTTCTGATATTCCTCATCATACTTAAAAAGTTAAAAAGATATAACATGATATACATCTTTCATGTTTATTTCTAGAAACTTACTCCGTGGTTAAAATTAAGAAAAGATCTATTGTAGTTCCTTTATCTTCTTGTTGGGAGGTCTGGGTGAGGGTTGGTGAGTATTGTGCTATGGTACACCTGTAGAAAATACTGATATGTTCTCATATATCCACGGCATCCCATTCTTGACGAGGTACAATATGTGTGATGAAAGACCCTTTTCCGTGCCGCTAAAGGTATAGTTTGATCATATTGCTAAGCGGTCATCTACCTATAAGGAATTAAGAATTAACTTCTTGGTAGATTGGTTTACTTGTGCTGTAGTTTCTACGCCTGTTTTTTCCTCTCTGTGGCTCTTTATCAAGAACTTGTTGTATTCTGTAAACCTTTTTCATGAGTGTTGGGGACTGGTGACTTGGTGAGTGAAGACCTGCATCCTAAAAATTGGTGAGTAGAAGTTTCAAAACACTTTAAGGAGTTAGTGAATGTTTAGGATATGGATCAATTAGGTTGATTGTTCAAACTGCACAAATGAGATGTTACTTTAAGTTTGGGTTACTTGCCATATCTTGATTTTGGAGCTTTGCTGAATCTCTGCTGGTATTGGTGGATGGATTTTTACATGTTGGGGGTTACTGTGGGAAAAGAGAAGCTTAATTCGAGGTGCACTTAGTATTTTCTTTTATATGAATTATTTGATATTATGCCAAGCTCAATTTGAGAATTTGTTAATTGTTAGTCTGTTTGGTTCAAGCATCAACTGATGTGTATTTGCTGCTTTTTCTCTCTGCAATTTGTGCAAAATTGCCTGCAGTTGACCCACAGACGTTTCATGCATTAGGTTGATGTACAGATGGACTTGGTGCACTTTTTAATGGCCAAAAGTGGATATTTTTCAAAGAATAAACTTACATAGGTGCTCAATCAATTTTTAGCTGAGCTGATTGATTCACTGTCCTTTGGCCTTTATTTATTATTAATAGGGGGGCATTGTATTAAGAAGAAAGAAAAATGTTCTGCCAAAGAGGAAAGTGTGTTTTTTTTTAGAGTTGAGTACTAATAAGTGGCTTGCCAATTTTGTGCTTAACATTATGAGATCTAGGACAACCTCCACAGAGTGGCATGAAGGAAAAATTCATTGAGTGTGAACCACTAAATCCTGCACATTTGATGATTACTATCAACACAAAACCCAAAGAATAACTAGGCATGCCAATCTTCAAAGGAAATTCCTCCCCTTATTCTTCCAAAACTTACATATGCTATGGATTTATTGTGATGATTTCTTTTGTTAAGGCTTTAATAAGTGCTGCTTTCTTTACATAAAAATTGTGTCTTGATTAGTATTTCTTTATACAATTGGACCAACACAAGCTAAGCTAGCCGTTAGGACGCAATACCACAGCGTTAGGCTCTAAAACAGAACTTTCGCTTGTTGTAGCCATGGATGAACTTGGATAAACCTTGGATGGACTCTGATTTGTTCTTCTTGAAAATAATTCTCTCTCCAAATGCTTTTCAAAAAGATTAGGAGTCAAGCCACCAACTGCAGATGTAGCACTTACACCATCAAGGGTTATATAATGTGTAGCTACTATTTTAGCCTTTTTTTTTTTTTTTTTTTTTTTTTTTTTTTTTTTTTTTTTTGGAATTGGAAGATGTACACTGCTCTGATATCAGTGTTGGAATAAGAAGTGTTTATTCAGGCAGTCACTATTCATCAGTGCTCTCTATCTTGGCCCTAGCAGTTACTGAGGAACATATACTGTTTTATTGATAGAAAGTGGATTCTCTGAGCCAAGGACTATTAATGTGCTCTATGTTTATATGAGAAGAAGTAATGAACACTTGAGATGATTGAGTAAAATTTTTTAGCTGAGGAACAGAATATGGTGTTTTGTTGATGGAAGAGGACTTGCTACTCTTTCATTGACAACACGTGAGTGATGCAAGGGCATAATCACGAGTCTTTTATTATGTGATATAAGAAGTAGATAAAATTTTTGGAAGCATGCTGACTGGACTATGGTAGATGTTTTTATTCAGAAGGTCCTTGTGCTGTATTCTTTTGGTTAAATTTATTTGGAGGTGAGAATTTTAGGTATAATTTTGAGAAGAAAAACCTCTATCAACATGGTGCGCCATAAAGGTCCATAATGTTATTGATTGTTACCTGTTAACAAAGCGGATAATGTGTATATAGCAGCTGCTGATAAGCTCGTATATGTTCCATTTAGTATTCTGACATTGCTGAATGTGGAACCGTAAAATTTTATTCATTCTCTGAACTTACTTTGAAGCCCTGGTGACATTGAGTTCTTATTGCTGAAATTTTTACAAATTAATTAATGTTTAGTATGGGTAAAAAAGTGGTTAAATGGTAAACAATTTATTGTAGGACATGATGTAATTGCATACTGTTGCATCATTGGCATTGGAAAGTATGTCTTTTTGGATACATAGCGTGTATCCACTTACTAAAATTGAAGAGCTTTTGCTTACTAAAGCTGCAGTTCTATTTCTTCTTCTAATGGTTGCATTGAACCTCATACACAATCAGTTATACCCTAGCTATACTGTTTCTTTGCTCTAGAAACCTGTTCCTATGATATTCAGATTTCAATTACTTACAGGCAGTTGTACTGTAGATCTTCCTATGAACTCTAACTGTAGAAAATGTGTACAGATGAATCACTTTGATCTAACTTGAATATGTAATCATGTTTAAGAATTGCTTACATTGATTTTTTTTGTTAATACTACGTATATGTTTCCTTAAGCTTATCAATCATTAATAGTGAATACTCTTGAACATTTTTTGAATTATTTTGATCTCATGTAATTCAATTCCAGAAAGTTGATGTTCCGTATCAATTCTGATTTGTTTTTCTTCTCCCTTGACAGGACTTCCTAGCTAGAAGGCTAAATATCAGGAAATTATTGTAGATGGAGCAATCTGGCAATGCAGATGAAAGGTGACTAAATATAGTCCAGTTTAAATTCTGAAAGTTAATTTACATAGAACTGACTGGAGTGCCTATTCTGAAGATTACGTAGCAATAGGGAAGTTGTAAGGGATTTTGTTTTTGTGGCTTGAGTATTTTGAGTCATCATTCTAGGGTTTTTGAGTGAGGTGTAAAATCAGATTGCGGGATATAGTCAAATTGTATCATTCATCTCCGGGAGGTGTTGGGATACATGGTAAAGGATAGACAAGCCCCCCCTCTTTTTTCTCTTTTCCAATTTTACCATCAATTTTCTTTTCTTTTCTTCTTTTTTTTCCATATATTTTGTTATGTGCTGTAATAGTTATGACAAAGCGCGGGTTCTTGTCAAGTACATTTTCATGTTTCTTTTGGATTGTATGGGGGCTTCTTGTTGATTTACCAGTGTGGAACTATTGAAGGAACCCAACTAGGGTTCTCATGAATAAGGTTCTTTTTATATTTTTCTGATCCTCATTCACTGTAGAAACTTCATGTGGCTGCTGAACTTAATTGTTATTACGATATGACTTGATGAATAATTCTCATTGTTTTCCTTATCTCTTAATAGCAATGGATGAGAATTTTTTTTGCAATGTTTGTATTTTCTGTCTCATAATATAGGCAACTCTAGAGTTTACATGCATGTATAGGTGTTGGTTGAGCATGAAACAGTCTCTCAGTTTCCGTCGACTGTAATGTAAGATAACTTGCATCAGGCTTTGTGACAGTTAGTTTTGAAGAATATGCTTACCTGTCAGACCGGTTCTATCATTATTGATGCTTAATTTCTTTCGTTTGATAAGTTGTTGTGATCTTAAAATGAGAGCATTTTCATTTGTCAAAGTATACAATGGACCTTCAAGGAATCAGGTAAATCCTCCCAAAGTTAGGTGAACCTGTCTTGTGAAAAGTGATGAGCTGGTGATTATAGTCAAGGTTTAGAGAGATTGTGTTAGTAAAGTCCTCAACTCCTCAATATTAGCCACCCATAAAAGACTTGAATCAAAATTACAAAATTCAAAAGATTATGTAGCAGTTAAACAAAAAACACTACTCCCTCTGGAGATAACTACTAAGTACTTATGAACCACTTCTTGGGTGTAGATTACGTTCGTTGATATCTCCCTCCTCTGAGAAGCGCCATCTCTGTAGGAGGACTCCATTTTTATTGGGTTGGATATTTGTTCTTGGCAGAACTGATTAGTGACTTAGTGTAGTTCGACCTCAAAAATACTCGGGCTTGGGTAGAAAATAGAAAATATTTTCAGACATCAGACCCGACTTGACTCACAGATTCGAAAAAAGGGCTTTGGGTTGTTCAAAACTAAATTTTGGTTAAAAGTTCGTCCTGCTGAAAAAAATCCTGTCTAGCTCGAATTGTCGGGTTTGGGCATGAAATATTTGGCCCGAACACAATCCCAGATGAATTGATGCATTGGCCTGAAATGATTTCTCCTCTAAAAACTACTAGGAGAAGACTTTGAAGAATCAAATTATAAATACGGAGTATTTATTAATCCAAATTTCACTTTTTCTATCCTTTATTTAGTTGGTATATACACTCATTTGAAATTTTATCAAATTCGTATTATTTTATATTTTCAAAATATTAACTTTTCTATATTTATACTAATGTATAATTATATACTTTGAACATTATTGATTGTAGGAGAAAAGATGTTATTTTGACATTTTACAAAGAACACAAGTATTTGTTGGTCACCATAAATCATAGAGACACAGAGTAGAGAAACAAAAATTCCAATTTGGAATATTTAAAACTATATATATGTTCTTAGAGGAGTAATAATTTAATGTTGTATTATACGTGTATTATTAAAATCACTATATTTGTAATTTTCCTATAAACTTGTGATCGACAGCTTAGTAATCAAAGTCGAGGAGTTGAAAATGGGGATAACCTAACGATTTCATATAAGAAAGAAAATATAATTACTCGTCTCTATATGAACTCGATTTGGCTTTATTTACACAAATTGATTTAGAAACTTGAAAGTGTAATTAGTTAATTTTGAATAAACAATGTGCTTTAATTTGCAATCAAACCTACTAATATGACGAAAAACTAATAGCATTAGGCATTAGCTTTGGTTGATTATTTCAGAAAGATCAACCCAAATGAGATTAATCTTAAAGATAAATTTATGTGCCAGAGAAAAAGAAAAAGAAAAAAAAAATAATAATAAAAAAAAAACCCATAAATGATTTTTTTGGCGGTAAAAGATTTCGAATACTGGAGAACGTCATAACTATAAGTATATATATAAGTAAATTCTGTAAAACATAACAAAAGGTCAAGATGGCCGAGTTGGTCTAAGGCGCCAGTTTCAGGTACTGGTCCGAAAGGGCATGGGTTCGAATCCCATTCTTGACATTGTTTTTTAAAATTTTGTATTTAATTAGTTGGAAATAAAGTAACTAGATTAATTAGCATCTCATATAGAGGACCAACTTATAAATATATGGAGGAAAAAAAATTGATGCAATAGGCGAACTAGTAGTAATTAAGTTGGGGTAAATGAAGCTTGATTAGCCAAAATATCCGATCCTTGATTCGCCTCTTTGGGCCGTTGTTAGATTATGTAAATAATGTAGTGTATATTATTAATTTGTACTGTATATTACTAATGTATTCTTAGCTTTAACTATAGTGTACCCTTGTATATATATTGATGTTTAATCAATGAGAAAGATCATCGTATTCATTTCCTCCTATCAATAGTTGAATCTTGTAACATACATGGGAAAAAATTAAAAAAAAAATTAGGTGTAGTAAGAAATAAAGAAGAAAGATTATTATTAGGCCCCTTTTTTGTCAAAATTGGAGAAGATTATGGACATTATAGCTTCAATTGATGAACAAAGGAGTAGTAATTTCTTCTCTCGATTATACATTTGTAAAACATAAACCTCAAAAATTGCGAAAAAGAATTTGTTAAAAAAGAAAAAACAAAAAAGTAGAAAGCAAAATTTGTTCATCAATTGAAGCTACCACTAGCTTTCTCCGAGCTTGGATGTGTTATGACTCCATCTCTTTTCAATTTTTCTTCCTCGGCTTTTCTACAAAAAACAACCCAACTATTAACCTCCAATGCTATACATATACCAATCAAGGTAGATAAGCACAAACAATAGGCCAATTTCGCGTAAGTCCGGCTTGCCTCCATTGCTTCAAACCCTTGAAAAACATTCACAACCCCTAAAACCACACAAGCATACCCTACAAAATGATGGTATGACTTCCAATATTTCCTATACTTGTTTGTTGTCTTTGGCCTAAATAATAACGCTAGTGTTTGTAGACTTCCCAAGCATACCGCGATAAACCCTAGCTTCCTATGCAATCCATACACTTTTCCGGGTGATAGCTCCCCTAGTTTAAGCCCTATCGCGAAACCAATGGTTCCTAGGAAGAATCCGGTGAGTTGCATGCCGGCATGCACGTAGAACCACGTAGGGCCTAATGCTTCTATATGTCTTAAGTAACGTGACATGATTATACCTATTGGAAGCATGACTCCCCATGATATTCCATTCATAACACCATGTACTATTTTCAAGGTTTTTAGGTCATTTTCGTGTCTTGCAACACCGGAAAGGAGGTCTATGGTGGTTGCAGAAGAGAGGTCATTGATCGTAGTTGGATGTATGGTAGGTGAATATCCTTGGACATAAACACCGCGATTCCATACAACATGGATCTTTGTTTTGTTAGGGGAGAGCTTGATTGTGGCGTATATTTCAACTTGGGCTCCATCATGTATTGTGGCTAATTTTCCACCATACATTTTTGCTGATGATGTTAACAAGTGGATATGATCAAGAGGGCGTGATAATAATGGAGCCTTTTGGAGTTTAACCGTTGGGTCTAAAATATAAGGGAGGAGGACTAGTTGGCCTGTGTTAGGGTCCGGAAAGGAAATTAGGCTTCGGGTGCCTGTCATCTCTGCAGTAGTAGGATTGATCCCCCAACCTACCCATCCCGAAGGGGATATGAAGTTACCAAAGAAGACAACATCAAGGGTGGCATTATGCGCGTGGTAAGTCCAAGCAAGGGATGCTTGTTGGCTAGGAAGTGTCATACATTTCTCAAAATTTTTGGTACTAGTAATTGTGGTACAATGGGAGGATATAACGGGTCGAAATTGAGGGGAGAAGACTAGGGAAAATAGGAGAATAAGGATCATGGTGGTAGAGGAAGAGCAAGGAGATACTAAAAGAATTGAAGATATATTTAGTGTTCATGATTTCTAATGATGAAAATAAATGTATATGAGTGTGTGTGATAACTAGATGGGAAAATAATGTCTAGGACATGATAATGCATGCTTAACTTTGAAGCCAAGACAATAGTAAAAAAGTTACTTAAATTAGTGGATTATATATATGTTTACATTCAATACAATGATGTTTGGTGGTGTGTTTTAATAATGATGGCTCATATTTATCCTAACAACTTTATTGCTTGGGATGCAAAACTCATGCAATGATGATGAGCTCTATGTTTGTTGCGACATTTGACGCATTTTTAGCGGAAAAAAGATGCATCAAAGCACAATATCTTTATTTTAGGTCGTTTTGTGCTTGGCTTTTAAGCAAGCAAACTTTAAGAACGGATATAATCTTCTCAAAACATTATACACTCGGATCTACACAATAGTATAATAACTTGTTGATTTTTATGATAGTTTATATTAGACATTTGGATCATAAACAAGTTCATAACATGTGAGAGTTTTATCACTTACAAAACTAATAACTGTTAGTGGACCAATTTAACCAAAAGCTTAAGCTGATGGTTGAGGCCCGGGAATATGTTTTATACTCTATCAATAACTGATCGAGCTACCAAGTCCTAAAGTTCTTCGTTCCATCCTAAAATAAATTACTAAAGTAGAATTAACCACTAGTGTTATAATTTGGACATCTTTTATTTATAATTAGAATTTATATAAGACATGCAATTATTATTAGTCTTAAATCACATATAATTGATTAATTAATTGGCTTATTCAATTATGATGGTCTACAATTGAAGGTCATGATACATCATGAAAATCCATCTCTTGGACCTGTTATCAAAGAATAGGTTCAAATACATAATTTTTTTTTAGAAATATATGATTCTTTTATTAGAACGGAGAAATATATGATTCTTTCGTCATAGTATCCTACGTTATTTTACATGATTAAACCTTCAGATTTTTTTTCTCTCTCCAACAAAGCTATTCCTTAGGACTTAGGAGCATTTGGATAAAAAGATATCCATGTATTATTTTAGTATTAAAGGTATTATATTCTTAAATTTTAGAAGACTCGTTATACACAAGTCGTCATAATGGGTACACCAAAAAATTGATTGATGGTTTGTTAACCAACAATCTTCTCCAACAATCATGAAAATATTATTCAACAATCAAAAGTTCAAATTTTATGTATAAAAACGAGCAACAAAAAAAAGTAGAGGGGTGTACAAGTCTAAATTTAGTATTTACACTTAGGGGGCGCTTGGATTGGGAGTATTAAATTAACGGGTAATAAAAGTCAAACCAAACAAAATTAAATTAAACATAGGAGAGGGAGAGCTAGTGATGATGTGATTGTAAGAAGATTTATATAGTGATGGTGTGGTGATAGGTGAAGAAAGGGAACTATTAAGGGCATGAGCAATAGAACAAACCTCTAATGGGTTTGTTCACTTGCCACATCATCATCATACAAACCTCCCATTTAACAAACCTTTCATCAACAATAGATAAACCTATTCAAAGATTTATGTATGGGACCTATCGTCAATACAACTCATCAAAACAAAAAACAAAAAAGTTAAATGTTTAAAGCAAAAAAAATTAATAATTAAAAAAAAAAAAACTAAAAGTGGGCCATGGAAGCCTCCTTGAACCGGTTTGTATATACAAACCTGTTGAAAACAAACCTCTTTCCACAACCTCTAAACAAACCTCTTATTGTGGATGCCCTAATAAAACGGGAGAAGGTGCTATTCAGTTTGTTGATAAGTACAATTAATAAATATATAAAGTTCAAGTATAACCCATTAAATACAGTGAACAAACTAAATAATTAAGGATCATGACTCAATTGTCTCTAATCTTATGTACTATTAATATGACATGTAATTAGGGACCATAATTCAAAATACACATGATAAGTAGTTCTTATGATTTAGGTTGTCAAAAAGTTTTTACGAAGTATAATTGATCTAGGCTATCTCGAGTAGTCTAACATGTACAACAAGACATCACTAATCCGCATTTATTTTCTTAAGATGGATTTATGTGTCTTACTATAGGCTACTTATAAAGTTATAATACTCTAATAATCTATGACTTGTACTTTTTAATTTTTTTTTTAAAAATGACTTGTTTAATTAAATTGTGGGCGATTGGACTGATTGCCTACATTGAATAACACTTGATGGGCTTGGGTGCTTATATCAAGAACTTCACACAATTTTTTTTAAAGCTTCCTTAAGTAAACAATATGTCATCCATCCATTAAAAAATGTTGTCTGTTTTTTATTTAAGCGTTTCAATTTAACTTTAATAGTTAATACTATTCATATGCATCATTTTGGTTAATATTTCTGGCTTATATATAAAAAGTAAACATGGCCATGTACGTCAATATTTGTTAGAATTATCTCAATGTATAATTTTAAAATATTAATTTTATAATTTGTACAAATTGATGATTAAAGAAATTATTAGTAAATACAACTTTGGCAAATACTCCAGTCAAATTGGGGTGTTTAACATACTGATGATTAAAGATATCATTGGCAAATATTCTAGTCAAATTGGGTGTTTATATAAAAAACAGAGGGAGTACATTATTCCCTCCGTTTTAAAATATTTGTTCCATTTCTCCATGTGCAAAGTTTACGATAATTTGGAGAAAGTAATAAAATATAGAAGTAGTGAGGTAGGTGAAAGAATAAAAAAAAAGTAGTTGAGAGAATGGGAGGAAAGATAATATGAAATTAATAAAATATTTTGTCTCTATTTTAGGGACCTATTTGGGTTTTATTGAGAATAATTGAAGAGAGGGAGAAACAAAGTGTTGTAAATTGATGTAAAAAGTCATTATTAGTACAAAAAAGGATGGCAATTCATCAAAAAGTAGGGAATATTCTCAAATAGTAATAACTTCAAAATAAGTCCTTAATTTTGATTTGCCAAACAAGGAATACAAGTCTTTAAAAGACGGAGGGAGTATGAAGTATAATTTATATTGAGTCCACTGGTTGAGAGAAATAAATTAAATATATAAAAACTTTCCAAATAAAGAAAGGAGCAAGTATTTTAAAACAACCAGATTTTAAAAGTGGATTAAGTATTTAAAAACAGAGGGAGCATTATTTTAAAGTGTCTAAACTTACCAAATTTGGTATGTTTTTTTCATTTGCGTTTTTCCTAAATGTACAACTTTATTCGGGCCTAATAATGTGAAGATTGGACATACAAGACAATTTTTGAAGGATGAAGAAAGTAACTAAGGGCTTGTTCTCATACGTTTATTTTCAGTTCATTTCAGTTCAATTCAGCTCAGTTCAGTTCAGTTCAGCTCAGCTCAGTTCAGTTCAATTCATTTCAACTCTTAATTTCCTTTTCTTATAAAATATTCATTTCAGTTCAATTTAATTTAGTTCAGTCTATGAAAACATACCCTAAAAAATGTGCAAGGCACAATTTAAATGAAGAGATGCTAAGAGGAAATGAACCTTGCCTAATAGTTTACCCGTGGATCGGAGTTTTTTTGGTACATCGCTCTCGTCAACCCTACCAAATAAAAAATCGGAAAATTTGTCAATTACTACCGTAAGTTAATATTACTTTGTAAATTACTACCGCAAATTA
Source organism: Chenopodium quinoa (assembly GCF_001683475.1). Lineage (NCBI taxonomy): Eukaryota > Viridiplantae > Streptophyta > Magnoliopsida > Caryophyllales > Amaranthaceae > Chenopodium > Chenopodium quinoa. The sequence goes on from NW_018744662.1 coordinate 879,699, forward strand.
AAAAAGTTGTGAATTACTACCGCAAAAATTTTTAAGATGTTGCGATTACTACCAAACCCCCATTAAACCCAACTATGACGTCATTATATCACTTTAACCCATGGATAAAGCCCTTAACCATGACGTCATTATATCCCTAATCCATTTTTTTTTTTGGGGGGGGGACTGGTTAAAGCCCTTAACCATGGTCAAACACGGGTTTAAGGGATATAATGACGTCATAGTTGGGTTTAATGGGGGTTTGGTAGTAATAGCAACATCTTAAAAAATTTTGTGGTAGTAATTCACAAATTTTTTAATTTGCGGTAGTAATTTACAAAGTGATATTAAGTTGCGGTAGTAAATGACAAATTATCCTAAAAAGTCATACCTAAAACATGAGCCCAAACATAAAAGGAACGGACGAAGTATCGGACAATAAAGTTGAGCCCGTTATGGACGAAATGGGTCATAGACAAAACATTCTCAATTGATTGCGTTGCCGAGCAGCAGAAGTGTAAAAGTAGAAGAAAATACAACGATGGGAGTAAGCTTGGAAGGAGAAAAGGTGATATTGGTGCCATACATGAAAGAACATGTTCCCAATTACCATCAATGGATGCAAGATCCTTACCTTCTCTTTGTTACTGGCTCCGAGCCACTTACCCTTGATCAGGAGTATGAAATGCAGCTCTCTTGGTCCCAAGATCCCCTCAGTACTGCTTCTTTCTCTCTCTTTCTTCTTTCAATTTATTCTGTTTCCTCAAAATTTTCAGGTTTTTGTTGCATAATACTTGATGGGTTTTGCTAATTTTGTGTAATTGTTGTAATTTTTATACTTGGATGCATTTTCTTGGAATAATATATGGTGGGTTCTTAAAATTTTGTAAGATTCTTCAGTTGTGGATGCATTTTATGGGATAGCTTTTGATTTAGGTTTTGTGGGATTGTTATTGATGTTGTTATGCTGGGAGTTTTATGTATGATTGACTTAATATAGGTTGTCTGCAATTTTATGATTAAATGGCTCAACTAATTAGTTGCCTTAGGATTTATTATTGTTGAACTAGTATGAAATATAGAAGAAAAATGAGGAGCTTTATCTTACTATCCTTGTGAATATTGCAATAACCCCTCAATTTGAATGAGTTTGGGAAGGAACAACCATAGATTGGTTTTAGCAAATGAAGTTTTGTGGTGTCAAACTGTTAAATCTTTAGTCAAAATGTCAGCTTTTTCTCAATTGGTAAACTAATAGGCTATCTCCTGTAGCTCATTTCCATTGATAATGATAGTCGAGAAATTTGTTTGCCATGATGATCATGGAAACTGCTTGTTGAATTATTATATGATCATGATATATCATAGTAAAGTTAGATTAGTGTTGGACGGAAGGACCAAGTTTCAGCTAAAATATGCTTGATCTACGCAGTCTTTGCTACAGGACTTGAAGTTGTCGAACATAAAGCGTCCATGGATGATTTAGGGGCAAAAACCTCCTAGACTTGAAGCATTTTACACCAATGAGTCCTGCCTAATGTTCATATGCCATCTCGATTGTTGATTCAAGCCTTTAAAATGATATTACATATTATGATAGGCCATTCTTCTAGATGCTCAGCAAATACATGCAGATAAAATTAACAAGAAGATGCAAAGTATGGGCGTGTACTGCTTGGAAAACTTACGCATCATACTCAATCGATGGTCTTGTCATTTGTATTGTGGACTATTATCTGAGAGGGATAATGTGTTTCAAAAAGCAATGGCCAGTGGATATAGCATTGTAGCATTAGGGTTCTCTAGTGTGAAGATGAAGGCATGAAGCATACACATGGTGTCAAGAATGTTCATATTTTGAAAAAGAAAATAACAAATTAGAGTGCACTTCTCAGCCTGAATCTTAAGATATTATTGGACCTCACATTTAACTTTATCATTTTACCCATACTTAGGAATCTTTTTGCCATCTTTTACAGGTTGAGTAATAGTGTTGACTTGTAAAAAGGTCGGGATTCATTTCACCTATTTTGCATATTTGTTTCCTTTCCGTGCAGTGTGGGGGTAATAGTAGATGTCCAAGATACTACTTAGATACTAGAAGTATGGAGATGGAATAGTGAAGCAATGGCATGTTTCTGATTATAGGAGATGACCCACTATAAATACAACAAATAGTCATAGTAATGGTTATGGAGTATATGGATCTTTTGAGTAGCTAGAATAGCCCTTATGAATAGTGTATATATAATGAAAGATTTAGGGTAAATACAGATTTGGTTATACCCAAAGAAAGGAACATTGGGAAAACATGTGAGGGGCTACATAATAGAGAGCAAACTTGGATGGAGATCATTGGTATTGAAGAAGTAAATAGAAATGGAGGTGAAATTGGTAGGCATCAGCACTGCATGTTGTGAACTTGTGACAGACAATACACCAGATATTGAGTAGATAATACAAAAGGATACTTCAAATGCAGGCCATCTATGAATTTCAATGAGTTATAGGAGCAGAGAAGAAGTTGTGTGGGTGAAAGAAGAGGGTACAAGAGAAAGGAATCTTGGATTTTTGGTACTTAAGCTGCTTTGACATTCTGATAATATGTGCAAGTTTAGATTGAAGAGTCAAATAATAAAGAGCCCTGGCTGACATTATATAAAAAGGAGAAAGAAAACACATTATTGTAGTTCTTTTCTAATTGATAGATTCTGTTGTTTTTTGTGTGGTTCGTCGTGCTGGGATGTTTGGTAGCATTTCAGTTGCATAATACTCCATTCAATTTTTGTAAGTTGTGGTATGGATATCTTTCAGAGCGCACTTTCATTGTTCTGGATAAGCAGATGATTGAGGGGAAAATTTTACACGGCCAACCCCATATTGAAGGTAGATTTAATCTCTATTTATTCTCATGACTGGAACATTTATGCTCCTGAATCCTGAGTTTTTTTTTTCTTTCTTTCTTTATCATCAGCTATGGTAGGTGATGTTAATATATATATGAATGATCCTGATGACCCTCTTTTTGCGGAGATTGAGATAATGATTGCTGAGCCTAAAAGGTGTGTCCTTACTTATTTACTCAATACATTCGATAGATTTGGAAATTCCTGGTTGACCCCTGCAAAAAGTTAAATGCCATTTACTAGCAGTATATAGATGTTTTTTAAGACTGTTATTTGTGACATGATGTCCAAAAAAGTTGAGGCTTGTGCATGTATATCAATTGTTAGTCTTCTGTATAGATATTAAATATATATATTGCATGATTTGTATCACTTGTTTTTGGTAATTCAATGTTAGAAATAGGTTATACACCTTTGAAAAGAATATAATGGGAGAAACCCTAATTGAAAGGTGAACGAATTCTTTAAGACAGTGCGAGTAACTGTAAAATCTAAAGTAGTTTCAGGATGATGATTTCTTCATAAGAAAGGTAATTGTTGAAGTATAAAACAAGAATAAGTGAAGGTTTTAAGTTGTTTTTCATAGATCTCTAGAATTGGGAAGCCTTATAATTGATACCCAGGTTCTTAGAAGATATTTGATTATATCTGAACCCAAATATCTATACTTGAAATGATAGAAGTGAAACGTATTTTGATGTGGCTATCTTGTGCATATGATGTTTTCGTTACTTAATACATGAAAACATTGTCTCAATGTATTATGTTTGTACCCACCTGGGGTTCTTCAGTATATCCATTTGCTTGAAATTGTGGTAATTATATCCGTAGTAGAACTAATCACAATACTTCTGACTAGTATGCTATGTCTAGAATAAATTGAGTTGTCTTCTTGCCTTACCTCATAATATGTATATGTGCATATAGATTGAGAGCGTTCTGTTGTCTACATGCTGCTTTGGATATGACTGTGCAGTATAGACTTGCATTTTATGTGTATTGGCATATAGATTGGGAGTGTTTGATCACCGTGCTGCCTTGGATTGTTGGGTATGATTATGCAGCTACAGACTTGTATTTTTAATTGCAGTTTGTATTACTGAGAGTGATGACATCTCTGTCAGGTTTCACTTGACACTAAAATAATGCAAAATTGTTAATTAACAGTCAAGAAGCAAAACAAAATGGCTCTGCTGAGTAATACCATTGTAGTATTTTAAAAAAAAAGGCATAAACATGGGCTAGAATTCTGGAAAGTAGAAATCACTTAAGTACTGCAAATGTTTTATTTTATTAACTAGAGAAATTCACAACAAATATATCTTAAGCTATGTAATCTCTCTTGGTAGCATAGTCGTGGCAAAGGACTAGGAAAGGAAGCAGTCATGATGATGATGGCTTTTGCTGTTGAGAATGTTGGGATCCATACATTTCGTGCCAAAATCGGAGAGTCGAACCAAGCATCACTTCTTCTATTCCGTAAATTGGTTTGCCCTCTTACTGCCACTTGCGTATCTTTTTTAATTACTCCTTCACACAACCATTTTTTTTTTTTTTTTGTCTCTTACTTGGTTGATCTCTTCTTTGGCACCAGGGTTTTCAGGACTCCTCGTTCAGTGAAGCTTTTAAGGAGGTGAGATCAGGGGGAACTTTGAGATCTAACATCATGATTATAACTAATTTTAACATTGTTTATTACTAGTCTTGGTGGTTATCGGTTAGGGTTTTTTGGATTTAGACTTTCTACTTTCTGTTTTCTTTCTTCTAAATCTGGTCGATATAGTGACATAAGATGGCTGGCAGTCGATCAATTGCTGTAATTTGGGACGTTGGGGTGGTAACCGAAACTGTAGTAGTCGTCACTGTATCCTCAGGATTGTTAAATCATTTGGCTGGAGTAGTACATATCTTGATTTTTTTGGTTGATTTTCACTACAGAACTATAAAAGTTTCACCAAATCTGGCAATTAGTATCCATTTTGATGTAAATTGTTTTTTTCACAATATCATTTCTGCGAACTGGCACTCAACTTCTTTTGTGACTTTGCAGTGGACATTGGAGATGCCAGTAACGAACGCCAAGAGGGATGAGTTGCTGCAAAGCGTTGGTAATATGGTCACTCATTCTTAGCCTTCATCGCTTGACTGGATACATTCTTCTGAATGGCAGGGAAACTGCAAATTCCCTCTCTCTTGGTCATGACTTATAAAAAGACAATAACTCAATGACAAGAAAGAGATGATTTCTTTTTATGACACACTGAGGAGTCTGCAATTTCTCAAACATTTGTAGAAACTATATGAATTAATTTATCTATTAGTGTAGCTAAAAAAGTCCAGCCAGATAACAAGGAAATTAAATGAGGAATTGATAGCTTTTACACACTACATATTTGAACTTTTTTTTATTTTTATTGTACTAGTGTTTTTGGTGATGAATAGGATATGCTGTGTGTGAATTACAAGGAGTGCTTATAGTAATTCTTCTACTAAGGGTATGTTACAGTATTTATTTGCTTAAAAAAAAACCCTATATTAGGGCTACTACCTCGAGGCTTGATCTATACTGACAGGAAATTCAGTGTTCCAGATGACCTAACATATGGTCCGAAATGTGGATGAGACTGGGGAATATCATTTGACACTGCATTCCCAGCTTGCCAGGCGATGTTAAAAGTTGTTCCGTTGCTTAGCGGTCCAAGAAGAGCAGAGATGATCATCTCATCGTTCGAGTACTCTGCTGAAAGCTCTGAGACCGGGAAACTAAGAGGTTCAGGTTTCATGCTAGGGTTGTAGCTTTTGATTTGACTAGTATAGGCTTTCATATTGCCTTTGAGATCCTGGAAGGCAACTAGTGCTTGTGTTCCAACCATACCGCTTCCAGTTGGGTTAATCCCCCATGCAATCCATCCTCTAGGTGTCTGGCTTGCTCTGTATGCGATGTGAATTGTTTCTGCCGTGGAATTGTAGTTCCAATGGAGATAGGCTTCTAGAACTGGAAGGTCAGCGCATGACTGAAAATCCCTCTGGTTGGAAAACTTGTAGTTTTTACAAGTTTGTGCCGAAGACACAAGAGACAACGAAGCAATGGTACAGACTATCAGAATGGTTCTTTTGATGGCCATGATAGCTACTTCTATAGTTCTATACTGATTTTTTTTTTTTACTTTTATTTTTGAATTTTCTGATGGAATGTATGGAAAATCGAAATTTTTTACTGATGTTTAGAAAATGCTGTTTATAAAAAGGATTTCATGGTTTAAGAATTCAAAGTATAGGTTATCTTTTTCATGTTAAGGTGGTGTGTTCTTTTTTATAAATCAAAGCTGTGATAAATATCATGAAGAATTTAAAATTGAAGTAGTTGGCTGCTTCAATTTGAATGTTTCATAGTTTAAGCACTGCAAGAAATGGTCATCGAGTTTGGAAAAACTCAGTCTTGGGTGCATGCTCCATTATTTGTTGTTTATCATGTCTTTATCATTGCCTTTACTTAAAAAATTAGACATGTCCAGAAGGGATTTACCACTAACAGGCAAAATGTGGGAAAGTCCACAGATTATTACCTTTGCTAATAATATGGACTATGGAGCATTCTGTATTCCTACAGCTGCACAGACGACGTACGTGCTACCGAATAACAGTTACGCAACAAGCTGTACTCTGATAGCTGAAATTAATTTCCTTTCCTTTCAACTTTTCAAGTGATATCATGTACTACAAGGAGATAATCTCTGAAATGTTGTAGCTATCCTAATATGAAACACTACATTAACTGGTATAACATCAATGAGTAAAGGATGAATTAGGGTCTGAACTTCAAATGTCTCAGGAAAAAAAATGGTGATTTTGAAATGACAAATGTAACACAGAATTCATAATTCTTCTGTTAAAGAAGAATTGAAACCATTTGTGAAATACCTATATGCACATCAGCATATACCAGATGTAACACCAGAAATAATAGCAATTCAAATAGAAAGCAAACGTCAAGCAGCATCACCTACAGATATTTATTGCCCTTGCTATTAAACAAAAGCAATTCTTCAAATGCCGTTGACAAAATTAGACATCGACTGGTAAATATCTATTTCAAGCTAGATCTGAGACGATATGCAAACACAGAAATCAAAAAAAGTTTCTACAAATTTTCGTTTTTAAAGACAATGGCAGACTATAACTCCGAATAGCTTTCATAGAACCACAACAGGAGCATTTTGAGACCCTAAGGCTTGTACCCTTACGCCATAATCTTAGCAGATCTGACGAAAAGGCTGTCGACAACCTTTGCAACATTGGAAATGGTATCCAGCGTAGCTTCATAAATAGCCTCGGTCTTGGGATCATCAAAGATAATAAGACATCCTGCACCCTGATCAAGAGTCCCTGCAAATTTCTTATCCAAAATCATCTGAGATAGTTTCCTCTCCACATGATCAAGAGGAAGTTCGATCAATTCAGCAATGTGGGCAATCTCAACCCTTGAAAATGGCTCGATCAGTCTGCAAAGATTCTGCTCCAACAGAGTGTCATAAAGAGATGATAGATGCCTGTGAACAATAGGATCTTCTTGCAGTTGATCCTTAAAGTTTACCAATGAAGCCTCAAAGAGTTTCAGAGAACGCTTTGAATAAGCATCAGCAATAGCTTTCATCGCATCAAGATCAGGGCCCAAGTACTGCAAGCCTGCTTTTGAAGATATTATACCAGCAACATCATCAGCTTGATTCACCATGACTTTGCACAAAAGCATGTATTTCAGACTGTATACTGCTCTGGGATCCTCAAGAGCATTAAAGGCCTCAAAAGCTTCAAAGAAATAGCTGTAGGCAGTTTTATAGTCTTTCTCCTCGGCATGGAGTATCCCACTCTGCAGGTCTATTGTCCCCTGCTGAGCTGGAGGAACGTATATGGCATTGGCTGCTGTTCTAGCTGCAGTAAGGGCAGCCTTTGCTTTGGGAAGATTTCTCAAAGAGAAATGAAGCTTGCTCTCCAGTAACTCAATGTCCACTAAGAGAAGTTTATCATCTAATCTTCTGACCTCCTTTATCAGACCTGAAAGGAGAGACAACGCTTCAGAGTACTCCTTGATCTCCATCAACAAAGCAGCGAGTCTGGCCTCAACCCGTTGGCGAAGGAAAGTTCGTTTCTCGTCACGAGTCCACTGTACCATATCTTTGCAAAGGGAGATCTGGAGTTCAGTTGAATTAGGTATTTTAGCCACTGTATCAATGATTCCTCGCACAATTTTTGCAGTTTTAGCTTTGGGAATCATAGAAAAGTAGGACCTCAACTGGGTCAAAAGAATCCGAAGATCTTCAGCCTTGTTTTCTTGCCTAAGATAATCAGTGAGCTTTGTGATTGCCTGTTCCTTTATGCGCAAAGCATCAGGTGAAGAAGATGGATCTGCAAGCACTCGCTGCAGAATGGTAATAGACTCTGCAGCGCTATTTGCTTCCAGAGCCTGTTCAAGGGATTCTGTGGTTGCAGGCAGAAAATTGGACATTGTTGTTTAGTATTGGTGATCAAATAAAGTCCTGCTACAACAAAATAAAGCAATATTAGCATTAAGTTATTAACAATATATGTATAGGTACAGTCCCCATGCACACCCAAAAAAAAATGAGAAAGAAAGAGGCTGGGGTACGCGCAATACATAGTGGAACTTCAAATGGGCGAGCAAGGAAAACTAATTCTGCATTACATTACAAGATACTAAGAAATAAATATCAATTAAAATGGCAACAAAGTAACAATAGAAGATAGAGAAAAAAAATGGTTGGCAAGGAGGTCAATAACTGATTTCAAACTTTAAACTTTCCAAAGCCTAAGTTGTGGACCATAGAATATAAGAAACATATTGTTGGATCATAAACAAGACAGGCAAGTAACCCCCCACCCCCCCGGGCAGGGTTCTGCTCCATCATCATCCTGAATTCAAAGCATGGTCATCTAAAAAAGCTTTTAAATCAAAAAGAATTAAAAATAAAAGTTTTAATCCAGGAATCCCCCAATAGCACAGAAACCATAGCCTGTTAGGCAGTAAATTGGAAAAGCTGAATTCAGTTAAGAAGAAAAGCTAACAATTGCCTTAATGCATTATCATTATAAACCAAACCTATAGAAGAACACTTGAATACACTAGACAGTGTAAACCCATTTGGACAAACACCCTCCATCAGCATTCAAGAAAAATATCCAACCCAACTCAAAACAACCCAATTGGAGCAAAAATCCGAAATTAAAACTGTCCAAGTACGAAAATTTGTCTCAAACATTTCATCGAACAGGTTCTGGGCAGAATCTAAATTCTTTAAATTTCACTTGACTCAATACATAGTTCCCAACATTCAAATCAACAAAGACCACTCTTGATTAACCTCCCACAAAGGGTATGAAGTATTCGTTCATCCTTCAAATCATCTTTAAAACCCAATAATTCTCATGCTGATTAGAGGAGAGAAAAGGATGGACTTGTTGAATTCATTTCTGGGTAATCTCAATCTGGGTTGCTTTAGAGGAATTAGGGCTTTCAAGGGATTAAAGCAATTGCTCATCAAAGTGACGGAATAACAGAACCATACAACTACTCAGATTCAGACAGCAAATATGTGGAAATCAACCGGCAAAACCATAACACATATTCAGACGGCGATAATTTCAATCAAGAATCTTAATTCAGATCTTAAGAAATGAACAAACATACAAGATCTAATAGAAGAAATGAACAAATAAATCAATTTTCAGCCTCACAAGCTAAACGCATGAAATTCAAATGAATTATACAAATAAATTAATCATAATCCACACCCAAAAACAGTAGTTTGGGACGAAAACTACAAAAAATTGAAGAACTTACAGTGAAATTCAAGATAATCGGTAGCGATTCAGAGGTCAAATCGATCTAGTTCACTTGATCAATCTTAAATCTAGAAATTGAAACTAGGGAAGAGAGAGAGTGGGGAGCTAGAAGCACAAAAGCGGAAAAATGACCCAGACATTAGGGTATACTCGTAGTCTTGTACAGTAAGTTTTCTATATTTATTATTTTTTCATATATATATTTTTAATATTTTTATAATACTTGTACAAAATAAGGAATTTGGCTTGGCCCTAAATTTAAAATCAAGGCCAATATAGGTTAGGTCACAACTCACAAGTCATATCACTAAGGTGAATTCAACGGGTTGAGTTTGGGATTTCGACTTGAACCTGATCAAATAAGTTAAATGGGTTAGGCACTTCTTAGGCAAGTTATTAGTGAGTTAAAATTTTTTCATGTTAAACCTAGCCCATTTAATTTTTAGGCTGGGTTTGGGTTGACATTTGAAGATCTCAGCCAAAACCCATTTTGTGTAAGGTTCAGGTTTTCCCATCCCTACACAAATTGGCAAGCATAAAGGTACATACCTTCAAATTGTTTCAACAAACTCTTATTCAGATCTTTTTACACCAGATATGTTTGAGATGCCAAGATGGCATATTTTGGGACATTTCGAACGCATTTCAGGCATTTCATGTAAAAGATTTCTATAATTCCAAAAAGCCAAGAACTACAAGTTTTAGCGGAAGACAAGGATAATCCTTAACTGCAAACTAATTATGCTACACTTTCAAAATAAAGTTGTAGAAGTTTAAGAAACATTAGCAGTTGTTATTATTTTAATGTTACACATTGTCAACAATCTCAATATCTACAAACTTCATATATTATGTATACTATGTACACAACTTTTCATAACATAAAGCCTTCTCACTACTTATAATTAAAACTGTGGCCCAGTAGCAGCTTATTAAAGCAATATCAGTAGTAATTAGGAAATCAGAAGGGGAAAAAAAAGATATTAGATATTGATGTAATACACTGTTATAAAGCTGTTACACATTTGTATGTCCAATACACTGTTATAAAGGTTGTTCTCAAAGCAATGTTTCATGAACCCATGCCCAACACTTTACATTACAAATAGATAATTCATGCAACGACGCAACTATGAATCCCTAGCAAAGACGAGAGAAGGGTCAATAAAGAAAAGAAGAGAGCTTAGGGGGGAACAATATATGAGTAACAAGTATTGAATTAGTCTAAATACATATTTTTCAAGTACGTTACTAACAATTATACTCATTACAAATATTAATGGGCATAGACTAGTGCATTGAAAAATGTCACTGTTGCAATTATTTAGGAATAGAGGGAGTAGTCGGAGTACTATATTGTATCCAACAAAAGTATCCAATATAACTCGAAATTCTCCATTACCTAAGTTTGAGCCATGACAAGTCATTCTCTTATATGACACTCATACCAATGGTCCATAACTGAAAGGTGATGGAAATATGGAAGATGTTGATTGTTGAGAATAGCTTCAAATGGAGAGTGAATTTGACATCAAATTAGCAGTACAACATCAACAAGTTTAAATCCCTTTTTACAATCAAATACTTCGTAAACATAATCTGAGCTTGTTTTAGCTCTCCTTTGAGTTATCCTAATCCAAAGTTATAAAAAATCCTAAAGATTACCACCCACCATCAGGCCCATCTTTTATTCCTCAGAACTCATATATCACTTGTTGATTTCGAAGTACCCGATAACCTAAATAGAAGTAAAAACTTAGGTCAATTGTCTAAAGTGTATTAGGAGATTAACAAGATGGCCGAAACTTCATCCGCGACTCCCCTCCCCTTAAACTGAGACATTTGCAATCTCCTTAACAGCTTAATTCCTCCTCTTTTAAACCAAATGATATTCGTATAGCAATCAATCCCAAAAATAAAAATGTGACCATATCTTTTGAGATGAACTAGTAACAAATTCGAAAATGACATATTATACTTTAACATTCAATAGATTTGATATACAATTCAAACAAATACAATTTTATATGTGACAAAAACAAAATCTAGGAAAAATAAATAATATAATTATAAAATTCTAAAGCAAATTTTACGAAGTTCGGCTAAGTTTCACAAAATAACATTCAACATTAATTCAATTACAGCTTAAACCCTAAAGATCATGCAATTAAATCACAATTTCTGGAAAATAAAAATGAACAAATGACAGATCTAACAAGTAAATTAAGATTACAAAGATGCAATAAAATTGAAAAATCAGTAGAAATCAAAATGAAAGACTGAATTGAAGAAAAATGAAATACCTGAATTCGAGGAAATCGAGTTGTTCGTCGATAGTGCGTGTGCCGCTTTTCTCTCTCCTGTTGTTCTGGGTTTTGTCAAGTTTTCTTGCTGAAGGAGCAACTGCTGAGTTTTCTCTCACTATGTACAATTGTAGATGAAAGTAGTGAAGTAGTATTATTGGGCTTAAAGAGAGAGGACTTTGATTGGGCTCTAAATGGGGAGATAAAGATTTGTTTCAATACAATACCCAAATATAAGCCCAATTGAGGTATTGTGTTTGTTGGCATGTCTCAAAGGGCTGTCTCGAGTTATTTGAACTCGATTCGGTCAAAATACTACCTTTGTTACAGGTTATGTGCAACGATTAGACATTTTCTCTCTCTGTTTTATGTCAATAGTTGCACATAACATGTAACGGAGGTAGTAATATTTTATGTATCCGGTTGTGCGTAAAGATAGGTATTCAAGATTTTTTTTGTTTTTCTCATTTAAAATATTTTTTTTTAAAAAAACCCTTATACTCCTAAATTAGCAGAAAATTAAAAAAATTCATCAAAATCTAATACAAGTCTTGGGTCCGGCAAAACATAAACTACATTTAACAAAAATATAATGAAATAATTCATAATTGTAGCTTATTTTGTTAATTGGGGTTGTGGTTTAAAAAAAAAAAGAAAAGTTAATTGGGGTTCTATGCTAAATCTGTGATAAAATCTTGTCAATACCATTGTCTATACCAAAAGAAAAATTAATCGTCTATCAATGTGTGATAAGCAAACTTGCCCTTAATCATTGGGGTACAAATTAGCTAGAAGCCAATAATTTTATAAGATCGAGTTAACCTTGCCATTGAGTGAAAAATTGAATGATCTACTGATGTATTTAGGCTCATGACTTAAGAAGTTAAGATTATAACCATATAATTTAACAGATACAATGTGAGTATGATTAAAAAACTTTGGAACACAAAAGTGGGAACACAATAAAACACGCAGGTAGCCGGGAAAAGCGATACGCATATGATTCATTCAACAAATCAATCTACGTAGGTGTAAACACATTGGAAAAAATATTAAGTACTTGGGCCCAAATCCAACTTCTCTATCGGTTGCACCAACTTTCCGAACCGCTTAACGGGTCAACTTCCCACACTTATTTTATATTCGTGGCGTACGTACATTGTACACATGGCGGCATTTCTTCTGCATTGTGGTCTCATTCTTAAATGGATAAAATACTCTGTTGGTTTCAAATTACTTAGGGCTTGTTCTCATACGTTTATTTTCAGTTCAGTTCTACTCATCTCCTAATTTTCTTCTCTTATAAAATATTTAGTTCAGTTCATTTCAATTCAGTTGATTTCAGTCTATTAGAACAGGCCCTTACTCAGTGTTAAAGAGTTTACTTTATCAGTATTATAGGGTTAATTGGTTAGTGGTATAGAGGTTACTTGGTTAATGTTACAGGAGTTGCTTAATCAATGTTATAGGAGTTAGGCCCTGTTTGATTCACCTTAATTTTGCTGAACTGAAATTATTTTTACTGAACTCAACTTATTTTTACTGAATTGAACTTAATTTTACTGAAGTGAAATTATTTTTACTGAACTGAAATTATTTTTACTGATTTTCTATTATAATTCTTCTTTAAGAAAACTGAATTTTACTGAACTGAACTTATTTTTACTGGACTGAAATTATTTTTATTGAACTGAAATTAATTTTACTGAACTGAACTTATTTTTACTAAACTGAAATTATTTTTACTTAATATTATTTTTTCAAGGTGAATCAAACAGGGCCTTACTTTGTTTTTTTTATAAGTAAGTAAGGAAGTATCATAATTTTAATCTTTATTTTAAATTATTTGGAATCTTTTATTTAGTAAGGAATTCTTTATTTAGTAAATTAATTCTGCTTGGAATTTCCGAGTCGTTGTACTTGGAATCTTGGATTGTACTCTAATTTTTAATAAATTGTCTATTTTCGATGACAAGATCATTACTCAACCCTTATGTAACAACTAAGAATCTTCTTATGTTGTACGAGTATGATAGCAAACTCTCTCAATTCCAGTCTTAAATTCTACCAATACTATCTTTGGAATGTCAAAAACTAATTTTCCACTAATAATCCATAGAGGAAGAGATCACAAAAAATTAGAAAAACCAAAGAAGAGAATGAGGTTTTTTTTTTTTTTTTTTTTTTTTTTTGACAAATAGAACTAAGAAAAAAACAAAAGATAATGAAACAAACTAAAAAGACCAGAAAAGAAAATGTCGACGTCGCGCCTGAATAGCTAGCCAATGAGCAGGAGCAACCCAAACTAAAGAAGAGAATGAGTTGTATATGTTAGCTTGAGCAATCTCGTCTAAAACAAACATTGAACCACAGAACATCAAGTTTGCTAGTTTGTTCCAATCTTAAGAAAAAAGGATGAATATAACTATCAATTTTACCAATATATAGCGCAAATAGGAGGTTTAGGAAGGATGCATACATTCATTTATCAAAGGAAAAGCGATTATAGAAATTGTACATGCACCATCGATTCATCGACAATATATGCTCCCAAAAAGATTAGTAATTTCCACTAGTAGAAAAAACGTTATGGGAAGCGGTTCAAACCCCATAATGGGAAGCGGTTCTGAACCGCATGGGTTTAGGGGGCTTGCCAATTGCCATGTAAATGGCAAGCGGTTCAGAACCGCTTCCCATTTGGGGGGAATGGCAAGCGGTTTTGGCGCCAAACCGCTTGCCATTTATATATATATATATATATATATATATATATATATATATATATATATATATATTTAAAAAAAATTATATATATATATTAATTAATAATAATAATATTATTAGTGACCTGTTTTGACATGCACATTAATTTGTAATTTTAAAAATTATTATTATTAATATTATTATTAATTAATATTAATAATTAATTAAAAATATTACAAATTTAAGAATAATAATAATTCAATAACAATAAAATGCATAATAATAATAACATATATAAAACTCATAAATAATATATAGTACTAATTACAATTAAGTAATATAATGTACATATATATTTTAAAAAGATAGTAACTAAATATTATTGTTCATAATAAAAAAAAAACTCAATCTCATTCATTATCTAACTAACACGTATATTATATATTCTACCTAGGTGTCATCCAATGTCACAAAAAAAGCCCACATGTCGCGAATTTCATCAACTTCTTCCCTTGTCAAAGGGCCTTCCCTTTGATTCTTACAAACCTGTGGAAAGAAAAAAATACCAAACATTAAACATCATTCATATATTACATAAAATTCAAACTAATAATTAAAAAATAATAATGTATATGTTAAATATTTCAAACATCATTCTAACTTGCCCGATTTAGCATTCTACTAAGTTTTAGGACGACTTTACCAAAAATCGCCTATTTGACTTCTAACTTGCCCGATTTCTACATTTCTTTTCTAATGAACTATTTCTTTATCATAACATGTCAATTATAGTCTTAGGTGTCTAATGTTTGAAATCATAGTTAATTAGCATTCTACTAAGTTTTAGGACGGCTTTTACCCGAAATCGCCTATTTCACTACTACTTTGCCCGATTTCTACATTTCTTATCTAATGAGCTAATTCTTTATCATAAAATGTCAATTATAACTAGTCTTAGGTGTCTAATTTTTGAAATCATAGCAAATTAGCATTCTACTAAGTTTTAGGACGGCTTTTACCCAAAATCGCCTATGTGACTTCTACTTTGCCCGATTTATACATTTCTTACCTATTGACCTATTTCTTTATCATAATATGTCAATTATAACTAGTCTTAGGTGTCTAATGTTTGAAATCATAGAAAATTAGCATTCTACTAAGTTTTAGGACGGCTTTTACCCGAAATCGCCTATTTCACTACTACTTTGCCCTATTTCTACATTTCTTACCTAATGAGCTATTTCTTTATCATAACATGTCAATTATAACTAGTCTTAGGTGTCTAATGTTTGAAATCATAGCAAGTTAGCATTCTACTAAGTTTTAGGACGGATTTTACCCAAAATCGCCTATTTCACTACTACTTTGCCCGATTTCTACATTTCTTATATAATGAGCTATTTCTTTATCATAAATTATCATTATTAAATAGTCTTAGGTGTCTATTGTTTTAAATCATAGCAAAATATCATTTTACTCAGTTTTAGGACGACTTTTACCCAAAATCGCCTATTCCAATTCTACTTGCCCATTTTTTACATTTTATTTCGTTTGAATTTTTTTTTCTCAAACCATGCCCATAATACCTAGTCTTAGGCATGTAATTTATGATATCACATCAAATGAGCACCCAACTAAGTTTTAGTACGGTTTTTAACAAAAATCGGCGTAAGTGACTTATTTAGCTTTACACTAACAAGTACGCAAAAATTACACAAAATAGCATGAGGTGCCATGAATAGGCCAATAAATTACTCCCCGGGCTGCTTCCCATGGCTTTTGGAGCGGCTCGGTTGCTTGCACGGCTGTTGCAGCTGCCTTGGGTGCTGCCTGGGCTGCTGCAGCAGCTGCCTTGGCAGCAGTCTGGTGGCTGGTGTAGCTACCTGTGCAGTTTCCTGGTGGCTGCTGCAGCAGCCTGTGCAGCTGCAGCAATGGCCTGGCTGCTGCTGCAGCTGCCAAGTGGTTGCTGCTGCTGCTGCGGCTGCCTGGGCAGCTACCTAGGCTGCTGCTGCGGCTGCCTGGGCTGTTTCCTGGTAGCTGTTGCAGTTGCCTGGTGGATGCTTGCAGCTGCCTGGCATAACCCGAGGCTGTTGCCTCGGGTGCTGTAGTTGCCTCGGGTGCTCACTTTCCCATTTTCTGCATTTTGTATCAAATGACCTAATTTTTCCTTAGAGCAAACCCATATTAACTAGTCTTGGGTGTCTAAGGTCTGTAATCGCATCAGAAGAAGGTTTTACTAAGTATTTGGACGGCTTTTACCCAAAATCGCCTATTTGACTTCTACTTTGCCCGATTTCTACATTTATTATCTAATGAGCTATTTCTTTATCATAACATGTCAATTAAAACTAGTCTTAGGTGTCTAATGTTTGAAATCATAGCAAATTAGCATTCTACTAAGTTTTAGGACGACTTTTACTCAAAATCGCCTATGTGACTTCTACTTTGCCCGATTTATACATTTCTTACCTAATGACCTATTTCTTTATCATAACATGTCAATTATAACTAGTCTTAGGTGTCTAATGTTTGAAATCATAGAAAATTATCATTCTACTAAGTTGTAGGACGACTTTTACCCGAAATCGCCTATTTCATTACTACTTTGCCCTATTTCTACATTTCTTACCTAATGAGCTATTTATTTATCATAACATGTCAATTATAACTAGTCTTAGGTGTCTAATCTTTGAAATCATAGCAAGTTAGCATTCTACTAAGTTTTAGGACGACTTTTACCCAAAATCGCCTATTTCACTACTACTTTGCCCGATTTCTACATTTCTTATCTAATGAGCTATTTTTTTATCATAACATGTCAATTACAACTAGTCTTAGGTGTATAATGTTTGGAATCATAGAAAATTAGCATTCTACTTAGTTCTAGGACGGCCTTTATCCAAAATCGAACCGAAAAAAAGTAAAACCAAGTACCTCCTCAATGTGTTGGGCTTCAGTGCACCTATTGACTATGTCATGCATAAACCTCATCACGTATAGGGCACAATCAACGCCGTTGTCTTGTTGTGCACACTAACATAACAAAAAGTTAAAATAGTCATGCATAGCCATAACTCAAGGCAATTTTATTAAATAAATCAATATATCAAGGCTTTACTTTCGAATATTTCCACGTGGGACCCGTAACCGAACGACAATTCAACTTCTTCATAACACTTCAAAAAAATAAAAAACAAACAATTTAGGAACATAGCCACTCAATCACTTAGGTGATGATACAAAACAATATATAGGAAGCGGTATGTACCTATTCAATAGGTTATTCACTAGCAACTTCCTTGGTGGCCATATACGAGCCGAGTCAAAGTAGTAGATTGTGTTATTGGAAACACAAATCACCATAAGGCTCCAATGTAGACTACATATATATTAAAGCAAATATCAATCCATCACTTGTTATGCGTCAACATCTATACTTAACAAACAAATTAAGAGTGACATATTTAAACTTACTCCTCAAAGCAAGGGGCTAATATGAACTTGTTTCCCGCACGCATTGATTCTCTAATACCCCGCTCAAGGTAATCTATCACATCACGAGGGTTATGCAAGCATTTGGTTACGGAGGTCTGCTCGGGGAATAATCACCCAACTACTGCTTCACCATCGGGTTTACTACTTAGGATCTCCTGTAGTGACCTTCAAGAAAGTAATGTGTGCAAGTAATTACTAGTTGCATTGTTTTGGTACGAAAATATCAAAAATACAATATGTTTAGAAATAGTCTCGTTAATTTACCTCATGAAAGTTTGAATGATGGAAATGTTAAGCATGGAACCGGTTAGAAATTCCGTCACATCCTCTCTAGAAATGTATGCGATCGCATCCTCATCATAGTGGAATAATGCCTTAGGCAAGTTCACTTGAATATGTGTACCCGTAGACAACTCATTAACACGGTTGTGAAGAAAAGTACATGCTTTTGAAAGCGACCTAAGGACATTGGCTTCTACCAGTGGAGTACATGAAGCTCTCGAACTCTTCTTCGACACTTGTCCTTGTTCCATCTTCGGAGGACCTTCTTCCTTGGATTTTGGCTTCTCCACCTTCTTCCTTTTAGCGGACTGATTTTCCATAGTAATTTAGTAACATAAAAGAACATGGTCATGATTTGATCTCGAGCAGCCCAGATCCTTTTTGACTCGATTGTTCCATGACCATCAAGTCTCCCTTCATGTCGGGAAGTGGGAAGCCCAATAGATTCGGCAACGGCAACATACTCTGCCACGAAATTCCCAATCTCCTCGGACACAATTCCTTGTATCATACTGCCTTCCGGATGAGCTGGATTTCTTAATTTATCTTGCAGTGTACCCATGTGTCGTTCAAAAGGGTAGCACCACCTCATAAATACTGGACCGCACAACTTAATCTCATGAACCAAATGCAGAATCAAATGCACCATTATGTCAAAAAGTGAAGGTGGGAAAAACATCTCAAATTTGCACAAAGTTACCACAACATTCGCCTGGAGAGCATCAAGTGTAAAGGGATCAAGAACTTTGCTGCAGATAGTATTGAAAAACCCACAGAGGCTTGTTATAACTTCTCTCACGTGCTTTGGTAAAATACCACGAATTGCAATCGGTAGGAAAACTTGCATCATCATGTGACAATCATGGGATTTCATACTTGTCAACTTCAATTCTCCATTTAAGGAAACAAACTTTTTCATGTTTGACGAGAACCCAGATGGAAGCTTAATGTCATACAAACAAGCACAAAACCTCCATTTTTCTTCCTTTGATAATGTGTAGCAAGCTGGAGGTAAATACACCTTTTGGTTCTTTCCTTTTCCATCACCTTTCTTCTTTGCGATACCCGTGGCCTTTTCCTTGCGCTTCCCCTTACGGTTTTGACCACCATCTTCGTTTCCCTTTTCCTTAACCTTCGCCATCCCTACCTTAGCTTGAACCCACAACTCCGGACGAACACCCCACTCTTGCAAATCTAACCGCGCACTCTTTCCATCCTTCATTTTTCCAGGAATGTTCATAATTGTCCCCAGAATTGCATCACAAACATTCTTCTCTATATGCATCACATCGAGACAATGTCTAACATCATGTTCTTTCCGGTACTCAAGCTTCCAAAAGATTGATTCCTTTTTAAAGAGAGCGTGTGGGTCAATTGGTTTCGTTGTTTTACCAAAAACACATGGAATACCCTTCACTCTTGCATAAACCTCCTTTCCACTCAATGGCCTAGGCGCAACCCCCTCCTCAACTTTTCCATCGAAGGCCTTTTTCTGCTTACGATACGGGTGATCGCGCCTAAGAAATCTCCGGGTCCTCACGTACACATCTTTGCCATAGTGCTCTAGGTACACGTTTGGTGTGTCATCAATACAAATGGGACATGCTTTATGCCCTTTGTTCTTGTACCCGGACAGATTTCCATATGCGGGAAAATCATTGATGGTCCACATAAGGGCAGCACGCAAAAGAAACATCTCGTTCTTATGGGCATCATAAACGGTAACACCTTCGTCCCACATCTTTCTCAAATCATCAGTAAGGGGCTCAAGGTAAAGATCAATGTCGTTTCCAGGTTGCCTTGGCCCCGTTATCAAAAGTGAAAGCATTATATATTTCCGTTTCATACACAACCACAGAGGCAAGTTGTAAACCACTAAAAGTACCGACCATGTGCTATGTTTAGTACTAAGAGTGCCAAATGGATTCATACCGTCCGTGCACAACCCAAGCCTTAAATTTCTGACTTCACCACCAAATTCCCTAAACTTCATATCGATGTTCTTCCATTCTGGAGAGTCAGCAGGATGCTTCAACAAACCATTTTTCTTTCTTCCCTTGGCATGCCATCTCAGGTTCTTGGCGTCTTTTGGTATTGAAAATAGACGCTTTAACCTTGGAATAATAGAAAGATACCACAACACCTTGGCAGGGGGTCCTTTACTACCAGCATTGCAGCTTGATCACTTGTAACGCGACTTACCGCAACGTGGACACTCCTCCAACTCTTCATATTCATTTCGATACAGAAAACAGTCATTAGGACATGCATGTATCTTCTTATACTCCAAACCAAATGGACACATTAATTTCTTTGCATAATAATAGGAATTAGGAAGTTCATTCCCATCTAGCAACATATCATCACATAACACAGTGAACAAAGAAGTGAAACTAGTGTCACTCCAGTTATGCTTAGACTTAATGTTAAATAATGTAAGCACGACTGAGAGTTTTGTGTATTTTTTGTTCCCGGGATACAAAGGCTTTTTGGCAGCCTCTGATAATGACTCAAATACATCAGGTCGGTCACCAAATTCACCTTCAACATCACGCATCATCTCATCCAAGTGATCATCACCACCACCATCCTCGGTGTCATACCCTTCACCACCATCATCACTCCCATTTTCTTCTTCAACATGAATCTCGGCACTTTCAACGTGCGTCTCATCGCCGACAACATTCTCCCTATACGATCCCTTCTCACCATGCCAAACCCAAACATGATATTGAGGCCTAAACCCATGACATTGTACATGAACCATGATGGTATCCACACTATTGACCCTTATGACATTATTACAATTGACATAAGGACAATAAAGGTAATTGACACCCATTCTAAGCTGATACTGTGAAGAACTCTTGCAAAACTCGTGAACCCCATTAAAAAATTCCAATGTATCACGTCTACCATACATCCAACCGCGATCCATTGACGCTTTAAATTGCCTTTAAACATACCAACACATTTTAAACAATGATAAATGTAACAGATATTATGTCAATCAAAGTACATAATGTTTAGGGTATTTTTACCCTAGACACGTGGACCAATGAGAGGTCGCCACGTGTCGAGCTCAGGATGGCCCATGTGGCTCAACATCCTCTTGACACTTGGCGCCCTCAGATATGTTTCTGAAATAACGGCTTTCAAAGGCCCAAACTCTTAGGAGCGCCGTAAAACGGCGCAGCCCACTAAACTCTAGGTCAAGTGACCTAGGTAGGGGCACATTTTCCAACGACCCTATAAATAGGGAGATATTTCCCCATTTTGGGGACACATTCAATCATTTATTACACCCTTATTCTCTTACATTAGAGAAAGACCTGAGCTTGGAATCCAAGCAGATACCCACCTAGTTTCCGTTCTTTTTATTCCGTTTCAAGTTACTAACTTGTGCGTCGGAGGCGGAGCACCACCCAACCGGTGTCTCCGTTTGTTTTGCAGGTACAGCTCACTGCGGATCAGTCTTCGTGTTGTAACTCTCCCAAGGGACAAAAACACCAAAACATTTGGCGCCGTCTGTGGGGAGAGTACCTCGAAGATGGTTCAAGAGTCTGTACCACCCTCTCACCGTCTGGGCGATGACCCAGAAGTTTTTACAGACCAGGAGGATGAAGATCCTCAGGTTGAAACCTTTACAGCCGAAGACGGCTCTCTCATAATCAAGCGCATCCGGCCCAGAGAGACTCTGGAGCGGGGTGCCTCCCAGGCGGGTCCAAGCAGATCCACTGGGCAGCCGGAAGGGGAAACCCAAACGGCAGCCGGATCAGCCCCTGTCACTCGGGACGAGCTCATGAGATTCATGACAAATTTCAAGGGCGAAATTAAAGAGCTGATCACCAAAAGCCGGGCTGGCCCAAGTAAGGGTCAGTCGGCGAAGAAGACTCCTCTAGAGAAGGGGAAGTCAGTCAGAAATCGGCAGCCCACTCCTCATCCAAAGGAGAAGGCAGCCGGGACCATTGATTGGTCAAGGATTCTCCTTCCTGGAAAGAATACCAACAACACTCGCCGGACTAAGCAGCCGGTGAGAAGTAAAAAATCAACTCTTGATGCCCGGGAGATCATTAACCGGAAGAGAAACCAGTCGCTGTCTGAGTCGGCTTCAACGTCGAACTTTCCAGACAGCTTCAACAATACCTCTGCCGGGAATGCATCTTCCTTGCATGAGAGTCAGACAGGCGGTAATACCGTCCATTCTGGTCCTCATATGATTGGAGTTGTCCCGTATGTGCCTACTCAGGCTTTCGGACAGTATCCCCCTCACTTCATGCAGCCGACCTTCTTTGGGGGTCAGGCGGCATATCCAAATGTCCAGCCATTGGACTGGCAAATTCGTCTGCTACGCTTGGGTGAACAACCTTCTGCGTTCACCCGGGAGATAACTGAGGCGGCTCAGCCGGCCAAGGTTAAGAACGTGTTGGTTGGTACCTATGATGGTACCACCAATTCGGAAGACCGCCTCATTGCTTACACCAACCTCATGTATCTGCAGGGGTTGGATGATGCCACTTGGTGTCGATGCTTCCCGGCTACATTGAAGGGCATTGCCCAACAATGGTTTGGCAATCTGCCAGCCGGGTCCATCGATATCATCCATATATCGTAAAAATGAATGCTCCCAAAAGGTCCTTATCACTCCAACCTAACCCATCCTTGAACGTCTAATCTCACCAGTGAATGTATGTCAACTTTTCAATTTTAAGGAAAATCCGGCAGCATTTCCCCCCAGTTCTCCAAGTACACGATGTAGGTAATAACTTACCTACATATGTACCCAGAGAACATGGTGAGAAAATGAGAAGCTCGGATATTCCTTAAAATCGAAAAAGAGACATACATTCACTACCTAAGTGAGATTAAACGTCCAAGAACAGTCCCAACTGGGGACTATTCAAGACTTTTTCCTATTGAGAAAGACTCGAACGGGTATCTAGGCAAATGATGATGCAAGCATTCAATTATTTGCATTTATTTGACATTCAACAATAAACAAGTTCATTCATTTAAATAGTGCTAATAATTAAATTAACGTACATACAATCAAACTAAGTTTACTTATATATATATAGCAATCCATTATATTCATACATTGCAATTTACTAACCACATTTAACAAACTAAAATGTTAACTAATATATATTCTATTCGTAAATTTCACTTAAAGCTACTCAAATTCAAACAATATATATATACATATGAAACTTGTGTTAACTACTTGAAACCTGTAGACACCCATTTGTGTCTCCCCAAAACCAAACCCAGTGATGAGTGCCTTTCGCGTCAAATCATAATCGAATGAAGCGAAAGTGTGGAAAGTCTAGTGTTGCGGATAGTTTTAATTTCTTTTCTCTTCTCTCTGTTTTTGAAAACTTATTTTAAGAAAACAGCCAATCCAGTTTGGTTGGTCTATGGTATGGGTCCAATAGTAGTGTAGTTGGATGGGGCATGACAAGAGCTTTCCAACGATATATTATAAGCCCAATTCCGATGAATATTGAGGAAGTTATGGCCAATTTACCAAACTGGGCCCAGTTTGAGCCTTATATGCGACCCAATGATCTAGGGGAGGGCCTAATATGATTTATAATTCCTAATGTAATTAGGAATGGTTTTATTACTTTAATTGTTTTATTGATGTTATGATGTAGAAATCATGTTTAGATTGTTATTATGATATTCCTAGTATCATGTCTAGGGTAATTTTAATATCAAATATGATTGTTACGATGCTTCCTATGTTCTTCCTAATATATATGATTGTTATTATCATGTTAGGGTTAAAGATTTGATTTTTATCGCTTAGTGACATGCTAGGGTTTGTTATTAATCTTGTTAGTATCATGCCTAGAATCTTGCTTTATGCTTTAACATTATTATTATTATTATGATTATAATTATTTTTATTATTATTATGATTATGATTTATGATTATAATTTTATTATGATCATTATGTTGCTTGATATTTATTTGTTATTGCTTGATCACGCCTTTATGCATGTTTAAAGAGAATTGGTACTTGTAATCACGCTTAATAAGATATTAATAATCTTGTTTAGGGTTTAATTGTGATTATAAATTCAAGTGATCGCCAATAATAGTTTATGTGTGCATTATATTCAACCAACATAGATAAACAGGTTTAGGGTAAACCTATTGATTGCATGTTAGTCAGAAAGCGCACATGAATACGATCAGAATAAAGTAGAGGCCTATTATTAGGGCAGGTTCAATCTCTTTTAGGTTGGATTTGTACCTTCATCCCCGAACCCTTATTTGGTTCAAGACCTTATGGAGTTGACGATCTCTTGGATCGTTAAGGGGTGTAACATTCACCCTGTGAACGGTTTACAAGTTCCTAAAATTTGTTGGCGACTCTTTTGCTCTATCTTCTTCCATTTTGGACGCCACCGTACTTTAGTGTATGATCACAGTGGGGTTCAAGCTAGGGGTTATCGCTTGAAATTTATTCCTCACAAAACCCTAACTTGAAATTTTGGAATAACAAACAATTAATACTAATTAATACATATGAAACTAAAATTTAGCAAGAACTCACCCTAATTTGAGAGTGGGAAAGACAAAGATTGAGGGATGAGGATGACAATTGGAGGGAGAGAGAGAGACAGCTAGAGAGTTGTGTGTTGTCCTGCGGCTGCTCGGTTCAACAACACCCACGAACACCACCAGCAACCACCGGCAGCCTCGAGCAACCACCAGCAACCTCGACCAAACACTAGCAGCCTCGACCCACGACCCACTAACTACATGCACCTTCGAAATTAAATAGCCAAATTAAAAAAAAAATAAAAAAGTATATGAATGGAGTGGTGGTGGTGGTGGCGGTGGCCGGAATATGAAGAATTGAGAAGAGAGGTGAGGACGAGGGAGACAGAGAGGAGGAGTGAAGGCGGGGAAATTTTTGGGAAGTGAAGTGGTGAAAATTCAGGGAGGAGAAGAGAGGGTATAGCGCCCGCTTTTTTTTTTTTTAAAATGGTAAGCGGTTCGGGCTTGAACCGCTTGCCAATTTAACTAATGGTAAGCGGTTCAAGCCCAAACCGCTGGCCATTAGTTAAAAGGCAAGCGGTTCGCGCCAAAACCGCTTGTCAATTCACTTCTCTCTCTCTCTTTTTTTAATTAAATGGGAAGCGGATTTTGTAAACCGCTTGCCTATTATGGCTTCCCATCACATTTATCTACTAATGTACAATGGATTTAAGATGGGTCATGGAGAAACAACTTTGAACACAGTCTTTCTTTTAACATATGATCAATCAAGGGTGTGTTCTATATATTCATATGATTTTTACTTATATGAACTTATTTAATCTTATCTGAGAAAATCTAAACTTATTAGACCTTATAAAAACTTATTTAATCCATTCCAATCTTTCTTCACTTCCTTCATCCATTACATGTTGAATAAAGTTTGAATCAAATAATTAACAATGAATATCCCTAAATTCCTTTTCCGCAATACTTGGTTGAGGAGAGAAGGGCGATTAATCAAGGACAACCTCTTTATTCAGGTCTTGCTTTTTGATAAACCGATTCGTCAAAAGAGGAAGGCTAAGAAGATAATGGCAACTCAAGAAGAAGTCAATGAGCTTAGGAACCAATTGGTTACCGTGACTGAGACACTGAAGCTACTCGCACTCAAGATTGATGACCCTGTGAAGCAACAACAAATGAACCTCATGCAAGAGAGTTAAAGCAAGCTATCTAGTGACTATAAATTTCAGGGCATGAGTTCACAAGGGGTCTCAGTGGACAAAGATCTTCTTCCGCAGAAGTTCAACTCCATTGACATCCCTAAATTCAAGGCAACAGATAACCCTTACTTCCATCTAAGAGCTTTTGAAACTATAATGAGTATTAAGAGTATCGATAAGAAGGTTTTCCCCTCTCTGTTCTCACTATCTCTTGAAACCGTTTGCCAACAATGGTACTTCTCCCTTGACAAAGAGAAAACCTCTACCTGGGAATCGATAGTAAACGCTTTCATTGATAGGTACAAGTGCAATATTCAAGTTGAAACCGATCATAGACAACTTGAGATGCTAAGACAAAAAGAGAATGAAGGTTTTACTTCTTTCTTTAATAAATGGAGGGAAACTTCCGCTAAGATGATTGAGGTCCCCACCGAAAAGGAGTTTGTGAGGATGTTTATCAAGAATCTTCAAGAGAAGTATTCGAAGCATTTAAAATATCAACACAATCTGAATACTTTCAAGGCCATTTATGACATCAAAATTGAAATCGAAGATGACCTCGCAAAGCAAAAAGCTACTAACAATAGTAACCATGGTGGCTGGAAAGGAAATAAGAGCGACAATCCTTCTTCTTCCGAAAATTTCCACTCTAGTAACAGTGTTAGTACCTTTGATCTCAGTGAAGTTTTAGCCATGGATAACCAAGGATCTAAGAAGCAACTAAGGAAAGACTTCACCCCCATTGGGATGAGCTACGATACTGCCTTCGATCGACTCCATGCCAAAGGACTCATTACTCCCATTGGACCTATTCAAGATCCCATACCTGAAAAGAGATTGCCTAGTTGGAATCCAGACGAACACTTCAAGTACCATCAAGGTAGGGGTCATAAAACTGAGAGCTGTTGGAAGCTAAAGGAGGCTATCCAACATTTGATTGATGATAACAAGCTTCCCATGCCTCCGGTTAACAAGAAGAGCGAGTGATGATAAAGGAAACAACACAAGACAAGAGGCGAGCTTCAACGATAAGATTTCATGACCTCTTTTTCTATTTCTTTTTCATTTTTTCCTTTCCCCAATAAGTCTAGCATAGGCACCTTTTTTATTCTCCTTGGATTATTTTTGTAGATTATTTTCTTTCTTTTCTTTTAATAAAATGAGCATTTATTTTCTTTCATATGATCATTTCATTAATATTGCATTAAAACATTAAAAAAAAAATCCATGTCGAACTAAGCACAAGGTATACCAATGATTTGAGGCACCCTTGTAGCCACATCATATCTCCTTTCACTTTTCAAATTTACAATCCTTTCTTCGTAAACAACTTTGAGCCTCGTCTAACGATAGACTCTTCTTTTTTCAACCTACATCTACCTAACCTTGGGATGGGATGGTGTGTAACTTATGCAATTCTAAGCTTGAGTAGTTCAAAAGATTAAAATAGCAAAAATAGCAAAAAATAAATAAAAGTGTACAAAAGGGTAAGTGTTCCAATGTCTTTGATATGAAAATATCTTTGATATGAACACGTCTCATATTGCGTCTTTTATCGAGTGCTCGGTAGCGTGCCTGAGAAACATGAATGCCAAGTGAGTGATAGACCGCATGATCGAGATTGCCCACACTTATTAAAATAAAATAAATGCTAAAGCAAAAAAAGAGAGCTAAAAAAAAGAGTAGAAACTCAAGCATAAAACTATAAAAACTCAAAAGCAAGGTTGCACACCTTGGGGGCTTATCTAGGGTCTTGAGCCTTTTTTTTATCCCCTTCTTCTATAACCTTTAGCCTAACCACGTTACAACCCTTAAAAGACCTTTTTGAGGTATACACATTTGTGCGAGGTTCGGCTAGAGCTAACTTCGGCCTGATTCCTAACGGATACGTAGGCAACCTCACATCGAGGTGCGGCCGTAATAAACATGCATTCATATTCACATTCACACACTTACACCATGATCATATCAAGGGATTTCCTATGCTCATCCCTATTCACTTAGAGCTAGACTTGGGGGCTTGATCCTTACATCATTAGCTTACCTAGCCTAAGAGTCACCGTCATTTGACTCTTTTAACAAATAATATCTTTCCACACACTTAGCCCTTGCGGCCTAACCTTAGTGTCACTTTCACACACCGCACACATACATGACCAAATATACTTTCCCTTTAGGAACCCTTTGTCATGGAATCTTAACACAACGTTGAAGCATGCCTTGTCATATCAACATCACTCATCAATCATAATCATCATTACATCACGAAGTACGAAGTGCTTAGCCTCCGTGCCTAAGTTACCTAAATACTTTCATTGAGTCAACAGTTGAGATAGCCTAGGATGGATCAATCCTTGCACCTTGAGAGATAATATCAAACAACATTTGACTAAGCACATTCAACATGCATTTGAAAACTTTGATTCTTTTTCGCGCCTTTCTTTTTCGGGAGAAAGTCGGTACCCTCCACAAAAATGACGGAAATTTTTTGCTTTTTTGCATTTTTGAGTCACACGATCACATTACAATGCACACACGGGTCATGAGTCACACGTGTCATTTCACTTTGAATCGAGTAAACCTCAAGTCAGTTAATCATATCGAGTCAAGTTTATACCTTGAGTCGTGTCAAGTCGATAAGTCTAGCAATGCTAAACTTTAGGTCAACCCTAAGATGGTTAAAAAGATTAGCAAAGTTCTATAGTCAAAATAAATACAGGTGCAGCGGAATAGGGAAGACCCTACTCCAATTCCTGGCGCCAGAGATATTCCAGCAGCGACAGAACAACAATTTCGGGTTCCTTGGTACGCCAGTTAGCCCCTATAAGCAATTTGACATGATTGAGTAGTCGATTTGATTACAACCGCAAATAAGTGATCGACCTGACGAAAGATCGTCTCACTTAGTTTAAAGCGCCTAAGAATGGGCTCATCACATAGACGCCGACATACTGGTTTTTAGCGAAAGCAAAGTTCAAGCGAGCTTTAAAGATCGACAAGTGTTGGTCTTCGGTAATTTTCTTCGGAATATTATCGCAACAACTGAGGATGACTTCAAGTAAAGTTATTTTCGACGGCGTTCGCTAAGATTGTGGAAGTTGTCACTAAATATTTGAGAAGATAGCACGAGATGGGCGGTCTTCGACGGCATTCGCTAAGATTGTGGAAGTTGTCACCAAAGATTTGAGAAGATAGCACGAGATGGGCGGTCTTCGACGGCATTCGCTAAGATTGTGGAGGTTGTCACCCAAGATTTGAGTACGTAGATAGCACGAGATGGGCGGTCTTCGACGGCATTCCCTAGCTTGTGGAGAGTTGTCAAAAAGCAACTGAAGGTGATTTCGAGAGAAATAATCTTCGATAGTATTCCCTTGGACGTGGAATATTATCAATGCGGATAAGGATTGTTTCAAGAGAAACAATCTTCGATAGTATTCCCTTAGATGCGGAATATTATCAAAGCGGAGGAGGATCGTTTCAGGCAAAGCAATCTTCCAAATTTGGAAGCAGTTACAGGCGTAGCGGTTTTCAAGCAGGATGGTATTCTCTAGCTTGTAGGAGGTCATCAAAACAACAGCAAAGCAGCAACAATTGGTTACTTTCAGAGACGTGTGCTCGACGGTGCAAGATACGCGTTTCTTAACTCTTTTATCTGTTTAACTAACGCTAGTTTGCAGGTATCGGCGTTACAAGAGTGATTTAGGATCGCAGAACGTTCTGAATCATTCTCCGTCCCTATCGATACTTTGACTTTCGTTTTCGAAACTTGCGTTTCTCCAAACTCAGTCAAAGTGGGGGCTTCTGTAGACACCCATTTGTGTTTCCCCAAAACCAAACCCAGTGATGAGTGTCTTTCGCGTCAAATCATAATCGAATGAGCGAAAGTGTGGAAATTCTAGTGTTGCGGATAGTTTTAATTTCTTTTCTCTTCTCTCTGTTTTTGAAAACTTATTTTAAGAAAACAGTCAATCCAGTTTGGTTGGTCCATGATATGGGTCCAATAGTAGTGTAGTTGGATGGGGCTTGACAAGAGCTTTCCAACGATATATTATAAGCCCAATTTTGATGAATATTGAGGAAGTTATGACCAATTTACCAAACTGGGCCCAGTTTGAGCCTTATATGCGGCCCAATGATCTAGGGGAGGGCCTAATATGATTTATAATTACTAGTGCAATTAGGAATGGTTTTATTACTTTAATTGTTTTATTGATGTTATGATGTAGAAATCATGTTTAGATTGTTATTATGATATTCCTAGTATCATGTCTAGGGTAATTTTAATATCAAATATGATTGTTACGATGCTTCCTATGTTCTTCCTAATATTTATGATTGTTAGTATCATGTTAGGGTTAAAGATTTGATTTTTATCTCTTAGTGACATGCTAGGGTTTGTTATTAATCTTGTTAGTATCATGCCTAGAATCTTGCTATTATTATGCTTTAACATTATTATTATTATTATGATTATAATTATTGTTATTATTATTATGATTATGATTTATGATTATAATTTTATTATGATTATTATGTTACTTGATATTATTTGTTATTGCTTGATCACGCCTTTATGCATGTTTAAAGAGAATTGGTACTTGTAATCACGCTTAATAAGATATTAATAATCTTGTTTAGGGTTTAATTGTGATTATAAATTCAAGTGATCGCCAATAATAGTTTATATGTGCATTATATTCAACCAATATAGATAAACAGGTTTGGGTAAACCTATTGATTGCATGTTAGTCAGAAAGCGCACATGAATACGATCAGAATAAAGTAGAGGCCTATTATTAGGGCAGGTTCAATCTCTTTTAGGTTGGATTTGTACCTTCATCCCCGAACCCTTATTTGGTTCAAGACCTTATGGAGTTGACGATCTCTTGGATCGTTAAGGGGTGTAACATTCACCCTGTGAACGGTTTACAAGTTCCTAAAATTTGTTGGCGACTCTTTTGCTCTATCTTCTTCCATTTTGGACGCCACCGTACTTTAGTGTATGATCACAGTGGGGTTCAAGCTAGGGGTTAACGCTTGAAATTTATTCCCCACAAAACCCTAACTTGAAATTTTGGAATAACAAACAATTAATACTAATTAATACATATGAAACTAAAATTTAGCAAGAACTCACCCTAATTTGAGAGTGGGAAAGACAAAGATTGAGGGATGAGGATGACAATTGGAGGGAGAGAGAGAGACATCTAGAGAGTTGTGTGTTGTCCTGCGGCTGCTTGGTTCAACAACACCCACGAACACCACCACCAAATAAACCCACGAACACCACCAGCAACCACCAGCAGCCTCGAGCAACCACCAGCAACCTCGACCAAACACCAGCAACCTCGACCCACAACCCACTAACTACATGCACCTTCGAAATTAAATAGCCAAATTAAAAAAAATAAAAAATTATATGAATGGAGTGGTGGTGGTGGTGGCCAAATCTGAAGAAGTGAGAAGAGAGGTGAGGACGAGGGAGACAGAGAGGAGGAGTGAAGGCGGGGAAATTTTTGGGAAGTGAAGTGGTGAAAATTCAGGGAGGAGAAGAGAGGGTATAGCGCCCGCTTTTTTTTTTTTTTAAAATGGTAAGCGGTTCGGGCTTGAACCGCTTGCCAATTTAACTAATGGTAAGCGGTTCAAGCCCAAACCGCTGGCCATTAGTTAAAAGGCAAGCGGTTCGCGCCAAAACCGCTTGCCAATTCACTTCTCTCTTTTTTTTTTAAATTAAATGGGAAGCGGATTTTGTAAACCGCTTGCCTATTATGGCTTCTCATCATATTTATTCTACTAGTGTACAATGGATTTAAGATGGGTCATGGAGAAACAACTTTGAACACAGTCTTTCTTTTAACATATGATCAATCAAGGGTGTGTTCTATATATTCATATGATTTTTACTTATATGAATTTATTTAATCTTATCTGAGAAAATCTAAACTTATTAGACCTTATAAAAACTTATTTTAGTTATAATGATATTGAGAAGGATTTGATAAATGTTTGTGTGGAATACCATGCCCCAAATGAGAGTGAGTAATAAGGGTCATCTAACACCAGAACTATATTTCTAATCTTAACGATGAATCTGGTTGTCGTAACTTTAAACACTATAACTAATTTCTGCTCATCATCAAACTGCTATAAAATGTATAGATGGGTACATGTAAATTTTGAACCGATACATAGGTGAGTGTAGCACGACTCGTACTTTTGTTATTTATCTTGCATGAGAATAAAATATTATGTTAAGTGAGAGATAGATTTAACTAATGTCCACTTATAATTCAAAATTTGACAATTTCTTGAATGTCAAGTCCTTTACTTTTCCATATGTTTTTAAAAATGTAAAAGCATAACAATTTGCATTTGATTGGACTCACCTTACATATTAACAATTTATTAAGAGAAACTCGAACATGACTTACCATTTACATTTATCCAATATATAGTATTATTATATTTGACACAAGAAAAGCAAGAATCAAATGAAGAAGATGAGCACATTCATTTATGGAAATCAAAGGGTTCTTTTTTTTTTTTTTTTTTTTTTTTTTTTTTGAGTTTAGGAAATCAAAGTAATTAGGCGTAAACTCCAACAACATTATAAATTTATACTGTAAAACTTGTAATTAACTTCTATCTTGAGTTATTTGAGTCTAGCTAGTTGTATATTTGTAAACATGCTAATTTTGTCCTTAATAAATTAGACAACTAAAGATAGAGAAGAATAATCAGTCACGTTTTTTCAACTGTTTGGGTCCAATTTAGTCCAATTGGGCTTAGGCATTAAATGATCCAATTAAAAGTCCAAGATCAAGGTTCATCTCTCCAATTGTGCTAAAGTCAAAGATCAGCCCTCAAGGGAAGCCAATTGGGCTAAAGGCCCAACTTCTCCATGTATGAAGAGGTATAAAAGCCATCAATATTACATTTTTACATTAATGCTCATTACTTCAAGAAAA
Organism: Chenopodium quinoa; assembly: GCF_001683475.1. Taxonomy (NCBI): domain Eukaryota; kingdom Viridiplantae; phylum Streptophyta; class Magnoliopsida; order Caryophyllales; family Amaranthaceae; genus Chenopodium; species Chenopodium quinoa. The sequence continues at coordinate 912,915 of NW_018744662.1, forward strand.
GTCTCAAGCAACTAATTCTCTTGCATAGTCTTCTCTTTCAACACATTGTACTGACTTTAGCATCGGAGGGGCCTTCCTCGGCAACACCCCCGAGGCTAGTTTACGTGTGTTTACTGTGCAGGAAACCTTCGGCCCAACATTACTTGGACCGAATCTAGTCTTCTCCGTTTCATCGGACCTTCGGCAAGGTCCCATTGTTTTCACCCGAAACATCAACTAATTGAATAATTCACCATTTGTCGGAAAGTTTTGATTTCTTGTTAGTTTAATTTATCATTTATAATAATTGGGAAAGTCGGACCAAATCCATGTGAATACGGGAGTTGCCGAGTTGGAGCATATGAGCAAAAGGCCAATTTGACAGGGCATCACCGTATGAGTATGAGTATGACCAAGTAATTACTAACTTTCTTCTCTTTCTTTATTGCTATTTGTAACTTCGAATTTTCATTTTTGTTACTTTTCTTTGTTTTCTCTTTCTGACCATTACTATACTTTGACTTTTTAACAAAATTAAATCCCAAAATCTGCATTTTGTATACCAAATTCAGCTAATTGTCTAAATGATTAATGTTTGATAATGATATATAAAGGTATCTTGCTAACGAGCATCTGGATCGTTAGATAAACTTTTGTATACATCCGGTTTACACTAATATTAGTGTATATCGATCAGTATAAGGGTAACTTTTAGCTAATTTTAGGGTAACTTTTTGTCTTTTTTTGGGTAACTTTAAACATAATACAATTTTTATATAAATCAACAACAAAAAAAGTTTTATAAAGGTAATTTAATTACATTCAATCACTAATAATTAATTTTTAATCATTTAAAATGTGATTCTTTACTAATAAAGCGTAGATAATTTTTATTTGAATTGGGTTACTTTAACGCATATTGGGGGTAACTTTTATTTATTTCAGGGGTAACTTTTAATCACTTTAGGTTATCTTTATAATGGATGTACAATAATTATTGTACACCCGTTTTTTTAAAAGTTTGTGTAATTAATTAATATTAACCTAAAATAGTAGGAGTATTAATTTTGGAATGGATGTCAAAATCACGTGTCGATATAATTAATACTCCCTCCGTTTCACTTTATTAGTCCCTTTGGAATCAATCACTTAAAATAAGAAAAGAAGGAATCTTAGTAATTTGGAATTTGATTGCAATTTTGTAATTAATGTCTTGTCTTTTTTTGTTTTATTTATGGTTATTGACTATGATTAATCGCCTATAATAAATTTTGATTGGAAAATTTGCCATGTCAGCAATCTACTAGCACATACATTAACCAATCAAAATTATTTGATTCTTTAAACACCCAATTAGATTAATTATTCATAGATTATGAAAATTATTCACCTTATAATAATGTTAGGAAATATTCAATATGGGTACATCATTTTAAAATGCCCAAAATAGAATATGGGACTAACAAAATGAAACGGAGTGAGTAATGTTTACTTTACCTTAATATTTTCATTTTTAATTTTATTATTACTTAACGCTTGGGGCGCTTGTTAACTTTTGCAGTAAAAACAATACATAATATAAAACAATAATTACACCGATCATTTCTAAATCATTGACTCTTGGTAGCAAGATTGTTAAAGGCCTAGAGATTGAATTACCCAAAAAAAAAAAAAATAGGAGTGAATATAAAAGGTTCGCAGGTTTAGCAATAAGAGCAACTGAAATGGTAAACTAATTAGGGCCTGTTCATATTTACTTATTTTCAGTTCAGTTCAGTTCAGCTCCAATCAGTTTAGTTCAGTTCAGTTCAGTTCAGCTCTAATCAGTTCACTTCAGTTCAGCTCAGTTGTTAATTTTTTTGTTTTAGATGTTTTTGCATATTACAACAACGACAATAATAATAACAATAATAATAATAACAATAATAATAATAATAATAATAATTATTATTATTATTATTATTATTATTATTTTAAAGTATATTCGTCGTTCAAAATGGTCACATGTTTTTTTATAGTTGAACTCATTGACAAAATGAGAGTACTACACAACAGTTACTAGATTTCATAATCGGTTAGTTCTTCGTCTTCTTTTTTTTCATTAAGTTGCTCCATTACCTCGGCATTCCTCTGAATTGACTCCCATATCTGATCAGTTATTTGGTTTCGTACAATATCCATAGCTGCTTTTCTGTTATCATCGTACATAGTATGATCTTCTGTTGGTCCCATGACTTCAGCTTGGTGTGTGAATGGAATCCCTAGTTCATGTAAACGAACAAAATTGTGTAGAGTACAACAAGCAACAATTGACTACAGTAAAATATTGAAGAATACTTTTTATTTATATATATATATTTAAAATATAATACACAAAAATTTAATAATTTAAAATATAATAATTTAAATTACAGAGTTATTTTTGAAACACTTTTATATTTTTCACAATCCACTATATATATTATCATTAATTTTCATAAACATTTTCATATATTTTTATGCATTTTAATTTTTCAGTTCAGTTCAGTTCAGCTCCAATCAGTTCAGTTCAGTTCAATTCAATAAATATGAACAGGCCCTTAGTAAATTAACTTTCTATATCACGTAAGATTTTAAGCTAATATCTTTTGTACCTAATTTGTGTCCCGATGGTTAGCTACTAACTTGTGATTTAGATGAGTCTTAATTTCTTTATTTGTTTTTAAATTTGATCTTATTAATAAATCAACCACTCTTTGAGCAAGTTTTTTTCTCAAGTAAAGTAGCTTGACCAAGCTAATTTCATGTACTAGTATAACTTTTCTCTTTTTTTTTTTTTTTTTTTTTTTTTTTTTTTTTTTTTTAGAGAGTCACAAGGGGCGGATGACGAGTTTCAATCTCAAGACCACTAACAGTGAGGGAAGCTATAACCACAGAGCTATCCCTCCCACACTCCGTATACGCATAACTTTGACTTCTATTTTGTCTTGATTTTTTATTAGGCATACAACCTTAAAATCCTTCCATACCATTTCAAAATAAAACTTTTTAAAAGGAGTAAATAATTAACTAAATGTCTAAATATACTTCCTCCGTTATATATTATTTGCAACTATTAGACATTTTTCCTCTTTACTTTATGTCAAATCGTTGCAAATAATATGTAACGGAGATAATATATTGAGTTGAATTCCCCGTCAAAAAAAAAAAAAGAGAGTTGAATTCAGAAATACAAAATACATTATACTGTGCAGTAGTATTTATTACTTCCTTCGTCCCTAAATTACATTCCTCTTTCTCTCTATTATGTGAGGAATAAATACTAGAAAGAGGAATGTAATTTAGGGACGGAGGGAGTACTACGCGTTAGGAAAAAAAATATCACTAGTACTATCATCTGAAAATTTATACGGAGTACGAGTAATAGCAAGCATGATTTAGTATCTTTATTGATTGGATTTGTTGACCTTGGACTTTCGAAAATATGCAGCAATTAATTATTTTTATTGACAGAATGCAGCAATTAAATTATAAAGTCAAAACAACATTAAATCCATGTTAATTATATTACGAGTAAAAAATATCACTCGTACTATCATCTGAAAATTTATACGGAGTACGAGTAATAGCAAGCATGATTTAGTATCTTTATTGATTGGACTTGTTGACCTTGGACTTTCGAAAATATGCAGCAATTAATTATTTTTATTGACAGAATGCAGCAATTAAATTATAAAGTCAAAACAACATTAAATCCATGTTAATTATATTACGAGTATTTTAAAAGTTTTTCAAGATGTTGTTACTCCCTCCGTCTGTTGATTAATGTCCACTTTCTCTTTATTATGTGAGTAATAAGTGATAGAAAGTGGACACAAATATAGAGATGGAGGGAGTATTAAAAATTAAGGAAAATACTATACATAATCCTTAGTCGCGTCCTTGAGCAAGTTTAGCCCTAAGTCTTAAGACTTGGAGTGACATCATCATTTTAAGTCTTAAGATTTATACTTAAGACTTTTCCCATTTTTCTTCAAAAATCTCAAGCAGTTAAGCAAGTATCAAGTTGAGTGTTGAAATTTCAAGATTCAACTTAAGACTTGAGATTAGGACCCACTTCACTTTTATTTTTATTATCTTTTATTTATTTATTTTTTTTTTTACACTTTTCTACATATAATATGTCAAATATTTAAGTCTTAGGGCTAAAGTGATAAATTTGTGTAAGTCTTAGTGAGTCTTAACAAGAATTTGATGGCATCATTTTTTGTGGTCATTTTCAATGGGGGGACCACGAAAATTGATGTCACATCCAATAAGACTTGGGGCTAAAATTGCTCTTAGGGCTACATATAAAGAGCTAAAAGTGGAAAAAAAAAATGAAAAAATAACATTAATTACACTGATTTACAAATGATTTTGTCATGCATTTCTAAATTAATAGCAATTAGTATCAAGTTAGGAAAGATCTTAAATGCTTATTCATATCTCTTAGGGGAACATATATCTTTATTTTTTTATTTGTCCTAAAAAAAAGATACATTAAGGGCCTGTTCACATTTACCGAAATAGGCTGAACTGAACTGATTGGAGTTAAATTGAACTGATTGGAGTTGAACTAAACTGAACTGAACTGAAATGAATATTTTATGAGAGAAGAAAATTAGGAGATGAACTGAACCGACTAGAGCTGAGCTGAATAGAACAGAACTGAATATAACTGAAATTAAGCTAAAGTGACATGCCCTAAATACATACACTCCTATCCCAAAATAATAAGCCATAATTATATTTTGATTTGTCCTTAAATAATTGCCCACCTTCTAAGGCCTTGTACACTTCAACTATAAAAATTAATATTCAATAAAAATAATTTTGGTTCAGTGTAGAATTAAAGATAATATCAGTTTATTAAAAATAATCACATTTCAGTAACATTAAGTCTGTTTCAGTAAAAATAAATTTAATAAGATCAATAACTTTAAAGAAAAAATATACTCCGTAAATTACAAAATAAAGATTTTTTTTTTATTTTAAAAAAGCTTTGATTTGGTTTAACATGGTCTAATATGTTATTTGTAAATAGAATTGAACATAGCCTTATATTATAAATAAAGAAAGATTATGAACATTATTATTATTTTTTTTATACTTTTTTTTTTAACAAAGATGAGGATTTAGGAATATTATTAAAATATAAAAACGGGTAGTTGTGGATTATGTTTGGGTCTGAGCCTTCCCCACCAAAGACCAAAGCTTTCCTGTAATTCCAAAACACTATTAGCATGAATTGGTCAACTACTCCAACTCTTCTTCGTGCCTACAACTCAATCAAAACTCCCCAGTCCCCACCGTCACCAAACCCAACACACATACCAATAGAACCTTCCTTTTTCTTACACCCCCTTTTCATTTCATTCTCTATATAATTCCACTTTCCACCCCTTCTTTCCCTTGATCAAAACTTCCTCCCTTTTATTTTGGTCCTCTCTACCCAATTTACTCTTCCCCCCCCCCCCCCCGCCCTCTCTCTCTCTCTCTATAAACCCACAACCCCCATTCAAGCACCCCCTCGCCTGGGCAAAACTGATTTATATCCGATTACTCGATTATTAGAAGATGGGATCAACAACGAGACTTTCGTTGCTAATACTATCAATATCTTTCTTAGTCACAACGGCAATAGCACAAACAGCATGTAGAGCACACACCTTTACAAACAACCAACAATACAGCAGTTGTAGTGATCTCCCTGAATTGAATTCATTTTTATATTGGACCTATGATTCGACAGCCGGAACCGCCAATATCGCCTTCCGAACCACCGGGGTTAGCCCGACCTCGAACTGGATCGCGTGGGCCCTTAATCCGACTGGGTCCGGCATGGTTGGGGCTCAGGCTTTGGTTGCCTACCAAAATTCTTCCAGCAGTAGCGTTTACGCCTACACATCCTCTGTTACTTCTACTAGCACCACTCTTGCTCGAAGTAGCATCAGTTTTCGGGTATTTTACTATCACTCCTTTTTAATTATTCAACAAATTATAGTACTTTTTTTTCAATTAATCCCAATGAAATTGTGTATTTTTAAAAATTATTCACTACATTTTTTTTGAAAGGATTAAATTTCACTCTAAGAAAATTAATAGAGTATATATATAAATCAATTGGATCATCAATTACTTTAAATTTTCTAATTAAATTGATTGGTATAAAGAATCAGCGTGATAAAAATAGCGTTATTTTCTCTCTATTTGATTACAAGATACAAGTATATGGGCAAAAGAAGTAATGTTGCTTTAATACAGAGTATTGCATAAGATATTTACTAGCCAAAAATAAATTGTCACTTTGTCAATAATAGAAACGTGTATTAGCTAATACCGAGTATTATAAAATAAAAGTATATGAATTTCCCATGAAGAATTAATAATAATTAATTGTGATTTTAATGTTAAATATAACAGTCAAACAAAGATTTTTTTATACTGTATTTAATTATCATTTCTAATAAGTTGTGCTTTAGGATGATGTAATTGTTACACTATGATGATATTGGCTATTTGATACCATTGCGGTACAATTGGGTAAAGGTCAATACAAAGTTTTAAAAGTTAGCATTGAATTATTTTTAAAATTCAATACTTTTTCAGTTGAAGAAAAGTCTAAATTTTACAGGTAATTTCTTAATTATGGAGTTAGAGAAAAGAAAACGTGATTTGGTATATGGGTTAATTGTATCTTATCATCAACAACAGGAAAAAGAAAGATTTGATTTGCAATAATAAAAACCAGCTATTTATTCCTTATGTGCATGTTATTGAATTGACTAGTGTTTAGATTTAGAATCAATCAAAATGATCACTAGCCGCCCTGTTTGATTGCAATGGACAGCCTAGCTCATCACTCGTTATTATAGTTGAGTTATAATTGTTACATTACTGGTTTAAATTACATTGTTTGTTACATACTTACAGTATAAACTATACGGTGTTATTTTTATTTTTGTTATATATTTATTCCCGTGCTAATAATTGGTGACTTTTGTAAACGCTATGGTTATATGGATGATGCATAGTTTACAATAGGTCATTATTAGATAATTATATGTACCGTACATAATAAAATTGGTAACCTCAGGTGAGCAACCTATCGGCAACTAGCGGGACCAATGAGATGACAATATTTGCAACTATTCGGCCACCAAGTACGACGGTGAACCAGGTTTGGCAAGTGGGCCCATTGACCGGAGGCAATCCAGGGCAACATTCTCAAAACAGTGCTAACACCAAGTCCTCTGGTTCTATTAACTTCCTTTCTGGCCAAGCTACCGCAGGTGGTGCAACTATTCAAAGACTTAAACAAAAGAATGTAAGTTTTCAATTTCACAACTCCCACTTGGTTTTATTTCTCGTTTTTAATACAATCGACTCCATAAACTTGTAGGGGTGTTAAAAAATACCTGACTAGGCTGACCTTTTATTGACTCGATATAGAGAAAATTGTCTAATGCCATTACATTTACAAATTTACATCACAAAGTTAAGAAAAAAAAAGGCCCTAAGCTAGTTGGGATTAGTTTAGTTCCTACCTCTTTTGAAATTTCAACCAATTTACCTACTCTTCTCTAATTAAAGCTTATTCTATTCTAGCGTATATCTTTGAAAGAGTCATTTAGCATTATGTTATTGCTTGTTTCTAATGTTATAAATTAATGCATAAGTTTTTAGTTGTAAGTCCCTTTTAAAAATTTAAAATCAAGTGTCAAGCATACTTAAGCACATTAATTAAGTATTTTATTACTCATTTGGTTTCAAAATATAAGAAGTTTTAGCCATTTTGAATGTTACTATCAAAAATTTAATTTAATGGATTAGGCATTACACTATCAATATAATAGTTCTTTGTCTTCTTCCATCATCGATATACAATTAACTGAAATAGATTATTAAAACTTATTTAGCTCTAATAAAAGAGATTAAAGTAATAATGCCTACTTTGTGAGTTGTAACCTTAGCACATGTGTTTGGTAGTATTTGATCATGATGAACTGATTATAATTAAGCGAACAAATTTGAGGCTAACATGTGTGCAAGTGTAACCACTGCCTCGTACTAACATGGAAAAATAATTATTGGATCTTTTGGTTGGTGAGCTATTTTCGTGTCAACAACGACATGCTTTTTTTTCAATCTTTTTTTTTTATTTTTTATTTTTTTTTCCGCGTTTAAATCCTATTATGTTGTATTATAGATGCGCTTAGAATTAGGTGCATCGATTATATTTTTCCCTTATTTGATAATTCTTTTATGCATCTAGGTGCATTTAGAGCAAAGATTATCATATATTCTTCATATAATTTGTATCTTTTGATAAAACTTAAATGCACCCGAATATATGTAAGAAGTTTCGTTGTCGAAACATCAGACGCTTAGATATTGAAAAAATCATTCTATCAACGTTTTGAACTAGACAAAGAAAAGAATGTTATTGTTCACCCACCACCAATAAGCATGATGTTGATGTGAAAATTTAGAAATCATTTCTTTCGAAAAACTTGACACTTGAACATCTTAACTTTTTTTTTTGCGGTTATTTAATTCTTAAGACTTTTTTTTAGTCAATATGTTCATGTTTTCATTTTTTATTTTCTAACTAATATTATAGATTCACATGTTTACTTTATAATTTCCTCAAATTTTATGTATTCCACGTGGTCAAAGATTTATAAATGTAGTCAACAAAGGTCAAATAGACATCTAATTAGCCATCGGTAGTTGATACTAAATTAGCCGTATATTTTGTTTTTATTTTTGAATTGTTGTCATGTTATTTGAGAGTGTGTATACTAATATATAGCAAATTGGATAACCGTAATTAAATTGTGGGTGTTAATTGCAGACACACGGAGTTTTGAATGCAATTAGTTGGGGAATTTTAATGCCACTAGGAGCTATAATAGCAAGGTACGTGAAGGTGTTCCCATCAGCCGATCCAGCATGGTTCTACCTTCATATAGCTTGCCAAATCTCGGCCTATATCATCGGAGTTGCTGGTTGGGGTACTGGTCTTAAACTTGGCAGTCAATCTGTTGGTATTGTTTACCACGTCCACCGTAACATTGGGATTGCCCTTTTCTGCCTCGCCACTCTTCAGGTTAAACTCACTTCTCTTATATATCTCTGTTTGAATTGATTATCACATTATCTCAACCGTACATGATATTAATATGAGTATATGACTAACACATTGTTAAATTATATAATATCGTCTCATAGAAATATCTACTTATCAAGTTATAACATGCGTGTAGAGAATCAGTTTTATCAACACAATATACTTTGAATATTTTTATCTTTCTATCTTCTAGAGACTTGTAATGGACTATAAACATGATACATTAAAAAATTCATGTAAGAACACGTAACATAAATTACATGGAAAGTGATGAATTATGCATAGCTTTTTTGACTAAGCTGCCACATTAATGGGGCCAGGTAGGTAAGGTAACTCAACTAACACGGTATGTTCCATAAATCATAAAATTTCAAGGTAGAGTTTGTAGTTACTTCTGAGTTCTGACGTCTAGCTTTTAGATTGTCAATTTTGGTTTAAATGTAAGTTTATGTCTTTTAATGCCGGTCCATTTTTTATTACTACTACTTGCATAAAAAATTATACGGGAACAATTATCTAGTCTAGATAATACATCACCACCTAACACCCTTATTCTAGAATTACCATAGAATATATACTTCGTATGTACGTAGTATTTTTTTTTTTGCCACAAGGGCGGGGATGAGAATCGATCCCAGGATCTCCTGAAACCGGGAGAGAAACTCTAACCACTTGAGCTATCCCTCACTCTCATGTACGTAGCATATATTGATATACTTCATCCTTCTTTAAATAAATGTCTCATTTAGCTGTTTGATAATTTTTGGTCTTAAACTCTAAAATAACAAGACAATGAGATTTAGGTTAATAATTTTTATTTGCAAAATTTATCAAATTACTACGAAGCATAAATTTGTTACTTCCTTCAAAGTTAAAATAATGGCACTACAATGGAAAAAAAGGGGTTTGAAAAAGTGGATTGCTAAACATCGCCCGCAAATCTCCACATAAAGCCCACAAACTTATATTGAAGTTACAATATTGCCCTTGACCTTAAAAAAAACACAACCTCAATAAAAATCAAAGTACGGGGATGTCGAGGCTCGTGGCGGCAAGGTGGTGGTGGCGCCAGGTCCGGCAGCCACGTCCACCGGCCTGGCGTCTGGGCAGGACGCCCAGCCACGGTGAGTGGCGTTTGGGACAGGCGCCAGTCACTGTGGCTGGGCGTCCTGCCCAGACGCCAGGCCGGTGGACGTGGCTGCCGGACCTGGCGCCACCACCAGCCACGGGCCGTCCTGGCCAAGCGCCCCAGCTGCCTTAATTTTTTTTTTTTTTTTTTTTTTGGAAAATCAGAAAATTTTTCTAATTTTTTTTTTAATGTGTTTGATTTTTTTTTAATATTTATTAATTTTATGTGTTATTTTTTATAAGTCTAGTATATATATTTTTTATAAAATCAAATAAAAAACATAAATTTCCACATCCTAAATCAAAACATAAATTTAATAAACACAATTTAAAAAAATAAAAAAAAAAGGCAAAAAAAAAAAAAAATTAAAAAGTAAGGGCGGCGTCCAAACCAGACGCCAGTGCCAGTGCACTGGTTGTGGCGTCTGACCTGGACGCCAGTGCACTGGTTTTGGCGCCTTGCCTGGACGTCCTTGCCATGGTTCCGGCGTCCAAACTAGGCGCCACCTCGTTTTCCGTCGAAGACGACGTATCTCCGGCGACCCTCGCCTCTCCGGCCTCCCTGGGCAACCCAGTACGACTCCACATTTGTTAGATCGAGATTTGTTCACTTTGGGTACGATTTTAGAAATGGGCAAAATTGTCAAACCATGTCTAATTTGTGGGCTTTATGTGGAGATTTGCGGGCGATGTTTAACAAATCCCTTGAAAAATTATCATATTGATATTGTTTAAAGTAGTACCAACTTTAAAAGTCGTCAAAGAATTCTAAGTCTACCTAACAGTCATTTTCTAACTTCAAATTTTTGTTGATATGTTCATTTGTTTCATTTTCTAAGTACTCGTATGTATCTTGGCTCAAAATCTAAGATAGAATTGATTTTTATTTTTTTTTATATTCAAACCTTTGGAAGCTTCTTCTTGTTGTGGAATTATGGAACTTATTTCAACTCGAACATTTTATAATCACACATTCATACCATAAGACATTTTCCATGAACAATAGGAGTATTTGTTTGTGTTAGTTGACTAATGTGCTCATAACTTCATATTGCGCTGTACTAGAAAACTCGTTTTTATAGTCTATATATATTGTATAGGATTATACTACTATATGTGTATCCCCCATGTTTTGTCCGCCTCTCTTATTGAAAAGTTTGGACTTTATTTTTTTGTGACTCAGTTAAATGACTATTTCTATATTTTTAAGAAATTTGAATAGAGTTCATAGAGCTTTTAATAGAAAAGAGGATTTTCTTGTTACTTTTTTTTGTAAAACCTAAGATACTCGCCAACTTAATGTTAAATTACAACTATATACCTACTTGTGACACAATTGGGGTAGGAGAGAAATCGTTTTGACATAGTTTCAATTTCTTTGAATTTCAGGTATTTGCCCTACTTCTAAGGCCAAACAAAGACCACAAGTACAGATTGTACTGGAAGGTCTACCATCACGGCATTGGATACATCGTGATCATCTTGAGTATCATCAACATCTACCAAGGATTCGACAAAGTGTTGATGCCAGAGAAGAAATGGAAGAGAATATACTCAGGCATCCTCATTGCTTTGGGAGCCATTGCTCTTGTATTGGAGGCATTTACATGGACCGTCGTGTACAAGAAGAAGAAGACTGATCAACAGAAACATGGTCACCATGCTAATGGAACCAATGGATTTGCTAACAGTTATGCATAGACTGCATGCTGCTGTTTTGTAAATTTTTCTATACGTTTGTTTCAAATTTAGGCTTATTATTTTAGGTTGTATTATAAACTACAGATTTTGAATATTTTCTTCTTCTTTTAAATCCCTTTTGTATTATTGTTGCCAGTGAGTTATAGGGCATATTTGATTGTTTTTATTAATATGATAGTTTTGGTCCGATCCATTGCCTTTTGTGCTCTTGCACACATTTTTTTCCCTCCTCCCTCCTTTTCTTTTACCTAATAAGTGATGAGCTATTTTTATGCATGGATTAAGGGTCTGTTCTCTTTAGATTAATTTTAGTTTAGTTTAGTTCATAATATCCCCTTTTCATAAAATATTCAATTCAGTTCAGTTCAGTTCAGTCAATCAGAACAGGTCCTAAAAATATGCACTTTCTTTTTAAGCCATATCAAACTTTCTCTATGATGATGTACGCATGTACCAATTTATGCAACTTCGATCTTTTTTAGTGAAGAGTGGATGTCATTTATTCTAATTATTTAAAGTACTAGAATTATGCAAGACATGAGATCAAACTTTTGTCTAATAATAATACTCTAATAATAGAAATGTAACTCCATGGTTTTCAAAAAAAAAAAAGAAATGTAGCTCCATGAGAATGTTTAAAAAAAAAAAAAAAAAAAAAAGCAAGCATTGAGCTAGACAAGTAATGAAGGTAACATATGAAAGGACACTTGTGGAGTTGTGGTCATAGTTAGCCATGACTTTCAAACCTCGATTTACCTTCGATTCGAGTAATGGCGGTGAAAGCAAATTGTTTCAAACTAAAGGTTACCCATATTGTGTTTCAAAAAAGAAAAAAAAACGGCTATTTCATCAAATGTCACTGAGCAATTTAAAAATTCACCAAATGCCATCGGACTTTTCATAATTCACCAAATGCCACCGAGTTTTTAAAAAATTCACCGAGTGCCATTAATGACTAACGGCAGTTAACTCCGTTAGTCATTTAGGCTAATTATGCCACGTGGTGGCTTATGATTGGTTGATTATTAAATTAGTAAATTAATTACTTAATAAAAAACTTAAAAAAAAAAACCCACTCACCATGACCCAGCCCCAACCACCGTCTGTCACTGCCATAGTGCACCATCCTATCCCCACCGCGGCGACCCAGCCCTGAACAACAACACCGGCGAGCCAGCCCGCGCTGACGACGCAACCCAGCCACCCTTCCCGCAATTCGCAACCTTCTATTTCTCCATCGAAAATCCCTCAGTTCCCCTCCCCCTCCCCACCTCCGCACGACCAAAGCCCCCTCCACTCCCCACTGCTGGTGACCAATAAACCCTCCCCGCTCCGACGAACCCAAACCACCCCCCTCCCCTTCCCATCTCCACCCCCTATACCACCTCACTTAAACCCCAAAATTGAAAACCTTAAAATCGAATTAGGGTTTCGATTTTGGATATTTCAATTTTGGAGTTTTAGTGTGTCGAGGATGGTGGTTTAAGGGGGGAAAGTTGATGGAGATTGTAGGGGGATGGGCGAATTAGCTTCGCCGGCATGGCGGCATAGGTGATGGGGCTGGACGACGGTGGGAGGGAAGAATGGTGTTTTTAAAGTGGAGGGAGGGGTTTTAGGGTGGGGGGAAGGTGGTTATGGGAAGGAGAGGGTGGCGATGGCATAGGATCAAGGGGAAGGGTCGCCGCGGACACTGAAGAGAATGTTGGTCTGGTCGCCGGTGGGGGTGGGGGCAAGGGGTTGGGCTGGTGTTGGGGCGGTGGTGCGGTGGGAGTAGCTAGGGTTAAGGTTTTTTTTTTGTTTTTTTTTTTATGTTTTTTTATTTTAATTTTTTGATAAATATAATAATAATAATAAAATGAACCAATAAGAATATGCCACGTGGCATAATTAGCCTAAATGACTAACGGAGTTAACTGCCGTTAGTCATTAATGGCACTCTGTGAATTTTTTAAAAAGTCGGTGGTATTTGGTGAATTCTGAAAAGTCCGATGGCATTTGGTGAATTTTTAAATTGCTCAGTGGCATTTGGTGAAATAGCCGCAAAAAAAAGGTTACCCATATTTGGCATCAACAACTATAAAGCTCGCACTTGAGCTTCAACTTTGCATATAAAAAACCAATGAAACTTTGCATTTGAGCTTCAACGTCTTAGGATTTGTGATCAATTTTTAAGTTTCTAAGATCACCTTAATATTAAATTTAGTTAAAAATGACTATAAATGTTTGGAGTCGAACTAAACTAATCAGTGGGTTGAAGGCTCTTTCTCAATTTCAGTAATTTTCAATTACATTTTGTTTTATGTAAAAAATTTGCTAAGTGCATAGAATATTGGAAGGTATTCATTTTTAGTTAGTTGTATAACGAAAATGTATTGTGTTTTATCTTTAACATAATCATAGTTATTGCAAACATTTCGATTCTTACAAGCTACAGAAAATTATTTAGTATAACATGATACGAGTAATACATTAAAATTCATCTCAAATTCCCAATAACATGATATGCACTGCACTCACCTTTGATTTAATATTTCAATTACCAAGATTAATAAATTTGGCCTTTTGGGAGTGGGTGAAAGGCGAAAGAGAGAATCTCCATCCCAAAATGCCTCTAGTGAGATTAGAATAAACCTTAATCACCTATACAAAATTAAGCCCACAATGTTGGGCCGACCGGTTTTGTGTTCAAAACCCGCCAAAATCTTTAATCACCCATGGGTCCTGTTTGGCAAAACTAGCAATATCAGGTAGGTACCTTTTAGCGGTTAAGTAGCGGGTAGTTGTTAGAGTAACAAGTAGCTGTCAATTAGTAGTGGGTAGAGGTTGCCTGTCAATATAGAGGGTAATAGTATTAGTGTTTGGCAAAAATAACGGTTGAAAATTTAAAATACAATACAAATACATGCATAATATTTACAGAGTAAAGAGTAAACAAAATTTATCAAAAACTACACACTACCTTTCAAACGCTAATATTTTTAATGTTTGACCTAAGCTATCTGAACGCTACCATACCAGACACACCGCTATATGAAACACCACCATACTAGACACACCACTTCCGCTATATGAAACACTTACCATACTAGACACAGTACACACCTAACGCTAACCATTACTTAAAACGCTACCGCCAAAGTGCCAAACAGGGCCATAAACCACGTCGGCTTCAAATTGTGGATTTCCGCACAACAAATCTTCCCCAACAAGCTTCACAAAACGTGACTGTCAGAAAGACAAAAAAAAAAAAAAAAAAAAAAAAAAAAAAATACAACCTGCCTTCCTGTAGTAACAAGAATTCAACATCACAATTAGCTGAAGCTCGAACTAAGGCAACAATGGCGGCACTTCCGACTGAGATGATCACCGAAATACTCTTACGCTTACCTGTTAAATCACTTTTACGCTTCAAATGCGTCTGCAAATTCTGGAATTCCATAATCAAAACCCCCAATTTCATCAAACTTCACCTCAATCAAACCCTAATTTCCAACTCCAATCTTCAACTCCTCTTCTTTTATAAGTCTCTTTATTCTGCAGATTTGGACCATAACCACATCTCCTTCTCG
The DNA here is from genome assembly GCF_001683475.1 of Chenopodium quinoa. Lineage (NCBI taxonomy): Eukaryota > Viridiplantae > Streptophyta > Magnoliopsida > Caryophyllales > Amaranthaceae > Chenopodium > Chenopodium quinoa. Next base: position 928,446 of record NW_018744662.1, read on the forward strand.
GGGATCCAGCTCCCTCTCTCAACTCAAGGAATTGAGGTATTTGGGTCTTGCAATGGCATCGTTTGCATTGGCAACAAAACTGAAATCTTGTTGTTCAACCCACTTACCAAATCACAGTTTAAACTACCTATTATTCCAGATCTTAACAGGGTTGTTCGTCTGTTCGGATTTGGGTACGACAGTAAGAACGACGATTACAGGGTTTTGAAGTTAGTTCAATGTTTTCTTATAAATGATATGGGTAAGTTTGTTGAAGCGGAATTGTATAGTTGCAATGATAATTCCTGGAAATCTGTTCAAGGTATCTATGATTTTACCCCTGATTATCATCGCCATGGTGTTCTTGTTAGTGAGGCTTTACATTTCAATGCTCGCTCCAACAAATCTGACTACATAATAGTTAGTTTCGATCTTCAGACTGAGAGTTTCTTGTTTTTCGACTACTCCAAATTGATTGATGATACTGAGTTTTATGTGACGGCGCAGTTAACGGAATTGGGTCGATGTCTGTGTGCTTTTGTTAATTATCATGATGAATTAAGGGAGTATGTGGATTTTTGGAAATGCGATATATGGGTAATGAAGGAGTATGGAAACAATGAGTCTTGGGTTAGACTGTTTAGTATTGGCAACAAGTGTATCCTGAGATGCCAGCTAGTATTGCCTATTGTTTACTCCAAAGATGGGAAAAAATTTTTGTTGGGCATAAGCGACCTCATCTTTGGTTGGTATGATTTGGAGTCCAAAAAATTTGATGCAATTAACTTTAAACTTCATGGAATGCCAAGGGATCATTTGATGATGATGGGGCGTTTTGTGGGGTGTTATGTGGGCAGCCTTGTTTCGATCGAAGATAAGCTGCGTTCTCAAAGGGAAACCTTGCCAATGATAAAGAAGAAGAAGTAAGCAGAGTTTTTGAATGTCTTGCTTTTCTTTCATTGCTTCCAAATCCAAATGCACATATTTTCTTAGCATATGACTTTGAATCCTGTTTGCTTAAATGCATTTTCTGTATTGTGTTCTGTGACCTGTTTGGTTGATCTGCAGGGATAATAGTTACTAACCATCTAGTAAATTACAATTGATTTGTAACTAATGCTTATTGCTCTTGGCTAATTGTCACTGCTAATCTGTAGTAAATTACTTACTTTATGGTATTAAGTTAGCTAAAATTTCCATCAGAAGTCTATAAAGTATAGGCGTTTATTGACATTGCTCTCGTCAAACCAAAGTATTGCATAATCTACTACCTGAATGGTGCTTCAATCTGGATTCTGTGATAATTTTATCTGGAGTATATTCAGAAGCTCTTTACAACTCCATTTTTACTTCCTCTTTTGGTTTCTCTTGCTTCTAAAATAGTCTATTATCTACCAATTTTGCATCCATTATATTATGTTAAGCTTTGTTATTATCTTTGAAGAACCATGTTGTATGTAAAATCAGCTATGAAAGGTCTGAATCACTTTCTTCATTTCTTCAGACGTACTGTGGATGATGTGCAAGATGAGGCTATGACATAATTGATGATGCCACTGCCAGGACTTTGTTAATGTAAGTATGAAGCTATCCATATTAATATAGTAGTGTTTTTCTTGCACTGATGTTGGCTGAACACTGAACAATACATCTGAATTTTTCATCCATATTTGATTAATAAAGATACTGTGGAAGGTTTATAAAGAGTGAACCCAACATAGACCTTTGACCTTGGTATGCATTATGTAATCATCGATCCTTCAAACTAGGTGGTCATTTGGGATTCTGCACGAGATTACATGGACTTTTGCTTGCTCAAAAATCTAAATAATTGTCTATATCCCTTTTGGCTGGCCTTTGATAAATTTGTTAACCCAAGAGATTTCTATATGAGCATGATACTTTACAAATTCTAGGGTGCAGGTCAGGGTTCCACTTTTATATGCGATTAGCTGTATCATTGATTCTTCTTCTATTAGTGCAATTAGCTAATGTTTATGAGCTTCCCCTTTAAAAAAAACACAGGGAAATAGTGGAGACTTGGGATGAGAATAGGATAGGAAAAGTATGGGAATGTTTAATTTCTACATGTTATGCTCATTTACATAAAATCTTAACGCTTTTCTACATTTAAAATATAGGTATAGATTTGTGCTTCTGTTTCTTTGCAATTTGCACTTGCACTATAAGTTGACTAAGCACTACTTAAATTGATCAGATCTTATATGCCCAGAAACCTAGGCATTTGTGTTTCCTTGCTTGCCATTAGTTGTAGGGGACATCATGGCTCTAATGAGAAAAGTTAATGATAGGAAGTGCAGTTTGGGGTGCGAGAAAGCATCGAAGTCGTCGTTGTCTCGTGATTGGGTCTGCCTCCTTCACTTGTTCCCTCTTGATGCTCTGCATGTTTATTCTCTCTAATTGCTAGGGTGACTTCCTGCATGATGCATATAGATTAGACAGATCATTGATGCCCTACTTTGAACTGTGGAATCCTGAATTCATTCACATAACTTTTCATGTATAGATTATCTTGTTAGGACAGAGCATTTCTATTTGAAATTCACTGAGAAAGTTAGATTGCTCAGCTAAACTTTGGCCCTATTTATGTGTAATAGGATTTGTCTATCAGGGCATCCATTGTTATTAAGGTCGAATCTAGGATTTTTTTTATTTTTTATTTTTTTTTTGTTGTTGAGGGGGTTCATACAGGAAACTTGGAAAGATAATTTACATCATAGAAAATCTGGTGGATATTCTTGGAAGGTTTTTTAGTTTCATGATCCTAGTTGGTATAGGTAGGATATAATCTTAGACAGTTAGGCCTTGTTCAGTTCGACTTACTTTCACTTAATTAATATGAGTACAAAATTAATTCAAACAATATAAGTCGAATAGAATTGACCGATATAATTTAGGATTTATTTCTTCTCTGTAAGTCTGCAGAACCAAATTTGAGGGTTTCTGACTTGTGGTGTATTACTCTAATGTAACTAATATTGTGTCGTGATGAATCCTTTGTGTTAGAATTCATGTGTGTTTTTCGCCACCTTTGTTATTATTGAAATAGTAATTCTCATTGATTTCTTTTAATTCCCTCTAATAGTCTGAGAGGATTGTGGTCTTGCCAACCATTTGTCAAAATTCAATTTGTGACTCCTTAATTGCCAGTGTACATCTGCTACAATAGTCATGGCTTACAAGTCACGATGGGAAGTTGCTCCTTAATTGCCAAGGGCCCAGTGTTTCAACATCAGTAGAGACATAAGGTTAGGCTAATACACAATTACATCAGTAGAGACATAAGGTTAGGCTAATACACAATTACAGCGCTCTTGTGCAATAACCTTCACTTCGAAAATATTCAAATTGAGCTGGTGGACTGATGTTGGCCTTGCTGTGGGCTGAACAGAAATTCTTTATTACCTTTATAAATAATAATAAAAATAAAAGACCAATCTTAGACCTCTTTATGCATGATTTGTAAAGTATCAAACCATCAAACTAGATGGAAAATCCAGCCCCTCATTCTCCAAAGAAATAATTAAAAAAAATAAAAGATAAGGAAGATAAGGATAGGATAGGACTTATATTCATTGTAAAGCTAGGAGTGGAAAGCATTCCAAAAGAATATTAGATTGCATAGTTGGTTACTCTGTCCAATTGGTTTGTTAATCAGTATTTTGAGAATAAGAAAGTTTCCTATCAATACATGTGATTTGTTTGTGAGAGTATCAATATCAATGTTTGTGTTCTTTTGTATGTAAATTTACGTGCTACGAGTACATTTTAAAAGCTTGGATACCGAATTATTGATTGATACTTCCTCTCTTTTCTTTTAATTTACTCACTTTTACTTTAGGGATTGTTGTTTGTTTGTTTAAGGGTGCCTTGAGTTTGCAAGAAAGTTTAAATCTTTGTAGATTATTTATGCAATTGTGCATGATAATTTTAGGATGGATATGTCATTCTGATATTAATATGTTCGTCTTTCTGCAGTGTTGGGATTTCACATCGTTTAAGTATATACGTTTGGTTGTTTTCATGGTTAATGGATGAGAAGCAGCTGATTTCGCATGAAGGCTATTGCAAGTAGTTTTTGACATTTAGGGTGGCTATCTTTTTTAGTACTTTTATGAATACCTAGTTGAAGTGGTGAATATTTTCTGGTATCTACAGCTTTTTGGTGCTCTTCTATGTGATTGTGCAAATGTGCAATGCATACTGTACTTGTGTGTAGCTTATGGTGTCATTTGACTTACTAGTTCTTTTGAGCTTCTTTAAGGTCTATTACGATGTATGAATGTACCTAGCAGTGAAATTTGAGTAGAATTGAACCAGCTGTTCTTTGCTGAAGTACATGGTTTAACAAGATACTACACAAATTTATGATGTTTTTACTTCACAACTTTTAATTATGATACTAATCATTGTGGCAAGATTAATTTCGTGTTGCTGTTACTAATTTTGCCAAGAATTCTTTTTTTTTTTTTTTTTTTTTTTTGCAATTTAAGATTTGAAATTCAAATTATGGAATTTCTATTGAGGGGGTCAAAATAAGGAGTAACTCTTTTGTCAAAAAAAAAAAAAAAAAAAAAAAAAAAAAGAGTTTACTCATTTTTTTTAGGTAAGATGTTAAAACTCAAAAATTTGATATGTTTTTTGGGATCTTGTGAAGGAAAGATGGAAACTTGAAATGATTTTGAAGGCTGAAAAATGTAATTAGATTGACATTTGAGCTTTAGACATTCAGGTATTAATTGGATGAAATATGCCAAAAATTGTTGTTGATAGGCTATCAGAAAAAAGCTGGTGTCATGTAGCTCTTGTAGTCTTGTAGCATGGTAGGCATACCCGTTCTTCGTTTTTTGAGAAATTGAGACTTGAAATGATTTTGAAGGCTGAAAAATGTAATTAGATTGACATTTGAGCTTTAGACATTCAGGTATTAATTGGATGAAATATGCAAAAAATTGTTGTTGATAGGCTATCAGAAAAAAGCTGGTGTCATGTAGCTCTTGTAGTCTTGTAGCATGGTAGGCATACCCGTTCTTCGTTTTTGAGAAATTGAGGCTATAACCAGTAGGCTGGTGTCATGTAGCTCTGGCAAAAAAATTGTTTTTCATATGCTATCACCAATTTCTGAGTTCTTATTTGCTCTCTGAAAGTGAGGATAAGCTCTTGTTTGCTTTTGGAAATCGGGGATAAGTTCTTGTGTGCTCTCAAAATTCGAGGATAAGTTCTTGTTTTCTCTCGGAAAATTGAGGCTATATGACTCGATAAAAATAGTATAAAACCATGGGATGTAATTTGTATTTGGCTAATGTGGCATGGCCTCATATGAATTACTCTGTAGAATCCAGGTTACTGGGCATGAGACCGTGGTTGCTAAGCTTCTTTAAAATGTTTGAAAAATGGTTTGCTTTGGCTATGTTGTTCAATGAATTCAAGTATGTTTAAAGGATATCTTCTTTTATTTATTTATTTATCTATTTATTTTTAAATATTCAGCTCTAGCATTGTGTTCCTCATATAATCATTTTCCCTAGCAAGATTATATAACCATTAGGAGTTTTCTCTGTTTGGTGCTGCTTGAATGCAACATTTATCAGTTGACTTTTCGTGCAAAAATTGAGCATTGAACTTAGTACAGACCACAGAGAATTAAAATGAGGTTCTGTAGTTTCTTATCTATTTATTACTGCTATGTGCATTTTTGGCTATTAAGATGTAAAAATAATCTATCTTATCAGATTCCTCTCTGTTTCTTCTCATTTGCCTAAACCAATTATGCTCTTAATATACTTTGATAATTGATTCTTATGAGAGTGGACCCTTAGCGTTATCACATTTTTGTAAAAATACAGAGATACATGACTGCATATTAATTTTTTCATCGCATTTCTTTTGAGTTGATTATATTGGTAATTAGTACTTTAACTCTAGCATACATCTTTGCCATGTGCACATGTATTGGCTGTGGCCATTTACAAGCAGTACCCAAATTTGATACAGACTCGAAGGGAATTCGGGAGATGATCAATGCAGAATTGTTTATCGATTAAATTCTTCTTTGTAGAACCTTACTAGTTATGTTTAAAAACTGTTACGGGGCGTTTGCAGGGCTGCATAGTTGATCGAAATGTACCATTAGTTTGCAATGAATTTTTCAGAATAAAATAACCTATTAGAATCAGGGTTTCAAAAAAAAAAAAAAAAAAAAAAAAAAAAAAAAAAAAAAAAAAAAAAAAAACCCTATTAGAATCATTGCATTTGCTAGACTCTGAGATCTGTTTGGTTCTCTAATCATTTTTATGTTCTATCAGTTGTGAAATTTGAGAAAATACAAGTTTGTACTTTATTGGCCTGATAAACTTGTAATGTTTATAGAGGTGATTTTAAAAAAAATTATAATTTTGGTCTATTTTGGCTTCAATAATCAATAAGGGTTTGTTCTCATACGATTATTTTCAGTTCAGTTAAGTTCAGTTCAATTCAGCTCCTAATTTTCATCTCTTATAAAATATTCATTTCAGTTCAGTTCAACTCAGCTCAATTCAGTTGATGAGAATAGACCCTAAGTATGTGTCAATTTCTAATGTGTTTTTAGTTTTTTTTTATTTAAAAAAAAAAATATTTAAGAAACAAATTAAATCTCTCTACATATAAGATATAAATAATAATTACATTTCCCTCAAAAAAAAAGTAATAATTACATACAACTTTCCAAAAAAAAATAATTGACAACTACTTCCTATGTTTTTTTTTTATTGACATCTTTCTATTATCACATTTATCAACGCATGTTTTTAACGCTTAATAACTTCAATTATCAACATTGTAAAATTATAAAAAGTGGATCTTAATAAAATATACATATAGACGATTTAAACAAGATCTTACATGATTATGTTTTATCGTATCTATCAATCACAAAAGCGAGTTAAAGTATATTATGTGAATAATATAAAAGTCAAATGGTGTCAACTAAAGGCTCGTTCTGATTGACTAAACTGAAACTGAACTGAATTTATTGGAGCTGAACTGAATATTTTATGAGAGAAGAAAATTAGGATTAGAACTAAACTAAATTGAACTGAACTGAACTGAACTTATTGGAGCTGAACTGAACTGAAAATAAGCTGAAGAAAACAGACCCTAAAAAACGGAGGAAGTATAACTTTTTTTAAAAAAAAAATCTTAACATAATTTGTGACATATGAACAATTTTTTAGGAAAGAGATATTGTGTACTATATACGTTTATTACAACAAAAGTATTTATTATTTTCTTGATTTTTTTTAAAATTATGTAATAAAAGCTACAAGCTTAAAAATAAAATGTGAATGTCAAATCAACAAATGATACATTTTTTTTGAAACAACAAATGTTACTTTTGTTATTTCCTTGAATAATTAATGATTAGAAATTCAATCAATTAATACTCTATGAAATTATGAATACTTCAATAAAATTTGAAATATAACATAAGAAAGTAAATATATATATATATATATATATAAAGTAAAAAAAAATTAATAGTGTTATTTTTAATAACATTTATTGAAAATTACTGTGCATGGCACGCGATCCAACCTAGTAACTATATATATACTAGTATTATACGTACTAAAACATCAACAATACACGTGTTATCTCCTGCCTCCTGGTGTGTGATATGGATTTTAATGGATATAACCTTCAATCGCAGTTGAAAGGTTTGGAATCTTGAGTCTCGGTCAAGAAACGCTAAGCAACACGAGCTTAAAACCTAAACTAGGCCAAGAATACACAAGCACAAACTTACGTAAAACTTTATAAATTTCAAATCAATCAATCATAATTCCATTAAACACCATCACACATTTATAAGCTAAATAATTAGCCTAAAATCGTGTAAAACAAATTCTAATCTAACTAGCTAGGAAACTAACCCTAACTTGCAAAGATAATATTTTGCAAATATGATCTTTAAAGTTAAGCTTATCTTCTACTAACCGAATTAAACTAACAAAATTATCCTAATAAATTCGGTCACCTATTAATAAAATTAAAAATAACAATAAAAATAATTATAACAACAATATTGATGCCTTGGAACCGCATCAGTGTGTCCTTAGGGTGTTTCTTTTTTTAGTTTATAGAATTCTATCAAAGAAACAACACAAAATTTCGTAAATAACTCTTTTATGTATACTAAATGACACATGTCATCTCCTGAGGTGTCCTTAAGTAGTTTTTTAATTTTTTTTTATTTTTTTTCTATTAAAGAAACAACACAAATTTTCATGTGTGGCTAGCTATACCGTCTGGCCAGAATTGCTTATATAGGAGTAACCCCTTACCATTCGAGTAGCCCTGACTGAATAAATAACTCCTGACCGATTTGATAAGCCCAGACCAAATAAGCCTTGACCGAGTAACACTTGAATACGTAATCCCTGAGCGATCGAGTAACCCATAAATAAGTAACCCCAACCACAAAGTGTGGCCAGCTACACAAAAATCGTGTTGTAGAAACAAATCTTATAAACTCCGTAAAAATAATTCCCTACTTTTTTAAAAAAATGAATCAATAAGAGGTAATAAAGTTATGTGGGTCTTGTTAAATTTATTACAATGTATTTTTTTTAAATATCAACTTATCAAGTTTTGATAATTTTTACACGAATGAAATGAAGTTGTATACTTCCTCTTCCCTAAAAAAAAAGTTATTACCTCTGTTCCTGAAAAATCAACTCACTTACTATTTATGTAGTCAAAATAAAATAACTTTGACCACAAACTATGATATATGCAATAGAAAGAAATTAGAATATGAGATCTTATTAGATCGCCCTTCGCCCACCACCATCCCCACCAGGCCACAACCACTCAAACCCAGAACCCAAAACCACCACCCCCATCCAGACCCAAAACCGTACCACCGCAACCCAGACGCGCCAATCGAGATCATACCCTAACCAACCCAACCCCAAAACACCCTTTGAAAAAGTGAAAACCACCAAACCCTAGGAAAAAGGTTGGGGATCAGAGATCGACGCAACCTGAATCGAGGTACGTACAGGGAGGACAACGCGGTCGGAATAGAGGACAGGGAAGGTCGCAGCACCCGAAAAATGGACGCGGACGGGGTTGGGATCGGTAGTTCGGGATGGGAAAGGGGTTTTCGATGGTGGTTTTATGCTCGCCGCTGCATGGACTTCGTGGGGGAGGGAGGGGTTGGTGGCTCAGGGGAGGGGGTCGGTCGGTTACGCGCCGGCGTAGGGTTGGGGGCTTGCTGGTCGAGCCACGTGGCAGAGGAAAACAGTGGCTTGGGCAGGTTTTTTAAAATTAATTTTTTTATTCTTTAAAAAATCTATAACTTTTTTATTTTTATTTTTTGACCAATCACAGGCTGCCACGTGTTTGGTAATTTGTTATAACAAGTTATATGACCGGTTGGGACCATTTTGACTGGATTGGGTATAAAGGTCGGAGTATTTAAAAATAACCCAAAGGTAGGATTATTTTTTTAGCGGATGCCCCAAAGGTGAGATTATTTTGAGCAATTTTTCCTAAAAATTCACTTACACATAGCCGAATATATTTATGATCAAAGATGATCATTGGAGGCCGCACAAATTGAAAGTGAGTCAAACTTTCAGGAACGGATATAGTATGTACTTCTTCTGTTAATTTTTTTATATATTTTATATATTTTTTTTATTATAGTCATGTTTGCCAATGCGATAATTTACCATTATTATTTATAATTAGCGATAAGAAAAAATTATGAAAAATTGATATTTTGAAAATACATATCATGACGAATCTAAGCAGGTCTAACAAGACTATTTTTTTTTTCATCAATAATCTATTAACTATTACTAAAACAGAAGTTGCTGACGTCATCATTGCACACGTGTTGCTCTCTTAATAAAAATTTTCCCGCCTAAATGCAATGATGATGTCATTTTTTTTTTTGCTATCATATTTTACATTTTTGAAATTTAAATATTAGAAGCTTCTACATTACAACTGGAACCTATCAGTTTATCGTTGGGAATTTAAACAATTTTGAATAGCACATTAATATATGACCTACTACATTGAACTATGAATTAGACAACGTTGATCACTATATCATAATTTTGATGAAAATAAAAAAATTTAAAATTACAAAATATACGTAATTCTTATTTATATTCATATACAATAGTGATTTATTTTTAAAATGTACAAATTAAAAATAGGTTTTATATAAACCGTGCATCACACAGGTTCTAACCTAGTTATGTACTAAAAGATACACCAGCAATGACACGTAGTGTCTCCTTGTGTGTCCTTAATTTTTTTTTAAAAATTTAATTTGTGACATGTGGACTATTTTTATAAGGAAATATACATATATATTATGTACTACATAAGTTTATTACAACAATATTTTTTAAAATTATGTAATAGAAGCTATAGTGAAATGTAAATATCAAATTAGCAAATGATAATTTTGTCATTTTCTTAATAATTTATGATTAGAAAATTCAATCAATTAATACTCAGGATACTTCAGTTAAAGTTTTCAAGTTACTGTTGTTTAGGTCCAATTAAGCCAATTGGGCCTAGTCATTAAATGATCCACTATTCCAAGGTCAAGGCCCAAGCCTCCATTTAAGCCAAGTCAGCATAAGTCAAACGACCCAAATTGTCATGGTCAGCCCATGACCGAGTCCGGCCCAATCATCCTCCTCTTGTCACGCTAAGGTATAAAAACCTTCAATTGAGTCATTTATCATTCATACACATTAAAGCCTCAAGCATTAATTCTTTTGCATAGCTTTCTCTCTCTAAACACTGTTTGACTTTGGCATCGGAGGGGTCTTCCTCGGATCCACCCCCGAAGCCAGTTTTACGTGTGCTTGCTGTGCAAGAAACCTTCGGCCCCGCATCAATTGGACCGGACTAGTCTTCATCCACTTCATTGAGCCTTCGGCAAGGTCCCATTGTTTTCACCCGAAACAATTTGGCGCCGTCTGTGGGGAAGACTTTCAAAAAATCTTTAAGCCAATTAAAATCATCTTGCAAAAATCTTAGTAGCAATGGCTAAGAACCGCAAGAACAAGAGACTAAGTCCAGGAGCGGGCGAAAATCCTAAGACTCCTACACCATCACCTTCGCCGGACCGGAACTCTTCTAAGGATGCCAGTTTTTGGGGGGAGGATCATACCGGGAGGACTCCCTCTCTCCCGTAATTCAAAACTCTCATCATAGACCGAGTCCTCCTCGGTCTAACAGAAGTCAGTCCGATCGTAGGACTCAATCAGTGCCCCAAAGCCAACCTTTGACCATCCGCTCTCACTCTCACACTCAGCCGAGGACCCCTTTAACGGGGCCCAGCTCGGAAGAAGTGGCAAGAGCGCTGACAGTGCTCATGGAGGCGATGAGGGCACAAAATATGCCTCCACCTCGTGACCGAACTCCTCCGCATACTAGGCATCAGCGGAGGAAGCTCGACCAAGAGGGGGGGAAACCTCCTTTCTTCAAGGAGCTGGAAGAGTGGGAAGAGGATACCTGGAGGACCGAAAGGGAGAGGAAAAAGAACCCTCACTTTTTTAAAGGACCCTCTACCTCTCGGCCAGAAACCCACAAGAGCAGCAGCTCAGCCTCGCGGCCGGAAACTGACCGCCGAGGGCGACCTGAGACTGTTCACCACATCGTCCTCGACCGACTCGGCAGCAGGGAGCCGAGTGTGCATAGTCGCCTCTCATTCCCTGCAACCGAAGCCCGAAATTCCCAGCCAGGGACGAAAACCACTCCTACCTCTCTAAGAGGGCAGAGCGCGGTCCCTTCGGCCAGGAACAAAGGCAAGGCCGTGATGCTACCTACCAGTTCTCCATTCGAGCAATGGATTCTGGAAGAGCATGTGCCTACCGTTAAAATACCGTCGCACATTACATATGACAGAACTTCGGATCCTAAGGACCATATTGCCTCTTACGAGGGGCACATGCATCTCTGCCCAAGGTCCGAAGCGACCTGGTGCAAATATTTTCCCACCACTCTCAAGGGGGTCGCGCAAGCATGGATCTCCAAGGGAGTAAAGGAAGGCTCTATAATGGGGTGGGACGACCTGTCCACCAAGTTCAAGAGCAAATTCTCCACGGCAAACCGCCGAGAGAAGACCACTGTAGAGCTCATGGGCCTGCAGCAAGGCGAGACCGAGAGTGTTCGAGACTACCTGACTCGCTTCAGCAACGAGTTATCCAGCGTTTCTCAGCTGGATCAGGGATTGGCCATTTTTGCAATGCAGAATGGCCTTCAGCCTGGAAAGTTCCTGGACTTCATGGTCATGCATACTCCGCAGATCCTGGAGGAAGCTCTGAACGCCTCGGATAAATTCATCCGAGCCGAAGAGTGGAACAAGATAAAATCCCAACCCCAATCTGGGGGTGGGAAGCAAAAACAAGCGTCTGAAGGCCAAGGCCAGAAGGCGAAAGCCTTCGAACACCTTCGGCCAACGAGCCGTCTCACAGGCAGATATGAATCCTATACTCCGCTAACCCTTCCGCGCGCTAAAATCTACAGCGTGACGAAGAAAGAGCAGAGCTATAGGAAGCCGAGATCACTCCCTGAGTGGTATCAGCGTAAAAATAAAAATCAGTGGTGTGAGTTTCACGAATCATCGGGACACAACACTGAAGAATGTATCCAGCTGAAGGACCAATTCGAAGATATGGTCCGGAAGGGATACTTGAAAAAATATATCGCGGATCACCGCAAGAAAAAAGAGGCCGAAAAATCCGAAAAGGACTCTTGGCAAGAACTCGATTTCCCCCGAAAGAACAGCAAAAATGCGGAGGGAAAATTTCCTCCAATTAACGTTATCTCGGGAGGAATATTCTCTCGGAGGGAGCACAAGCGTCACCTTAGGGCTCTGACCCATCAAGTGAACAATGCTAGCATTCAGCCTCCTTAGTCGCCGGTATCGAACAGGGACGTTCACAGCCGCCAAATGCCGGGGGGTGATGTACCCTCACGAGGATCCGTTGGTGATTATCGCCATGGTGGCCAACCACGACGTCAGCAAGGTTCTTGTTAATGGCGGCAGCGGAGCAAACATTTTGTTCCGAAAGGCCTACAATCAAATTAAACTGAAACCCAAGCACCTCACGCCGGTACCCTACCCGGTATCCGGATTTAACGGGGCCTCAACTTATCCAGACGGGAAGGTAACGCTTCCTGTCACCATCGGCTGCGATGAAGCAGCCAGGAACGTCATGACCGAATTCTTGGTCACCGATGCTCCTTCCGTGTACAACGTGATCATGGGGAGACCCATAATTCACGAGATCCAAGGGGTAGTCTCGACATATCATCAGCTGATGATCTATGTCTTGGATGCCGGCTACCCCGAAAGGATCGAGTGCAGCCAAAAGGAGGCCTGAAGGTGCAACTACCACAAGCCATCCACTAGTCATTCCAAAGATGACGACGAGGATGAGGAGGAGAAAGACAGGCAACCAAATGCGAAGAAGCCGAAAGGCCTAAGTGCTTCGGCTCAAGGAGACCTGGCCAAAGTAAAAGGGCCAGGAAAAGAAAAGGCTAGCCCATCATCTGAGCCGAAAGACTCAAAGAGCCGGCCGAAAAAGAAAAAATCTGGAACCCCTGCTGACATAGACAGTAGGCTAGAAGACGAAGAGTCCAGCCCCACCGCAGTGGAGCTGGACCAGCAGACCGAAACGGTCGAGTTGACCGAAGAAGACGCCGAAAAATGTGTTACAATCGGACTGGATCTTGATCCAAAAGTCTGCGTTGAGCTCATCCAACTCCTTCGGGACAACTGAGATGTGTTTGCTTTCTCGGTAGCTGACATGCCTGGGATAAGTCCAGACCTCATCTCCCATAAGCTTAACGTCGACCCCACATATCGGACAGTTAAGCAAAAGAAGCGGAATTACTCCGCAAACAAGAACCGAGACATCGCAGTCGAGGTAAAAAAATTGCTGGATGCAGGCTTCATCGAACCCTGTCAGTATCCAGAATGGGTGGCCAATGTGGTGATGGTTCAGAAGGCAAATGGCACCTGGAGAATGTGCGTTGACTTCACGGACCTAAATAAGGCGTGTCCGAAGGATTTCTATCCCTTGTCGAGGATCGATCAGCTAATCGACTCGACAAGTGGCCATGCCTTGCTTAAATTCATGGACGCATTTTCTAGGTATCATCAGATCTTCATGCATCCCGACGACCGAGCAAAGACGACATTCGTCACGAACGCCGGGGTGTACAATTACAAAATGATGCCCTTCGGATTGAAAAATGCGGGGGCAACATATCAAAGGTTGGTGGACCAAGTTTTTTCCAAGCAAAAGGGCCGAAACATGGAGGTCTACGTTGACGATTCAATCGTCAAAAGCAAAAAAGATGAAGACCATGTTAAGGACCTGGCAGAAACTTTCGCCACCCTATGAAAGCACCAGATGAAGCTGAATCCGAAGAAGTGTGTCTTCGGCGTGAAGTCAGGGAAATTCCTTGGATTCATGGTCAGCAAAAGAGGGATTGATGCCAATCCCGCCAAGGTGCAGGCAGCGCTCGATCTTCCCGAGCCGAAAACAAAGAGGGGTGTTCAGCGGCTCACCGGAAGAATGGAAGCCCTCTCGAGGTTCTTCTCCAGGGCCTCGGACAAGGGGTTACCTTTCTTCAAAGCTCTGAAACTCCCGAAAACAAAAGAGCTCGTCTGGGAAGACGAGCAAAAAGAAGCCTTCAAGCAGCTTCGGGAGCACCTGGCTCGACTCCCAACGCTGGCTAGCCCAGTAGAGGGAGAGTCCCTGTACTTGTACGTGGCTGTCAGCCCAGCCACCATCAGTGTAGTGCTGCTGAGGGAGGAAAATAAAATTCAGCAACCGATCTACTTCGTCAGTCACACTCTGACGGATGCCGAGACCCGCCACTCCTTACTCGAAAAAGTTGCTTATGTAGTGGTGGTAGCTGCTCGGAAGTTAAGACCCTATTTTGATTGTCATCAGATAGTGGTTTTGACTGACCAGCCGCTGGAAAAGGTTCTCGGCAAAGTTGAAAAATCTGGTAGGCTGGCCAAATGGGCTTTCGAGCTCATAGAATTCAGCATCAGCTACCAGCCGAGAGCAGCCATAAAGGCTCAAGCTCTGGCGGACTTCCTGGCCGAATGCTCGTACCAGGAGACGCTAGACGATGAAAGGAAAACCTTGACTGTGTTCACGGACAGATCCTCCACCGTGAATGGTTCGGGGCCAGGGGTGGTCATAACCTCTCCTGAAGGCAAGTCATTTGAGTACGCACTAAAATTTTCATTCAAAGCTTCGAATAACGAAGCAGAATATGAGGCGGCCATTGCCGGCCTAGAATTGTGCATCTCGCTGGAAGCCGAACATGTTTGTCTGAAGACAGACTCTCAGATAGTTGCATATCAGATTGGTGGCAGTTATGAGGCCAAAGAGCCCTCAATGATATCATACCTTGCCAAGATCAAATCAGTTATATATTGCAAAGCTGAGAACTTTTGAAGTTCAGCTGATCCCAAGGGGTCAGAATGCTCAAGCTGATGCACTCTCCAAACTTGCTAGTTCAACTCTCACTGAGCTGAACCGATCTGTTTATGTGGAGGTGCGCCGAGAAAGAAGTGTCGATGAAGCACATGAAGTGTGCTGCGTCGACCAAGAACCAAGCTAGATGGACCTCATCCTAGCTTTCAAGCTTCGGGGAGAAATTCCCGAAGACAGAATTTTGGCATCCAAGTTGAAGCGAACTGGTTCAAGGTTCATTGTCTTCAACGGGGAGCTTCTGAAAAAATCCTTCTCAGCCCCATTACTGAAGTGCGTGGGGCCAACAGACGCAGATTATATCCTTCAAGAAATCCACCTCGGCGTCTGTGGGAACCACATTGAAGGAAGGACTCTGGCCCACAAAGCATTGAGGGCAGGGTACTATTGGTCCACCATGATCTCAAACGCTAAGGAGCTGGTCAGAAAATGCAAAAAATGCCAGAAATTCGCACCAGTCATCCATCAGCCAGCCCAAGAGCTTCAGCCTGTGCTGAGTCCGCTTGCATTTGCTCAATGGGGCTTGGATATCCTTGGCCCATTTCCGGATGTCGCATACCAGAAAAAATGGCAGATAGTCGGTGTTGACTATTTCAGTAAATGGATTGAGGCCGAAGCGGCCTCGGACATCACAGAGCAAACTGTCAGGAAGTTTATCTGGCAGAATATCATCACTCGTTTCGGCATCCCGAAAGTATTTGTCTTTGATCGTGGAAGGCAATTCGATAATCTACCGCTGAAGCGGTATACAAATCAGTTCGTCATCAAATTGGCATATTCAGCGGTATGCCACCCGCAAAGTAACGGACAAGCCGAAGCTGCAAATAAACAGATTTTGAATGCCCTCAAAAAGAGGGTGGAGGATCAAAAGTCCAAGTGGCTGGAGGAGCTCCCAGGAACTCTCTGGTCCCTTCGGACAACCGAAAAGGAGGCAACGGGCCATTCACCCTCTGAATTGGTGTATGGTGCCGAAGCCGTTCTCCCAGTAGAGATTGGCACTGAAAGCCTGCGAGTGCACCACTTCTCGGCCGAGAATGAGCAACTTATGAAGGAATCTATCGATTTCCTTGACGAAGTAAGAGACTCGGCCCGAGTCAGAATGACCGCATATAAGCAGAGAGTCAGTAAATTTTACAACCGAAGGGTCCAGGCGAGGCCTCTCAAAATTGGAGACCTCGTCCTTCGGAATGCTGCTGCACTGCAGAAAGGCCGAATTCATGGGAAACTCTCAGCTACTTGGGAGGGACCCTATTAGTTCTATGATGAGCTTCAGCCAGGAACATACCGGCTTCGGCAGATGGATGAAACTGAGCTGAAAAATCATTGGAATGCTGATGTACTTAAAAAATATCACATATAAACCCTTTGGGGCAGAACAACCTTTGTAAGTACATTTTGAATTATTAATGAAAGGCCTTAGAGCCACTATTTTCTACAATTTGCAATCTTTACTCTCCTATTTTTTCTTTATGCTATCTACTCTTTAAGGGTTCCCTTCGGCCCTGTCCGAAACCTTTTCCCTCGGAGCATCAGGTTTCGGATTGCCGATGAACTCGCCTTTTTTAAAAAGAATTCTGGTCTTTCAGCTGGGGTGAAAGCCTCAGTAAGACTTGTTTTACAAGGCAATGAGTCCATGGACAAATCTGGGATATTGCCTTAACTGAGCCTTGTATCCCAGATAGCCATTATCTGAAACATTGCCTTCAGTTGGCCTTGTGTTTGAGATATCCATTTTTAAGATAGACAGAAAACTAAGAGCAAAAGCATAAACTAGTAGAAAACAGACAAGGAAAACAATAATGATCTCAGAAATCTGAAGAGCAAATCTTCAAATCTCTGGGGGGGGACAAGAGGCACAACAGGCGCAGACTGCCTCAGCTGAGACCTCTAAGCTGAAGCTTTGTACTTAGCAAAAAAAAAAAAATCAAATCAAATAAGTGCAAGTTCAAAGCAAGGCAGTAAGAGGGAAATATCAAATTCATAAATACGAAATCATGCTCGGATTACGAGCTACAAACATAAATGTTCAAACAAGCTAAAAGATAATATCGGCAGCCGACCACAAGCGGAAAATAACAGCTGCCGAAATGCGCACAAGGAAAAAATATAAAATAGTTTGTACACTGAGGCAAGCTGAAGCAAAAACAGAGGCAAAAAACAGTCAGAAGCGGCATCTTTCATTTTAAGAACACGTTGATCCGCACTGAAGACGACTGCCCGAGTCCCTAGGCTTCAGCTGGAGGGTCAGGCATCCCAACAAGGGTGGAGTCCAGCACAGCATCAGCCCCAGCTACAGAAGAGGCAGGCTGAACTGAAGTCTGGACTTCGGCCTCCTTCATTTCAGCTTCTTTCAGCTCAGCCTTCTTAATCTCAGCATCCTCGGCCTGGAGGCGGGCCATCAGATCAATCTTAGCCTGACTGGCTTGCTGCATATGAGGATCCTTGGGGCTTCAGCCTAGATCTCGCATTTATACCAGTCCAGATCAGGTGCAGCATGAAGAGCCAATCTCCGAGCAACCCCATAGCCACTGAGGTAGGCAGCCGAATACTCCTCCTAAGTGTAAACCCTGAAGGCTAGCTGAGCCTCAACATCGGCCAGCTTCTTCTGCACCTCTTCCAAGGCTTTCTGGGAAGACTCTTGCTGCTCCTTCAACTGAGCTTCGGCATTAGCAAGCCTCTGCTCCGTCTGCCCAGCCTTGTCACGAGCCTAAGAAAGATCTTCCTCCTGGTTCTTCAGCTGAACCTCCAGGCTAGTGATGCTCTGCCGCTGAGACTCTAGCTGAATCCCGGCCTCGACCAGCTCCTTCTCCCTCATTTCACAGTCTTGTCGATGTTAATTAATGTTAGCCTCCAAGATCTTGAGCTTCTGCCGAGGTATCTCTTCTCGGGCCAGCACTTGAGATTTAACCTCATCGTCAATTTTGTGCTGGATCTTGGGTTTGAGGCTAGGAACGTCAACCGCGCCAAAAGCGTTAAGCAGGGCCTCACCCTCATCTATTTGAGGTAAGACATCCTTCTCCATTTCATCGCAGAAGTGTTGAAGGAGTCGATCACGACCTTAGCCCTGTGCTCGGCCTTCTCCTGCTTCAGCTGGGCAAGCTTCGCCTCTGTTTCAGCAATGTGTACCCTTCCCTGGAGCGTGTCAATCATCTCACAGGTTAGGGTATGGTTGTAGACAACCTGCAGAACCAGAATGGAATTTAAGTTAATAAAAAATTACAAGCGAGTGGAGTAAACTGGAAAGGCTGAAGGAGCAGAATATTATTACATACCTGCATCAGCAGCCTCTGGTTGTCTCTAGCTGGATCTGGTATTGAAGGACCGGGTTCGGCAATTCTAGCGGTTGCCCGAACAGACCACTCTCGGACTTGCTCTATTTCAGATAATTCGGAGCAACCGCCGAAGTAAGCTTCAGCACTTTCCCTGTGTCTCCCCCAAATTTCGGCCCTAACGCCATCTAGGATAGAGCACTTCTTGGCTGAGAACCCCATGTCCCCATACTGGAAAGACTTGAAGGAGAGGAACGAAGTCGATGGAACTTTGTCCGCTTTCTTGGGCTTAGTCGTTACCCCTCCCCCCTGGATCCCTTCACCCCTTTCTAGGGAGTTGATGGCTCTAGTCACCTCTTCAGCAGCCTGAGTGACGAGTACTTCCTCGGCTAGCAAAGGCCTCAGAGGATCCCGCTTCTCCCACCAAGGCTTCTG
Source organism: Chenopodium quinoa (assembly GCF_001683475.1). Classification (NCBI taxonomy): domain Eukaryota; kingdom Viridiplantae; phylum Streptophyta; class Magnoliopsida; order Caryophyllales; family Amaranthaceae; genus Chenopodium; species Chenopodium quinoa. Next base: position 947,686 of record NW_018744662.1, read on the forward strand.
CTTCAGATAATCTGCAGCAGCCTCGATCTGAAGGCCTGTCGAGTGTAGGTGCAGCGGACGATCATTCTGAGCAGTGATAGCTGGAGCTCGGTCTAAGATGACCCTTTCAGCATTCACTCCCAGCCGATCGTAATCAATGTCAGAGGTAGCCTCGCTCAAATCTGAAAGGAGAAGTTGAAGGTTAGCTTCAAGATATGGACAAAGCAAATGAAGCAATAACAAAATAAAGTCCTCGGCCCTAGCCGAAGGTACTTACCGCCTCTGTGCTTTCGGCTGAGGCCGACAACTGCAAGCATCTTCTCTTGGAAGACGTAGTGGTTATCGGGAAGCCATCGGGTGGGGATGAAATTCATTCGGCCAATCCCCCCAGGGTTTTTCTGCTTCCCGAAGAAGCTCATCTGCTCATAACTTGGGTGGCTGGCGGCATCAGGGTCTTCGGGACCCAAGTCTTGCTTATTTGGATCGGGCCTGGAGAGATAACGGGGGGCCCCGAAAAAGTAGGGGTGCTCCGGGTCAGCAGGAGCCCTTACCCAGATCCATTGGCCTCTCCATTCCTTATCCGAAGAGTCGTTCGGCCACATGGTCAAATATTGTGGATGGCTCTCAATTCGCCACCAGCCAGCCCCATGGTGACCATATACACTTTGGATGTTCTGCACCAGCTGATGCATCCTTCGGGAGCAGTGCAGATTCGGTTCAACAGCAAAGAACCGGCATACCTAGAGATAGGTCATCACCCGCCGAATGCTAACGGGTGTCAACTGGCACAGGGAAATCCTGTACTTTATCAAAATGTCCCTGACAAAGGGATCTAACGGGAACCTAAGCCCGTATTGAAGTTGCCTAGTATATACCCCCACATACCCAGGGGGAGGGCGATGAATTCTATCAGTAGGCGAAGGCATTCGGCACCAATACTCGTCTTCTTCAAGGATGCCGTAATGCAACTCGATCTGTTCGGCAAACCGATAAGCTTCAGCATGCCTAACCCACCAATAATAGGGGGCATTGTCCCTCATGGCTCTCTGGGCCTCGGCGTTTTGCCATTCAACATGCCCAGATAGCACATCCCAAAGCACAGGAGGCAGATCCTCCTCCTGTTCAGCAGCCCCAACCTCGGCACCCTGCTGAGGGGCTGCGGCGTTCAAAGGGACGGCCGAAATTCCCCTCTCCGGGTCTTCCTGGACGCGTTCCCCATTCCAAAAGTCGGCACGATCCCTAGGATCCCTGACCTGACCTGGCCTCCCAGTCCGGCGACCTCTTAAGCGAGCCATTTATGAATTCGCGAGGAAGGAAGTTGGGAAAAGAGGAGTTCTTTTGAAAAATTAAGGAAATCAAGGGAAATTCGAAGAAAATCACCTTTATGAGAATTGAAACTTGCCGATTCAGTGGGTCGGAGCAACGGGTTTGAGCGCCAAGCTTTGATTTCGGGTGTGGAGTGGAATTTCGAAGTGGAAGCAACGGTTTCTTAGTGAATTCGAGAGTGAATTGGTGAAGAAATGAAGAGAGAAATGGCGAATTTGGTTTTATATTTCCAGAAAATGGGAATTTCGAAAGTCAGAATGCTTAATTCCTCTTAAAAGCCTCCTTAAGTAACCGTTAAACACTCTCTCTCTTGATTAACCGCCCATTATCCACTCAACTTCCCACTAATTATCTTAATTGCAGTTATTCAGTTAATGACTGTTTAAAATTTAAATCTTTTGATTTAATTAAATCATTTACTTCCCTCCATTTTTATTGGATTCAAACCCGACCCATCATCCTTCCAAATCGGGTCTGGGGGGCAAGTTGTTTGGGTCCAATTAAGCCAATTGGGCCTAGTCATTAAATGATCCACTATTCTAAGGTCAAGGCCCAAGCCTCCATTTAAGCCAAGTCAGCATAAGTCAAGCGGCCCAAATTGTCATGATCAGCCCATGACCGAGTTCGGCCCAATCATCCTCCTCCTTTTGTCATGCTAAGGTATAAAAGCATTCAATTGAGTCATTTATCATTCATACACATTAAAGCCTCAAGCATTAATTCTCTTGCATAGCTTTCTCTCTCTAAACACTGTTTGACTTCGGCATCAGAGGGGTCTTCCTCGGATCCACCCCCAAGGCCAGTTTTACGTGTGCTTGCTGTGCAGGAAACCTTCGACCCAGCATCAATTGGATCGGACCAGTCTTCATCCACTTCATTGGACCTTCGGCAAGGTCCCATTGTTTTCACCCGAAACAACTGTGATCTGAATATAACATACGAAAGTCAAAAAAATTTACTAGTGTTAATTTTAAAAACAAGTATTGAAAATTATCGTGTATGTATGACACCGGATGTAACCTAGTTATGCATAAATCATGAAACACGGTCAAATAGGAGTGTGTGAGTAAGGGCCTGTTCACATTTACTTAATTTAGTTTCGTTCAGCTCTAATCAGTTCAGTTCAGTTCAGCTCTAATCAGTTCAGTTCAGTACAGTGCAGTTCAGCTCCTAATTTCTTTCTCTCATAATATTCATTTCAACTCCAATCAGTTCAGTTCAGTTTAGCAAATATGAACATGCCCTAATTGAGTAAATGTGTTAAGACGCGTTTTAAAAAACGTAAAAGGCTAAATAGAGAAAGTATCTGGTCTTTCGTGCCACGAAACAATCTTCCGAGTTCCGGCTTCCCTAACAAGTTTCACAAAACAGATGAAATCTACGGGGTACAGTACCAAATAACCGAGATCCTCTCACGGTTACCTGTTAAATCAGTTGTACGCTTCAAATGCGTCTGCAAATTCTGGAATTCCATAATCAAAACCCCCAATTTCATCAAACTTCACCTCAATCAAACCCTAATTTCCAACTCCGATCGTCATCTCATCTTCTGTAACGGTCTCTTCATTCTGCAGAACTCGACCATGACAACATCTCCTTCTCGGAGGTCCAGCTCCCTCTCTCAACTCGGGAATTTAAGGTGTTTGGGTCTTGCATTGGCATCATTTGCATTGCCAACAATGATGAAATCTTGTTGTTCAACCCACTTACCAAATCACATTTTCAGGTGTCTATCCCTAAGCCTAACAGGGTTACACGATCTATGTTGGGGTTTGGGTACGACAGTAAGAGCGAAGATTACAAGATTTTGAAGTTGTCACATTCAGATGATATGGATTGGAAATCTGTTGAAGCGAAATTGTATAGTCGCAATTATAATTCCTGGAAATCTGTTCAAGGTATCTATGGTTTTTCCTTGATGTTGATTGGCATGTTGGTGTTCTGTTAATGAGGCTTTACATTTCTTGGGGGGCTCCGAGCAAACTGAGTACATAATAGCTAGCTTTGATCTTCAGACTGAGAGTTTCTTGTTTATCGACTGCCCAAAATTGATTAATTATTATAGTGAGTTTGCTATGACGACGCAGTTAACGGAATTGGGTGGATGTCTATGTGCTTTTGTTAATTATTTTGAACTTACAGAGGATGAAATGCATTTTATAAAAATCTATATATGGGTAATGAAGGAGTATGGAAACAACGAGTCTTGGGTTAGATTGTTTAGTATTGGCAATGAGTGTATCCCGAGATTATCATGGATTATGCCTATTGTTTACTCCAAAGATGGGAAAAAAATTTTGTTGGACATATACATATCGGAGTTTGGTTGGTATGATTTGGAGTCCAAAAAAATTAAGGCAATCAAACCTCATGGATTGCCAAAGAGACCAACAATGGGGTATCATGTGGGGTGTTTTGTGGGCAGCCTTGTTTCGATCGAAGACAAGCTGCAATCCGAAAGGGAAACCTTGCCAATGATAAAGAAGAAGTAAGCAGAGTTTTTAAATGTCTCGCTTTTCTTTCCTTGCTTCCAAATCCAAATGCACATATTTTCTTAGCATAAGACTTTGAATCCTGTTTGCTTAAATGCATTTTCTGTATTGTTCTGTGACCTGTCTAGGTGATATGCAGGGATAATACATAAATAGATAATAATCATCTAGTAAATTACAATTGATTTGTAAACGATGCTTATTGCTCTTGGCTAATTGTCATTGTTAATCTATCATACCTTGTGAGCACATTGCCACAATTTAATTGCTATTTGGGGTATTATTTACATTACGGTATTAAGGTAGCTACAATTTCCATTAGAAGTCTATAAAGTACAGGCATTTATTTGACATTGATCTCATCACACCAAAGTATTGTTAATCTATTATCTGAATGTTGCTTCAATCTTGATTCTGTGATCTTTTTTGGTTTCTCTTGCTTCCTAAATACTCCATTATCTACCAATTTTGCATCCATTATATGTATATTGAGCTTTGTTATTATCTTGGAAGGACCATGTTTGTAATATTAGTTATGAAAGGTCTTCTTCTTTTCTTCAGAAGTATTGTTGATAATGTTCAAGTGGAGGCTATGACCTAATTGAAGATGCTACTGCTGGGACTTTGTTTGAATGTGTGTAATGTAAGTATCAAGCCATCTATATTAATTTAAATTTGTTGTTCTTATGCGTAGTTTTGTTTCAGCCTTAAAGTGTTAAGAGTTTTTTTTTTAATCGACTGGGGTGTGCTCTTACAGTTTGAAATAAATGATAGTGTTTTTCTTGGACTGATGTTGGCTGAACACTAAGCTATACATCTGAATTTTTTATCCACACTTGAATAATAAATAGTAAGGTTTATATAGAATGAACCAAACACAAACTTTCAACCTTGGTATGCATTAATTTATCATCGATCCTTCAAACTAGGTGGTCATGGGATTCTGCAATTTGCACAGGATTACATGAACTTTTGCTCGTTCAAAACTTTAAATGTCTAGTCGTCTATACATCTTTTTGCTGGCTTTTGCTAAATTTGTTAACCCAAGAGATTCCTGTATGAGCATGATACTTTACAAATTCTAGGGCGCAGGATTCCACTTTTATACTTCCTCTGTTTCTTTTACTTGCAACACTTCCCTAAAAAGGAAATGTCACAATACTTGCAACACACTATAAAAGGAAAGTTACTTTAGGGAAAAACTATACTATTTCCCTTATTTAAAGCACATGGCCCACTAAATTACACTCCTAACAACCACTCATCCCATTTTAAAGTTTATTATATCATGTGAACCCCACATTTATTAAATATCGTGAAAAAGTGTGTGTTGCATCTAAAAGAAAACGGAGGAAGTATGTGATTAGCTATATCATCGATGCTTCTTTTATTAGTGCCATCAGCTAATGATTTTGACCTTCAAAGAATTATTCCTCTCCCCTTCTTAAAAAATATACAGGGAAATATATGGAGCCTCGGGATGGGGACAAGATAGGACAAAATTGATACAAGTAATTTTAAGGAGTGGATAAGAGTCCAATGTTATGATTTGCTGAAAATAAGGTTTTGTATTTATTCTATTGATTCTTAAAAAATGCTTACTTTAATTAATTGGCGTTCACTTCATGCTCATTTATGGTTGTTTTTTTCACACTTTCTGTATTTAAATTATAGGTATAGATCTGTGCTTCTGTTTTTCTGAATTTGGCTTTGCATTATAAGATTACTAAGAGCTGATTGGGTTTTATATGCACTGAAACTTAAGCTTGAAATTTTTGCTTTCTTGGTTGCCGTTAGTTGTAGGAAAGGACAACATGGCTTCCACGAGAAAAACCATTAATAGGGAGTGCAGTGTGGAGGAGGGGGAAGCAACGATGATACAGTGATCCTTGTTGATGCCCTTTACTTTTGTCTGGTGATTGGGTCTGCCTGCTTCCCTTGTTCCCTCTTGATGATGTGCACGGTTCTCTAATTGCTGGTGTAACTTCCCGCGTGATGCATATAAATTAGACTGACCATTGAAATAGTGATCCTTGTTGATGCCCTTTACTTTCCTTTAATAGTCTGAGAGGATTGTTGGGTCTTGCCAACCATTTATCAAAAGTCATTCTAGTGCCTCCTTAATTGCCAGGGTATCATACTATCATCTGCCACAGTAGAATCTAGGCTTGGCTTACAATTCACATTAGTCAGTTGCTTTGTAAATGCCACGGATTCAAACTTTTAACATCTATAGGGACATGTAGTTAGGCTAATACAAAATTACTGTACTCTTGTGCAATAACCTTCTCTTTGAAAAGAATCAAATTGATCTGTTGGATTGATGTTGGCTGGGCTGTAAGCTAAAAAGAAATTCTGATACTTCGTATTACCTTTACTACTACTACAAATAATAAAAGACCAATCTTAGACCTTTTTATGCATGATTTTTTCAAAGCCACAAACTCGATGGAATGGAAAACATTGTCTCCTCCTCTCATCTTCAAAGAAATAATTGAAAAATAAAAGAGAGGGAAGATTAGGCTAGGATATAACTTATATTCAAAGTAAAGCTAGGAGTGGAAAAGCATTCCAACAGAACATTAAATTGCATAGTGGGTTACTCTGTCAAATTGGTTTGTGCTATAGACTGAAAATCTGGTTTGTATAAATTAATGAATAAGAGTAAATTTAAGGTGAAAGCTTAATTTATAATGGCAAAAAGGGGTTACAAATGATAGGTCCAGAGCTTTAAGCTATTACTCTCTTATGATAAGTAACTTTAGGTTATCACTCTCTTAGTAACTTGAGGTTACCATTCTCTCTTATTTCACATTACAAATTTCATGCCTTTTAATACTATTACTCCTTATATTATCACGCAAGCTACACTAGAATGGAGGAAGTATAAATTAACTTTGTAACTCTTCAACAGAGTATCAAACCAGCAGGTTTTTGTTACTCCTTCCCTTAGTGTTTCATTGATGAGTTTTGTCCTCTGCTTCCGATTACACTTGGGTGGCAAGTCCATTGAGTCTATCACAGCTTGTTGATAAGTAAATTGAGAATAAGATGTTTCCTGTTTGTGAGAGTATCAAATCGAATAGTTGTGCTATTTTTTATTTGTGAATTATCTATTAAATAATTATATGGAATTATTGATTGATGCTCCCTAATTTAACTTCTCTTCAAATTGTGGCTTATGCTTTAAGTTGACATGGATCTACTAGACTAAGAAGGCCCTTTGTTTCAGGGAGTGTTGTTTGTTTTAGGTGCCTTGAGCCTGCAAGAAGCCAAGTTAGTGCTTCCTTGGTAGAAAACATATACTTTTAGATTGTATCGCTAAAATGTTCATGATATGTCTTCCTGATATTAAAAACTTCGTCTTTTTGCAGTGTAGGGAAATTGTATCGCTAAAATGTTCACTTTTAGTTGTTTTCATGACCATTGGAGAAGCAGCTAGATGATTTTGCATGAAGACCATTGCAAGTAGTTTTAAGGTGGCTATATTTTGTTATACTTTTATTATCACCTAATTAAAGGGGTGAATATTTTCTGGTAGCTACAGTTTTTTGGTGCTATTCTAATGTGCAATGGATAATTGGATACTGCACTTTGTACTAGTGTGTAGGTTATGGTGTCATCTAATTCCCTAGTTCTTTTGAGCTTCTACAAACTCTGCTGTGATGTATGAATGTTCCTAGCAGTGAAACTTGATTAAAACTGAACAAGCTGCTCTTTGCTGATGTACAAGTATTTGATTTAACATCACATTACACATTTTTATGATGTTTTTATTTCACAACCTTAAATTATGATAGCAATCAGAGTAGCTGCTTAAATTGGCGTTGTTGCGACTAATTTTGCCAAATAAAACTAAAAAGAAAATGCAAATTGAGATGTGGAATTTTGAACTTTAAATCCCCTAGCAGAATGATGGCGCCACCTTGAGGATGGCCAAATGGCCACATATACCCTAACAGTCCAATTCACCAATCTTCCCTGTGGAGGAGATCTGAGATTACAATTAATCTTCCTATCAATAAATTATTTGAGGTTATCAATTAGCCTTAAATTTTGATTACAAGGTGTCGTTAACGATGGTGGATTAAATTTGGGTTAATATAATTTAGCTTATCAAATTGTGTATTTGTAAAACGTGCTGTTATTTTATTCGCACTTGAATATATTTTTTTGGTATAAATGTGATTAATGTAGGTATTGTTATACTTAATTTGGAGAATTTTTTTTTTTTTCCTTATTGGAACCATAAATTGTTAAGTGTTTTGTGAAAATTACAGAGGATTTTAATCTTATGGCAAACCCAGAGGGCACTTTAGAAAGAATCATCATGGAGTGTGAAGGGGATGATCCTCGTTTAAATTAAAACGTCCTATAAGTGGGAATGACCTTCTAATAAGGACAAGAAAGAGGTTGATTTTATGGAATTGTGGTGCCAAGCTAAATTTGTTGGTGGTGGTAGTGGTGGAAGGAGGAAGGATATTGGCCAAAGCTTGTCAAAGGTTGATAATGGACGGTGGTCTATGTAATGAGAGCCCTATGGTAGATAATCTAGATAATTTGATTGGAATGAATAGGAAATAAGATTAGGATATTGAATACACTTACTAAAATACCCTCAATTTTTTCTTTATTTTCCTTTGTTTTTTTAATTTTAGTAAGGGTAAAAAGGTCTTTTTGTGCTTTATCCCTATCCTTTCCCTAGCATGAGCGGTGAGTAGGGGTGTTCGCGGTGCGGTTTGGATCATAAACCGCAAAAGTGCGGTTTGTAATTTTTTTTCAAACCGCACCAAATCACACTTTTAAAAAAAAAAACCGCACCAAATCTTACGGTGCGGTTTGCGGTTTAACCATATTTTATTAAAATTGTAATTATTCTTTTTAAAACAAAACTTTTATTTTATATTATAATAATTAGTTGATAATTTAAATATTAAACTCTTTTTATTAACCTTTAATTAACTAATAGTAAAAAATTAGCTCATATATTTTAGTTCTTTTATATAATTTTAATGAAAATATAGTAGAAAAATCGCAAATCGCATTAAAGTGCGGTTTGGTCTCAATAATTTTGGAAACGCACCAAACTGCAAACCGCGATTTGATCATTTTAAAAAACCGCACCGCAAACTGCACCAAACCGCAAAATTGCGGTTTGGTGCGGTCTAAACCGCACTTTGTACAACCCTAATGGTGAGTTAGTAGTAACTCACAACACTCTTTCCCCTCATTGTGAGTTAACTCACCATTATGGAAAGTGACCCACAAGTTACTCATGGTAAGGAGAACTCCCCACTACCGAGTGACTAGTGAGTAACTAACATGCTCATAAATTTTTTTTATTATCCAATTATAAGATGACAAGTGTCACTTACAAAGAAAAATATGATTAGGAGAGCGAGTGGTGAGTAACCTTACCATTGTAGGAAAAAAAAAAGTGATTCATAATAATAACTTTAAAATAGTGGAAAGTAAAGTGGAAGATAATTTGGAAGAGAGAGAAATGGATGAGGTAACTTGTAATAGTTGTGATGAGTTACCCATCATTGCTCATGCTCTTATAACACTCCCCTTAGTAGGTACGAGAACTAAAATAGAGAGATAAAAGCCAATTTATCCCTATCCCCTTTCCCTTCACAATGCCTAACCCCTTAAACAAACAAATGATTTATCAAATCCCTACTCCTCCATAGGGTTGTACAGAATGCGGTTTAGACCGCACCAAACCGCAAACCAAACCGCAATTTTGCGATTAGGTGCGGTTTCCAAAAATATTTAGACTAAAAGTGCGGTTTGCGATTTTTATACTATATATTTTTATTAAGAATATATAAAAGAACTAAAATATATGAGCTAATCTTTGACTATTAATTAATTAAAGGATTAAAAAAAGAGTTTAATATTTATTATAAACTAATTATTATAAAATAAAATAGAAGTTATATTTAAAAAAAAATTATAACTTTAATAAAATATGGTTAAATCGTACCGTACCAAACCGCATTTTGCGATGCTAATTGGTGCGGTTTTTTTAAAAGTGTGGTTTGGTGTGGTTTGAAAAAAATACAAACCGCACTTTTGCGGTTTGGTGCGGTTTAGGATCCAAACCGCATCGTAAACACCCCTACTCCTCCATTCTTTCCTTTTTTTTTATCCCTTCAAATAAATATGTCATAAGCTTTAAACACCTAAACCCTTAAATATAAAATTATAAATCTCTAGCCAAAACATTATACATTTATACTAGTACAATTATTCTTAATAGGCAAAAACTAACGAACGCCCCGGGGCGTTGAATAATCTAGCTAAAAGTAGAAAGATTAACATTAAAATTAGGAAAAATTAGAAAAAATTATCCCAACTTTTATGAATTTTGCTAGAATAATCCCAAGTTTAAATTATTTTGGAATAATCCGAACTTTGGGATTGTTATTTTTCTTCAATCCCAAATACCGGTTACCGGTTAAATGAGTTTTTTATTTTTATTTTTTATTAAAGTGACACGTGTCACAAATTGAGTGGTTAAAAAAAATAAAAAAAAACAGCCAAACCCCTCCCAATTACGTCCACCAACAGTTGCCCAACAACCACCACCTTGCGCCGTTGATTCCCCCTTCCCCTGCCTCGTTGATTCCCCCTCCCCCTTGCGCTGTTGATTCCCCCAGTGGCGGAGCCAGGATTTATAATTCGGGGGGACAAATTTTGGAGGTTAAAGTTTCGGCAAAAATCTCAAGAAAAAAATTGATCAACTAAATTGTTTAATATTTATTTGAAATCACATATGCCAATTATTTATATATGGCAAAAGAGGAATAAAAAAGTTTTATTGTATATTAAGAAAATTATCCAACAAAAATGAATAAATTTATGTTTGTAAATCCCGTTATGTAATCACATAATTGATATATACGAATTAATTACCTTATCATAAAGTCAAATAATTATCGTTAGAACAAATTGATGGTAGATATGAAGGGTCTGGGTTTGAGTTACATTCGAAAAAATAAACTCAACTTTCTCAAATCAATCATATTATTACATATGTATTTCGTATGTATTAATAAAAGTTAAAACACAGTTACAAACAATTAATTAATAGTAATCTATTTATTAGAAATGTAAAAAAATAGAGTTTAAGCACATAATAAAATTAAAAATCCTAAAACAAGAAATAGGAAATGAAAAATAAAATTAAAAAGACTATTGAAAATTAGAGTAATCAAAAAACAAGTAGGGGAAAAAAAACAAAAAAGCTGAAAAATAGTAGAGTAGGGAATCGAACCTAAGACCAAGGCACAGCCTTACTAAGGACTCAACCACCAAACCATATTCAATATTGTGATATTTACTGTAAGTATATGATATTTATAGCCTTTTACTGTATTTTCTTGATTTTTTTTTTTTTAAAAAAAAAAACTTTTTTTTCGAAAATGGGGGGACAACTGTCCCCCCTTGTTCTAATGTGGCTCCGCCATTGGATTCCCCCTCCCCTCCGCCGCTGATTCCCCTCACCCTGCGCCGGTTTTCCCTTCCTCCTTTTTCGATCTCGTTTTCTCGTTTTTCGGCGGCCCTTATCTCCCTTGAAACTTCTTCCTCTACTCGCAACCTCCTTTAAACCACCTCCTCCACTCTCGAAAACCACCAAAAACCCCTCCCCCACCATCAAAGACCCTAGCCGCTGGGTTTCGGGGTTGTAGGATGAGCGGTTTGGGATTTTTGAAAGTGGGGAGGGGTTTCATTTGTGGTTTCGTGGGGGGAAACTGACGGTTCGGTGAGGGAGGGGGAGATGCAGTGGTTCGGAAAAGCAGCATACGACTGGTGGGGGACGAGGCGGCGAAGGCTGCTTACATATGGTGGAAGGGGAGGCCACTGGTTTTTTTTTCTTTTTTTTTTATAATTTTTTGACCAATCAGGACTTGACACGTGGATATAATAGGTCATTGATTTTGGTTGACCGGTTAGGGATTGAAGAAAATAATTAACCCCTAAAGTTCGGATTATTCCAATATAATCTCAAGTTGGGATTATTCTACCAAAATAGATGAAAGATGGGATTATTTTCTAATTTTTCCTTAAAATTTATATTAATTAACATTTATTAGATTCTAATATTCTAGGCTCTTATCTAGCGCCCCGGTGTTACCAATCGTATTTTTTATTACAAGTAAGGTATTTTATGTTTGGTTAGCTTATTCAAAGTGGTATTAATTTGGGAAAGCATGACAAAATCAAACGTCAATCGGTGTAATTAATGTTCATTTTAATTTAATATTTCTACTTTTAGCTAGCTTGTTCAACGTCCCCAGGACATTAGTTAGCTTTTACCAAGTAAAAATACGATCCCTAAACTTTGGTATAAGGTTGATTTTTGGTATCTCAACTTTCAAAAGGCTAATTTTGGTCCTTCTACCATTTATGCTGGCTAGTACAACTTCAAACTAGTAGGGAAGTTTTAGAAACCATACCTTCATTACTCCCTAGTACAAGATTCTATACCAATCCATTTCAGTTTAACGAATCAAACAACCCCTTAATATGAGTAATTAAATAAATTCATGATTGGAATGAGTAATAAAATAATAGTACTATATTGGTTAAGTAAGGGCATATATGGTTAAAATAAAGTAGGAATTGAAAAAATAAAAAATAAAAAGTCCCTAAACTTAAGCAGTGTTATTATGTTAGTCCTTAAACTTTGGCCATGTTAGAAATAAAATATGATGTTCTTAAACCTTATTGAGTGATTGTACAAGCCACCACAAATGAATAAATGACAGACTCAATTGTTGGTTGAGGGATCAAAATCAGTCATTTGATAGTTGAGGGATGAAAATCAACCTATAATTACAACTTTACCCCCTAACATATATCTTGCTTAAAAAGGGGCTATTGATATTGGCACACCACTCATTGATTTTTACACACCCCTATGTGAGAAAAGTACAGAAAAATGTGCCTTCAAATTTGGGTGTGCAAAAATCATTACCCTAGAAAAGGGTTGTATTTCCTCATTCCGTGCCAGTGTGCGACACCAATCCGAACCCGATAAGATTTGACCTGAATATAACCCGTAAATTATTGACTTGAATCGAACCCGACCTGAATCGAGATTGACCTAAACCCCATTTAACCCGTAAAAACCCGAATTTAACCCGACTTGCTACTAACCCGACCTGAATTTAACCCGACCTATTATTAACCCGACCTATTACTAATCCAACCCGAAATTCAACCCGATTCATTACTAACCCGACCCAAAATATAAACTAATCTAAAATTGCTTCCTAAAGTGAGTGGAACCAATGAAAAATAGATTAGAATAGGGTCTGAACTTATCTTCCAAAAATCTTAACTAAATCTATCTTATCGGAATTACTATGAACTTATTATATCTTATCTTAAATTTATATGATCGCATTAGTTCGAATTTGAACTTATATGAAATTATTTATTCTAAAATAAGTAAAAAAAAATGTAATCAATGAAGATTTTGATAAGGATTAAATGTAAACGTCAATACATGACTGATAACAATCGACCCAAAAAATGTACTCGAAACCCGATATGACCATACGTGAAATCAACACAAGACCTATATTAATAAACCAATATTTGAAACCCGAATCCGAACATTATGATCCGACTTGAAAATGACCTGAACTATTATAACTTGCAAATTAATTTACTTGAACCGAACCTGACTCGAATCCGAGAATGAACCTAACTCGTTTAACCCGTTAAAACCCGACCTATTATTCACTTGACCTGAATGTAACCCGACTTATTATTGTTTCGACTTAAACCCGACCCAAACCCAATAAGATATATAGTTCGACGTTACCTGACTCAAGCAACCCAACCCGAACCCGACCAGTATAGATTACGATAATAACCCAAATTGAGTCGACCTAGACTAACTCGACTCAAACCCTACTCGTTTACCCGAATTGACACCATTGGTATCACTCATTTTTTTGCTATTTCTATAGTTCTACTGGGTAACCCCTTTTTATTTCTATTCCATAAAATGACCCTAATTAAATTTTTATTCCATCTTATAACCTTATTAGGAGGGGACTGGAACCTAACCACTCAAAACTGATCATTGAATCAGGATTAACCAAAAGGGTGAACCGGGTAGAAAGGGTGAACCGGATGTATCACCAAAAATAAATAAATAAATAAATAACCTTATTGGATTAATTTTTTTGCTGCATTACCCAACATCCAGGCCAACAATTGCTTATCAAAGCCACCTTTATTCAATTTTTACTCAGAAAAAATTGAAGAAACCAACAAAATAAGAACCACTCCTGTAGCTTGTAATTCTGGAGCTAGAGCGTGAGCTAGGGCAACAATGGCGGCACTTCCGACTGAGATGATCACCGAAATTCTCTTACGCTTACCTGTTAAATCACTTATACGCTTCAAATGCGTCTGCAAATTCTGGAATTCCATAATCAAAACCCCCAATTTCATCAAACTTCACTTCAATCAATCCCTAATTTCCAACTCCGATCGTCATCTCCTCCTCTATGATGAGTCCATTCATTCCGCAGAACTCAACGATAACCACCTCTCTTTCTCGGAGCTCCAGCTCCCTCTCTCAACTCAGGGAGTCCAGGTGTTTGGGTCTTGCAATGGCATCATTTGCATTGCCAACAAAACTGAAATCGTGTTGTTAAACCCACTTACCAAATCACATTCTAAGGTACCTATTACTCCAGATCCTAACAGTGTTAAACCTCCTGTTCGTCTGTTCGGATTTGGGTACGACAGTAAGAGCGACGATTACAAGGTTTTGAAGTTGGTTCAATGGTGTCCTAGAGATGATATGGGTATCTGCGTTGAAGTGGAATTGTATAGTCGCAATAATAATACCTGGAAATCTGCTCAAGGTAACTATGGTTTTACCCTTGATAATTATTCTAATGGTGTTCTTCTTAACGAGGTTTTACATTTCAATGCGTGCTCCAAGAAATCTAACTACATAATTGCTTGTTTTGATCTTCACACTGAGAGATTCTTGTTTACCGACTACTCGAAATTGATTCATAATGGTGAATTTTATGTGATGGGTGCAGTTAACGGAATCGGGTCGATGTCTGTGTGCTGTTGTTAATTATTATTTAGCAGAAGATATGGATTTTTGGAAATGCGATTTATGGGTAATGAAGGAGTATGGAAACAAAGAGTCTTGGATGAGATTGTTTAGTATTGGCAATGAGTGTTTCCTGAGATGCAATTTAGTATTGCCTATTGTTTACTACAAAGATGGGAAAATTTTTTTGTTGGGCATAAGCGACCTCAAGTTTGGTTGGTATGATTTGGAGTCCAAAACATTTGATGCAATCAAACTTCGTGGATTGCCAAGGGAACGTATGAGGATAGAGTGTTCTGTGGGGTGTTTTGTGGGCAGCCTTGTTTCGATCGAAGATAAGCTGCAATCGGAAAGGGAAACCTTGCCAATGATAAAGAAGAAGTAAGCAGAGTTTTTAAATACAAATGCACATATTTTGTTAGTATAAGACTTTGAATCCTGTTTGCTTAAATTCATTTTCTGTATTGTTCTGTGATCTGTTTGGTTGGTATGCAGGGATGATTAATAGTAATCGTCTAGTTTATTACTATTGATTTGTAACAGATGCTTATTGCTCTTGGCTAATTGTCACTGCTAATCTATCGTACCTTGTGAGCACATTGCCACATTTTAATTGCTATCTGGGATATTACTTACTTTATGGTATTAATGTAGCTATAATTTCCATTAGAAGTCTATAAAGTACAGGCATTTATTGACATTGCTCTCGTCACACCAAAGTATTGTTTAATCTATTATCTGAACGTTGTTTTAATCTTAATTCGGTGATTGTTTTATCTGGAGTATATTTAGAAGCTCTTTATAACTCCATTTTACTTTTCGAAATTAAGCTATTGTTTACTTTTCGAAATTAAGCTCTTTATTATCTGGTGATAAGCTATTGTTTACTTTTCGAAATCAAGGATAAGTTTTTGTTTGCTCTCAAAAATCGAGGATAAGTTCTTGTTTTCTCTTGGAAAATTGAGGCTATATGACTCCATAAGAATAGCATAAAACCACGGGATGTATTGTTTTGTATTTGGCTAATGTGGCTATGGCCTCATATGAATTACTTGAATAACTCTGTTGTATCCAGGTTTCTGGGCATGAGACCGTGGTTGCTAAGCTTCTTTAAAATCTTTGGAAAGTGGTTTGCTTTGGTTATGTTAATCAATGAAAGCAAGCATTGTGTTTCTCATATAATTATTATTTTTTTTTTTTTTTTGGTGAATATTCAGCTCTGGCATTGTGTTTCTCATATAATTATTTTCCTAGCAGGATTATGTAACCATTAGGAGTTCTCTCTGTTTAGTGCTGCTTATATGTAATGTAACATTCCTCATGGTCTTTTTGCAAGAATTGAGCATTTAACTTAGTGGTGAAGGATTGATTTAGTATGCTAAATTTACTGTGGTTCTGTAGTTTCTTATCTATTTACTACTGCTATGTGCATTTTTTGATATTAGGATGTAAAAATAATCTATCTTATCCGATTACTTTCTGTTTCTTCTCTTGAGCCTAAACCAATTATGCTCTTAATATTCTTTGATACTTGATTCTTATGAAAGTGGACCCTTATCACATTTTCTTAGAAATCAGAGTTACATGACTGCATATTAATATTTCCATCACATTTGATTTAGTACTTTAATCTATGTTTCCTGTTCAATCTGAAGTAACTCTAGTATACATCTTTGCCATTTGCACATGTGTTGGCTGTGGCCATTTACAAGCAGTACCCAAATTTGAAAGTGGTTGTGCTTTTGGACCATGGA
This sequence comes from Chenopodium quinoa, assembly GCF_001683475.1. Classification (NCBI taxonomy): domain Eukaryota; kingdom Viridiplantae; phylum Streptophyta; class Magnoliopsida; order Caryophyllales; family Amaranthaceae; genus Chenopodium; species Chenopodium quinoa. The sequence continues at coordinate 964,338 of NW_018744662.1, forward strand.
TAGATAATGGATCTTATAACTGATACAGACTCGAAGGGAATTCAGAAGGAGATGATCACTGCAGAACTGTTTATCGGTTAAAATTTTCTTTGTAGAACCTTACTAGTTAAGTTTTAAAAACTGTTAGCTCAAGGTTCATAGTACAGAATTAAATCCTTACAATTACATCGTCTGCTGGGCTGCATAATTGGTCGAAATGTACCACTAGTTTGAGATGAAGTTTCCAGAAGGAATAATGGCTTAGAATGAACCTTACAAACTGGACATTTGAGTAGTACTTGGTATGAGATAGCCCATTATAATCATCGCATTTGCTAGACTCTGAGATGTGAGATCTGTTTGCTTCTGTAATCATTTTTATTTTATGTCAGTCGTGAATTTGGTGTTAAATATTAATGATTTGCTGCTGCTTGTTACCCATGTTATGTTGCGTAGAGTTTTTTGTTTTTTTTTTTTTTTTTTTTTTTTGGGGAAAGTAAGAGCACTTATGGAGAATTGGACCAAGTAATAAAATGTGGAGGGAGTATACCGTAGTCTACAAAAATGAGATCGAGAAAGTACTATTATATTACAATTTCTATTATTTTCTCATAGCAAATATCACACTTGTGCCACAAGTAGCACTTTAATATTCATGTGACAAACTTTACATTTATGCAACGAGTAGCTCTTTTCCCGTGGCAAAGTTTACACTTATACCACAGTTTTTGTTTGTTTGTTTTTTTTTGTCCTTCTCCTGTGACAAACTTTACACTAGTGCTACATATAATAACTTTCCCATGACAAGCATACACTTGTGCCACAGATTTTGCTACAATATAAAATTTTTGTACCTAGATATACCCATGCCGTAGAAAAGGAGGAAATCATAGCATAAAATAACTTTACTAAGAATATTAATTTACATAGATTAGCCATGTTATTTCGTTTTTCCTTACTTTTAAACCTGAAGATATTCGAAATACTATATACTAATTGATAAAGAGTAGAATATGAAACATAATACAAATTAGAGGTCCAATCTAATATATATATATATATTTAAAGGGGAGTTTTTTCCCGAGTTTTTAGAGAGCCACGTAAGATTTGATTTTCTTAGCGCACCATGTAGGATTATGAATTTAAGTAGTAGCCAATTAAGTAAGAGATTATTAATTTCTTTTACAATTAAATAATTCAAATGCCACATAAGCAAAATTAGCAAATAAAATATTAAAGTTTAAATTAATTAAATACAAAATATTATCTTTTGATATTAGGAATTTTATCTAATATTCTAAAACTAATTTAATAATAATTTTAATTACATAAATATGAAAAATATTTTTTTTTTAAAAATACTGACAAACCGTGCATCGCACGGGCTTCATCTAGTATATTTATATATACGATCTATTTCTTTTTTGACGAAAATATATGATCTATTTCTAATATACGCAATTAATTATTTTTATCTTATAGATATGCTTGGTATTTTTATTTTTTATTTCAAAATAACACCGACAGTATGGGTAAAAGTTCGGTTTTCAATTTGGTTTATTGCCCAAACCGAAACCGAACCACAATATTTCAATATTTGAATTTTGCAAACCATACCGCACCATATTAGTTTTAAAACCAAACTAAACCACTAATTTAGGGTTCGTTTGGCATTGTTGCGGTTTTCAGTATTTTGGTTTTTTGTATTTTAAAAGTGTATGATATATGTCATATAATGAATAAAAAATTAGTCAAACTTATTAAAATCATGCTAATTTTGAAAACGGGCAATAAAAAAGTGAAAACATCTTTTTCTTGTTTCTTGTTTTTGATTTTTTATTTTAAAATAAACTGAAAACTCAAAACAAAAAACAATGCCAAAAAAACCAAACCACACCGATTTAATTGGCCAGACAAAATAAACCATCAACCAAAAAAAAATAAAAAATTCATCAACATGAAGGAATACAACAGGATAACAAGCAGCAGCATAGCACAACGGTAGTAGTTTAGCAAAGCAGCAACAATCGAACTTTGATTTGAATCTAAGGCCCTGTTCTCAACTTCTCATACGTTTATTTTCAGTTTGGCTCAGCTCAGCACAGTTCAGCTCATCTCAGCTCCTAATTTCCTTCTTTTATAATTCTCTTTTTAAACCTGTGAGGACGCTGAAGAATATTCAAGAGAATTACTGGTGTGCTACCACCACGTGTTCAAACGTTAAGGCTTTATCATATAATAACAGCGGAAAAACTAATTCAGTTATAAATAAGTTTCAAAACCAATAACCAAAACCAAATTAAATGATACAAGCTGGAACCATTAAGACCCTTATTCAAAACCCAACAAAAGTAGTAAATAAATATAACCAAAGTTTAAATAAATTCAAATTTATGAAAGAAATAAACTGCGAATAATAACCAACTCTTCACTCAAAATCCCACAACCCTGATGCGAATGCTGCATGTGTAAGAACCTGTGGTTAATCTGCTCCCCAATATTACAAGTGTAAAAATTGGATCGTCATAGGGTCATTGAAAGGCGAAGGCCATGACCAAAGAAAGACACACAAAGCACGCAATCAGCAAAGTTGAGTACATACAAGCTGCAAAACATAAAAGAAATCCCTAACTTGCTACTAATAATCAACCATTACCCTTTAAATAGATGGAAAACGCTTCCCCCTCCTCCCATTATCATATAAATAATTGAAAAATAAGAGAGGGAAGATTATTAGTCTAGGACAAGACTTATATTCAGAGTAAAGCCAGGAGTGGTAAAGCATTCCAAAAGAACATTAGATGGAATAGTAGGTCACTCTGTCCAATTGGTTTGTTATTCAGTATTTTTAGAATAAGATGTTTCCTGTAAATGCATGTGACTTGTTTTTAAGAGTATTAGTATCAAATTGTTGTGCTCTTTTTGTATTTTTATTGTGAATTATGTATTAAAAACACAAACTTTAAAAAAAAATTGGGTGTACAATATTTATTGTACATCCACTATAAAGATAGACTAATTTGATCAAAAGTTACCCATGAAATAAATAAAAGTTACCTTAATATGCATAAAAGTAATCCAATACAAATAAAAATTATTAATAAAGAATCACATTTTAAATGACTAAAAATCAATTATTAGTGATTGAATATAATTAAATTACCATTATAAAACTTTTCTTATTGTCTATATATATATAAATTGTATTATGTTTAAAGTTACCCAAAAAAAGTCAAAAAGTTACCCTAAAATTAGGTAAAAGTTACCCTTATATTGCTTGATGTACAGTAATATTAGTGTAAACCGGGTGTATACAAAAGTTTTTGTATTAAAAATTATATCCAATGATTGCTTGATGCTCCCCATTCTAACTTCTCTGCAAATTGGGGCTTATAGTCTTATACTCCAAGTTGTTTGTTTAAGGCGCCTTGAGTCTGCAAAAAATTTGTGCTTTCTTGGTAGAAAAGATAAGCTTTTAGATTATTTTTGCATGAAAGCTCATGGATCTGTCATGCTTATATTAAAATGTTTGTCTTTGTTTCAGTGCTGGGATTTTGCATCGTAAAATTTCCACTTTTGGTTGTTTTCATGACCATTGGAGGAGAAGCGGCTGGTTAGGGTGGCTATCTTTTGTTGTACTTCTACTAATACCTAATTAAAGTGGTGAATATTTTCTGGTACTATTTTTAATGTTATACTGCACTTGTACTAGTATGTAGCTTATGGTGTCATATAAATATATAATTTACTGGTTCTTTTGAGCTTTTAAAAACTCTATTGTGATGTATGAATCCTAGCAGTGAAATTTGAGTAGAACTGAACAAGCTGCTCTTTGCTGATTACTTGATCGATTTAACAGCACGTTACATATAAGAATCGATCCCAGGACCTTGTAGAATCGGGAGGGAAGCTCTAACCACTTGAGCTATCCCTCATTATCAGATGTAAGATGTTAAAACTCAAAAATCTAACTGTTATTTGCGATTTTGTGAAGGAAAGATGAAAACTTGAAATGTTTTTAAAGGCTGAAAATTGTATTCAGATTGAAATTTAAGTTTTAGACTTTATAGTTATCAATTGGATGAAATATGCAAACATTGGAGTTATTGGTATCTTATCAGAACATTGGAGTTATTGGTATCTTATCAGAAATAAGCTGGTGCCATGGTTGCTAAGTTTTTTGTATAATGTTTTAAAAAGTGATTTGCTTTTGCTATGTTGTTCAACCAATGCAAACATGTATAATAGGCTATTTTTTCTTCTGAATTTTCGGCTCTGGTACTGGGGGTGTTTGGTTAAGAGCTTTTTAGAGCGTTTCATAAACGTAATAAGCTATCCCAGTATGATGCACTGTAGGTTCTAGCATCAATCCCAGCAGAATAGACAACTTCCTGATTTTTTTGGTCTTAATTTACTTCTATTCTCGATCAATTTAAAGGTCGTGGAAGATTGTCTGTTTTAGCACTTATACCAATCCATTGCTCTATCAATCTCGGGAATTATGTACTAATCTCACAACCAAGAACAAATGCTGGTGTGATTAAGGAAGGCTACTACTTAGGCACTTACAGACGTGTACATAGTGATAAAGCATTACGAATGTCTCAGTGACAATTATTCTGTCTCTTTTATCAGAATTAATGTCAAAGGAGTATTTTTTTAGTATTATTCTAGTGTTCAGAAGGTGCATCTATTAAACCAACTACTACTATTAAAGATACGTTTACAGTATTCATGGATACAATCTACTGTATACTTTATGCATTGCAAAGGCATATCTATGGTACATATATAAGTGAAATACTGCCGAGCTTTACTAGTTTAATCGGTTGTATGCTTCAAAGGCATCTTCAAATTCTGGAATTCCTTCATCAAAACCCCTAATTTCAATGAACTTCACCTCAACCAAACCCTTATTTTTAACAAAATTGGGTTGATGTCTATATGCGGTTGTTAATTACTTGTATTCTAAAACAAAGGGTTGTTGGAATATTTCCAATAATAATGTTATGTGTGAGAGGTTATCCCACATGGAAAAAGTAAGAAGGAAATGTATTGTTTATATTGTAAAGAATTAGATATGAGTTATGAAATAGGCTATGTGGTGTTTTTGGACAAGTGGGCTAAGTGGCTTATATATATTTATAATCAAAGACTTAGCACTTAGCACGGACACGGAAATTAAAGCCTAATACGATAATTAATTTTTGTCGGTTTATTTTGAACAATATTTAATTATATCTTATTTAATATTTAATTAAATGTAAATTGAATAGTTACAATTATCATAACTGCTCATTCTTATCTTTTCGGATAACTGCCAATATTTGATCTATTTAAGATCAATTATGGATGCATTGACGTTCATCCTGTTCTTCTCCTCTTTTCTCTGTTTTTCCCAAAAACTCTAGGGTCTCATGATCGTTAGTACAAAACGCTCTTGAGTGTATATCTTTGTATCCCAAAAATGTGTTCATCATAGCCTTGTTAGTACGGTGGAGCGAATAACGTTTTTAGGAAAGTGTTCTTCGTACACGCCTAGATCCATTATTTGTTTTTGTTGTTCCAATCATTCTTTCTACCAACAAGGGTTACATGGTTTTTTTTTTTTTTTTTTTTTTTTTTTTTTTTTTTTTTTTTTTTTTGAAATGCAATTTAGGGTGATGATAAAGTTTGTGTGCTTTACATTACTTGTCGTTCTTTGGATTTTGTCCAAGGAAAATTGCTTCAATGATATAATTGTTATGGTCAATTTTTAGGCGCGTCTTGATGAACGACGATGAAAAGCGATGACGACCATTTAACTAACTCAACGAAAGATAAGGGATTGACCAAGGCCCATGATAACGTTGCATCTCTTTTCAGTGATTTGATGTATGAAAGATACTTAAATTTTAACAAGATAAGTACAAGAATCAAATATAGGAAACAAGACTTCGTCAATCAACCGATTCCCTATTTCTGAATTCTAAGGGAAGCGGGTACAAGTCTTCAATGATATTATTAGCTAGGTTTAGACCTCTTAGCTGATATTATAAATAGCATAACCTAAGGGCATGTTTTGATTTACTAAACTGAGCTCAATTGAACAATAGATTCGAAATGTGTATTTTAGGAGAAAAGAAAATTAGCGACTGAACTGGACTGAACTAATTGGAGATAAACTAAACTGAACTGAATTGAAATTAAGTTGAAAAGAACAGGCCCTTAATAGACACACAATACTTAAACTCTCTACTCTCAATTCAAATCTTTCATACTCATTGTATTCAAAGTCATTCATAGTGAAATGATGTTCTTGCACTCACCTGCAGTTTTCCCACGTTTTGGTTTTTCATGTCACCAATACCTTGTCTTTTACTTTAGTTTTATTCATTTTCTATACTCTAGTTGTCGAACGTCCCAGCCTTAGGTCGCCCTTAAGCAAAATTTGGCATCAACAATTAGGCGCCCACCGTGGGGCCATCGACTAGATTTTCATTCATAAACTCTAAAAACCTCGCCCTTTAACAGATCATCAAGCACTCATCGGTTCTTCAAGAGGAAACATGACCATCGATCAACTCATGGAGGAAATCCGCAAGACTCAAGAGGAGCTCGCGCAGCAGAAAGCGGAGAACGAACAACTACCGAGGAAAGTCAGAAGACCGTCGACACCCTCAGGAAAGAGTTGGACTCCGTCCGCAGCAATACGCCAGGTTGGCGCCGAAACACCAACGACATCCCCACTATGATGCACCTGGAATATGGAGATGAATCAGGTAGCTAGTGATGATGAAGAAGACGATGTCGAGCGCACCGATCAAGAGGATGACGACTGTAGATACCTGATTGTGTCTCCCCAAAAACCACCTAGTGATGAGTATCTTTCACGTCTTTGAATATCGAGCAAGGTGAAATGTTGAAGAGTCTCGTGAATTTCCCTTATCCTAAAATGTTTTAATTCAAAATAATTCATTTGGTATTTAAAAATCATTCATTTTGTATCTTATTTTTGAAAAATGTCCATCTTAGTTTAGTTTGGTGCATAATATGAGTCCAATAATTGTGTAGTTGTATATTGCTTGAAGATAGATTTCCAACAATATATTATAAGACCAAATCCGAGTTATAACGAGGAAGTTATGGTCAAAATACTAAACTGGGCCCAATATGAGCTTTATATGCGGGCCCAATAATCATGTGGAGGGTCCATTAATGTTAATTATATTTCTAAAACTATTAGGATTTATTAGAAGATACTAAAAATCTATAGAAGGTTTCAATTTTTCCTTTTCAAAAGATATAGATCAAGAGTTTGAAATTTAATAAAACTTCTCTTTTTGAAAGTCCTAATATCAATTTGAATTGAAAAACGTTCAAAGATATTCAGATATGATTTTTTTGCCTCATAATTTTTATCCAAATATTAGATGGTTAGATAGCCTTTGAAATTATCTTTCCAGTGATAACTATAATCCTAATTCCGAGCTATAACGAAAAAGATATGAATGAAATATCAAACTCTATCCAAAATTGGCACCCTTCCATTATTTCGGCCATATCTATTATTCTACAAAGGATTTTAATCTGCTTCCAATTGGTTTGAAAAGTAGAATTAATAGCTTTCCAACGATATATTATTTTCCTTATTTCAATTTTTGAATTAAAATATATGATAAAAACAAAATCCACACAATTTTTTTTATCGCGACGCAATGATTTTATAGCGCCGTGATGGATATATTGCACGCGATACTTCTATCGCCACGCGTGTACACCCCCGATTTACTAACTAATAATAACCAATAAATAAAGGAAATATAGACAACCTTTAAATAAAATTTGCGGAAGCATACACTTGAATTAGAGGTATTACCGCCACACTTGACAATCTGTCAAGTGTTAAGGCTTACAAAATCCCAATAAATACAACCCAATAAATCTAGGTGAGCTATTTATACAACTTTACAAACTCGTTATAACAAACTAATCGATCACTTGAGCTCCTTTAGCTACGATCACTTGATCAACCTGTTTAGACAAACTTGACTGCTCACCATTAATGACAAATTCTAAAATAGATCGTCGCAGAGCCACCATAAGAAAAGACATGGCCGCCAACACAAGTAGCACAACAAAACAACACACACATCAGCAAAAAGCTGAGTAATCACCACATATCAGAATACAAAGAATAATATAATGATTGATATTATTAGCTCACTTAAACAATGTAGTTTAGAACTACATTACACATTTTACTATGAAAATAACCTTTATCAGCTCAACCTCAAATAATAATACAATCCTTCACTCAATTAACTCATAACCAATAAGTGTGCCATGCTCATTGTTCTATACCTAGCCTTGGACATGGGTAATTCGAATAAAACCAACAAGTGTAAAAACTTGAATACTCCCAATAACTAGAAAACACCTTGAACCAGACCACATACGGGCCAATTCCCACTGTAGGGGACCATAGAAAAATAAATAAAGATTGTACCTCATTCTTAACTCATGATCATTATCTCATTACCAACATACCAAGGACTAGGTCTATAACGCCGAGCCTCAAACCAATAACAAAATAATAATTCTCAACCTTTTGATCTCAGACATTGATCAAATAATCTTTCACATGATAATAAATTCTCAATATTGGCGCATGTTCCCAAATAGTATAATAATTCGAACTCGATTCAATCGTAGTATATCTCAACTCTTATAGGGCAATCATACTAGTTACCCAAATGTAATCAATTCTGAACCCAAAATAATACTCTGCGTTAACAACCCTAAAACCTCGATAAAACAATACTCCCTATAACAACAACATTAAAAACCCTAGAAATAACACAATCAATCAATGTGACAATTAAATCATATAATACCACACACTAATCATATACATATAAATCATGATCATATATAATTCACAAATTATAAAATTTACACATAACAGTACGAAGTACAATTAATACTAACAATTTATAATCAAACAAATAAAAAAATAAAATAATTAAGGTAGTGTGATTACCTTCCGAAAACAATTAAGCAAATATAAAACACCATACTCCACCGATTCACGATTAACAACTCACGCAGTCACGCACAAGATACTCCACCATCATAATTAAATCGCAGGTTCTTACACATGCAACATTCATCAGGGTTGTGGGATCTTGAGTAGAGAGTTGGTTGTTTGCATTTTATTTCTTTTGCAAGTTTGAATTTATTTTAATTCGATTTTATTCGACACTATTTCTTTTGGTTTGAATTTATTTGAACACTGGATTTAATCACTTACTACTTTTATTGGGTTTTGAATAAGGGCCTTAATGGTTCCAACTTGTAACACTTACTTTGATTTAATCCTTTTGTTTTAAAGTTTATTTATAACTGTTTTAAATTTTCCGCTGCTAATTTTTGAGATAGCCTTAACGTTTGAACACGTGGCGGTAGCACGCCAATAATTCTCTTAAAATTGTTCAGGTTATATACAGGGTTTCTCACAGGTTTTTAAGAGAGAATTATTGGGGTGTTACAAAGTGGTATCTGGGAGCTTAGGTTCGATTTAACTACCACTAAAGTCAATTTAAAGTTTTGGGCGCCTACTGTTTTTAAATCTAACGATTTTGGATTTAAGTACTTGATTTAAAGTTAAAATGTTGTTTTTGAAAATTATTTTATTTAAAATTAATTAATTAATTTAGCTTTTATTTAAAATAATAAGTATATATTTATACATATAATTAAATTAGTGTGTTGTATAAATATTTTAAAATAAAATGAATTTGAATATTCATTATACTCTTTTAACTTGGGTACTATTTGTGTCATTTTATCGGTGAGTTTTGGGTAGTCTTAGGATGGGCATATAAGTCGATGAATTCTTTTTTCTATGCATTGTATTCAATTTTTGTGTTATTTCATGTTGAATGAAGTGATTTCTGCAAGGGATTTAAATTATATATGTGGTATATGGGATGATTTGTGCAATGTAATATTTGTGATTGATCATTATGTGGTATGTGAATCATGTAATTATGTGAGTTTTGATTTGTGGTTATTTAATGATGCTATTTATTGTTTGAGGGGTTATTTATAGGATATATCTTTCTTTAATTTGACTAACCTCCAAACCTTACACCCAATGAGAGTTTATTTTACTTGAATAATGGATGAAACATGTTGTGATAATGAAATATTGAATTGAGAATTGAGTTATGACTTTCTTGTTTTTTTGTAAAAGGTTATTACTTGGTTATTTTTGAGAATAAGCTTATGATCTGAAGGAATTGAGTAAGTTTAATTGGTAAATCAGAAGAGCACTGGTGAGCTAGTTAATAAGTATTAAAGTGTGAATACGCGAGTTAAACTACGAGTGTTTCGTAGAGGATTGAGAGAGGAGAACTACGACCTACATACGAATTATAATGAAATGCTTGGTGATGTTATTTATTGAGGTGAGTTACGGGGGCGTAACTCTTTTCTTTTTAGGGGGTAGAATGCGATGTAATTTCACGCTTTTTACCTCAATTATGCAATTTATTGCTTGAGTTTGCATGATTTTGCTTATTAATATGCACTATTATTGTATTTACATGCAATTAAAGTATGTAACCATTGGCCAAGTACGAGTTTATTAAGCATGAAGTTCAGTTTGTTGAGTGTGCATGTTGAGGATTAAGCAATTTACAGCAATAAAAAACACAAAAGTTTGAATGGTTTTGGAAAATTTATGGTTTTCGAGTTAAGTTTCGAGGGCAAAACTTCTTTTAAGAGGGGTAGATTGTAATCCCCCGTATTTTTAAAATATTTTATAAATGAAATTTTATTTTATTTATAATATTTATTTGTTATTTTCCAGAATTTAATTTCAAATGTTTCAAATTATTAAGGGTCGAAAATTATTTGAACAAATTATTTTATGCACCTTTATTCTACAATTTATGTCCAATCAAACAAGCCCAACCCATTTGTTTATTTAATTGAACCATTATTTTTATGAGGCCCAATCTTTCTATTTACCCCAAACCCTACAATTCTCTCATATAAATACCCCATGAATCCCCAAAAATTTCCCACACAAAAAGGTTGGTCGTTTGCATTTCTTAAAACGTTGTTCTACATGGAAAACTGTACTTTTCTTAAAACGTTGTTTCTACATGGAAAACAATACTTTTTTTTATCAAAATTGGATGAGTTCAGAACCTGACCGGATTAAAACGGGATTAAAACACGAACAGAAATCTAAAAATTAAAACACGAATTTACATGTTCAAAATAATCTGGAATTAAGTTAAAATAATCAGTAGTTATAATCACCAAAATTTCAAAACATCATTACTATAAAAGCCCTAAATCAATTGTTTATAAAAACCCTAAAATCATGATTTTCAATAATTAAAAACCCTAGGTTATAAAATTTATAAAATCTAAAAATTATGACATTTATAAAATATGAAATTATCAAATTTAATCATCAAAATACAATTTGATACTAATTAAATTAATTTCAAACAATAAAATCAAAACCCATAAATCAATAATTATAATTATACAAATTAATAAAACAAAGGAGAAAATAAGACTAACCTTTTTGTGTGGGAAATTTTTAGGGATTCATGGGGTATTCATAGGAGAGAATTGTAGGGTAAATAAAAACGGGTGCTACCTATTATTTGCAACAAAACTATTTCTTTCCTAATATAGTAACTTTTTTCTGGTAAAATGACCAAAATACCCTCATTTAAAAATTATTTACACATAATACTTGCTGTAATTTCATGTATAAGAGTGTATTTTAAGGTTTTTAATGTATTTTAAGGTTTTTATGAAGAGGAGGGCCTAATATGGATTTATCATTCCTAATGCAATTAGAATTGATTTTAGTCTTCTAGATTCTTCTAGAAGGTTCTTTTCATTCCTAATTCAATAATTATTATCATGTGAAAGCATGTAAAATTTGGTCAAGTACGAGTTTATTAAGCATAAAGTTCAGTTTGTTGAGTGTGCATGTTGAGGATCAATTAATTTACAGCAATATAAAACACAAAAGTTTGAATGGTTTTGAAAAATTTATGGGTTTGGGGTTAAGTTTCGAGGGCGAAACTTTTAAGAGGGGTATATTGTAATCCCCCGTATTTTTTCAATATTTTATAAATGAAAATTTATTTTATTTACAATATTTATTTGTTATTTTTCATAATTTAATTTCAAAAGTTTCAAATTATTAATCTGGGTCGAAAATTATTTGAACAAATTATTTTATGCACCTTTATTCTACAATTTATGTCCAATCACACAAACCCAACCCATTTGTTTACTTAATAGACCCATTATTTTTATGAGGCCCAATCTTCCTATTTACCCTACAATTCTCTCCTATAAATACCCCATGAATCCCCAAAAATTTTCCACACAAAAAAGTTAGTTTTATTTTCTTTCTCCTTAGTTTTATTAATTTGTGTAATTATAATTATTGATTTATGGGTTTTAATTTTATTGTTTGAAATTAATTTAATTAGTATTAAATTGTATTTTGATGATTAAACTTTATAATTTCAGATTTTATAAGTGTCATAATTTTTAGATTTTGTAAATTTTATAACCTAGGGTTTTTAATTATTGGAAATCATGATTTTAGGGTTTTTATGAACAATTGATTTAGGGCTTTTATAGTAATGATGTTTTGAAATTTTTGTGATTATAACTAATGATTAGTTTAACTTAATTCTAGATTATTTTGAACACTTAAATTCGGGTTTTAATTTTTGGATTTCCGTTCGTTAATATTAATCCCGGTCAGGTTCTGAACTCATTCGATTTTGACAAAAAAAAGTAGTGTTTTCCATGTGGAAACAACGTTTTAAGAAAAATTCACTACCTTTGGTAGTGAGCACCACCCTCTCGTGGTCAAATTCAGCCTTTAAATATGATTTTCGGGCAGTTTTTTTTTTTTTTTTATTTTTTTATTTTTTTTTATTTTTTATTTTAACGAAGTTTTTTTATAATTAAAATATTATCCTTGAGTTTGATTAATAAAATTTATTATGTTTAAAGTTAATTAAGCATAAATATATGTTTTTATTGAAGTTTTATGTGCTGGAAATAGTTTCTAAGTACTACTTTTGATGTTTTATAAAGAGGGTTTAATCACCCATTAAAACGGGAGATTATTAGGGGTTTTTAAATAATTTTCAGATTTTTATTAAACTTTAAACTTGTTGTAATTTCATGTATAAGAGTGTATTTTAAGGTTTTTATGAAGAAAATTTAAAGAACTATATATAAGCCTTTAATTATAACTAAAGGGAAGGTTTTAAAGTGTTGTTTGATTTGGATTTTGAAGGTTTTAAAGTAAGTTAGTATTGCTGCAAATTTGATTGATTGGGTATTGATTGAGATGTTATTGTTTGGTTTAGGAGAGGAGTTTATTGAAGGTATTTCTAGTTTTAAAGTGGTCAACCGAATTGTTTACACAAGGTACGTAAAAGTTACGAAACCTTGTTTTTAGGTGCATGTTTAAGGACGGATCGAGAACTTAGTATCATGTATAGGGATGACTAAGTTAAATTGTTTGGTTATACATTGTGAATTTTATATGATGTGCACTGTTTTATATTACAAGTATTATTTGTGCTCTAATTATGCAAGGTGCGCTTAGAGGCAAAGGCATGTGATTGGTGTAAAGATTAATTTATTACTCATTCATGATTATGCAAACAGGATGAGTAAAGGAAGAATTCAAGTCTTATAAGACGAGGTTAAGGTTTTGGGGTGCCTTATGCACTCAAGGTGTTTATACACTGAGGTAGTTAAAGGAATAAATAATAAATGTTGCTTGTCACTAATAAATCAAGAATTGAAATTGGCCTGGAAAGTTGTTTTACTTGATTGAATTGATATTGGATTGATTGTATTGTTATGCATATGATTCATCACCAAGTCTAAACCTGTAAATCACGTAAAGTGCAAGATGGATGAGCAATAAAACTCTGGATCGGTGCACATCTGGAGTAATGACAATCAGGGGTTGGGATACACGGGGTATTAGCCGTGCACTTTTCTCGAGGCCGTCTGATCTACGAGTCTCCTATTTCAAATATTTTTTTTAAAAAAAACTAGGAGTTAGGTGAGATCTCATACTAACTACGGTCATGGAGCCGCGCCCGTGGTCGTTGGATGTTTATTGATGTTCCCGAAAGGAGGCATGGGGTTTTTCTTTTATTGATGTTCCAAATGGAGCATAGGTTGGACAACCTTGTCTATTGCAAAATCCAGTGAATAAAAATAATGATTTACCTATTATTAATTAATGGAGTCTTTGTAATATAAATAGTTGAGTCATGTGTTGAGTCTATAATTTAATGATGCATGATGATTGATTATTAGTAGCATGTTTTGGATTTCTTATTTGTTTCGCAGCTTGTATGTACTCAGCTTTGCAGATTGCGTGCTTTTGTGTGTGACTTTCTTTGGTCATGGCCTTCGCCTTTCAATGACCCTATGACGATCCAATTTTACACTTGTAATATTGGGGAGCAGATTAACCACAGGTTCTTACATACGCAACATTCACATCAGGGTTGTGGGATTTTGAGTAGAGAGTTGGTTATTATTCGCAATTTATTTCTTTTCATAAGTTTGAATTTATTTAAACTCTGGTTTTATTTATTTACTACTTTTGTGGGGTTTTGAATAATGGCCTTAATGGTTTCAAGTTTTATGATTTAATTTGGTTTTGGTTATTGGTTTTGAAACTTATTTATAATAACTGAGTTAGTTTTTCCTGCTAATTTCTGATATAGCCTTAACGTTTGAACACGTGGCAGTAGCATTCCAGTAATTCTCTTGGATTTTGTTCAGGGTATTTACAAGTTTTAAGAGAGAATTATTTGGGTGTTACAAAGTGGTATCACAGCTTAGGTTCGATTTAATTACCACTAAAGTCAATTTAAAGTTTTTGGGCGCGTATTGTTTTTAAATCTAACGATTTTAGATTTAAGTACTTGATTTAAAGTTAAAATTTTGTTTTTGAAAATTATTTTATTTAAACTCTGGTTTTATTTATTTACTACTTTTGTGGGGTTTTTAATAAGGGCCTTAATGGTTCCAAGTTGTATGATTTAATTTGGTTTTGGTTATCGGTTTTGTAACTTATTTATAACTGAATTAGTTTTTCCGCTGCTAATTTCTGATATAGCCTTAACGTTTGAACACGTGGCGGTAGCACGCTAGAAATTCTCTTGGATTTTGTTCAGGGTATTTACAGGTTTTAAGAGAGAATTATTGGGGTGTTACAACACGATAAAATGAGTTTTATTCTGATTCTAATTTTGACTCTTTTCTGATCTTTTTCGGTCGTTTTCGCTATAATAGAGGACGACTTCCTCCGTTTTTACTCACCAACAATCATCATTAATCATCTTCTCTTTCTCTCTCTAATATAAAGGTTATTCTTTCTCTCCCTCTTGATTTTCTAAACCTTTTCCTAAATACACACCATACGTCCTTCACGAGACACCAAACGAAGCTCGAAGTTGCCTTAGGCCTCGACGTGAAAGATTGATAGTTATGTGCGTTTTGTCCCAAATCCATATTTCAATTAATATTATTATTATAATTGTTTGATTTAATATTTTTAGTGAAGTTACTAATGTGTATTGTTTTAATAGAAAGAGGTACGAGGCATCAAAGTAAGTAATTTAATTATTTCTTTTGATGGAGAAATCATGCTTAGATTATTTTATTAATTCCTAGTATCATATTAGGATGTCTTTATTGATTTTTAGTATCATGTTAGGATAAAGCTTTGATTTTTATTGTTTAATGACATATTAGGATTTGTTATTAATCATGTTAGTATCATGTCACTACTACAAAAAATGGAATAGACAACGGTTGAAATAGGCCTATTAGAGCGCCTAAGAGGCGATCTTCTGCTAAGTGATGTGTAAAGTTTACAGAACGGGTATAGAAGGTGTTCTATATGCAAGGGAAAAGAGAACGGGTACAAGAGGCGTTCTATATGCAAGAGATAACCGTTCTCTTTCCTATTTTTTATACTTATAAAAATTAAATAAAAGAGAACGGTTAACACAGATAACAATTCTCTTTGTTGTTTTTTTTTTTTAAAAAAAAATATAAATTTTGGGAGATTGCATGTAAACTAATCTACATCAGTAATCAATAAATCAAATTGAATTGAAGTTTTAGTCGAAATCAAATGCCAAATTGAAACAAACTTTATTATCTTATTCAATTAATTACATATCATCTATTTAAAAAAAAATTAATTACATCTCATGCCTAAAAAAAATTACATCTCAAGTACATTGATACAACTCAATTAGCATAACTATCAATATGCTAGTACTGTTTCCCCTAAAATCCAAAAAAAAAAAAAAAATGTGCTTCAAGCCTTCAACCGCAGTTGCGCTTTCACCAACCTCAACAACCGCAACGCTTTCCACCAACCTCAACCACCGCAGTGCCTCCACTAACCTCAACCACTGAAACTCCTCCACCAATAGTGCACGCAAATAGGAAAGCCGCACCAAACACCCAAAATCATAGATGAAAAATCAGAATTTACCAAATCATAAAATTAAAATCAATTGATAAAAGTTATAGATCGAAAATTCACAATTGAGAATTAAACAAGCTACCTCAATAATGTTACCCAATAAATCTCAAAACAAATTAAACATTAATTAAACATCAATTAAACATCAATTACATCAATGCACAACAATAGATTCTTACCTCAAAACAACAACACGAAACGCCATTGGAGAAGACGAAATAGCCGTATAAAATAAAAAAAATAAAAAAAATCTTACCCAATAAATCTCCCATAGTGAGCCATTAGCAATCTCTCTCAGTCTGTCGCCCCAAATTGAAAGAAACCATAAAACGCATCGTTTTGAGTTCGCGGTACTCGGCTTCTAACGCGCGACCATAAACAGAGCAAAACAAAACATTGAAGGATGAAGGTAAAAGAGAAATTAAAGGAGTTAATCGGACGGTATGGACAGGACACTTGTAAATAGAGGAAGACGACGACGGAGAGAAGGTTAATCAGACCTCGGCTCGGAGTTTTTAGGACATTGATCCATTGAAGGATGAAGGTAGAAGAGAAAGGATTTAGAGTTTCAGAGGAGGGAGGAAGTACGAGAAAGAAGAGGGGAAGTTATGGATGAAGAATGATAGGTTAGTTGACGGCTATCTTAAGAAAAATGAGGAGTTAGGGTTAAAATTTTGGGCCCTTTCATATTTTAGATTATTCTTTTTTATTTTTTAAAAAATAATATTAAGCATATAGAACGGTTAACTAAGAAGAACGATCTATATTGTAAGTGTAAAATATTTGGATATACCAAATAGAACGGTTAACTAAGAAATGCGTTCTATAAAATAAATTTACAATTTAATAAATATAATAAATAAATCAAATAGAATGGTTAACTTAGATAGACGTTCTATATTCTTCTGGAGAACGTCTATATTTTGCGATCTCTAATCTAGTTTTTGGTGTAGTGTGTCTAAGATCTTGCTGATATGCTTTGAGATTATTATTATGATTATGATTTGTTGTGTCAATATTAATAACTATATGTTGCTTGATATTATTATTGTTATTACTTGATCACGCCTTTTCTGCAATTTTAAAGGGAATTTGTACTTGAAATCACGCTTAATAAGATTTTTAATTCAAGTGATCACCAATAATAGATCTATTTGTACATTAATAATCAACCAACATAGATTAAATATGCTTAGGATTAATTTATTGATTGTATGTTAACTGAAAAGCGCACATGAATATGAGAAGAATAAAGTAGATGCCTATTTAGGGAGGGTTCAATCTCTTTTAGGTTGGACTCATTCCATCATCCCCGAATATCCATCATGGTTCAGGACCACTATGGATTTAGCGATCTCTGTGATCGTGAATAGGGTGTAAGCTTCACGCCCGTGGACGGTTTACAAGTTCCTAAAACTTGTTGACGACTCATTTTCTCTAGCTTCTTCCTTTTAGACGCCACCATGCTTAAATGCATGATCACAATGGGGCTCAAAGTTGAGTGTTTGAAATATTCCCTACAATGATGAAGTAGATCCAAAAGCTTAGAGGCTGAACAAGATCGAGGCTCCGAATGTCAAGTTGCTTCGCCTACTAAAGGTTGTCCGGTGCGCCAGTCCTAATCGTGATAGAAGAACCTGATGGTTAAGCCGCATCGCCCGTCGTGTATGAGATTGCAATGGCCGAAATCCCTAGAATGCTCAACATTCCTCCTTCAGCGGCACTTGATGATGGAAGCACCTTTCTTTTGGAGCATGTCAATCATTACAAGCAAAGGACACGGCAATATTCCATCCCCCACAACGTGCTCGAGCGAGTCCTTTGCAAATTGTTTGGAACTACCCTAACAGGGCCTGCCCTTGAATAGATGTGTGATATCAAACGTGGTTCCATTACTATTTTTCAGACTTTGTGTAACAGGTTTTAGAAAATTTTAAACAACAGTTGCAAAGTTGAAAAGCAAACGAGCGACCTGTACCGTTTCGTCCAGACCAACGACAAGTCCATCAAGTCTTACTTCAGCATATTCAACAAGGAATTAAAATGATCACATCAAGGTTTATGACGTTCGAACAACCATATAATCCTTCAAGAGAGGACTATTGCTAGATTCAGAGCTTTACAAAGACATGACCAAGTATCCATCCTTGCACATCCTTCGAAGAAGTCAAGACTCGTGCCCTAGCTTAGACGACGCGACTGGAAGATGACATCAATATCAGAAAAGAGGTCAAGCCATCGCTTGCTCCTAGCAACAAAAGAGTCGAACGGCGGTCCAAAAACAAGAAAAAATGACGTCATAAACCTTATAATAGCCCAGGTAAGGTAAACAATGTCAATATTGTTGATAAAGTAAACAATGCACAAAGCTCTGTTGACAGGTCCCAAAAGCAAGATGTCGGCGCATACCCTGACATCACTCAGTATGGATTTTGCGTCAACATATGGGGCATGGTGAATGCCTTGTATTCCTTAGGTACTTTCACTCGTTGGCGTAGGAAGAGCGACAAGCCAGATGAAAGTAAAGACAAATCCAAATGGTGCGACTACCACAATTATCACGGCCATCGTACTGAATATTGTTATGCCTTGAGAAGAGATATAGCCTTCCTCTTACAGAAAGGTCATTGATAACTTGTTATTTGGTATGATTTTAGGGTACTTTTGAACCTTGTTTTCGTTATTATTCGGCATCAAAGTTCATTATCCTATTTTTATGCAAATTTTGTATCATCCATGCTTCATGGGTTGTTTTGTGTTTTTGATGTAATGTAGCTGTTTTTAGAACTATGGATGTGATCAAGCATGAGTGAGCAAGGAGAAGGGAAATCTTGGTTGATAGAAAAATGGAAGAATAAGGGTGAGTGCCTTAAAGAGAATGAAAAACTTTTAGAAAGCCTTGAAGGGTTGTTTGCACAATAGTCAACTTCAACTGACCATAACTTTTGTTATACTCAACATTTTTAAATGATTCAAATTGGAGATTAAATTTTGTCTCAAGATATTTCTAACGAATGGTCACAAGTTTATTTCCAATGAGAAACGAAGAAGTTACAACCTCTTGAAGTCAAGATGTTTATGCAGGGGTTTCTGCACGGACGTGCAACAAAATGGCACCCCCGTGTCCGTGACAAAATCTGCACGTCTGTGCAGACCTGCTCCACTCTTGGCAGTACGTTCGGCCTCATTTTTACCTTTCTTGCACGTCTGTGACAACTTTTGCACGTCCGTGCAAGCCTGTTTTCGGGCTTTTTCTCGTTTTCTTTGTCCTTTTTAGTTTGGGTGATATAAATACCTTCTTAGTTCCGATTGTTGAATGGAAATCCTTCTTAGTGTAGTTTTAACTTAGGTTAGGGTTTTTAGAGAGAGAAAGTCTCATTTTCTAGAGAGAGAAAGTGGGAATACTTGTTAAAGGCTTGGATATGAAGAATTGAAGGAAAGAGACTTGAAGATTTGACTATTTCTTGCATTATCAATGAGAATTTCTTACTTTTTCTCTTATTTTATTGCTTTAATTTCTTATTATTGTATCTTTTATAGTTTTATTACTTGTTTATGTTAAATTAGTGTATGATTTCATGTTCTTAGTTGTTAACTCCTTTAGTTTTGCAATTTATAATGATTTATGAGTAGTTCTTTTACTTGGGATGGTTGAAACCATTGATGAATTCACAAATACTTGTTTTCATGTGTTGAATTAGATAATGTGGGGTGTTAATTAGTTGAGCTTAAGTGGTTTCATTGTTAGTTCTTGTAAGTGGCCATTGCTAGAGCTATTTATCTAAGCTTCTTGATGAAGGATTGAGAGATGAACTTGAGTTAGCTCCCTTATGCTTAATGGACGTGAAATGCCATGAGAATAGGAATTTCCAGTCAAGGGAATATTTATGTCATTGTGATTATGCTTTAACACTTGCTTTATGCTTTATAACCATGAGAGTAGGTTTTATTCATGACTCAAGTAATACCTCTAGCTTGAGAGAGTAGTTGGGTGCCTTAGATGACTTCCCCTAATTTATCCCCAAATTGCTATGTTTTGTATGTTAAATTGTAGTTTGTGAATGACTTAATTGGTGGATACCTTCCCAAGATCCTTTTTATTATTGTTTGTAGTTTTTCCTTATAACTTAAAACCCAAAAAGACTTTACTTAGCTTATCACAAATCGATATTTGTTAGTGCTCCCCTTAGTCCTTGTAGGATCGACCCTTACTTGCCCTTTCTACCCATTAGAGAGACCAAGTTAGGTTTTAATCTTTGGTAGGCTCAACGACGGCCTATCAGTCATCTGAAGGAGCTGATGGGAAAAGGCAAATCGTGCAACAAAGAGACGTTGCCCCAGCAGTCTCCTAAAGCCTCGAAGATAACTAAGGTAGTCAATGTTATCTATGGTGAATTTGATATTTGTGGACTAACATACTCTGCACCAAATAAAATAGCAAGAACAGGTACCCCCCCTGAGGAAGTTGTCCCAAAAGACGCAAGATCAAACCAGGACAAAGCTTAGAAGCAATGTTTCTCTTCTTCAACGATTGCAACTAACTTGGGGGACTAACACGAAGAGCATCAAGATTCATTAGTGATATCCTTAGGTTTTTCCAAATGTTTTAAGAGTATCACTCTTTATAAAAAAATCTATATAAATCACACTCATATCTAATATGCTTGATTTCTTTCATGCAATTGTAAATGTTGTCGTTCACTTATTGCATAGATTTAGTTATAACTACTTTGCTAATCCTAGCATCTTCATTACTGATCACTTTCATAATAAGATGATAAAATTTGAGAGTGTCATGGATTATATGTGATTTAGGATTTATTGTCCAAGTGATGGCTCCCACTCATTTTCATGATTGAGACTTTCAACTTGACAACCTACAATCATTAACATTCATCAACAAACTTTCCATAGAACATCTTCTTTATTACCGCCATTAAGGTAACAATGTTCTTAACATATATTTTAGTAGACTTCCTGATGATGCTTTGCTTGGGTTTCACTCCAAACGGCTCACAAAAAATGATTTGGGATACCCTAATCACTTGTGATCATGGAAATTTTCCTTAAATTCCTGCACATTACACATGGATGCACGTCCATGTTACCATTATCAAGCCACGTCTTATTGTTAGCTCGTGCATATAAACGACTTCCTTTTTAAGGATCTAATCCTTGTTAAGGTTTGTGCTTGCAACATCAATTCTCAAATTGTATTTGTTTCCACAAGTCAAGAACTCATCCTGTTACTTATC
Source organism: Chenopodium quinoa (assembly GCF_001683475.1). Lineage (NCBI taxonomy): Eukaryota > Viridiplantae > Streptophyta > Magnoliopsida > Caryophyllales > Amaranthaceae > Chenopodium > Chenopodium quinoa. The sequence goes on from NW_018744662.1 coordinate 986,148, forward strand.
CAAGTACTTTGGATGTTCTTGGCCATAATCTAACGATCTATTACATAGATTCAGGTTGATTGGTACTACATACATACTTCACATGCTCTAAGCAAGTAAGTCGTGCGACGATTCCATATCACAACGTACATGATGGATTAAATTGCAGAGTAATTCTCAATCTTTTTTCCATCAATTTGTCGTTTTAGCTCATTCAGTTTCACTGAGTCTTTGCTAAACAGTTTGCTGTGTGATATGGTTGAAAGTCTCTATTAGTGTCTTTCATGTTTGACTTTGTATTTAGCCTAGCTTATACTTAGTTCAAACATTTACTTAGTTTTATACATACGGGTCAAAAGTCTTTCAAAGTCCTTCAATTCATGTTTAGCACGGTAAAATTCTTTACACGTTTAAACATTTTATTAAGTCTATATAATAGATCTTAATACCAATATGTACGAAGTATCGTCTTTTGCTTGGTCCATTGTCGAAAATACTTTCAAATCTAAGCATTTAGAATTTGATAGTTATTTAACAATAGAGTTCATAAACTTTTTCGTTGGACCTTTATATAATTTACTTTTGCTCCCACTAAACTTCTTATTCATAAGAATTTTTATGTTCCTCCATAAGTCAATCCTCTTATTAACTTCATGAGAAAACATGTTTCAATTCCTATATGCAATGCTTCCATTAATCCCATGACAGATTCCTTGAGCTTGCTTTTAAATCTAGCATTTATTTAGATTTTCAAAACCCTTAGACTATTTTCATAGTCACTTCCAAAATCCTATTTTAGGAAGGCGGTTTTGGTATCTATTTTTCCATATTTCATATGAGCAATTTTGCTAAAGAAATCACGAAAGGACTTTAGCATTCCGATTGGTGAATAGGTTTTTATTGAAATCAACTACGTGAATTTAATTGTATTCTTTTCATCCAATCAAGCTATGTATGCATATACATTTCCACATTTGTTAGTTTTCTCCTTGAAAGCTTATTTGCAATTGATGGGTCTTTCACCCTTTATGCAAATTAATCAAGTTTCAAACATGATTATCAAACATGGAGTCTATGTCGAATTTTTATGGCCTCTAACCATTATTCGGAATTTGGATTTGTCGTAGCTATCTTACAAGACATTATTCCTTTACAATTTAATAGTATATAATATGCTTGTAAGTCTTAGGTTTATTTCTAACTTAATATAAATTTATAGGATTCAATCAAAGCCTTTGGTGAATTCTATACCTATATGGGGCAATTGCATCAACCATTGAGTTTCAAGGCGCTTTCAAAGCCCTTTTATTATGTTGATCTTACTCCAACATTTCTGATGTTTTGTGAGTAATGAATTCTCTTTTAAGGTACTTGTAAAGTCCTTTTGAGTATTCTTGAACAAGCATTCTCACTAAGTCCTTTTAAGGTCTTCTGAGATTCTCAGTTCTAGTTTGTTGCTAAGCTCGATGGTCATCGAGTTCATTTTCCTCCCACTTATCGTTTTGGAAACGTGTTACTTTCCAGAAAGACACCACTTAGAGCAACAAATACTATGTTCTCAATTAGGTTGTGGAGGTAATTCCCATGGTCTCACTTGAATGCTTACAAAGAGACATGTATATTGTCTTTGGGTAAAAGTTCATTTTAAAACAAACAGTTAGCTCCCACTTGATCTATCTTAGCCTTTAATGAACCATTAAGCTCCCACTCAACCACCTAGCTCTTGCTAAGCCGGTGAGCTCCCACTGAGTCACTTAGCTCCCATTGAGCCAGTGAACTCCCACTATGGCTAAGAGTTTTAACATATTCTTGAAAAGACATTAAAAGATAATTCTATCCATAATTGAATATGGCGTCCTTTCTTAGCTTCGACATTTTGTTTAGTGTAACATTAGTCTTTCGTACAAATCTTAAGAACTTTATAGGAAGGGATGTGATCCATCATTGTTCGAGTCATTTTTAAATGGAATCGAGGTCTCCGTGAAGTCACACTATGTTCTTTGTGGAGTTATTTATGAAAATTTCAATTTCATAACTTTATGATGGTCACGCTTGGCTCAAGCAAACATTGCTCGATCTAATCTAGACGTTTTGATATCTTACCAAGTCGATTCTGTACTTCACTGAACTCTTGAACTATTCAAGGTCAAGTTTGTTCACATTTGATTAATATAGCCATATTCTTTCAAATACTTTGTGAAACGTTGAAGTAAATGAATCATCTTTAGCTTTCGGAGTCAATTTGTCTATACCAAGAACAATAGATCTTTACTTTGTCGATTTCAACAAGTAAGACTTGCTTGTCTTAGAACGATTTTGAATCAATCAACTATCAAGAGCCTATCTAATAGAGACTTGAGTATGTTCTTATCAATTTGACATTGCTAAAGATATTTGGAATGCAAATCATGCCCATGACTTCGAGCTTTTTCCAGTTTATCATGTTAAGAAAATGTTTGTTTATAATCAAGCATTCTTGACTCATGGTTTAGACAACCATGCCATTCTAATGAATTTGCAACTATTTCTCATTGCTTTGAATGTGAGTCTTTCTGTGTGTAAACAGATCAATTGCTGATTATGGAACACAATAACCATTTATTTGTTCCAGCCTTAGCTTAAAGGTCTTTAAACAAAGCATACGACCTTACAACGGATGTAGCACCACTTGCTTCATTCTAAGCTTGTAAGTCAATAACTTAGCTTATCTTCAATAGTTTGAGGTCACTTTCAAAGTGGAACACTCAAGCAGTATCCGATACTTGTGAAGATAACATATTGCTAAGTTAACTACAATAACATGAACTCATGTGTTGAAATGGAATCTTATTCCTTTTCTTCGTTCCTCGTTTCCTATATTTCTTATCATACTTTATCTCATAATCTTTAAGAACCATTTCTTTAAGAGTATTTGACTTTTAAACTTTGTTAGGCATAATTAAGCATCTAATGCGCCGTAAAATAAAGTTCTATCTTTTCCTTTAATTCACGCTTGAATTACTACATCAATGAGTCCTACTCATCTATGTATTAAGCGAAAAGATATGTTGGTTGTCAATATTGACAATTTGAGTTTGCAACTCAATACTTCATGTTTTATCAAAACTACCTAGTATTTTGAATACATGATGTCCAACCGTCCTTTCGGACTTTGTTATAAAAGTCATTTATGAGAATTGTATTTTTAGAGATGCTTTATTTTTCTTTGAGAACCATTACCAATCATGGAAAACAATATAGTTTGATTTGTAATTCTACAAATATGAGTGCAAAGTATAACCATTTATCAAGTAAATAACATAATAAGTTTGAAAATTAAAAGGTATTCATGCAAATTTTCAATCTTATTAAACGTCTTATCCACGCATAAATTTTGTCCCCATTTGGCAAGAATATGTCGATTCCAAGATCCAAAGAAACAAAGAGTGGTTAAGCATGCTTTGGCTTGTCTTAACACTCAATCTCCTAAGGTAAGCAACGCTTTTCTAATGGCTCCAAGCCACTCTTGGTTGAATAAATCGTCGCATCTAATGCTCTCTCAACAATTTATTCACTTTGCCACGACATGTTAGGGCTCCATCACTCATATCGTTGAGTACAACCAAAACCAACTTGCATATCCGGTATGCCTTACGTTCCTTGGAGAAGTAGTGATGCCTCGCTTTGGCGTAGCCCACCACTACCCTCGTTCGATTGGTAAGTGTTGTTTTGGAATGACAAGTTTTACTCAATATTTAGGGACCTAGGGTTTCTATGTTGATTGATGTAAGTGAACTTAATTAATCATCACAACATTCGAAATCCTAAACATGCACCTAACATATAATTTATATACATAAACATATACATATCGAAAAACATAAATAGAGATGCATTTGGCAACTAGCATGACCCCTTGAGATCTTCAAATCTTCAAAAGGTCTTCATTTGCAACTTCATAGCTTCGTCTTCCAAGACTTGACCAAAATAAATGCAACTACTAGTATCTACGATTAGGAATAATCTAAATATTAAGGTACAAAAATACTCAATGGTTCGCAAACCGTATTTAGATTTACAAAAATACATCACGGATCACAGTCCGTATTTTCTATCCAAATCGGGCCCCACTAGTTGCCATTTCATAAAACCTGTGAGAGAATATACATTCCATTCATCCATTCACTATCTCTAAATGGCCCATGCATTTTACAACGATAAACAAGTAACAATGCATAAACACGCGAGAACTAGTAACTAATATAGGTGGTTAATCCAATTAACACGCCTAATTAAAATTAGTCAAAGTTGTTTTAACCGGTTATGAAAATAATAAATGAAGCTCCCACTAAATTCCGCATCCAACTTAATTAATCCAATTAATTAAGTCGGTAAACCCAAAAATTTGCCAAAATGAAATTTTGCAAATGTAGCTAAAAAAACCGAGGGCTAGCCTCCAAAATTTTAATTAAATAAACAAAATAATTAAAACGAAAATTTAAGCAAAAAAAAATTAATAATAATACGTAGTCCAAAATGTCTAAGTGCCTAGCACTAAGACTTGGAGTGCTCACACCCCACACAACCGTTTAATGCTCAATGAACATGGGAGTGGGCCCGATGTCTCTAAGCGTTACACCGCCCACATCAGCGAACTTTCACGCATCAATAACGTGGCCCCTTGATGGCCATGTTGTACGAAATCATTGCACTACATTGCTACGCAAGCAACGTCTACGCATATTACCCATATTATGCAACGCACTAATAAACTCTTAAAATTAGCATTGCCTTAAAACCCGGGGTTAAATTGCTAATTATGGGATTGTGCGCATCGTGCCACAAGCACGTAGCACATCCAATCGCACTCCCCGCAACACCAAGCATGCACACGGGCTGCTTGTGCTCTCATCAACCTCGACCAGCCGAGCGTAGCAACATGCACAGTTGCTGCTGCTTGTTGCTGGCTGGCGCGCCACGATGCTGGCAGCGAGCAGTAACCTTAGCCTTCCCTCGCACACACGGACGCACGCATAGGCTGGCTGCCTATGCGCACAACACTACGCAAACACGCACGAGGCGCCCATCAACCTCGACAGCCTCATGTGGGCTGCGTGAGCAGCCCAGCTAGCCGAGAGCTAGCTCGGGGCTCTTAAGCCTCGACTTGTGTGCCAATGCCTCGGAAAAAGTTTTGATTTTGTGTGTGACAATATTAATCAATTCTAAATTAATTTTAGAATTAATTTTGAGGAAAAAATGAAATTAATAACAAGTCCAACTTAAATAAATTCATCCAAGTGCAATTAACCAAAATTATTTCCAAGAACCATTCTTTAATAAAATTGGTTTAAACTTGGTGTAACAAAATAAATTAGGGCAATTCTCATTATTAATTTAATCAATTTAAATTAATCTTGAGATTTTGACAAAATAAAAGGGAGTTGGAAAAATGAACATAAGTTCAATAAAACCTCCAACTTTGATACTTGTGAATCCTTGAAAAATTACATCTTCCAATATGAAGATAAACAAATTTCTATCACAAGTTTTAAACTTTATGATTCCAATCAACAAAAATAATTAAATCAACAAAGTTTAACCAAAAAACATGGAATTTAGTAACTCAAAGTTTCAATCACTTAGCATAATTAAAGATTGAATCTTTAGTACTTAGAAGCCTCAAAGAACAACAATTTCACACTTAATGCAATTAATTTGCAATTATGTGAAAAATAAAACCTAGCTTTCAAACATAAATTACCACCAAGTAATTGACAGGGTAAAGTCGTATCCCCTAATAAAAAATAATTACCTAAGTCCTCTAACTAAAGTAGATAGGGAAGTAGGGTCGAACTCCACAGGGAAACAAGTCTTTCTACTCCTAATTAATTATTATAATCTAAACTATCTAAGTAACCAATATTTATAATTGAATAATAAACTAAACTACGGAGATCAAGAATAAGGAGAAAATAATATATAAAAGGATCTAGGGCATAGGTTCACCAATAAATAATATTCTAGGGTAAAATATAATAATCATCAATCAATGCATATATTAATCAGATTATAAAGGGCTTTCGCTACGTATTATAATCACACAATTAATTTACCGGTATTAAATCTCATCTTTCGAATCTCAACCTAACCATTTATAAATTAAATTGCCTATTGAAACTAGACCTAAACATCAATTCTCATCTGTCGAATCTCGAATCAATATTGTCAAACTCATGCATAAAAGATCAGGCCTAATCTAGTCACAGAGCATTAAATCAATCAATAGGAAATTAATCTAGCAATGACAATCAACAATAAATTACCCCTTCATATTATTTATGGATCCCCATAAACCCTAGAAATAGAACTACTCACACATGATAAGAACTAAACAAATCAAAGCAATAAAACAAGACATAATTAAGGGAATAAAATAAACAAATAAGATTAAGAGAAGAGAAATAGTTACCAAACGAATCTGGAATTAAGAATGGATTAAGAACAAAGGTTTAAGAGAGAGAGAATCTAAGAAAACAATTAAGAGAGTAAAGAAAGAGTAAAAAGAGAGAGAGAGAGATAGATAAAGAGGGAGATAGAGAGATCCTAAAATCGTATTACGGAGGAGTATTTATACTCCGTACAAATCCTAAACTAAAACAAACTAAAATGACGCTAATCGTCTCCTAACAATTACACGCGCCCGATCGGGCGAGCCACCGGCCGATCGGGCGCGTCTTTGCTCTTCAGATAAAATCTCGCGCCCGACTGGGCGCGTCACCGGGCGCCGACCTTTGCTTCTCTCGCCCGGCCGGGCGCGTCTCCGGGCGCCAGCCTCTTTGGTCGGGCGGTCTTTTGGGCCACTGATTGGACTACGATTGGGCTCCAATTCTTCGGGCCAATCTGGATTTCCTCTATGGGTCTTGAATACTCTGTCCAAATGCCCCGGTATCACACATACCGAGCTCTTAATCACCGGTTCGATGGCTCTAGCCGGTCCTGGGCTATAAAATCTGGTCGTGCTTCTCCAATGTTCGTGATTGCTCCAAAATATCTCGGGAAAATACTCCAAAAGTGTAAATCCCTGCAAAAGTCAACCAAATCTACGAAAACACTAGAAAACACCAATTAGTAATAAAAGTGGCTCTAAAGAGCCAAAAACACTACTAATTATGACCAAGGGACGGGGGTAAAATACTATATAAAATAGACACATCAAAATCCCCCAAGAAAAACCTTTGCTTGTCCCTAAGCAAAGATCTCATCAATGAATCAATTAATATACTTCACCCCAAAAAAGTAAAAATCAAGCGCAAACGATCCAGGGTAAATCAAATAAACATGCTTCAAAATCATCCAATTACCTTTCCTCCCTAAAAATTGTCAAACAGAGCAAACAACAATAGCATATAGAATTCAAGACTAGTGCTCACACACTCAACTCTCATTTTTGTGGCGAGTAAAAGATGTACTCGACCGCTCTCCAACCAACCCTTTATGTGAACAATGCCCTCCCAACTCATACTCTCGTGTGTATAAACAATGAACACTCAATCCTAATATTCGACTCGAAATATGTCAAATCATAACTTGCATGGCTAAACAACACTTTCACATTCATACAATTCTATGCACAAAGGTCGGAAGGTCTTTAAAGCTTGTAATGTAAGGCTAGGGTAAAGGGTAGGAATCATTTGGGAACAAGTGAGAAAAAAACTATGCTTAAGGGAGCAAATCCTAATAAAACCCATGATCAAAATAAATAATGATCAACATCTCCTACATAACCAACTCTAACAAAAATCCACCAAACATACTCCAATCATAATAAACAATCCCAACACTTACGTATCACTCATAAAAATATAATAATGAAGAAGTGGAGTGAATAAACAAACTTTATTTCCATACTTGAATTTTTCATTGAAGCTCTTATTTTTTTTCTTTTGAATCAACCTCCAACTAGAACATTTGAACACTTTTTTTTTCTTTTTTTTTTCTATTGAAGTTCACTTATTTTTTTCTTGAACTTCTCTTTTTTTTTTTCCATAACATCATGCTTTATTTTTTCAAGAAAATATAACTCTCAAACTCATCAAAAAATAAACATGATAAAAAACAAAACAACTTCTCAAAAACCCACCCAAATTGTACAAATAATAAGCACACTACAAACTCCCTAACCTCATTCAATAATAGCTCCCCCAAGCCAAGCTTGGGACTAGTAACCAATGGGGCAAAATAGGCTTGTAATGTGGCTAATAAAACAACAAAAAGTCAAGGCAACAACATGGGTAGCAAGAAGGGAACAAAAGTATCTACAATCATCTGAAGGCTACCTAAAAGAATGAACGTCTTCGTCCTCCTCAATGTGCATAATAATGAATCATACAAACATTACTTATAGTTGCAAATCAATACTCAAATTCATTGACATACCAGGAACTAACACACATTCCTAATCAAATCAACTAGTCAAGCACTATAATCACAAGTAGTTGGACAAAATTGATGCATGTTAAGGTTTCAAGGCAATCAAACATCAAATCATAATCAACTAATCCACAATGCTTATCATCATATACCAAGAATCAAAATAAGTTTCTCAAGTAAGAGGCACAGGGAAGCATGATTTAATATTTATTGGAACATATTTTTAGATTTTTTTTTTATTTTCAATTTTTTATTTATTTTTTATATATAAGAAAGAAATAAAACTAAACTAAGAAAACACACCAAAAATAAAAGAAAAGTGAAAAAGAAAGATACCAAATCCAAAATCTCCCCCAAGCCAGAATCAGACAATGTCCTCATTGGCTCGGGGACTAGCTCAGCATAGCTAGTCCTGATCATCCTCATCCATCGAGCCGAAACCTGCACCTCCACTGCCACCTGCACCACCTGCACCAGAAGAGCTACCACCAAAATAATCAGCATGAAAACTCCCCCCCGCCGGTCCCCCGAAAGGAATGTCCTGGCCGTACCCATGGAAGGCAGAATAGTCAGTATAAATACCATGGGCAGTGGGATCCCTATCGTATCCCTGAGGTGGAGGCTGAAACCAGTCAGGGTGAATAGCGTCGTCGGGAATGTTGCCCCGACGAGCATAATCATCGTACATAAGGAAGAGAGATCTACCCTGGTTCCTCTCTAGGTACCCTAATCTCTAGTCTATAGAGCCTACCATCCTCCTAAGGTCAGTATAGGAATGCTCGATACGTCCTAAAGGCCTGACCTATACTCTGAAGGTCCCAAACTGGGTCAGAGTCAACATAAGGGATGGAGTGAGACATGCGAGGTGGAGAAAATGCCACCTCGGGCTGAGGCTGAGGCTGAGGCTGGGGTGGTGGAATTGGTGGTGGTGGTGGTGGTGCTTGCCCCCTAGCGTTGGAAACTAAAATATAATATGTGTAAGATGGTTGCCTTGGGGGAAAGGCGGTCAAGTCAGGACTGGGTAGGAGAAAGATGGGCAAAGGTTGCTCGCTCCCAGTCCTAATACACCAAAAGGGTGTCTGCTCGCTATCTGGTCGTACCCACCCCAACTCCTCAAAATACCTAGCAGTCATATAGGTATCTGGTTAACAGTGGGTCAGTTGGTGGGGTCCATCCACTACAAAACCGACCTTTTTTACTGCTATTCGAGTGATAAGGCCTCCTAAACGGTGGGGGTGCGAGATGTGGTGCTGGATGTGGCATGCCTACTCAGATGGTGAATAATATACCTACCTATGTTCAATTTCCCGAACCCATACACATAGTGTCCTATAACAGCTAGTTCGTTAGTTTGGGCATTATGGGGCTCGTTCCTACCTAAAAAACACAAACTCGCAAATCTTTGCCAGATTTTTGGGGACAGGATGATGAATAGGTTTGGTACTAGCATGTTGGGGGTCAGGAGTAGGCAAACCAGTCAAAGCATGATATATGTCACCCATTTTATAGTCTGCATGCCATTGGTGAGATAATTCAGAATTTAATTCAAATAATTTACAAAATTCTACATAAGTTAAACTAATATTCCTATTGTTCAACCTAAAAAATTAAATTTGGCTCATTTCTACTACTTACAACTTGTAAAGAAGACAAAAATTCACAAGTTAGTTCTCAGAATGTAGGATAGTGCATATCAATAAATTTTCTCATGCCAATGTCATTTAAAAATCGTTTTACAAAATCATACAAACCAAATGATTCTAAAGTAGGGCGGTGTAACCACCGAGAAGGAATTACCTCGCTCCCGATTAGGTGTTCTAGCCGCTCCTTTTGCTCTCGGCTAGCAATACGGATCGTCGGCCAGTACAGGAGTTGCAAATCCGGGTCGTATTCCTCCCTTGAACTAGAGCTCCTACAGAAAATAGACCGAGCCCTCTTTCAAGCCATGGTAGAAATGGGTATGAAAATTTATTTGAATAAAATCTGAAAATTTTTATATGAAAATGTAGAGGATGAAGAGAGGATTAAAGATATGTAAAAAGTTTTGAATTTGGTTGAGGAATGGAGGAGAAATCTTAGAGATAAGGTAGAGAGAATTTGAGTTTTAGAGAGAGAAAGTTATGGAGGAAGGAAGAAAGAATGAGAAAAACGACGAAGAAAGAAGAAGAAAATAGGTCGGGTGCGTCGCGCCCGGTCGGGCGGAGGCTTGCCCGGTCGGGCGGAGGCTTGCCCGGTCGGGCGATCTAATTTGCAAATTTCGTTGTGCTCTCGCGCCCGGTCGGGCGGCATTCGCCCGATCGGGCGATCTAAATGCCCGATTTACGTCAGTTCTCGCGCCCGGTCGGGCGATCTAACGCTCGAAATTTCGCCCCTTCTCGCGCCTGGTCGGGCGAGAGTCGCCTGATCGGGCGGACAAATTTGTCCGTATACGACGAGTTTTGTGCCCGGTCGGGCGAAATTACTCGATTTTTGAACATTGCTCTCGCGCCCGGTCGGGCGAGCTTTGCCCAGTCGGGCCCGAGGCTAAATTGATGAATTTCGTATTTTCTTCTTTGCTTCAAATTTTGGCTAACTCTTTTCCTTCAAACCTGTATAAACACTCATAAAACTCATTAAATTCCCACATCTCTCCTCTCATAAGAAAAAGAGAAAAAAAACTAGTCTAAAAAGCATTAAAAATACGGGTTGCCTCCCGCAAAGCGCTGGTTTATCTAGGTCTTGCACGACCTTCTTACCAAGTACAAGAACTAGGACCCTTGGCCTAACGCTTGATCGGGCGGTTTTTCACCTGGTCTAGCGGTGTTTAGGCTGCGACGCGGCTTCCTGACATGCCCTGTGGGACGCCAATTCACCTTATCTTGTGGATTCTCCTTGACTTGGACTGGGAGGTCTTCAATGCTACGCACTAAAGATCCTTCTTTGATCGAGGGTTGCTTCAAATTGGCATTGCATTTAACACTTGCAACTCGATCTGGCGGAACACTTACCGTAGGCTCAAATTGCACAACGTGCTTGATTGATTCCACTTTTTCGTCCTCGAAACCAAGACCAACAGTGTAGATTGCTCTTTCTATTACATCAACTTCCTTCTGCCATTTGTCTATCTCATCCGAAAAGGATGCAACACAAGATACCACCTCCAAGGGATCTTTTGCAAGAGCTTGGGGCTTGTTAGAATAATTCTCAACCACATTAACACTAAAGCATTATTCCTCAGTCATGGGGCTTTTAGGAGTATTATTAAGATTAAAAACAATTTTTTTCATCCCCTACTGATAGTGTTAACTTACCACTTCTCACATCTATGATTGCTCCTGCAGTGTTAAGGAATGGTCTACCCAAATAATTGGGGTTTGCATATCCTCAGCCATATCAAGAACAACAAAATCAACAGGTATATAAAATTTACCTACTATAACGGGAACATCCTCTAAAACACCTAAGGGGTATTTGAAAGAACGGTCGGCCATTTGTAGAGTAATATTAGTAGATTTTAATTTACCCATATTCAACTTGGAACACACAGATAATGGAATGAAACTAACGCTAGCACCCAAATCACACAACGCATTATCAATCATTAGATTGCCTATATGACAAGGGATAGAAAAGCTACCCGGATCTTTTAATTTAGGTGGAGATTTATTCCGAAGTATGACACTACACTCTACAATGAAAGCTACTGTCTCTACCTCACTAATAGACCTTTTCCTTGTCAATATTTCTTTCATAAATTTTGCATATGAAGGAATTTGTGTGATTAATTCCGTGAAGGGAACTGTTACCTTCAAATCTTTCACCATCTCCAGGAACTTACCAAACTGCTTATCCAAGTTTGTCTTCAATTAACGATTGGGGAATGGAAGTTTGATAATTGGCTTTGGAGCATTATTGCTCTTGTATGTAGAATTAGATATGTTAGTATTATGCTTTAGCCCTGTAGGGCACATCGTCAGGTTTAATGGAATCAAGATTAGCATTATTTAATAAAACAGGTTCATCAACTCTGGGCATAGGGGACCCTTCATAGTTTGAACCACTCCTTAGAGTAATTGCGTAGGCTTGATCCGTAGGCCTGGTCGGCTGTGCCGGCAGAGCTCTCTGTTGGCGGGCTTGTAGAGTAGCGGAAAGTTACGTAATTTGATTATCTACAATTTTATTGTGCGCTAGGATTGAATCAATTGTCGCATCTCTACTCTCCGTGTGCTTCTGCATGTTAACCAACATCGCCCTAATTTCCACCAAAGAAGGGTCGGAAGATGAGGAGGTTTGTTGTGGTTGGTTCTTCTGGCCAGCATTGGGATGGTAATATTTCTGTTGCTGTTGTTGTGGCGCCTGTGGTTCTTATGGTGGTAGATTTTGAACATTCGTACTCCGGTAGGAAAGGTACACATGGTTCTGATACCCAGGATTGTAGGTGTTGGAGTATGGGTTATTCTGCCTATAAGCTTGAAAGGCATTAACTTGCTCCACGGAACTCCTGCAATCTTGTTCCCAATGACCTAAAATACCACAATTTTCACAGAAAGCCTCATTAGAATTATTATTAATTGCAGAAACATTAGCTACATTAGCAGTGCTAAGATTATCTAATTTTTGGCAGATAAAGGTCAGCTGAGCTTGCAAAAAGGATACAGAGTCGACGCTATGATTCCCCTTGTTAGCAAATCCTCTAGGATTCCCATATTGGGAATTGTGTATCGCCATATCTTCAATAACCTGACCTGCATCATCAACATTAAGATTCATAAATCTCCACTAGCTGTAGAATATAAAATTATTCTAGAAGAATTTCCAATATTGTAAAAGGCTTGGATTAACTGCCATTGTGCTAAATTATGGTGGGGGGCATTCTCTTTGTAAGTCATTGAACCTTTCCCAAGCCTCATATAAGGATTCATCGGCTTCTTGGGCAAAGTTCTGAATCGCAATCCATAGTATGGTTGTTCTCTCTGCAGGATAATACTTGTTATAAAAATTCAAAACCAGAGTTTCCCAGTCAGTTATACCAAGTGCAGTTCTATTTAAGCCATTAAACCACAATTTAGCTTTTCTAGTTAAAGAGAAGGGAAAGAGAATCTCCCTGATTTGGTCTTGCATGACCCCGACTTGCCTGATGGTATTACAATATTGACAATAGTCGGCAATGTGAAGATTTGGGTCTTCACCCTTAGCTCCACTGAATTTCTTCCTCTTTATCATCGTTATAAATTGAGGTTTAATTTCGAATTGTACCCCATCAAGAGCCGGAGTGGGGGTGAGATGTGGAAAATCTGTAAGCTTTGGTTGTGAGTAATCACTAAGCTTCTTTGGAGCCGTCATCTCTGATTCTAGATCTGATGATACCTCTTAATCGCTAGAACCAGTTGGAGGGTCTCGGTGATTATTATTATCACCAGAATCCGCCAGGATTTGCTTATAGAGATTTTTCTGTCTATGGAAGGAACGTTCGATCTCAGGATCGAATGGGATGTACCCTGATCTAGAACACCTGGGCATAAACAAAAAAACTAAAAGCAATTATAAGATTTGCCTCAAAGAACTAATGTTCTCTGAGACAAAAAAGAAAATAACCTAGACTTCAAAATAAATAGAAATAAATATAAAACCGTTTCCCCGGCAACGGCGCCAAATTTTGACAAGGTAAAGTCATATCCCCTAATCAAAAATAATTACTTAAGTCCTCTAACTAAAGTAGATAGGGAAGTAGAGTCGAAATCCACAGGGAAACAAGTCTTTCTACTCCTAATTAATTATTATAATCTAAATTATAATATTTATAATTGAATAATAAACTAAACTACGGAGATCAAGAATAAGGAGAAAATAATATATAAAAGTATCTAGGGCATAGGTTCACCAATAAATAATATTCCAGGGTAAAATATAATAATCATCAATCAATGCATATATTAATCAGATTATAAAGGGCTTTCGCTACGTATTATAATCACACAATTAATTTACCGGTTGTAGGGAATAATTTCAAGCGTTAACCCCCTTGCTTGAACCCCACAATGATCATACACTAAAGTACGGTGGCGTCCAAAAGGGAAGAAGATAGAGAAAAAGAGTCGCCAACAAGTTTTAGGAACTTGTAAACCGTTCACAGGGTGAAGGTTACACCCCTTAACGATCCAAGAGATCGTCAACTCCATAAGGTCTTGAACCAAATAAGGGTTCGGGGATGAAGGTACAAATCCAACCTAAAAGAGATTGAACCTGCCCTAATAATAGGTCTCTACTTTATTCTGATCGTATTCATGTGCGCTTTCTGACTAACATGCAATCAATAGGATTAACCCTAAAAATGTTTATCTATGTTGGTTGAATACAATGCACAAACAAAACTATTATTGGCGATCACTTGAATTTTAATCAAATTAACCCTAACAAGATTATCAATTATCTTATTAAGCGTGATTACAAGTACCAATTCCCTTTAAACATGCATAAAAGGCGTGATCAAGCAATAACAATAAAATTCAAGCAACATAAAAATCATAATCATAATAACAATTATAATAATCATCATAGTAATAATTATAATAATCATCATAATAATAATTATAATAATCATGTTAAAGCATAATAATAGAAAGATCCTAGGCATGATACTAACAAGATTAACCCTAGCATGTCACTAAACATAAAAATCAAAGCTTTAACCCTAACATGATACTAACAATCATAAATATTAGGAAGAGAATAAAAGGCATCGTAACAATCATATTTGATATTAAAATTACCCTAGACATGATACTAGGAATCATAATAACAATCTAAGCATGAACTCTGTATCATAACATCAATTAAACCATTAAAGTACTTACTTTGATGCCTTGTACCTCTTTCTAATAACAAAATACACACATTAGTAACTTCAAGGAAAATAATAAACAAACAATTAAATTAAATAATTGAAAGAGAGATTTGGGACCAAACCCTCAGAAATTAAACCTTTCACGTCTAGGGCGAAGGCAACTTCGAATATGGCTAGGTGTATCTAGATCTAATGAATGCGGAATTTTTTATGTAAAAAGCTAGTTTAGAAAAGAGAGAGAGAGAGAGAGAGTAATCAAGCGAATCTTGATGAGAGTTGGTGAATGAGAGAATTGATGATTGTAGGTTAAAATTGGTTTTTAGATGAAATCTGGTTGTTGAAAACGGAGTTTTAGTACGTTATTTATAGAGAAAATCAGCCAAAAAGTTAACATATCAAAACAGAGTCTGGCGCTGATAAAACTGAACCAGCGCCAACGTTGGCTGTTGGCGCCAGGCGACAAGCGTAGTGCCAGGCACTACAGCTGGCGTTTGGCGCTGATCTGGAAAATTATGCGTTTTCTTAAAATCAGATAAAAATTGCCGTACAGGAGGATAAAATAGTATTTCCCTCAAAAATGCTCTTTGATTTTAATTAAAACTCTGAAAAGTCAACAAAAGTCAATTTATCAATGCTAATTGAATTAGGAATGAAAAGAACCTTCTAGAAGAATCTAGAAGACTTAAACCATTCCTAATCACATTAGGATTGATAAATCATATTACGCCCTCCCCTAGATCATTGGGCCGCATATAAGGTTCAAACCGGGCCCAGTTTAGTAAATTGGCCATAACTTCCTCAATATTCATCGGAATTGGGCTTATAATATATCGTTGGAAAGGTCTTGTCAAGCCCCATCCAACTACACTACTATTAGACCCATATCATGGACCAACCAAACTGGATTTGCTGTTTTCTTAAAATAAGTTTTCAAAGACAGAGAGAAGAAAAGAAATTCAAACTTTCCGCAACACTAAACTTTCCACACTTTCTCTTCATTCGATTATGATTCGACGTGAAAGGTACTCATCACTAGGTTTGGTTTTGGGGAGACACAAATGGGTGTGTACCCCGGTATTAAATCTCATCTTTCGAATCTCGACCTAACCATTTATAAATTAACCTGCCTATTGAAACTAGACCTAAACATCAATTCTCATCTGTCGAATCTCGAATCAATATTGTCAAACTCATGCATAAAAGATCAGGCCTAATCTAACCACATAACATTAAATCAATCAATAGAAAATTAATCTAGCAATGACAATCAACAATAAATTACCCCTTCATATTATTTATGGATCCTCATAAACCCTAGAAATAGAACTACTCACACATGATAAGAACTAAACAAATCAAAGCAATAAAACAAGACATAATTAAAGGAATAAAATAAACAACTAAGATTAAGAGAAGAGAAATAGTTACCAAACGAATCTGAATTAAGAATGGATTAAAAACAAAGGTTTAAGAGAGAGAGAATCTAAGAAAACAATTAAGAGAGTAAAGAAAGAGTAAAGAGAGAGAGAGAGAGAGAGAGAGATAGATAAAGAGAGAGATAGAGAGATCCTAAAATCGTATTACGGAGGATTATTTATACTCCGTACAAATCCTAAACTAAAACAAACTAAAACGACGCTAATCGTCTCCTAACAATTACACGCGCCCGATCGGGCGAGGCACCGGCCGATCGGGCGTGCGTTTTGCTATTCAGGTAAACTCTCGCGCCCGAATGGGCGCGTCACCGGGTGCCGACCTTTGCTTCTCTCGCCCGGCCGGGCGCGTCTCCGGGCGCCAGCCTCTTTAGCCGGGCGGCTCTCTTGGGCCACTGATTGGACTACGATTGGGCTCCAATTCTTCGGGCCAATCTGGATTTCCTCTTTGGGTCTTGAATACTCGGTCCAAATGCCCCGGTATCACACATACCGAGCCCTTAATCACCGCTTCGATGGCTCTAACCGGTCCTGGGCTATAAAATCTGGTCGTGCTTCTCCAATGTTCGTGATTGCTCCAAAATATCTCGGGAAAATACTCCAAAAGTGTAAATCCCTGCAAAAGTCAACCAAATCTACGAAAACACTAGAAAACACCAATTAGTAATAAAAGTGGCTCTAAAGAGCCAAAAACACTACTAATTACGACCAAGGGACGGGGGTAAAATACTATATAAAATAGGCACATCAGTAATTATGTCTAAAGAGGTTTAAAATTGCATATAAATTAAGGAAAGAACCAAATACATAAGCACCATAAATATGCAATGATTTTCAAGGTTAGAAAGACTTAAAATTTTTCGTTAAAACGAAAAATCCCTCGAAAAGTGCATTTCTTGTCGGTTTTTGGCTAAAAACCGATTCCTAGTAGAGTAAAACCATTTCCAAAACGCCTTTTCCACCCAAAATTCACCATTTTTGGGTTGAAATCTGGGTTCAAGAGCTGAAGATAACTCTAATACGAGGTTAAAATAGATAAAACGAGCTACTAATCTAATTAGCAACTTAATACCAGAAAAATTAAGCCATAAAAACACCTTGAAAAATATTATGATTTTAAAATAATTGAGCGAGGCTCCGATACCGCTGTTGGGGTTTGGTGAGTCCGGCTCACCGCGGAAACAAACCCAAAAACAAGACCGCACTCACAATAAATAAAACCATAAACATAATTAAATTAATCACAAGATTAAGATAAAACGATTACCTTTGGAGCGTGCTTCGTTCGAATGGAAGAGGCTCTTACTTCGAAAGCAAGCCTGGAAATTACGACGGTCTCCGACGATAGTCCACCCACAACTCGACCACCGAAAACGGTCCAATGCCTTGGGGTTAGCAAGGCCCGACCAAAACCCGAGTGATTAATGAGTTCAAAGGTTTTCACAATGGTGATGCCTTTTTCAACTCTTACTCAAGTGCTTTTCCCAATACCCCAACTTGGGTATTTATAGGGAAATGCATGAGTGTGAAAAGCTCTCCCATCAATGTGGGAGAATTTGATTTTTCATTTTATTTTAAAGCTAAAATAAAATTAATAATCAAACTAGTAATAAATAAACAAGTGGCAAGCATACAAAGAGGAGTATGTGAGGACCACTTGAAGGGGGGGGGGACCAAACTTGCCCCCCACTCATGCTCCCATAACCGGCCACCTCCCTTTCTTCTCCTCCATTTGAGTTGCGCCACATGGCAGCTCACTTGGGCACCTATGGTTGCCTTGTGGGCTGCCATGGGGTGGTTGTGAGGCTTTAGCCCACCTCACTTGCGCCCAAAAGCGTGGGCCGCTAGCTGCCACGGCCTAGCAAGCCACGAACCAAGTGTGCGGGCTGCTAGCTGCCACATGCTAGCATTGCTACGCACACTTGGTGCGGGTTGCTAGCATTTTTTCGTGCCCCTACTAGCACTCGGTTTTACCGATGCTATGGGTATTTCGGTCATTGTTGATTTATTATTATTTTTCACGTCTCGTCTTTTACTATTTTTGACTCGACTTTCGACGCTCGGTTTCGACGCTCCTAGCTCGAATTTTCGACGTCTAAATATTAATTACTCGGTCGACTTATTAATTAATTCCTAATTAATTTGTCACTTCGGTTCGTTAGTTGCTTGGGTGTAACCCGAAGGGTTCATTCAAGATTAAGTTGTAATATTAATTATGCATTAATATTACTGATCGGAAGCGGCCTCCACTCAGACATTCCGATCACTTGACCTTACTGTATATATTAGCTTTCTATTAATTCTGAACCCACTAACGGAATAGTACACTTGTTCGAAGGACACCATTCCTTTCAGGTTTACAATTCCTAAACTTGTTGGAGACTCTTTTATTATCTTTAGCTTCTTTCCCTTTGAACGCCACCATGCTTAAATTCATGATTACAGTGGGGCTCAAAGTATATGTTTAAAATAATTCCCTACATTTCCCATCAAGTCTGTCTTGCTTAAACCAGAGTTAACAGGTACAATGGGCAAGTAGATTATCTCCCTAAGTGGGTACAACATCAAGTACTTACCTAGGACGATAATAAAGTCGCAAGCACTAGTAGACTTTGTGGCAGATTTCAGCCTAAAGTTGGAGCCATTAGCATCCGAAGAACTAAAGGAAATAAATAGTGCATGTCAAGAAGTAGTTCGGATGATGTTCTGCGATAGATCGTTGTACTACAGAGGCGCCGTGATAGGCATCGTGCTAAAATCACCACAAGGGGACATGATCGTATAATCCATCTACAACTTCAAAACAACTAACAACGAAGCGAAGTACGAAGCACTAATTGCAGGCATGACCATCACGTCAGACCTAAAGGCAAGCAGGTTAAACGTGTACATCGACACTCTACTCATCGTCAGACAACTAAATGGAGAGCTCGTAGCTAAAGATTAAAAAATGACGCCTACTTAGAGATTGCCAAGAGAAAATCTAAGCCATTCAACCCGTTCACGATCAAGCAAGTCCCAAGAGACAAAATTACCTAGGTTGAGGCCCTAGCTAACATGAGCTCAGTATTTAGAAAGTCACCTATCAGCATTATCCCTCTAGTCCACCTGCAATAGCCGTCAATTGACACATCCCAGATCCCAAACGTCTTTGGCGATAGACACAACCCCCAATTAGACGGCGTCAATAATTATGTACTTAAAGGACGACGTCCTACCAGATAATCCTTCGAAGCAAGAAAACTCAAGTATAAATAAAGCGTCTAGATATAATATATTACATGACGTGTTATTCAAAGTGTCTTACACAGGTCTTTTGCAAAGATGCCTCGTCGACGACGAGTGACAAGAAGTCTTTTAGGAGCATCACGATGGAGAATGCGAAAATTAATTTGGAGGACGCACCTTGCAAAACAAGCTCTTGCAAATTGGCTATTTCTAGCCAACGATAAAGAAAGCCATAGAAGCTTATGTGGCAAAGTGCAACAGTTGCCAATGCTATGCAAGACTGATGCACAAGCCATCTGAAATGTTGCATCTTACATTGTGACCATGGCTCTTTATGAAATGGGGATTGAACATAGTAGGGAAGATACCAGTAGCACCTGGATAGAACGTCTTCATGCTCGCATTTCAAAGTGGATGAAGGCTAACTCATTCACTCAGGTACACGATAAAGAAGTCATTTCATTTTTTTATGGAATAACATAATATGCAGGTTTGGAATCCTCTCTGAGATCGTTTGTGACAATGGGTCACAGTTGATAAGTGACAAGAAAAGATGATTCTGCGAGAAATGGAATATCAAACTCTGCACATCCACACTAAGATACCCACAAGCCAATGACCAGGCTGAGTAAGGCAATAAGACAAGCATCCAATCTTTGAAGAAATCGTTCAAGGCAGCAAAAGGAAAGTGGGCTGAAGAACTCCCATCGGTCCTCTAGGCAAATAAAATAACACCAGAACGTTAATAGGACAAACCTCGATCTCTCTTGTGTACGAGTGTGAAGCAATATTACCATATGAAGTACGTATCCCAGCAACAAGATATGGCCTCATGACGACCGACCAAAACAACATAGAGCTGTCGTCCGACCTTGACACCTTAGAGGAGTTAAGGGAAGCAGCGTACATCAGAATGACAGCGTAACAACAAATCGTCGCACGTAGCTTTAACAAGAACGTCAAAGCCAAAGTATTCAAATTAGGAGATTAGGTGTTGAGGAAAGTCTTACAAAGCACTAAAGATCCAATAAACAACAAACTAGGCTCGACATGGGAAGGACCATACCAGATCCTCGACGTCGCACGTAAAGGGGCATATATGCTGATATCTCAAAAAGGTAAGGTCGTTCCTCGAAACTGGAACGCGACTCATCTTAAACTTTACCATTTCAAGGTAAAGGCTCAAGGTACAAACGCCTGATCTTGAGTCTTACGATTCTTTTTTCAATTAAACTTTACATTTTGGACAACGAGTACTAACTTAGGCATCGTAAAGACGTTGATATCGCTAACGGCCAAATCCTAGCGCATGTTTTGCAGAACGCGTCAGGGCTCCAAATGCCAAACATGGACGAGGCACGATGAAACGTCGGTCACGACCCAAGATAGCTCACTTCCATGGTAAAGAAATATCTCACCATCGACGATGAGTTTGGCCAACTAATGTACGACATCAGATATTGGGGGCAACACCCATGCATTGTACAAGCACTAGAGTATTTGCAAGTTTTCCCATACTGTTACTAAGTGTAGCAATTGAAAACATATGCACGATATTCAAAGTGATAAAACGCAAGATATTTTTATATATTTATGGCATAAATATTTTTACAATATTTTCGCAAAAGGACTAATTATCCCATGCCAAATAGTTAAAATTACAGTGCTAAGAAATTGTTCAAAGTACTTCAAAAATAGGAAACAAACCTAATCGTCCCACAATGATTAGTAAAGAGTGCATAACAACATAAGCAGTTCAAGGCAAAAGGAAATTCAACTGTACAACAAAAGGTAGAGAAAACAAAAGTCAAGCGTCATCAACATTAACTCCATCATCAGCATAAGCGTCGACCCTAGAAGCAACCTCAGGCGTAATCGCGACAGTAGCATCAACACTCTTAGCATTAGGGGGCTGTACTATCAACCTTCTCCTATGAGTCCGTAGTAAAATGGATGTCTTCTCTAGCAACCTCAACATCAGAGGCTAGATTAACTTCAGTATTAAAGGATGCCAAAAAGACATTCACCTCCATTTAAGCATCTTCAGTGGTCGGCGACTAGCAAGAAACGCCTCAAAAACTTGGCACAAATAGTTAGCTAATCAAGACACTTGGAGTTCTCAGTATCCTCACGAACTTTAGATATAGAAGCCTCTAACAAAGAAACTTGTTTCTCTTTCTCCTTCACAAAGTCCTGTAATTCAGTGACATTTTTCTCCTTCTGCTCTAAGGAAGCACTTAGATCAAAAAATTCCTTACTCTTCTCTTCCAAGGCCTTCTTTTCAGCTTGGTCACCTTTCCTTCTGCAGTTTTGAGTTGGCTTATGATAGTGACGATCGTCGCACGAAGTCCCTTAATCTCTTTCTCTCGAAAATTGAAGTGCCTGTGTACTTCCAACAAATCCTGCAAAGCCTGCAAAGTAGAGGCTATAAAATATCTTGCGACAAACCAAGAAAGAAAGGAACAAAGCAACCAGAACTTACATTGAGTTTGAGCGACACAACCGCTTCACTAACTATGTTAGTAGGCACCATTTGCCCTAACTCTTCTCAAGACCTAGAAACAAAAATTTCTCAGCAGAAGGCCAAAGGGAGAGCGACATAGACGCACCCAAGAGAAAGTCAGCAAGAACTCTTTTTACATAGTCCGATTCTTTGGGTACCTTAGAGGGAATCTCTTTAGCTTAAGGAAAAATTCTCATCTAGAGAGGTTTGATGTCCAAAACCTTAACATTTGCGGCGTTAGAAGCAACTCGTTTTTTCTTCTACATTACACGCTCTACCATCTCCTCATTGGACATCACAGTTTTCTTAGTCTTCCCAGATTGAGTCTCTAAAGGGTGACAAGCATCAGAACTACCCAGCAAACAAGAGGTGCAACCAAGAAAAAAGTAATTTAAGCAAAGGTTAACTTACCAGACGCCATTTCTTCCTAAACTTCTTCTACTACAGCAGGTCATACGAAGGTTTGATCCTCTTTAGCAACGCTTAAAACATATTCCACCTTGCACAAACCCTTCTTCCTAGGAGTCTCAATGATAATGTCGATCTCTAAACCAAAACAAGCCTTAAGATAACACGTTAAAAATCCGAAGTAAAGAGTGATAAAAGATATGAAAAATACCTCCGTTGCGCCAACCACAACGAATCTAGCTGGCATCTTATTCTAGCAACTCCCTATCAACAAACAAATAACGCGACTTCCAGCCGCGAACATTCACCTTTTATGCCCTCTCAACCAAAGCAGAATGCCCAGGTGTTAGATCCTGAACCTCCATGAAAGATCATGACATAGGGGTAAACAAATAGGTGTATCCCAGCCTGAAAGGATACTAGTATAACACTATATGCCTTGGTGGAAAATCTTCAGGCCTCTCCTTCTCAATAGGAACGTACACCACCACACTCCTAGGCATCCCAACTAAAGCTACAAAAGAGGCCACATCCTCCTTTACAAAGTCGCTTGGTGGATCATCATTGCCAACTATGTCTCTTATAACCTTACTTTCCCCTCTTTCTAAAAACCCAAATGAATTACCTGACGAAATCGGTCGGAATCTGCAAGTTTCGCCCAAAGCTTGAGGCACCGAAGGAACTCAAGAAATCAATTAGGGTATATTTCGGAGAGAGAAATTGCAAGAAGTTAGGAAGTATTTAGGAGTGGAAAAAGAAGAGGCATGGTTGTTTATACAATAAGTAGGTGGGATTGTGGGAAGTTAATGCAGTTAATTCAAATTGTTAGTGGGGTAGTGTGAAGATAAGATTGTTCCCTTGAGTTATCAACTTTCAAGCCAACAATCGAGGCAAATTTTTATGGTCAATTTTTAGGCGCGTCTTGAAGCACGACCTATCGCACGACGATGAAAGGCGACAGACGACCATGTAACTAACTTGGCAAAAGGTAAAGGATTGACCAAGGCCCACGATAAAGTTACAACTCTTTTCAGTGGTTTGCTCAGTAACAGATATTCAAAGTACAACAAGATAAGTTCAAGAATCAAAGAAAGGAACTAAGACTTCATTAAGCAACCGATTCCCTATTTCTTAGGGAAGTAGGTACAAGTCTCCAACAACATTATTAGCTAGGGTAGACCTCTTAGCTGATATTATAAATAGCGTAGTCTATGTACTTAATAGACACACAATACTTACTCTCTTTACTCTCAATTCTAAGCTTTCATACTCATTGTTTTCAAAGTCATTCATAGTGAAACGATGGTCTTGCACCCACTAGCAGTTTTTCCCACGTTTGGATTTTTTACGTCACCAAAATATATACCTTGTTTTTTTACTTGTTTTTACTTTAGTTTTATTCGTTTTCTTGAGTCTCTATCCTAGCCGTTGGACGTCCCAGCCCTAGGTCACCCTTAGGCGAAATTTGGTATAAATAATAATCAGTATTAATTTGATATGTTTAAGAAAGTAATTTGAAAGTGTGTAGGTTTAAAATACCTTAGGAGTGAAATATATGTTGGATTATTTACAGATTTCCCTAAGCAGGTGCCACGTGTAGGCCCGTGTTGGTGGTAGGTGTTCACATGGCCGATAACAGTTCACCTGGTGGATGGTGTTGTAGGGTAGCTGATAGAAGACATGGTCCAAGTGAAAAAAGGTCCAACTCATTCATATGGCTCATATTGATGTAGCCAATGTCATCGAGAGCTTGTTATATACACCTAGGTGTACTGTGCATCTATGAGTATTTTATTCTCATTTTGATGATTATTTTTTTTATTTAATCATCAAATGAAGAGAAAACACTAATCTAAGGTTAGTTAGGTGTAAGGTACACCCGGGTGTATATAACAAATTATAGATATCATCTTGTACAGTACTTGCCTTCTATTTTAAAATGGTCTTACATCTTCAATTAGTAATAAAGAAGAGGGGTGAGGATTGATAAAGACAATTAATACTTATCGAGAAATGTAGGAACCAAAAAAATGTTTGTCTCATAATAAAGAAGTGTGAGAGAATTCTAAGAGAAGATTAACAACTTAGAAATAAAGGGTACCCCGTAAGAGTGAGGGATAAATCAAGTGGTTAGAACTTTTCTCTTGGTTTTAGGAGATTTTGGGATTGATTCTTATCACCTACCCTTGTGTCTCTCAAAAAAATAAAAATAAATAAGGTACCTCGTTGAAGATTAATGAGGTATCCGAATATAAATGATAGGTCAAGAGAGATATACTAGGTCATGCTCAATTCACATGATTTAATTTGATTTGATCTGGTCTAACTTAATTTTTTTTTATTTGATTAAATTTATTTTGACCTTACTTATATATATAGTAATCCTTAAAAATTATCAAACGATAACGTCTAGAGGGTCATCTCCCCCTGAATCCCTAATTATGGAACAACAATGTTGAAAACTGACTCATTAACCATGCAACATGACCCCGGGTTGTGGTAGGCCATTTGTAAATTAAAGGAGTATATATTCGCATGATATTTTAACAATTATTTTATTTTGACTTGAATCTTCTCACTAATATCAGATTTATCATATGCTCTATAATAATATCATTTGTTCAAATTTCAAATTCACCATGTACCCTTCACTTTATTATTAAATCCATAAAAAAAAATTAATGACTAACAAGCATCAACTTCGTTAGTTATTAAGGTTAATCATGACACGTGTCATAACATAAGTGATTTTTTTCATCACATTAAATAATTATTAAATTAATGTAGTTTTCTCAATTTGCGTGTAAAAAAATCTTCCGTTAAGATTTCAGGGGTCATTTTGGCCCTTTAGTGGTTCGAATTAAGCTCGGTATTGAAAAAAAAAATAATTGTCTCGTTTTGTGTGTAAAGAAAATATTTCGATTCATGTATTTTTACTATTTTATAGTCACGAAATTTCTCGGGTAAGTTCAATTCGATGGTCATTTTAGCGTTTTTGTGGGCCAAAATTAAGCTCAATATAAGTAAAAAAATAAAATAATCATCACCTCATTTTGTGTGTTAAGAAATGTATCAACTGACTTGTCTTTATTTTTTAAATCATGAAATTGCTCGGGAAAAGTTTTTGAGGTCATTTTAACCATATATAGATCCAAATTGAGCTCAAAATTGTAAAAAAAAAAAAAAAAAATTTACTGTTAATATCTTGTTTTATGAGTCTAGATGTCATGTTTTCAGCTGCAAATTTGTTTTGGTAAAACATCGGGGTCATATTTGAGGCAAATTAAGCTCCTAATTGGCAAAAAACCGTAAATGTATTTTACGTATTATGAAATAACGCAATTGACATGAAAAATGAGGCATTTATGCTTTTTTCCAATTTTGAGTTTAATTTAGACCCATAAAGAGCTACAATGACCGCAAAAACTTACACGAACAATTTGTGGCTAAAGAAAAATAAAGAGGCATAATTGAGACATTTCGTTTTACATTATTCTTTGCTAATTTTGAGCTTAAATTAAAACCACAAAGGGCTAACATGACCCCAAAAATAGTTTTGAAGGTCTCCATTTATGTTTACTTGCAGACTAATATTCCTAAAATAGAAATGCCATAATACTTCACCTATACTATATTTGGTAAGATTTTGGTGGATAGATTCTCTAAATTACCCTCAAAATTGCACATGGGGAAAACTTTTGGGATAATAAGATAAGCCATGTGCAACAAGGGCCATAAAACTACAATTTCTCTCTCCTATCTTTAAATATTTTGCCTAAGGCTATGGGTCAAGAAAATAGAAACGGAGGAAGTATAAGTTGGTTGCTCTGAATTTCGGATAAGCATTTTTTTAACTTGAACATTATATTTGTCGGAAAAAAATAGGAAAAATGTGCAGGACTTATTTTGGACCAAGACCTTGATTCGGTGGACTCATTGGATCTAGATTTGGGTTTTTATTTCCCAAACCTGACAAATTCAATTCGGATTGGATATAGATCCAAGGTTGAAAAAACGAATCTTGATCCAGGTCAATTCATTCAGACTTGATCTAAGTTCAACCCGTTGCTAGATCCCTACCTAGGATTAATAAAAGTTATAAGAAAATCCATAAACCTCACTTATACCTTTCTTCCAATTAGAGTTCAAGGGATACTTAGCATGAATAATAAGTTTATCCATGCCAAAATTGGTCTACTAAACCTGTCCGGGAGCGAGGGTACTAAGAAAAAGTTCTTTTAAGAATTAATTAAAATCCTAGCTCTAGTGCAGCCTATACTAGCTCTTCCTTTTTAACAATTTAATTACTTAATACAAATAATATATGCCACGTGTTGTTTAAAACTAAGTTAGTTGATTTCATTTACAAGCAATAATCACAAAGAGTTACATTGCAATGAAGTCGTTATTTTTTTTTGTTTCAATTTCGTGAAAAGAACAAAATAGAAACAATATTTACCTTGACTTAAGTGATAAAACAACAATTTAATTATTCCAATTCAGTGTTTTATTAACGCAAAATACTATGTGAAATTTATTGATTGGAGTTATATTAAAGTGATCTAGCAACACTAATTAATTGATTAAAGTTTATTTAAAGCAAGAATAGAAAGGATATTTAACAAAGTCCTCAAGAAACTAACCGTTCTTCTTTGTTTGCTAGATCTCCGTTTTAAGATTATGGACTTTCCTCCTTTGTACCTTTAGAGGACTTTAAGAGAATAAATTAGGGTTGAAAAGTACTTCGGAAAAGAGGGGGAAAGTATTATGATAGAAAAAGAATTTGAAAGGTTTAGGTTTTTCACAATTTGTTAAATCTTTGAATTTTTATGTTGTGTATAGGTCTATTTGAAGACCCCTATTTATAGTTGTAGGAATCTAGGTTAGGGTTTTAGAGCCAAAGATTTAGAGGGCATGCACCACTCTATAAGTTGCACTAGATTGGTGAACGTAACTAAGCGGTTCGTGCGCCCAGTGGTCGCCCGCAACATTAAAAGTCACGCACGGGCATAGTTTATGCAAAAACGTGTTTATCAAAACTTCCATAACTTTTGATTTTGAAGTCGGATTAAAGAAAATAATATATCGTTGGAAGACCTTAATGTCTACTTAATAATGATTTTAGATTTAGGTTAATTTTGTGTATTAAAAAATGACCGTTTAAGTGCAAGTGTATCAGTTTTCGAGCCCGGTTTAGTATTCTGATGAAATCTTCTTCGTTTTAACTTGGAATTGGGCTTATAATGTACATTTGTAACGATCTTTTAAAAGGTTATCTAACTGTTTAGAACTCACATGTATATTAAATTAGGTGGTTAATTATTCTAGGTTGCTCGGTTTTCAATAATGTAAGACCCATTTGGTCTAATTATTGCATGTGACGCATTTGGGTCCGTTACTAATAAAAATCAAACATGTATGAGAAAATTTTAGGCCTAATTAGTAAATTAAGATAACTTGGTCTCAAATACGGGTTTTAGATTACTTCATAATGTATTTCAGAGTCCGTAAACACTTTAACTTTTATATGATTAACGGGTTTTTTTTAACATTATCCCACCTTATGTCTGGACAAAAGGCCAATAGGATATTTATATTTTGAAAATATAAACCGTAGTTTATGTGATACACTTTGTTGGCTACCTTTGGAATATAAATCATATTTGAAGATTGTATCAACTTAGATGATCACAATTGTACATAAACAAATTATCTTGATATGATGTTGAATATCTAGCAGATCGAATCAAGTAAAAATAGAAACAAATAATCTTGATATGATTCAAGAAATAAAATCACGATCGCAAAAGATCATTTCCAAATATTAATAATTATCTCATTTAATTTACTTTTCTTTTACATTATTGAAACAAATAATTGACCCATCCAATAATTACTGAGCTTTCCAAGTAATTTAAGACAAAGATAGTATAAATAGATACATAGGGTGGTGAGGTTTTTCTACACTTAAAAATCTACCTTCTTTAGAGTTGTTTTCTATTTTCATCCCTTATTCCCCATATCACTTTCTCTATACTTTGTTTTCTCCACCTTTTAGTCTGTCTATGGAGTGGAAACATATGGAAAATAGAAAAAAAAGGCCCAAAAATTCTACCCAGCATTCTTCAATCACTAACCAAAAACCCCACAAAAAAGAACAAGAACAACAAGAATCGTCTCAAGATTCAGAGTTCAAAAATCTAATGTTATGGTTATCATCCTTTTCATCTTCATCAAATTCGTTGGTTGTAGAAGCATCAGATATACCATGCATCTTACTGATCGACATCTTGGCAAGAATACCCTTGGAAACCTTATTTGATTGCAGGTATGTTTGCAAATCATGGCGTTCTGTACTCACCGAACCTTATTTCTATAGATTGTATTCTCACCACATGCCTACAGCTTTGATCCTTCAAATTAAAGGCACCTTGTTTACTACTTTAAAAGAAATTTCTTTAATCGAGCAAAAAACATGTGGTGATGTTGCTATTGATAATGGCGGTTTTCTTATTCGTAAGATGCGGCTTACATTAAACCCTCATAAACCTGCAATAGATCTTTGCAATTTGGGGTTGATACCACCGAATTTCCAATTTCAACTCGGAAATGGGTGTAATGGGTTGATCTGTTTGAGGGAGATTCAGACTCAAGAGCCGAGTTTGGTTTGGAATCCAATCATGGGACAGTTTGTAATTCTCCCAAAGCCCGCCACCACGGCTGATGACAAGGTGGTGGCAGGTTTCGGGTTTTGTGGGCATACCAACCGGTACAAAGTGCTCCGTATCTTTCATAAGGAAGGAGACCCATCGTTGAAACGGCGGGTTGAGATTTATGATCTTGGGGTCGGGCAAGAATGGAGAGAAATTGGGGATGCCCCATGTCTAATCCTCCCAAGATCTCCTTGCTTTTTCACCAATAATTCTCTACATTGGATTTTGGACTACTACCATTGTAAAAAAAATCATCAGAATAACAATGATAATGCTCTCAATAATATAAATGAAGATCAAGATAATATTAGCTTAAATTTTGAGCTAATTTGCGGATTCGACTTTGTGGAGGAGAAATTCAAGTCAATTACAGCACCACCAATATATTCATCAAACCACAAATACAAGTACCATTGGTCAAATTTGGGGATCATTGGAAACTGCCTTTCGATAAGTGCTGTTGATGCTAAGATATTCAGGCCTGACCTTCAAATTTGGGTGATGGAGGAATATGGCATGCCAGAAGCATGGGCTCTAAGGTTCTCTATTCTAGACCCCATAATTGAGTGGTGGGACCCGTACAAGTGGGTTCAGGTGACTAATTTTCATAGAAACGGGGAGATACTAATGTTGTTTGCGCATTATTATGTATTTTCCTATAATGTCCGGGAAAGGCAATATCGAAAAGTTGGGGCGCTCGACTTCCCTGTCATTGCTCATGTGCCTAGCTTTACCTCCTTGGAGGATGTCTTGAGTAAGAAACATGGGACTGGTTCACTAAATGTGAGATATCTATAGAAAAAATAGGTTTACCTTTGTTATGTTTCTATTGGAATTTGGGTTTTTAATTTGTTTGTATTATAAAAGTTATGTTCAACATAGATTAAGGGGTATAAATAAGTTTGGCTTATTTAATTTTACATAGTAGTAATTGAGCATCTTTCTGGTTAATTTGTAATCAAAATTAATAAGTTGCTAAAGATTAGGTTGCTCTGTGTTTTTTATTTTTTTTTTTTCATTTTGAAAGAAGCCCTAAATGACACTATATTAATTAATTAAAGCCATAAGACATCTACAATTGACAATTATCAATAATGAAACATATTTTAAAAATCAAACAAGAATAGATTTGATGTCTCAAATAACTTTTTGAGTGGATTCGTTGTCGCTTCATAATTTTGTTAAAATGAAAATTCTTGTGATGATTTCGTAACTTGAATTCGAGTAGTAGTCAATTGTAGCCCCGCAAAATTAGAGACCAAATTAATCGTAAAAAAAATTCTCTCTTTCAAATTAGGTTTAAAAAACCTTATCTATCGATTGAAATAAACCCTATATTTCAAACGAGACATTATATAACCTAATAAACCAAAAAAAAAAAAAAAAACCTAAATGAAATAAAAATTAGGGCTTTTTTCCACAGGTGAAGTCCGATGGAAGTCCATTCAAAATTAATAAAGGAGGCTAGAGTTTTAAAGAGAGAAGAGAGGAAAAGGAGGCTGGTGTTTTAATACATAAGAGGATTAAGGACATTAAGGCATATTTTCTTTACTGTTAGAATTAATTTTGTAGAAATGTTGGTTTGTATATTCATCAAATGACATGTAATTTAGGTTTGTTTATTTATTCAGAATAGTAAAACGAACATATAATTCTTCCAATAAATGATAATATAAAAAAATAATGAAAATCACATCAAGTGATTAATAACAAATTGATAATGTATTACTTTATGATTTTACGACAAAAAAATATGTGACGGTCAATGTCATTGACGTTACTTTAACCAAATAATTTCGATTTGACTCTTAATATAAGAAAATTTAATGAAAAAAATGATTTTTAAGCTCTAATAAAATCTTGGAACTAAAATTTAATTATTAAGCACACTTTTGTTTTAAGTCAAGTAAACACCAAATACTTCATGTATCTTTTCAACAAAGTAATATAATATTTGGCAAAAATAATCCCAACTTTCACGTATTTTTTTTTTTGTTTTAAAATAATCCAAACTATCAATTATTTATAAGTAATCTCGGCTCAACTATCGATTATATATAAATAATCTCAAATTTTGGGGATATTTGCTTTTATTAGTCTTAAGTGACCAATAACATGTTAAATTAATATTTGCTTTTATTAGTCCTACGTGACCAGTAACTTGTTAAAACCAACCATGCCACTTCCCCACCCTACCTTTAAAATCGTTCCCATCCTAGCCCATTCCTCACTATTTTCCCCGCCCCTCCTCACCCCCATTGCCTGAGACCTCCCCATTTCCCCAACCCATAATCAGATTTTGCCCTAATTCCATCCCCTACCCCTAAAACTACCCCTTCTCCTTCCCCCACCTTGATATCCACCCCTCTCTCTTCCCTAGCCTTGAAACTCCTCTTTTGGAGGGATTTTAGGGCATGGAAAGGAGAAGGGGTGGAGTTTCGAGGCTAAGGAATGGGAGGGTGCGGTTTTGGGGTGGTGGGCTAAGGGGTATTAGACTATAAGGCGGCGGTTTTGAGGTGTAGGTGTGGGGAGGGGAGCTATTTATGGGGGTAAGTGTTGCTTGTAGTGGTAGAGGCTGCTACTTGTTGAAGGTTTGGGTGGTGGTAGAGGTTAAGGGTGGGTTTGGATGGGTGTTATTTTTTTTATTTTTTTTTAATATTTTACCA
Organism: Chenopodium quinoa; assembly: GCF_001683475.1. Lineage (NCBI taxonomy): Eukaryota > Viridiplantae > Streptophyta > Magnoliopsida > Caryophyllales > Amaranthaceae > Chenopodium > Chenopodium quinoa. Next base: position 1,018,310 of record NW_018744662.1, read on the forward strand.
ATCATATGTTGAAATGTGTTTGGCAACTTGTTATAATAGGTTGGGTGATTGACTGGGACTAATTAATCCGGATACCTCTCAAGGTTCAGATTATATAAAAATGATCTAAAGTTGGGGTTGCATAAAACAAATCTGTGAAAGTAAGGGTTATTTCACTAGTAGAAAAATAGAAATTGGCACCGGTTCAAACCCCCACAAACCCGCCGGTTTGAACCGCTGAATATTTGGGGTGCTAATTCCTCCACAATGCCACCGGTTCAAAACCGATGGAAAAAAGAGCTTTTGGCACTGTTTAACCTGTGGCATATTATTGTTATTAGCACCGGTTAACCAGTGCCATTAATGTCCATTTTTTTTTATTTTTTTATTTTTAAAGAGTCGATTTTTTGTCAAAATAATGTCCCATATTATCTGTCAAATTAATGTTCAAATTTCTTTTTTAAAATTAATGTCCAAATTTCTTTTTTAAATTTAATGTCCAAATTTTTATTTAAAATTGATGTCCAAATTTTTTTAATGTCCAAATTTTTCTGTCAAAATTAATGTTCAACTTTTTTTTTGAAGTATCAAACACCTACACCACCACCAACCACCAACCCACCATCTGCACCACCTTAACCCACCAATCCCACCCACCTACACCACCACCAACCACCAGCCCACCATCCGCACCACCTTAACCCACCAAACCCACCCACCTACACCAAACCCGCGTACTAGAACCCACATGCACCTACAACTCACGACCCACCTACAACCCACGACCCACCACCATACCACACGACCCCCCCTACCACCACCAACCGTCACCCCACTACCAAACCAAAACCCTACCCAACGCAACACCCAACACGACAGCAACCATAACAGCAACTAAAACCCTATCCACCGTCGGAACCACCACGACAGTAAAAACAAACGAAAAAATTTAAAAAAAAAACAAAAAACATACCTTGACAACCAAAATTGGTTTGAATTTGGTTTAATAAGGTCAAATTCGACCATGAAAAGTCTAGATCTAGAGTTTTCATGGTCGAATTAAACCTGTAAAACCATTAATTTTTTAGCACCACCAACCACAAAACTGGCGGCAACAAAAGAGCTTTGAGATGAGGGAGGAGGAAAGAGAAGTGATATGAGAGAGGGGTGGAACAACTGCTGGCGACGACAAAGCTAAGCTTTGAGACGAGAGAGGAGAGAGACGAACAGGAGAGAGAGAGAGTAGGAGAGAGGAGGAGGAGAGAGGCTGAAGAGAGGATTAATTAAGGGTAGGGGTTTATAAAGGGGAGGGGGCAATTTTTTTTTAAAAGAAAGCCACCGGTTTGAACCGGTGGCATTAACATTTTTCCCACAAGTTCAAACCGAACCGGTTGCAATACCCATCCCACAAAATCCCGCCCATTTTCCCTTTTTTTCCACTGATTCAAACCAAACCGGTGGCCATTTGGCGGTGCCAATTTCTATTTTTCTACTAGTGTTTATGTTGGGTTTTGTGATGTCTAACACAACACGGAAGAAAACCCGCCCAAAATCTGCACACAAATTAAAGTAACTAAGCATGTAGTAAATCCATAATCACATGATTAACAAGAAGTGAGAGAAAGAATCATTACCCTTGTAGCATGCTTTGCTCTAACTTAGAGCTCGAACTTAAAAGCGTAGAGTCCCCAAACGTTCAAACCTCCAACGGCTAATACCCTCGTGATCCAAACTGAGCCAACCCCTACCCCAAAATTTTAGTCGAGGCTGGACAAAAATTACTTAAAGTATTAGAATAAATGTATTCTTGCTTTTGGAGATCCCTTCAAGTTCACCAACTCATCAAGTGAAAATCCTACTACCCCATGATGGGTATTTATAGGAAAATCTCCTCAAGAATTCCCATCATCTTTCAATGTGGGATGGTTGATAAAGTGTGAAAATAAGCAATTAATTTAATTCCAAATTAAATTAAACAAGCTATGCAATAATCAAATGTCAAGTGTCAATATGAGGGAGGGAGTAGGTAAGGACCACAAACCCATCCTTGGAGAGCAAGTATACAACCACCAACCCTGTGTGCATGGCACACCCCAAGCCTTTAGGGGTGAGCACGGATCGGATATCCGATCCGAAGTTGGATTTCGGATCGAATATCCGTATTCAAAAATCTTGAATTTTAATATCCGTATCCGATTTGAAATGATTCGGATATCCGAATATTTCGGATCGGGTAATTCGGATATCAAATATCCGATCTTTTAATAAGATATATTTTTTTAATAATCAAACTCATTTTCATATAAAACACAATTATTCATATATTTTGAATCTTATAAACCCACAAATATTAAAATATAACAACCAAGAAATTTCAGAATATATAACAATCAAAATTAACACATACTATAAAACATATCATTTAAACAATAAGTAAATCTGAAAAAAAAATCAGAAAAAGTCGTCGCTTAGGAGATTCAGTTGGTGGAGCAACCGTGAGAAGGAGTTAATTACCAAAGAGAGAATGTGGCGGTGTGTTGGAGGAGTGTGTTGTGTAGCAGCTGTGAGGATCAATCTAAGGAGAGAAGGTACTGGTGGTGTGGTGGGTTGCAAAATCAAAGGATAAAAGACAGCTGGTGGTGCGATGAGTTGCAGAGATCAAAGGAGGAGAAGAGGATGAATGAGAATATCGAGAGAATGGAGAGGAGAAAGAGGATGAAAGAGAAGTCGATATCTGAGAAAAGACGGAGGGGTGGTGAGGATGAAAGAGATTTGGGAGGAGAGAATGAGAGGCTTGGGACTAAGGGTTTGATTTAGGGTTTTGTTAGTTTAGCTATTTGGGCTTCTAGGGGTATTTGGGCTTTTGGGGTATTTAGGGTTTTCTAGTTTGGGTTGGTTTTTCGGATCAGATTTCCAATTCGATATCCGATATTTGACTTTTTCGGATATTCGGATGTCCGAAATCCGAAATTTCAATATCCGATATTCGAAATTTCTGGATCGGATATCCGATCCGAAAATGTTTTTGGATCGGTTATCTTAAATTTTCGAATCGGATGCGGATTGAATTTTTAGATTATTAGATAGTTTTACTCAGCCCTACAAGCTTTGGGTTTCAAGGCATGCCACATGGCATCCTTAGCCTTCAGCTTGGCTATTTTCCTTGAACACCAAGTCCGTCCTTTGCTGGCTGCCTTATGCTCTCGGCTAGGCTAGCCAGCGCAGCTCATCGCAACATAGCAAGCTTCGCACGCTTGCGGGCCGCCTCTATTGCCACTGGGCTGTGTTGTTGCCATCGCAAGCCTAGTTGTAAGCCGGGTTGCTGCTACTTGCTAGCCGCATCATACGCTAGCAAGAATTGGCTAGTTGAGCTAGCTGCTATGCTCTTGTTTGCGATGCTTGCGCACTATGCACTCGGCCAGCAGCCCCCAGCCATCCCACGCACGTGGCTTTCTAGGCTTGCAACCAATACTAGGCTTGAGGAAGCATCAAGCTGGCCCTAGCCCTTGCACGGCTAGGCCGATGCGAGGCTAGGACTACGAAATCCCTAGCATGCAACTTATAATCAATCATCAAACATTATTAAATTGTAGACTCAACACACGACTTAACTATCAATTTGCTAAGACTTCACTATTTAAAAGTAGTTAAATCATCATTTTATTTATTGGATTAAGCAATAGACAAGGTTGTCCAACCCATGTTCCATTTGGAACATCAATAAAAGAAAAACCCCATGCCTCCTTTCGAAAACATCAATAAAATGTCCAACGACCACGTGTGCGACTCCGTGACCGTAGCTAGTATGAGATCTCATCTATATGCCTGCTTGACTTATTATTTGACTTATTTTTTCATATTCTCGATTCATTGAATTGAATCGACGCATGACGCTCGATTTTGACGCTTTAAGATCGTAATCCGACGTCTTTGTTCGTAAAACTCTATTGACTCATTTGATCCTTCAGATTAATTCGTTGTTTTGGTTTGATTACATGATTGGGTATGACTTGAAGGGTTCAGTCAAGATTAAGTTGTAATATTAACTATGCATTAATATTACTGATTGGAATCGGACTCCAGCTGGGCATTCCGATCACTTGGCCTTGCTGAATAATTAGCTTCCTAAATATCCCGAACCCTCTATCAGAATAATACACTTATTAGAAGAACACCAATCCTTTTAATTTGAAATTCCATAAAAACTTTTTTCAAGACCCATACAAACAGTTCGGATTCAGGTTAGGTCGAATTTGACATGACTAATCATGAGTGATTTTACACTTTACAATGCATTGGTTTGGCCATTAATATGTTCAATTATACTTTTGTGAAAATTATGAAAAGTTTATATTTAAATTGTGGATTTCGAGACGAATCTGACTAGATTCAACATGAGACATGACTATATCCTTTAGGATAAATCATAAAAGATGGTAAAAAAAATTATGTGAATAATGTAAAAATCCTAATGACGCAATAAGAGAAACTTAGAGGAAGTGAAAAATGGAGGAAGTAGTTGAAAACATGAATAGGACTCTTCTTTTGCATGTAACAAACTAGCTAGTGGGACCTAATCCATTAATATGTTATGCTTGTTATAAATTGACCATTCAATATCTTGTTGTATGATTTCACAAATTTCTCATCTTTCTTGTTAAGATTAAGCTTGAAGCTGAAGAATAATTTAATTCATAAAAGTTTTACATTTCTTTTGCATGTGACAGGCTAACTAGTGGGACCTACTCTACCAGTATGTTACGCCAACTGCTTACGCGAGTTTACATTGACCATTTCATTAAGTTTCCTCATTTTTCATGTTGAGATTAAGCTTGATACGTCAAATAAATTTTAGTTAATGCCATATGTAGCGCTTAGGGATACAAATAAACATTAAATCTCCTTCCTTATTTGATATTAATTTAGCACTTTACGATAAAATTATGCGCTAATCAATGTAATTAATGAATATATATCATTAATACTTTTTACTTTTAGCTTCTTATACATAGCCGTTCACATTTTTCTTAATTTCAAATCATGAGTTTTTCCTTTCTCTTGCATGTGAGAGACGAACTAGTGGGACCTATTCAATAAGTAAGTTACACATGTTTAGATTAGCCATTCAATATGATGTTCGATTTCATAAGTTGTTTCTTCATTTGTCTTGCTGAGATTTTTCTCAATGCATATTATTAATTTCAGTTCATAAAAGTTTTGCACTTTATTTTGCATGTGATAGAGTAACTAGCTTAGATGGACCTAGTCGTGTCATGCATCTTTTATATTGACCATTTTATATAATGCTATATGACTTCATGTGTTTCTTCGATCATTTCTTGTTAAGATCTTTCTTAATACCTTAAATTAATTTTAGTAATTACATATTTAAAGTTTTGCATAAGATATTTCAGAAACTTCATGATCGTTGGGTTGGTTAATATTAACTAGTAAAGCTCTTTTTTAGGACTGAAATCACTTTCTTCATTGAATCATTGACACAAGAAAGATCCTTAAATTAAAAAAAAAACATGTGCTTTGTTCCTTAGTAAGATCAAGCGTAGTTCTGAACAACTTCTTTTATATATTATATCTTATCTCTTCAAAATATTATACATTTATTTATCTTAATTGTAATCAATGTTACATTAGCTCCAAGAGCACCATTATAAATCTCTTTGGTCTATCATGTTCTTCTAACTTGAATATAGTTATTTCTTAATTTAACTATGTTAGTTAATGAAATAATCATCATAAAAACCCATGTAGATCATATTATGGATATATTTAAGCATATATTATTCCATTTAAATGCAATTTTCACCTATATTATTTTTTAAATAAATTAAATATCGTTTTATAATTAAAAAGTCATACGACGTCTATGACAAGATTTATATCTATTAAATATTTGGCAATTGAATCAAATTAAAACTTCTTTTAACAAAACTATGATCATTGTAGCAAATTGTTCATTCTTCATCATACCTCTTTCACAAGCATCGTTGTGACTTACAATTGTAATATTTTTTAGAGTTTTGATGCTGTAAAAAGTATTCATTTTAAAAGTATAATTAATTACCACCATAAGTATTTATACAAGTATTTAATAAATATCTTAAGTATATTTTTATTATAGTATAAAGCAAGTATTTTAAAAAAATTTATTACATAGGTTTTATGGTTTTATAGTGTAAGAATATTCTAAACTACAATCCTAAATAATATGATCACCGAATTTAAGAAAAAAAATGATCATTCTTACTGCCGTAGTGGTTAACATCTTAAAATTAAGGAAAAAATTAGGTGAATTTTCTTGAATATTCTAAACTACAATCCTAAATAAATTAAAATAAATTAAGGAAAAAATTAGGTGAATTTTCTTGAAATTTTAATTTATTTTTCCTTAAGTTTTTATTTTATAAAGATTCTTATCTTAGTTTTAATTTTCAATATATTTTAACTGATTTTTAATTTATTTTTCCTTAAGTTTTTATTTTATAAATATTATTACCTTAGTTTTAATTTTCAATATTTGTTAACTGATTTAGCTTGCTCCCTGATTTAGCTTGATTGGGGATCAAGCTAAATCATTTTATGGAAGCATGACTAAAAGGGAGTATTATAAATACCCCTTTAGTCATGAATTTTCAAAGATTGATGAATATTTGAAAGAAGTAAGCACTCAATAAATTTTAAGTTTTGAAAAGAAAAAAAAAAAGAGAAGGGCATCCGCTCACCACCACCTCATCGCTAACCACTACGAGGCAGCCAATACCAACCATCCAACATTGTTTCCACCGTGATGTTGGTATATGGTGTGTGTTGTGTCTGATTATTTTATTAAAAAAAATAATTTTTCATTCCCATGCCCAAATTGATCCACTTATTCCAGAAATCAGTTCGGGAGCAAGGGTACTAAAATAATGTTCCCTTTAGTGGGGATCGCTATTCTAGCCCTAGTGCGGCCTCTAATAGCTCTTCCTTTTTCACAATTTCATTACCCAAATAATAAATGCAACGTGATAACTAAAACTAAGTTAGTTGATTTTATTTACATGCATCAATCGCGTAGGAATTACATTGCAAAAAACGTTATTTTTTATTATTTCAAATTCGTGAAAAGAACAATAAATAAACAATATTCGCCTTAACTTAGGTGATAAAACAACAATATATATTAAATTCTAATATTTGATTAACGAAAGAATACTATGTGAAATTGATTAATAAAAGTATGTTTAAAGTGATCAAACAACGCTAATTAATCAATTACAGTAAATAATAAAATAAAAGTGATTTATCTAAGTGCTCTGAAAACTAACCGTTCTTCTTTTATGAAAAATCTTTGTTTTAGATGTTTATGGACCTTCTTTCTTCTTCGTAGAAAAGATCACTGCTTCTTAATCCCTAATGCTGCCATGCCAGTACGTCGGCGCTTTGCTGCTTGTGAACCAGTATGTCGACAATCCTCTTTTATTTGGGAATAGTTGCCAACACAACTCTTGTGTAATGTATGACAATCCGATTTAGGGAAAGTTGTCAATGCCACGTAACAATCCATCCTTGAAAATGTTGCCACGATGAAGCGACAATCCGTATCTCGGAAAATTTGCCAAAAATCCAATCTTTGGAAAAGTTGCCAATGCTTCGTAACAATCTTTCATAAGAACTTTGCTACGATCGACAATCCACATCTTGGAATATAACTCTTGAAAGCAATCCATCTTGGAAATTTGCCAACGCTTATGCGACAATCCTTTTAGGAAAATATTGCCACAATTGACAATCCGCGTCTTGGAACATTTGCAAAAAGAGTCGACCGACAATCCACTTTGGGAAAATTTGCCACTTGCTGAAATAAATGACAATCCACGTTGAGGAACCTTTGCCGATATTTATGATGAATAGAAACCTACAACAATCCTTTGGGAAATTTTTCCATAGGGAAATGGGTGTATGACAATCCAATCTCGGAAAACTTGCCAGCGATCTATGAATGTATGACAATCCGAACTTGGAAAAACTTGCCAAACAAAGAAGGAGCACGACAATCCACGCTTGGAAACTTTTCCAGAGATGACAATCCAATCTTGGAAAAATTGTCGTTGAAGAAGATGCACGACAATCCATTTTTGGAAATATTGTCAGTTGGGGATGACAATCCAATTTTTGGAAATCTTTGTCGTTTAATAAGAATGCGCGACAATCCATATTTGGAAATATTGTCGTTTAAGTGCTTGCTTTTGAACCGATTGTAATGAGCAAATGTTTTAGGCGCTTAAGCTAAGTGAGACGATTTTTTGTGAGGTCAATCACTTACTACGATTGTAATCGAGCCGACTACTAATCATGTCAAATTGCTTATAGGGGCTAACTGGCGTAACAAGGAACCCGAAATTGCTGCATGAGGTCGAAATCACCTTTCTGAGAGGCTTCGAGCTCTGTTGTTGCTGAGATATTTCTGGCGCCAGGAATTGGAGTAGGGTCCTCCCTATTCTGCTGCACCTGTATTTATTTTGACTATAGAACTTTGCCAATTTCTTTAACCATCTTAGGGGTGACCTAAGGCTTAATTATCTTAGGGTTGACCTAAGGTTTAATGTTGCTTGACTCAATAACTTGACATGACTCAAGGCATAAACTTGACTCGCTGCTTTGATTGACTCGAGGTTGACTTAACTCAAAGTGTTTGACACATGTATTAGACTCAAATCAAAGTGATATGACACGACATGAATCAATGTGTACATGACTCGTGTGTGCATTTTAATGTGATCGGGCGACTCGAAAATGCAGAAAAGCAAAAATTTTCCGTCATTTTTGTGGAGGGTACCGACTTTCTCCCGAAAAAGAAAGACGCGAAAAAAGAATCGAAGTGTGAAGATGCATGTTGAATGAGCTTAGTCAAATGTCATTTGATACTATCTCTCAAGGTGCAAGGATTAATTCATCCTAGGCTATCTCAATGGTTGACTCAATAATGAAAGTATTTGGGTAACTTAGGCACGGAGGCTAAGCACTTCATACTTCGTGATGCAATGACGATTGTGATTGATGAGTGATGTTGACATGACAAGGCATGCTTCAACGTTGTGTTAAGATTTCATGACAAAGGGTTCCTAAGGGAAGTATATTTGGTCATGTATCTGTGATGTGTGTGAAAGTGACACTAAAGTTAGGCCGCAAGGGCTAAGTGTGTGGGAAAATATTATTTGTTAAAAGAGTCAAATGGTGGTGACTCTTAGGCTAGGTAAGCTAATAATATAGGGATCAAGCCCCCAATTCTAGCTCTAAGTGAATGGGGATGAGCATTGGAGATCCCTTGATATGATCATGGTGCAAGTGTGTGAATGTGAATATGAATGCATGTTTATTACGGCCGCACCTCGATGTGAGGTTGCCTACGTATCCGTTAGGAATCAGGCCGAACGTAGCTCTAGCCGAATCTCGCACAAGTGTGTGTATACCTCAAAAAGGTATTTTTAAGGGTTGTAATGTGGTTAGGCTAAAGGTTATGGAAGAAGGGGATAAAGGCTCAAGACCCTAGATAAGCCCCCAAGGTGTGCAACCTTGCTTTTGAATGCTTGAGTTTCTACTCTTTTATCTTTTGCTTTAGCATTTATTTTATTTTTATAAGTGTGGGCGATCCCGATCATGCGATCTATCACTCACTTGGCATTCATGTTTCTCAAGCACGGTACCGAGCACTCGATAAGAGATGCAATCTGAGACGTGTTCATATCAAAGATATTTTCATATCAAAGACATTGGAACACTTTCCCTTTTGTACAATTTTATTTATTATTTTTGCTTATCTTTATTTTGATCTTTTGAAATCACTCAAGCCTTTTTATGAAATGCATAAGTCACACACCATCCCATCCCAAGGTTAGGTAGTTGTAGGTTGAAAAAAGAAAGGTCTATCGTTAGACGAGGCTCAAAGTGGTTTATGAAGAAAGGATTGTAAATTTGAAAGGTGAAAGGAGAAATGATGTGGCTACAAGGGGTGCCTCAAATATTTGGTATACCTTGTGCTTAATTTAACATGGATTTTTTTTTTGATGCAATATAAAGAAATGATCATATATAGGAAAATAAATGCTCATTTTATTAAAAGAAAATATATAATGATCCTACAAAATAAATCTAAGGAGAATAAAAAGGTGCCTATGCTAGAATTATTGGGGAAAGGAAAGAATGAAAAATAAATAGAAAAAAGAGGTCACGAAATCTTGTCGTTGAAGCTCGCCTCTTGTCTTGTGTCATTCGCTTCATCATCACCCAGTCTTCTCGCTAGCTAGAGGCAATGGGATCTTATTTGCCTTTATGAGATCTTGAATGAGGTTTTGAAACCTGTAACATTCATCAGTAGTATGACCGTTCCCTCGATGGTACTTGCAATAGGAGTTTGGATTCCATCTCGAGGATCGATTTTCTGGTGTTGGATCCTCGGTAGGGCCAATAGGTTTGATTAATCCTCGATCGTAGAGACGATCAAAAGCAACATCATAGGTCATTCCAATGGGTGTGAACTCTCGCCTGGGTTTCCTTTTAGATCCTTGATTGTCCATGGCTAAGACACCATTATGGTCAAAGGTACTAACATTATTACTAGAGTGGGCGTTTTCGGAAGAAGAAGGATTGTCGCTCTTCTTTCCTTTCCAGCCACCGTGGTTAGTATTGTTAGTAGTTTTTTGCTTTGCGAGGTCATCTTTGATTTCAATTTCGATGTCATAAACGACCTTGAAAGTATTCAAACTGTGTTGATATTTTAAATGCTTTGAATACTTCTCTTGAAGATTCTTGATAAACATCCTCACAGACTCCTTTTCGGTGGGGACCTCAATCATCTTAGCGGAAGTTTCCCTCCATTTATTAAAGAAAGAAGTGAAACCATCATTCTCTTTTTGTCTTAGCATCTCAAGTTGTCTATGATCGGTTTCAAATTGAATATTGCACTTATACCTATTAATGAAAGCGTTTACTATCGATTCCCAGGTAGAGGTTTTCTCCTTGTCAAGGGAGAAGTACCATTGTTGGAAAACGGTTTCAAGAGATAGTGAGAACAGAGAGGGAAAAACCTTCTTATCGATACCCTTAATACTCGTTATGGTTTCAAAAGCTCTTAGATGAAAGTAAGGATTATCCGTTGCCTTGAATTTTGGGATGTCGTTGGCATTGAATTTCTGCGGAAGAAGATCTTTGTCCATCGAGACCCCTTGTGATGTAAGCTCTTGAAACTTGTAATCGCTAGACAACTTGCTTAGGCTCTCTTGCATGAGGTTCATCTGTTGTTGCTTCACAGGATCATCGATCTTAAGTGCGAGAAGCTTCAGTGTCTCAGTCACAGTAGCCAGTTGGTTCTTAAGATCATTGACTTCTTCTTGAGTTGCCATTATCTTCTTAGCCTTCCTCTTTTGACGAATCGGTTTGTCAAAAAGCGAGACCTGAATAAAAAGGTTGTCCTTGATTAATCGCCCTTCTCTCCTCGACCAAGTATTGTGGAAAAGGAATTTGGGGATCTCTATTGTTAATTATTTGACTCAAACTTTATTCAACATGCAATGGATGGAGGAAGTGAAGAAATATTGGAATAGAATGTGAAGAATATTTAGATGGAGGGATATGAAGAATTAGGAGTAGAATATACCCCCAACTCAAATGACGGAAAGACCGACTCATGCATGAACCTAACACATGGTCAAGGTGACATATACTCAAAGTGTGTGCTAAGACTAGTGAATGTAGGTGACATGTTGAGACTCGTGTCATGACCATGTGGCTAGACTATGTGACTAGACTCAAGCAAAGACTAAGTTAAGACTTCACGTATATGCATTAAACTGGACAGATTGTGGTATTTTAGTCATAACTTTTTATCTGTAACTCTAATTGGGATGAAACTAACTCCAAATTAAAGATAAAACTCGGGGCTATAGATCCATAGGTATTACGACTCGTAGTTCTTCCTAGAACTCCGGCTATGACCAAAACAAGTTGACATTTGTGCAGTATACGGGAATAAAAATCCGGGTTGACTTAAAGAAACTATGACTTGATTTTATGTTTATTTATTAGCTCTAATTAATTAATTAATTAATTAAACAAAGTCTTTTAGTCATAAATTAGTTTATTTAGTTTTGACACAAGTCAAACAAACGGTTAGGAAAAATCACATAGAGTATGCACAACAAATAATGCACAATTAGTCAAGTAGGCAGAATATGATGCAATTAGTTTGCAACCTAACCATGGCTCTAGTTCTCTAAAGTTCGGGATATGGTTTAGACAATAGAGGGTCCATGGTTAATTGTCCGGATGCACCGCGCGGAAGCTTAACCGTGAAGGGTTGGCGCGAGTGGATGGGACACCGCGAGTTTTAGAAAAAAACTCGCTTCCATGGTTTGGTGAATTCAACATCTCGGATGTACCCTTTGTTGCACGGAGCGTTCAATCGGGTAGATGGAGCATGAATTCCCAGAGGGTTATGTCTATATGTAGAACACATATGGGTTTCAGAAAAGTGAGAAAAAATTCAATCAGGAAGTAGGATCGAGCAAACAATACGAAAAATCGGTCGAAATTAGAACGCATATTTCTGGCTCGGTATTGGGGGAAATTGGCGCCAGCAAACAGAGACTGGCGCCAGCTTTTAACTGTAGCGCCTGGCGCCAATGCTGGCGTCTGGCGCTACGACTAAAATGCTGGCGCCAAGCTCTGGCCCCTGACGCTACTTCCCACATGCCTCAGTAGCTTTCTGTGATAGATAAAATTTTCCAGTTTCGCGCGGTGTTATTTCAGTCCTAGTTGTGAAAGATATTTCTCAAATTCCCTACGTGTAAAATCCTATGTTTTTAACTCATTACGGATGGTCTTTCCAATGAGATCTTTTTTATGCATATGACAATAATGTTAATCAAAATCACGCACATGAAATACTTAGAACTTTTTGAGTCTCATCCACTCATTCTAAATCATTGCCGAAACAAATTCAGGAATTAAAATAGAAATCCTCCCCAGTGGAGTTGCCAAAAACTGTAGGGAATAATTTCAAGCTTTAATCCCACTAGCTTGAACCCCACTGTGATCATACACTAAAGTACGGTGGTGTCCAAAAGGGAAGAAGATAGAGCAAAAGAGTCGCCAACAAGTTTTAGGAACTTGTAAACCGTTCACAGGGTGAAGGTTACACCCCTTAACGATCCAAGAGATCGTCAACTCCATAAGGTCTAGAACCAAATAAGGGTTCGGGGATGATGGTACAAATCCAACCTAAAAGAGATTGAACCTGCCCTAATAATAGGCCTCTACTTTATTCTGATCGTATTCATGTGCGCTTTTTAATTAACATGCAATCAATAGGATTAACCCTAAACTTGTTTATCTATGTTGGTTGAATTTAATGCACAAATAAATCTATTATTGGTGATCACTTGAATTATAATCACATTAACCCTAAACAAGATTATTAATTATCTTATTAAGCGTGATTACAAGTACCAAATTCCCTTTAAGCATGCATAAAGGTGTGATCAAACAATAAATATAAATAAAATATGTATCAAGCAACATAATAAATAATAATAATCATCATCAAAATAATAATCATGAATTATAACAATTATAATCATAATCATGTTCATGTTAATATTAAAGCATGATAATAGCAAGATCCTAGGCATGACACTAACAAGATTAATAACAAACCCTAGCATGTCACTAAGCAATAAAAATCAAAGCTTTAGCCCTAACATGATACTAACAATCATAAATATTAGAAAGAACGTAGGAAGCATCATAACAATCATATTTAATATTAAAATTACCCTAAACATGATACTAGGTATGGTGCCTATGGCGCTCCTACATCGAAAGTCGATGAGAGCAAAGCTATCCTTATATGGTGGTTAATACCTCAACTTAGTAGAGGCCTTTTGGGTATGATTTTTTGTCCTACACCAAAGTAAATCCTTGCAGTCTAGGCCCAAAGTAGACAATATCTACTAGTGTGCCCATGTTGACCTAGGGTACTACATATGGTATCAGAGTCGGTGCCCATTTTGATGTCTTGTCGCGCCTTCAAGACGCATGCTCCTTAAAGGAAGGGAGAAGATACCTATGGCATTCCCACATTGGAAGTTAAGCAGAACAAAGATATATATCCTTATATGGTGGTTGATACCTCAACCTAGTAAAGGAATTTTAGGCAAGGCTTCTTATCCTATACCAAATAAAATCTTTATAGGCTAGGCCTAGAGAGGATAATATCTACTAGTGGGCTCATCTTGACTTAGGGTGTTATAAATATGATGCTCTAACATCAGAAGTTGGGGAAACAAAGCCTTTCTTATATGGGGCATGATGATACCTCAACCTAGTAGAAGCCTAAGTAGGACTTCTTATTTTTCACCAAAGCAAATCTTTGTAGGCTAGGCTTCGAGAGGACAATACCTACTAGTGTGCTCATGTTGACCTTGGGGGTTACAGATTGTATCAGAGTCAAGACCTATTTTGGTGTCTTGTTGTGCCTTTGGAATGCAAGCTTCTTAAAGGAAGGGAGAAGGACCCTTTAGCGCTCCCATATTGGAAGTTGATGAGAACAAAACCTTCCTTATATGGGGGTTGATACCTAAACCTATGGCCTATAGTGCTCCCACATCAGAAGTTGAGGAGAACGAAACCTACCTTATATGGTAAGACTTTTTGTCATGTACTAATGAAAATCTTTGCGGGCTACAACCTAAAGATCGAGGACAATATCTACTAGTGCGCTCATGTTAACTTAAAGTGTTATACTAAATCATTGAAATTTTGATAAATTTGAGAAAATTGGAGTTATTGGGAACTTGGGATCTGTTTCTACTCTTATAATTATGTTTGAAATTAAATAACTAACAGTATTAATTATTACTAGAATTAAACGTAATAACAAAATTATTTGAAGCATAATTAATTGTGAATAGAAATTAAAAATAATCTAATTAATTAATTAATTAATTAATAATAATAATAGTAATAGTAATAGTAATAATAATAATAATAATAATAATAATAATAATAATAATAATAAACCATCATGGGGTTACTTAGTTTATGTTATAAGAGCTACTCGGTTAGTGTAATAAAGCCTACTTAGTTAGTAATATAAGGGTTATGTTAGTGTTATAGGGGTTACTTAATTGGCGATTCAATAAGTATAATAAGGAGGTAATCTATTAGACCTGATCGATGGACGGGCCGGGGCGGGCCGAGGCATAAAAAATCAGCCCATTTCTCGGGTCGGGCCTAGCTTCGGGCCAAAATTTTCATGCCCAAACCCGCCCAAAATGGACGGGTCGTGCGGGCTTTTCGGGCCGGGCCAAAAAATTGAACTAAAATAGCTTAAAAATGCATTCCCAAGCCCGCCCAAAAAAATAAAAAATTCGGGTCGGGCCGGAAAATGCTGCCCAAAACCCGTCCAAAATCGGGCCGGGCTTGTTTTGATCAGCTCTATAATCTACCAGTATAATATTTATTAGGGTTACTCCATTAAAAATATTATAAATGTTGGTTACTTTTTTTTTTTAATTGTAATAATTTAATACTCGCTTCGTATTTAAATAAATGAAACGTTTTTCTTTTCCTGACGTGTTTAATAAATGAAACGTTTCATTTTTTAATAACTTCTCTTCTATCTATTTTTTAATAATATTCTACTAACTTATGGTCCCCATAAATCCCTTACTTTCTTCTCTCTCCTCAAACTTATACTGCACTACATGTTATTTTAATTAATTCAATTATCCTTTCTAAAACTCTATAAAACTCAAAATGTTTCATTTATTTAAATAAAGATGAGTAACCATTAAAAAGTATAATTGTTGCAAAATTATAACAAAATTCCGATTGTTTACAAGAGCTGGCAGGGACGCATATCAAATCTTTATTCGCCATATTCGACATCAATGAAGATTTGTAATTTTTGAGTTCTTTTAGATCATTTTGTTGATGGCTAAAAGAATCCTCATTAATGTGCAAGAGGGGGAAAAGATTCTCTTAAGAGCATCAACAATGAGGAGGATGAATACATCCTTTCCTATATTCTTTCTTTTTTTTCTCCAATTAACACATCATATTCTCTTTCATTCACATCACTTCCACTCTCTCCAATTAACTGGGCTTTAAACCCATCAAAACAAGCACCGAAACCCACCATACATCTCCCAAAACCACCCTCAGCCCCCTTAACCACCCTGTGGTCCTTGAAACCACCCCGCAACCACTTGAAATCCACCTCCCCTACTCCCTTAAACCCACAAACCACCTCCAATATGAGGTCTAGGTCTTAGGTTCGCCAATCCTAGGGTGGGCAGGTTCTCCGGAAGGAGGCCTGAATAAAAAAAAAGGGGGTTGTTCAATGTCAAGGAATAAGATTTTTTTAATTTAAGTTTTTTTTAAAAAAAAAAAATTAAACAATATTATTAAAGAAAGATGTTAAAAAAATTCTTAACCAATCACAATATATAAATATATAAATATAAATATATATATATATATATATATATATATATATATATATATATATATATATATATATATATATATATATATTTCCCATGTAACCTATAAAACATGTTATTGGTATTTGGTTTTACTTATAGAAGACTTATGTCACATGTCGCGATATTTTGAGATAGTTCAAAGGTGGTTCTATTAATGGAAGATGGCTTAAATGTAGTGTTATTCTTGACAAATTTTATTATTTTTTTCCTTTCAGAAAAATTATATGGGAAGGGAACATGCGAGTAGTAGGGAGAAGATGGATGAATTGGGAGAGGTGAAGGATGTAAAGAGAATGTAAAAAATGTGGCTACCTTCCTTGCAAAAGGAAAAAGTATTCTATTCTTGGGTGAACTATTTTTACTGTTTGCAAAATTATTTTATTGAAATTTTGACATTTGCTATCAGAAAAACACCTCGCTTTACATTTGCTACTGGTTATTTATTTATTATTATTATTTTTGACTTTGCTATCCACATAATCAGAGTTTGTTAAAAATAACTACCTGATGTTTTACACCGTTACTATTTCCGTTAGTGGGGCTCAACCACCGTCCATCCACCTCACTGCCACCTTCAACCACCTCCCTTTAATTTTCCCCTTATCAACGCTGCCCCCAAAGGTTAAAACACATCACTTTCACCCCCTCCTCTTGCCGGCCAGCCCATTCCTCTCGCCAGCGACCGGCTCCTCCGCCCTACCCGAAGGCCTTTTCCTTCCCACAAAACCCTAGAAAAATCCGTCATCTACCCCTAAAACCTCCCTAAGAGCGATTGAGAGTTTTCATAGGTAGGGGAGAGGTTTTTCTAAGGATTCGTGGGAGGGAAAGGGGTTTTGCGATGGTGAATTGTTGTTTAGGGGCTAAGGGAGAATAGTGGTGTCGCGCGAAGGAGTTCCCGAGGCGAAGCCCGAGTTTAGAGGTGGTTGGCAGGGAGGAATGGAGGTGGATGGGTTCGCCGGCGTCAGGGGAACGTTAGGCACTGGCAAGGGGAGGGGAGAAGGTGGTCAATGGGGAAGGGAAGTTGGTTGATGGGGAGGGCCGGGGAAGGTGTGGTGGTTGGGAATAATTTTTGTAAGTTTTTGTTTTTTTTAATAAATTAAATTATTATTTAATGAAAATATTAGGTCCCACTTAACGGAACCTTAACAAATTCGGTTAAGTGGTAGTTATTTTTAACAAAGTGTGATTTAGGTGGTAGCAAATTAAAAAAAATATAAATAAATAAATAAATTGGGTTTTTCTAAACTATGCCTCCCAAGTTATTGAATTTTTAAGTTGTACCCATGCTTTTTCAAAATTATAAGTTGTGCCCTCCACGTCACGATATTTTATCTACAATATCCTTTGACAGCCCTATTCGTCAACGAAAGTTAAGTTGCGCTATTAATTTGACACTTGTTTTGTTCTAATTTGTCTTACACTTAAAAAAAATCAGAAAATCAAATAATTAAGGATTAATTAGAAAAACAACCAACCACCCCTCCCATCACCACATCCCAGCCCATCATCCCACGTCATCGCCATCGGCAACCGACTGCCCACCCTTACCCAGACAAATTCTCCCGTCGGCGATACTCCGCCCTTTCCCTCTCGCCCTCCTTCCAACCTTAACACTCCACGAACATAACCACGTGACGCAACCTAGCCTAGAAAATCGACCACCCCCTTTCCTCCGTTAAACCACCACGAAGCAGCCAACAATCCCTTTCCCCCACCTCAAAACGACCCTCCCTCGTCGTTTTGGGGTGTGGGAAAGGGAGTTAGGGGTTGTTTCAGGTGGGGTAAGGAAGGAGAAGCGTTGTTGGGTGGTTGGGGTTTCGAGAAAGAAGGTAGATGCGAAGGAAGTTAGGGGAAAGGGAGGGCGTCGGGGGTGGGTCAAATGGGGAGGTAGAGTGTCGGTCGGCTGATTTAGGTGGTTAAGGTGGAGTTTCGGTCGGTTTCCCGTTGAGTTTAGGGGATGGCTTAGGGTTTGGTGGTAAAAGAAAATTTTAATGTTTTTATCTTTTAAAAAATTTTAATTTATGTTTTTAATAAGTAACTAGCAACGACAACTAACGAACCCTAACGTTCGTTAATCAATGTTAACGTCAAAGGTTATTGCTAATTAAAAAAGTGAGATTGGGGGCACAATTTAGACGTTTGAAAAAGCATGGGCACAGCTTAGAAACCGAAGAAGTTTAGGTACATATTTTAGAAAACCCAAAAAAATTTAAACCGATAGCAAATATGAAGCGAGGTTATTTCCTTGGTAGCAATTGTCAAAATTTCCTTATTTTATATCCCTTTACTAAATAAATAATGGAATATGAGAAAATCATTTTCTAGGAAAATGATTTTTTTAAAAAGAAAAATTCCGTCAGAGCCTAAAAACGTCACAACTATTATTTCCAAATACATAGATTTGAGTCATTTGACTTATAAATTATTATCGTTTCCCCTTGAAGCCAGGATAAGATTTATAGTGTATTGGCCAGGAATGTGGACACCAACCTTTCGCTATGAATTACCGTACGATTATACGTCTGACTGAATCTAGAAATCTTAGCTTTTAATCTTTAGAAAATGTTGTCCTTTTTATTCTAAAACACGTACATATATAGTGCTACTGTTGGAGTTCTCTTACAAACCTTAGTGTTGAAAATTTGAATTTAAGGTTGCTTTACCAAATTGTTTATGATGAACTTAAAAAATGTAATTAGTAAAGTTAAAAATATCTTAATTAGTGAATTACTTTTGAATTTCTACAACAACACCAACCCCTACCCAAAAGCTAATAATGCATTACTTTATATTCACATCGTTATCAAGCTAGAAATTGTGACATACATTAGTTACATACCAAAAAAAATATATTCGGGTTTCTACAACTCTTGACTCATATCCAAAAGTCAAGACTGAATTACTATATTCACAGTCCAAGCAACGATGACATACATTAGAGTTAAGTATAAAATAGGGGACTCAATTGTTGCAAAATATGGAGAAAGGGGACTCAATTTATTTTATAGAGGAAAAGATGACTGGACTAGAACGGGCTTGGGTTATCGGTGGGTTTTAATTAATTAAGGGAAAAAATTGAGTCTCCTTGGTTAAATAATTGAGTCCCCTTAGTTAACCAATAATAAAAAAGTATATATATATATATATTTTTTTATAATATTTTACTTTGCAAAGAATTGAGTCCCTGCCTCTTTTTGGGAACAAAAGTAGAGCATCGTCGCTTTCATTGCTCTCCTTTTGTCCTTAATGGTTTGGATGAAAGCCAAATTTGGAAATTTTGCAACGAAATTGCGGCAAAGAGCATCAAAAGGTACGTATTTCTTCTAATTAATTGTTTTATTTGTTTGGATTTTTAGGTTGTTCGTTTGCCAGCATAATTGGTAGGGTTTATGTACTTAGTGAAATTCATGCATTAGTACTCTTTAAAACTTTGATTATGCCTTAAATGGGGATGAATTATGGTTTTTGTTTTGTAATTCTTGTTATATACGATTTGGTGATGTATCTTTTGCTTGTTTTGGGGTTTTAAATTTTTTAATTTTATTTTTTGTCAATGTTATCAGAAACATTGGATATCTTTCCGGAAAAAAAAATAAGCAGAATCATTGAGTGATAATGTTTGGGGATGGAAATGGGTGCAAGTAGGATGCTCATGATTATTTTTTTTTTTTTTTTTTTTTTTTTGCTATAATGGGCTAATATGCTAATGTTTGCTGCTGTATATATCAACTTATTTTGTACTTATAATGTCAATGTTTATAATTTCAGGGCTCTACAAGCCTTGATTGATAGTACTGATGTGTGCTTCTGCTACAAATGAAAGACAAATAAGCTACAGACCGTGAAGATGAAGAACATGCTTTGCTTTTTTTTTTTTTTTTTTTTTTTGTTTTATTTATTATTGAAAGAATTATTTTTTTGGATAGCAAATATTTTTTTTGAAAAAAAAAAAAAAAAAAAAGCTTTTTGTTGTTTTGTTGTTGCACTCTCTTAATTTCAAACAATTATACTTTTAAGACAATCAGCCAGAATGATTAATGAAGGGATTAAATTCATTTGGTTTAATCGAGGCCACTTAATTCTTCTTGAGTTAAAGGTGAGTTAAGTCACCTGAAAACACCCCCTTTAATCGGAAATTTAACCCCAGTCCTCTTTTCCTCTATAAAATAAATTGAGTCCCTTTTCTCCATATTTTGCAACAATTGAGTCCCCTATTTTATACTTAACTCACATACATTATATTAGTGGAGTACATACCAAAAAAAATACTCCTAGAATTTACTTATACGTGCTAATTACTACATTAATACCCTAGTCATTTAATCAACCTAGCTAATTAGTGACTAGCACTAATCATGTACCCTAACTGCTTATCATTACAACATAATTACTGTAATTCTAATTCACAAAAACCTGTCTTTTTTCCTCTACAAACTACTGAAGCATTTTCATGTAATCACACAAACTACTTGAACTTCTCCCATGAAATGGTTTTCTGACCAGAACATCTCTTCAATGTAAACTTGTACTGCATCTTTCCATTCGGACCCAATTTTTTAGCATAATCAACCACATTATACAACCCATCATACACAAATGTAGTAGCAGATTTCAGATCATATCTCTTAGACTTAATCCCTCGAATAACCCTTACAAAATTCCCATCATTCGCGCTATTCTTCATTGCTAAATTACCAGCTCTAAGCTCTTGATCTTTAGCTTCTCCCTTACTCGTACCATCAAATGTACCTCCACCTTCTCCGGTGTAAACCAACTCATCCGGCTTCATCAAGTCATCACCATACCCCTCAGTCGCGACAACTGAAGTTGCTAATACCCGGCCATTCGAGGTTTCCGTGTAATCAATGCCGCGATAATGATGGTAGTGAATGCCCATGATTACAAGCTCAAATCTGTAGTCAAAACATTCTCCGACTTGGACACCCGGAATTGGTCCAAAGGTTTTGTGTATGATGAATAACTCACCACTGTCTTTAAGATCATCATAAGCCATACAGTCAATCCTCTTACTACAACCCCCACTTTGATTTCTGTAATACTGACATGATTTCCTAAATGATTCAAGCAACTTCCTCCTCTCATATACAACATCAATACCAGAATTTGATTCAAACCCCATTTTAGTAGTAGTACCCTTCATTGCACTAGTGTAATTAGTGACAATTTTAGCAGGAATTATGATATTTTTCTCTGTTTTTTCTTTATGAGACATTTCATCGAACACTTGGTGGGCTTTTGTGATTTCACTGTTAGACCCCAGAAAAATTTCACCAGTTGCAAACCCATCTTCAGAATGAAACTTCCTGAGTTTCCCATCAATATTATGATCTTTAACCTCGGAATTGCTGATTTTTAAAGCTCTAGGCTTAGTTCTTACAGCAATTTTTCTAACTCTACCACAGTAAAATAGATAATCTTGAGACTCAATATTGGCATATTTGGCCATTAATTGTAGGCAGCTAGCTGTTGAAGAAAAGCAGAGCAAATGTTTAAGCGAGAAAGAAGGAGATGAAGATGGTGATAATAATTGTACATAATTAACGCAGAAAATAAGGGATTTATATGGTGAAAATTTTCCAGTGATCTGACATGAAAGCTTTGTTGCAGATAAACAGTGAAGTTTTATGCACAAAGAACAAAAGGACATGCAAAAAGTAGGGTATAAACTGTACAGTATAAATAAAATATAATAAATGTTGTACTATTTATTACCCAGTAGCTACTTGTATGTAATACTGGTCAATGGTCATTGGTCAAATTACACAAGTCTAAAAGGAAGAAAAAAAAATTTGCCTTGTACCGTTGCCCCAAGTCCCCATTGTATGGGGTAAAAATAGTGTTTAGTGATAACAGTAGCTTTTATCAAAAATTAAATATGTACTGTATTTTTATCAACTAACTATATTGTCTATATGTAGAGGAGGTTCACTTCTCATTACACTAGTTTACGAAAAAAAACAATTAATATGAAGTAGATATAGGTTGAAGTAATGTTTAGTGGTGGAGTTAGCTTGTTTTTAAAAACTTATTAGGTAATACCTATACGAAATAGAGTGGTCCCATGTCAAATTAAACTAGTTTAGGAAAATTATTAAATATATTATATGAGTGTCTGACAATGTAGTGGTTGAAATAGTGTAAGATAAAAGTAATTTGTATTAAAAGCTAGCTCTACTTGTTTCGGGGTTTTCTGATGTCCTGCGGGAGAGTTACAATTCCGAGACTGGAACCGGACGCCTGTACCTGCAAAATAACGGAGACTCCTGAGAGCTCCGCCTCCAACGGTCAAGTTAGTACCTGATTAAGGAGTAATTAATACGAAAATTAAAGTAATAAGGTCTCTCTAGGTGAGAGTGTTTAATGTAGGTAATCTGCTTTGTTAGCGAGATCAGCCGGTTATTAGTGTCTTCCGTAACGTTTCTGTTCTGTTCCGTTCTTCAGGTGAGATTAATTGCTTGATCCCCTTTAATGAGGATTAATTAAGTATTTATAGTCTTGAGAAGCGTGCCACTCTCTAGGTTTAGGGTAAACCTAGGGCTGACTGGGCCTCTAAACAGGATTGGGCCTTGTTGGCCGGTTTTCCCATTTGGCATGGGTGGACACGTGGCGTGTCTCAATTGGTCCGTAGAGGACGTATCTGTGATTAACACGTGGCAGGCTCCTATTGGCCTACGTGAAGGACACGTGGCGGAACCTGGTTGGTCCACTTGTCAGACGGTGATTGGTGGATAAAAATCCCCTAATCATTTGCCCCTCACATGTGGCACGTGACTGGTCACGTGTCACCTGTGACAGCTGCCGCACGGTGACAGGCGACGGCCTGCTACAGGTGTCACCTTGCAAATGGTCGAGAGATTTTCCCGCCCAAATTTTGAATTTGGCAGCGACCCTTCGCCTTCTCACTTTGCCTATATAAGGAAGTGCTGACTTCGGTCATTTTCACATTTGAGAACTTTGCGAGAACATTCGGACCCCTGAACTTGCTCTGACATTTCGGACCTTTTCTGCCTACCGCCTGTTCTGACAAGCCGACTGCACCGGATTTCCAGAACTTCATCAACCGTCACTCGTTCAGGTAACTCAGTTCTCTTACTCTTAATTTTCTTTTTGTTTTTTGAAATGGCACCACGGAAGCACACGACACGACCTAAGTTAGTGATCAGCCGGTCACCGGGGACGGCTGAATCTAGGACTAGGAGTGCCGCCTGCCCTTTTCTAGACCCATCTTTGCCCTTTATACAAAGTCCGACTGTATCTGTGTCTATGCAGAACGTGATGGCCAGAACAAAAAAGACTGCTATGATCTCAAACTCGGACGGCTCCTCCCAAAGGGTGCTCATTAGTGAAACATCTGACCAGGCGCCAGATGTAGAAGTGAAGCAAAGCGGCTTGACAGCCGGCAGTTCTGAGAGAGGGGTCAAGGTGGTCCCTTCCCATTTCACCATTGACATGTCTAATTTTCCTCCTGCTCCTTCTAAGGGAGAGGAGGCGGGCCCCTCTGGGAGAGGGGAGGAGTCGTCCTCTTCGGAATCGTCAGAGGACGAGTCCGAGTCCAGCTCTTCTGGCCACGCTTCTCCAGGCTCAGAAGAAAGAAACAGCCGCCTACAAGAGGCGAGGCTTTCTCATGCAGTTGAGAAGGGGGACAATTGGGTGGAGCCGTCCGCCTCTTACAGAGAGGAAAACACCCCCTACTACTGCACGGTACCCCGGGGCCGGATCGCAGCCATGCAAGACAAAGTGGAGAGCTTTATAGCTAACCACAGAATGGGCCCCGAATTTTTACAGTTCGTGCCGGATCCAGAAGTCACTGTCGTCTGGCCGGCTGGTACCAGCTATGATGACGGCTGCTTTGGCTGCTATGTGGCGGCCATCAAAGCTGGACTGCGCTTCCCATTACATCCGGCTGTTCAGCGGATTTTAGATGGGTATGATTTGGGGTTATGGCAGTTAGCCCCCAACTCTTGGGTAAACGTACTCGGCTATGTGGCCGGGTGCGAAATGTACGGGGTGGAGCCAAGCTTTGAGGCTTTCGCCCACATGAACTATCTCAGCCGGACCCCTAAATCGGGAGGTACCGGCTGGTATCAATTAACAAGCCATAGGGGTTACCTCATGACGAGAGGTAAGGCGAACAAATGGAAGGATTGGCGGAACACCTTCCTTATCATCGAGGGTTCAGACACGGAGCTAAACCAACGCTTTAACAAGTGGAATAAGGATCCGCCTCTTCTCGCAGGCGGCCGCAGCATGCCACCTGTTCCCCCCAAAGGCTAAAAAAGAGATCCTAGACAAAGGACTCTTCAAAGTAGAGACTAGGGTGAACTCTACTTCAGGGGTACGAGAGCAAGTACCCCTAAACTGCGTCCCGAGCTTCAAGTGGCTCTATGACGAGTACTTTTTGGCCGCCTGTGGCCTCAGCAGTCGGTGCTCTAGAGGTAGCCGGCCTGACAAATACTCTGTTTTTTCACGCTTTGTTTACTTGGGATCTTTACTAACTTTGCTGTTTATTTTTTGCAGCTGACGCCATGAGTAAAATAACAGCATCCAAGACTGCGGCGGCCATGTTGCGGGCCTCTCTCATGCAACAGTCTTGTACCGACTCCCCCAACAAGGGGGCACCCTTGGTAGGCTTCGAAAACTCTTCCTCTTTTAGGAGTTGTCTTATGCATATACTAACTCTTTTTATTTTCAGTCGGGCACTCCAAGAGCTTCTTCCTCGCAACAGCCGGACCCCAAGGCCCGGAGGACGACTGTTGCAAGCTCTCCTGGGTCTTCCAGGAAAACAGTGGCGGCTGAGAAGCAGCCGGCCACTTCTTCTAAAACCCCGGCGGGGCCGCCTAGAAGTATGGACAATTACTTGTAAAAACTTTTACACTTGCTTCCTTCTTGACTAGGTCTAACTTGCTTTTTTACGCTTGATGCAGCCGGCCCTCAGGGGCTTGACTTGGTTGAGGTAGCCAAGTCCATGATCAAAGTAGTTCCTCCATCTGAAAGGGAGGCGGTCAGGGGTGCCGGCACCCTTGACCTTGATGGGATTGCAGGGGTCCTTGCTGAGGTATACTTTTTGAGTATTTGAATTCCAGGACGCCTGTTATCTTTTTTGTTTGGAAACTGACGCCTGTTTTTTTTTTTTTTTATACTTAGGCCCTGCTCCGAGTTAACAGCCTTCGCAAGCCGCTTGATCGGAAAAACAAAGAGGTAAAGGCTGCAAAAGCTATGGCCGCCTCTAACTGTGATAAGGCAATGTTTCAAATTGCCCAAAATGAAGTACTGACCATTGATATTCTTTATTATCAGGCGCAGGCTACCGCCGCTGTTCGGGCTCAGTTAGAGGCGGCCCAGAAGAAGAATGACGAGCTGGAGGCGACCATCACAAATCTTAAGGCCGAGCTGAAACCTCTTCGCCAAAAAATGTACTCTTACGAAGCCATGGAGAAATCCTTGGCCAACGTAAAAGAACGCCTGGTGAGCCAAGAGAAGAGTCTTACCCAAGAGCTCTCGGAAAAGGCCGAGCAAGAGAAGAAAGAGCTCGTCCGGGAGATGATGGAAGACTCCGCTCAAATCCAGCGCATGACCTGGGGCCGCCTGTTCCCCAATGCCGACTTTGCCTCTTGGGAAAGAACGTACCGCCAGTGTTCGGAAACATATAATCAAGAGATCCTGGCGGCTGCTGAAGAAGAGGCGTTGGGAGATGCGTTGGAGGAGGAGGAAGAGCCGGTTGTGGCGCTTGTGCCACTTGGGGGTAAGGCATCAAAAGAGGATGCAGCTGAAGCCGAGTCCAGCAAGAAGAGTGCTGACCAGGCGGCAGCTGCTAATACTGAACTGCCCCCTTCTTAAGCTTAATGTATTTTTTCCACGGCCTGTGTGCCGTTTGCTTTGTATTTACCCGGCCAGGGGGCCGGGGCTTTGAATATTTTGCTGGTCTTTAATGACCGGCTTATTTTTAATGAATTTTTGTTTTGCTTCAAATTTGTCCAAGTATTCCATATCTAATATCCCATTGTTTACTAGACCAACTGTTGTACATGGCCGAACGTTGCAGACAGGTACGGATAGTTAGTACGCCGCCTATGCCCCTGGACGACTGGTTGTCTGTTTCCAGGATAGACGATCAGTCGGCCATTTATTCAATCGGTATTCGAACTATTTTGTCTGGATCCTTTTTAGGCAGGCGTGCCTGTCTTTTTGTGATTTTAACCAAGTAGGAAAGTGGTCTGACCAAGTAAATAGAATATTACCTAGTCGCCAAGGAATTAAGTAAGTAGGATAACAAGCGGCGGGTACCGGTTGTTTCCCTTTATTGCCAATGTTGGCTTTTAACTCATAATTTGTTAACCTAGCAAGAGTAGTGGTTGAGAGTCCCTGTTTGTTAAAAACAGGCGGACGACTCATACCTTTTAGGCTCCATACTAAGTTTGAGTGACTATTAAGTTAACATAGGAGTTACTTAGTCTTCGTCACACTCTAGATTGAATAGTAGAGGTACCAGGCGGCGGAGGCCGGCTGATCCTCTTGATTTGCCAATGTTTGTTGGCTATTAACTCAATAGGTTACCTAGTAGGAATAGGGGTTTGAGTGCCCTTGTTTGTTAAAAACAGGCGGACGACTCAAACCTTTTAGGTTCCATACCAAATTTGGAGTGACTATGAGTTAACGTTGGAGTTACTCAGTCGCCGTCACTTTTGTTTGAGAAGTAGAGGTACCAGGCGGCGTAGGCCGGCTAGACCCCTTGATTCGCCAATGTTTGTTGGCTATTAACTCAATAGGTACCCCCTGCATTTATCCCAAGTAATACAGGCGGTCATCTGACTCAGATGTCAACTGCTACCACTGGTTTGGTTAGTGATAGAGTTATCCTTGTCTCAAAAACGGCTACGTGGTTGCCCTTGGGGACAGTCGTATAGGTGCCGTGTAATTAGTTTATAGAACAATGTTCCACCCAAAAGGGAGCTGCTCTCTGCGATGAATTTCATCCGGAGGGATGCCGTCGGACGCCTGCTATGATGTTGGGAAAGGTCGTATTAGTTTTGTAGATTTGATCAGTTGGCTTGACGCCTGGTCTGATCATTCGGCCGGTGGCCTTGGTAAGTTCTTGGTGAACGTAGGTGCTAAGTAAAAGAAGGGTAGCCGCCTGTTAGGCACAGGGTCGGCCAGGCCCTAATCTTTTTAGCTAAGTATTGTGAGTAAAATACTCAATGGAGAGTAGCCGACTGTAAAGGTACAGACGGCATGCCCCTCTGAAGATAGAGTGAAAAACTCAATGGAGAGTAGCCGACTGTAAAGGTACAGACGGCATGCCCCTCTGAAGATAGAGTGAAAAACTCAATGGAGAGTAGCCGACTGTAAAGGTACAGACGGCATGCCCCTCGTAATACAAAATTGAATAGTAAGTGCAAACTTTATTAAGTAGCTCTTTACTTTACATCATTCAGAAGAAATATTTTTTAAGATTATCTACATTCCAAGTTCGAGGCAACGGTTGTCCGTCTGGTGTTTCCAGACGGTAGGTACCGTCCCTGACTTCCTCATAGATTCGGTAGGGTCCTTCCCAGTTGGGAGTTAGTTTGCCAGACTCATTAGCCCTACCAACTGCTTCCATTTTTCTAAGTACAAAGTCCCCTACTTTGAGTGGACGCCTGTGTACTTTTTTTGTTGTATGATCTAGTCATTCTCAGGCGATAGATCTCATGGCGCAAGACAGCATTGCCCCTCTTTTCAGGAAGTGAGTCTAATGTCAGGCGCATGGCTTCCCAGTTTGCCTCTTCGTCATATAGCATTACTCGAAGAGTCGGCTCGTAGTGTTCTATTGGAAGAACAGCTTCCGCACCGTAAGTTAGGAGGAATGGAGTTTCTCCAGTCGCCCCTTTTTCAGTCGTCCTAATGGCCCAGAGAACATGTGGTAGTTCATCCGCCCATAGGCCGCCTGCTCGTTCAATCTTTTTCTTGAGACCGTCTGAGATGATTTTATTAAAGGCTTCTACCTGGCCGTTTGCTTGTGGACGGCCGACAGATGCAAAGTAGTGTGCAATTCCTTGGTCTCCCAACCAGCTTTTGAGAACAGGCGTCTCAAATTGGGGACCATTATCAAAAACCATAGACATGGGAACCCCGAACCGAGTGATGACATTTTTCCAAATGAATGAAATTACATCTTTCGTCTTGATTCCCTTTACAGCCTCCGCCTCTACCCATTTAGTAAAGTAGTCAACGACAACAAGTATGTACCTTCTGCCGCCTGTAGCAGGCGTATATGGACCCAGAATGTCCATGCCCCACTTAGCAAACGGTAGTGGGCTGTGAATGGTAGTGAGGTCAGTAGCCGGACGGTGAATTAGTTTGCCAAACCTTTGGCACTTGTCACATTTTTTCACCATCTCCATTGCATCTGCTTCCAAAGTAGGCCAAAAGTAGCCCTGCCGCCTTGCCCTTTGAGCAAGCATCCTACCACCTATATGAGAAGCACAGTAACCAGAGTGAAGATCATCTAGTATCTCTCGTCCCTTTTCTGGAGTAACACACTTTAAGAAAGGTTGAAGGTACCCCCTCTTGTGAAGTTCTCCCTTAATCATTTCAAAACAAGTGGCTCGTTTTTTCAGTGCTGCCGCCTGTTGAGGATCATCCGGCAGTGTACCGTTTGTCAGATATGCCCTTATTGAATCCATCCAGGTTGAGCTTCTGTCTAGGATTCCAATAGGGTCTTCCTCGATGCTTCTCTTCTCCATTACTTCCCAAAAAACAGTTCGAGGAGTATCGGAGGAGGCGGATCAGATGGAAATCCTCAAGGGAGCCGACTGCTTGTCGGACCGCCTGTAAATACTTGATCATGGCCGGATGGGTTGCTTCGTATTCGCCATTGTACTGACTCACTATCAATTGTGAATCGGAACAGGCGTCTATTTTTCTTGCCCCTGCCGCCTTGGACATGCGGATCCCGGCTAGTAAAGCTTCATATTCTGCCTCATTGTTTGAAGCCTGAAAACTGAAGCGTAGAGCATACTCGAACCTGTCGCCCTCTGGCGACTGACATATGACGCCTGCTCCACAACCATTTGAAGTAGAGCTTCCGTCCACATATACCTTCCATACTTGGTCTGGAACTTGAGAGTTAGGAGGACGAGTCATCTCTACAATAAAGTCAGCAAAGGCTTGCCCCTTCACTGCTTTTCTAGGCTCGAAAGTAACTTCGAGGCTCTGTATTTCTATGGCCCATTTGATCATTCGGCCTGACGACTCCATGATGGTCAGCGGCCGCTTGATAGGTTGGTCTGTATACACGACGACTGTATGTGCCAAAAAGTAGGGCTTCAATTTTTTAACAGCCATGAAGAGTGCAAGACCAAATTTCTCCACTAGGGGATACCTCAACTCGGCATTTTTCAGTACGTGACTGACAAAGTAGACCGGGAGCTGACAACCGTCCCTTTCAGCAAGGAGAACAGCGCTTAACGCATGATCAGAGACGGCCAGGTACATGTAGAGATCCTCTTTGGGCAAAGGGCTGACCAGCCTCGGCAAGGAATGCAAGTGAACTTTTAATTTCTGGAAGGCGGCCTCAGCATCCGGCCCCCATTCAAACCTTGCCTTTTTCTTAATTGCCTGGAAAAAGTATAGGCATTTGTCGCCTGATCGGCTTAGAAATCTTCCCAAGGCCGCCAGACAACCTGTTAACTTCTGAACCTCTCGAATGGTACGAGGCGACTGCATGTCGATGACCGCCTGCACCTTCTCAGGGTTCGCTTCTATTCCTCTCTGATTGATAAGGAATCCGAGAAATTTCCCAGACTCAACTCCAAATACACATTTCTTGGGATTGAGCATGACATGGTGCCGCCTGAGTGTGGCGAAAGTTTCTCGGAGGTCCGACAGATGATCTTTCTGAAGTTTAGTCTTGACAATCATATCATCAATGTATGCCTCGACGTTTCTCCCAATCTGATCAAAGAACACAGTGTTTATCATTCGTTGGAAGGTAGCCGGGGCATTCTTAAGACCAAACGGCATGATCGTGTAACAGTATAACCCCTGATCAGTGACGAAGGCCGTCTTCTCCTGATCTTTCTTCCATAAGGGAATTTAATGGAAACCAGAATAGGCGTCCATGAAACTCATCAAGGCATGGCCGGCTGTTGAGTCGACCAGGTTATCAATTTTAGGCAGAGGGTAACTGTCTTTGGGGCACGCCTTGTTTAAGTCTGTGTAGTCTACACACATTCGCCAGGTGCCATTCGGCTTTTTAACAAGCACCACATTTGCAACCCAGTCTGGGAAGTAACATTGCCGAATGAACCCTGCATCAAGTAATTTTTTAACTTCGGCGGCTGCCGCCTGACTTCTTTCTTCGCCATGGTTCCGCTTCTTTTGCCGTACCGGCTTCTTTTTCGGATCCACAGCGAGTTTATGTACCGCCAGATCAGGACTAATGTCTGGCATTTCATGGACTTCAAATGCAAAGATGTCCTTGTATTCTTTCAATAGGTTGTGAAAGTCGTCACCAAGGTTTCTCAGAGCAGTCGTCCCAACTTTGACTGTTCGGTCAGGACGTGAGTCGTCTAAGATCAGGTCCGCATGCTCACCAGCCGGCTGAGGGCGGAACTCATCCGGCCGCTCCTCTGCCAATGATTGCTATTTTCTTGCTTTTCTTGCGGACTCTGTCTGGGACGCCTTTCTCTTTTTGTCGCCTGTTTCTTGAACAGGCGCACTCTCCTTGACATTGTCAAGGTCTGTTTTTTCTCCACTTGACCCAGTGGCCATAACAGTGGGCTTGACATCCGAGAGATAGCACTCTCGGGCCATCCTCTGATCTCCCCTTAGGGAGCCGACTGTTCCATTATCCCTCTCAAACTTGAGCAACATAAGAGACGGGATTATAACAGCCTTGGAATTATTCAGGGTTGGTCGACCCAGAATCATGTTGTAGGCCGAGAGTTCCTTTACTACTAGGAACCGGACTACCATGTGTCGTCCTTCCCCTTTTTCGCCCAGGCGAATGGGTAAATCTACTCGTCCCAGTGGGTGGACGACTCCTCCTCAAAACCCTATTAAAGGGTGGGAGGTCGGATGTATGCAGTCCGTCTGATATTTCAGTTTCGACAGACATTTGCTGCTGATGAGATCTGAGGAGCTCCCGGTATCTATGAGGATTCGGCCAACTCTCTGGTTGGCCACTTTACATTCAATAACGAGAGGGTCGTCATGCGGCCCCCTTATTCCTCCTAGATCCTCTTCAGTGATGACAATCTCAGGAAATGTATATTTGGACGGCCGTTCTTGGTGAACGGAATTTACATCTAACCGCCTTATATTATCTTTGTTGCCCCTAATAGTGGGGCCGCCTCCTGAGAAGCCGCCTGCAATGGTGTAGACGACTGCATCATCTGTATCGGAGCTGTCGGCCTGTTGATTCTTTCTGGCCGACTGCTTTTTTGAGGAAGTGTTCCCCGTAGATTTCTTGACATAAGTGTCAAGATCACCTTGCTCAGCCAGGCGGTCTAGGTACCGCATGAGACTGATGCAATCATTGGTGTGATGACCAACGTCATCATGATAAGCACAGATTTTATCTTGGTTCCGGTTGTTTGCAGAACCCTTCATGGGGACCGGCTTCTCAATTGAGATCCGTCCCTTTATTTCTTTTAGGATAAACTGGTTATCCTTGTTAAACGCATACTTTGGGGAGTATGGTTTGAATTCTTTTTTCTTTTTCTGGGCCGGCTGTTTAGAGGAATCAGCCGCCCAGACCTCTTTTCTTTTCTCATCTTTGTTAGACGACTGTTTCTGTCGTCCTTCTCTTTTGTCGAACCTTTTCCCGTCCGACTGTTTTATCGTACACAGATCAGTCGCCTGTATATAGGCTTCTGCTTCAATCAAGGCCTCTTGAAGAGTCGCCACCCTTTTTCGAACCAAATCAAATTTGAAGGTAGACTCGTCTTTGAGACCTCTAAAAAAGTCGGTATAAGCTACCTCATCCGGTAACCCTTGAATCTGTATTCTCATCAGGTTGAACCGCCTGATGTAAGAACGAAGCCCCTCCTTCTCGCCCTGCGAAATTGTTCCCAAATCAAGGGTCGTTTTCTTCGCAGGGATGTTCATGGCGAAGTTGGAGGCAAATAAGTAAGCAAGCGTCCTGAAGCTATTTACACAACCAGTCGGC
The DNA here is from genome assembly GCF_001683475.1 of Chenopodium quinoa. Lineage (NCBI taxonomy): Eukaryota > Viridiplantae > Streptophyta > Magnoliopsida > Caryophyllales > Amaranthaceae > Chenopodium > Chenopodium quinoa. The sequence continues at coordinate 1,051,004 of NW_018744662.1, forward strand.
AGGTTGCCGAACCATTGCTGTGCGATTCCTTTGAGAGTCGCTGGGAAACACTTGCACCAAGTGGGATCATCCAACCCTTGAAGGTACATCAGGTTGGTGAATGCCGTCAGATGGTCTTCTGGGTTAGTAGTGCCGTCATAGGCGCCTACTAGTACATTTTTTACTTTGGCCGGCTGAGCGGCTTCAGTAATTTCCTTGGAGAAGGCCGACGGCTGTTCACCAAGTCTAAGCAACCGTAGCTGCCAGTCCATAGGTTGGACGTTTTTTGCTGCAGGTCCACCAAATGGAGGTGGCTGCATAAAATACTGTTGTTGCGGCACAAATGGTAAGTTTGGTACCGCCTGGGCACTATGAAAGCCGGACTGACGGGAGGTGCCGCCTGACTGACTCTCATGGTACGACTGAGTATGCCTCATCGAGGCATTTCGCAAACTGTCTTGAAAATTTGAAGTAGAAGCCGACTCTGACAATCGGTCACTCTTCTTCTGCTCCAGCAGTAGCCGAGCATCTGTGAATGTTTGCTTTGACCCGTCCGCCTGAATATGACGAACCGGTTTCCTATTTCCTGTAGGATAACGGAATTTTGTGAAATCAAGGGCAGGTGGCTCCCGCTTCCTAGATTTAGGATGAGGAGTCGCCTCTCGCCCCTGAACTGGCTTCCTCTTCTGTGAAGTGGAGGGTTTCTTGGCCGACTGCTCCTTGACTGAAGCAGGCGGCTTTTTGTTGATCAACTCTTGAATCTCTCCCTTGAAGTCCCTCATGAAGGTCATGAGTTCGTTCCTTGTGATGGGAGCAGACCCATCAGTCGGCTGTTGCCGAGCAGGCGGTGCGCCTGCTGGCTCGCTTCCTGTTTGAAGATGCTCCCGTTCCCTCCTTTCGACATGACGGGTACGTCGGGCCCTTAGGGTCCCGTCTGGAGCTGTATGAGTTTCAACTTCAAATTCACTTTCGGTGTCATGGTCCGACTGAACTTGAGGGTCGTTTAGGGGACGCCTCTCTTCAGGAGTCGGTACAGACTTGGATGCCATCTCTGAAGTACTCTCCCCACAGACGGCGCCAAATGTTTCGGGGTTTTCTGATGTCCTGCGGGAGAGTTACAATTCCGAGACTGGAACCGGACGCCTGTACCTGCAAAATAACGGAGACTCCTGAGAGCTCCGCCTCCAACGGTCAAGTTAGTACCTGATTAAGGAGTAATTAATACGGAAATTAAAGTAATAAGGTCTCTCTAGGTGAGAGTGTTTAATGTAGGTAATCTGCTTTGTTAGCGAGATCAGCCGGTTATTAGTGTCTTCCGTAACGTTTCTGTTCTGTTCCGTTCTTCAGGTGAGATTAATTGCTTGATCCCCTTTAATGAGGATTAATTAAGTATTTATAGTCTTGAGAAGCGTGCCACTCTCTAGGTTTAGGGTAAACCTAGGGCTGACCGGGCCTCTAAACAGGATTGGGCCTTGTTGGCCGGTTTTCCCATTTGGCATGGGTGGACACGTGGCGTGTCTCAATTGGTCCGTAGAGGACGTATCTGTGATTGACACGTGGCAAGCTCCTATTGGCCTACGTGAAGGACACGTGGCGGAACCTGGTTGGTCCACTTGTCAGACGGTGATTGGTGGATAAAAATCCCCTAATCACTACTAGCTTTTGAAAAAAAGATGTAGGTGTTGATTTTCTCCCAACATTTTTAGCTCAATTTATTAAAGTTTATACCAACTTAGTTTTTAAATTATTAGATCAAATCTTATCTTTTTATTTTTCGTTTATTTATCATTGAATATTTTCAATTTTGTGATTTAATATATCATTAAAATTTCAAATTTGAAAAGTGCATATTAATACGAAGCTAGTGAGATCTCATTTGATAATTTTTTATCCTACAAAGTTTTGTGTGAATTATATCAAAGATTGGTCAAATGGGAAAATCATGAAGTATAAGATTCGGATCATATCATATCATGTAATTATAATATTCATTATAGGGTGTATTTTATTCACTTGATTTTCACTAATATATTAAAACATATCTTAATTGTATGAATTTTGGTAATCGTTATCGATCAAAACTTAATTTTTTTAAATTAAACTTATCTAACTTAATTGAATTTATTTTAAACCAGAAAATAAGCAATATAAGGTGAATAGAAAAATGTCTTACTACAACACATTCAAAATATCAAAATCATCTATCATGTCAAATATCAAAATAATTCCACATTTGGCCCTCATCTGTTCAAAATGGTTCTTACTCACAACCTGTTATTTTTATTTTTATTATTTTTTTTAAAAAAAAAAAAGTTTTAATCTCTCTCCTCTTACCTCCTACATCTCCATCCCCTACAATGGCAACCTCACCATAACCACCACCACACCAACCACTAAAGGACCACCCAAAACTCCAACCTCACCTGTCCACCACCCCTAATTCATATCCCTACCCTTCTCCACCTAATCCCACTAGAAACCCCTCCGAAACCCCTCCTAACACGACTACACCTTCCCAACCCCAGCCGGTCCCGGTTAAAACCACCTGACCCCCTGCAAAATTCCACCCAACCCCATCCCCTTCCATCTCGCAAAACCTCACTTCACCCCTCTAAAACACCACCCACCACCGCCTCTCACCTGACCATCCTAAAGTCCCACCTTACCCTCCAAAAGCTCCACCCCATCAAAATTCCTGAACTGAAACGAAGTCGCTTATATGGGAAAAGCTCACATGCCACATCTTTTAATGGAGAATGACGCATTAATGGAGGAAAAGAGATGACGGAAAGGGGAAGGGGAATGAATGAGGGTTGTTCATGCCGGTGGAGAAGGGTGTGGAGTTGCTTCCGGTCGGAAAATGGGAGTAGCCATGCCAGGAGGAAAGATGGAAAAAGGGTAATATTTTTTAAAAAAATTATTTTAAAACAACTTTTTCATTATTAAAAAAGAAGACCAATCGTAAGGTGACATGTGGACAACTCACCTTTAAAAATCGGTTACCAAGCTCACAATCCGGTCATGAGATCGTTTTGAGCAGATGAGTTTCAAATGTGGGATTGTTTAAAACTATTTAAAAGTGAGATTGTTTTGAGCAGAAATGACGAAGGTGAGATTATTTTTTCCATTTTTCCAAAGATAAATGTATAAGTTAGTTGCTTTGTATCTTTGGATTAGTTGCATAACTTTAATTGAGATTGAACTTAACAAACCCCCGATGGAAGTTTGAAATTCATTTATTAACCATATCGGACTCGGTTTGGACTTGGACCTATACCCATATCCAGTGGACCTGTCAAATCTGGATTTGGGTCTCCATTTTCCATACCCAATGAATCCGGGTCAGATATGGATTCAAGGTAGAAAAATGCATCTGGATCAAGATCCTTTCAGACCCGATCCAGATCTGACCCGTTGCCATCCCTAGATAGAAGTATCTTTTATTAAAAACTAATTATACTAGCTTTAATTAGTAGTGTAAGATAGGTAGGTATTTAATTTCTACCTACATTTTTAGCTCAATTAATTTAATTTATATCAAATTATTTTAGAAATAACTAAATCAAATCTTATCCTTTTTTTTACGCTTATATATCATTGAATACTTTTAATTTCGTAATTTAAAAAATTATTAAAATTTTAAATTTGAAAAATGCATATTAACACAAATCAAATGACATCTCATTTGATAATTTTTTATCTCACAATGTATTGTGCAAAGTTAGGTCAAGTTTGATCAATTAGGAAATCATATTAGATCAAATAAAATTAGACAAATTAGGATCATATCACATCATGTAATTTATAACCTTCGTTCTAGGGTGTATTACATTCAATTGATTTCCATTTATCTATTACAACTTATTTTAGTTTGTATGAACTTTGGTAACCCTTATCCAAACTTAATTTCCTAAAATAAACTAATCTAAACTTAATTGAATTAATTTTAACTTACTAAATCTAAGTAAGATAAGGTGAACAAAAAATGCATTACTACAACGTATTCACAAAATCATCTACATGTCAAATGCAGTTTATAATAATGTATTCCCTCCATTATGTTTTGTTTAACTTGCATTTTGTGCAATCTCTAACACACGTGTTTGACCAACAATATCTTCAAATATGAAAATTTGATTTGATATTTATTCGGCAAAATGTAGCTGTGAAGGTAGTTGTAGCTGTGGAGATAACTGTTAGTTGTCAACAAGTTGTTAGCTGTGAAAAAAGATAATTTAGGTATGATTATTCGGTAAAGTAGTGGTTGACTAGCTGTTATATTTAAAAATCAATATTTTATTTTTAAAACTATACATTAAATTTTCAAAAGCTACCTCTAACTTCAAAAATTAATAATCTTAGCTTTTAATAAAAGATACCTCCACCACTAAAAGCTACTTGAATCATTACTTTGCCAAACACTCACATTTTTTGTTGAGTAGTGGTTTGACTTGGTCAAACCACTAAAAGCTACATAAAAACTACTCAAAAGCTAGCGTCGAACATGCCCTTAATAAATAAAAATTGAAACATTTCTAACAAGATTACAAAGTGACAATTTAAATTTGTACATTTGTAGCAATGGATGGCACAAGTTTTATTATTTTTATTACTTTGACCCATTGAATAGTAAGTGATAAGTACAAACCTCGTCCTATGTTGAGTTTTACCATACTAAATGAGTTGGCCTATTTGAGTCTTTGTGACAGTAAGGATTGCCTAATTTATTTTTCTTAGCAAACAAAAAAGAATGAAAGTTGGTATATTTGAAGATCAAATTGTCTTTAATAAAGAGCGGAAGCAATGTGTAAATAAATAGATAGGTCGAAGTATTGTGTAGTGGTGGACTTAGCTTTTTTTTTTTTTTTTTTTTATTTATTTTTTTTTTAAGTTAAATATATTAGGTTGTACCTAGTAGCTACTTGTAAGAAATAGGGTGGTCTCTTGACAAATTACACTAGTTTAGGAAAAAAAAAAGGGGTTACTAAATGCCACAATAGAATTACTTAGGGCGCGGTATTAAATTACTCATTTACCCTTATAATTTACATGTTTGACATCATTCAATTTTTCTCACCAACCATACTCCTTCCACCACCACCACCCTAAACACCATCACCACCACCACCAACCTAAGGTTGCCGGAATCACCATCACGTTAAACACCATCACCACCGCCACCCTAAGGTCGCCGGAATCATCCAATTTTCTCACTATCTATCACACCAAATCAACCACTTATCATACCAAATCAACCGGAAAAAGGAAGAGGCCGACGACAATGGAATCGCGGCGTGGGAAGGGGGTTCATTTGCCGGGAAATGTGGGGAAAACACCGGTAAGGTTTTTTTATTTTCGCACAAAAACCATAGTCGCGTGCTATATGCGACTCCACCACGGCATAGTCGCATATAGCATGCGATTACACCGTGGTGAAGTCGCATATAGCGTGCGACTACGCCAAGGTACAGTCGCATATATCGTGCGACTCTACCACGGTGTAGTCGCATGCTATATGCGACTATACCACAGTACAACGAAAATTGAAAAAAAAGTTCGACATATACTTGACTCGACGGTTGTCGTCCCCACCAAGTGCCTCCGATATGAACGTCGACCGTCGTCGATTCATTTTATATGTCGTGGGTGGTGGACCATTCAAGGTGGAGCTGTGGTGTATGATGGTCAAGGTGGAGTCGTGTTGGACCGGTCGAGGTGGAGTCGTGGTGGTGGACCAGTCAAAGGTGAGTGGTGGTATGGGTGGTGGAGCTAAGACAAAGTTAGTAGTTAATAATAGTTGGATTGTTAAGTAACTTTCAAAATTATAACGGGCATAAAAGTCTTTTAATACTATAGCTTGAGTATAATTTCATTGTGACAAATAACAATTCACAAAAAAAAAAAATATATTTATTATATAAGTGTCTGCAACGTAGTGGTTGGGATATTTTAAGGTAGAAGTATACTATCTTTTACTAAAGTAAAATAATAATAACTATACTAGCTTTTATTAATAGTGTATAGGTAGATGTTATTTACTTATTTTCTACCGACATTTTTAGCTCAATTTATAAAGTTTATATCAGCTTATTTTAGAAATAATTAGAACAAATGTTTTCTTTTTATTTATGTTTATTTATTATTGAATAGATTTAATTTCATTATTTATTGAAAAAAGTTAAAAGCTTCATATGTGGTGGACACACCATATGGCCGAGATTACTATTCAAGAATTATTAAATTCGTTATGGGTTACTCGGTCAAGGGTTATTTGGTCGGTCAGGGGTCTTGGTCTTGGGTTACTCGATCATACAAGATTTACTTGGTCAGAATTTACTCAGTCACACTGGGGTTTCTCGGTGCATTAGGGAGTTATTCGATCAATTATGTGTTAAGTTTAGCCCCAAGTTTTAAGACTTGAATGTGACATCATTTTTTGTGGTCCCCATTGAAAATGATGCCATCAAATTCTTATTAAGACTCACTAAGACTAACACAAATTTATCACTTTAGTCCTAAGACTTAAATATTTGACATATTATATGTAGAAAAGTGTAAAAAAAGAGGGGGGATAATAAAAATAAAAGTGAAGTGGGTGAAGTGGATCCCAATCTCAAGTCATAAGTTGAGTTTTGAAATTTCAAAACTCAACTTAAGACTTGCTTGAGAATTTTGAAGAAAAATGGGAAAAGTCTTAAGAATAAACCTTAAGACTCAAAATGATAATGTCACCCCAAGTCTTAAGACTTAGGGCTAAACTTGCTCTTAATTGGTGTTTTGGTGCGTGTCAATTGGCCAGGCCACACAGAACTGAGATGAAAGATAATTATTTACAAAATAAAAGGTAGTGATCACAATTTTTTTGCACCCTTATTTTATATACTCTTACTCTATTTAATAATGCTATACCCAAAAATAAAATTGAAAAAGTGACAACCATTAGATAATATATTTGCCACATCAAACATTTTAATTAAAATGCATCAAACTAGAATATTAAGCCCTGCTCACTTCATCTTAAAAAAAATATACTTAATTACAATAAATTTAGTTTAGTATTAAAATTAAAGTTTGGTAAAAATAAGTTTAATTTAGTAAAATTTATTTCCAATTTAGTAAAAATTATTACAATATAGTACAAATCAGTAACTTTAAAGAAAAAAATATAATAGAAAATCAATCAATAAATACAATTTTAGTTTAAAAAAAGAAATAATTTCAATTCAGCAAATAAGTAAGGTGAAATAAACCGGGTCTACACCCTCCGATCCAAAATACGTACTCTTCCCATTTTAATTGTGCACATTTATCAATAATGTATTAATTTGACCGTAAATAATATAAATTTCACATTAGCAAAAAATATGTTTAACATTTAAATATTAATAGACAAACCATTGGGATAAATAAAATAATGCCCAAGAATTTGTTATGTTTAATACATTGAGAAGATTCTTTAATTTTATGAATAGTGACATGATTTCTAATGAGAAAATAAAAAGGATTGGAGGGAGTAAATGATAATGCACGACATGGCTATAAAAAAAATGTAATTTGTAACACTTGATAAATTTATTTTAGAGCCTATTCTTTTAAAATGAAAATTATTAAAATTAAACTACTTTCATTGAAAATTAAATATTTTTTTTCCTAAACTTATACTCCATGTTCCTGATTTATTGTCATATTTAAATTCTTTCGATACTTCATTGCTCGTAGAATTTAATATTTTAAGGATAAATACATATTTAAAACACAATAATAATGTATGACATTATTTGATTTATCTCTACTTTGGAATTCTAAAAATAATTTTTTAAATTTTAATTTATCCTTTATATATTTATGTTATATTAAATATTATTTGAGCCATTTTAATCAATTAAAATGCTTGATGTGAAAAATACATCATGATTAATTTCTTTAATTTATTTACGAATCAATCTTTTTATTAAGTAAACAAAAAAAAGTTATCCCATTATAAAATTATATATATATATATATATATATATATATATAAACTAAAAATTATCTTTAGATATTAGGATTTATATTATTTATAAAACTAAAAATTATATTTTGATATTTAAAAAATATAAATTATCATTTGATGTTAATGGTTTTATGTAAATATATGATGATATGATACTTTCATACAAAATTTTAAAACTTATAATGCAAGAAAAAAAATTAAGAGATCACCAAAAAAATATTTATATAAAAAATGTATATAAAAATTCATGCATCAAACGCCACATAAGCAAAAGTAATATTTCGACCAATGAAAAATTAAATTTATATATTAATTTAGAATTTTAATTTTCAGTTTCCATTTAAGAAAAAATTAACTAATGAAATTTGAGAATTGAAAACAAAAAAATAGTAATTTAAGATTTAAATTATGAAAAAAAAACAAAAATTATCTTTTATATTATCTTTTACATTAAGATTTATATTATTTTAAAAAATAATTAGAAATTAAAAAATATATTTTGATTTAATGATTTTATCTAACTATCTGATGAATTAGATAATATTTATTTCAATTTATAAATTCAAGTTCTATATACGTAAAATTTAAGTAAGAATAATTTAAAACTTAACAAAATAATTTACCTTAAATTAATGTTAAAATAATAGAATAGAAATAAAAACAAAAAAATATTAAGAAACTACAAAAAATATACAAAATGAAATATTTAAAAATCGTGCATCGCACGGGCTTACATCTAGTACTTCCCTAAATTAACAACTTTTTTAAATGCAATAATTTAAAATTAAAAAACCTCACCTTTTATTTAGTTTATAATTTATTTATTAGATATAATCTAAAAAAAAATTAATCAATAAAAATCAGTAACTTAAAAAAAAAAAGAGTAAAACCCTATCCTTTTCTCCTTTTTTAGATGAAATCAACATTTACTTATGTTATATATAATGGTAGGTTTTGTAAAAAAAAAAAAAGGTTAAATATGGGTAATTTGTAGAAGTGAATTTTGTCACCCAAAATATCTTTTCTCTTTACATATTAAAATAGATTATTAATGCATTTTGTTTAAATTAAATTTAAGTATCCCTTAAACTCACTTTCTAATGTGCAAATATTAGAGCTTTACTTGATGTAAAAAGTAAGAATTTGGCCAAACTATTTTCAAGAAAATAAAAGATAGTCATCCTCATCGAATAGATCACAAGGGTGAAATTAATATAAACGCAATAACAACTTTCAGGAAACATTTGATGTGAATACTCCGTAATGGAAATGGGGTGGAAAGGAAACATATAAGAGAGTAGATATAAATCATTTAATTGTTATGGCCTTGTGGGTTTAATTATATATGGAAAGTAATCACTTAAATCTATCTTCTTTAATTTTTGTTTGAGGAGAGTAATAAGGGTAATTGTTAGTTTAGGTTTTACAAAGGTATCAAATGGATGCATGGAAACCATCTATTGTAAAGGGAATTGTTACACAAACCTTTCAACCAAACACTTAGTAATAGTAATGGTTTGATTAAATCTATTTTCAACCCAAAAACCGGTCTTACCAAACATGCTTTGAATTAAAAAGCTACTTGATCAACATATATATGTAAGAAGTATGTAATAGGGTACATATGCATAGACGAGCCAAACATTAAAAATATCCAGATATATTAATTATATTCTGTAGAAGTTTGTTTGCTTGATTTACATATGAAAAACGTATTTTAATGCTATGATGGAATGAGTTATGTAACACTTGTGTATATAGCAGGGGTAAAAAAACTTACCATGTAAGGCCGTCATGGCACAACGCTAAAAATCAACCACAAGTCCAAACCCTTTTCGGCCATCTGATATTTCAAGAAGAAAAAAAATAAAAAATTAGATAGCAATGCATGGTACATTCCATGTTAATTAAAAAATAAACAAATAAATTCAGAAGTAATATATCGAAAATACCTGTTTTGCTAAAACTTTGTTTTAAAACTAAAAATAAAACTGTGCTAGTATTTGAAATAGAGATTACTTAAAATATCGGAAGAGAGTTTTTACACAAACAACTTGGTAGACACAAAATTTATGATAATGTGAAGAGTATGAAGCTTTACCTAGTGTAAACTGTAAATGGGATATTGAGCAACAGTGAAAATAGTTGTACAAAGTTATGTTATCTTAGTAAAAAATTAAAACTGAAGATGAAATCAACTGCGGCAAATAGTCGTTTACTTAAAGCAGTTTATATAAAGAGTTTATGAGTGGAATTTCGAAAGAAAGTGGGATGAAAATAACCCTTTAAATTCTCCTAGTTAATAGCTTGCACTTATTTTTTGACGTGGGAAGATTGAAAGTTTTTTAAAAATCAAATGTTAGTGGCTTATTGGGGGGTTGGAAATTGGATTTGTGACTAACTTTACAACTGCCAATAAAGGGTGTGATTAAACGGTTATAAAGAGTTGGAATAAATGAATGTGACGTGATTAGGAAACGGTTACTATTTCCTTCAAAATAATAAAAATACAAAATGACACGATGGGGCAAATAATAAGGTTAACAATTGTGATTAAGAGCAAGTTTAGCCCCAAGTTTTAAGACTTGGATGTGACATCATTTTTCGTGGTCTCTATTAAAAATGATGTCATTAAATTCTTGTTCAACTCACTAAGACTTACACAAATTTCTCACTTTAGCTCTAAGACTTAACTATTTGACATATTATATGTAGAAAAGTGTAACAATATAAAAAGGATAATAAAAATAAAAGTGAGGTGGGTGAAGTGAGTCTCAATCTCAAGTCTGAAGTTGAGTCTTGGAATTTCAAGACTCAACTTGAGACTTGCTTGAGATTTTTGAAGAAAAATGGGAAAAGTCTAAAGCATATGTCTTAAAATTCAAATTGATGATGCCACTCTAAGTCTTAAGACTTGGGGATAAACTAAGGTAGATTAGATTAGACATATACGCTATTCCATAAAAAAAAAAAAAGATTAGTTATATACAAAGTGCAAATACTAGTAATATATACAAACTGCAAATTACGTACATCTAAAAGTTAGACACAAGCTAGCATGACCTCCACTGCCCGAGTCATCTCGAGGGTCTCGCTGCTGAGGCTACAATGTAAAACAAGTGCGTTGTTGAATCCATATATGTGGTCCGTTCATCTCGTACATAAAATCACCTTGTTTCTTGTTAGAGATAATATCGGAAAATATATGTGATATATTTTCCGTATTGAGAATAATATATTTAGGTTTATTATATGTTAAGATATTATTAAAATATATCTTTTAGGAAAATTGTTTCCCGATCTTATGAGCTTAGGTTTTGTATAAATACTCAACCTATTGATGAATAATAATTAAGTCATTCTATTCTCTCTCACAAATAATTTGTCATAGTATCAAGAGCAGGTTAAATCTTGGAACCACTCACAAAAATTTCCCCCCCTGCCGGTGGGTTAGAAAGTTAAACTCACCGGTGGGATTCAAAATTTTGCTTCCGATATGCAATATTAATACTCTTTATTTATTTTTTTTTTATTTTTTTTGGTTGGTACACGTTAAACATATGTGTATGTGAAATTTTTTTTGGGAGAATTTTTTTTTTTTGTGGGAGTATGTGAGTGGACTTCCTCCACTATAACACATCTTTGGAGATGAAGACATTAAATAGCGTTATGTTTGACGCAATATTTTTTTTAAAAAAAAAAATCGGCTCTCTTGTGTCGTGAGACAAGATATATTTGGTTCTCCTTGTGCCGTGAGACAAGGTTTGTGAGTTGATTCGAGCATGATTTTGCTCATTTGGATATGAGAGTGTGGTTTACTCTGAAAGACCAATAAAAGATTCGAGGGTGGTTAATATTTGATTGGAGCTCGGTTTTGCTCTGGAAAAACCAAAAATTGTTATTTGCAGGTTCGAAAAGAATGACGTTCCTGTTTGATTGATGACTAATGAGTTTGAAAAGATGAACGTTCTCATCGTTGAAAAAGAAAAAACAAAAAATTGAAGGCGACATCACAGGAGTGTGCATCTCGACTTCAACAAATTGAAGAATTTCCAATCGCAACGTTCGTGTTACTGCCGTTACGATTGCGGGAGGGTGTTAGGGATATGAGATATCGGAAAATATATGTATGATATATTTTCCGTAGATATCATTCAGAGAATAATATATTTAGGATATTTATGTTAAGATATTATTTTGAGAGTATATCTTTAGGAATATTGTTTCCTATCTTATGAGCGTAGATTTTGTATAAATACTCTACCTATCGATGAATAATAATAAGGCTATTCATTATCTCTTCTCCCTAATTTGTCATTTCTCCTCTCCATTGCAGCAATCTGGGCGGAAGCCTAGACCTCAACCTGCTCTTGCAGTTGAGACTCGACCCTAGACTTAATATCGACTTCCATTTCACCCCGCATCTTCTGCACCCTCTAATCAAATTGTTCATGCATCTGAGAAACAATAGACAGGAAGAACTGATGATTCCTCGATTTTGAGGGGTGTCGTAGTTGAACTCTCCTCTTCGGCCAAGACCCTTAAAAAGGCCCTTCATGCACCCACCAATGGTTTCCCAATACAACTCATTTGGGTTATTTTGAACCCCTTGACTACTTGCTTCCTCAAGTTTTTTTTGGTAGGTCGCCTGCAATTTTAAAAAAATGCAAATGATTACATATAATATAAAGACCTTATGTATAGTAAGTTAAATGTTGCTGTAAGTATCTTATCAAAAAAAAAAAAAAAATGTTGTTGTAAGTACTAAATTTAGTGAAGTTAGTCAAGTTTTGAGTTCCATAGGCTCACTTTGGGCCCAATTAGAGGTAAACACCTTCATCTTTTCCCATTTCTTTTTCTTTATATTTTAAACAAACAAGAACATTTAAGCCTTTAACATGTTAAACTTGCATACATATGCAACTTAGAAAATCTCAACTAGGCTAAGCATTTGAGTTTACTAGGCAGCTAACATGCGGGATGCACACTTATAGCCATACCCGAAACTCTTTTGTTTGACATTACATACAAATTTAGTTATTGTCAGCAATAATGGGAGAAAATATGTAAATAACAAAAATTCTTTTGTGTAGCCACACCGTGTGGCTAGCAATCATAAGGGTTACTTCGCTATGTTATAGGGGTTACTTCGGTATGTTATACAGGTTACTTGGTCAATGTTACAAGGGTTACTTCGTTGGTGTCATAGAGGTTATACGATTAGTGTTAAAAGGGTTACTCATTAGTATTATAAGGGTTACTCATTTAGTGTTATGGGAGTTACTTTGTTCTTTTACAAGTGGTCACACGGTGTGAGTTAGGGGTATCAATCGGGTTTGAGATTCAAGTTTGGGTTCGATTTATCGGTTTTCGATTTGTAACGGGTTGGAATTATTATCAGGCAAGTTTGGGTCGGTTCTGTTTGGTAATTTTTTTTATAACATTTTCTTTTCTAGACGGATTCTAATCGGGTCGGGTTTTAATTAGTTCAGGTTAACTTCAGTCGGTTTAAAAACGGGTTTGCCAGTTTAGAGCGGGTTTTGGGTTAAAAAGTATCGGGTCCTAATCGGGTTGAGTTGTAACCGGTTTAAGTCATAATCGCTTCGAGTTGAACTCAGTCGGTTTGACAACTGGTTTTTCCAGTTTTAAACGGGTTTCGAGTTAAAATAGATCGGAACCTAATAGGTTGGGTTGTAATTGGTTATATCAAAATCTATTCGGATAGAACTCGATCGATTAAAAACGATTTTGGTTTAAAACAAATCAGGTAAAATTGGTTCATGTCATAAATAATTGGTTAAGGTTGAAGTAAGCCGGTTTGAAAGTAGGTTTTGGTTTAAAGCAAATTGAGTGAAATCTTGTTTAGTTCATAATATAGTCGGTATGGTTTGAAAATTAGTTTACCTATTTTGAAGTGAGTTTCAATTCAAATCATATCGGGTTGTAATTGTTGTAACCATAAACATGTTAGGTTATTTGGGTAGAATTGTAGCAAGTCACAGGGGATTTGGTCATAAACTCATCAAGTCACAAATAATAAGGGTTATAAAACAAACTAGGTTGATTGAATAGTGGGTTAAACACATCATGTGAATTAAGTTATAATCAAGTTGGATTAAAAAAAATTGGTTTATTAGGTCATATTGTATAAAGAAGTTGTGACTCATACACGAATTCAAATCAGATTGACTTATATTATGACTCTAGGTTATATTTTACAAATGACTTATATTCAAATAAGAAATTGTAAAAGGATGATAATATTTTAGCATAAGAGTTTCAATGACATCAAAATTCCAAACCTTTTCAATATAAATTACTCCGTAATTTAAATTAAACCCTTTTGTTTTACTATCGATAAACTATATTAAAAAAAAAAAAACTCTACGATCATCACGGGTTACGGACTAACAAGTTAAAAACGGTTCGGTATAACGGTTATGGGTTGTAAACGGTTTGATCATAACTTATCATGGGTTATAAACGGTTCGGTCCTAACCAGTTACAGGGTTGTAAACCATTTGGGCTTCTCGGGTTTTGTCGGGTTTAAATAGTTTCAGTTTACAATGGGCCGGGTTGCTATCGGTTCGGAAGTACTCAGCTTGAATTGTTCTCGGTTTCGGGTTTTATCAGTTCGTCTTGATAACGGGTACAGTTCATTAACGTTTCTCAAACATTTGGATTGGTTTAGTTTCAGGTTCTAAATAATCGGGTTGGGTCAATTTATGGATATAAAATAACAGGTTTTTAGCAGTTCGATTCCTTTTCGGAATAGTTCGAAACTGTTCGAATTCACCAGTTTGGGTCAATTTTTGAAAGCTCTAGTGTGAGTAGTCACATACAAGACGGGCTGTGTAAACAAATATATATAGGGATACAAATGTCCAAGCACTATTCTTATGTGTTAAAAAAAAGGTAATTATCATTAATCAGGTGTAGGGAATATTTCAAGCATTATCCATAACTTGAACCCCATTGTGATCATACACTAAAGTACGGTGGCGTCAAAAGGGAAAGAAGATAGAGCAAAAGAGTCGCCAACAAGTTTTAGGAACTTGTAAACCGTTCACGAGGTGATGGTTACACCCCTTAACGATCCATGAGATCGTCAACTCCAATAGGTCTGGAACCATGAATGGTAGTTCGGGGATGAAGGTACAAATTCAACCTAAAAGAGATTGAACCTGTCCTAATAATAGGCCTCTACTTTATTCTGATCGTATTCATGTGCGCTTTCTGACTAACATGCAATCAATAGGATTAATCATAAACTTGTTTATCTATGTTGGTTGAATATTAATGCACAAATAAAACTATTATTGGCGATCACTTGAATTATAATCAAATTAGCCCTAAACAAGATTATTAATTATCTTATTAAGCGTGATTACAAGTACCAATTCCCTTTAAACATGCATAAAAGGTGTGATCAAGCAATAACAATAAATCAAGCAACATAATAATAAATAAATAATAATTATTAATAATAATTAAAATTATAATCATAATAACAATCATAATAATAATAATATTCATAATCATGTTAAAACATAATAATAGTAAGATCCTAGGCATGATACTAACAAGATTAATAACAAACCCTAGCATGTCACTAAACAATAAAGATCAAATATATAGCCCTAACATGATACTATCATGAATATTAGGAAACACAATAAAAGACATCATAGATATCATAATTGACATTATTTTTCTTCACCCTAAACATGATACTAGGAACTTATTGTTGTCATTCTAAACATAAAATTAAGAAAAACATCCTAACATGATACTAGGAATCAAAATAACAACCTAGACATGATTTCTATATCATAATAACAATAAATCAATTAAAGCACTTACTTGGATGTCTCGTATCTATTTCTAATAACAAAATACACAAGTTAGTAACTTCAAGGAAAGTATAATCAAACAATTAAATTAAATCATTGAAAGAGAGATTTGGGACCAAACCCTCAGAAATTAAAACCTTTCACGTCTAGGGCGAAGGCAACTTTGAACAATGCTAGGTGTGTCTAGTGCTAATGTATGAGGAATTGTGTTTGTAAAAGGCTAAGCTACAAAGAGGGAGAGAGAATCAAGAAATTCTTGATGAGAATTGGTGATTGAAAAAGGGGAGATATGACCTCTATTTATAGAGAAAAAAGAGGGTCGAAGAATAAGAAGAGAATCCGAATTCGAATCGAAATAAAACTCGTTGGACAGCAGTTTTTGCGGATTTTGTTTTTATCATATCTTTTGATTTAGAAGTTTAAATAAGGCATATAATATGTCTTTGGAAAAATCTTGAAGTCTAATTTCCAAGACAATTAAAATTAGATTAAAATATTTTGTAGATAAAAAGATATAGTCGAAATAGTGGGACTGTGTCAGTTTTGGATAGAGTTTCATATCTTATTTATATCTTTTTCGTTATAACTCGGATTTAATATTATAATATATCATTGGAAAGATAATTTCAAGATCTATCCAAACATATAAAATTTGGATAAAGATTATGAGGCAAGAAAATAAAATCTTACTATCTTTGAACATCTTTAAATTTGAATAGAATTAGGATTTAAGAAAAGGGAAAGTTTTAAAAAAGGAAAGTTTTTATTTAACTCAAATTCTTTAATCATATCTTTTCAAAAAGGATAATTAAGATCTTTTAAAAACTTATGGAAGCTTCTAATTAATCCTAATTAGTTAAGGAATAGGATTAAACCTTTGGACCCTCTACATGATCATTGGGCCGTAGGTAAGATCCGGTTCGAGTCCAGTTTAGTATTTTGGTCATAACTTCCTCATTATTCATCGGAATTAGGCTTATAATGTATTGTTGGAAAGGTCTTTTCAATCCCCATCCAACTAAACCATTATTGGACCCATATCATGGATCAAACTAAACTGGAATGCATGTTTTTCATAAATAAGGTAAGAAAAGAAATATTTTCAAAAACAGAAAGAAGAGATATTTTAATAAAAACATCCTCATCACTAGACTTTTCACACTTTCTCTTTGTTCGATAATCAAATGACATGAAAGGTATTCATCACTTGGTTTGGTTTTGGGGAGACACATTTGGGTGTCTACATCAGGGTAAATAAATAAATAAATATGTTAGAGGGTATAATTGTCCAGACACTATTGTTTTTCTACAAAAAAAATTTACATCATTAATGAGGGTGTATATATAAATACACATTTTGAAGGGTATAATTAGCACGCAACACACTATTTATAAGAATAATCTTGTACTTTTTATAAAGTCAACAATTGAATTTCTACCTTGCCCATTTTCTACATATATCATGATATGATTCAATTGAGGAGGAATTCTTAGCCTTTTATTATTAGAGTCGTGAATGACTCAAATATCATACGTTGGTATTTCACATGATACCAACAACAAATCATGTCGATACCAACAAAAAATTTTAGCATTCGTTGGTATTAATGAATAAGGTTATTTGTATCATGATGATACTATCTAAAGTATAATGAAATATCAACGGGTGTTATGACATTTTTTTTCCAAGTGCGGCAAAAGTGAATGGACGAATATGCCCTTATTAGAGTCATTTATTACTCTTACTACTAGAGGCTTACTCTAACTATTAGAGTCATTTATTACTCTAACTACTAGAGGCTTAGAATTCCTCTTCAATTGAGACCTCTAATAAGCTATTTTCTTATAGTGACAAAATCTAGGGTAGTTGTTTAGACAAGCAAGAAGTTTGTGATATAGAGGTCATTCCGATCTGGAAGCGTTACCTAGTGGGGATGACATGGAATGTGTTGCGAATTTTCCTGTTACTAGGGTTTCTCTGATAGTGTCAAATGAAAAAGTTTCTAATTGTTTAGAAAGTGAGTCTACTCTAGGGTCAATGCAGCGGGATAATGATTTTCATCAGCATCGGTTCCAATCTCGAGGATGTTTTGGTTCATCTCTTCAAATTAATTCCTCTAAATTAATGCGTCTTATGCACGGTGATGTGTTTTCATTCAAGGTCTATGTAAGTTGTGAAGATTCGGGTTTTCCCGAGTAAAACTCAAATCTTGATAGAGGTCCCCCTAGGTGAAAAATCCAGGGAAGTAAAGACCTTTATTTCTTTAGTTCCTCCTTTCTATAATTCAAAGCACCAAGCGATTCCCTCTCAAAAGGTCTTGTATGCTTCTTCTAGGTCATCCACAGTTAACGCTGTTGCAAATCGGGTTTCAAAAGTGTTGGTCAAGGTCTCGTTTATTCAAGTAAGTCTTCCAACTAAAGCACCTTCTCAGGGGTTTGTAGTCAGCTTCAAAACTCAAGGCTTAGGATTTCGTCTCACGTGAATCGCCAATGGACTATGTCTCATTCTTGTCTTCTGGCATCAGATAAGATGTGCTATGACATGTTCTCTAAAGGTTACAAAAAGGATCGTGTGGGCACAACACAAAGTCCAGCTTGTCTCTTGAACTGGAGTCCAACTAGTTCGCTCATGCTCGCATTGGTCCTTCTTGGGGTTTTGTTACTTAATGTAGTTGTCTTGTGTGTGGTGTTGTGTTGTTTATTAGGTTTTCTGAAGGCAACAAGGTGGATCATGTGGGCACAAAGCGATGTCCAGCTAGCTTTGTCTCTTGATCTTGAGTCTAACAAGCGTGTTTGTGGGAAGCATGCTCACATAGATCCTTCTTGAGGTTTTTTTACTTAATGTAGTTGTTCTGTGTGTGGTGCTGTGTTGTTTTTTGTTGTTAGTTTTCTATGTCAAAAAAAAATCTAGGGTAAAAATTGGAAGGTTTTACTAATGTTTTTGTTTCACATTGGATGGCTGTATAAAACATACCTGTTGCTCAAACAATAGTAATGTTAATGATGGTGATGATTTTATTGACCCTCTTAATTCATGGGGGAGTTCGAGTGACATGACAGTGATTAGCACTACAAGTAATAGTGAAACTTTAGGTCGTGGGCATCGTTCAAAAATTCCCTCTTCGAAGCTCTGTGGTTTTGTTACTAATACAATTTGTTCACGAAACTATAGACCCCACTTCTTCACTGGCTTTTCAATCACGTTCTTTGGGTAAACAATTTGATATAGGTTATTATGTTGATTATAACAATTTTCTATGAGACATAAATGATTTCTAATAGCAGTTACAAAGGGCAAAGAGCCTTCCTCATTTAGGAAAGCTATGAAACATGAAGGGTGGCAATGAAAGATGAAATTGTTGCACTTGAACGAAATGACACGTGGACATTGAAAGACTTACCCCCATGTAAGAAAGCTATTGGTTGTGATTGCGTGTATAAAATAAAATATACATATAAGGGTGAAGTAGAGATACTTAAGTGTAGACACCTAAAAATGTCTCCCCAAAACCAAACCCGATGATGAACAAACTTTCACCGCCATTATTGGTCGGGTTAAGTATTTAATCTTGGAGTGCTTAAATCCATATTTCCATTTCATAAACCAACCCAACTTCTATCCCATTTCCCCAAACCATAACTTATTTTCCTCTTTTCGTGCCTTTAAACCCAAAATAATTCATTTCGTGTCCTTTAAAATCATTCATTTCGTGTCCTTTTTATAAAAACATTTAGTCCAGTTTATTTTGGTCCATTATTTGGGTTCAATGATTGAATATTTGGATGGGTCTTGAAAAGAGCTTTGCAACGATATATTATAAGCCCAAATCCGAGTTATAACGAATAAGTTATCGCCAAAATATTAAATTGAGCCCAAATCGAACCTAAGCCCACCTTACTTACGACCAAATGATCATGTGGAGGGTCCAAATTATTTAATTACATTCCTAAAACAATTAGAATTAATTAGAAGCTTCTATAAGTTTCTAAAATATCTTAATTATCCTTTTTGAAAAGATAAGATTAAAGAGTTTGAAATTGAATAAAATTTTTCTTGTTTTGATAGTCCTAATTCTATTTCGGCCATATCTTTTATTATAAAAAATATTTTAATCTGATTCCAATTGGGTTAGAAAGTAGACTTGAAGATATTTCCAACTATATCTTATTTATCTTATTTCGATATCTGGATCAAAAGATATGATAAAAACAAAAACCGCAAAAATGCAGTCTATCGAGTTTTATTCCGATTTAATTCGGATCTTATCTTGTTTTTTCGGCCCTTCTTTTTTCTTTATAAATAGAGGTCATATATCCCCTTTTTCAAGGGTCAACAAGCTTGATGACAAAATCATTCTCTTCTCCCTCTTTAGCCTAAATACTAGCCACCTTATTCTCTCAAAATACTTTCCCTAAGCACTCCAAGGAATCCATACAATACCCGAAGTTCTATACTTAAACCAAGGCGTGAAAGGTATAATTGACTGAGGGTTTGGACCAAATCAACTTTACTTTTAATTTAATTTTCATTTGATTTATATTTTAATTGAAGTTACTAACAGTTTATTCATGATGTAGCAATTTAAAGAAACGTGTGAAATGTGAGTAATTAATTAATTTAATTTCTCTTAGTTTATTTTAATATTGCTAGCATCATGATTAGGGTTATTTTATATTTGATTTGACTAACGCTATTATTGTTAAATTGCTTCCAATATTAATATTTATTATATTGTTATTATGATCACTATATTGCATGTTTAAAGGGAATATGTAATTGAAAATCACGCCTAATAAGATAATTTGGACAACCGATTTAGGTTCCTTTTTAATCTTGTTGTTTAATCAAGTGATCACAATATTTTAGAATTATATGTTGCATTAATATTTAACCAATTTAGCCTAATAATAGTTTGGAGCAAATTGAATATATTATTTGCATGCCTTTGAGATCGCAGGAATCACTTTTCACTATAAGAATTGAATAGAGGCCAATACGGGCGAATGTGACTCCATAACTCACTTCGTACCATCATCCCTAATCCTCCTTTTGTGGTTCCGAACCATATGGATTTAGAAATCTCATGGATTATGAATGGGGTGTAACCTTCACGGGTCAATCGTTGTTGCCTATCGTTGTCCCTTTATCGTGGTTGCCTTTTATGAACCGTGAACGGTTTACAAGTTTCTTAAAACTTGTTGGCGGCTCCAAACTTTCCTTGTCCCTAATCGTATTTTGTCAATTCCCACTTCCTATGAGTGCCAAGCATATTCACACATGCTTTAACGTAGGCGCACTTCAAACGACGCCTACATAAAGGTTGTCATGTTGTGTATGGAAAATGTTAGGTTGCAGGTGTGAACTAAGGTGAAACTTTGCTCCTGTGGCAAAAATGGGGAATCTTTTTTTTTTTTTTTTTTTTTTTTTTCTGTTGCTGTTTTTTTTAAAAAAAATTAGGACTTATATCAAATGGATGTTCATAATGCTTTTCTTCATGGAGATTTGGAGGAGGAAGTGTATGTTCAACTTCCTCCAGGTTATAACTGTTCTACTCTAGGGAAAGTTTGCAGGTTGCGTAAGTCTCTATATGGTCTAAAACATAAATCTCGACAATGGTTTTCTAAGTTGTTTAATACCTTGAAACTTATTCTTTGTTAAGTTATATTCAGGGTACGGTCACCCTCCATGTTCTTGTGTATGTTAATGATCTAATTATTACTGGTTTGTATCATTATGCGATTATTCGTGTAAAAATTTTTTTTTGAGTACTTGCTTTCATATAAAATATCTTGGTGTGTTGAAGTATTTTTTGGGCATTGAAATTGCTCGTGGTTTTTAAGGTACATATTTATCACAGTGTAAATATGTTTTTAGATGTATTATCTAAATCAATATTATTAGGTTATAAGCCTATTGATAATCCTATGGAGCAGAACCATCGACTGACATATGTCGAGAGGGAGCTAGTCTATTAACCTGATCAGTATCGTTGCTTAATAAAGCGACTTGTTTATTAGGTTATAAGCACGATTATTAGGTTAAAAGCCTATTGATAATCATATGGAGCAGAACCATCGTCTAACATATGTTGAGAGAGAGCTAGTCTCTTAACCTGATCAGTATCGTTGCTTAATTGAGCGACTAACTCATCCAAAGTTGAGCTACTAACTCATCAAAAGTTGAGCTACTACTCTGTTCATACTCTCGCATAATGTTTTTGTAACCCGTAGGTGAAACATTGGGAAGCGGCAATCAAGGTACTATGTTGTATTAAAGATAGTCCTGGTGAGGGTATATTGTTACCTCTTACGAAGGACATGTGTTTGACGGCTTTCTGTGATAGTGATTGGGCAGGTTGTCCAATGACTCGTCATTCTTTGTCAAGTTACTCTCTCCGTCCCATAATATTTGACACAACTCTCATTTTTGTCCGTCCCACAATACTTGACACATTGCTAAATATGGAATGAGATCATCAATAAAATAATATTTTTCCTACATTTTCTCTCTCCTCACTAGCCCCCCGCCCAACCCTCACTTGTTTTTTTAATATAAAAAAGCAAAAGAGAATCTGTTGTATAATAAACAATTATTTTAAATGCACTCACTTTTAGTTTCCTTAAACTACGTGTCCATTCCAAAGTACCAAGCATTTTAGGACGGAAGGAGTATATAGTTTTTCTTGGTCATTTTCCTATTTCATGGAAGACTAAGAAACATCCAAAAATATCTCGTTCTTTTGCTGAAGCTGAGTATCGTGCTATGACAATTATGTACAACTTGTGAATTCAAGTTGTTGAAATCTTTGTTGTCCCCTCTTGGTATTCTGTATCCCATGCCTATAATATTGTATTGTATTATGAGAGTCAATTTACTTTTCATATTGCTAAAATCTTGCTTTTTATGGTCATACAAAACCTATAAAGGCAGATTGTTACTATGTTTGTGCTAAGTTGGTGAATGGTAATCTATCTTATGTGTATGTTCCTATAGGTCTTCATTGGCAGATATTTTAACAAAAGCTCTTTGGAAAGCGACAATTTGGTTTTCTTCTTAACAAATTAGGCATTTGTAATTTACATGCTATAACTTGTATATTTGTATTGCTTAATTAAGGTACATATTATATCTTGTTAGGAGTTTTTGACATCGTAGGTTAATATTACCATATAAACTTCCTCCGCTTCTATTTAGATGAAACATTTGATTTAGGAACATATATTAAGGAGATGAGAGAGAGTGAGAGGGACTATAAAAGCAAGTGAGGTAGTTATTAAATGAAAGGTAAAAAATTTACCCCAAAAGAAAACGTGTCAACTAAAAAAACTTCCTAAAAAAAATACGTTTCAACTAAAAAGAAATGGAGGTAGTATATGTTATAAATGGTAAAGACTCATTAAACCGTTTTTTCCTATTTTCTATTTTCTATGTCACAAAGTTTCATATACGGCTGGCCGTACAGTACGGCCAGCCATATATATATATATATATATATATATATATATATATATATATATATATATATATATATATATATATATATATATATATATATTTTAATTTTTCTTCTCTCTCCTCAGCTCTTTTCTTCTTCCATCTTCTATTACATTTTTCTTTTTCCCCCAATTTTATTTCTCTCCTCTGTTCTTCTTCCATCTTCTACAACATTTTCCTTTTCCCACAATTTTTATTCCTCTCCTCTTTTTTCTTCTAACTTCATTAATGGTGTCATCTTCTTAGCCCAAATTTCTTCAAACTTCATTAATGGTTTACTTTTGGAAATTTATGTTCTACGACTTTTATGTTGAATTCAAGCTTATTTGCTGAAGATTTTGATTATATAACTTGTAAGTTGTTAAATTTTATTACTTAATTTTTTGTTTAATTGAAGAACGAAAAACAAATTGTTTTCGTGTATAGTGGTGGTTTCGTGGGTGGGTAGTGGTGGTTTCGTGGTTTTGGGTTCTAAATCTGGTTTCGTTGGTGGTTTAGGTTGGTAGTGGTTCGTTGGTGGTAGTTTTTTGTTGGTGGTGGGTAAGTGGTTACTAGATCCAGTCAGGAGTTACTAGGTCCAGTCAGGGGTTACTAGGTCGGCGTTAAGGGGTTACTTGGGGTTACTACGTTGGGGGTTACTAGGTCGGTTATTGGTTACTTGGGGTTACTAAGTCGGGGGTTACTAGGTCGGGGGTTACTTGGGGTTACTAGGTCAGTTAGGGGTTATTAGGTCAGGGGTTATTAGATCAGTCAGGGGTTACTTGGTTAAGGGTTACTAAGTTAGTCAGGAGTTACTTTTGTATTGGGGTTACTTTTTTAGTACCCTGCCGCATGGTCAGCCGCACCAGAAACGCACTGTTTCTATGTGAGTTTAACATAACTAATTTTCACATCATTGACGAATATCTCAGAAGAGTCAGAACAACAACTATGCGAGAAAGGGAGGGCTGACCGTCTGAAGCAGTGCATAGTCGTCTATTCGTCTTCTACTTAATTGGCAACATTAATTCTTGTTATGCCTTTTGTCCTCTTGCAAACGTAGCTGTATGACATTACTTTTAAAGATGGAAGCAGCCAAATAAATCTTTTGAGAAAATTAACAAACCCAACATTTTAAGTACTGGATAACAAAGGGACATAACAAACGAACATGTTTGTAGAATCAACTTTATACGAAGTAGTGGAGTTAAAAAAAATAAAAAATAATACTCCCTCCGTTCCCGATTGATAGTTACTTTTGTCATTTTTGGTGACTCAAAATGTTAGTCACGTTTACTTTTTTCAAGTACCATTAATATTATTTTTTCACCAAAATTCTCTAATATTTGCAAAAATATTTGTGCAAATTCAACTTTCCCATTTAAATTTTACTTTCCCATGTACTTTAATTACTTTCTCTCTCTACTTTTTTGCCGGAGAGAGTATTATCTATTGATTTTTTAGGGCTTGTTTAATTCACCTTATTTTTGCTTATCTAAACTTATTTGATTTGATCTAGCCTAATCTGGTTTGATTTGATCTGACCTAATAGAGTGAATTTTATTAATATGTAATTTTTATAATTTTTTTCCAATACAAAATTTCAAATAATTAGTTATAAAAATTTACACATTTAACAATGATCTGATATTAACTTTTTTTTTCTTATCTGAACGGATAACAACTTATTTTTTCTAAAATATTTAAAAACAATTTAAATTAAACAAGACCAAACTATAATAAATAAATACAAAAGATTAAACTTAAAAAAAAAAGAGTTGAAAAAGAGTATTTTTATACGTTCCAAATAAATTTTAATTTAAACGGTCTTCCAAACAATTACTTTGATAAGGGTTGAAAATGAAAACATCTCGACTAAACAATACTCCATAAAAAACCCACTCCCTTAAAAAAAATTTCATTCTATTGATCTTTCTGTCTAACAAAAAGATTCGAGTAATGAAGTAATTTATCATTAAATTACCTTATGCTTTTCCAATCAATGTAATTTTGACCAGAACACCTCAATAACTTAAACTTCCATTGCATCCGACCATGTTGCGCCCTTTCTTGGTAGCAATGAACAACATTGTACAAACCATCATAAACATAATTTTTCATATTCTTTTCACCCTTAATCTTGAATCCACGAATAACCCTCACAAAAGTGCCTTTCATCATGCTTTTCGACAATGCAAAATTACCCCCTTCCAGCCTCCGATCTTTAGGAAACTTAACATTGCGCTCGAAAGTACTTCCTTCGCCAGTATATATAAGCTCGTCCGAGTTCACGAACACGTCGTTGTAACCTTCCATGGTTACAATTGATGTTGCTATTGATACCTTACCTTCGGTCGTACTCATATAGTCAATTCCTTTGGTATCTTGAGTATGAAGTCCCATGATCACAAGCTGAACTCTAAGATTAAAACTATCTCCAATCTTAACGCCAGGTATCGGTCCAATAATCTTGCGTTTTTCGAATACGTATCCTTCTTCCTTGAGCTTATTTATAGCCATTTGGTCACTCCTTAAGCAAGGTATGTTTTCTTTTGTTTTGCTATACCAATTGTACCAATAGTCGAACCTCTTTAATAGCAACCCTTTTTGTTTGACTAATTCATTCACATCTCTAGGAATCATGTTACGGTTGGGTCCGAAAGTATTCGATACATTGTCAATGTTCTTTCTTTCGGCCCAAGCGTTTACATGTTCCTCATTCGATTCGACTAAAGGTTTGCCAAGTCCATACTCCATGCCATGTTTATTTGATGTTAGTTTCATCAAATTGGCATTTCCTAAATTGTATAGACTTGTACAAATAGAGAATTTAAAACCCTCATTTTTTAAGTCAACCTTTTGATTATTACTGTCGCGTAGTAGTAAATCATCATTACTAGTACTACGACTTGATTGCTTAACAATGATGGGCTTGATCTCTATATTCCCAATGGCTGCACAGATCGGCTCACTGGGTATATTCGTAGAACCTGGAGTTCTACGAATATTGTCTGTGGAACAAAGTATTCCGCGGCGAGTTTTTAACGGAAGATGGATATCAATGTTCTTCAAGTTTGTTCGCCGTATTAGTTTCTGTGGCTTTGTAATATTAGGGTGATAGCCTGCATCACGACTACGTCTGCCCATTGACGACTAATTCACTGCTGAGGAAGAGGAGGATTAGAAGAGTGTTAGATAATTGTTACTGAAATTAGGGCTTAGGAAAGGGGGGTTTAGGAAAAATTCGAAGCTCAAACTCCTCCATCAATATGAAGGGAATGTACAAATGATTAAAATTCAACCTTTGGATCAAATCCTGAGTTATGGATGGAACGGGTTAACTTCAAAGCTTTTCCACAAGTCCGAGAGAAGTTTCTACCCGATGCCAACTTAATTACTCGGTTGCAAGACTAAGACGAGTTTTATCCAAAAACTCGATCACTCACTTGCAAGTCCCAAGAGATTTCATCCCAAAACCATAACTCGCTTGCAACTACGCAAGAAGCTTCATTCCAAAACCAACTTTATGCTCCAGAGAAGCAACTCCATAATACACTAAACTTATAATAGTAGAATCTATACTATACAACAACTCACGTATCACACATTACATAAAAGTGTGCAAGTGCAAAAAAAAAATAAAATAAAAAACACAGACAAAATTTTGCATTACTCGATAGCTTATTATGCATCCAACACAATACCTTTAACCATAGAAGTTAAATCAATTTATTGCTTGAAAAATTATCAATTAATATACTCAAAATCTTTTCAAAAAGCACAAAAATACCTTGTAACGAAACACATAAAAAAATCCTCAATCAAGAAAACAAATCATCCCAAACTTAAATTATTAAAATAAATTGAATTTACCCCAAAAGAACAATTCTACAGCGGCCTAAAAAATTTCCGCTTAACAAAAAATTTTATGAAAAAAAAAACTACATAAATCGATAGTACTTTCATTATAATAAAAAATACCATGTAAATCGAAATTTCGAAATTAATTATGAAATTTACCTACCACCTAGGTTGAGCAATCAATTCAAGAGCACTTCAAAGCTCCCATCACGAATAAATTATTAAACCTATGGTATTCAGGCTGTATCTCCAGTCCTATTATATAGTACTCACATTTCGCAAATTCTATCTTCTATTCTATCATATTTCGCAAGATATCATAATTTTAAAGATAAAACTCTATATAAAACAATAATTATCTTATTGTTTTTTTTAAAAAAAAAAAACAATAATTATCTTATTAGTAAAACATAAGTTTATCACCAACAACCTACACCAATCACAATCCATTTTTTTTTTTGAATATTAATAGAGTAGAACACAATCGATTACTCCTTTAATTATTCTAACATATTTTTGGTATATATTTGACTAATGAATTAGAAATAACACCACTTTATCATCGACTGACACAAAATAAAACCTTTTAAACTAGGACAAACAACAATTAGAGGAAGAATAAATCTAACAGATTAAGTTCACTCGAAAGAAAAGTGAATCTATGTAGGATTTGCAATTCATGAGGAAGTTAATTATCTAAAATTAAGTGATTAGCATAGATCGATCTTAGACTCCACATGATTACGTTCTCTCAAAAAAAAAAAAAAAAAAAAAAAAAAAAAAAAAAAAAAAAAAAAACTATTTAGAATTTGCACAAGAAAGTTAATAATCAGAAGTGAAGTGATTAGCATAAAAGAATTTTAGGTTAACTTATACTCAATCATGTATATTGTATAACTTTTAAGAATACATCAAAATTAAAACACATAGAAATTGTTAGGAAATACAAAAATATTACAGTATTAAATTAAACACATACATAATCATGCACAAAGTATAGAGAAGAAGAAGATGAATTACCGTGAAATGGTGCGCCAAAGATCAACGCATACAAAAGTTTGACAGCTAGGTATTTTGTGTACTCCAAACGTTTAAGAACAAACGAATGAACGATTGAATTTAAATAACAAAATACTTGGTTAAAATATGGAATATGTTTGTAAAAAAAAAATAAAAATGGAATGTGAACCAAAATTTTACGTTAATAATTAATACATTCTGGCTACTCACGATTTATTTCTAAAGATATAGTAAAAAAGTGCCATATATAGGCAAACAAAATATTTGAATATTCAAATTCGTAATAAATGGGAAAGTAAATACAATTGAAATTTGGCAGTTACCAAATTTAATGAATATTCGTAGGACATTAATTTAAGTTCTTTTTTTTTTTTTTGACGAGTAAGTTCTTTTCGTCTTGCCTAAGTATTTTATTTCCGTTTATTTATTTATTTATTTTTTGGGTTGTTGTTGTGGTGGCGGTGGTGTAATCTCTTATTAGGAAAAAAAATCCGTGAAAACATGGTAAACAATGCAAGAACAAGTTCAGAGATTATTATTTAACTACAAGGAAGATCTTGCTATTGTAAAAAAATCACGTTTAAACTTCATACACTCTCTCTTTAAAATTCAAACTCAAATTTTAAGGCTCGTTAAAAAAAAAAAAAAAAAAAAACTATATAATACTAGTTAGGTGCCCCATGCAATGCCGAATTATTTATTAAACTAGATTAATCTCATGTGTTGTACGGTTTAAATAGATTTTATTTGTATAAAATTGTTGTCAATATTCTTTATTCGAAATAGTGTAATCATAATCTTATTTATTAACTTTGAAAGAAATATTGTAATTGTTTAGTTTTAGAACTTAGGAGGAAAAAAAACAATTATGATATCAAAAATAGTTTTCGCGGGAAAAAATTTCATAAGAAATTGACAAGTGTCCTCTAGTAATGTCAACATGTTTTGTTTTAGTAATAGTTAATATATTTTGAGATAAACTTTTATTGATTAGTTAGGAATTAATGTGATTTTATAACGATTTAAATTATGTATTAGGCTTGCAATGCCTAATAATAATACGATCTTGCTAACGAGCGCCCCAGAGCGTTAGATAAGGATAAATTATATTTGTTGAAATGATATTAAGTTAGGAATTCATGACAAAATCACGCGTCGTTTGGTGTAATTAATATTAATTTTACTTTAATATTTACACTTTAATTCTCTTATCTAATTTAACGCCCCGGGGGCGCTCATTAGCTTTTTCCATGATAATATTGGTGAAAACGTTTGATTTAAAAAATTATACATTAAAAAAAAATAGCAAAGTAAGTTTGAAATATTAAACATTTAATCAGCAAAAAACAAGGGAAACCAAAAAAATTATTCTTAACCCGTAGATTTGACCCAAAACCCAAAATTTTGGGCTAGTGTGAACATTTTTTCACATTTTAGATGACTTGACCAGTAAGTCGACATGATTGAAAATTCTATATAAAACATTAAAATCATATTAGATTGTAAATTATTTTAGTTAAATCTATTAGCATATATTATATATAAATATTACACTTTCTAAATTAATTCATTCGCTCCAAAAAAGTTATGATATAAAAAATAAATTTATTGGATAAATTATTAATTTTTGTCTACGTGACGCGACATTTGATCAAAAGTTGAAACGCCAAGTGTTGATGTCTCATTATCTTGCTAAACTAATAATTTATTTTGTACCGGTGAAATACAGGCATTTTATTGGAAATAAAAATTCTAAGCAACAAATTTTATCCTATAAATCTATTGAAATATTGTAAATAAAACTCTAAACTAACTTTGTTTTTATCCTACAATGTATATCCTAGTTTTTTTATCCTATTAAAAAATATAACATTTTTATTCATAAAATGTATATCCAAATAAATCATACGTGTCATAATACTATTTAATTGTTGCCTACATGATGAAAGTTGAAATGCCAAGTGTAACCGTCTCGTAGTCTGGCTGAATTTGAATCAAGCTCTCTGCCAGTCCGTGCTCTTCTCAATTACAGGCACATGAGTGAAGATGACAAATGCCCATGGTGTTTAACTGAAACCGAGACTCAAAGCCATACCTTTTTCTCCTGCACTGTTGTCCGTGACTTATGGGCTGCAGCTAACTGTGAAAAGCTTGTGAGAGTGGATGAATTCCCCGACTTTAAGGACCTGATTGAAGCTTGGGGCAGTGAGAACTTGAAGACTCAGCAGCGTGGTGCTGCCCTTCTTTGGCTAATATGGGAGCGTCGCAACAACAAAGTTTTCAATAATAAGGAAACTCCTCACAATGTTGTACTCATGCGAATGGCTAATCTAGTTGAAGACTATGATAAATACGCTAAAAGAATATATGGCTGCAAAGCTCCTAAAGCACCAAAAAGCCCGAAAGTATGGAAACCTCCACCACAAGGATGTGTTAAGGTGAATTGCGACGCAACATTGAACATTGAGGGCTGGGTTGGTCTTGGTGTTATTGCCCAAAACCACAAAGGAGAGGTGTTGTTTGCTGGCGTCAAGAGGTACAAGGCCTTCTGGTCTCCTAAGCTTGCTGAGTGCAAGGCAGCTATATATGCGGTTCGATTGGCCAAGCAGCATGGTCTCAATAACGTCATACTTGAGTCCGACAATAGCAGCATTATTTCAAGGCTATCAAAGGCTTCTACTTATCTTTCCGACTTGGATTCTTTGCTTGATGATGTTTTAGATACTTGTTCTTTCTTTGATTTTATCTCTTGGTCTCATGTAAAGCGGGAAGGGAATTTTGTCGCACACCATTTAGCTCGTATAATTCCTTATGGTGTTGAACAAATTTGGGCGAATTGTTGTCCCAACGATATTTCTCCCTATGTACTCATGGACAATTCGTCCAACAATGAATGAATTCGCTTCCTAGCTTTCCCTCAAAAAAAAAAAAAAAAAAAAAACAAAGTTAGGTGAAGGAATGAATTTAATAGTTCTTGATTCAAATTCAAATAATAACCAAGCAGTTTAATGGTGTTACATTATTCAAATTAATTATAATAACAAACAAACAGTAAAAATGCTAACATTTTTTTTCTTTTTTGTTAAAAAGAGGTTCAACTAGATTAATTAAGGGCATGTTCACATTTACTAAAATGAGCTGAACTGAACTGATTGTAGTTGAACTGAGTTGAAATGAATATTTTATGAGAGAGGGAAATTGGAAGCTGAGCTGAATTGAATTGATTGGAGTTGAACTGAACTGAAATTAAGTAAATGTAGGTGAACATGTCCTAACTAGGTCTCATCAAATAGGTTAGAAAACATATGTAGTACAATTGTACAAGAATTGTCATATGGCGTAAGTAGCCCATTAGAGTTACAAGATAACATATAATAAGGTTCTAATAAAAAGTCTA
Organism: Chenopodium quinoa; assembly: GCF_001683475.1. Classification (NCBI taxonomy): domain Eukaryota; kingdom Viridiplantae; phylum Streptophyta; class Magnoliopsida; order Caryophyllales; family Amaranthaceae; genus Chenopodium; species Chenopodium quinoa. Next base: position 1,082,581 of record NW_018744662.1, read on the forward strand.
CCATACTGCTCATACTAATGTTATATGTTTAAAGATATTTGCTGCTAGGTCCATATAATATCACTTCTCCAAGGCACCAGACCTGCAGCTTGAAATGGTGCGCCATGAGATGAGGTTGCTGGATTGCCGCTCTTGGGAGACACTAAATGCTTTTCACTCGATTCTCTAATATTAACTCCCATTTACTACTACAAAATTGGCCAAAGAGACCCGTTCAAATTAGCCCAAGAGACTGCCTTAGAGGCGGTCTCTAGTGCAGCGGTCTCTTTGGCAAAGAGACTGCTTTGTTAGAGGCGGTCTCTAGAATGGGAACGCTGAGACCGCCTCTTAAAGATAAGCGGTCTCAATATTGAGAAAGTTGAGACTGCCTTTATAAGAAAAGTGGTCTCTCTTTACAGAAAACTAGGACCGCCTATCTTAAATAGGCATTCTTTTTTTTAGAAAACTGAGACCGCTTTTTAGGCTTAACGGGTCTCTTTGGTCTCATTTTAAATAAAAAAAAATAAACGTATTTAATTTGATTTTGTTAATTAAAATTACAATATATTATATGCTATATTTTTAAAAGAATTGGTATAAAATTACACGTATCAAAGTACAGAATAACTTGAAATTCTACAATAAAAAATGTAGATCGTATATAAATTATTCTAATTTACAGTACAAAAATAATTGTATCAACACAAAATGTAGCTGAAGTACTCCAACTTCTTCCTTGTGAAAACAACATATCTATAAAATCAAAAACCACAAAATTAATAAATCAGTTATACTACTAATAAATCAAAATGTAGTAAATGAGATTATTTAGAAAACTTGACTAGTGAGTAAAAGATTAACTCACTAAAGAATCAATTGTTTAACAAATTTAGAAAATATAATTGTTACTCCGTATATAACAAAGATTAATTTACTAAAGCACAAGCTAAGTATTCTTGAAAATTCTTTTAATCTATAACAAAGATAAAAATAAAAGACATAGAAGATCGAGATTCACATTGTTTAACAAATTCAGAAAACATGTTGATAGTTAGATCAAAATCATTCCAGACACAAGTAATTCCTCTATAAAACCTTGTTGAATAATACCTAACTAAACCCAAAATAAGTGATTTTTCTCAAAAATCTAAACAATCAAATAAATCGAAGATTCTTAGGCTAAATTTACAGCACTTTGTATAATCAATACTATTCAATTTATTCCTAGCAAAATTTCAATCAAACAGTTTATTGCTTGAAAGCAGCAAAATTAGAAAGAGGATGAAGACTGATGATTTTACCTCACTCTCCCAAGTTCAAATCCTCCCGATTCTTTAGTGATTCTTCAACCGTCAATGGCGGCAGTGGCAGAGCATTCCAATTTGGCGACCAATTGTTAGGTGAGGGAACTTTGCATGCAACCACTCTGCAAACCCCGACGACATCTAGTATTCACCACGAGAGAGGAATTCCACTGACGGTGGAGGCGCCAAAGTTTCAACATCATCTTCTGATAGAGGTGGATGCAGGTTATTATTTTCATTCGACATATTGGTCGAACATAAATCGGGTGATGAGAAAGATTAGGAGGAAGTAGATCGTGGTGGTGGTAGTGATGGTAGTGGCCGGTAATGGTGGTGGTGGTGGTGGTTAATTCATTTAATGGGTTTGTTTAAACAAATGTTGGAGAGTGAGAGGATGGAGCTAGAGAACTCATGGAAGGATATGAAGCGGCAGGATGAAGAGATTCGTGTGTTACTAGGGTTTTATTTCCTTTTTATATTTGTAAATTAGGGAGACCGCCCATACACTAACACATGTCTCTCCTTTTAAAATTTAAAATAAAAAAATTCAAGAGAGACATGTCATGTATTAAAACATGTCTCTCCTTTTTAAAATAAAAATTTAAAAATCCAAGAGAGACCGCTTATTTGTAATATTGGGTCTCTTGAACAAAGAGACCCGTTATCTACTTAAACGGTCTCTTATTTACGGTCTGTTTGAGCAATTTTATAGTAGTGATTTTATCTCTCATTTTCTAATTGTCAGCAATGTCATTAAATCAACTACAGTCCTTGAAAAATTGATTACAATAACATCCTCCCATTGTTTCCTGTTAACCTAAGCTAAAGCTACTTACTAAGACAGCCAAGTATTCTGCAAAGTTAGCATCTTCCATCGTGGATTTCATAACAAAGCCCCCTTTCCACTTCTGAGAAGAAGTGTAGCAAATGGTAGCTATTCTCATAGTTAGAGCATAATGGTTAAAGGTTGCATCTACTCTGATTTGGAACTGAGTATTTCTGAAGGACTGGGAAGTTTGTCTAGGGGATCTTTAGGGATGGAAACAAGTTGGGTATAATGAAACTTTGATCGCACAGATCACTCTAAGAATGGGTTGAGGGAGCTGGATGAAAATGGTAAAGAAATCCTAGTTTGTAGGCTTAGCCACTTGCCCTACACATAGAGTCTCCTTTATAGGGAATATATATAGGGCCATGAATGAGAAGCCTCAAAAGGCCTAGGGAACACTAGGAACTAAACAAGAAGGAGAGTTTAGAACTAATGATATCATTTGAATTAGAATAATAAGCAAGCAATTCGATAGAGCTATATTCAAATATATCTTCATCATTATATCTATGAAACAATCAAGAGATTATGTTATTATATCTATGAAACAATCCTACTTTTCAAAACACACAAGCACACATTGAAAAAGTATTTTGCACATTTTTCAGTTCTAAAGATAAAGCCAGAATAATATCTCAATGTATTGTGCAAATTAATTCATCTCCAAAAGGGCACAACGACAATCTATTAGTTATTATATACATACTTTTCTAAGAGTACTTTAAAGCCCTTTTTGGATGGGGAAAAGGAGGGAGGATAAGAAAAGTAAGTAAGGAAAATTATGGCTTCCTATGTTTTGTTCTAAAAATTAAATAATTAAACGAATTTGATATAAAATGAAGGAAAATGGAAGGAAAACTTCCTTCACAAAATCTTCCCTTTCAATTTCTTTCCTCTCAAAATTGGAGGAATTTGAGAGGAAAAAAAAGAAATTAAATCTATCAAGCTTAAAATTAGTTTTTCCTTCCCTTTCCTTCCGTTAGTTCGTTACCATAATTTCATACCAAATAATTTTCAGTACTATAATGTCACACTAATATGGTTTTATAGTTTCAATAATTGTGAATTAAATCTATTGTTTGGTATGACATTATAGTAACCAAACTTCTCTTTCTTCCCTTCCCTTTCCTTTTTAATTTTTATTTTTAAATAAATAATACTCAATTTTCATAAATATTTTTGCTATTGTCAAAAAAAAAAAGATTGAGGAATATCAAGTGTTTTATAAGATTTAGAAAATAAGGAAGTAGGCATGAATGGACTATGAAACGATAGGAAATGAAGAAATGAAAAATAAAGGAAAAACATTAGAAATTTAGAACACTCACAAAATGGGTAAGCGTTTTGTACTTGTAACAATTTCAGGCCATAATCCACCATGATTGCCTATAATTCATGGTACAAACCCCAAAGTTACTTCCGCCAATGATTCGTTCATCCAACGGGTCATCATTATCTAATTAAGCAACAGCCCATCCCAGCAAGTTGAGTATATGTGAACTAAGAGTCATTTACCTGTAAAGACTGTATAGTAGACCCTAGGTTTAGTGATCCAAGATGAGCTATATAAAACCCAGGCCGGGGAGAAGCACTACCATTATACACCACCGTAGAGAGGTTTCTTCCAGAAGCTTTTGACGTAACAAAAACTGTATGGGAATCCATAACCTCCACAATCTGCGAAGAAAAGGGTCATGTAGCAGTAGAATCCCAACAAAGTCTACCAACGAAGGTACTATACCTAAGAGAATACTAGAAGGCCTTTCCTGAATAATAAAAATTTGGATATAATCTTATCTTGGATCCACTTTAATCTGAGAGAGAAAGGTCTCCATTAAATTATGAGTGAATGCCGAGGCATCCACCCCTCACAAATTTGTGTGCACTAACGCACATCCTAAATAGATGTTGTAAATCTTCTAGTGCTAAACTACAACGATCAAAAAACACATTTTGAATTGGCACACCCTAGTAATGAAGCTTAACTGCGAGAGCAAGATGTAGCATTTTCATAAAAACAGCTTCCATTTAGGTTGTAACTAGAGCGACCATAGCAATTTCGTGAAGTTGCCTGAACTAGGATGCACAAAAGTAGAAGCTAAGGAATTTTTTGTTGAAGCATTGCATAACCTGTCTTCAACGAATACCTCCTCGAAAGAGTAATTATTATCCAATAACAGAAGTCTTCTTTTGTCGTATCTAGTAATTCCATGGATAAAATTGTTGAAGCGTCCACAGGAACAAACCAATCGATAATTTTGTTAGTGTCCCACCCATTTGCTTGAGGATAGATGAAAAACTAACAGTATGATCTCCTAAAGTGTTTAGTGAAATGTAAGGCTTAATGCAACCATTGACCTAGTAAGATGAATCGGCCTAAGTAGAGTGGTCATTACCTATTTTCTAGTTGCAACCCTGTTGTAAAAGAGTGTCCGCCCTAAGTAACCCCCGATCCGAAGACCGTACGAATGGCGACAAGAAACCTTGGATCGATTGTTAGAATTGCTGGAAAGAAAAGTAGTGTGCGCCACGAAAACTTTAGAAACTAGTGGATGTGTTTGTAACAAATATCCACACCCGCTTCATTAGGAATGCCTTGTTTAAGTAGGATCGACAAGCAATGAATTCCCAAGCCACCCATACCACGAGGGAGATGCATTGTATTTTTATTAACCCAATGCATACCCTTAGAATTAGAATGCGCCCAGAACAAGCACATGAGTAAAGAATCAATTTTTCTTGTTACAAATAAAAAAAAAAAAAAACTAATAGCAAGCAATAACATGTGTTGCCTTAGCTACCAGAATCAAGTTAATAAAAATTAACTTTTGAGATTGAGAAAGTCGTATAACGTTTAAGCAATTAATATTGTCGATAATTTTGTCAACGTTTAATTAGAAGTGGTCCTTCTTTTTGCCAACAAAATCCATTCGAGCTCCCAAATGGTGATTGAACACCTAAAATGCTTCATTTGGAATATAGATTTAAAGCTCTCCTTGGTAAAAGGCCAGGAAAGATATTTGAGCTAAACTTAATCAAGGATTTTGAAAGGTTAAGTTGCTCCCCCAAAATCTTATTAAACCGTTGAATTGGAATAATTTGCACAATACGAAAGAGTAGTTGCCTAGAAAAAGATAAGAGCATCATCCGCAAAGAATAGATGCCAGATAGATAGACTTGTTCTAGACAGTTTGATTCCTTGAAACAACTTCAGATCTTGCCCTAGGTGTAGCATACAAGAAAAGATATCCATGCATAAAAGGAAGAGGTACGGAGATAAAGGATCATCTTGACGAAACCACATTGTGGTTTAAAGGCGACAGAGGGAGTACATTGACAAAAGACTTATAAGAGACCGTCGAGAGACATTATCGAATCATCTGTAACCAACGATCTTGAAATCCTTAGGCTCTCAAGATTCGCAAAAGAAAACTCCAATGAGTTCTCTTATAAGCTTTGCTTATATCAATTTTAAGTGAGACAAGCCAATTAGTAATTGTTGTAGAACATCTAATTTTCTCCATTAATTCATGGCTCAACAAGATATTATCTGTCATAACGCATCCTTGAACAAAGGCATGTCGAGAATCCGAAATAAGAAAAGGAGATACTGGCACAATCTGGCCACTAAGCATTTGGAGGCACACTTGTAAATAGTATTACAAAGGTAATCAGTTGTAAATGACCCATCCCTGTAGGAGTACCAATCTTAGGAAACATGACTAAAAGAGGATTATTCCATTCCTTTAGAAGAAACCATGTCTGAAAGAAACTTTAAATGCTTGAAACAACCGATTCTCCAACAACTTCCAAGTGAATTTTGAAATATTCAACAGTAATTTCATCTAGGCCCGGAGATTTATAGTTACCCAAGAAAAACATAACATTTCGAATTTCTAAAGATGAGAAAGGACAATCCAAATTACTGAGGTGAGAATTGGAAAGTTTATTACAATAAGACACTTTAATTTAACACAATAAACTTAAAAAAAAAAACTAGAAACATCTCAATTCAAATTACTTGAGAATTGAGAAGTGAAACCTCGATTGAAATCTTTATAACTTTTTTTACCCCAATATCAATTCGTCGGTCATCATTTAATGGGAAAGAGATATATTGAAACAAAGGAAATCGAAATTCAAAAGATTTCTTCTCAATTAATAACATTTGATGCGAAAGAGAAACATGGAAACAAAGGAAATTGCAAATATGATTTGTGATAGGTGTTGGTGATTATGATAATAATGGTATTGATTAAAGGAAAAAGAAATTAAGTGTTAGATGTTTGTTGATTTTCTACTTAAATACAACCATAATGTGAATAAATATAATCGGTGAAGCAATATGTTTGTTGGATTTTGAAGAAGCGTTTCACCTTAAAATTTGAAAAATAAAAGTCAAAAGAATAAAAAGATAGAGATCTATATATTGATTATGATGATGGTGATTATTAAGATCACTATTATCCAGATTTTCTATATATTTTACAACAGTTTTAAGAAACTTACTAAAGGATGATACATTTAGATTATAGCGGTTCTTTGAAAAAGTGCTAGTAAACGTATCTTAATAATAATGATTCATTGAAAACTGCGCTATTAAATGCTCAATGAAAACTTCATAGTGTTTCACAATTTGGTCGCCCTCCATTCATAGCAAAACTAAAAACCCTAATGCTTATTCTCCATTTCTCTAAATTTCATACCTTGAATACTTAAACTTTTTCACAAGTTCTCTGTAATATTTACATAATTTTCTCTTTCTTCATTCCTCAATAATCTTCTTGTATTGTTGAATTGTGTTCTCCTCTCAAACTCAAAATCCAATTACAAAAATATGGTTTTAGAGTTTCAATAATTCTGAAGGCTCTTCTACTCTTGTAATAATTAGGGTTCTCACTAAATTGTTCGACGTTGCCATTATTATCACTAAACCAGAGTTGTTATCAAATATACAAACCGACCAAATCTTGCAACTTGTAAAAGGTATGCGAGATCTATCTTAAGTTTGGTTTACAATGGTTTTGGATTTAATTTTGTCTTGTTATAATCGAATTGATGACAGGTTGAAATGACTTGGTATTAAATATTTTAGGGTTCGTTTGGCATCGTTGTGGTTTTCTGTTTTTTGGTTTTCAAACTCATACGATATATGTCATATAATAAAACAAAAATTAGACAAAGCCATTAAAATCATGATAATATTGAAAACTGACAATAGAAAAGTAGAAACACCTTTTTCTTGTTTCCTGTTTTTGTTTTTTGTTTTAAAAAAAATAGAAAACTAAAAACAAAAAACAATGCCAAACAAGCCCTAGGTTTTAGATGGTTCTTGAGTTTTTTTTTTTTTACTTATATTGCTTTATTTCACTGAAGTGTTTAATGGATTTATAGGCCATTGCCAATATTGCTTTTGTGTCGAACACAAGAACACCAAAGCTTGGCACAATTTTTTTGCGCTGACCTAAAGCTCCCTCCGTTGGCATGTAATGGCTTTGCTAGCTTGATTGTAAAACTTTGTATGGCACCTCCACAGCTACACCTATACTATTATACTAATGCAGGTTATTGAATGTTAGCCATTAAGACTTGTAATTAGTTTTAATTTTAAGCTTGCATGGCATATCTTTATTTAATTAGGGCTTGTTTTGATTTTCTGAACTGAACTGAACTAAATTGTTTATGAGAGTAGGAAATTAGGAACTAAATTGAAGCTGAAGAGAATAAGTCCTTACATAAAAAGTTTTCTAAGTATGTTTTGTCCAATTTTTCAATCACAAATTATTTAACTATTGGTATATATAAAGTTAATTATATCAATAAAAATAAAATATTTAAGAGACACAATTTAATTTGGTTGTGAAGCGACATATTAGACTCATAGAAATATAGTGATAAAGCAAACATCACCATTAAAAAACATGATAATTTTTTTTTTAAAAAAAAAGAACCTATTGGAAATAATCTCTAAAACATTTAAAACTTAAAAACATAGACTAGAACTCTAAAAAGTAATTGAAAATAACTCAATGAAGAGTTATTTAAAAGAATTCTTGTACTTATTCCAGTCTATGCACTTCTGATTAGGGCATCTTCTTAGCTTAAACTGAATATATATCTTATTTAACGCTCCAAGTTTCCTCCAATATTCAGTCACCTTGTATAAGCCATCATAAATGTAAGTAATACCATTCTTTTCAGCATTCTTAAGTCCACGAATAACCCTAATCACATTTCCTGCATCTTTACTATTCCTTAATGCCATATTACCTCCTGTAAATTCTTGACGCTTTTTGGTGACTTTACTCGCAGTGTCATAAGTACCTCCTTCCCCGGTGTATATCACCTCTTCCGGGCTCACTAGAATGTCATAATACCCTTCTGTGGCAACAACAGATATTGCTAAAATCCTTCCATCTAACCTACGATCATAGTCAATACCGCGAACTCTTTGAGCATGGACTCCCATAATATTAAGCTCCAATCTATAATCAAACTTATCTTCAACTTCAACTCCTTCAACTCTTCCCATGGTTTTTTAGGTGGTTCATTGAGTAGTTCACCTCTTTGACCAAGCCTTTTCCATGCAACAAGGTCAATTCTATTGCTCAATTTAAACTTTTCCTTTTTAAGTAACTCACATTCTTTCTTAAACAAATCCAATAATGTCTTTCTTTGTCTTAGTACACGATTGACTCTAGGAACTTGGTTAAGCCTGCCGCGGATACCTATTTGATTCATTATAGAAGGGTCTCAGGCTCTCAGCTCCTTTGTGTTGTTCTTAACCTTGAACAAACACGTTTTCTTCTCTAATTTTCCTTTTTGTACAAAAGATTAAGTTGTCCAATATTATTCTATTTGTTATCCTGCATGAAGGATGTGTAAATGTAATGAAAAGCAAATCAAATTAATGTAGTTAATATGAGCAAATAGAACCATTGCAAACACGTTAAATTTTAAATAGTTAATAACTAGAGTACATAGAACCATTTTGAAAATTGTTTGAAAATAGATCATATTCAATAGTAAATGTATGTGTAGTAAGGATAAAGGAAAGCATAATGGAATATAATTTGAAGGAAAAGGTCAATTAAAAGAGCACATTTAGTAGAAAAAATATGCACATGAAAAACTTTTTAACATACACTCACATTCTCTTAAAATTTGAATAATGATATTAAAACAATAAAAGAGTTAAACAACCAAAAATAAAAATAAAAAAGAGAGAGAGAGAGAGGAAAGATTGATCAATTAACAAAGAAAAAAGAAGGAAATATTAATCAATTAATTAAGAAAAAAACATATAAAATATAAACATCATTTATATGAATTCAGGGCTTGTTCTAATTTATTGAACTGAGCTGAATACTGAGTGGCTGGATTGATTGTAGCTGAACTGAACTGAAATGTTTATGAGAGAAGGAAATTAGGAATTGAATTGAAATGAGCAGAACTGAACTAATTGGAGCTGAACTGATTTAAACTGAACTGATTGGAGCCGAACTGAACTGAAATTAAGTTAAAGAGAACAGGCCCAAAGTCCATAAATAAATAAATAACAATAAATAAATTACATTATTTATTTTAGGAAAATGTTATACATAGTCCTTAGGGCTACATATAATCATTAGATTTACACTTGAAATTCGTAAAAAGTTGAAAAATCATTCAAAATATAAACACTAATAACACTGATTTACGTGTGTTTTTGTCATAAATTCATAATTTTATAAAAATTTTAAGAGTATTTTAATGCTTATTTATAGCTCTTAGGGCTACATATAACATTACCCTATAGTACAAATGTTATATGTAACCCTAAGGGCTATATATAAGCATTAAATGTACTCTTGGAAATTGTATAAAATTAGGAATTCATGACAAAAACACGTGTAAATCAGTGTTATTAGTATTTATATTTTGATGATTTCTTAACTTTTTACGATTTTCAAGTGTAAATTTAATGTTTATATGTAGCTCTAAGGGCTATGTATAACATTTTTCATAAAAAAAAAAAAAATAGTAATTTGGCACTGCTTTATATTAGTTAGCCATTGTCAATGAATGTATTAAATGATCTCTTTTGCATAGGTTTGATCGCAACTATTACGAGTATTTGTAACATATTTAAATTTTTTTTAAAAAAACACATTCATACAAACCTAAATGATCACATTTAAAATTTGTTTTGTTATAAACATGTATTATCAACAAAAACACATAAATAATAAAAAAGAATTTGAAGAATGGACGAAATACATATAATTTGAAATTTTAAACTAATATAAGTTACATTTGTTTTAAATAATACTGTAATTGGTAATAGTTGATGCTTACCATCAAAAAGCCTGATTGGATGAAAGCTAAATTTAAATAGGAATTTCAATTTTTTTTTTTTCTCATTGTTTTACAAATCTAAACCATTTCATTAAATACTAGAACTTCAAATCACTCAAAACTACAAACATGACCAAAAACCTTTGCTTCTTCACTTCCTTTAGAAACACGATAACTCCATAATTAAATTATTATGGTATGTTGGCAATATTTAAGCAAATATTCTCTTCATCACCTTTTATTTATTAAACTTATTTACTGAACTTATATAATTTTTACAAAAATTAATTTTATTGAATTAAAATTATTTTAATTATTTACTAAAATGATTTTAATTTTGCTGTACTTAAATTTAATTTTACTGAATTAATTGTTTTTTATCGAGTTAAATTTTTATTTTATTGATTCTCTATTATAATTCTTCTTTATAATTATTGATTTTAATAAAACTTAACTTAGTTTTACAGATCTGAAATATTTTTACTGAACTAAAATTATTTTTATTGAAATGAAATTATTTTACTGAATATTATAATTTTTATGGTGAATAGAACAAGGCCTAAACTTAATTAAGTTAAACATCTATTAACTTTCTTTGTGTTAAAGTCTTTTGTTAACAAGTCCATCGAAAATAAATACTCTATTTTTTTTATCAAAATATGTCAAAAGAAAAATTAAAAGGAAAAATGGAAACTAATAATTCCACCTTTGGGTTTTTAGCTCAAAACAATCTCACCTTTTCCAAATCCTAAAACAATTCCACCTTTAACCCCCATCTGCTCAAAATAAGTCTTTTACTGGTTTTTAATATGGTAACCTATTTTAGAAGGTGACTGGCCACGTGTCACCTTCTGATTGTTTTTTTTTAATTTTTTTTTAAAATTAAGATTAATTAAAAAATGAAAAAACCTGGCCTAGTTTTCAAAAATAAAAAATAAAAAAAAGAAAAGAAAAAATTTGTCTTCTTCACTCTTGCCCAAGTACCTCTCTACCGTAGCTCTCCCTCCCCCTGCTGGACCCAGCCACCTAGCCGAAACTCCCCCTGCTAGGCCCATTTGCCCTTCCCTAACCTTGTCAGCCTTACTCCCTTCTCACCGATGAAGTCCCACCCTTTTTCCCTATCGACGAGCAACAACCCCCACCTCTAATCTCTAACCTCTTCTCGTTGATGAACTTTAGTCCTAACCTTTAATTCCTTTTCCCTTTTCCCTTTTCTCGAAGACGAACAACCCCTTCCCTATGACAAACAACAACCCTACCCCAATTGGAGTTTCGCGTGGGCCAGGTAGGAGAAGGTGAGGTTTGCCGACTTGGTGGCCTGGGGTTTGGTGAGGGGGTCAGCTGGGGTGGAAAAAACGAATGCAAAATGAATTTTGGGATTTGAGGGTGGTCGGGTTTGGGGTTTGAATCGGGTGGGGGGTTTGCTAGACTAGGCGGAGAGGTTGGGTGGTGTGGTGCGGTGGTGGGGGGTTCCGCTGGACCAGGCGAGGTTGGCTCGGGTAATGGTGTGGTGGTGGTGTTGATGAAGTGGCGGTCTGGTTATGGAAGGATGGTGATAATGGTGGAGTTGCCATTGAAGAGGTTAGGGAGGAGAGATTTAAAATATAATAAAATAAAATAATCAACCTGTTAAAAAGGTTATGAGTAAAAGGGATCATTTTGAGCAGATGGGGGTTAAAGGTGGGATTGTTTTGAAATTTCGAAAAGATGAAATTGTTTTGGGATTTTGAAAAGGTGGGATTATTTTGAGCTGAAAACCAAAAGTTGGGATTGTTAGTTTCCATTTTTCCAAATTTAAGTTTTGAATAGCTATAAGAAATACACAAGAATTGCAAAACAAATAAAATTTAATTATCCCTAATATTAATTCAATAAAAAAATTAAATTAATTCAAAACATAACATTTGTTTTGTTAAAAAATATTATTCTATTTATTTATTTATTATTTTTTTTAAAGATTTGTATGGTTGACAAAATTATTTGGGTCCTATACAAATATATCCAATACATACTAAGGAGTATCAAATACAAAATAAGAACAAAATGAATGCATGAAATGGTAAAGATTTAATTAGAATGACACTTAACATGAATATATATAATGATACATAGAAAAGTTATTATAACTAAATCAAGCAAATTGCACAAGTAACACTTAAGAGGTCTATAAAATAGAGAAAAAGAGAGAGGAGCATACCAAGGACATAGGCCATTGCACACTTTGTTGTGGAAAATGGGAGAAAAAGAAAAGAGAAAAGCCTCCAATTTGAAGAGGAGAAAGAGGTGTTAAGGTAAATAAGTTGGAAGTATGAATTTATAGTGAAATAACTAGGGTGAAAAGGGGGGATGCATCACATTTCAAGTTCAAACAAGATATGCGTGCTATCCTTCAGGATTTGATTATTCTTCCCATTAATGTTTTGAAGCTTAATTTTCTTAGTTATGGAATGTAAAGATTTTGATTGTATATATATTAGGAATGAAAAGATTTTTTCCACCTAAGTACCAATAAACCACGTTGTGATGAACTGGAATACAATGGGTAGTGAAAAAACAAAAAAATGGTTAGTTACCGCTTTGATTTTAGTTATGTTTTAAATTCTAACCATATTACCACTTTCATTTCACACTTTACCTGGGATGTATGGTAAAATATGTAATATTAGGCCTTATTTTCTATACCTTAATATATATATATATATATATATATATATATATATATATATATATATATATATATATATATATAAATAATGTTACTTAGTAGAAATAAGTTATGTTCAGCAAAAATAATTCCAATTTAATAAAAATTAGTAGCTTAAAAGTGAAAATATAATTGAGAAGCAATAAAGTAATACAGTATAGTAAAATTAATTTAATTTCAATGGAAAAATTAAGTTCAACAAATATAATTTAAGTTCAGTAAAATTAACTTATGTTTAGCCAAAAAATAAGGTGAAAACAACATGTGGTTACAGTGTTAAATAAATTTCATCAATTGAGTTTCTTTTTTAACTTTGTGTGGGAAATAAAAGTATTTCAATCCATCTTGCATACAATGGTCTTGCATTAATTTTAATTTAGTAAAGTTAATTTCAATTATGTAAAAATAATTTAATTAAGTTCGGCATAAATAATTTTAGTTTTATTAAAAATAATTTTAGTTCGGTTAAAATAAGGTGAAGAGAACAAAGATCAAATATGTAGGATTTTAATGAAAATGTGTTTTATCTGTAAAAATAAATTAAACATAGCAAAAATAATTTATGTTTAGTAAAAATATTTGCAGTACAAAAAAAATACGGTATACATAATGAAGAGAACAAGTCCTTATAAAACTGTGTCATTAGATTTTTATAATACCTTTACAAAGTAAGAACGTGCAGAAATGACAAATATAGGCCGTTTATTCAGGCTAGCTATCAGATGAAACTAAATGCTCTAAAAATTGTATCAAACTTTTAAGGTTTAAAATAAGAGAAAAAAATGTTGATGTAAACGGCGTTGTAACAATTGGATCTTGCCCTAGCCGATCTATTAATGTTTTCAATCTAGTGAGAAATTTTGTAATAGTACGAACAATATTATAACGTCAGTTTATAACTACTTGTCTAACTAAGGGGTTGTTCTCTTCAGTTTAATTTCAGTTCAGTTAAGTTTAGAATCAGTTGAGTTCAGTTCAACTCTAATCAATTCAGTTTACTTTAGTTCAACTCAGCTTAGTAAATCAAAACATGCCATAAGTTGCGAACTCATATTTAATGGAAACTAACTGAAGCTATCATTTGATAACTCTGTAACGTATGTTAACTCCAAGTTTCATTCCTCCATTGAATATTCCATTGACATCTCCATCTTCATCATGTGTAGATCTAAGTTTCTACTATTGAACCTTCCACTGATACCACCATCTTCATTGTGTTCAAGCTTCCTCCATTAAACATTCCGCCAACACCACCATCTCAGTGGCTTTGTTGTCATTAAGCTTGATTTTCGAAGATTGGGAAGGAAAGAATAATAAGAAAAAGGAAGATTTAATGGAGGAGGAAGAAGGAGGGGGAAGCTTCAATGGAGAATGGAGGAAGCAGTAATGGATAGAAAATTAAAGAAACCGGGAAAACATTAATGTTAGTCTTTGTTACCAAAATTACATATGGTAGTGACCTAGCAATAATGTACATATTATCATTCCACTTTTACCAAAACAACCTTTACTAAATGATGACATAGTCAGATACACCCTTAAGATTTGCTTCATAAGTGAATCTATAAGATCAACTTGTATTTTCGATCTATAACATTTGATTATTTTCATAATAGAAGGCTCTATGAATAATAATGTTTTTGTCCTTGGTAACAAATTGCAAAGAGGAGTTGTACGACGTACTTACACTGAAATTAATGTCTAGGATGGATGGGAAGAAAATACCAAAATAAGATTATGATCTCTTATCGATATGCAAATACCATACATGGTGAAAATTGATGGAATTTATAGCAAAACGTAGGTTCATGTGAACATTATAGTTGACTCCTTTGTTAGAAAATTGCAAAGATGAGTTGTGCAAGAACTAGGACAACTAGGGTAGGGAAGAACACAAATGTTCAAGTGTGTTATACCATGCACATCGCACTTCCTCACTTAGGCCTCAAATCGACAAATCAACATATATATAGTCTTTGTGTGTGTGTGTCGTCTATATACTACTATAATAATAATATTTGCTAAAAACTAAACAAAATCTAAGCATTTAATGTAAAATATGTTAAAATTACCACAAAATCTACCGAATTTAGAAAATTTTTTATTTGAAATACATATATAAAAAAGGCATATGTTTACAAAGATTTGGTCTAGCTGTAACACAACAGATCAACATGAACCTAGTTATACAAGGAAAAATTTCTTTCTTCTCAACTTCTAATGTGGGAGCACCATAAACACCTTCTCCTCTCTTTTAAGGAGCCTACATTCCAAAGTATATATTTACAATCTCTATTTAAGGCTAGTTGTATTCACTTTAATTATGAATTGAATTGAATCCATGAAGATCTTCTTTTCCATTCTCATCTCTAAATATAATTTCAACATGGCATCAAATCTAATATAGATCGAGATCAAGAGAAAGAATTGGACGAAAGCCTATGTAGATCTTCTTTCATTTTATAGATGTAGTGAAAAACAAAATTGAAGGACAATCCACCATGGCAACAGAGAATAGGGTATAAACTTATAAAGACCATCTTCCGTTTTATGAGTGAAAAACAAAATGAATGAAATCCACCATGGAAAAAATGGTTAGAAAAAAAAAGTACGCGACAATTATGAGCATCTTGAAATCATGACGGCGAAGAGAAGTGTGAGCATGGTATCAGTGCTAGGTTAGATCAAGAAAGAGAGAGATAAAATAGGTGATGATGTAAATGTTGGACAATTTTCGTTTTATGAGTGAAAATCAACACGAATGGCAAACCACCGTCGAAAGAGTGCTAAATTTTTTTTTTCAAAAAAAAGTATGTGAAGATAAGTGTCATAAATCAACAAATTTTAAACTCAAGAATATTGTGGAGAAAACAACTTAACCTTTGTATTGATCTTGCTCACATATATATATATATATACACAATACAATATAACTTGCCTAAAACTCCTAACAAGATAAACTTAACATAAATACAATATTAACAACTATAACCAAACCGGGAACTAAGTCTTTTTTTTTGGGTTAGTTGATATCAAATTTCTCATAATTTCTACAACTCCTTTGCCACTATCTTACCAAAAATATTGACTTAAATTTGTTTGCTCTAGTTTCTACACATTATAGTCACCACTGGTGTTGCCATCAACTAAAATGGTTACAGATACACAAGTAAAATGTGTTTGGTATGACTTTTCTCTCTTTGATGGATTTGTTGCACCGGAAGTCAGGAATACATCAATTTTGAAGCTTAACATCTATTTAAGTGGATGGTACTTGATACTTTATTTGCTGATTACTTGAAACCAAAAACTTTTGCATCGAATACAAAATTGACAACATGAGGTTTTTGCTTTATGATCAACTCTTACTTAGTTTGATATTATCGCAGTTATATCTTGTTGTTATCTTTAAAAATTCCTTCGCTTTATCCTTAGCACAACCCCTTTGCCATGACTCCGAGAAGTTAGCATTGCTGCATTTCAAGCAGAGTTTCCTCAGGAGACACCGTTAATTGATTGGATTTTTAGACTCTCAGGCTGCTTAAGTGGTCTCGTAGTTGGGTTTGTTATTGGACAATACTACATCACAGACAGGCATCATCAGTGGTTCATGCAGACTTTCGGAAGAATTAGATGGAGAGCCCCATTACACAGGAGGTGATGTTAGTTTCTTCACCATGCCAGCTTCAGTTTGTATTCTCATTTTCTTTCTCCTTCACTACTGTTTTAAATAAGTTAATACTTAATAGTGAATCAAGCTTCCTTTTTTTGTACAAATTTGCATAGGCAATTTAACATATTTTGATTTATTACCTTTTATGCTGTAACAAGACTAGTTAGACTACTAGTGATTGTATCATACAAAATATAATGAAACAGAGTAGTTTACTAGTTTATGTGAATGTATCATGCATGATGTATTATGTGTTTTTTTTTTTTTTGTAAAAATAAAAAATGCTTAGTTTTTTATTGCACTTTCTTTCATTCATCTGAATTATAATGACTTACTGTGCTATAGTACAACAGCGCCCCTTGATGGTGGTGAAAACAATTTATGGTAGCTAGGTATCTAGCAATAAATTTATGGCTATTAATTTGGTATTAACCAAAGATATTTTAGAGTGAATCTAGCAGTGTAGTTTCTGGCCTACTGTAATTGATTCACATGAACTTTTATCAACATTAGGCTCCTAGCAGCGCACAATACTTTGTGATGAGTGATTGAATCTTTACAGACTTATCATATGTAACTCAGAATGAAATGGTTGAAACTTTGGTACAATTGTCTGAACCTTTATCCTTATCAATTTGGGAACCGATGCAAGAACTGTACCTGTAATATCCCTCCGAGCTGAAAGACTACTGATACATTTTCCAACTGTTCTGTGAAGTTTCCTCAGCCTCGACAATTCTATACTGTTTGTGGAGCTTGGTGATCTGCTTCAGGAAATTAGGAATCTTAGTTCTATAATCTATACTAACATTGTTTTGTGAAATCTGTAGCCTAGACGTTATAGTTACACTTTCATTACAGGCAATGAAGGTTTATAATATTATAAATTTACATCATACTGTGAATTTTCTTCTGCTGTTCTGCATGTTTGGGTGCTGTAATTTGGCATAATATCTGGTAGTGATTTTTGGGATATAATTAGGTACTACATGGGTTGGTTGGGCATGAATTGGAGGATAATGAAGCTATTTTCATATCTATTGATCTATTTCTAATCTGTTTATAGAAATCAACAGTATGAAGATACATGAAGATAGATTCTGTGTGATTATGATCGAAAAATGACCTCAATTATCTGATCATTGGGGAGATGAAAGGAATATGTGTTTTCTTCAAAGTGCAAAGCTTAGAGGGTTTTTCATGGATGCTCAAAGAATTAGACTTTAAACTTTTTTTTATGACTTGACTCATTTGTGAGCACAGGGTACAGCATAATGTTCATTATCATATCTCTAGAGAAGTAAATCAAAGTATACATCTATATGCGTGGATAAGATAGCCTTTCGCGGCACTAAATAACACAACAATGCCCCTAATTAGTCTCTAAGATCACAAAAATATCCCCTTAAAAGTTACAACCCCCATATTTCTGATAACATTTTAAAAAGCATATCACAATTATAAACTGTTTAGAGCTAGATTCAAGTTAAGGACTGAAGTAGAACAATCATTGAATCGACCTGGAGTTAGTCAAAGTAAGAAAGTAAATGATAATGTAGAAGGTAGATTCATATTAGTCATAAACTTTTGCTGTTTGGTCATTTTTCTTGAAAGTTTATGATATGACATGGTGGTAGTTCTTTGTTGATTAATCACATTTTTTTTTTCTTCTTTAGGATTAATTTGGTCCATTGGTCCCCTTTCCCCCACTCCATCTTTGAATGACTATAAAATCGTGCCATTACTTCAATTATAATGTTTAAATATGTTTTGTTCTTTTCACTCATAATAAAAAAAAATTAAAATAAAATAAAAAGTCAGTTTGACATTGTTAGTGTCATCAATTGAAATGTAAGAATCAATGAAACCGTTATTTCATGTAATAGCAATTTATAAAATCTTTGACTAAACTTTATATAATCACTAAACTTGAAAAGCTACATCAATCGCTTTAAAAGTTTATCTTTTTGTGTGCATCTTACTAATATCAATTTATGAATAATGAGTGTCCGATCAAATAATTAGTTTGGGTTAAGTTACTAGTTCATGTTCGTGCCAAGGTTTTTAGGTTAAAATGTTTTTCACCACAGAAATCTAGCCTATCATTTTCACGTGAAAGCATATTTCTTTAAGTTTCATTTTAGATATATAGTTAAATTGGTTAGGGTCACATTCACTAAGGAGTAAGGGATTTAGGCTGGTCCAAATGCTGTTTCCTTCGTCAATAACCAAAGGCCGTGTTAGTAGTGTGATTCAATTTAATCTAGTAATACAACAGGTAGAGTTTGACGACTGATATCTAGTCATTGACTCATTGGTAAGATTACTATGATAGCATATCTAGCAACCATATCTTTGTAAACCTAACTTACGCGTTGCAACAAAGAGATGACAATACATATAACAATTAAAATAATAATCAGAAAAAATCAAACCTACCATAAGGGAGCAAAAAGAATTAGGAATTTGAAACACCCAAATAAAGAGAAATATCCCTAGCCATTAGTTAGTTGATTCACATGTATCATAATAGTGACAAATAACATCATCACACTTATCCTAATTTGGCAATACCCACTATTACAAATTTGTAAGGCCTTTTGACTTTCCTAATTAAAATTTAAATTGTGTTGCCTTAACTTAATTTGAAACAATTATCATGATCATCTAGTACTCTCCCCAGTTACTTTACAATACGATGAAGATAACATTAACAATTGGAGAATGTTATAATAAAAAAATGTCATAATCTAAAAAAGGCATTTAACTTTTTTATAGTTTAGGTATTAATTAGTGTTTCAAATAATATATTGGGAGAAGTACATTATACATTATTATGAGAAAATTAAAATATAGGACTATTATATTGTAATATACCATTTCTAGAAAGTTGATGATCGTAGAGCCTTTATCACTTGCTATCACTTACTACAACAAATTTTGTCTTGGTTATGGGACAAAAAACAAAGCAGCTTATATCGTAGTTCACAATTTATATTGCATTCATAGTCCTAACTAGACATTAGAAAAATTGTACAATTATATTTCAACTTAGATTGAGATTTAACTACATACACACCATACACTTTGTTTGATCTTGACGAAATTTAATCACAAATCTTAACTACCATCTTTCAAGACTACCTTTTGAGGAATAAACTTTAATACCATTGATCATATCACGGTCCAACTAGATAGCACAAAGCTAAATTGGAAGTTCAATAGATGAAGCCTAAGCCTTAACCAGCAAAACACAAGCAAAATGCAATCTTACATTTTGTCGTTGAGTTGAATAGGCATTGATCATGATTGTTAAAATCAAACCCGAGTGATAAGAGCCTAAATTTTTTGATACAAAGTGACTTTATTTGCTACAATAAGTAAATTATATTGGCTTTTAAGCCTATTAGCATGAGTTAAACTAACTAATTGTAACAAAGACATCAATCTAGGTCACTCTTTTATCAGTATTTTAATACTGCCCCTTTGTCCTCAAATAATCTTCTTATATTCCATCACACAAAAATAACCACGATACTTAAAAATTAAATTTTTGTTACACACAACCATTTATCTTCTTTTTGTTGGAGCTCGTTCCATGTGATGTGGAATCCTCTACTAACTTTCTTTCTCTCACGTATAATCCCATCTCACTCTACTAAATTTCTTAATATATAAATCCGAGCCTAATGTAAATGAGGATTATCTATATTGACGAAGGGGCTATAATTTAATAGAATTCCTTTAAATGATGAACAATAATTCCTCTAGAGCCTATGAGCAAGTAGTCAATAATTGGTAAGAACTTTAAGGTAGATCATAGAATAAAAAGAGTTCCATAAAGCTAGCTACCATTAATAATTTAGTGAAATAAGAATGAACAACAACTAGTACAAAATTGAAGGAGTTGAATGCCAGCATAAAGTTGTTTTTCATTACTATAATTAGGCGCCTTTGTCGCCATGGTGCCATGTATAGCAACCCCACAAGCCACCAACGCCATTTTTAAGTCTAAAATCTAAATCTATAAAATGAAGCATTTTTCTTTTCTTTTTTAGATTGAGCTAGGATGGGGGACGACTCAAGGGAGGACCAATATTCCCATACTTAATAATTATTTCAGGTCTTTTTATTTACTCCAATATCACCCTAAAATGCATTGGATACTTTTAAAAAATAAATAATTTTTTTTAAAAAAATCAATATCATATTTTATTCATAAAAGGCCAATCCTTAACGATTATAATAAAAATTGATACATATGGCCATAAAGTATTTTTCAAAAAATAGTTGAAATAAACTAACTACATCATATACTTCCTCTAGCTATTTTCTTTTTAGTTACAATACACTTCTTTTTTCACGCTTTCAGTTGTTAATATCTTTAATTACCAATATGTAAAAATTATAAGTATTTGATATTAAAATTGTATAAATTAAGATGAATCTAACATTCTAACAAGATCCGATCCCGGCCCACATAATTATATCTTTGCTTAGGTATAAACCATCAAAATTAGTCAAAGTGAAATAATGAATAGTGTAAAAGCTGCAAACTACTGCAACTAAAAAAAAAAAAAAAAAAAGAAGAAGAGAGAGAAAGTATATACCTATATCTATACGATGTTGTCGCATTATGGAGATTTTCATGTTGCCGCATTATATCTATCTGGTTTTTAAGTTGCCTATAAATGTTCAAGATAACATCTCAAATGTGTTGGAAGTTTTTTTGACTGAGTACGAAGTTTGCAAGTTGAAAGAGTTTATATATGTTGGTTAGACTAGGCAGTTTTCCATATCTATAATGTGTGACCTAAATTTATGTATGATGAGCTTGACTAATAACACTCATTCTGTAGTTAAAACAACCTTGTGGTCAAGTTTATGATTGTCCGTAAGTGTAATCCAAACCAAGTACATTGAGGATATGAGTTGGGGTAGTATTTCAAATTAAGATTGCTTGAAAGCTATTCAATTTCACACGCACCAAGTTCAATGAGGATGTTGTGATTGATCGATAGATGTGTGTATTTAATTTGTAACACACATGTCATGCAACCTACATTTATGCGCGTTATTATTATAGCATTTTAGTCATATAACTGATAATAATAAGCGTATGCTAAAAATAAATTCTACAAATAACGATCTTTGGGTTAAAGTAGGGCGGAGTAATTTTGAAATCTAATATTAATACTTGAAATTTTTTTACTATAGATATTCCAAGGAGGCCAAATAACAAGATTCTCTTAAAAAAATGACCCAATTAGACCTATTTGCCCCACCCACCTAAATAAAGAAACTTTCATGGGCCTCAATTGGATTATTCTTGTCCTATTGAAAACCAAATACAATGAATAATAATAACATTGTTCAAATTAAATAAATCTTAGTTCTCAAAACACGCTATTAAGCACATAAGACAAATTAGTACTAGCACTACTATTACATTTTAAGTGCAATAATAATGCAAATGTTTAAACATGTCGTACATCTCACATAAAATAAATCTTAGTAAAGTGATATAACAAGATTTTATAAAATAGATCCATAATATAATTCTACTATATACACTCATTCACACACCTTCTATGATAGTCACAAGCACTAAGCAAGTAGGCAAAAAGACCCACTACCAACATCAACTTGCCAATTTACATGACTAAAAAAAGGCAATGAAAGTCCCATTTAAAAAGGATCTTCCCCCCCTTCTTTCCATCCCACCACAAAACACACTCAAAAAAACTTCAATTCTCTCTTTTCTCTCTAAAAACTAAACCAGCAAAAAACTTAACATCTTGTTTAAGAGAGTACATATATATATAATCAAACCATATATATATATTTCTTGATCATGTTGCGTACATTGTCCGCGCTTAGGCAACAAATCGCCACCAAGAGAAAGAGTCCAAAGGTCGCCGATGAAACCATGTTTAGTAACACCAACATGGATGCATCAGGCATGCCTATATACGCCCATGACATAAATCGTACCACCCGGCGGCAACACCAAGCTTGGAATAACGGACTCTCGGTTATTTCTACCATTGTTCGTATCCCGTTTTCTATCCTTTCTTGCTTCTCTCAACACCATGGAAACCCCTCGGACGCTATGTGGGTTACCGGAGAAATGGTTAGAACTTCGTCGGAGATTGATCATCTTATGATCAGTGACAGCATGCGTTATGCAATTTTGATGTAGATCACACTCTTTTATTTAAGTAGGTTTTTTTTTTTTTTTTTTTTTTTTTTTTTTTTTGGGTTGAGGGTTTCCAAGAGTAAAATATACCAGTGGATGTAAGAGCTATATGAACTACCAGTGGATGTATTTAGTCTCTGTAAATTCTAGCTAATTATCTTGGAAAATAAGGGTTTTTTTTTTTCTTTTTTTTAATCTTCAAAGTATAATGACTTTCGGTTTAAGCTTGGGTTGGAGTAGGTAAAGCACTTTTTTTTTTTTTTTTGGGTGGTCCAATATATGAGAAAGCTAAAATTGTATTTGTACAGAAATTAAATGGAAACTAAAATTTGTACATATAGCTTAACCAAAAATGTATTAGGATGTCACATATTTTGATATTTGATATGCAATTTGTAGGAGATATATCCACAATGAAAAGATGATATATCCAGAGTTGATGTTTACTAATATAAAAATCCGGTATAAATCTAAGTTTGATGTTTATCAATGTGAAAAACCAATTTCATTATCAAGATAATTATTTTACAGTCAATGGGTTAATACAATTTTGTGTGTTCAGGTTGTAACATTCTACTTTATTGACTTCAAATTGAGCATTAAGATTCTCAAACCAAGTTAATACCTTTAAAATTGAGGTAGATAGTGTTTTGACCAAGGAATGTGACCTATTGGCATATGAATTAACTTTATCTATTTCAAGCAATATCCCTATAAATTTGGATCAATTTTTTTTTTTCTTATTTTTATTAATTGTATGTTTGTCTTTGGATTAATTTTTATATGTTTACATCATTCATGTTAAATTATGTTAATGTTGGATATTCAAATCACAAATTTAGTAAAACATGCGTTCCTTCAATTATGTTATTGGTAATCGTTATTCTATGACACCCAATAACATTAACAATAGATTTTTCTTTTAAGTGGGCTATTGATTGATGTCTCAATTAAATGATTATTGCTTTTAAAAATAAAAATAAAAAAATAATAAAAAAAAATAAAAAAATAAAGTTTATTGTCCCTGGTAAATGTGTTTAATTTTGAGGGGGGCTATGCCCCTTGTAAGGGAGAAAATTAACTTTCTACTCAATGTTATAAAAGAATTACATATCTATACCTATACAACCCTACCACATGTTTCCTCCAATTGAAACGACATGGTATGGTGTTATATTGGATTTGGCAGCATCTTTCATAATTTTATTCAAAACCAAGAATGAAAGAGGTATTAACCATAAAACTTGAACCTAGACCTTGCTTATACTTCTATTATTATAACGTGTTTCAATTATTAATCCAATGTAAACATTGATGCCATTTGGGGGAAATAAAATAAGATTTCTCTATTAGTGAAATAGAAGACTAAGGGTCTGTTTTCTACGGCTTAATATCAATTCAGTTTCATTCACTTCATCAACTTCAATCAGTTCAGTTCGGCTCATTTCAGCTTCCAATCTCCTTCTCTCATAAACAATTCATTTCAGCTCTATTATGTTCAGTTCAGCTCCAATCAGTTCAGTTTAGTTCAGTTCAACTCAGTAAATCAGAACAGGGCCTAAAACATGGTGTTTTTACTTTTACAAACAATTCACCAAAATGTCAATTTTTTCACTTTTTCCCCTCATTTTCTTAACCACCAAACATTTTCAACGTTCTCAAGACATTAATATAGTTATTACTACGAGTAACAAATGAAATTGTATATAATATACATGCATTGCACGGAATCAACACTAGTTGAAAAATAAGGAGAGAAAAAATAAAAGCAAGTTGATGCCTAATGTCAGTTAAAGCAAATGCAAATGTTTTTCCATAGAATGTTTTCCAAACAACCAAACTCTTTGAGATAACGCTCTATTGGATTTTGTCAACATCATCAATCACGACAAATCTTCATTTGCTATCTTCTTTATTTTTATTATTTTTAAAAAGGACTTGATTCAGTCACACATATTAAATCATTATAAATTAAGACAAAGATGCTTCAGAAATACTTAAACATAATGGATTTTTTTTGTATAATTACTTCCAAATCACAAGGACAACGTTCTTTTGCATAGCTTCAAAAGAGAAAAGATCCAATTCAATGTTATTAATGAATAAAGATATGGGAACAAATTCTGTTATGTAACTTTATATTTCATTTAATTCAGAAAGAATATATTCTGCACAATCTTTCCCTGCAATATGAACCAATGTCTCCTTTCTAACATGATTACATGTATAGTGCCATGCTACTAAAGTACTTATATCACAATATAAATCTATGTTTGATTTCACAAAGTTAAAAACAAGTTTCTATACTCTTCCTCCATATCCGAACACCTATATAACTTCGTCCTTAAAGAACTAGTTTAATTATATTCGCGACAATAATTGACATATATAGCTAGCTTACTACTCACAGAATCCCAACAACACTGTTATTCCCATATCTGATATCTCTATGGAAAATTCTTAACAAGGGCCATAAGGGGGAAGTAATCGATTCGCAACCATACCGATATCTCAACATCTATAACAAAATTCTTATTGAAGAATCAACCTGTTGCTTTATAGAATAAAAATGAAGCACATGACAGAAAAATGAGGTGTTAACTTAATCCATCATAATCCAAGGTTAAAATTTTAATGGTTGACTTTTTTCGACAGAATATTAAGGTGTTAACTTAATCCATCATAATCCAAGGTTAAAATTTTAATGGTTGACTTTTTTCGACTATGTCGAAAATGGGGATGGTTGACAAAATTACATCAATAGTCATCCAAATAGGGTAAGCATCATGATTAAGGAGGGAAAATGAAACAAAACAATACATTCTTGAAATCATGTGAATAATGTTGCCATGTTGGTAAGAAAATCATTGAAATTAAGCCAATAGTTAAGGAATATACCATATTTACTACAGAAAATAGAATATAATAGCTAATGATGTGGTTCAATCTATAACCATAATAAGTGGGATATAAGCAAGAGAAGTAAGAAAGCACTCCAATTAGAATTTAGCTTATATAAATGGGAACAAACACCCACTAAGCTAGCTAGTCATGATGATGAGTACATGCACTTCATGACTAATGATATCCATTTATCAATTGTGATAGGGTTGCCAAATATTTGTCAACTCACACCTCCAATTAAAGCAAACTATTTGTTCATTCTAGATAGGGTCAAGCTAAGGGATAATGAAATAAAGTCAACTTATTATGATCTTAAAAAGCATTTTCAACCAATTTTCAAGTTGCTTTCTAAGGTTGTCTTGATAATCTAGAAAGCATTATTTTATTTCACCCTTACCAAACTGCCGTCATTGCCCAAGGCTCAACAAACAATACATTCTTCCAAATCCAAATTAAGGGGTTACGTTACAAGTTCAAATTACACGATCATAGCAACAAAACTTTCAAATAGAGAGATTATATTTTGCATAGTTTTCATTGATACCATGTAGACATGTAGTTATTGTTTGTAGAAAAAAATTGGGTATATAACTTATAAACAAACATCCAAATCTTCTGCCATATTATCTCATGTTCCTTCCATCTGCATTAAAAGTAGTGAAAACCATTTAGAGATGTTCGGAGAAAGTTGTCACACAATATCACTTTTTTTTATTATTATTGAAAAGGTAGAGGTATTGGATAATTTTATACAGAGTATATTATATTACTATACACCAAATCCCTATAATTAGAATTTAATATTCATGTAAATTTTTTTACTTATTATAGGTAAACTAAATCCAGACAAACCGAGAGGAGCATATAAATATAATTATGGGATGGCTAACTTAAAAAACTGAATGTCAACTAGCTTCTAACATTCCATAGGACGTTTGTCATGCCGTCAAATCATTAGCAATCCATAATTTTCACAAGTCAAATAAGCCTCTGAAGTCAACTAAAGAAAAGATGGAGGAGGTGACAACCAAATACTAAACCAACATTTCCTCAAAAGATAAAAACAGCCTGTTCCTGCACATAACATTGTTCAATAGTTTAGCAACAAGGCCCTATAGTAATCTGTAATTAACAAAGGAATGAGGGATCAGTACACACACTAAACAAAACACAGGGAAGCCTATGCGAAACACCAAGATTATATGCTGTCGTGATAACGAAAGCTAGAGCATGGTAAAACCTTGGTACTAACAAAGAGTAATATCAATCACGTCGATACAAAACACTTGCGACAATATCAGTACGATATTAGGCAAACAGATGAAGATTTAAGATTTGCTGTTAAGGATTTCCAACTCCTGTCTACTTTGGAAAAGTAATTAACTAATAAGTGAAAGGAAAAGGAGCTCAAGGTACAATTACGCGATAAAAGGCAAGATCAAATCAAGGTTACATCAAATAAACCACTCAAGAAAATACAGGGCAGGGCAACTAAGGTACCTTTCAAGCTTTACTAGTTATGCCTTTCATCTTTAAAGAGGATTTTTCCAGATGCAAAGCATTATGCTCTTCTTTACCCCACATCATTAGCTACATGTTGGAAAATGACAGAATTAATAAAGTAGATTATCAGGTAACTATGGCAATAATAGAGTCTTTAGACTATTAAAGTTACACTCTTTCTTTCCTTTCCTTACAAGAGGTGCAAGAGGGGTAAGAAGAGATCTAAGCAAGTAAGCATTGGATTATAGTTAATTGAGTGAGCACGGCTCAATCAGGATACATAGAGTATTTAAAGAGCTAATCGAGTGAGAAGGTCTCATACAGGACCGGATTTGGGCAGAGATTTTCTGGCCTGAAATATGACTGCCTCAATAAGTCATTAAGCCAGACAAAATTTTTTGAGCTAGTCAAGTACTCAAGGTTTTCACATCATGACCCCAACTATACCAGGCATGGCAACGATTTTTTTAGGCCTAAAAAAGGCCAGCACCGACGTGCCAGGCAAAAACGAACCAGTATAATGGGGTGTATGCTAGATCGGCCCACAATCAGCTCTACTACAAGAAAAAGATACATAAAAAAGATGTAATCAGCACTGAAAACATATAGACATGGTCACCATGATCATCAGTAGGAATCTACAGTGTAAAGAGAATAATATCGCACTTCTTGTCCATTATAGAGAAATATCAGGTCGGCTGTTTGATGTTAACCGCTTAACCTGCAAAATTAATGCATGTAGTTGGTGTGAATATCAGAACAAGGCATTCAGCATCACAGAAAGGGACATGAACTTCTATTACCTGAATCCTATAACTTAAGTAACCATAATTAACTGCTAAAAGTGACAGATTAGGCATGAAAAACTCAAAATTAAGTAAATTAACCGCAATTGATACCACAAGTCCATATGAGAATCTACAAGGGTATAATTTTGTGTAATAAGAATCTACTAATCATCATTACTTTTCTTACCGGAATTTAGCTGTAATAAGAGAATAAGGCTAATCCAATGAGTACTGCTCCCCTAGATGCTGAGATGCTTAATAGAGGTAACTTTAGGTACGGCAGTGGGCTGTACCATGGTATTTGGATGACAACCAATGGCATGGCATAGACCACATGCTGTACTAATGCGCTGGATTGCTGGTCCATGGGCCATGGCACATTGTTCTACTGACCGTTGATTGTACCGAAATAGCACCCTGCCAATCATAACCGTGTCGTGCCATACTGCCATGTAAACCCTGCCATCATAACCGTGTCATGCCATACTGCCATGTAGTTGTGCTAATGTGCTGGATTGCTGGTCCATGGGCCATGGCACATTGTTCTACTGACCGTTCGATTGTACCGAAATAGCACCCTGCCAATCATAACCGTGTCGTGCCATACTGCCATGTAAACCCTGCCATCATAACCGTGTCATGCCATACTGCCATGTAGTTTTGCAGACTGCAACCAAAGCACGGTGACCTCATGTTGCATGACCCACTAATGTATTTCAGTAAAATCTGTTCAATATTGTACACACAGATATGCTACTTATGCTATGACTGAACTTCCTTACCAACCTCCCCTGCCCGATACACTCCTAAGTTCTGGCTAAAAGAGATAGAAAAATGGTAAAAATGCAACCATTACAGATTGGTAGCTCCTGATACAGTTATCTCAGCCTGTATGTACTTTGTACCGACATAATCTCCCCGCATTCTTTTCCATTCTAGAGGTCTTTTCAAAAGAAAATTGAGAGAAAAATAAAAGGATGTTCAGCATAAATAGTTACAGTAATACAACATCTAATATGTAACCATAATTGTCAAACACTACAATATTACTTGGAGTTCACTCCCCGGATGGCGGGATCTGTTTTGTGGTTCTTATTCCATGAAAAAGTTTAGGCAAAAAAATTTGCCACCCAAGAATCTCAAAAGCAGTCATAAATTCCAGAAGATCAACATGGTCAACTAGCACTGTAATATGAGTACAGGAAACCAATTTGCACTTCAGGTTGTTGAGTTCTGACTTACTACAAGCTAAGAAAAAAGCTTCTAACTTATGTGTTCTAATAAATTATGTCACTGGTAGAGTGATAGGCGCATGACTTTGTCATAAATTGTAGTTCAATACCATATCAAGAGATACTCACCATTATTTAACTACAAATTATACATATAAATTTGTTTTTGATTAGCAGGACCCTTGTGCAAAAAAAAAAAATCTTTACTATTTGTGACAAAAAATGGTTTGTGTAGTCATTTTTAAGTAGGCCTTCAATTGGGCAGAGAAAGCAATACACACTGTATGAATGGTGTGACTGTATCTGCAGCATCCAAATAGTACAAATCACCTCAGTCAGAATTCATCATAAGTGACATGCAGAAATTAGACAAGGATGGGGTTACTCTTCCATTATAAAGGGGGGAAAATAAGAAAAGAGAGACAGAGAGAATCCCTTTCATGTGCATCTTCTAAAAACATTGGTATCAAAGTAGTCATGAAACTGCAGAAATTCAATGAAACAATTTCGGTAAACTACTGTCCACATTAACATACATCAAATAGATACAACTATACTAGGTTCAGATACCCTAATCTTCATGGTGAAGGCTTCAAATGGAGCATGACCACACCACAGTAAACATCTTATGAATTTCTGATTGAATGGAATTGATCAAAATGTAAAAAGAAAAACAGTCAGTTATGATAAAAAAAAGGAGCAAAGAGGAAAGGTAGGTTATATGGCGGATGAAGGATTTTAGCAGAAATGAAGGTTCAAATGATTACTAAGCCGACAAGCATAACTAAAATATTGCAAACATATTGCAAGTATTAACAATAAAGGAACAAGCACACTAATAGACTAACAGTTCATGTCTCCATAAGAAATCATGCGCTCACCCCCATCAGAAGATTAAACGACAGGCAACAAGTCGTATTCATCATAGGTACAGAAGTTTTATATTGTTCTACAAGCTCCTGAAAGAATTAAAGTTGACAAAGGCTGGCAGTTGGTGAAGCAGAAGAATGCCATATGAAGACTCCAAGGCAGTTTCCAACATAGTATTTTTCATCCAAAACAGACATGTTTCAAAGTTCAGATAGGATCCAATGTATTAAGACTGGTTTCTGGTCGAAAGACACTCTTGCCCTGATTATAGATAAATAAAGTTTTGCACTATAGAATATCCAAGAAAAAATAAGGTAAAAAACAGAATTGAAAAATTCAACTAATCAAAGTAGTTTGCAGTTGTAATAGAAGTTGTTGGAATCATGCATTCATGACCATCAGCAAAGCAATCAATTGGCAATGCAAAAACATTTAGAGTTTTCAAATAAGAAAGATGGTCACTCTATGCTAAATTACATTGGGACAACATCCAACACTAAATGGACAATTCACTTTGACAAGATTATATAAGTTTTAGCAAGAAAACAAGCGTACCTTTACACACGCCAAGCGCTGTAAAGGTCAACAGTTATCACATTTTAAAATCCAAGAAATAACCAAGGAACATAGTCATTAAGCCATATAATGGCGTTAAGTTGTATCATTGATGACAAGAGTATATGCTGAGATACTGCCCCCTTGCCACAAGATCTGCCCAGAAAAAGTACAATAATACTTTGTCGAGAGTTCAACATATTTCAACCAGTAGAACTGAGAGGTGTCACTTGAAATTTTAAATGGATTGTGAAGAGGCTGACCACCCTCTATCATTCTACATTTCTGCTCCTCAATATACACTATATCATTTGTAACGTCAATGAGTTATAGAAAGATCGAACGTAGAACAATTGTGGAGCACAGAACAAGGAAGAGGGGTTGTCAGGGTTGAACAACTGTCCTGTGAGGCTTGGGTGCATTAGGATTCCCACGTTCATAGAAAGTTTGAAAAAGAGAAACTACTTCTGATGCCATTATCCCTCCGGTACACTTAGAGCCTTTTGCTTCTGCAACGTTGGAGTGCTCAGAGTTGGTTGAATGAAGAGAAAAAATTGAACCACATCCCCCAAACTTATCATTAGCACATCCATAGTACACTTCCTTTAATCCCACAAATGATAAAGCAGCTGCACACATTATGCAAGGCTCACATGTAACATATAGAACACAATTTGAAAATTTGTTAGCAACATCTGATTGAGAAAGTCCATCTTGTTGCCACTGCAGTAGAAGGCTATCAATAGCTTCCATCTCTGCATGTCTTGTAGCATTCCGTGTCTCGTTAGTATGATTACTCCCAGATGCAATAACTTTCTTATCCTCAACAATCACACAACCCACAGGCACCTCAAGTCTCTCCAAAGCAAGTTTTGCTTCTTCTATTGCAAGCTCCATAAAAGCATTAATATCACAAGATTTTTCTGCCTCAACCGAACCCATCACCAACGACTTCAAAGTGAGAGTTCTAAGTTATACCAAAATCAGAATTCTAAACACCGCACGACCAAGACATCTGATTTATGAAGGAAATTATAACCATAACACTGTTTTCCATGTATTGTGAATAAATTCTTTGATTCCTGCATTTACTAGGAAGAACAAATGAAACATTACTACAAATATAGAGACTTCTCAAAAGCCTATATACAAAAATAACAGATCAAAAATTAAATTCCAAACAATAATTGGGTTCAGAAATTGAAGACGAGGCAAGTTGATTACTCATATAGAATTCAGAACAGGCTTAAGGGAACACGTAGCAAATGTTACCAGACAATGGTAACGAGAATAATGTGTTACATTTGCTGATTTGCTGCAGTGTCTACCTAGAATACTATAATTATTGAGTGTAGTTACACTAAAAACGACTATACATAGCTGGCGGTTCACAAATTAATGGATATTTTTCAAATTATATGAGCTGAAGCAGTTAGATTTACAAATAAATGAACAACAACAGGTTCTTACTGATATAGGATAAATCTATAACTATCAAGCAACCCCATTAAAGGTAGCATATTTCGGAAGCACATGTTAACTGCAGTATTATAATTTTAGAGCAACTGAAGAATTCAAGATCATACAAATTTGGACAACAACTAACATCAAATTCACCAGTATGCCAAAGTGCTATACAGCTTACTCGGCAAAGCCTTGGGGGTGGTACTCAAGACCCGGGATCAAATTCCGTCTATAATATACCCTTTGGGGCACTCTATCCTACAGAATATAGATAAAATTCACCAATGTCTTATTTAAAATTACAGATTACAAATATCAAAATATCATATTACAAATATCAAAATAAATATGACGAAATTCATTGAAAGGATTCTAACAATTACAACAAAGCAACTAAATCAAACTAAAAAAAAAAAGAATTTTGGAGAGATTATAATGCTTCAATTGGTATAATTAGGTATAATGAAGATTAAAGAAGGTGAAATTAGCAACTTAAATTAAACAATACTTGACAAATTAAACAAATCAACAAGAAAGGCATCTACTTTACCGACGATAAAGTCGACGGAAATTGCCGAGCACCCCGTCGTCGCCGGTTGCTACGGTTTCCGATAATGGGCCTCAAATTACTGCTCTATCTCTTGCTTCTTTCGGTGATACCTATACTAGTACTCCACTGCCGGACTTGAACGGCACCGTTGGGTTTTTATTTATTTTTTATTTTTTTTTATTTTTTTTTTTACAAGAAATGAAAAGAGAATTTTATTAAGGGGGATTTTTCTATGTGGCCACACTATGTATCTGGATTACTCGAGTTACTCGTTTAAAAGTTACTCATGATCAAGTAACTGACTAAGGCTCTGCTCTTTTGAGCTTTTGGGCAGAGCAGAGGTCAGCAGTGCAAAGCAGATTAAATTTCAGCAGAACAGATTTCAGGATAGTAGAGAGCCGAGCAAATCAGATTTCAACATTATTATTACTACAAATGGGTGTTAAGCCCGTGCGATACACGGGTTCATTTTAAAAAATTTGAGTCAATTTTTTTTTTTTATTTTCCATAATTTATATTTTATAAAATTCTCCTTTAGTTACTACACTCTAATTTTTTAAAACTCTATTATGAAAGGATTGAAGGGAGTAAAATTTAATTTTGTATTCAGTTCAGCTCCAATCAGTTCAGTTCAACTCCTAATTTCATTCTCTCATAAAATATTCATTTCAGCTCAGTTCAATTCAGTTTAGCTCCAATTAGTTCAGTTCAGTAAATGTGATTTAAAAAAAAAGGAAGAAAGAAAGTAAAACTCTTACTCGTGACTGATTCACAAATATTCCAATATAGAGATGAGTTAAGATTATATGACATACTTGTATTATTATAATTATTATATTTTTGAAAAGTATATTTCGATCACTATCAAAATTGTAAAATTTATTAAAATTATAAAGATTATTAAAATTTATCATTTCAATTAATTAATAATATAAATTTAGGTAACTCATGAAAACTTAAGGTGCTAAGATTGCTTAAATAGGTTTTTTTTTTTTAAGCTTACTTAGGTATTTAAAATAGTCTTGTATACAAATTACTATATGTTTACTTTATCACCACTATAATTAAACGTGAATACAATTACGAAGTACAGTATATTCATTTTATATTTCATAGCTATCATTTTTTGTGTCATTTTTTTTTTTTTTTTTTTTTTGTTTTTTTTTTTTTTTGTATTTGTATGTGTCACTGTAATTCTAAAACAATTATTGAATATTGCTTCAAAATTATAACAATTGTTTTTTTAAAATTAATAAATATCGTTTCATGTGCATCCCGAAGACACCCAACAACTCTAGTAGAATCCGTATAAATAGTAACTTCCGAAATCGACCTTACGACCGCCCATTGTAACCCTTCCAAACAGGCATTCATTTCTGCATGCAGAGCTAACTGAGCAAGGCCACATGAGGCCCCCTCTAGACACCCCTGTTCCCCGTACTGACGAACCTCCGGACACCAACCCATACCTAATCTACTAGTGCGACTGTTCCACGAGCCATCAACCAGAATAACTGTTGTCCCAAGCAAGTTACCACTTCCCGATTCCTGCAACCTAGCGCAATAAAAACCCGGCGGGTAGTCGTTCACCCATTCAGGTGGGTGCAAGGAGCGAAGGTTCCCATCTTTCTTCGCAGTAAAGAGACCCTATTGGCGAAGAACTTCCGAAATAATTGCCGGTGTCGATATAGTAACAGTGTCATGCGTGCTGAAGACCCTGTGATTACGCGCTATCCATAACCCCCAAAGAATCGCAATAAAAAAGGTCATCTTGTGACCCTCCAAACCATCCTGGCTTAGAAACAACAGGATATAGTACAAAATCCAATCACCGAAGGATTAGTCTGCGTTAGCTTGTGAGAAGATTGTAATATCCCCCCCCCCCCTCCATGCGACCTACGCAGTCATGCAAAACCTAAACAAGTGCTGTAAATCTTCTACATGTGTCCCGCAGAGGTCACAACATATGCCTACCGCCAGACCGCATCTCCCCAAATTAGACTTTGTAGCAATTCCATTCTGTAGTAGTTTCCATATAAACAATTTCCACTTAGTCAGCGACCAAAAGATTTTATAGAGACCTAAGACGGGGTCAGTGAAACATGTTGAGTCCGAATGTATAAAGAATGCATACCCCGTTTTGACCGTGTAATGACCCGATTTATGGAATTGCCAGTACAAGTAATCCTCCGAGTCACTACCATTACCCGATAGCTCCATACTCACCATTAAGGAAGCATCTGTGTGGACAAACGCCGAACTTATGCGAGCGAGGTTCCATTCACTTCCCGACGGACAAATGAAGTGACTCGCTTTCCAATCCTTAGCCTGGCGTAAAGTGACCGAAGATTTAAATTTTGGTACTCTTCCATTCAACCACCTATCCTTCCCTGACACTATAGACCTACCATTTCCCACCTTCCAACCACACACACTCGAGCAGCGTATTCCCTGCTCTTATCAAACCCCTCAATCCCCAAGAGAAATTCTTATTCCGATACCGAACCTGAAGACCTTTAGCTAGTGGACTCTGAAACCGGGCAGTGCAAACTTGCGCGAGTAAGAGCTGAGGGTTGTGAAATAAACACCAAGCCTGCTTCATAAGAAAGGCCGAGTTAAAAGATCCTAGACTCCGGATGCCCAGGCCTCCCATACCCTTAGGCATGCACACTTTGTCTTTACTCACCCAGTGTATTCCGCTATTATCTCCATTAGACCACAGGAAACCCGCAAACAAGAGAATCCACCTTATTTGAAACCGAGATCGGCATCTCAAAACAACTGAGGACATGGGAGGCAATGACAATGAGAATAGAGTTGATCAAAATTAATTTCTGAGGCTGAGAAAGAGTTACTGCATTCCAAATCGAAATTCGTTTTCTGATGTTATCGACAATGAATTGAAATGCGGCCCCTTTTCCTCCCACCAA
This sequence comes from Chenopodium quinoa, assembly GCF_001683475.1. Lineage (NCBI taxonomy): Eukaryota > Viridiplantae > Streptophyta > Magnoliopsida > Caryophyllales > Amaranthaceae > Chenopodium > Chenopodium quinoa. The sequence goes on from NW_018744662.1 coordinate 1,118,402, forward strand.
GTCACCAATTGGGGTTCCGAGGTGATTTGCGAAATGATCCACTTGCAACATGCCCAAAATACTCTTGAATGACTGTTGTAAGGATAGCGGAGTATTGGGGCTTACTATGAAGTGTGACTTGGCAAGGATGCACAGGATTCTGATGTTTCAGTTCGATGGACAGTTGCTCGCATTCGGGAAATTAGCAACAGTTTTGATGGTTGTAGCATCCTAAAGGTAGATCGGACAGTGGTGGACAGAGCACACGTTCTTGCTACGATGGCGAACTGTAGTCTATCCTCCTTTAATTTTGTCATATAATTAGTTTTTTCTTGTTGTTTAAGCTCTTAGCTTGTCAATAAATAAATAAATAAATAAATATCGTTTCAATGTTTATGGAAGATGGCACGATTCCTAGAAATAAAATAAATACTTATTTTATTACCTTTTCCTATAATTGTTAGGTCGACAATGTTGAAAGAGTTTATTAGGTAATAATTATTTATTTAATAGTAATAGATTAGGTAATAATAATTAAAGAAATAGCTAAATAAATAAATAAATAACAACATAGTTTAAAGAGCTACAAGTATTATTCCATACAATTCAAAAAAAGTACGAAAATGATACTTATGAAGTTTAAATATCCTTTCGCCCCATTAAACTTGTTTGATCTTTATATAAGAAGTTTTGATCGTGAAATTAAGCATGCAATATATATACATATATAAATGGTTGGTAAATGCAATAGCATTTTATTTTAAAAGTTAAATATCTAGCAACAAATGTCTGAAAGAGTATATACCTTCACTTTTTTAAATGGGTTGTTGTAGGGAATATTTCAAGCATTATCCCAAACTTGAACCCCATTGTGATCATACACTAAAGTACGGTGGCGTCCAAAGGGAAGAAAGCTAGAGCAAAAGAGTCGCCAAAAAGTTTAAGGAACTTGTAAACCGTTCACGAGGTGAAAGTTACACCCCTTAACGATCCAAGAGATCGTTAACTCCAATAGGTCTTGAACCATGACTGGTGTTCGGGGATGAAGGTACAAATCCAACCTAAAAGAGATTGAACCTGCCCTAATAATAGGCCTCTACTTTATTTTGATCGTATTCATGTGCGCTTTCTGACTAACATGCAATCAATAAGATTACCCTAAACTTGTTTATCTATGTTGGTTGAATATTAATGCACAAACAAATCTATTATTGGCGATCACTTGAATTATAATAAAAATAACCCTAAAAAAGATTATTAATTATCTCATTAAGCGTGATTACAAGTACAAATTCCCTTTAAACATGCATAAAAGGCGTGATCAAACAATAAAAATAAATAATATCCACATAATCATAACAACAATTATTATAACAATCATAATTGTTTTGGGGTTTTTTGTACGTACCCGAATGGAGGGTGTGTACGTCCCTCAGGAGACAGATATGCAATGCAACACTCGAACGGCCCGATCACCTGCAAAACAACGGACCCCGGGGGGGGGCGGAGGTCCGCCTCCGACGATCAAGTCAGTGAGCGAAATAATGTATTTTAGAGAGAGAAAGTAGAGAGAAGGGAGAGTAAATGTGGGGGGCATTGCCCTTGGAGAGAGAATTGGATCCCTTAAAGCTGATGTAATGATCAGTATTTATAGAGTATTGGGATATGTGCCTCTTAGGTTATTTAACCTAAGTAGATTGGCTTCCCACCGTTTTACGGTTTCTAGGGTTGTGGGCTTAAAGCCCATTTTCACCCTTCTATCATTGAGTGACACGTGTCATGCTCTAATTGGCTCATTGAGCGATGATCTTGCAGACACGTGTCGAGGTAACATTGGTCCACATATAGGGGGTATTTTTTTACCCCCAAACATTAGCCCCTCGGAAGGGGTAATTTCTTTTTCAAGAGGAATTACTCCTTTCGAAATCAAGGCTTTATTTTCCGCTTGTTCAAAAGCTCTATGGGCGGCATATGTCTATTTCAATAAAAGAGAGATTTGATTAACTTGGAAAATTTGATACCTTAAATGGTATGATATTTTCTAAGTTAATCAATCATAATAATGATTGCTGCCTGAACTAGACAAATGACGACTTTTTTTTCTTTTAGCCCCACTATGGTGGTCATATGACCTTTGGGTGACTTAGAATATTTTTGAGACGCTTGACATCCCATAAGGCAGGAGGCAAATGGCCGCCTGGGGGCAGGAGGCAAGTGGCCGCCTGACTCTTCATAGGGCAGGAGGTAAATGGCCGCCTGACTCTTCATAGCGCAGGAGCCAAATGACCGCCTGACTCTTCACAGTGCAGGAGGCAAATGGCCGCCTGGGGTGTTTGTAATCCAATTATACTCTCAATGCCCTTCTACCCCATTGGGAGGACTTGTATAATTTCAGAAGGTAATCTAGGTTAGAACTTTGGTCGATCACCGGCTGATGTCTTTTGGACATCCGGTTCCCGAAGACTTGGTCGTTCTTTAGATTACCCAGGTCAGGCGGCTATGAGTTGACCAATGAGGGAACTCCTCTACAGCAACAGGTTCATCATTACTTGCCAAAGAGAAATCAGAATGTACACCATTAGAATTGAAGTTCCTGTTGGAGTTTAGTGAGTCCGACTCACCGCGGAAACAAACCCCTACCCGAGGATAAATAAATAATCACAAAGAAAAGATTACGAATCTTACCCTCGAAGCGAGCTTCGCCCAAAAACCGGGGCTCTTACTTGAAAGCTACGAGCACGTCAAGCGCCGCGCCTCCGACGGTATCCACCCACAAAAAGGCGAACACAACTTTAAGGTCTACTACCTGGGGATTAGCGAGGTCCGACCAAAACCCGAGTGTTATATGAGTTTAAGAGTTTTCCCAAAATTATGGAATGCTCTTTTTAACTCCCACTCAAGCAAAGAATTCTCAAGTCATTCCATGACTATTTATAAGGAAGTATGCCTTGTGAATTTCACTCATCTTTCAATGTGGGACTTTTCACAAAAAGATCTCACATGGAAAGATTGGTGAATTCAACCCTTAATTAAACAAACAAAGGAAAAAGTGACAAGTGTCACATGGTTAGGTGTGGACCACTTTCTCACTTGGTCCCCAAGGCATTTCACATGCAATGTGAACTAACCATGTGTCACCCAACCTTGAGCCCCAAGTTGGGACCACGTGTGCTGCCACGTGGCATGCTCCTATTGGGCATGTATTCTTAGCCTTTTGCGTGGCTAGGATTTTACTTGTTACTTGATGCATTTTCTTGTCTCGCCAAATCCTAAATTTTGGCTCGACATTTGAGATTCTCCGACGCTCGGTTTCAACGCTCCAAGCTCGAAATTCCGACGTCTAAATGTTTAACACTCGGGCGACGAATTAATTTCTTCTGAATTAATTCGTCGAGTTGGTTCGTATATTTTGCTTGGGTGTGACCCGAAGGGTTCAGTCAAGATTAAGCTGTAATATTAATTATATAAATATTACTGATCGGAAGCGGCCTCCACACAGGAATTTCGATCACTTGACCTTACTGAATATATTAGCTTTCTAATAATTCTGAACCCGCTATCAGAATAATACACTTGTTCTAAGGACACCATTTCTTTCAATCTCCCACTTGTCCGGCCAGACAAGTGTGAATTTAGTGTATAGCGCTTATCCTATGTCTCTTCATGTCTCTTCATGAACTACAGAATAAGATTACTAGTCATCTCTGTTACGTCCAGAAGTGTTTCTCGAAATCCGAGTTTGACTGTTAATAAGTAGATGATTTCTAAAATCCATCTGAGCACGGCCATGCATTTTTCACAATCTCGCTCTTCGAGAGGCTTTGTAAACAACAAGACATGTTCCCTATTGTTAGTAGGGGGACATTTCCAGTCTTGTAATGTAGCTTCTCTTACTAAGAGGACTCACCCGCCCAATATCTGTCTTTATAATCCCCAGTTACGGCAGACGTTTGGCGGATACCAAAGCGGACCAGTACTCAAACAAGAGATCTCCCACTACTCATGGTCAAAGGAAATGAGTTCCGATAGTAATAATGAGAAAATACTTATGACGATTTTTAAATCTCTTAAAGTATCCTCATAGGTCGATCCAGTATGGTTCTAAACCAATACTTGTGCAAATGATTTATATCCTCATAGCACAAGAAACGGTGCTATAAATCATACTACACACTAATCTCTGATGGTCATCAATCGTCCACAAAATATGACCTTTATTAGGGATAATTTTCGATTAAAATATTCAATGTTCACTTAATAGGTGTTTCTTTATCCAAGCCATTGACTTGATACCCTATTTTGAATATTTATTAAAATCGAATGGACTCATTATTTAATTCTAAACCACAATTAAATAGTTTTGTGGAATATTTAGAAATATTTTATTCCACTATGAAACTTCACAATGTTTCATCTTATGATAAATGGTTTTTCCCAAATGTTTAAAGAGTAATACTCTTCATAAAACATTCATAGAAATCACACCCATATCTGATATGCTTGATTTCTTTCATGCAATTACGAATGTTGTCGTTCACTTATTGCAAAGGTTTAGTTAAAATTACTTTGCAAACCTTAGCATCTTCATTATCCACCATTTCCATAATAAGATGATAAAATTTTGAGAGTGTTAATGGATTACATGTGATTCAGGATTTATTGTCCAAGCAATGGCTCCCACTCATTTTCATGATTTGAGACCTTCTACTTGACAACCTACAATCATTAATGTTCAACAACGAACCTTTCCATTTAACATCTATATTATTATTGCCTTTAAGGCAACAATATTCTCAACATATATTTTAGTAGACTCCCGGATGATGCCTTGCTTGGGTTTCACTCCAAGAGACTCACAACAATTTGTGATACCCTAATCACTTGTGATCATAGAAATTTTCCTTAAATTCCCGCACATTATACATGGATGCACATCCAAGTTACCATTCTCAAGCCACGACACTTCTTGCCTCGTGCTTATAAATGGCTTCCTTTCTAAGGATCTAATCCTTGTTAAGGTTTGTGCTTGCAACATCAAAACTCAAATTATATTTGTTTCCATGCGTCAAGAACTCATCCAACTACTTATCTAAGTTCTTTGGATGTTCTTGACTATAATCTAATGATCTAATACTTAGATTAATGTCGATTGGTATTATATACGTACTTCACATGCTCTAAGCATGTAAGTCATCTGACGATTCCATATCATAGCCTTACATGATGGATTTAATTCTAGAATGATTCTCAATTTTATTCCATCCATGTGACATTTAGCTCATACAGTTACACTGAGTCTTGCCAAATTGTTCGTTGTATGATATGATTGAAAGTCTCTTACTAGAGTCTTTCTTGTTTGATTTAGTACTTAGCCTAGCTTATACTTAGTTCAAACATTTACTTAGCTTAATACATATGGGTTGAAAGCCTTTCAAAGTCTTTCATGTTTAACATGGTAATTTCTTTTACTCATTTAAACATTTAATTAAGTCTATACCATAGAACTTAATTCCCAACATGTACTAAGTATCGTCTTTAGCTCGGTCCATTGTCGAAAATACTTTCAAATCTAAACATTTAGCATTTGATGGTTGTTTCACAATAGAGTTCGTAAACTTCTTGTTGGAGCATTACTTTTGCTCCCACTAAACTTCTTGTTCATCAGAATTTTTTATGTTTCTCCATAAGTCAATCCTCTTATTAACTTTATGAGAAAACACGTTCCAATTCCTTCATGCAATGCTTCCTTTAATCCCATGACGGATTCCATGTGCTTGCTTTCAAATCTAGCATTATTTAGATTTTCAAAACCCTTCGACTATTCCATAGTCACTTCCAAAATCCTATTTTGGGTAGGCGGTTTTTGTATCTATTTTGCCATATTTCATATGTGCAATTTTGCTAGATCAATCACGAAAAGACTTGAGCATTCCGATTGGTGAATGGGATTTTAAAATCAACTCCTTGATATTAATTATATCCTTTACAACCAATCTAGCTATGTATGCATATACATTTCCACATTTGTTAGTTTTCTCCTTGAAAATTTATTTGCAATCGATGGGTCTTTCACCTTTCATGCAAATTAATCAAGTTTCAAACATGATTTTCAAACATGGAGTCTATTTCGGATTTTCATGGCTTTTAACCATTATTCAGAATTTGGATTTGTCGTAGCTATCTTACAAGACATTATTCCTTTACTATCTAATAGTAAGTAGTATGCTTGTAAGTCTTAGGTTTGTTTCTAACTTAATAGAAAATTTATAGGATTCAATCCAAGCCTTTGGTGAATTCTATACCTATACGGGGCATCAAACACTGAGTTTTAAGGCGCTTTGAAAGCTCTTTTATTATGTTGATCTTACTCCAACATCTTTAATGTTTTGTGAGTAATGAATTCTCTTTTAAGGCACTTGTAAAGTCCATTTGAGTATTCTTGATCAAGCATTATCACGAAGTCCTTTAAGGTCTTCCGAGATTCTCAGTTCTAGTTTGTTGCTAAGATCGATGGTCATCGAGTTCATTGTCCTCTCACTTGTCGTTTTGGAAACGTGTTACTTTCCAGAAAGACACTACTTAGAGCAACAAACAATTTTATTTTATTTTTTTTGTTCTCAATTGGGATGTGGAGGTAATACCCGTAGTCTCACTTGAATGCTTACAAAGAGACATGTATATTGTCTTTGGGTAAAAGTTCGTTGTAAAACAAACAGTTAGCTCCTACTTGAGCTATCTTAGTCTTTATTGAGCCATTCAGCTCCCACTGAGTCACCTAGCTCCCACTGAGCCACTTTGCTCCCACTGAGCTAGTGAACTCCCACTGAGACTAAGAGCCTTAGACATATACTTGAAAAGACTTTTAGAAGTTATTTCTATCCACAACTGAATATGGCGTCCTTTCTTAGCTTCGACACATTATTTAGTGTAACATTAGTCATTTGTGCAAATCTTTAAGAACTTTATAGGAAGGGTTGTGAACCATCATTGTTCGAGTCATTTTCAAATGACACCGAGGTCTCCATGAAGACACACCATGTTCTTTGTGGAGTTATTTATGAAAATTTCCATTCATAACTTTGAGATAGTCACGCTTGGCTCAAGCAAACATCGCTCGATCTAATCTAGACATTTTGATATCTTGCCAAGTTGATTCTGTACTTCACCGAACTCTTGAGCTACTCAAGTCAAGTTTGTTCACATTTGATGAATATAGCCATATCCTTTCAAATTCTTTGTGAAACGTTGAAGTAATTGAATCCTCTTTAGCCTTCGGAGTCAACTGTCTATACCAAGAACAATAGCTCTCTGTTTTGTTGGTTTCAACAAGTAAGACTTGCTTGTCTTAGAACGATTCCAAATCGAGCAACTATCAAGAGCCTATTTAATGGAGCCTTGAGTACGTTCTTGTCGATGTGACATTGCTAAAGATGTTTGGAACGCAAATCAAGCCCATGACTTGAACTTAGTGAGTTTATCATGTTAGAGAAATGTTTGTTTATAATCAAGCATTCTTAACTCAACACTTGGATAACCATCCCATTCAAATAAATCTCGCAACTATTGCTCATTACTTTGAATGTGAGTCTTTCCGTGTGTAAACGGATCAGATGCTGATTATGGAACATAATAACCATTACTTGTTCCAGCCTTTGGCTTAAAAGGTCTTTAAACAAAACATACGACCTTACAACTGATGTAGCTCTTCTTGCTTCATTCTAAGCTTGTAAGTCGATAACTTAGCTTAACTTCAATAGTTTGAGGTCACTATCATAGTGGAACACTCAAGCAGTATCCGATACTTGTGAAGATAACGATTTGCTAAGTTAACTACAATAACATAAACTCATGAGTTGAAATGAAATCTAATTCCTTTTCTTCGTTCCTTCTTTCCTATATTTCTTATCATACAGTATCTCATAATCTTACTTTAAGAATCATTTCTTTAAGTACCTTGACTCTTATACTTTGTTAGGCATAATCAAGCACCTAGTGCGCCGTTAAACAAAGTTTCATCTTTTCCATTAATTCTTACTCGAATTACTACATCAATGAGTCCTACTCAATTGTGATGCGAAAAGATACATTGGTTGTCAAACATTGACAATCTTGAGTTTGCAACTCAATACCTCATGTTTTATCAAAACTACCTAGTATTTTGAATACATGATGTCCAACCGTCCTTTCGGACTTAATTATAAAAGTCATTTATGAGAATTGTATTTTAGAAATGCTTTTCCTTTCTTTGACAACTATTCTCAAGGATTTCCTTTACCAATCATGGAAACAATATTATTTGATTTAGAATACCATAAATATAAGTGCTAAGTATAATCATTTATCAAGAACATAATAAGTTTGAAATTTAATAGCATTCATGCAAACTTCAATCTTATTAAACGTCTTATTTACGCATAATAATTGTCCCTATTCGGCGAAAATAAGGCGATTCCAAGATCCGAAGAAACAAAGAGTGGTTAAGCATGCTTTGGCTTGTCTTAAACACTCAATCTTCTAGGGTAATAATTGCCTTTCTAATGGCTCTAAGCCACTCTTGGTTAGACAATCGTCGCATCTAATGCATCTTTGACGATGTATCTCTTTTGCCACGGTATGTGAGGACTCCTCACTCATACCGATGAGTTAAACCAAAACCAACGTGCACACCCGGTGTGCCTTATGCCCCCCGGAGAAGTGATGGCACCTCGCTTTGGCTTAGTCTAACATAACTCTCGTTCGATTAGTAAGTGTTGTTTTGGAAAGGCAAGTTTGACTCAATATTATTAGGGACCTAGGATTTCTATGTTGGTTGATTTAAGTGAACTTAACTAATCATCGCAACATCAAGAAAACCTAAACATTCATCTAACGAATAATTCACACATATATATATATAAGCATAAAATATAAAGCGAAATTATAGATGCATATTGGCAACTAGCATGACCCCTTGAGATCTTTATATCTTCAAAAGGTCTTCATTTGCAATTCAAGGCTTTGTCTTCCAAGATACGCCGTCTTCAAGACTTAACCAAACTATGCAAAAAACTAGAGTCTACAACTAGGAATGATCTAAATATTAAAGTACAAAAATACTTAACGGTGCGTAGACCGTATTTAGATTTAAAAAAATACATAACGGCACGTAGCCCGTATTTTCTATTCTAGTCGGGTCCCACTAGTTGCCATTTCATAAAACCTGTGAGAGAGAATATATATATATTCCATTCATCCATTCACTATTTTTGAATGGCCCATGCAATTTACAAATTAAAACAAAATAAAATGCATTTAAACAACGCGCGCACTAGTAACTAATCTAGGTGGTTAATCCGATTAACACGCCTAATTAAAACCGATTATATAATTTACGTCATTAATAATTGAAGCTCCCACTAAATTCCGCATTTCCTTAATTAATCTAATTAATTAAGTCGGTAGCACCCAAACTTGTCAAAATGAAATTTTGCCAATGCCGCTCAAAACCGAGGCCTAGCCTCCCAAAATTTTAATTAAAATAAACAAAATTAATTAAAATATATAAAACGGCAAAATAAGCAATATTATGGCTAGTCACCTCACCGCACCAAGCATACGCACATGCCAAAAAACACGAACACACGACCCACGGCACACGCCCGCGAGCTGCTGCCACGGCATAGCCGCTCGTGGCTGCTGCAGCCCGCGTGCTGCTGCCGTGCGTGGCTGCTGCCGCGCGTGTGGCCGCAAGTAAGGCGGCGCTGCCACCTTGGCAGCCACATATGGGCTGCTATGCAGCCCGGCTCGCCAAGGTGATGCATTGCCTCGTTTTGCGTGCCACGACCTCGGGATTTGATCCCTTTTCGCGAGACAACAATAATTAATTCTAAATTAATTTTAGAAGTAATTTAGAGAGCAAAATAAAATTTTAAACAAGTCTAACTAAATAAAATTTTCAAAGTGCAAATAACCAAAATAATTCCAAGAACCATTCTTAATTAAATTGGTTTAGCTTGGTGCAACATAAAATTGAGGCAATTTCTTACTTTCAATTTAATCAATTTAAATTAAACTTGAGAATTTGACAAAGTAAAGGGAAGTTGGAAAAATATGAACTTTAATGTTCAAATGAAAATTCCAACATCTAAATTTTGTGAATCCTTGAAAATTATATCTTCCATCATGAAGATAACCAAATTTCTATCACAAAAATCGAAACTTTATGTTTCCAATCAACTCAAAAAGATTAGAACATCAAAGTTTAACACAAAATAACATGGAATTTAGTGGTTTTAAAAGTTTCAATCACTTATCACAAATAAAGATTGAATCTTTAACACTTAGGAAGCCTCAAAAATAAAACTTTCACACTAAAAGGCAATTAGTTTGCAATTATGTGAAAATAAATCAACCTTTAAGCATCAAATACTACCAAGTAAGTGTGCTTTAAGGGGACATAAAAATGCAGAAAATAATGCAAATAATCAACCATATAATCAACTATTTATGCCATTAATTTCAAGGTTAGAAAAGACTTAAAATTTTTCGTCAAAACGAAAAACCCCTCGAAAAAGTCATTTCTGGTCAGAATTTGGCTAAAATCACAGTTCCCTTGGGGGTAAAAACCTTTCCAGAACACGTTTTCCACCCAAAATTCACTAGTGTTGGGCGAAAATCTGGGTTCTGGGCCAAACTCGACATTAAAAACGGGATTAAAATAAATAAAACCGAGCTACTAATCTAATTAGTAACTTAAACCAGAAAATTAAGCCAAAATAAACCTTGAAAAAGAAACATGATTATAAAAATAAACGAGCGGGGCTCCGATACTGCTGTTGGGGTTTAGTGAGTCCAACTCACCGCGGAAACAAACCCCTACCCGAGGAACCACTCGCAATAATTAAAATCATAAAGCATAAATAAATAATCACAAAGAAAAGATTACGAATCTTACCCTCGAAGCGAGCTTCGCCCAAAAACCGGGGCTCTTACTTGAAAGCTACGAGCACGTCAAGCGCCGCGCCTCTGACGGTATCCACCCACAAAAAGGCGAACACAACTTTAAGGTCTACTACCTGGGGATTAGCGAGGTCCGACCAAAACCCGAGTGCTATATGAGTTTAAGAGTTTTCCCAAAATTATGGAATGCTCTTTTTAACTCCCACTCAAGCAAAGAATTCTCAAGTCATTCCATGACTATTTATAAGGAAGTATGTCTTGTGAATTTCACTCATCTTTCAATGTGGGACTTTTCATAAAAAGATCTCACATGGAAAGATTGGTGAATTCAACCCTTAGTTAAATAAACAAAGGAACAAGTGACAAGTGTCACATGGTTAGGTGTGGACCACTTTCTCACTTGGTCCCCAAGGCATTTCACATGCAATGTGAACTAACCATGTGTCACCCAACCTTGAGCCCCAAGTTGGGTTCGGTTGGCCCATTTTATTTTGGCCCGTGTCCATGACCCATCAACCCGAGTCCACGGCCATATCCACATGTGTTGCCACCGTGGCGCGCCGCCACCATGGCGCTGCCACGTGGCACACTGCCAACGTGGCACACTGCCACTTGGTGGCTGCCAATGTTGCTGCTGCCAATGTTGCTGCTGCCACTTGGCGGCTGCCAACGTGGCGGCCATGTGTGTTGCCACATGGCGTTTTTCCATGTGTGCTGCCACGTGGCATGCTCCTATTGGGCATGTATTCTTAGCCTTTTGCGTGGCTAGGATTTTACTTGTTACTTGATGCATTTTCTCGTCTCGCCAAATCCTAAATTTTGGCTCGACATTTGAGATTCTCCGACGCTCGGTTTCGACGCTCCAAGCTCAAAATTCCGACGTCTAAATGTTTAACACTCGGGCGACGAATTAATTTCTTCCGAATTAATTCGTCGAGTTGGTTCGTATATTTTGCTTGGGTGTGACCCGAAGGGTTCAGTCATGATTAAACTGTAATATTAATTATATTAATATTACTGATCGGAAGCGGCCTCCACCCAGGCATTCCGATCAGTTGACCTTACTGAATATATTAGCTTTCTAATAATTCTGAACCCGCTATCAGAATAATACACTTGTTCGAAGGACACCATTCCTTTCAGTTCCAACTAGCATCGTCATTGAATACAACATCCCTGCTAACCAACACTTTGCCACTCACAGGATCATATAACTTATAGGCTTTGGATTGAGTACTATATCCGACAAGGATACATTTTACAGATTTATCATCAAGTTTTTTTCTAAGTTGAGAATCAACCAAAGCATAAGCTATACATCCAAAAACACGTAAGTGGCTAAGTATAGAGAGATACCATGTAGAAACTATAAAGAGAGAGATAAGAGATAAATAATTGAATAATCTGTTTACATTAACACACTAAAAACGAAGATACTCTAGGCCCATATAAATAGACTTACAACTCTAAAAACTAATAAAGCTATAAAGTAGGAACTAATAAACAAGTGGGTAACAAACACTACACCATTAACTCAAGTACTTGGAATAACGTTCTAATAAACTGATATTTAGGAAAATTATATGCAACTAACGTTCCACTAGTTTTGGAGCACTAATTACTAACTACTTTGAATCAATCCAACATTCCCCCTTGATTCAAAGTCTCATACACTCGACTAAACTTAATATTCCATATTGCCAATTGACTTTAACTTAAATTTGACATATTTTGATCTCAACAAGAACACTTAACCGCACACTCGACTATGGAAGAGCTAATCTTCCTCTTCAAATTTCATAACATCTTGCTAGACGTTTTAATTTGTGATGCACATCTCATCACCTACACACTCGGAGCACTTCTCTCCGCACAACCAAACATCGACATTTTTGTTGATGCACTACTTCTCATCAACTACTCGATCTTGTTGATGCACATTATCACCAACTTTACATTTAATGGAGCACATCTCTCCATAAACTCTCTTTGACATTGTCCTTCAATTGACCATGTCACCTTTGCATCATACCAAAAATCTTTAATTGGTATTGTCTTGGAAATCGTCTCTGCGTTGATTACGACTTTCACACTCGTAAAGATTATACGATCTTTACCTTAAAATAATTTTTTGCCCTCTTTTTTTACCGGACTAAAATCCAATTACATCGGCTAAAAGGGAACCCAACCAACACTACACCAAACCAACCATTACTTCCATGGTTAAACAGAAACACGCATAATTAAAAAATTTCACTCGATATTTTTTTTTAATTTCTCACACACAATGAAATCAAGCTGTGTTGCTTGTTTCCATACTCAATTTTTTTTAATACTCTCTTTCTCTTTTTTTTTTTTTTTCTTCATCTCTTTCCCTTCTTTTTTTTTCTTATCCCGGATCTAACCTGAAGCTCTTGATACCACTTTTGATGGAATAAGAGTAAATAAAATAAGAAATCAAAAGCTACTACTTGCATTCATAAATCAAAGAGAAAGAAGTTAGGCCAATATATAGCCTTTACAAACCAAAAACTAAGGGCTTGTTTGGCATTGTTTTTTGTTTTCAGTTTTCAGTTTTTTTGAAAACAAAAAACCAAAAACAGGAAACAAGAAAAAGATGTTTTCACTTTTCTGTTGTCAGTTTTCAAAATTAGCATGATTTTAATAAGTTTGACTATTTTTTTTTATTCATTATATGACATATACCATACACTTTTAAAATACAAAAAACCAATAAACTAAAAACCGCAACAATGCCAAACGAACCCTAAACTAGCTAGAATTAAGCAACTAACAAATAAAGTGGATAAACATAGTCCACTCTTGACTCCACTAACTCAACTAACTACTGACTTAGTCTAAGAACAAATACTAACGTTGCTTACATTTATTTGGGCACTAAAATAGCAACTAATTAATTAATGTTTGAAGCATAGTCAAACACTTTGCAGTCCCTATGGCAGGAGCCATACTTAACATCAACATTCGACTCAATCCCGCCACGATCTCGGTGATCCTTCATCACAGTGAATCAAAACTAGTCTTTGTCTATCACAAACTATGCTCTTTAGTTCTTGATGCATCATCCCTCCTTCCCTCCAACCACCCTCGCCCTCGCCTCGTCCTCATCTCAGATGAGGATAATAACACACCAACCCCACGTGAATTTTGTGCTTCATATGAGGATTTAATAGCGAGAGGAGATGCTACGTTCGAGTGGATTTCACCCTTGAGCGAATGGGACCCGATTGTACTCAACTATACATCGGGGACCACCTCTTCGCCCAAGGGTGTAGTCCACTGTCATCGAGGGTCTTATATCTCGTCCCTCGACTCGTTGATGGATTGGTCTGTACCAAAGAACCAGTCTACTTATGGACCTTACCGATGTTCCATGTCAATGGATGGTCCTTCACTTGGGGGATGGCGGCTGTAGGCGCAAGTAATATATGCTTGGAACGATTCGATGGTGCTAAAATATTTAATCTCATAAGCCAGCATAATGTGACTCACATGTGCGCTGCTCCCGTTGTTTTAAATATGCTCATCAATCATTCAAGTCGAAATGCTACACAAACCCTTCAAAACCCGGTGCACATCCTAACTGCTGGGTCTCCTCCACCAGCCTCGATAATCTTTCAAGCTGAATCACTTGGATTTGTTGTCGCACATGGTTATGGATTGACCGAAACTGGTGGGGTAACTGTTTCTTGTGCGTGGAATCTTAAGTGGAATGGGCTTCCAGCTAATGAGAGAGCAAAATTGAGAGCAGGCTGTGAAGAGCGAGAAGAATCAGAATTCGCCTTGCCTTGCTGCGAATTAAATGCGACCGTCGATGATTGTGAGATGTGAGCCTCCTCACCCGAATCTAGAACGTCGGTGGCATTAGTAATTTACAAACTAATTATATACTAGATTATTTACATAATCTAACAGGTCCGTACCCTTGGGATGACAGCTTTAGACATAATTGATCCATCCAACAACAAACCAGTGAATCGAGATGGAGAAACTGTTGGGGAGGTTGTTATGCGAGAGAGTTCGGTTATGCTTGGCTACCTCAAAAACTCTCAAGGGAGGTTAAAGTGTATGGGAGAAGACGGGTGGTTAAGGACCAGGGATCTTGGGGTGATCCACCCAGATGGATATATCGAGATCAGAGATAGATCCAAGGATGTAATTATAAGTGGAGGTAAAAATATAAGTAGTATTGAGATCGAGTCAGTGCTATATACTTTTCCGGGGGTTCAACAAGCTGCAGTAGTGGCGCAACCACATGAATTTTGGGGGGAGACCCCTTGTGCTTTTATATGCTTAAAAAACAAAGGCGGTCAGATAGAGGCGGGTGAGAAGGAGATTATTGACTATTGTAAGGCAAGATTGCCTCATTACATGGTACCTAAACGGGTAGTTTTTAAGGATGAGCTCCCCACCACTTCAACGGGAAAGATTCAAAAATTTGTGTTAAGAGAAATGGCCAAAGCAGTGGTAATGAGTCCAACACGGAAACCAAGTCATTTATAAGTTAGTTAATGTGTGGTTGGTGCACCTGCATGGTGCACCCGGAAAGAACATTAGCTATATTTACATAGACATTTATAAAGAATGTGAGCATAATATGTTCATTGAGTTTGATTATTATGTTATTTGAGTTTGAACTATAGGTTCTTTAATGAATGTACATAAAAAAATAATATGTTAAATTCAACCACCTGAGAACAAAAAGAACATGTTCTTTGATGTATTAGCATACTAGTGTAAGACCCGTGCCATGCACATATTAAATTAAATTATTATTATTATTATGATTAATAATGGTCATAATATAAGACAACCTTTTTATAATCGGTATTGTTAATATATTTTTTTTACGGAGAATTGGAAGTTAATTTAGTAAATGTTTGGCCATTTTTTATAATTATATACATTAATACATATATAAACTAATGAGTTTAAAGATATTGTCTCAAGACTGTTCTTTAATATTGATTTTTTAAAAAAAAACTACCATCCAACATTTCTATAGTTAAACTTTTAGATCCATATATAAGGCCGTGGTGGGTACATATATTTTATTTATAAGGACAAAATATATTAATTAAAATTAACAATCCCAATCGCAAGTTAAGCATTAGTACTTCAAGAATCTAAACATACCAATTCAATTAGTAATTTAAGCAATTGAAAACAAATCATTACCATGAAAAATATAGGCTTTAACAAATTCAATTAGCAAAATAATCAAACCCAAACTAAACATTGTACTACATATGTGAATTTAAATTTCACGAATTCAATCAGCAAACTAATCTTAACTTATCCGATTCAATTAGTAATTTAAGCACATTAAAACTAATCAAAACTATGAAAAACATAAGGCTTAACCAATTCAATTAGCAAATCAATCAAACTGATACTGACTAACTATAGTATATGAATATAAACTAACTAATATATGAATTTAAACTTAACCAATTCGATTACCAATTTAAGCAAAGAAACTAACTAATACTATAAAATCAAACTTAACCGATCCTAAAGAGGGTATAATAGCACTTGACATAGAAAAAATTAAACAATAGCATCTAATCAACATAGTAAGGAAATGAGTGATAATTCCTCCAAAAAAAATGTTGAGATGAAAATTAAGCCAATGACCCTACATTATTCATCATTCATTTATTCAATATACTCATCACTTTCTCTGCCATTATTCTATCTATCATTCAATCTAGTAGGCCTCCTTTACGTGTCTGCAAAACAAAACCAAAACAGAAAATATAAAGGCAAATAAATACATGTGATGTTATTGGAAGTATAATTAATGAAATGAAAGTAATACCTGTAGAAGTATTGGCACCCATAAACTATAGCATTGTTCCTTTTGCTACTTGTACAATTCTTCCATTCTGTATCATGTGTTTTAATATCCAAATTTAAGTGAACGAAAAGAACTTTCAAGCAATTTTACCAAAAAATGTTAATTAAATTTTAAAAAAAATTACCTCATGTCACATTTTGAAACACTTCTTTATATACTACATTTTGAGTAGTATTATATGTCTTACCTTCCTTATCACATATTAAAATTTTCAGCCCACTTTTTTTTGTAACTTTTGATATTGCAACATATAGTTGACTATGAGTAAAAACTAGCCTTGGAAGATATACACCCACATGTGAAAGAGATTGTCCTTGACTTTTATTTATTGTCATGGCAAAGCAAAGAACCAATGGATATTGTCTTCGTTGAAGTTTGAAAGGTAACTTTGTGTCCGATGGAGTTAACAACAGGCGAGGAATAAATACTTTGTGACCAATGTTGTTACCCGATAAAATTTTAGCCTCAATAACGTGATTACCTAATTGGGTAATCACTAATCTTGTGCCATTACATAAACCAGAAGGTTGGTCTATGTTTCTAAGTAACATAACTGGGACACCTACCTTTAATCTTAACGAATGATTCGGAAGCCCGTAACATTTGATACTGTTAAGAAAATCTGTTGAATATAACTCTTGATTATTCTGCATATCTGCTTTGCAAATACTATCTGAACTTAAATATACCTTTTCTTCCCCCGGTATCATATTCAATAAATGTTCATTGATCACCTCTACACACTCATGTGTTAGAGCAAGAATAGCTCTCTCTTGAAAGTATTTTGGGTCATCCAAATTATGCAAAATAGAAGTATACACATTCTTAACAATAGATGTAACAGGGCAACTGGCTTCATCTTTAATCAAAACTTCATAAGGAATCTCTATGGTTGCTTCCCCATCATTAGGTTCTCCTTCTCTACCATCACCAATTCTCAATATCCATTCTGAAAACTCCCTAATTTCATTTGAATTCTCTGAACTTCCAACTTGCAATCTCATATTACGTGTCAAAGATAAGACTCGACAATAATCCCATATATATGATGAATTGATAGCCGAAAGAACAATATCTTGTCGACTTCCTTTTGGAATAACCGGCAAAATTTGTCGAAAATCTCCACCAAAAACAACAACCTTCCCACCGAATGGTTGCTCCATACTGTATGGATTAGAAAATCTAGGAATATCTCTCAGACTTCTATCCAAAGCTTAAAAAAAAAACTTGTGAATCATAGGTGCTTCATCCCAAATTATGAGCTTTGTCTTAATTAAGAGTTCAGCTAAAGGGACTCTTTATTTGATCTCACAAGTTGTATTTTCATGTACATTAATAGGAATTACAAATCTAGAATGAACAGTTCTGCCTCCCGGAAGAAGCATGGATGCGATTCCGCTTGATGCAACATTAAGTACAATTTCACCTTGCCTTCGAACAGCAGTCGAAAGAGTTTTCCACATAAATGTTTTTCCTGTGCCACAATATCCAAAAAGGAAGAAAACACCTCCTTTATCTCTTGCAAGAGCACCCATTATTTCTTCATAGACCCCTTTTTGTTCATCTGTAAGACATGAAAGTAGTCTTTTGTGCTCTATCTCCATTTCTGCTCTATCATAACGAAGTTCTTCTTGAATGAGCTTATTAAGCCCATCAGAGACTAAAATTTGATCCGGCAACGGCGTTGGAGGAAAATTTGTAAGACTTCGTCCATTGCATTGAAGCAATTTCTCAACCTCTGCTAAAGTGTAGTTCTTCAATTGTTCTTCACTCAATTGCAAGTCTTATCATCATACAAATAAAAATTATAAGTTAAGAGAGAGTTATTTTCAATTTGGTTAAAGTTTAATTTTCTATAATTATTTAGTTTGACAACATATAATTATAATAAATACTATGAAAGTAATATCCTACTTATACGACATATAATATATATGGTATGTTGGCTACTTAATGCTATGTCAGATCACACTAAGTGCATGCATATAACCTAAACAATAGAGTTAGAATATTCCTAACAAACTTAGCATAGCTACTTAATAAGGAAAAAAAAAACAAACAAACAAAAGACCCACTAATTTATTCACCCTATGTTACTAAAAAAATAAGCAATGAACCTTAACTACTGTAAAATAATGTATTATTCTATAACATTATAATCATACTAATTTTCTCCGACTTAATTTACTTGTCTAATTAAAATCAATGTTAACTATATATTTTGTAATGAAACTATTATATAGTATATATCATTATTTTTTTTTTTTGAAAAGATATCTTTCATAATATTATTGATATGACATGTCTCAAAATATGCATATAAATCATATTATCAATTAGGTAATATAATAATATAAAGCACATGAATGTTGACATCATATATATTTTTAAAGTCAATAGTGCATATATATATATATATATATATATATATATATATATATATATATATATATATATTGCTACTAATTTTATGATTTTGATTAGTTCAAGATTGCTCTTAACGTAATCTCATAAGTATATTTCCTTGATTACTTAATTATTTTTAATGATAATGTGAAGGATCTTTTATATTATCATACTTTTAAAATTAAATTAGTTGTTGACTATATATGCTTACACGAATCAATGTTAATTGAATATTTTTATAATGCTATTATGTTCTACGTGTAATAACCTACTAATAAAAATACATTATATGTTTACATAAATGAAAATGCTAAAAATAATTATAATAACAATTGACAACTATCATATATGTCACTATAATTAAACATTAAAGTCATGTCGTACCAGGAATTTGGAAAATGATTTTTTGCCTATGAAGAATATCGTCTGCAAGGAATTTCCATACATGCTCCCACACGAATTCAAGTCTAGACATACTGCTTGACAATAATAAAGTCACAAAAAGACTCCTTAAATAAGACGCTGATCCCCAAAAACTCGCTTCCGTAATACCTTCAATATATTCTTTATCATCATCAAGTAATCCAAGGACATAGCAAGCTTCTTTGAATGAAGAGTACACTACACCATTGATAGTTCTGATATCTTCATAACATGTCGCACCCTTAATTATGTTCAACAAAATACTCAAACAGTACATTTCTCCGGTACCCGGAGGAACATAATAAATTCTTCCAATAGTAGAAAATCTTTTTTTCCTTTCCCTCCATTATCGTTTTCCTTTTTTGTGCCACACAAACTTAGTAGGAAACTGAGCATAAGTTAATTGTCTTGCACGAGGGTTCTTTTTATTGCAATCCATCCAATTTAAGAACATTGATTGATCATTCCTCTTTTTGTTAATAATGTCCTCAATTGTATCATCCTCTTCAAATACAACACTTTGCTCATTAGGAAGATGAAAGCTCAACCTTTCGACCGAAGGAGTCCTGTAATGAACATTATATCCAAAAATTCTCCATACCGCTTCACATGGAGATATGTACCTGCAATTATTTTCTCAAATTACACAATTTAATGATGATTGTCTAGGTATTCAAATGTCATACAAACAAATAGTCTAACATTAATACTTTCTTTCATTAACTTTAGTTAAAATTGTAAGATGTGAGATCCATATTTTATGAGTAGATGAGGATTATATGGAACAACATATCTATTGTCCAAAAGAACTCCATTCTTTTCTACTGTCCTACCATTATCCCTCCTTCTGTAGATAGGATATCCATCTTCGTCAACTGTGGTTCTTTCATTGAATTTCTTAGGAAAATGTTTTGAACACTTTCCATCTTTCATACACGGTGAGTTCACATTAAATAAACCACATGGGCCATGAAACATGGAGTCTCTAACCAAGCTATACAATTGAGGGTTTGTTTCTTGATCAGGTATTTCTGCACAAATAATCTTGTCAATATCATCCCCGGTTGGAAGCTTGTCTTCTTGTTTCAAAAACAATAAAATATGAGCATGAGATAGACCACGCTTTTGAAATTCAATTGTGTAGATCACTGCACGGATAATAATATATTATTAAAGAGCTTTATATGAGCTTAATAACAATATAGAAGTCTATGAAGAGAAATTATGGATCATAAAAATCATTAGAAATTGATTTAGTTAATGTATGTACAAAATTTAAATAAAATTAGAACTTACAAGCTTGTACTCCTCCAAATATTTTTCCATCCTTTAGATCTCTTGTCAATTGATCGAGTTTGATTTTGAAAACTCTACAAAGTAAGTCTGGTCGATCTTCAGGTTTGAGTCCTCGCTGTTGTACATATCTCATAATTTCTGGCCATTTTGGGTTGCAAGTGAAAGTGATGAACAAATCAGGATACCCATACGCCATACCATCTACAAATAGCCATAGCATCATGATAATTTTGGACCATATATCTATCACTACATGTATAAGATGAAGGTATAACTACACGTTTTCCGATCAATGATGCATTAGTGCTTCCTCCTAATACAACATCTCTCAAACTTTTGTAATTATATGCCCTCAATTTTTTTTGATGGGTTCGGATATAGCACAACCTCTCAGATTCTATCATTGTAAGACCATCAACCAAAAATTGTTGAAAGAATTTTCGAGACCACAAAAGAGTAGTAGCCTCATCATGTCTCTCATGAATTCTATAAGCAAAAAATTATCTCATGGACAATTTATTTCTTTTTTGATTACCAGATATATTTCTTAATTGTATACCAAGTCTGTAACCATCCTCCCCATATGGGAATAGTAAGGGATATTGCAAAGCTAGATAAGAAGGGTGCAACTCAATAATACGTTGTAATTGACCGCTTCGTGTCTCTAATATGATATCCCTTTCTTCATTCGATGAACTTCCTAGATCTCCAACAATAAGAGCAGCTACCTCGGAAGCAGTTGGCAAGTTATAAGTCCTTCCATCAGATTCTCTTCTCCCAATGAGTTTAAGCTTAACTCCCTCATGATCACTATTGGATGCAAATCGGTCCCTAGCCACTCTAAATGCCTTTGCTAGAGGATTATGCTCATCAATCATTTTTCGTAGATCCTCAACAATTGCACCATCTAAAGAATTTTTTGCTTTTTTTGAACTGCATATAAACCAAAATATATTATTAGAGCTAATCAGATTTCATGTATGATTTGTTTGATTAGCGTTGAAAATATAAAGTAAAAACACAACAACGATTGTAAAAGAGAATAATTAAAACAATAATAATATTCATTATTACTCATATTGCTTAGTTATAAGGTATGAATGTACATAATAAAACACATTAAAGTGATTAGAAAGTCACTACATGCAGTCATTTGGTTACATTTTTTGTAAATAAAATAAATAATTTGATTATTTACTGCTTAAATACATTGCTAGGCTTTTATCATCATGATTATTTGTGCTTTATCATATTCAAAAATGTCAACTACTGAAATTAGTTTAATATATGTACATTTTATATTGTATTCAAATAGTCAAGCATTGCAATAAATCAACTGTATAGAGTATAGACCATAAAAATTAGTTACCTAGTAAAAAAAAAAAAAAAAAAAAAAAAAAACCACCTCATGAATGTCATATACTCATAATAATTTGAAGTAAACATATTAACATACCTAAAAGCATGCATTCTGTTGGAGACTTCGTTTTCAGTATCATATATATATAGTTGTGAGAACTTTGGAGATGCTCCGACCATGGGTAATAAACTCCCTATTCTGTGGTAATTTTGTCCATGCAACCTAATGGTGTGTTTGGATTCTAGAATTTCATTTGAAATTCCGGAATTGGGACAATTATAGTGTTTGAATGTCCAAGAATTTCAAATGAGAAATTTGCCCAAATTATACAACTACCAAGTAATAACCCATGAAGGTAAGGATTTCAAAAGAGAAGGTAAACCATGTCATTTGAAATACTCAAATTCCATAATTCAAATGATGCATTTGAAATGAAATCTATCTTCCCAAACACAACCTAAAGGTAAATGGACCACGCCCTCTATTCACTGATGAATCAATCTTCCCACCAATGGAGGTAAAAGCATACATCATATTATATGGCCTTATATTCTCAAGGAAGTTTTTGCTCTTAGCATCTCCATTTCTATACAACTTTTGAAGCATTTCAGGTGGAGCTTGAAGCTTAGGAAGCTGAACCTTCCCTTTCATGCAACATTGAGAAAATTTGGGGTTTGTAGTTTGTTTTTTTATAGCTCTTTCTTCAAACCACATTATTGCCCCACAATATTCACAAGTATAATTTGGGTCTCCAATGTCCCAATAGCCTGCATATGTTTTTTCAAATAGCACGTTATTATCACCACAAAAAATTAAATTTTTTTTATATAACTTTTAACAATTATTATTTAAGTACCTTCAAATGCAGTATCAACAGATATATTGCCACCTAAAATTTCAGAAAATAAACCGAAAAGCATCATATTTGAATATAAAAAATTTATAATTATATATTAACTAATAATAATAATAATATGAATCATATCACAATATAAATTACAGAGTATTGGTTTGTTCATACCTTCTGTGTCAATATCCGAACCATCATCACTAAGCTCATCATATAAAAGCTCAGATTCTATATTAGGTAGTGATTAAAAATTAATAAATTAAATAAATAAATAAATGATAATACCTTCTGATGCTTGTATAACTTTTCCGTTTTGTATAATGTGTTTTCCGGCTTTAAGTGAACGATGTGAACTTTCATTTCTACCAAACTATAGGCTAGAATCTACGTTGCTTATTCTGGTGTTATTAGAGGAAGACGCTAGTTCACTCGGAGCACCCAATTGACATTGACCGACAAATGATCGTTCATAATCATTTGTAACTGTAAAATTGAGATTTTTTAAAGGGCAGCTAAATTACAACAAAAATGAAAAATTTCTCACTAATTTGAAGTCATAGAAGCAAAAACTTACAATTTGATATGTCACTGAGTGGTCTTCTTAGTTGATTATCTGACCTTTGTGAATGATATAATAGGCGTTGTCGCTTTTCCTTCAAAATTCGATATCTATTTAACCTTGCATTTTTTTTTATCGCATTGATCCATATCTTTGATATGAGTTAAAATGATATCTGATAGATATTATATTTACGATTATATTTGTCGCAGATTAGGATAATTTTGTTTATATTCTGTTATACTTCGTATCCTTATCAAAATAGGAGTACGACTCTTGTAAACCTCTATAAATATTAATCAATGGTACACACTCCAACTTGAGGAGTTTTCCCGAAATCTAACATGGTATCACAGCCAAGGTTTTAGATCCCAATTTGTTTTATTTTTTTTCTCCAATTCTTTTGGTAAAAAAAAAAAAAATTGAGAAATATATATGTAACTAATGTATATTTAGATTATCAATCAGACAACCTTTTTGTGTGATTTTATTAATAAAATTAATATTTCAAAGTAAGTGAATATATTTTTATTTTGGTGGCAGTAAGTGAATATATATAGAATACAAATAAAACTATATCTAGATAGTATTGTGGAGTAAAAAAAAGGTCCTGCCAAGTGTCCCCCAGTTGGACATCTCAGGGCTTGCCACGTGGCACACGCTTATTCGTCCACCTGGACTTATTATGTCATGACACGTGGCATACTCCATGCCTAATGGAGAAGCCGGTCACCTAGGCCCAACTTCCGAGGGAAGCCCAATCAGCCCAAGGTTAACCTAAACCTAGATTGGCACGTTTCCCGAGGTTATAAATACCTCCCTTAATCCTCATTAAGGGAGATGACGCGAACAACGCAGATTACACACATTAAACACTCTCACCTAGAGAGACCCAATCACTTTAATTTCCGCATTAATTACTCCTTAATCAAGTACTAACTTGACCGTTGGAGGCGGAGCTCCACCACCAGGAGTCTCCGTTGTTTTGCAGGTACAGGCGTCCGGTTCCAGTCTCGGAATTGTAACTCTCCCGCAGGACATCAGAAAACCCCGAAACATTTTGGCGCCGTCTGTGGGGAGAGTACTTCTGAGATGGCACCCACGTTTGTACCGGCTCCTGAAGAGAGACGTCCCCTGGACGATCCCTCTAGTTCAGTCGGACCACGATACTGAGAAATGAATTTGAAGTTGAAGCTCACACAGCTTCAGACGGGACCCTAAGGGCCCGACGTACCCGTCATACCGAAAGGAGGGAACGGGAACATCTTCAAACTGGAAGCGAGCCAGTAGGCGCACCGCCTGTTCGGCAGCAGCCGACTGATGGGTCTGCTTCCCATCACAAGGGACGAACTCATGACCTTCATGAGGGACTTCAAGGGAGAAATTCAAGAGTTGATCAACAAGAAGCCGCCTGCTCTGGACAAGGAGCAGTCGGCTAAGAAACCCTCCACTTCACGGAAGAGGAAGCCAGTTCAAGGGCGAGAGGCGACCCCTCATCCTAAATCTAGGAAGTGGGATCCACCTGCCCTTGATTTCACAAAATACCGTTTTCCTACTCCAGGAAATAGGACACCTGTTCGTCATATTCAGGCGGACGGGTCGAGGAAAACATACACAGACGCTCGGCTACTGCTAGAGCAGAAGAAGAGTGACCGAATTGTCAGAGTCGGCCTCTACTTCAAACTTCCAAGACAGTCTGCGAAATACCTCGATGAGGCATACTCAGTCGTATCATGAGGGTCAGTCAAGCGAAACCTCCCGTCAGTCCGGCTTTCATAGCGACCAGGCGGTACCAAACTTACCGTTTGTAAGCGCAACAACAGTATTTTTTACAGCCACCTCCGTTTGGTGGACATGCAGCAAAAAATGTCCAACCTATGGACTGGCAGCTACGGTTGCTTTAGACTTGGGTGAACAGCCGTCGGCCTTCTCCAAGGAAATTACTGAAGCCGCTCAGCCGGCCAAAGTGAAAAATGTATTAGTAGGCGCCTATGACGGCACTACTAACCCAGAAGACCATCTGATGGCATTCACCAACCTGATGTACCTTCAAGGGTTGGATGATCCCACTTGGTGCAAGTGTTTCCCAGCGACTCTCAAAGGAATCGCACAACAATGGTTCGGCAACCTGCCGACTGGTTGTGTAAATAACTTCAAGACGCTTGCTTACTTATTCACCTCCAACTTCGCCATGAACATCCCTGCGAAGAAGACGACCCTTGATTTAGGAACAATTCAGCAGGGCGAGAAGGAGGGGCTTCGTTCTTACATCAGGCGGTTTAACCTGATGAGAATACAGATTCAAGGGTTACCGGATGAAGTAGCCTATACTGACTTTTTTCAGAGGTCTCAAAGACGGGTCGACCTTCAAATTTTGATTTGGTCCGAAAGAGGGTGGCGACTCTTCAAGAGGCCTTGATTGAAGCGGAAGCCTATATCCAGGCGACTGATCTTTGTAGTACGGTAAAAAAGTCAGACGGGAAAAGGTCCGACAAAAGAGAAGGACGACAGAAGCAGTCGTCAAACAAAGACGAGAAGAGAAAAGAGGTCTAGGCAACTGATTCCTCTAAACAGCCGTCCAGAAGAAGAAAAAAGAATTCAAAACCATACTCCCCAAAGTATGTGTTTAACAAGGATAGCTAATTTATCCTAAAGGAAATCAAGGGACGGATCTCAATTGAGAAGCCGGTCCCCATGAAGGGTTCTGCAAACAATCGGAACCAAGAAAAATTCTGTGATTATCATGAAGATGTTGGTCATCACACCAATGAATGCATCAGTCTCATGCGGTATCTGGACCGCCTGGCTGAGCAAGGTGACCTTGACACTTATGTCAAGAAATCTACGGGGAACACTTCCTCGAAAAAGCAGTCGGCCAAAAAGAATCAACAGGCCGACAGCTCCGATACAGATGATGTAGTCGTCTACACCATTGCAGGCGGCTTCTCAGGAGGCGGCCCCACTATTAGGGGCAACAAAGACAATATCAGACGGTTAGATGTAAATTCCGTTCACCAAGAACGGCCCTCCAAATATTCATTTCCTGAGATTGTCATCACTGAAGAAGATCTAGGAGGGGTAAGAGGGCCGCATGACGACCCTATCGTTATTGAATGTAAAGTGGCCAACCAGAGAATTGGCCGAATCCTCATAGATACCGGAAGCTCCTCAGATCTCATCAGTAGCAAATGTCTGTCGAAACCAAAATATCAGACTGATTGCATACATCCGGCATCCCACCCTTTAGTAGGGTTTGGAGGAGGAGTCGTCCACCCATTGGGACGAGTGGATTTACCCATCCGCCTGGGCGAAAAAGGGGAAGGACGACACATGGTAGTCCGGTTCCTGGTAGTAGAAGAACTCTCGGCCTACAACATGATTCTGGGACGACCAACCCTGAATAATTCCAAGGCTGTTATAATCCCATCTCTTATGTTACTCAAGTTTGAGAGGGATAATGGAACAGTCGGGTCCCTAAGGGGAGATCAGAGGATGGCCCGAGAGTGCTATCTCTCGGATGTCAAGCCCACTGTTATGGCCACTGGGTCGAGAGGTGGAAAAATAGACCTTGACAATGTCAAGGAGAGTGCGCCTGTTCAAGAAGCAGGCGGCAAGAAGAGAAAGGCATCCCAGACAGGGGCTGCAAGAAAAGACAGAAAATAGCAATCATTGGCAGAGGAGCGGTCGGATGAATTCCGCCCTCAGCCAGCTGGTGAGCATACGGACCTGATCTTAGATGACTCGCGTCCTGACAGAACAATCAAGGTTGGGACGACTGCTCTAAGGGACCTGGGTGACGACTTTCACAAACTATTGAAAGAATACAAGGACATCTTTGCATTCGAAGTCCATGAAATGCCAGGCATTAGTCCTGATCTGGTGGTACATAAACTGGCCGTGGATCCGAAAAAGAAGCCGGCACGGCAGAAGAAGCGGAACCATGGCGAAGAAAGAAGTCAGGCGGCAGCCGTCGAAGTTAAAAAATTACTTGATGCAGGGTTCATTCGGCAATGTTACTTCCCAGACTGGGTTTGCAAATGTGGCGCTTGTTAAAAAGCTGAATGGCACCTGGCGAATGTGTGTAGACTACACAGACTTAAACAAGGCGTGCCCCAAAGACAATTACCCTCTGCCTAAAATTGATAACCTGGTCGACTCAACAGCCGGCCATGCTTTGATGAGCTTTATGGACGCCTACTTTGGTTTCCATCAAATTCCTTTATGGAAGAAAGATCAGGAGAAGACGGCCTTCGTCACTGATCAGGGGTTATACTGTTACATGGTCATGCCGTTTGGTCTTAAGAATGCCCCGGCCACTTTCCAGCGAATGGTAAACACTGTGTTCTTTGATCAGATTGGGAGAAATGTCGAGGCATATGTTGATGATATGATTGTCAAGTCTAAACTTCAGAAAGATCATCTGTCGGACCTCCGAGAAACTTTCGCCACACTCAGGTGGCACCATGTCATGCTCAATCCCAGGAAATGTTTCTTTGGAGTTGAGTCTGGGAAATTTCTCGGATTCCTTATCAATCAGAGAGGAATAAAGGCGAACCCTGAGAAGGTGCAGGCGGTCATCGACATGCAGTCGCCTCGTACCATCCGAGAGGTTCAGAAGTTAACAGGTTGTCTGGCGGCCTTGGGAAGATTTCTAAGCCGATCAGGCGACAAATGCCTATACTTTTTCCAGGCAATTAAGAAAAAGGCAAGGTTTGAATGGGGGTCGGATGCTGAGGCGGCCTTCCAGAAATTGAAAGTTCACTTGCATTCCTTACCGAGGCTGGTCAGCCCTTTGCCCAAAGAAGTACTCTACATGTACCTGGCCGTCTTTGATCATGCGTTAAGCGCTGTTCTCCTTGCTGAAAGAGACGGCTGTCAGCTCCCGGTCTACTTTGTCAGTCACGTACTGAAAAATGCCGAGTTGAGGTATCCCTTAGTGGAGAAATTTGGTCTTGCACTCTTCATGGCTGTTAAAAAATTGAAGCCCTACTTTTTGGCACATGCAGTCGTCGTGTATACAGACCAACCTATCAAGCGGCCACTGACCATCATGGAGTCGTCAGGCCAAATGATCAAATGGGCCATAGAAATACAGAGCCTCGAAGTTACCTTCGAGCCTAGAAAAGCAGTGAAGGGGCAAGCCTTTGCTGACTTTATTGTTGAGATGACTCGTCCTCCTGACTCTCAAGTTCCAGACCAAGTCTGGAAGGTATATGTGGACGGAAGCTCTACTTCAAATGGTTGTGGAGCAGGCGTCATATGTCAGTCGCCAAAGGGCGACAGGTACGAGTATGCTCTACGCTTCAGTTTTCAGGCCTCAAACAATGAGGCAGAATATGAAGCTTTACTAGCCGGAATCCGCATGTGCAAGGCGGCAGGGGCAAGAAAAATAGACGCCTGTTCCGATTCACAATTGATAGTGAGTCAGTACAATGGCGAATACGAAGCAACCCATCCGGCCATGATCAAGTATTTACAGGCGGTCCGACAAGCAGTCGGCTCCCTTGAGGATTTCCATCTGACCCAAGTGCCGAGATCAGAAAACAACCAGGCGGATGCACTTTCAAAATTAGCATCATCCGCCTCCTGGGATACTCCTCGAACTGTTTTTTGGGAAGTAATGGAGAAGAGAAGCATCGAGGAAGACCCTATTGGAATCCTAGACAGAAGTTCAACCTGGATGGATCCAATCAGGGCATATCTGACAAACGGTACCCTGCCGGATGATCATCAACAGGCGGCAGCACTGAAAAAACGAGCAACCAGTTTTGAAATAATAAAGGAGAACTTCACAAAAGGGGGTACCTTCAACCCTTGTAAAGTGTGTTACTCCAGAAAAGGGACGAGAGATACTAGACGATCTTCACTCTGGTTACTGTGCTTCCCATATAGGCGGTAGGACGCTTGCTCAACGGGCAAGGCGGCAGGGCTACTTTTGGCCTACTTTAGAAGCAGATGCAATGGAGATGGTGAAAAAATGTGACAAGTGCCAAAGGTTTAGCAAGCTAATTCACCGTCCGGCTACTGACCTCACTACCATTCATAGCCCACTATCGTTTGCTAAGTGGGGCATGGATATTCTGGGTCCATATACGCCTGCTACAGGCGGAAGGAGGTACATACTTGTTTGCCGTCGACTACTTCACTAAATGGGTCGAGGCGGAGGCTGTAAAGGGAATCAAGACGAAGGATGTAATTTCATTCATTTGGAAAAATTTCATCACTCGGTTCGGGGTTCCCATGTCTATGGTTTTTGATAATGGTCCCCAATTTGAGACGCCTGTTCTCAAAAGCTGGTTGGGTGACCAAGGAATTGCACACTACTTTGCATCTGTCGGCCGTCCACAAGCAAACGACCAGGTAGAAGCCTTTAATAAAATCATCTCAGACGGTCTCAAGAAAAAGATTGAACGAGCAGGCGGCCTATGGGCGGATGAATTACCACATGTTCTCTGGGCCATTAGGACGACTGAAAAAAGGGGCGACTGGAGAAACTCCATTCCTCCTAACTTATGGTGCGGAAGCTGTTCTTCCAATAGAACACTACGAGCCGACTCTTCGAGTAATGCTATATGACGAAGAGACAAACTGGGAAGCCATGCGCCTGGCATTAGACTCACTTCCTGAAAGGAGGGGCAATGCTGTCTTGCGCCATGAAATTTACCGCCTGAGAATGACTAGATCATACAACAAAAAAGTACACAGGCGTCCACTCAAAGTGGGGGACTTTGTACTTAGAAAAATGGAAGCAGTTGGAAGGGCTAATGAGTCTGGCAAACTAACTCCCAACTGGGAAGGACCCTACCGAATCTGTGAAGAGGTCAGGGACGCTACCTACCGTCTGGAAACACCAGACGGCCAACCGTTGCCTCGAACTTGGAATGCAGATAATCTTAAGAAATATTTCTTTTAAATGATATAAATAGTCAAGGGCTACTTAATAAAAGTTTGCATACTTAATATTCAATTTTGTACTAAGAGGGGCACGCCTACTAACAAACAGTCGGCTACTCTCCATACTCAGTTTTCATTTTTACTTGAGAGGGGCATGCCTACTGACAAACAGTCGGCTACTCTCCATGTTTAATTTTTATTCTTACTTAAGAGGGGCAGGCCGCCTATACATTTACAGTCGCCTACTCTCCATTGAGTATTTCACTTTATCATCAGAGGGGCATGCCGTCTGTACCTTTACAGTCGGCTACTCTCCATTGAGTATTTTACTCTATCTTCAGAGGGGCATGCCGTCTGTACCTTTACAGTCGGCTACTCTCCATTGAGTATTTTACTCTATCTTCAGAGGGGCATGCCGCCTGTACCTTTACAGTCGGCTACTCTCCATTGAATATTTTACTCTATCACTAAAGGGGCATGCCGTCTGGATATATAGTCGGCTACTCTCCATAGAAGAGGGCCGACTGGTTCCAAAGCACACAACCACCCCCCTTATACTTAGCTAAAAAAGATCAGGGCCTGGCCGACCCTGTGCCTAAACAGGCGGCTACCCTCCTCTTACTTAGCACCTACGTTCACCAAGAACTAACCAAGGCCACAAGCCGAATGATCAGTCTAGGCGCCAAGCCAACTGATCCAATCTTTAAACTAATACGACCTGTCCCAACATCATAGCAGGCGTCCGGCGGCATCCCTCCGGATGAAATTCGTCGCAGAGAGCAACTCCCTTTTGGGTGGAACATTGCTCTATAAACTAATTACACGACACCTATACGACTGTCCCCAAGGGCAACCACGTAGCTATTTTTGAGACAAGGATAACTCTATCACTAACCAAACCAGTGGTAGCAGTTGACATCTGAGTCAGATGACCGCCTGTATTACTTGGGATAAATGCAGGGGGTACCTCTTGAGTTAATAGCTAACAAACATTGGCGATCAAAAGGTTCAGTCGGCCTCCGCCGCCTGGTACCTTTACTACTCAAGCAGGAGTGACGGCGACTGAGTAACACCAAAGTTAACTCATAGTCACTCTCTCAAACTTAGTATGGAGCCTAAAAGGTATGAGTCGTCCGCCTGTTTTTAGCAAACAGGGGCTCTCAACCACTACTCCTGCTAGGTTAACAACCTATGAGTTAAAAGCCAACAAACATTGGCGAATAAAGGGGAACAACCGGTACCCACCACTTGATACCTCTACTACTCAGTTACTTGGCGACTAGGTAACAATCATGTTTACTTGGTCACTCCTTAAAAATTTAGTATGAAACTAAAAAGGTGTTCATACAGCACCTGTTCACACTAGATTAAATATGGCGGGGAACAGTCGGCCAAGACGGCCTAAAGTCTCTAGCCTAAAAGCATGACAAGTAGGAAACCACTTTCCTACTTGGTTAATTTTACAAATGACAGGACCGCCTGCCTAAAGGGGATCCAGTCTTTAAAATGGTTCGAATACCGATTGGATAAATGGCCGACTGATCGTCTAGCCTGGAAATAGACAACCAGTCGTCCAGGGGCATAGGCGGCGTGACTAACTATCCGTACCTGTCTGCAACTATCGGCCATGTAAAACAGTCGGTATAGTGTACAATTGGATATCAGAATATTCAATACTTAAACAAATTTGAAGCAAAACAAAAATATTCATTAAAAAGAAGCTGGTCATTAAAGACCGGCAAAATATTCAGAGCCCCGGCCCCCTGGCCGGCTAAATACAAACAAACGGCACGCAGGCCGGGGAAAGAAGACATAAAGCTTATGAAGGGGGCAGATCTTCAATATTGGCAGTTGCCGCCTGGTCAGCACTCTTTTTGCTGGACTCGGCTTCAGCTGCATCCTTCTTTGATGTATTGACCCCAAGCGGCACAAGCGCCACCACCGGCTTCTTCTCCTCCTCCAGTGCCTCTTCCTCAGCAGCCGCCAGGATCTCTTGATTATATCTATCAGAACACAGGCAGTACGTTTTTTCCCAGGAGGCAAAGTCGGCATTGGGGAAGAGGCGGCCCCAAGTCATGCGCTGGATTTGAGCAGAGTCTTCCATCATCTCCCGGACCAGCTCTTTCTTTTCTTGCTCGGCCTTTTCCGAGAGCTCCTGAGTAAGACTCTTCTCCTGGGTCACCAGGCGTACCTTTACGCTCGCCAAGGATTTCTCCAAGGTTTCGTATGAGGACATCTTTTGGGGAAGAGGTCTCAGCTCGGCCTTGAGGTTGTTGATGGTCGCCTCCAGCTCACTATTCCTCTTCTGGGCCGCCTCTAACTGAGCCCAGATAGCGGCGGTAGCCTACGCCTGATAATAAAGAATATCAATGGTCAGAACTTCATTTTGGGCAATTTGAAACATTGCCTTATCACAGTCAGAGGCGGCCATAGCTTTTGCAGCCTTTACCTCTTTGTTCTTCCGGTCAAGCGGCTTGCGAAGGCCGTTCACTCGGAGCAGGGCCTAAGTAAAAAGGGGAATAGGCGTCAGTTTCCAAACAAAAAAGAAAACAGGCGTCCTGGAATTCAAATACTCTAAAATATGCTAAGTATACCTCAGCAAGGACCCCTGCAATCCCGTCTAGGTCAAGGGTGCCGACACCCCTGACCGCCTCCCTTTCAGCTGGAGGAACGGCTTTGATCATAGACTTGGCCACTTCGACCAAGTCAGGCTCCTGAGGGCCGGCTGCATTAAGCATAAACAAACGGATTAGACCTAGTAAAGGAGGGAGCAAGTCTAAAATTTACAAGGACAATTTCATACTTCTAGGTGGCCCAGCTGGAGTTTTAGAAGAAGTGGACGGCTGTTTCTCAGCCGCCACATGTTTCCTGGCAGAACCAGGAAAGCTCGCAACAGTCGTCCTCCGGGCCTTGGGGTCCGGCTGTTGGGAAGAAGAAGCTCTTGGAGCGCCCGTCTAAAAAAGAAGAAAAGAGTCAGTATATGCATAAACACAACTCCAAAAAGATGGTGAAAGGTTCGAAGCCCACCAAGGGTGCCCCCTTGTTGGGGGAGTCGGTTGAAGACTGTTGCATGATGGAGGCCCGCAACATGGCCGTCGCAGTCTTGGAGGCGGTAATTTTGCTCATGGCGTCCGCTGCAAAAACAAATAGCAAAGTTAATAAAAGTCATAACAAGAAATGCATGGAACAACAGAGTATTCGATAGGCCGGCTACCTCTTGAGCACCGACTGCTGAGGCCACAGGCGGCCAAAAAGTACTCGTCGTAGAGCCATTTGAAGCTCGGGACGCAGTGCAGGGGTACTTGCTCTCGTACCCCTGAAGTAGAGTTCACCTTCGACTCTACTTTGAAGAGTCCTTTATCTAGGATCTCTTTCTTAGCCTTGGGGGGAACAGGCGGCATTATGCGGCCGCCTGCAAGAAGGGGCGGATTCCTGTTCCACCTGTTGAAGTGCTTGTTCAGCTCTGTGTCTAAACTCTCAATGATAAGGAAGGTGCTCCGCCAGTCCTTCCATTTGTTTGCTTTACCTCTCGTCATGAGGTAGCCCCTGTGGCTCGTCAATTGATACCAGCCGGTACCGCCTGCCTTAGGGGTCCGGCTGAGGTAGTTCATGTGGGCGAAAGCCTCGAAGTTCGGCTCCACCCCGTGCAGTTCGCACCTGACCACACAGCCGAGTACGTTGACCCAGGAGTTCGGGGCTAACTGTCATAACCCCAACTCATACCCATCCAAGATCCGCTGAACAGCCGGATGTAGTGGGAAGCGCAGCCTAGCCTTGATGGCCGCCTCGTAGCAGCCAAAGCAGGCGCCATCATAACTGGTACCAGCCGGCCAGACGACTGTGTCTTCTGGATCCGGCACGAACACTAAAAAGCCGGGGCCCATTGTGTGGTTTGCGATAAAGCTCTCCACTTTCTCTTGCATGGCCGTGATCCGGCCCCGAGGTACCGTGCAGTAGTAGGGGGTATTTTGCTCTCGGTGAGAGGCGGATGGCTCCGCCCAATCATGCCCCTTCTCAACTGCGTGAGAAAGCCTCGCCTCTTGTAGGCGACTGTTTTTCTCTTCTGTGTCCAGAGAAGCATGGCCAGAAGAGCTAGACTCGGAATCGTCCTCTGACGAGTCCGAAGAGGACGACTTCTCCCCTCTCCCGGAGGGGCCCGCCTCCTCTCCTTTAAAAGGAGCAGGAGAGAATGTAGAATTGTCAACTGTAAAATGAGAAGGGGTCACTTTGACTCCTCCCTCAGAACTGCCGGCTTTCAAGCCGCTTTGTTTCACTTCCACATCCGGCGCCTGGTCAGATGTTTCACTAATCGGCACCCTGTGGGAGGAGCCGTCTGAGTTTGAGATCCTGGCAGTCTTTTTTTGTTCTGGCCATCATGCTCTGCATAGACAAAGATACAGTCGGACTTTGTATAAAGGGCAAAGATGGGTCCAGAAAACGGCAAGCGGCACTCCTAGTCCTAGATTCAGCCGTCCCCGGTGACCGGCTGATCACTAACCTAGGTCGTGTCGTGTGCTTCCGTGGTGTCATTTCAAAAAAGAATAAAGTAAAGAGAAAATTAAGAGTAAGAGAACCGACGGTTACCTGAACGAGTGACGATTGATGAAGTTCTGAAAATCCTTTGCAGTCGGCTTGTCAGAGCAGGCGGTAGGCAGAAAGGGTCCAAAATGTCAGAGCAAGTTCAGGGGTCCGAATGTCTCTCACAAAGTTTTCAAGTGTGAAAATGACCGAAGTCAACACTCCTTTATATAGGCAAAGTGAGAAGGCGAAGGGTCACTTCCAGAATTCAAAATTTTGGCGGGAGAATCTCTTGGCCTCTCGCCGAGTGACACCTGTAGCAGGTCGTCGCCTGTTACAGGGCGATACCTGTCACAGGTAACACGTGACCAGTCACGTGCCACCTGTGAGGGGCAAATGATTAGGGGATTTTGTTCCCACCAATCGGAATGCGCCACGTGGGCCAATCAAGTCCTGCCAAGTGTCCCCCAATTGGACATCTCAGGGCTTGCCACGTGGCACACGCTTATTCGTCCACCCTGGACTTATTATGTCATGACACGTGGCATACTCCATGCCTAATGGAGAAGCCGGTCACCTAGGCCCAACTTCCGAGGGAAGCCCAATCAGCCCAAGGTTAACCTAAACCTAGATTGGCACGTTTCCCGAGGTTATAAATACCTCCCTTAATCCTCATTAAGGGAGATGACGCGAACAACGCAGATTACACACATTAAACACTCTCACCTAGAGAGACCTAATCACTTTAATTTCCGCATTAATTACTCCTTAATCAAGTACTAACTTGACCGTTGGAGGCGGAGCTCCCACCACCAGGAGTCTCCGTTGTTTTGCAGGTACAGGCGTCCGGTTCCAGTCTCGGAATTGTAACTCTCCCGCAGGACATCAGAAAACCCCGAAACAGTAGTGACTCAATTTTTTCTTTTGATTGTTCTATTTGTTTTATGGGGAAGCAACCCCAAAACTCTTTTCCAATAAGTATGAATAAAGCATTTGGAATTTTTGATTTAATTCATTGTGATATTTGGGGTCCAAATAAGATTGTTTCTAGTTGAAATGCTCGTTATTTCCTAACCATTGTTGATGATTTTTCTAGTTGGTTCGTGAGTTCTGTGCTATGGCCAAGACTCAATTTGGAAAGAAAGTGAAGGTGGTTCGTAGTGATAATGGACAAGAATTTCTGAGTTTGGGGACTAACTTTGCTCGGAAGGGCATTCTGCATCAAACAACGTGCGTTGACACGGCTCGGCAGAATGGTAGAGTTGAGCGTAAACATCGTCACATTTTAAATGTGGCCCGTGCTCTTCGATTTCAGGCAAAGTTGCCAAAGTATTTTTGAGGTGAGTGTGTTATGACTACGGTACATCTCATTAATCGCACACCTACTCCGGTTTTGAAAGGTAAAACCCCTCATGAGCTTTTATTTGGTCAGTCTCCTTCATATAATAGTCTGCGTGTCTTTGGTTGTCTTGCTTATGCTGCGAATCGTCCTCGGGTTAAAGACAAGTTTGATTCTCAAAGTCGACGGTGTATTTTTGTCGGTTATCCTCATGGTAAGAAAGGTTGGCGTCTTTATGATTTAGAGACGAATGAATTTTTTGTAAGTCGTGATGTTCAATTTTTTGAAGATCAATTCCCGTATCTTGATTCTCTTCTGGATGAACGACGAATATTATGGGAGAAATATTTCTCAAACCCACCTACGTGGGATTATGATGTCGATGTTGATTTTTTGCACATGATATGCAAAATGAGGGTGAAAATCAAGATCCGACTTATGTCGCAACTAGGCTGCGGGAGCAAGAGCTCCACCGCAGCCCAGCTACGGAGCGGACTGCCCAGCCAGGCTGCCAGCAGCCCCCAACAGACGGAACCGCAGCCAGACTGCGGGAGAAGGCTCCCAGCCGCAGCCCAGCAGCAGGGCAGCATAGCAGCGCTCCTGCACAACCACGGCAGCAGGCTGCTGTGTTACCAACCCAGTCCGAGCCAGCCACCGGCATGCCACAGGTGGTCCGGTAGCCGGTGGTGGCCTTGGATGGTGGTGTTTCCGATGGTGGTGTTTTAAATAGTGGTGTTTTAAATTGTGATGTTGAGCAACCGCAACTTATCGTGGAGCACGAGTTAGATGGTGTTGATATTTTTGTGAACCCGGATTATTTGAGGGGAGTTCAACGGAAAATTTGGGTCGTGGTCATCGTGAAAAGCGACCTCCTTCGTGGCATCGAAATTATGTTACTCACACTATCATCACCGAAAATATAGACCCCTCTACTTCAACTATCGACCCTCCTCCATCACATTCCTCAGGTAAACCTTTCCCTATTGCTTGTCATGTTGAATATAATCGTTTTTCTATGAGACACAAGTGTTTTCTGGTGACGATCACTAAGGGAAAGGAACCGTCTTCCTTTAAGGAGGCAGTTAAAGATGTCGGTTGGCGTAAGGCTATGCAAGATGAGATTGATGCTTTAGAACGCAATGGCACATGGACCATTGAGGATCTTCCTCCCGGCAAAAGAGTGATTGGCAGTGGTTGGGTGTATAAAATCAAGTACACCAACAAATCAAAGGTGGAACGTCTCAAGGCTCGTTTGGTTGTCTATGGCAACCGTCAGGTTGAAGGCGTTGATTATAATGAGACTTTCGCTCCGGTTGTGAAGATGACTATGGTACGTATCTTATTAATTGTCGCTGTGTCTTTGAATTGGGAGTTGCATCAGATGGATGTTCATAATGCATTTCTTCTTGGTGATTTGGATGAAGAAGTATATATGCAGTTTCCTCCATGGTACGGGACTCCGACACCTAGTAAAGTTTGCAGGTTGCGGAAATCTTTATATGGCTTGAAACAAGCCCCGACACAGTGGTTTTCAAAATTGTCGAGTGCTCTGCGAGGTTTTGGGTTTAAAAACTCTTATGCTGATTACTCCTTATTTAGCTATGTACAGGGCAGTGTCTCTTTGCATGTTCTTGTATATGTCGATGACTTAATAATTGCAGGCTCCTCTCATGATGCCATCGTTCGATTTAAAGCCTATTTGAGCAAATGGTTTTATATGAAGGATTTGGGTTTGCTTAAGTATTTTTTAGGCATTGAGGTTGCTCGGAGTCCCGAGGGCATCTTTCTTTCTCAACGAAAGTATGCTCTGGATATTTTGACTGAGGTAGGAATGTTGGGTTGTAAACCCATTGATACTCCGATGGAGCAAAATCATCGTCTTGCCCATGTTTCCGGTGAACCGTTCGAACATCCGGAACAATATCGTCGTTTAGTTGGTCGTTTGGTTTACTTGTCGGTCACTTGGCCGGAGTTGAGTTAATCAGTGCATGTTTTGGCACAGTTTTTTAGTGTTCCGCAGGTTCCTCATTGGGATGCGGCCATCCGTATCTTACGCTACCTTAAGGGTAGCCCGGGACAAGGTATTTTGTTGCGTCCTACGACGGATTTACGCTTGACGGCGTTTTGTGATAGTGATTAGGCGGCATGCCCGTTAAGTCGGCGTTCCTTGTCTGGTTATTTTGTTTTCTTAGGTCACTCTCCTATTTCTTGGAATACTAAGAAACAGCCTACTGTCGCCACATCCTCATCTGAAGCTGAATACAGGTCTATGGATCTAACTTCTCGTGAGTTGAAATGGTTGAAAATTCTATTGTTTGTTCTCGGTGTTAAGCATTCAAAGCCTATGCAGTTGTTTTGTGATAATCAGTCGGCTTTGCATATAGCTAAGAATCCAGTGTTTCATGAACGTACGAAACATATAGAGGTCGATTGTCATTTTGTTCGTGATGAGTTGATTAACGATAATATTTCTACCTCATATGTCTCGACAGGTCATCAGTTAGCAGATATTCTCACCAAGGCTCTTGGGCGACAACAGTTTGGTTTTCTTTTACGCAAGTTGGGCATTCGTAATCTACATGCTCCAACTTGAGGGGGAGTATTAGAGTTTGGTTTGTTAATTATATTGTATACTTGGAAAGTTTATCTTATTAGGAGTTTTAGGCTAATTATGTTTCTCAATGCATTGTGTATATATATGTGTTTTATATCAATACAAAGGCCAAGCCGTTTTCTCCACATATTTCTTGAGTTTAACAGTTTGGCTTTTTTTTTGTTGAAAGGTTGGTTGCAAAACATATTCTTATGATTGATTATATCATTTACAAAGCTCATCATTAACCATTACGTATCAAGCCAAGCTTATGATTTCTCTATTCTACCCATTTTCCTCATAAGATAAGATATCTTTTTATTCGGTCGTATGAAAGATAATTATGAACAGGCGTTTTAGGACACTGCATACACTTCCGCATCCCCATAAATATAGATATTACCTTAATCTATCCACTTTACACTTAGGGTATCCCAGTAACCAAGAATTGTCGCGAAGTGATATTTTAATAAACCACTTCTCCTAAATTTCCTCTTTGGGTATTTATTTAGTTTGGCCAATAGCAATGGATGCACCCTGAGAATATTACTAAATTATATGAAACACATAATATTGTTGTAATCTCCCGTATTTTTAAATATTTTATAAATAAAATGTTATTTTATTTATAATATTTATTATTTGTTATTTTCCGGAATTTACTTTCAAAAGTTTCAAATTATTAATCTGGGTCGAAAATTATTTGAACAAATTATTTTATGCACCTTTATTCTACAATTTATGTCCAATCAA
Source organism: Chenopodium quinoa (assembly GCF_001683475.1). Taxonomy (NCBI): domain Eukaryota; kingdom Viridiplantae; phylum Streptophyta; class Magnoliopsida; order Caryophyllales; family Amaranthaceae; genus Chenopodium; species Chenopodium quinoa. Next base: position 1,158,191 of record NW_018744662.1, read on the forward strand.
ATAAGCCTAACCCATTTGTTTACTTAATTGACCCATTTTTTTTATGAGGCTCAATCTTCCTATTTACCCTATAATTCTCTCCTATAAATACCCCATGAATCTCCAAAAATTTCCCACACAAAAAGGTTAGTCTTATTTTCTCCTTTGTTTTATTAATTTGTATAATTATAATTATTGATTTATGGGTTTTGATTTTATTGTTTGAAATTAATTTAATTAGTATCAAATTGTATTTTGATGATTAAACTTTATAATTTCAGATTTTATAAATGTTATAATTTTCAGATTTTGTAAATTTTATAACCTAAGGTTTTTAATTATTGAAAATCATGATTTTATGGTTTTTATGAACAATTGATTTAAGGCTTTTATAGTAATGTTGTTTTGAAATTTTGGTGATTATAACTACTGATTAGTTAAACTTAATTCCAGATTATTTTGAACACGTAAATTTGTGTTTTAATTTTTAGATTTCCGTTCGTTAATATTAATCCCGTTTCAATCCCGATCAGGTTGTGAACTCATCCGATTTTGATTAAAAAAAAAAGTAGTGTTTTCCATGTGGAAACAACGTTTAAAGAAAGAATCACTACCTTTGGTAGTGTGCACCACCCTCTCGTGGCCAAATTCAGCCTCTAAATATGATTTTTGGGCAGTTTTTGATTTTAACGAAGTTTTTTTAATACTTAAAATATTATCCTTGAGCTTGATTAATAAAATTAATTATGTTTAAAGTTAATTAAGCATAAATATATGTTTTTATTGAAGTTTTAAGTGCTGGAAATAGTTTCTAAGTACTACTTTTGATGTTTTATTAAGAGGATTTAATCACCCATTTAAAGGGGAGATTATTAGGGGTTTTAAATAATTTTCAGATTTTTATTAAACTTTAAACTTGCTGTAACTTCACGTATAAGAGTGTATTTTAAGGTTTTTATGAAGAAAATTTAAAGAACTATATATAAGCCTTTAATTTTAACTAAAGGGAAGGTTAGTTTTAAATTGTTGTTCGATTTGGATTTTGAAGGTTTTAAAAGTAAGTTAGTATTGCTGTAAATTTGATTGATTGGGTATTGATTGAGATGTTATTGTTTGGTTTAGGAAAGGAGTTTATTGAAGGCGATTTCTAGTTTTAAAGTGGCCAATCGAATTGTTTACACAAGGTATGTACAAGTTACGAAACCTTGCTTTTAGGTGCATGTTTAAGGACGGATCGAGAACTTAGTATCATGTATAGGGATGACAGGGTTAAATCGTTTGGTTATACATTGTGAATTTCGTATGACGTGCACTATTTTATATTGCAAGTATTATTTGTGCTCTAATTATGCAAGGTGCGCTTAGAGGCAAAGGTATGTGATTGGTGTAATGATTAATTTATTACTCATTCATGATTATGCAAACAGGATGAGTAAAGGAAGAATTTAAGTCTTATATGACGAGGTTAAGTTTGTGGGGTGCTTTATGCACTCAAGGTGTTTATACACCGAGCTGAGGTAGTTAAAGGATTAAATAATAAATGTTGTTTGTCACTAATAAATCAAGAATTGAAATTGATTGGAAACTTGGCTCGCTTGATTGAATTGTGTTTGGAATGTTTGTATTGTTATGCATATGAGACACCAATAAGTCTAAACCTGTAAATCACGTAAAGTGCAAGATGGATGAGCAATAAAACTCTGGATTGGTGCACATCTGGAGTAATGACAATCAAGGGTTGGGGTACATGAGGTATTAGTCGTGTACTTTTCTCGAGGCCGTCTGATCTACGAGTCTCTTATATTTTAAATATATTTTTTTTTAAAACTATGAGTTAGGTGAGATCTCATACTAACTACGGTCACAGAGTCGCGCCCGTGGTCGTTGAATGTTTATTGATGTTTCCGAAAGGAGGCATGGGGTTTTTCTTTTATTGATGTTCCAAATGGAACATGGGTTGGACAACCTTGTCTATTGCTTAATCCAATGAATAAAATAAATGATTTATCTATTATTAATTAGTGAAGTCTTAGTAATGTAAACAGTTGAGTCATGTGTTTAAGGGCATGTTCTCATTGACTGAACTAAACTGAACTGAACTGAATTGAGCTGAACTGAACTGAACTGAACTGAATTGAGCTGAACTAAACTAAACTGAACTGAATTGAGCTGAATTGAACTGAACTGAACTTAACTGAGCTGAACTGATCTAAACTGAACTGAACTAAACTAAACTGAACTGAATATTTTATAAGAGAAGGAAATTAGGAGCTGAGCTGAGCTGAACTGAACTGAACTGAACTGAACTGAACTGAATTTTAACGTAAGAGAACAGACCCTAAGTCTATAATTAAATTATATTTGATGATTGGTTATTAGTAGCATGCTAGGAATTTTTTATTATCTTTCTTAGCTTGTATGTACTCAGCTTTGCTGATTACGTACTTTTGTGTGTCTTTCTTTGGTCATGGCCTGCGCCTTTCAATGACCCTGTAATGATCCAATCTTTACACTTGTAATATTATTGGGGAGCAGACTCACCACAGGTGTTTACATAGTTTGGAATCAAGGTGGTGGGATTTTGAGTGGAGAGTTGGTTATTGTTCGCAGTTTATTTCTTTTCATAAGTTTGAATTTATTTAAATTCTGGTTTAATTTATTTACATTAATTTTCTTGGGATTTGAATAAAGGCCTTAATGGTTCCATCTTGTATCACTTAATTTGGTTTCATTTGTTGGTTTTGAAACTTATTTGTAACTGATTTAGTTTTTCCGCTGCTAATTTCTAATATAGCCTTAACGTTTGAACACGTGGCGGTAGCACGCCAATAATTCTCTTGGATTTGTTCAGGGTACTCACAAGTTTAAAGAGAGAATTATTGGGGTGTTACAATAGTATTATCAATGCATTTAATAAAAATATATATTTTATCAATGCTCACTTATTAAAAGATCGTTTAATTTTGATCAAGGTCACCTCGAGCCCAAATTTAATGAGCTACTCATGAGCCAAGCTCGAACAAGTAAAAATATAACGTGCTAAGCAAGTCATTCGAAATTTGAACGCTCAATCGAGCTTGGCTCCAACTCATGTATTTCTTATATATCAATCTTAACTTAAATAGGTAAATACTTGGTGACTTCTCTATTGACAACATGATAATTATTGGATTTAGTTGTTAATAACTAGATTAGTCTCGTGCGATGCACGATTTAATATTTGTTTTGCTTATTTATTTGTATGTAATACATATTTAAGAAAAACACTAATGAATAGTGTGTCTTCTTATTAGATAAGATTGAGCTACAACGAAAGATATGATATTAAATATAGAGTATTATAATCATATATTATACTATATGCTTCTTAATTTAAATAAAATTTAAAACTTATTTATAAGATATTAGCATTAATTCACTGGTTTATCTTTCATTAATTTTTTTAAGAACTAATAAGGAATGAAAACACCAAAAACAACACTATAAATGTATAAAGTAGGAGGAGATAAAAATGTTTCTAGAAAAATAAAATATTACCACTAACTTTTAACACGGAAAAGTTGTGTAGTTAGTCAATTTTAGCATAAAATGTTTTAGGAAATATGCAATTAATTTACTAATTCCAAACATTTTTTTTTATCTTGAAAAAAAAAGATAATGTTATCAAAATTTTGGAGGGAAAATCACTAGTAGAATAAACGTAATGGGAAGCGGTTCAAACCCCCTAATGGGAAGCGGTTTTGAACCGCATGCCATTGGGGGGCTTGCCATTTGTAGTGAAAGGGCAGCGGTTTTGGCGCCAAACCGCTGTCCATTATGGGTATAAAAAATTAAAAATATTTTTTTTTTAGTTTTTTCAATTAAATTGAAACACAAACATAATATATGCAAAAACATTAATATTTTTATTAATTAATTGTTGTAATATTACATTTTCATAAATAAAAAAAAATACAAGCATATTAAAACTGATGCTGCTCTTGTTCACCAGCCGTGCACACCATCAGCCGCACCCGCCACCATCCGCGCGTGCCACCAGCCGCCACCACCAACCACCTTAACCCGTATTACCACCACCACCCTATCCCGATTCACCGTATCTGCCAAACAATAAATTGAAAAAATAAACAGCAATAATTAACTTAATTTCAGATCTTTTGTGTAAAAAAAAAAATTCAGATCTTAAATTATAAACAACAAAATTTTAAAGCTAAAAACTCGAAAATTATACACAAACATACCGGGTTAAGATCTTAAATTATAAACAACAAAATTTTAAAGCTAAAAACTCGAAAATTATACACAAACATACCGGGTTCAGATCTTAAATTATACACAAACATAACATATGCAAAAACTCGAAAATTAGCTAAAAGTTTAATGAAATACCGGAAAATCAAGTGAGATATGACTTGAGAAGCAGTGATCTGAACCCTAACGCCGAGCCGGAAAACTGAACCCAGACGTTTTCTTCATTCTCGTCGCTGGGTACTCGGTGTTCGCCGCTCTTCGTTGTGGTGAGGCGTGAGAAAGGAAAGAAGGGAGGCTTAGAAAGGAGATAAGAGAAGAAAGAGAAGGAGATGGAGGATGGAGGGGAGATAAAGGAGAGAGAACTGAGGCGTAATGGAGGGGAGAAAGAGGAATCTGGCCCAATACTCAATCCAAAACATAAATTGACCTGATCTAAACCCAATCGAACATTATTAACCCAAATTGACCCGACCCGTCCCCGACCTGAATGAACCATTTGCTAGGTCTGTTTACGACCTTGCCTATCCCAAATTCCCAATCCCTCGTGGTCTCGTACTGTCGTGCCGCCAAATAAGCATCATCCAGTCATCCACACCTTCTGGTCCTCCACTCCCGAAGTTTGAGCTCAAACTCAAATCCTGAAGCTCTCAAACCCTAATTTCTCAGATCATTCAACCTCAAATTCCGATTCTGCACAATTCATTTCTTCACAAAACTCCCGTCTTCCTCTACAATTCAGGTATTTCTTAGATTATTACATTCAAATTTTCGAATTTATTGTTATTGTGACTTTAATTTTTTTTAGTTTTAATTCACTATGACCGTTATTACCATGCGTGCTTTGATTTCAATTCAATTGAATTTGTAAATTGTTGGATTATTGTTTTTGATTTTGAGAGGGTTGATTGTATATTGAAATTTCAGAGTTGGGTTATTTAGAATCGTTGAAATTGAGCGTTTACTGAGGCGCATTGTATGATTTCGATTGTTGGTTATTCTGAATGAGTTTATTTGTTTATTTTGGAATCCCAATTTAACTTTATCTGCTGTTGAAAATTAGGGTTAGATTCTGGCACCACATACTAGGATTGACAGGAGGTTCTAGGGTCCAAAAATGTTTTGTGCATTGACGAATATAGGGCTTTGTTTGGGGTTGAATCTGATTGAAAGGAAAGCGTTTACTTTGATAGTCTTGATTCTTGAGACTCTCGACTCTCAAGTCATTGATTAAATTTAGCTCAAGATATTTGGGCTATGTTTGGGGTTGCATTTGATTGAAAGAAAGCGGTTACTTTAAGACTCGATGACTCATGTGTCATTGATTGATTTAGCCCAAGATATTTGGGCTTTGTTTGGGGTTGCATTTGATTAACAGGAAATTCATGATTGACGAGCATGAGCAAGAGTCTCTGTGCTCACCGGGAAGGTTGCTTAACTTCTCATATATGTGACTGGTGGGAATTGAGTGCTATCTCTGAGATATTAGGTCTATGATATTGTTTGATCGCAGTTGTAACCGATTGTGTTCTAGTATGCTTATAGCTTATGTAAGATGGATGTATTTGTTTGTGTTTTTTCCTTCTCTTGTTCTTTAAGTTGTGGGTTATTCACAGACTCACAGATCATTTAGATAAACTGCTTTCTTTGAATTTTGACCATGTCTTGTTTACTAGCAGAACAATGTTGTCTAATTCTTCTAGTTGTGAATATAATAGTAAGTTGATCCTCATGTCAGATTGGTAATAAGTCAGAACGTTTGATAGCAAAGGGAAAATGCCTACAGAGAAAAGTCCCAACAAACTTAAATCAGAAGTTGGCTATAAGGATATAGATAAAAATCACAGACATCGCCGTCAAGATGCTTTTCTGCTTGAGGGTTCACCAGCTTCTGAATCTAAGCAGGATGTCAAAGATGCAAGTTCCATGTTGGATAGCAAGACTAATAGAATAAGTGAAAGAACCAGTCACTCTAATCCAACAGCAGTCTCCCGTGGATCGTATCATCAGGTTTCCTTAAATAAATCAATTTGATTTTTTTTTTATTCTATTTTGCAATTATTTATTTCTGCAATGTATTTATGTGTATCACTTATTTATTTCTGCTGATATAATTATTTACTGCTACTTTTCTATGGTGTTTCCATTTTGTCTACAGCCTTTTTTTTGGCAATTAAAATGAAGGAAATTTAAAGTGAATTGAGTGTTTTCAGGAAGAGATGTGTCTTAAAAATTATGTATGTGTGTGTACACATGTGCATGTATGCTGGATGAAGTGCTTATGTTTCTACAGTGCTTGGACAAGTTATTAAGGCTACAACTGATTATTTTGTGCTTTAACCGTGCAAATATCCAGTATAATGATATTAGCATGGATATGAGTATGTCTGTATTATTCTGAATGTGCTATTTGTTCAAATAGGCATACTTATGAAGTTATGAGTTTGATCACTTGGTGGTTATTCAGTATTTGCAAATCCATTTACTGGGCTGAACTAGGAGGGTACTTGTTCGTCCAATGATTTCAGTGCCCCCGTGTAAGTGTAACTATATTAGGCTTGCCTATTCATGTCTTGTAACAGCATGATGACCGCCGAACTGCCGCCCGAGATGGCAGCCGCTCTGGACGCAGATCAACATCTGGTAAGTTTTTTTCTTTCTTAACTTGTGGTTGCTTTTCTTTCTTTTTTTTTTTTTTTTTTCTTCTTTCACTAATTGCTACCTTTCCTCTACAAAAATGTTCTTAGTTTTGAGGATGCATGGATACGAGTCATATGACCCTCAAAATTTCTGACATTGTACTAGATGCTTTCTCATAGGATGATAGTAAAGCTACAATGTGGCCGTATAACGGTATAACTTGACACAATTAGAATGTAGTCTTACCATTATCATGAGGAAGTTCATGGGAGAGAGTTTTCTTGATGTGGGAGTAGACGACTGTAAGATTTGCAACCTTGCCTGTCCTCTCCTTGACTATAAACACTTCTCAGTGTTTATCTTCCTTCCCTTCTATATCATCCCCCCTCCCTCTCCTTTTCTTTTGTTTGAAATCAATGCTGATGTCGGATTCACTTCTCAGTGTTTATCTGCAAGTAAGATATCTAGAGTACTGGGTGCAAGGGGTGGAGAGTGATTTAGAAGTCAAAGGTTTATTGTATGAAAGTGGTTGTCTGGAAGAACTTATATCGGTCGAATTTGTCAGATGGGTATCTTAAAAGTTAAATACCCCTCGTACCAAATTAGATATACTAAAGAGTATTAAAAGTATTGTGGAGAGTGATTTAGAAGTCAAAGGTTTATTGTATGAAAGTGGTTGTCTGGAAGAACTTATATTGGTCGAATTTAATTTGTCAGATGGGTATCTTAAAAGTCAAATACCCCTTGTACCAAATTAGATATACTAAAGAGTGTTAAAAGTATTGGTGGCCATTTGAGCTCGTTTATGGCTGGAATTCTCTTTGAAGGTGCGTGTTTAACTCTAAATCTTCATATTCTTATCTGAGGTGGGAAATTATTTGAAAAAGGGCAAGGGAAAATAAAGAAACCAGGGGAACCTTTCCATCACAAAACCCAAAAGTAAATTTCTTGTAAATAAAAAGACACAAATTACTGACTGTTTGAGCTTTTCAAGGTGCTCTTATGTTACTAAGTTTTTTAAGGTACTCTTTAAATTCCCATTTGATTTTTTGGCTGCTGTGCTTGGTCAGTGGAAGAGGATGGTAATTGGTAGTGAATGAAGTCTCAGGTAACTTAATGTCTAGACTTTAGTGCTTACTGCCATTAGACTGAAGGGAAAGAGGGGAATGAATTAAGGTATATAAGTTGGTAGCTGGAGGAAGTGGAAGTATGGATGATGACGAGGGACTGGAAAGGTAGCAGACACTTGTCACAGTTTTTGCCCACTGATGATGAAAATTTGAGAGCATTTGTTAGATTGGAGTAGCTGAGGTACTAGGATATATGCATTAAGTTAATTGCAGGAGATGAGGGCTTTACTTTGAGCAAATTATTCTCACAAACTAAATCAGTGACTTGGGTGTCAGATACTCATTATTTTCTTCCTTGGTTTCATTGTAGTATATTTGGTAAGAACTTTTGACAAACTCTATAATATCATTAGGATCTACAGCTTATTGATAGTCCTTGGAGAATTGGAAAAAGTCCTCAAGTTCCTTCCCCTATACACTTTGAGCTAGATATCTTGATATTCTTTTCTTAATTTTTAATTATTTTTGTTGGTTAATTCTTTTTGCTATCTATTTGCGTAGAACGTGGATGGTGGAGCGATTCCAGGGACGAAGACCGAGCAGCACATAGATCAGCACCCTCTAATCCAAAAGTAAGGGAGGAAAAAGCTCGAGCTCAAGGTGGTATCAACCATGCCTGGCGACATGATAAATTTTTGGAAGCGGAATCTGATGCACATCCACCTACCAAAAAAAGACGTCCGTTTAGAGAGGAGAAACTTCCTCTGAAGTCTGAGAATGAAAATGATGCTGTTCCTGAACCTAGTAAGTTTGACCATCCTGCTAGCTCTACTGGTGGTACTGGAAGATGGGATCACAGAGCTCGTGATCGTCGACCTCTGGAAAGAAACGAGCATGACCGAGGATATGTAAGGGAGAGGTCGTTTTCAAACCGAGGACGAGTTGAAAATACTGGCTTTCCTCCCAGAGGCAGGTTTAGTGGTGCTGATAATGATGGCAAATTCAAGGGGAGGGATAATTTTGGTGGAAGACAAGGGTATCGTTCAAGTGGTTCCCAGGTTGAGAAGTGGAAGCATGATATGTATGACGAGGCTAATAGAAGTCCAACCCCTAAAAAGGAGGAAGATCCCGTAGCAAAGGTGGAAGCATTACTTTCTTTGTAGATTGGGCAAGGCTTGGTAGAATCAGTGTTGGTTCTTGATTGAGGACTTGTTAGTTTGTGTAATACTTATATGATTGTCTAATGTCTAGAGATTCTAATTTGGCAACGCTAATATATCCAAAGCCTTTTACAGCTTTTGGTGTGCTGTGAGGACTTTCTGACTTTGGTCTGTACATTTGGCATACAATTGCCTATTGCTGTGATTGATCTTGCATTTCTCTATGCTATCTTAGGACAACGCTTGAAGCATGAATTTATTACACCATTATACAGCACACCTTGAAGGTTCGTTTTTACATCTTTTCTCTTTTGCTGGAAATTGAACCACAAATCTAACAAAAGACATCATAATTTTTATAATGAATGATGATGATGCATGTTGAGCATAAATTGACTTAGCTTGAGCTGTACTCAGTGAGTCTTGTACTACGCCCAGCTTGAAGAGTTGTGTGCTCAATGTTGGATTTTGACTAAAGCTCACAAGCTCAAGCTGCAAACGCGGTGTGCTCAATGTTGGACTTTGACCAACAACCCAATTCACAAGCTCAATGTTGGCAATATATAAAATAGTTCTCAAAATGAATGCAAGCCTCAGTGAGTCGTATACTGTATATTATTATGTCAAAATTATGCCACAAAATCAGCTAGATGGTAAGTAGCTAGTCTTAGCAACTATAAGCTGTCCGTGTGAATTTATGCTAAACCCCGTTCTGGTGCGATGTCTCATATGACCAACAACCCCGTTCACAGGCGAGCAAGGTAGTTTCTTTTGTAGCCAGACATGGCCTAAAGAGCTTGTTATTAATATGAAAATATACATGAGACACGGCATCATCTAGTAATCCATCCCCTGTTGATTCTCCTGAAGGTTGTCCAGTACATTTTTCTCTCCAATCAACATTTCAGCCAGTCCTAGCAAGCAGATATACAGAGATTTCAAACAAGAAAATACATAGATATAATGTGACGACTAATTCTAGACAAAGCGAGTACTAATTTATTCCTCGAAAGAGCTCATTCAAATATATTAGTCGTTGTTAAAGCAGGGAACAGAGTGGTCTTAAATTTACCATTGGTATAGTGACGACAATCATGGTGGCCAATGCGTAAATCAGTTTGCCAGCTGCTGTTGAAGTTATAGGCAGCTTCTACAGCATTTGATAACTTGGATGAACCAATGTACCAACACTTTTTCTTAGGAATCTTGCTAATTTTTCTTACCAAAATATTTCCTACACAATCAAGATGTAAAGCAAAAGAGAGTTACAAAATGGTACATTGCTTCGGTTTATGGAGTTACAAACCACAAGACGAGTAAATAACAGTATTCGCTTACCTGGGATAGCTCTACCAGATAAGGCAGCCAGAGCCACATATATGTTTTCAGGATCCTGAGGCTGAAAATCAAACACTAACCCCTGCAAACAATAACCATTCCTACAGAATAAACAACTTTCTTTTATCAAGTCTGATCTCTTCAATAAAATTATCCACAAATAAGCAATGTCTATTTCTATATGGTGCTCCTAAGATCACCATAGTGACACAGTGAATCACGAGTCTTGTACACTATGGCGGAGCATCATGGTTAGTGCTCCCAGGAGCATGAAATAATTTTCCGAACTTTAAATTTGGGGGAGGGGTGATACAAGAGAGCAACCTGGGAGTTTGAAAGAGGAGAGGCAGAAGTGATGGATGGTTTGATGATGAGCATGAAATGTTGAAGATGCCACAAGTTGAGAGAATAGGCAGCAGACATGAGTAATTGAGCAGGTCCCTTGGTTGCCCGTAGAGGCATCGTGGCCACGTAAATTTCATCTCTGCCTCTTCCCGGCGCCGTGAATGAGGAATTTCCGGGAAGGTTGATGGCCATTGTTATGATCAATTCACCTCTTTGCTGTAATGACAAATTTAGACACAGAATGTGGTTAGCCTCTTAGAATTTACTGCTTTTCTCATATATAAGTGGTCAGTAGTGGTAGACCCATCCTTTTTACATTGGATATCATTATATTGAATTAATAATGTCTTTAGCTTGGTTTTGGTCCTTTATATAATATACAAGGACTACGACCGCGATTGTTTTGTCTTACAAATCTTAATATTTCTAGGTTCGTCATCTCTTGGACTATATTGACTAGGCACATTTGTTAATTTACAACTATAACCATAAACGGTCTACAAAAACTTTTGTGTGCCCCGGGTGTATAATAATTTTAGTGTATGTCTCGTACGTCTTTTCATATAGCTGGACAGTAAAAATTTTGTATCACAGACAATAACATGGAGTAAAATGTTAAGGATTTTGACACAAACGACTTAAAAGATTGCTAGCAGGTCAAGTAATAAGTATGTTCAATTTAAAATGAAGGACAGTGAATTTACTCTAAACAAGTATTAAACAAAATACGCCGTATTTCATTGATCTAATAGCGAGCCAGAATCATACTTCCCATCTTGGATAAACATACAAGAGTCTGATAAAAGCTCATTACATCCTTATTTCACCAAAATGGGCTTAATTCGACCACATCGAAAATACAACCATTACTACATAATACATATAGCAGACCAATTTAACATATTCATCTAATTTAACACACACACAAATTAAAATGAAAGGTAAAATCCATTACATGATCTCAGAAAACAGAAGTTTTTTTTTTCTTTTCCAAATCATGCAGTATCAGCCTCAATAACAGCAACAGCAGCATCTGCTTCAGGTTCTGCAGGTGCTGCCGCAGGACCAGCCTTCACTTCATCAGTCTTCTCAGCCGGCTTCTTCGCTTCTGCAGTGTCTTCCTGCTTCACTGCTGCTTCCTCCTTTGCTTCCTTGACTTCTGCTTCCTTGTTTTCCTTTTTGCTTTCCTCTGCCACAGGCTCTGGTGCCACCTTCGAGGACTCCTCGACAGGAGTAGACGACTTCTTTTCCTCAACCTCCAGCTCTTCTATTGCTTCCTTAGCCTCCTCGACTGCTTGATCATCATCCTTAGTTGCAGTGTTTTCTTTTTCTTGTTCTGCAACATTTTCTGCTTCAACTGCAGCAGCAGGTTCTGCTTGCTGTTGTTGCTCTGCCTCAGCTTTCGCCTCTTCTTGTACTGCAGTGTTTTCAATTTTTTCACCTTCTACTGATGATGGTGGTGCTGGTTGTTTCTCTTCAGCAGAGTCAACCTTAGGCTGCTCTGGCTCGGCGAATTCTGCTGCCTTCTCTTCTTCTACTTGGGGTGGCGAAGTTTTTGCTGGTTCCTCCACTTTCTTCTCCTGTGGCAGTGCTGTCTGAGCTGAAGCAACCTGCTCAGGTTTAACCTTAACAAAATAATTAACCAAATAAAACAATATGGATCTATATGAAGTTGCTAGTGAACCAACAATTTGTTGCTACATATCAATAAATAAATTTTTTTTCTCCTGCATTATTTTGATTGATTACATAGAGGTTAACTCAACAACAATTAAAAATAATGAAATTCGATTTTAAACTCAAAGTTAGTGTAGGAATAGTGTGAAAAATCAAAATGATGCACCTATTGTATAAACAGATGTAGCAAATGAGATACTCCATACTACTTTTGTAATCATGCACTACAAATGACATTAACAAGGTTAAAATGTACGCAATCCTTATTAAACAAGCACATGATCAAAAACCTTAATAAAAAAATGCTTTCAAATACTGTATGAAATTTAGCTAGTGAGAGGATTTAAAATATTAAAATACTAGTAAGGAACACTCAAGTACAATAATCAAAATGATCAATAATGCACAAAGACATTATTGACTATACATATTGTACTGATCAATCAATATAAATAGACATATAGTACTGCATCACTATACTATGTACTCCCTCTGTCTAAATTTAGTTATTACGATTATAATACAACGCTAAAAATATTATCAATCGTAACACAACACAAGAAATATGAGGAGTACTAAATTAATCTTTAATTTTGTTACCTATAAAAAAAATGACTTCATTGACAAAACAATAGACGAAATGATATTGAATTATCTTACCTGGACAGTGGCCATTGCTATGATGGAATTTGAGTAAAATGATGAAAGTGATCAAGAAAGAAAACAAGAAAAGGGTGTTAAAAGAAAGCAAATAAGGGAAGTAAATAAGCTGAGCTGAGAAAAGGTGATGAAAAAATTGATCAATGGAAAAGAGTATTTATAGGGCAGATCAAGTGATGGTGCATCTACAAATTTTATTAGGTGGGACCAAAAAAGGGAGGAAAAAAAATGGGTTTTCTAGTGGGAGTATTTTGAAGAATCTTGGGACTTTAATCAAATTGAAAGCACTGAATTTAAGGTCAAATTAGCATGTTTGCTTGGTATAATATGGGTATGTCAAAAAGATCAGAGATTTTACCATATCTAATAGGAACAAAAATGATTTTTTTAAATAAAAAGGTTATTAAAAATATGAAGAAGAAGAAAAGTTAAGATATTAAATATATAATAACATTGAATAAGGGTCTGTTCTCATTGACTGAACTCAGCTGAACTGAACTGAACTGAACTGAATTGAACTGAAATGAATATTTTATAAGAGAAGGAAATTAGGAACTGAACTGAACTAAACTGAGTTGAACTGATCGAATTGAACAGAACTGAACTTCAACGTATGAGAACAGGCCCTAAGTTATAAATTTTTAAATTAACTTAAAATTCTAAATAAAGTAAGATTTTAAGTCAGATCTATCTGGTTGGAAGCCAATTATTTACACTATGAATCTGTGTTAAATAAAACCTTTCACTCTATAAAATCTTAGCTTACATGTATGTAGCCAATACAACAATAATGTAACAGTATTTTTCATTATAATTATTGAAGAAGGGAATTGTAGTATGAAAATAGTTTTTTCAAATTTGAACTTACAAACATTATATTTAGAAAGTGACCGATTATTTAGTTCTTTGAAAGGAAGTTAGGGTAAACCGAGATAAATCTTGTTTAGTTTGTGTTTGATATCATGATTCAATGTTTGGAGTTGTGTGCTGCTGTGCTTTGTGCAGTCTCTCTTAAGGGTAACCTCACTATGATTCACTCATGTTCATACATTATACTGCTAGAATCCCTAGTTATTGGCTATTTCTAGCAACCTCCCAAATTTCTATCTTAGTGAATTTGTTACGTATTCATTAAGTCAAACTTAGGGACTAGAAATATGATTCATTCAAGACTTTTTTTACACTGGGATCTACCATTACACGATCACATACATCTCATGCTAGAAGCTATTGTTTCATAAAGTAGAATTATTTATTTTAACTCGAGATTTTATATCTTTTTGTGGCGAAATCCAAGAGATCGTGCATGTTAAATTGTGTAATATTAAGCTATTTATGAATAATGATAATATCCACCTTTTTTGTACAAATCTTTATGAAATATATACAATAACTCTAAATCGTAGACCATCTCCCTAGTGTAAAATTCATTGAAACAAAATAATTAAAAGTGTACAAATATACCTCTAGACTTTATGTGATTAATGCTCCATTTTTGTTTGGATCCTTTACTTAACAAGATTGTTGTTATATATAGATCTTAGTCCAATCCTTGTATATATTTAATTATCGTTTATTTTCAAATTGGATGGGTTTATATATTCTCACATTTTGATAATATAACAAATAATATGTATTGAATTGAATTTTACAAAATTTACAGCTTAAAAAACAATTTAGAGTTTCTATAATTTGTTGGATCGAAGTAAATTGTAGAACCAGAAAATAAATGTTTAGGGAAGAAATTGCACAACGATCCTGTTTAAATGTTTAACATTGTTTGAAAGAAAAATAATTTGGTTTGGAGTAATAAAATGAACATAAAATGTTAGCCATTACTTAATGTATTTTCCTAATTGAGAGAGAGGGATAGTTCAAGTAGTTAGAGCTCTGTGATCTTGGGATCGATATTTATCAGCCGCTCTTGTGGCTCTCTAAAAAAAAAAAAAAAAAAAAAAAAAGTATTTTCCTGATTATTAATAATTAATAAAAGCAAACCCTTTTCTATCTATATTATAAATTTATTTTAACAAAAACAAAGTGATAACTTACAATAAGGACAATCATAAGAAAAACTGTGACATGCATGGAAGAATGCAAATGCATGCCTTTGATTTTAAAATAGTAAAAGAGACATATAATAAAAGAAAAGAGCCAATATGTTAGGTTTAAGTCCTAGAATCATGGTGAATTGAAAATGGTTGCTGAATTTCATTATAGAAACATAAAACGACACTATATAAGGTAGCAAAAAAAGCCTTAATTTCAAAAACCTTGCGTAAGCAAATGGAATAATCATGTATATCTATTCTATTGGTGCTAATTTTGAAGATGGTTAGATCTAGCCATTGGAACCTAACTTATCACTTATCAGCCACCGAAAGTCCTTCTCTAAACCACTTTTTCTCCATATTTTCATTGGCTTTTGTTGGATGGGACTCATATTGGTGGTCATGTCTAGTTACATGTCAATAGAAATATTACTAGGCTAGCTTCTAACTAGATACCCTTTAGGGTAACAGGTAATTGTGAGTTAATTGAAACAACTATTAGAAAGAAATAAATAGTAGTCGTTTTATTGACATATAAGTATAAGTAAAGTTGTGTATTTTAGTAAATGCCAGTAGAGCTGTTAAATAAATGAGGGTCTATTCTCTTCAACTTAATTTCAGTTTAGTTTAGTTTAGTTTACTTCAGTTCAGCTCCAATCAGCTCAGTTCAATGCAATTCAGTTCAGTTCAGTCCAGTTTCTGATTTCCTTTTCTCATAAAATATTCAGGTCAGTTCAGCTCAGCTCCAATCAATACAGTTTATTTCAGCTCACTTCAGTAAATCAGAACAGGCCCTGAGAGCACATAATATATACAATCATGGCTAGGAAGTTCTAATTCTTAGATCAAGTAGTTTTTAAAAATATTCTTATATAATTGCCTATAAATGCATGTCGAAAACTCTAAAATTCTATAATCAACTAAACAACTTACGTATTATACTTTCTAATTTTAATCAAACGACCACTAAACCCTTAAAATCTACGACTCAAGCTAAATAACATGTTCATTATTCATTTTTAGCCTTCAAAATTCAATTGGCCTTCTCATGACCGATAAAATCATAATAACCGTTCTAACTTATAACTTTGTTTCTAAGTACATCTTGATTATTCTACTAGCATGTTTTGTAAATCACATCTACTCGACTAATTATCTTTTTATCGAATATTGTAAAAAGAAGAAGAATGTATGCATGGTAAAAGAATATTGTAGATCCCAATTATAGCAAACCCAAACTGAAGACTTCGTACGTTTATGTTATTAAAAGTGAATTGATTAATGTGTTAAGAGCCATGTTTTATTGTCACTACACATCCCATATTAAACCTCCAATTCCTCGTTTGGGCAAACGGCTAACGCCCCCTTTCCAAAAGTTGCTTAGCTTTATGATTTCATGTACTATGACCGATTAAAAAAAATGGACGGTGATTAGGCCCCACTAATCACATCTTTACAGCTTCATGGCCAATCACATTTTGCCACCTGTCAAAAAGTATTAATCATCCTACGTGTTTCCTTGTCAAATCCGCTACTCTAGTCTATTTTCCTTACTAAATTGCATGATTTCTTCATTGATTCATAAATGGCATAATAGGGTTGGGTGTACGGTTTATATGTTTATTCTAGTGAATAATTCTTTTCATCATTAATTGATTTTAAAGATAATCTTTTTTTTTTAGTAATCCGTAGTGATTTAAGATGGAAATTTATTTTGGATTGTGGGAATTCTACTAGTGAGAAAATAATTTTATTGTACCTTTACAAGGTTAATATATGATCCAAACGAGTGTTGTTATTTATATATGATCCAAACGAGTGTTATTATTTATGACACACACGATATAGATTAATGAATCATAGTTAATGGTCATGATCAATAAAAACCATACTATTATTTTTCATATAGTCCTTATGATTTTGTCTAGTTTGATATGGTTTGAATAATAGGAATAATATGAAGAAGTAAAAACCGAGCTAATACTTGATCTCCCTCTAATCCTCTATCCCATATTATCATGCTTAATGTTAAATTTGGTAATGCACAACTTTAAACATCGATATTTGTTATCAATCCCTCCATCACAATTTAGTCATCACACGAAGGTTATGCACCAACATGAATTAAATTAATGAAAATAATCAACTCATTTGCTACACAAGCCGAAAACTACTTATGTTTGAAAGGGTGATAGTATAGGAGATCAAAGCTAGCCCGGCCCGATTTTGGGCAGAATTTTTCAGCCCAAAATTGGGTCGGGCCCGGCCTGAAAATTTAAATTTTTGGGCAGGTTTTGAAATGCGTTTTTATGCATTTTTTAGACCCGGCCCAAAAATGGCCTAAAAAGCCCGATTATTTTGGACGGGTTTGAGCACCAAAAATCCAGCCCGAAGCTTGGCCTGAGAATCGGGCTTAATTTTTTAGCTCCGGCCCGGCAAATAATCACCACTAGATGATAGTTACACCGTAAGGTTATTATTACCTTGTTGAAAGTTTAAACTTTACATTCAGTGCATTTCTTTTACTAAGTTAGCTAACCATTTAGTCGTATATGGATAATGAGAGTATGAAACCAAGGGAATTGATGAATGGTTTATGTTTATGTTTTACATGGATAATGAGAGTATGAAACCAAGAGTATAAATTATAAGAGTCTCATGTAGTTTATGTATTCATGAACTGAAACCTCTCTAGCTAGAAAAATCTTCCTTTCATCCCAGGATAGACCTCAACAAAGTTATTTCTCATTTTCGACAAACTTTTAAATAAATCGGATGTACAATAAATATTGTACATCCGTTATAAAGTTACCCGACTTATCCCTAAAATGAGAAAAAGTTACTCTAATATGAATAAAAGTTACTCTAATATGAATAAAAGTTACCCTGACATAAATAAAAGTTACGAAATATTTATTCTCTATTGATGAAAGTTACCCAAAAAAATTGTAAAAGTGACCCTAAATTTGGTAAAAAAAAGTGACCATCAGTGTATAGTAAATTACTATACAGAGGATGTATACAAAAGTTATTTTCAAAGGTAAGGATTTCTTTACCCTCCCTTCTACTTTTAGTTTTAAGTATTACCTCCGTTGCACATTATTTGCAACGATTTGACATAAAGTAGAAAGGGAAAATGTCTAATCGTTGCAAATAATATGTAACAGAGGTAGTATTTGTCTTTTTAGTAGTGTATCAAAAAACCAGGCAGGCCTACAGAATTGGGCTTATTTTTTTAAATAATGGGCTGATTTTAAAAGGATTGGGCTGATCTGATCAATCACAGAAATATCGAAGTTTGGGTGCAAGTTTTCTCTTCTCCATTGAAACTGCCGCTTGTAATACAGCTTGAATCTACCTTTTTCTCCTCCATTGAAGCAGCTTTCTGAGGTAACATTTTTCTTTTCATTTTAATCACCAAATATCAATTTCACTATCTAGTGTTAATCGCCATTTTAATTTGATTTAGGGTTCTTCTAAGGTGGATTGATTATTGAACTATATATATTGCTTATAATCTAATAATTACTGAAATACTGGAATTTTTCTGTTCGTAATTTAATCGAGAAGAGTTTAATTTGATAAATGGGTCAATTTGGTTGCTAGTTTGTTGAAGAACCCTTAAATTGATTTTAGGACGGTACTATGAAAAGGGTGTTCT
This sequence comes from Chenopodium quinoa, assembly GCF_001683475.1. NCBI lineage: Eukaryota > Viridiplantae > Streptophyta > Magnoliopsida > Caryophyllales > Amaranthaceae > Chenopodium > Chenopodium quinoa. The sequence goes on from NW_018744662.1 coordinate 1,177,020, forward strand.
TGCCCTGGCTCAGAGATGGACCTACTGCACCCATTGCTTATCGTACTGAAGCTGTGAAGAAAGTTTGGGATTACATTAAGCTTCACAATCTTCAGGTATTTTGATTAATTCTTTGATTAAGCTTAATTTAGGGTTTAGGGTCCTATGCATTTGCTACATTTTGATTCCTTGGATGTTTGAAAGTTGATCCATTGATTAGGTCGATTTTCTAATTTTGATCCATTGAAAATGTGGAGGTTTTTTGGAGTTGCTGGTGGGTTTTGATTTATATACCATTCTAAATTGAGTGTTTTGAAGGTTATGGTATTTATGCATACAAAATAAGGGATCACTCCGCATTAACATTGCATTGGTATTGAAAGCTAACAAGTAATATTACATTGGTACCTTAAACTAGAGTGTTATAATGCTTTAGTAGAATGAGTTCCATATAACGAAAAAAAAAAAAAAATGTGTGTTCTATTCATCTAATTTTTACATATCTAAACTTATATGAAATTATCTAAACTTATTAGACCTTATTAAAAACGTATTTTAGTTGAATTTTGAACTTGGGTAACCCTTATTAGAACTTATTTTTCATGAACTTATCTTATCAAAACTTAACTGAACTTAGTAGAATTGAAATAAGGTGAACATAACATACCCTTAAGAGTAGTTGAAAGGACAGAGAACACGAGTTGCAACTTGCAAAGCATTTTTGTTTATGTTTGCTTCTCTAGTCTAAACTTGCGTTGAAGCAGAATCCTCCTATGTATGGATTCAATATGCATGTAATTGCTAATTTTTGTTAAGTTATGTATATGGATTTTTACAAGAATTGTTTTGTAGGTTTATGGGGAAGGGGGTTGTATCTCATAATATTTTATTTTCAGCCTAACCATGAAAGCAATGTTGTAGGCATTTAAATGTAAATTCAATTCTTAATGAATGGTTTGACAATTTGCATTTGAGTAGCACTCAATATTTTCAAAGGTGGCATTTATACATCATTGATGCTCTCTGATGGATGTCAAGGGATTCTTTCAGAATTTATAATTCATTCTAGTTTTTTTTCCCCCCTAAAAGTTTCAGGGAATTTCTACTTCAAGGACGTTGCTTGCAAATTCACCCTCTGATGCAACGCCGATCTCTTCCCCTTTGATCCCAATATCAGCGGCTGGAGCTGGGAAGACTGATGACCAGACTGAAAACCAGGCTGTAAAACCAAAGCCTGAAAAGGTTCAGGCAATCTTGAAAGGAATAAAGCAGGTAATGGTTCAATGTGGATCCATTATAATAGTCAAAGTTCCCTCCCCTGGAAGTTGATAACCCTCAATGCTCTATCTTCTTCACGTGTCAGCTTATACATTATGCAACTGCCTTAGTTGAAATCAAATTTTGGATGTAGTAACATTCCGTGCTTCCCTGCTGTGTGTTGTTTTGCTGTTTTGGTGAATTGTTACCATATTAGTCCATTTTGCTAGGTTGAGTGAGGTTGCATTTTTTAATGACAAGATGACATTATGTGTTATGACTAGTATTCCAGCCTGTCTAACAACTCTGTTCAATTGCTGCTTCTAGAGTCCTAAAAAGGTAAATTTGGTTGCTGCTTTGATCCGTGGAATGCGCGTTGAAGATGCTTTGTTACAGCTGCAAGTGACTGTGAAGCGGGCTTCAAAAACTGTCTATCAGGTTTGAGTTCTTTTCCTGGACTTAAATCAGTATTTGGTTTTGGAAAAGTTAATGTGCAATAGCTTTAGTTCAGAATAGAGATTGAAACTTACTTTGTGAAATCAAAATGAACCTGAATTTGAAAATTGCAAACAGTGTTTGAAAGAGCTTGAGAGTTGAGGCTTCACTTAGCTTTTGGAGTACTCATGAAGTCATGATGGCATTAGGAAATCAGTTTTCTTCTCAGCATGGATGTTTGTATTTACTCCGTCTGCCCCTTATAAATAGACCATATTTGTATGAAATTGAGTAAACCACAAATATTTTTCCCTATCTGAAAATTTTATCTTTTCACCATATCATGTAGTCTTTCTTCTCTAAGAAAAAAACTTGAAAAATATCCTTTCTTTAAATTCATAGTTAGGACATCTTGAAATGGTAATTTTAAAGTTTAATTTTAACACTAGAAAGGTGAAATTTTTTAACTGATGTGTCCATCTGACTTTAGATGGATTTCTCCCCACTTTCCTCAAGAGGAGGATTTTTTAGTAAACAAAGAAACTTAAGTCATTCTCCCTTGTGGCTGTTGCCAGAAGGTGGGCTTTATAGACACCCGACCTAGTAATTTTTATGCAAGTACAGTGGTCAAACAATCAGCTTCCTGTTGAATTTGATGTGCAATATTCCTGATTTGAGCGGAGTCCTCTTCTGGGGTTGTTGGCCTTAATTGTGACCTGGCAATCACTCTTTAGAATAGCATCTTTTAAGTCTGGGGAACTGTCTTGAGTGTGAGTTGGATGGCATAGCATTCTGCCGGAAGCAGAGAAACGGCACATACTCTAGTTGAACCATTGACTCTGTCTTCATAGGAGAGTCTGCTACCCATAACACTGCTGCCTTCTATTCTCCTCTCCTTTTGACCGTCTTTTTCCATGATGCATCAACAAAGATGGAGATCATCTGCAGTTGGTGTATTTGATCCCTTTGCCATACCATTACTCTTGATTCATTCTGCTTTGTTCTCTCAAGTTGGCAGCGAGCAGTGGTGTTTCTGGCTGCTCTTACCCTTCTGCACCTTGATCCTCAACTGAGCTCCATGATCGTAGCAGGCACACAGTACCATTTTAAAAATGGATCTCATTTCTATGTATCCATATTGCCCATATGGTGGCCATGAATTCCATTACTCTTTTTTCAAGCTTGTCCTTGCTGAATGCGGTAGAAGGGTGCTTCAAATCCAGCCTCGGGAAGGGATCTTCTGAAGCTACCCAGAGGCGAGCTGATGAAAAATCTCTAAATAGGTGTAAGGGTTTTCATCAGCATCCTTCCATAGGCTTTTCCAGATGATGTCTTGAGGATGATCTTGCGGGGTGCAATGAGATGCCAGTATACAGACTTCACTGAGGGCTTACTGTTTTTGCACCTATCCATTCAAACTCATCCTTTGTATCAGCTTTAGAAATGGCCATTGCTAGGATTTCTTCTGCTACTTCCTGGCTGAAGGAGCTCTAAATGATGTTTGCATTCCAGGTTCTATCTTGTTTTATAAGGTCTGAGACCCTTGAGGTCTAGGACGGTGTCATGGGGGGCCTGTTTTGGGGGGCCTGTTTCATTCTCACCTCCTTGTCTCCTACCCATTTATTCTCTTCTGAGTACCAACTTGCTATTCCTACTATTAGGTGCAGTCCTCTTCTTCTTGCCTGTGGTTTGACATTTACTGATGATCTTAAATAATGTGAAGAACTTAATGGCTTGATGTCCGTCCTATCTCTTGATTATCCTTGAACATAGTGTTAATTTGATATGCAGGTGGTACACTCGGCACGTGCAAATGCTGTCCATAATCATGGATTAGATCCAGACAGACTTTTAGTTGGTATGTTTTACAATAGCATATCTTATGAGTTTAGGTATTGCTACAGCATAATGCATTCAAAAGACGGCTAATTTGTGACAACTATCTTTATTCTCTGGTTTTTGCAGCTGAAGCTTTTGTTGGTAAAGGAATTTTTAAGAAAAGACTAAGCTATCATGCCAAAATGAGACATGGGATAATAATGAAACCAGAGTGTAGACTGACAGTGGCGGTAAGAGAATTGACTCCAGACGAAGAGGCTGAAATTGCAAAACTCAGAGTCAGCAATTTCAAGAAGCTTACAAAACGGGAACATCGGCTGGTCCCTCATAAGCTCATTGAGAGTACTCCAGTTTGGGGAAGAAAGAACAAAAACAATAGTCAGGAGTCAACTGTTAAGGCTTGAAAGAGTTTCATTTTTGTATTTCCATCTGTTATCACACTGGATTATTGCCTATTTCTTTCTTACCTGAGTTTTGGGGCGCGTATGATATGATGCCTTTTGCCATTTCTATGTTATCTGTATATACATTTTGCCCAATAGATTGGTGTAAACACTAGATGTCCTCTACAACACCAATGCTGCATGTACTGAAACTACTTTAGTTAGAAGATGATATATTTCAGGTCATCATCTATGTGAACATAGTTAGCTTGTTGCATAGAGTAACTTACATTTCAGAAATAAGATTCTATCGAAGACGAAGGAATATGAACATTGAGAGAGCCTCGAGCAGATGAGGCAATAGTTACTGTATTAGCATTGTTGATTTTAGTCATTGTATCAATTCGAACCGTTAAGTTGTTGGTGTTAAGTCCCAATCTTGATGTTTCTATTTGATAGGTTTATGTTTTTTGCTAAAGATTAGTTAGAATTAACAAACTAAGGGTCTGTTCTCATTGACTGAACTCAGCTGAGCTGAACTGAATTGAGCTAAACTAAACTGAACTGAAATGAATATTTTATAAGAGAAGGAAATTAGGAGCGGAGCTGAACTGAACTGAACTGAATTTCAACGTAAGAGAACATGCCCTAAATATAAACACAACCTATAATTCAGGAAAAAAAAAAAAAAAAAAAAAATCAATCACACAAGAATCTAAACAATAGAATTACATTAAATGGAATTGAATATTTAGATTTCAAATTCTGAAATTCAATTCCAACATTTGAAATAAATATCATGTTTCCAAACACAACATTTGAAATTAATGATTGTGCTTTAAGAGAATGTTAACCCTGAATTTAATGAAAAAAGAATACTGCTATCTCTATTTAGTTTTAAGGCACAGTACCGATTGTGCTTTTTTTTTTTTTCATTAACAAAAAATGTATTAATCATGCAAAACAATGATATTAGCTACTATTACTTTAGGATTTAGGGTGAATAAATTGGTTATCCAATGTAAATATGAATTTTTAACAATATAATGATTTTTTATTTTAAAGAGAAAGACCCTATTGAGCCAAAACGTCTCACATGTCAATCTGGCTCTTTGGGAGTGGGAGGAAAGGTAAAGGAATCCCCACCCACAAATAGTCTATAATGAAGTATGATTTTAAATATAAATTTTTTCACTAGTCTAAGCTAAATGTTTAAATCTAAATGTTTTAATTTTATCTGAAAAATATATGAACTTTAAATTAAATCTATTTCTTAAAATATGAGCATAATAACGCCAAAAGCAATGTCAAGGATATATCAAAATTCACAACTAGACAAGTACTCTCTACGTATTTCCTTGGATTTCATATAAAGACCAACCAATATAAAAATGGTTTTTTAATGAAACGTGATATAATAATAATAATAATAATAATAATAATAATAATAATAATAATAACAACAACCCTTGTTAAAAAAAATGAACTATGGATTGGATTCATAAACATGAAAATGAGAAAATATGTAATTTGTATTCGATCCAAATTTGGTTATAATTCGGTTAGTATATTTAATCCAATTATATCGAGCTAGATATCTAAATTTCTCCGGTATTTAAGTTGGAAATTGGATCAAACTTCTTTATTTAGGTTAAAAATTACTCCTTTTGTCGATATAAGATGGTCTCATCTCTATCAGTTGAGTTTTTAAAGGCTAGTTCATTTGAAGTAATGTGAATTCTTATTTTTATGTTGTCATATGGTTGCACACGAGTTGCCAATTTAAGGTGTCAATTAGGTAGTTCGAATCAGGTCATTATCGGGTATCCACTCATTCGGGTTGATTTCAGGTTTAGATCGATCTAAGTCGGGTCATCTTCAATTCTATTATCAATAATTCAATATGTTTTGTTTAAATACAATAATCATCATTAATAAAACCATTAATAATTTGGTTAGTTCAAATCAATTTTACCAGGTCAAGTTATTATAATGTATAAAATTTATAAAAGTACTCCGTAAAATACAACATTACTCATATAAAAATGAGACTAACTTAATTCTTCGTATAACATTAATGAGATAACCTCCAATGTAATCAACTTTAATGCATTATCAATTTTAATGCGTTACAGAGTACAAAATTTCCGGATCCGACACTGCTAGCCATAACTCCAACAAACCCATCCAGGCATCCTCATCCAACAGACAAAAGACAAGAATTCTATAAGCCTCAATCTTAGGCACAGAGAATGCGTTGTTTAGAGAAAGTACAAAACTAGTTAAGTTAGTGACCCTCACGATCATCTATCATTTCTTAGTACACCTCACGATCTCTCTCTCTCTCTCCTCGCTCCTTTCGGATCACCACAAGAAAGAAGAAGCCTTTTCTTCTCCACTCTTCTTCCCCCCTTTCATCTCTCTCTTTCTCTCTCCTCTTTCTCTCTCTAATCAGTTAACCAACCAACCCACAACAACAACAAACATCATCAACATTCAATCAATCAATCATTCATTCTCTCTCTTTTGACTTTCCATTTTTACTCTCTTTCATCATTTTTTTTGGTTCCTCTGTTAAAGGGAATTCTGTTTTGTTATTTTGTTTTCTGGGTTTTTGTTTTTTTGTTTAATTTTATCCTGCATTGTTGCAAATTTTTGTTTCAATTGGGTTAACATTGAATTATAAGAAATGGGGTTTGATGAAAATAAGGAAATTGGAGAGAAAAGTGGAGCAGAGAAAGAGATTTTAAACCCAGAAAATGATGAAAGAGACAAACTTGGGAGGCAAATGAGTGAGAATTCTCTCTATACAACTGATCATGATGAAGAAGATTATGAGAATAAACTTGAATTGGGCCCACAATTTACCATTAAAGAGCAATTAGAAAAAGATAAGGTCTGTTATTTCTTTTTAATTTATGATTTTTAAAAATATTTCATAATTTTTCTTTGAATTTTGTTAATTTTTGTTTTTGAATTTTGTAAAAAGATTGAAACTTTGTTAATGGTATGTTATAAATTTGGGAATGCAGGATGATGAGAGTTTGAGGAAGTGGAAGGAACAACTCCTTGGAAGTGTTGATTTGAATGAAATTGGAGGTATATTCTATTTTCATAATTTTATTTTTGATTATTTTTATTTGATTGGATATACATTATAGTTTTTTTTAAAGAGATTTATTCATGATAGTTCAATTATATTATAAAAGAAAAGAACTTTTGGTGTTGCATTGTCATTTGTATATTATATGATGTTTGTCCTGCAATTTTGTAAAAAATTGTCCCATTTTATATAAGCTAGGTAAATGCAATCAGTTTGCCTCCTGATCTATGTACAATAAGGGCACCGAATTATAGCGAAAATTTGTCAATGATTTTTGGTGTTTGAAGCTCAACAATGATTGAATCATTCAGATGAGGTGGGGGGGGGGGGGTGGTAAATTGGCAATCTTAATTCTTAAGATCCTGATTGATTAGGCTAGTTAAAGAGTTCATTTGAAGCTTTGGGCGGCTTTTTGTGAACCAAGTTAGGGAAGGACATCTATACGCGTTTGGTTAGGGATCATACATGCCTCAAAAATTTGACATTCTCAAATTAGAGCCAGCTTGAGGAAAGGATTAATATGAGTTTTAAGGGCATCATTGATGATTTACTACATTTGCCTGGTACACAATTAAGATTAGAGTTTCGAGGGGATTTGGTGCTTCAGTGATGTCAAAAGTAATGTTACTCAAGTTCTATGAATGTTTCGGTTATCTATTAATCATAAACCGACATGATATATTGTTGTTTCTATATTTTTCCATAAAATTTTGCATAATAATGCTGAAGTACATGTATTTGTTTTAGGAGTTTAGTTTGTGTTAACATGATCACACGGGTATTGGAAGCTAAATCAAAGAATTGCAGTAACAAATGGTGTGGAAAAAGGCTTACCTGATTCTAGCGTAGTCTTTACTGCTTATAGTTAACTTGGGGTGAAAATATGGTACCACTTGAAAGTTTCCTTTATTGAGGTCATTGAGCCGCCGTGTTTGGAAAAGAAAAAAGTGGTGTATAGATGGACAATTCTACTGCGCTTGCGTTGATTTGCTAATTCATTCCTTGTTAATGACTCTTTGTGTTGAAGGGTCCTGGCTTTAATAATGAGTTCATTTAAGTCACTGCTCCAATGGATTAGGTGACACGTGGCATGTAACTTATCCCCGCGTAATAATTAATTTTGTGTATATGGGGGAAGGTAGTCCAACATGATGATTAATGCTTTAATTAATAATTTCAAAGCAACTGCATCTCCAGGCCACACTATAGCATCATCTTCATCATTACTTGTTAAGTAAATGAGGAAACTTTAAGCATTATATTATTTGGTTAGTAAAAAGGAGATTATTCATTAGTATTTCGTATGTTTTTTACTGTAACACAATCTGTAATCATTTAGTATGTTACTGCATGAAACTTTTTCGATTTCATGCTACTCATGTAACAATTCGGTTTTTGTGTGTATTGCAGAAGCCCTAGAACCAGAAGTGAAAATCCTAAGCCTTTCGATTCTTTCACCAGACAGACCTGACATCTTTCTGCCAATTCCTGAGGACGGAAAACCAAAATCACCATGGTTTACTTTGAAGGAAGGTAGCCGTTACAAATTGAGATTTACGTTCCAGGTTAACAATAACATTGTACTTGGGCTAAAGTACACTAACACTGTATGGAAAACTGGCATAAAAGGTAAGCTTGTCTTACATTATTTCTTCAGCTCTTTTGAATATTGAATACTGAAGATCAAAGATAGTGGAAACCTTTGGCTTAACTGATCCTATTTACAGTGGACAAAACTAAGGAAATGCTTGGAACCTTTAGTCCGCAACTGGAGTCATACACACATGAGATGCCGGAGGAGACTACCCCTTCTGGTTACTTTGTGCGAGGTTCATACACTGCTAGAACAAAGGTTAGTCACATTTAAGTATACTCGTCGTATATTCCTTGCTTATGTGCTCAACTTTTTGAATATATCTAGTATCAGTGTATCACTATCAATTATAGGTTCCCACATTTTTACAATGGAATTTATTGTATACACATTGCTGATTATTCACAAATACCCGGAGTACCCTGATTTTATTTTTTATCAACTAGAAACGTTTTGTATCCTTCTTCCTTCCATTATGATGGCTTTCGGCCACAGTTCTAAGAATTTTGAATTTTAGAAATTGTTTGGGTCTTTTACCTTGGTTATCTTGCATATTCGCACTGATGGTCACCAACATTCATGTGAAAGATGTGAAGTGATCTATCTTTATTACTCCTTTATAATTTTGCTGTCTCAGTCCAGGGTACCACGCTCCCCATTTTGCCTGTTCTTAATAAATTGTTTTCCTAAATCATAGAAGGTTCACAAGAATCATAATTTCTATTTTAATCATCAAATAATTTAACATTGCCTCATTATAAACATACAAAAAAATTTACACGGTTTCTAAATCTTGGATTTCCATATGATCTGTGTTGGGGAAAACATCTAGCCTAACTGTGATCTCTCTAATGTTGCTTGCTTGGCTATACCATGTAAAGAATTATGTTTGCGCAGCTTGCATTTGACAAAAGTCGCGGTGCAACTTGAAAGGCATAAAGATGTGTCATGAACTAAAACATATCTTCCTGTTTATTTTGCAGTTTCTTGACGATGATAACAAATGCTACTTGGAGATCAATTACACATTTGACATTCGTAAAGATTGGTTAACTACATAAAAGTTGTGCATGATCGAGTATTTTTTCACCAAATTATATCCAACTCCTTACTCGGGATTTATCCTCTCAAGATGAATATAGGTTCTCAAATTTGAAATGGCTGCGACATTTTCTTTTCTTTTCTTTTCTTTTTTATTTTTTCAAATGTTTCAACGGGAAAAGAACAAAAAAGAAGAAAAAAAAACTCAGATGTTCTTGTGTAATAGGAGTAGCTGACTTTGTTCAGTTTGCTGTTTTTTGCACTACCTTTGATTCTTGGAGACTCAAACCATTTTCAGGCTAATAGAAAATGTAGAAGTTTCGTTCTTTTTTCTTTCTGTCTGTACTTCTCTAGCAGTTCAGCTGAGCTCGAGTTTATTACAAGCCACCAACATGAATACCTAGTATTCTACAAAGTGCCGAAGCCCAACTGTCCTCCCACCCTTCATTGCTTTTGCGTGGAGATTGAGACACCGAGGGTCAAACTCGTGTTGTGCCATTGCTAAAACTCTTTGGCTATCACATGGTTTGGCGGTCACTTGAATCAGTTGCCGGGTGCAATCAACTTGGTTGTACTTGGTTGCATGACCATTGAACATTTCAAGTGTAATTTTGTGGCTTTACAAGAACACCCTACAAACATCAATGATTGTGATTTTTGGAATTTTCTATTTTGACATTGGTTTTGGTTTAGTGTTTAAAGTTTGAACAAAGTTTTGGGTTGAATCCAAAAGAAACCTTACTTCTTATCTAAAAACAAGTGGGCTTACTTTTTGGGATCCAGACCTTGTACAGCCCAGCCAGATTACAATAATACAAAAAAAAATTAGAGCTAGCCCACCCAGCCCTAAAGAAATTACAAGTAACCTTAAATTAATTATGTGCATATTACAAAAACTATTCCCTTCTATCCGTTGAACTTATGCGTTGACACGTGTGTCTAGACGTCTGGTCAAACTTTGTCAATTATTCAGAAAAGGATAGAATATATGACTAAAAATTGATGGCCTATTACATTTGTGGGCACACTAGATTTCATCAACGATTTTAATGTGAAATTTGCTTCTATAATTTATTTCACTCTTACTTTGAAAACTAAAAAAAAAAAAAAAAAAAAAAAAAAAAAAAAAAAAAAAAAAACTAGGGTGCTTTTCAGTCAATTTTTAAACTATCCATTATTTTTCACTAAATTATACCACCTATATTAGATGACATATTTGAAACCCTAGAATCAATTTTTCACCTACCGAGAAGAATTAAAAAAACACCAAAAAATTTTAAAATTGAAAATGACATCGCACTGGCCTTAATAGCATATTAAGGGTGTAACTATATAATTACCATAACCATCAACTTAATTATTCAAATTATTTGTCATTCAAAACACATTGATATATTGACATCAGCAAATAGCAATATGTTTAGCTTCTACTGCTAGAAATCAAACAAGCAATACAACCGACACCCTCAGGCCTCATATACCGAAACCGAATCATTTGGTTGGTCCTACATTCACATTCCTAATTCTAACTAGCATTATTTTCTCATTTTAATGTTGTTTAGTAATTAAATGTGACAATTTGATGTTGACTAATCTCCTACATCACATATTTAATATCAAAGACTAAGCTATCCAATATTAACTAATTCTTTTAACACAAGTGTTAAGGTTTTTGTATTATTGATTACCTCGTTACATAATGGCCGACGGTTTCTATTTGTCTGACTTTAAATCATTTTGAAACAAAGTCTTTTATTATTTAGCATTTTATATAGCGATTTTAAATCATTTTAGAACTAAGACTTTGTCGATCTGGATTGAATGTGAACTTTAGTACGAGTAGAATGACTTGTTAATAATCATGAAAATTACTGACAATGATGATATTCACAATCATAGCTCGGCACAACCAAGAGATTTTAGTTTTGGCCCACTTTAATCATCATTCATCAACGAGTTGCATCATTCATCATGCCACATCATGCCCAAACATTTAATTTACTTTACAGCAAATTTATTTCTTTAATTGTCCTCAAAAAATTTATTTCTTTAATTTTTTGTATAATACAAAGGATAATGGTAGCAACTTTGGCATGTTCCTCTTTGTCTTAAAAAAAACCAAAAAAAACTTTGGCAAGTTTAGGTTTCTAGTAATAATCTGATGTTTAATTTGTTAAATATGAACTTTTTTATTTTTTATTTTTAGAACACTTAAAATATTACGGAGGAATGAACTTAGTTTTGTTGTAAAATTGTTTTATTTATGGACGATGTTCAAGATCGATGGTCATCGTATTATTATTTTATGGGCTCCTAGGGTCTGTTCACATTTGCTGAACTGAACTGATTGGAGCCGAACTGAACTGATTGGAGCTGAACTGAACTGATAGAACTTATTGGAGCTGAACTGAACTGAATTGGGCTAAAATGAATATTTTATGAGAGAGGGAAATTAGGAGCTGAACTGGACTGAACAGAATTGAACTGAACTGATTCAAACTGAACTGATTCAAACTGAAATTAAGTAAATATGAACATGCCCTTAATCTAGCTAGGCGGGTTTTCAATATATAGTGTAAGATGGATATAAAGTTATTGATCACAAATTACCTCGATATAAATTGATTAAGCTAGTATCTTTAATTTATAAAATAATGATTAGATCTCTTGAAATAGAATTACTCCTAATTTCTAGGAGTAGTAATATTTCCCTTAAAAAATTCATCATCTTTATCACTTCCTAATGTACAAAGATAACCAAAAAGTTAAAGAAAGGGATTGTTCACATTTACTGAACTGAATTGATTGGAGCTGAACTGTACTGAGCTGAACTGAGTTGAAATGAATATTTTATGATAGAGGAAAATTAGGAGCTAAACTTAACTGATTAGAGCTGAACTGAATAGAACTGAATTGAAATGATTGGAGCTGAACTGAACTGAAATTAAGTAAATGTGAACAGACCCAAAAACCCAATAAATGAATAAAAGTTACCCTTATTTATTAAAGTGTTATACAATAATAACAATGTTAGCAAAAATGCTTTTAACACCCTAATATAAATTAAATATGTTTAAAAAAATGCTTTAAAAGTTATATAGAGTAGTAATTTTGCAAGCCATGGTGTAGGTGGTATATATTTGTACCGAAAATGGTATTGTATGGTATAACTTTTTGTCATTTTCTCCATCCCCCGATATAACTTTATACCATAGATAGCATTACTCTTATGGTAATCAACTTAAAAAGATATCGTGTTTAATCACTTAAGTTAAAATAAGTTGGCTCCCACATAGTTTTGACTCGAATACATTGTACATTTTTTTACTATCTATTAATCAAATACACCTCCGGAAATAACCAAGCAATTTTGCAAGAAAATGGCAATGATGGGGTAGAGTGCAAGGTTGGAGACCCCCCCAATAGTACACAACAATTATAAGTTTTGAGAGGGTTGATTTGGAAATCCCACCTTACTTGACCATTTTTCTAGATCTCTTTTTCCATCAAAACACTCATCATATACAAAACACTCATCATATACAAAACACTCATCATATACAAAGTATACATACCATTATACACTACTACTTGTATATTGAAAATTAATTAGATAATTAATTTATTTAAAAAAAAAAAAAAAAAGAAAACCATACATTAATTTTAGCACCAACCAAATCTTATTTTAACATAAAAATCCCAGCTCATGAGCAACTTTTGTAAGCTTTTACCTGCCAATTACACTTACCCTTTAAATACTCTCACATTTTAGATCTTCTTTACCAATTGTCACTCTCTCACCTCTTCTCTGTACTCTCCCTTTTCAGGTCAGTCTTCTACATTTTCTTTATTTTTCATTCATTTTATTCATGATTTCTATGTTAATCTAGCTTTTGATCTATTCACATTTTGTGAGAATACTGTATTAGTTTGTGGGTGTTTCTGATTTACTGTTATATTAGCTGATCTAGATCTATTTGCATTATACTGCTGATGTACATGCAATATTGTACTGATAATTCTGCTGTTTTACTTAGAAAACTGATGAATTTGACCGTTGTAGGAAGTTTAATGTATGTTAAGCAAAGAATTTGAGCCTAATTAAAGTGGGTTTTGCTGATTTTAAGTTCAGTTTACTTAGATTTTGACTGATTTGATACATTTTCAGTTGCTTAGCTCTACTTTAATCATTGCATGTAGCTTCAATGTGACTAGTTCTTCGGTTCTTTCTGAATCTGACAATTTTGTTAGTAGTGGATGATTTACTTTTCTTAGTTGACCAACCAAGATCTGTAATTATTGTTAATTTAATTACACATTTTGTTTTCTGGGGTTTGTTAAAATGTCAATTTCTGTAAGATTTACTCAAATAAAGTGTAAATCTTTGATGGGTTTTGGTCAATTTGCAGGAATTTGGTGAATTTGGGCAAATCTGTAACTTTGAGTATTGCTTAAAATAGCAAAAATGGAGAAAACCATGGTACTCTTATTTGCTACTACTTTGTTGATGTTGAGTTCTCCTTTGGCCAATGCTCAAAAGAAGAGCAAACCTGTTGCAAGTCCAACTCCAACCCCATCTCCGGCCCCGGCACCGGCTCCAGACTATACGAACCTGACTGAATTACTGAGTGTTGCTGGCCCTTTCCACACATTCTTAAACTACCTAGAATCCACCAAAGTGCTTGAAACCTTGCAAAACCAAGCCAACAACACTGATGAAGGCCTTACCCTCTTTGTTCCCAAGGACAGTGCCTTCTCAGCCCTTAAGAAACCTTCTTTGTCTAACCTTACTCATGACCAGCTTAAGCAGCTGTGCCTCTTCCATGCCCTGCCACACTACTACTCTCTCGCCGAGTTCAAGAACCTCAGTACCATAGGGCCTGTCAACACCTTTGCTGGTGGTGATTACACCTTGAACTTCACCGATGTCTCGGGCACAATCCATCTGACTTCAGGATGGAGTGTCACCAAAGTTAGCAGCAGTGTATATTCTACTGAACCTGTTGCCATTTACCAGGTTGACAAGGTGCTTCTTCCTGAGGCCATCTTTGGAACTGACATTCCTCCTATGCCAGCCCCAGCACCGGCTCCTGAAATCGCCCCTGCTGCTGCTGATTCTCCTGCAGATGTGGCCAAAGACGGAGACTCACCAGCTGCCTCTAAAAAACCCTTAGATTCTTCGGCCTCCTGTCGAGTCATGGCTAGCCTGGTTCTTGCATTAGCAGGACTTGCCCTGTTCTTGTAAGAAGGGATTTTGTTGTTGATTTAACTTATATGAAGTGGGTATTTTCCCAATAGTAGTACCTTTGATTGTTTCATCATTCATTTATTCCACCCTTTTTCGACGAGATTATATTGAAAAACATTGTATGTGAATGTGAGATTGGTTTCAAAAACCTTTTGTCAATGTCCATTTTTAGTTCTTCAGATTTGTTGGTTATGTTTATTTTTTCTTCTTGACATATAAATATGTCTGTCATGTTATACATTTTGATTCCTGATTAAATGTACAAATGTGCAATAATATATATGTTGCCCATGTGTTCTTTTATAGAACTTGGCATTTTTTATGTTTTCTTAATCTTGACTGCATTTAATTATACTTTGGATCTTGATGATGAAGGAAAGACCAAAGCTGTAATATGAATTATTGGTGGGCCACATTAGGTGTTCTTTTGTTTTCATCAAGTTGCTCACTTTGATGGGAAAAGAATTTTATGCTAATACAGACAGACAAATATACTTGGAGTCCTAAAGAAGTGATCTAAAAATGAGCAAAGGTAATAAAGGGAAGGGCTGTTTGTCATGGTAATTGTGTGACAATGTTCAGTTGTTCACCTCATAATTGATTAGCTTCTTTTTATTATTCTGTCTTCAAGGACACAAATCTGGGTTCGGGTTTCCGAGGCGAGCACAAGCAAGGCTGCGTAGAGTGGCGACTGAGACTGGGTTTGGGGGCATGTTGAAGAAGGAGATGGTAGTCAATAAATAGGACATTATGAGCTTAA
Organism: Chenopodium quinoa; assembly: GCF_001683475.1. Lineage (NCBI taxonomy): Eukaryota > Viridiplantae > Streptophyta > Magnoliopsida > Caryophyllales > Amaranthaceae > Chenopodium > Chenopodium quinoa. The sequence goes on from NW_018744662.1 coordinate 1,192,659, forward strand.
TTTATAAGCTTTGAGGAAATATTGTTACATTTTGTACAAAATTTTTAGAAATTAAGTGTGGGACTATAAACCAATCCTGCCCTTTAAGTAGGTAAATTATGGGGAAAAAAATGCTGGTTACTAAAACTGCACTTCTCAAAAGTCTGGAATTTAGAATATCACTATAATTACTTTTTGTGTTTGATCACTTACAAGTTAAAACGACCTATAACCAATTAAGATCTTGCTGGTTAACTATACTACGTAGCAGGATGTTGCTGCCACCAAAGCTCAAATTAAGATGTGTTGCAACTAGATTTTCATTCACCATAAGCTGTAAATCATCTTCAGAACATGGTCAGTACGAAGTGCGAATCTGGAAAGAAAACGATTGAGTGAGATGCTCCTGCTCCTGCTCCTGCTCCTGTTCTTCGATTTTAACCAGGGTTAGAAGAGGATGATTTATTTACAATACACCAAAGTCAATATAAACTGACCAGACAAAAAATATTTGAAGAAAACAGTAAGAACTGTGAAATGCTGATTAAGATGCAGTAATCAGTACTATAAATGCAAAAATTTCCCATATAAAGCACAATAAGTAGATTACATAGGCTTCTATCAGATCCTAACAGAAAACAAGTTCATGTTCAGCTACATCATAATGTGAACATTCCTTGTAAGGTGTTATCAATTTATCAAGACAGAAAAAGCTTCTTTCTGCAAAACATTCAAACACCAAAAGTTAGACTACCAGAGTACCAGCTAGACCTGCTAATAACAGCAGAAGTACTGACGTGACTCGAACACTAATTAATTGAAACATGGGGGATATGTTGAATGTTGGACCAATCCTCCTCATCCGGATTCTGACATCTTTCATACAGCTGGGGGCAGCCTCGAACATCTAGCTGCCTCAGAGAAGTAAGTTTCTTCAACCAAGCAGGTAGCGAGTGCAACTCTTCACACTCCCAAATTCTAAGGATACGGAGGTTGGTTAAGTACTGCATTCCTGTTGGAAGATTCACCAGCTTCGGGAGTTCCCTCAATTCCAAGGAACGGAGGCACTGATCAAGGGATCTCCATGGCATTCCATCTTCCTCTTCTGATTCAGGGCTGGTGAAGAGATTGGGTATATATTCCAAAACCAGTGTTTCCAAGGCGGTGAGATGCTTCAACCCTTCAGAAAGACTTCTTAGTTCAGGACAATGGCATATTATCAGGGTTTGCAGAGAAGACGAGCAGCTATGAAAAACCTCCTCAACTTGTGACAAACTCTCCAGCTCCTTGCCCCAGTATATACAAATACTAGTAAGACACTGGAAAACTTCTGTTGGGAGCGATTTGTACCATTCTATGTTATCTGTATTCAGGGATCTCAGTTTGGGAAGACTCAAAATTTTAGCATCTGACAGTGATGATGATAGACAAGAGGATGAAGTGACCTCCCATTTTTCATCCCAACTCTTTCTTATCACACTTATTTGCAGTGCTCTATTAAAAATGTACAGCTCCAGGTCTTCAACCTTTGGACACAACAGAACTGAGGTCATCCCCGGGCATTCTTGTACATGCAATAATTTCAACTGCGGAAAGCAGGGAAATGATGATGATAGAGATGTTTGCTTTCGGATGCCACCAACGCGCAGATAATCTCCTACCACCTCTTTTTTATGCCATGCTTTCAGGTTTGGCAGCTTGCATAACCGAAGCTCTTCAAGCAATGAAAGAAAAGGAGATTGTGTTCACTTAACCCTGCCTCAAAAGAATCAATGTACTCCAAATCTGGCAGGTAGAAAATAGAGAGGAATTTCAGATGATTTAGGCTTGCAAGAATAGGAAGGTATTGCAAGTTATGACAATATGATAGTTCTAGCCTAACCAGATTCGGGAGGAAGGTTGCCAAGCTATCATCCCCTGCCCAACCTGGCATTCTTACACAGTGATACCCAAATAACACCAATCCCCTGAGATTCGAATGCGGCTGCAGGTCTTCCAGCATGGCTTCTTCATAAGCAATGCTTGCATCACTCTCTGCATGTTCAATACAAAACCGAATATAATTGAGACGATCCTTGCTCCTTAGATATGATACTTCCATATAGCCTTGCTTAACATATTTCAGATTCTTGGGAAGTTGGATATGGATTTCAAGTTGTCCTCTGAGGTTTTTAAGAGCTTTTAGGCCTTCTAGTTGATCTGAGCATTGCTTTAGACTTGAACTTGCTTTCACAGGAAACTTAGTCAGTGTGTGAAGACAAGTCAGCTTACCCAAGTCAGAAGGTATAGAAGTAAACCTATAACATGCCACTACATCCAATACCCTGAGCTTAACCAACTTGCTCAAATCTTTTGGCAACGCTTTCAATCTGATGCAAGATCTTAATACTAATGTCTGCAAATTATGGAGGTTTGTAATTGATTCAGGAAGTACTTCCAGAATTACATTGTCAGAGAGGTCAAGACATCTCAAATGTAGTAACTTATCAATTGAATTCGGTAGACTTTGAATGCCCGAATCCTTCAAAACCAATGACCTTAGGCAAGTCATATTTTCCAGTAATTGCTCTGTAGATAACTGATCCACCCTGCCAACCTGAAGATAGGTACGAATTTGACTCTTGCGGAAAACATTAACTGCAGATTTGCTTCTTATAACGGATAGATGGTGACCTTTACCATCCATGTTGCAGGTGAAAGGATTTGCTACACATATCTCGTTTCCTGCAGATTCTTCAGCAATATCATGCATGAGAGCATTTATCTTACACGAGACAACCTCACCATATTCATCAATTTGTATATCTTGAAAAAAACATCTCTGAAACAACAATGAAAAATATTCTTCACCGGCGTCTTCTATGCTTTGAGTTTCATCTAATGGAACAACAAAGCCTTGTGCCATCCAAAGGCTAATCAACCACTCCTTTTCTATCTCAAAACCTTTAGGGAACAATGCACAATAATTGAAGCAACTCTTCAGCGAAGATCCAAGGTGACTATAACTAAGCTTCAATAGCGGCATGATGTTTTTGCTGTTTCTGATGTCTGCTAGTCCAAACTCCTGAATTGAAAGCCACTTACTCTTGCCTTGACCATGTAGAAGACTTCCTACCACCCATACAGCAAGAGGCACACCAGCACATCTTTCAACGATTTTTCGCCCAATCTTGACCAAGTCCTCTGGGGGAATTTCTTGTTCAAATGCCATCTTTTCAAACAAACCCCAGGAGTTCTCTTCAGACAAGCCTTGCAACTCATATACAGGACCATTTCCTATAATTTTTGTTGTCTCTCTGGAACGTGTCGTTACCACAATCCAACATCCTCTTCTACCTGCCATAAAGAATTCTGCCAACTTAAGCCATTGATCAAGATTCTCAGTCCATACATCATCTAATATTAGCAAGAATTTCCTTCCTGCCACTTGTCCCATAAGTCGGTCTTGCGTCTGATCTGCTGGGCCATCATCCATCTGCTGCAAACACGATCTTAAAATCTGATTAAAAATTTCCTTCACGTCGAACTGTTTCTGATCTTGATCAGAGACACAAGTCCACAACCTCAGCGAAAATGCACTTACAACCCTTTCATGGTTATACACCAGTCGGGCAAGAGCAGTTTTACCCAATCCTCCAGGTCCCACAATACTAAGGAATTTAACACCCTGGTGAGCATCATCAGAATCAGGCAACATACCTAAAATTTTGAAGACATCATCCTCTCTCCCAACAATATTATCTGCACCGACATATGAGCGAGTTTCCTCTCTTCTCCTCCTGATGGGTAAGAACTCAAGACTGAAGCCAAACTTATTATCATTATGAGCAACAGTGTCTAGCTTCTCTCTGATCTTCTGAACTCCTTGAGACAGTTTGTAAGCAACACCAAACAGGCTGAAACGAGAGAAAAAGAGCACACCTCTTCAGAAACTTTGCCATCTTCTATGAGTTGCTTCTGCTCAGAAAGAGTAACAAACTCATCAACCAAATCATCAGCATCATAAATCACATCCTTGAGCTCCTGAATCAATAGTTGTGCTTCATGGGGGACCTCTGGCAGGGCACCTGCATTGTGGATCATAGCCTTGACAGCAGAGACCGTGTCACAGAGGTGATCGAGTTCTGATTTGTAACCTAAGATGGAACAGACATCTTTGAGTTGAGAACATTGCAGTGCTTCAAGGAGAGTTTGGACAACAGACAATGTTCCGGAATTCATTTTTCTTTCAGAGTTCAGCAGCTGTGGTGGACTGATGGGAGGTAAAGATTATGATAATGCCAAAGGGTTAGACTAGTTAATACTTAATTAGTGAGTGATCAGCAAACTCTACTTTCAAAAAAAAAAAAAAAAAAAAAAAAAAAAAAAAAAAAATCAGAGTAATAAAGTTGCTTCACATGTTATAGATCCAGAATACTATTAAGATATTTGTAATCAAACAGCAAATCCCGAAGTTTCAGCGATAGTCAAGCTTATTAAAATCGAGTACACTTATATAAATTTTCCTGGTTGATGAACATGGTTTGTATATTTTAAGCATCACCCAGAGCATAACTAAGTACTTATAAAGGAAACAAGGGGGATTATCACCTAATCGGAAAATTAAATAAGATTGCGGAAACAACATGACACCACAATATACAGGTATAATTATTTTTTAAAAATGCTGGTTACTAAAACTGCACTTCTCAAAAGTCTGCAATTTAGAAACTCACTACAATTACTTTTTGTGATTGAATTGCAGTAATCAGTACTATAAATGCAAAAATTTCCCATATTTAGCACAAAAAGTAGATTACATAGGCATCTATCAGCAATATCCTTACAGAAAAAACAGCAAGTTCATGTTCAGCTACATCATAATAGGAATATCCTTGTTAGGGTCTTATCAAGACAGAAACAGCTTCTTTCTGCAACACATTCACACATTAAAAGTTTGGCAGACAACTAGACCTGCTAATAGCAGCAGAAATACTGAAGTGATTTGATCACTATCTAATTGAAACATGGGGGGATGTGCTGAATGTTGGACCAGTCCTCCCCATCCGGATTTTGACATCTTTCATACACGTATGTAAGGGCTACCTCGAACATCTAGCTGCCTCAGAGAAGTAAGTTTCTTCAACCAAGCAGGTAGCGAGTGCAACTCTTCACACTCCCAAATTCTAAGGATACGGAGGTTAGTTAAGTACCGCATTCCTGTTGGTATATTCACAAGCTTTGGGAGTTCCCTCAACTCCAAGGAGCAGAGCACTGATGAAGAAATCTCTTAAAAATGAACACAGCCATGTATCTACTATTTACACAGGCAGTCAATTCATTAGCCACTGTGCTTCAAGTCTTCAACAACAATGCAGTGCAAATAATCATCCCTGCAACCTACAAAAATCCGTCCACCAACCATAACTGGTGAAGAGAATACGTCTCCTTGAAGATCAATTTCTGCAAATTTCTCAACTCCCTCTTCTGCTATATTATCCTCAGCAGTAGCACAACTTACCTGAAGCAGAATAATTCTACCAGAACTGGAGCAAATGCAAACCAATCTTTCAGAAGGAACAGAAGGATCAGATATTAACTTTATATTTTCATCGACAAAAGCTGAAGATGTAATTGGACCTCCAACATTGTACTTCCACAAAATTCTACCCTTTTCCAACTCAAAAGAGTAAACATTCCCATTCCTAGAACATACCAGAGCCTGAAAACCAAGTGCCTTAGAGATGCATGGTCCGGCAAATATTGGACCATCAGTTTTTACCCTCCAAACAATTGATCCTTTCGAGTTCAAAGACAGAACATCCCCGTTAACTAAGCAGCATAACACATGGCCATCAGAACTTATGGAAAGAGATCCAAATATCGGAGCTTTAAGTTCAAGTTGCCACGCAACAGAGAATGCAGAAGCCTTTAACATTATAGCTGTCAAATTTCCATTGGTTGTGCCCAGGTAAAGCATATCACGAGCCTCATCAATTGCAGGGGAGCCAAAAATACTTCCGGTGCAAGGGAATTGATAGACACAGTGATAATTTCTATAATCTAGAGCATACAGATTATGATCATGTGAGCCACACCATATAAGGTTCCTGCACTTGTCTATGGTAGGTTGTGACTTAACTTCACCACCTGTTTGAAAAGTCCAGTTTATGATTCCCTTCATCATATCAACAAAGTATACGTTTCCTTCGTAGCACCCAACTACAACCTGAGAGAAATCTCCATCAATCATAGCCGAACACTCCACTCGACCTTTTAATTTTATCTCCCATCTTATGGAACCACTTTTAGCATTAACACAGAGAAACTTATGGGAGTGAGACCCTATAAATATTAAGATTTGGTTATCTTTAAAAGTAACTAATGGTGATGCATCAACACAAGACTCCAAGGAAACTTTCCATATTTCTCGTAATGACCCTTTTCTGTTACTAGGAAGTTCAAATTCCTGAGTAGGCCACTTGATTTTTAAATCACAGTTGCTATTGTAGGTAACCTTGTTGCAACGGCTGATCGCACATTCGCCTGGCATCGAATGAGATTCCCATAGAATGGAACTAAGTGAGGTTACACCCTTGAGATTTGAATATAAATCAGAAACTACTTTAAGATGCTTAGGTTTTCTTTGCTCATCAGTATCAGTCCATGTAGTTTCTCCGTGTTTCCTGGGCTTAACTAATCCAGAATTAGATGAAGGAGGCGAGTCAACTTTCTGAGCTTTGGGCAAAGTTTCCCACTTTACTTGGTGGTCAACCTCAAAAAGACCTTCTTTCTCTACAAGAGCCTTCTGAAGCTCTAACGGACTTTGAAACATGTACAGCAATCTCATATCAATTCCTAAGTTATGAGCCACATGAGCTGCAATTATCGAATCACCACCCATTGCAAAGAAGTCATCATCGTTACCAATTTCTGCAACACCCAAAGAATTACAAAAGGCTTCTTTAATATGGTCTAAAGTTTTGCCAAGTTTTACATGACTCTTGTTTGAACCATCAACGGGAGAAAAAAATCTAGGTAGTAACATATAATCAACCTTTCCTGTAGAAGACATAGGAAGGGTTTCAGTACAACAAAATTCCTTGGGAATCATAACTGAAGGAAGTCTGTCAACCATCCAACTTTTTACAGCTGCCAAAATTTGAGATGACTTGCCTTTATCTTTCAACACTAGAACAGCTTTAAGAAAGGCATACCCTTCTTGCTCATTACAGGAAATTACAGCAGCATCCACTATGTCTATGTGTCCTCTTAATGTATCTTCTACCTCCTCCAGTGCAATACGTTGGCCATTAACTTTAATGGTGCGATCTTCTCTTCCACAAAAAACCAAGTCACCACTTGGAAGCCTTCTAGCAAAGTCCCCCGTTCTATAGTAAAGCTTACTACTCTGACACCCATGATCAGAAACAGATTCTTCTCTCAATCCCTCATAGTCCAAGGGCATAATATTACCATCAATATAATAGCCTCTCGAAAGACATACACCCGTTACACATATCTCTCCTTCATCACAGCTCCCATCTTTCTCACTAAGCCTAACACCACAATTAGAAATGGGCTTACCTATAGGAACACTGCTCAACATTTCACTTTTAAGCATTTCTGGTAACCATTTGCAGTCAAAGTAAGTACAATCACCAGAGACCTCAGTGCTTCCATATATATTTAAGATAGTAGAAGCCTTAGGCAGTATCCTAGAAAGCATCTCCCATAAAGATATGGGAAAAACTTCACCACTCAACACCAACAACTTCAATGAAGACATCACTTGCTCGGAATACCGTCCCTCTAAAGCAGGAAGAAGCGCCCTCATTAACGATGGAACAGCGGTTATTCTAGTAATAGAGTAATCATACAGAAAATCAACAAGACCAAAAAAATTCCCCTTCAATTCATGAAAAGGGGGCACCACCAAAGTACATCCTGCTAGCATAGGAGCTAGAAATTCTTGAAGATGGTCAACAAAACTTATAGATGTCTTGAATAACAAAACATCATCTTCTTTCAATGGATAAAACTCTTGCATCCACAAAAACCTATTCAAAACCCCTTCTTCTGTCCCACAAACACCTTTAGGTTTACCAGTAGACCCAGAAGTATACATCAAATAGCTAAAATTTCTCAATTTCCCACTCTCACAAGTCCAACCCAAATCCAATTTCCCACATTTTTGTTCAAGAACCCCATCAAAATCTATGCATAAAACATGAAATTTGCAGCAATTAACAAGCCAATGTGATTCATCAACCAAGTGGGTACTACTAATTTTATCAATATTCGAACACCCAATTATAATATCAACATTTGAAGATGAAATTATTGACAAAATCCTATCTTTAGGCCAAGAAGGATCAAGAGGCAGAAAAACCCCACCAAATTCTAAGATAGAAAGAACAGCAATTACATATTCTACTGAAGGTACCATGTAAATTCCAATTATTTTTGTTGTAACATTTGATTTGATGTTACCTGAGGTGGGTTTGATTAAGGAGGGATCATCACCACCATTGAAAATGAGATGAAGCCTGAAACTGAGGGAATCAACGGCAGATGATAGCTCGGAGAAAGTGAAGAACTTGTCGCCTTCATATACTGGAGGATTAGCATTACTGAATTTAGTTTCAGAATTAAGATTTTTGGGGCCATTTTTGGCTTGAATAATGGCTAATTTGTTAGGGTTAGTAGAGGCAATTTGGTGGAATCCATGGGATATGCAGCAGTAGGAAGAGTGCTGCCTTTGCTTCTCCATACTTGTTTCTTGTTTCTTTCCCTTTTCTCTTACTCCGTATTTTACTTGACTAGAACATGCAAGTAAACTGATGCAAGATTATACTGTTTCACTTTCACATGTGTAATTATTTCGGAACGATTTCCATAAAAATTGTTGAATTGTAAATTAATTCCCTATTTACGTCGGTTTAAAAACTTATTCCCATAAACTTAGGATTGAAAAAAGGTTTGGTATTTTTTTTTTTTTTTTTACAAAGAACCGCTAACGGTGATAGCGGTTCTATACATGTTATAAAATCGCTAACGTTGTTAGCTGTTCTTATATTAAGTTTTAACTTGTGAAGTTTTCTTATACAAGAACCTAATACAAGAACCGCTAACGACATTAGCGGTTTTATAAGTATAGAAGCGCTATCACCGTTAGCGGTTCTTTGCAAAAAAAAAAAAAATCTACCAAACCTACGTGGACAATATTGTGGGAATAAGTTTTTAAACCAACGCAAATCGGGAATTAATTTACAATTCAACAATTTTTAGGGAAATCTTCCAATTATTTCGGAGAAAATCCAAATTAATATCCGTAAAATGATAATAAAAGTTCATTGATGTTCGTGCCCAGAAAATAAAAATTTGCTTTTGAACAAAAGTTTTGACATATTGCTAGTTGGTAAAGAAAAGTAAGATAACGGAGATAACAAACGTCCGTTAAGCTTTTTATATCTCAAAAAAGCAACCACACACAGTTTCAAGCTTCTTGCCTATTAATGGAGTTCGAAAATGTTTGTACTCATTTTCAAGACTTCAATTCAATGATGGAATTTCAATGGAGGAGAGAAATATAAATTACGCTTTGGGATTAACTATACCCTGAATTTCTCTATTTTTCATAGGATTTTTGTTTAATTCTGCCATTAATATATCGGTGTTGGTGTCAGTGTTAGTATCGGCGTCGGTGTCGACGTCGGCGTAAGAAGAAAAATGAAGGTGGGTTGGTTGCAGGAAGAAGAAAGATGAAGGTGGGTAGGTTGCGGGAAGAAGAACAAGATGGTGGCTGATTTTTAGTTGTGGATCAGAGGGGAAGAACAAGATGGTTAGATGGTGGTTTATAGGAAGAAGCAGGAGATGGCAATTTGTTCCAATAATGGTGATAAGTAGGAGGAATAAGGAATCCTGAGGTAAACGCCGTGAGTCATGATTTTCAGGGACAAAGTGGTCCCATCTTTTGAACTGCCATTGAGATAAATATAAATGTTAATCACCGATATTTTGTGTTGAGTTGTACTGTTAGTATTACTTGACTAGCATTTTTGCGATACAACATAATACAATTGACATGTATAGTTAAATAGCTATAATTAAATATTAGCATACATGTGGTATAATAGAGCAAACTTAGCACAAATCACATCCTAGGCTATGTTTTGTAAACCTTATTTCCATATTTTAGGTCTCACAGGTTCAGATAAGTTTAAGAAAAATAAGTATCACAAAGAAAACTTAGCACAAATCACATCCTAGGCTATGTTTTGTTAACCTTATTTTCACATTTTAGGTCTCATAGGTTCAGATAAGTTTAAGAAAAATAAGTTTTGATAAGGGTTGATAAAAATTATAATTAAAACTAGTTAGAACTCGTGCGAGCACGGTTTATATAAATCTTATTTGTAATTTGTACATTTTTTAAAAAACAAAATGGCTATTATACATGAATATAAATAAATATTACATATAAAAAAATATTTGTAATTTTAAAATTTTTTATTTTCATTAAAATTATGATATAGTATCATACCTATTTAACGTCGTCTAATACATAGTTTAATATAAAAGGTCATTTATTAGTTAGCTATTTTAACAATAAATTGATATATAGTTGTAATAGAGGGTTCTAATATATTAAATTTTAAAAATATTAATTATGATAGCTAAAAAAATGATATAATCATTGCATTTAGGGCATGTTCACATTTACTTAATTTCAGTTCAGTTCAGTTCAGCTCTAATTAGTTCAGTTCAGTTCAACTCTAATCAGTTCAGTTCAGCTCCTAATTTCTCTCTCTCATAAAATATTCATTTCAGCTTAGTTTAGTTCAGTTCAGCTCCAAGCAGTTCAGTTTAATTCGGTTATGTTCAGCTCTAATCAGTTCAGTTTAGTTCAGTTCAGCTCCAATCAGTTCAATTCATCCCAGTTCAGTAAATGTGAACATGCCCTTAGGCGGGAATTTTTTTATTAAGAGAGCGACACGTGGGCAATAGTAATGTTATCATACTCAGTTTTAGTATAATAGATAGATAGATAGATAATAGATGAGTTCCATTAAGGTCAAATAAGTTTAGATAAAAATAAAATAAGTTTAGATAATTAAAAATCATATGAATATAAGACATTCCAATGACATTAAGTATTGGGTCGAATTTTTAAAACTTTACAAACCTATGTCCAATGATACAATGGAAGCCTTTAGATAAAGGTTACTTCTTAAATGGATATTCACATAATTAATAAATCACATTTATTTATTTTTTGAGGGAAAAATCACATTTATTTAACTTCCTTATATGCAAAGGACATTTAAGATAAAAATCAATACTTTTAATACAAGTATCATTTCCTTAAATCAAACCTATTAAATTGCTAATCATTTTTAATACTCCATCCGTTTTTTTTTTATTATTATATACTTATATTCATACTCTCGATTATTAGTTTTATAAAAAATCTTTAACTTTTTTAATTCCTATACAAAATAAAAAATATGTATATAATAAAAGGACGGAGAGAGTAACATAAATTAATACGACATGAAAACAAATTAATATTCACACAATTATATAGACAAAAACATTAGAAATGAAAGAAGAAAATGGTTTGGAAACAACATAGAACATCTAAACACGTCCAACCGAATTTGTACGGCCCACCACACCACACCACCCCACGCCCCCACCGTCCACACATGTAGGAAAGACGTTCCCAAAAAAAAAAAAAACATTTTTTTGTTTTAATTTGTCAAACATTTATTCAAATTTTCTTCCCAAAATAACTTGGAAGCATCAAACTGTAATTTTTTTTATAATATATAATTAAATAAATTAATTAAATTCCTTGTCATGCGAAATCAACAGAGTCCTTAATCTCCAAGGAACAAAAATGGTAAGCTTTTTATAGTCCTTATTCTTACGTTTTTATCTCTTCTTTTCTTTCTCTCTCCTTCATTTCTAGCATTGCATTCTGAATGACAAGGTTTGTTTTTTATTTTCTCTCTCTAAACTTCTTCAATTTTTTTCATTTGGGTTGTTTTTGTTTTTTTCGTAAGATGAATCATCAATTTGATTATATGGGTATTGAATTTTTGAAATGGGTAATTTGCTTTTTCATTTTTTTTTAAAATTTTGAAATGGGTGATTATTATTTTTAATTTTTTTTATTCTTTGAATTTGATTTTCTAAAGTGTTTGCATTTAATTGTGGTTACATTTATTGTGTTTTTGATGATGGTGGGCTATTTGCAGTTTTGATGATAATTGAATATGGTTTATAATGAGATATAATATAATTTGTCAGTTTATAAAATTTACTTCACAAATGGGTTTTTATCAATTATACTCGGTATTATTCTTTGATTTTGATTTCTTGCATTTGATTTTATGCATTTATTGTTATTGTGATGATGATGAAGAATGGTGGGTTGATTGCAGTTTTGATGATAAAATTGACGATTGAACAATAAAAGAGTAAAAAGTTGGCACATTTCAAAGATGTCTGGGTTTGAGGGTGTACTTGTTTCTGATCCTCGGTTGCAAAGTCAATTTACCCAAGTGGAGCTTCGCAGCCTCAAGTCTAAGGTTTTGAATTCTTTGACTTGATTGTTGTTAATTTGATTATCGTTGATGTTGTTGTAGTATAAGATGTTGTTATTTGATTAATTAATGTAGATGATATGTTTGCTTGATTGATGACATTAATATTGTGGGTTTGGTTTCAGTTTTCTGCGTTAAAGTTGCAATCTGGTCATGTTACAGTGTCGGATTTGCCACCAGTTTTTGCGAAACTTAAGGGTATTAATGGGATGTATACGGAGAATGAAGTGAGAGCTGCATTGGAGGATTCATATCCTGACTTGACACACGAGATTGATTTCGAATCTTTCCTAAGGGTAAGTTCCCTTGTATGTAATCATGCTGTATTGCAGAATTTGCCATAGACAAATATTTGTCATTTTTTTCTATGGTAGTTACTATGACTACAAATCGTTATATGGAATGGCATTCTGTTGTTTATGTGTTTTTTCTTAGTTGTTTAATAAATTGCAATGCCATTATATGTAAGGAATTAAAATCATTTGAAGTTTTTGTGGCACTGAGCAGGAATATCTTGGTTTTCAAGGCCGAGCTAGTGGGAAAGGTACTGGTTATAAACGAGCTACTTCCATACTCAGACAATCGACCACCACCCATTTCCATGTCATTAGTGAATCAGAGAAGGAATCATATGTTACACACATTAACAATCATCTGGCGGAGGATCCCTTCTTGAAGAAATATCTTCCTATAGACCCAAAAACAAACCAGCTATTTGAACTTGTCAAAGATGGAGTTCTTCTTTGGTATACACTCATGGCTCCTGGATGTTCTTTGCATCAGTTTATAGCTGGTTTTTAGTTTGTAATCTTTGTTATTACTTGTTGGAAAGCTTTAAAACGTTACGTCTTTTTGCAGTAAGTTGATTAATCTTGCTGTGCCTGGGACGATAGATGAAAGAGCAATAAACACCAAAAAAACGCAAAATCCTTGGGAGAGAAATGAGAACCACACACTTTGTCTTAATTCCGCAAAGGCTATAGGCTGCACTGTTGTTAACATTGGCACACAGGACTTGGTGGAGGGACGAGTAAGTTCTTAACAATTTGTTGTTGCATTTCTTGGTACATTTGAATAAACTTTACTGATGCTGATACATTTAATTGTCATCATGTAGCGTCATCTGGTTATGGGATTGATTTCTCAAATTATTAAGGTATTATTAAGGTCTTTAGTCTCTCTTACTTCATACTCATTGGAATTATGTCTCACAAACTAGGATTAGCTTACTATAGTAATGCTCGATTAATGCAATGCTCATAAATTTTTTTGGGAATCAGATTCAATTGCTAGCTGACCTTAATTTGAAGAAGACGCCTCAACTTGTGGAGTTGGTGGAGGATAATCAGGTCTGAAGCTTCTTTGACATCTTCAAACAATGGTTATATATTTGCATCTAGCCATCAGGTTTATGATTGCATAAACTTTTTGCAGGATGTGGAGGAGCTCATGAATTTGCCACCAGATAAGGTCTTGTTGAAATGGATGAACTTCCAGCTGAAGAAATCAGGATATAAAAAGGAGGTGACAAATTTCTCCACTGATTTAAAGGTGAGCTCTTTAATGACCCTGAAAGTGATTTTCTATTTGACAGAACTTAAATATCTGTTATTTTTGCTTTATAGTAAATTAGTCAGTAGTTTATGTAGTTTACCTGAGGATGGTGCAATCTAGCTTCCTAGACTTTATGGTGGTTAATAAGTTAGTAGGATAATCTGTAAAATCAGGGGGAAGGTTGGGGAAGAGTAGGTTATTTCTGGAAACATGAAATACTTACAAACTAGGTGCATGAAAGAAACTATTTTATAAGCTTTTCATTAACTTTCAACTACCCGGTGTGATAAATCTAGTTCCTTCTGGGAGTTTGATCTTTGAACTAAAAAGTATAGGCTGCCCATTCTGTATTTCTCGAGGAGAAATTACAGTTTTTTATTCATTAAGATTCTTTACCCTTTCCTGTATTGAAGTCTGGTAACCCTTATTATAGACCGGTGACTAGTGGGATGAGCGGCATCTGGGGCTAACTGTTGAAATACTTTTTCCAATGTACTACTTTTCGTCTGTTGTTAATATGTGCTGCAATTATGTTAAGCACTATCATGTATAGTCTAGGAGAAACAGCTTATTCAAACTTCTCATTGCTTAGTATGTGATGATCTGATGGACATACACTTCATCATGTTCCTTAAGGACATAGTGCGCAGTTCGGAATTTCGGATTATCATTTATAGTATTGGAAAATTTTCTGGAGCATAATGTGGAAGCGTGGAAATTATTCGTAATATGACTCAGCCTAGAAATGTAACTAAAATATTTCATCAAAATTACTGGGCTGCTTGTCTGGTTATGTGTCCTGCTGCTAAAGGTGATAGAATGTTCAGTAATTGTTTTGAGATTGGAAGGAAGCTACTTAGCTACAGTTGCAGGTAGAAGGTCATGTACAATACATTTTAATTCCTTTGTGCCCTGCCTGAGGTAGAAGCCTTGTTAGAGGCATTGGGTAATGAGTTAATAACATGGTGCAAACTGAGATTGGAAGGGGTTTTCTTCTGTGTATTAATGATTGGCAGAGATTCTTATGCATCATGAAACATCAACGAGTTGTTGCATCTGGGGAAAGCCAGTTTTGAAATCTTGTGCAATCAATCTGTTATTTTTCTTTATTGCAATATTCCCTGACCTAAGCTAAAATTTTGATATTTGCATTTTTCCTTGGAATGTCAAATTTAATTATATGTCAGTTGGAAGGAACTGAAGCAATGCTACATGAAATTATAAAGATGTATCATATATACAGTTGATGGGTATATATGAAGCTGCATCTTATAGTTATCTCAGACTAGATGAGCAGCAATATTATAATAATTGTTTAACACACTAAATGGTCAAACAAATTTTACTTGTCCAGGATGGTGAAGCTTATGCTCATTTACTAAATGTACTTGCACCTGAACACAAAACCAACTCTACTTTGGAAACTAAAGATCCTACTCAAAGAGCAAAACTGATCGTGGAACAAGCAGGGAAATTGGATTGTAATAGATATATCAGTCCAAAGGATATTGTAGAGGGATCAACCAATTTAAATCTTACATTTGTTGCTCAAATTTTCCAACACAGGTAATTGTTTTGCCCACTATCTTTCTTTGAATAGTTTAGTTTAGCACGTGTAATTATTTGTGTCCACTTTCTCCTCTTAGCTTATTTCAGTTTAGCCCCAACCAACTTTTGTACTTATGTCTATAATAATCAGGTCATAGGTACTATTTTAAAATTTCATCTCATTTGTTGGTAAGCAGTTTTTCATATTTCCAAACTGTTTGGAAATACTATGTCCATCACTACATATAAAGCTACTTTGTTGTTTAATGTAACCTGGTTTCCCTAAATTGGAGTATATTCTTAGAGACTGAACACTGAAGTCGATGTTTTTTTTTTTTACTCAAAAACCACAATGAAGTAAATCATGGCTTTGACGTGGTTTTCATAGTTGATGTGCCAAATGGAAGTTGGACTGGTATATCACCAGGTTTAGTTTAATGGCATATTCTTTTTTATTATTATTTGGCAAAATGTTATTACTTTCGTTTTGGTGATTTAAAGGAGGAGAGGAGAGAGTTGGTTTCGTTTGCATTTGGAAAAGAAAGCCTTATCATAGATACCTAAGAGCTTTTTGCATTTCATCATCATTGCACAGTCTTACGTGTAGAAAATGGAAAATTGGATGCAAGGATCTTTTCAATTTCTTCTCTCTCTCTCTTCTTTCTTTACTCTGTGAGTCTGTGCCATGACTCAGTTTTGCAAATGCAATTGTTGAATGCTTGTTAAGAGGTTGTGACTTGGCTTTGCAGAAATGGTCTGACTGCTGAGGTTGATACAGAGAAGATCTCCCTCACTAATGTTTTAGATGATGACTTGGAAACTTCGAGGGAAGAGAGATGCTTTCGACTCTGGATTAATAGTCTCGGAGTTTCATCATATGTCAATAATTTGTTTGAGGATGTTAGACAAGGGTAAGCTTCTTGTCTTGTGCTGTCGTATATAAAATAGTATGACTAGGCTGATATTTTATCCTCCTTTGCAGATGGGTGCTTTTGGAAGTATTGGATAAAGTTTTCCCAGGATCAGTCAACTGGAGACATGCTAATAAACCTCCTATCAAGATGCCATTCAAGAAAGTTGAAAATTGCAATCAAGTTATTGATATTGGAAAAAGATTGAACTTCTCCCTAGTTAACGTTGCTGGAAATGATATTGTACAAGGAAATAAAAAGCTCATCATAGGTTAGCTTGCACTTACCATTTTCTCCATATCCTTTTGATTAGAATATGAGTTCTTGGAGATGGTTGCAGCCATACTGTCAACTTTAACGCTTCAGCATGTATCTTGTTGATCATATGGAATACTGTCTTGAGGGCTTTGGTATAGGCTTTTGGATTCAATAGATTTTTTTCTTATCTTTGTTTTGAGTTTTTGGAGATGGAGACATAGAGTACATTCTAACTTGTTGTTTACTTTCTAAAACTGATAGTACCTTATGCTGTTTCTAGTAGAGGCCTTAGTGCCTTACCCACCAGTTCTTATGGCTTTCCAAGTAAATGAAAAGATATTGCTGATTAGAAACTCTGCACTGATACTAGAAATTTTGGTATTGAAGTGGAACCTCTTTTACTCATCTAACCAAAGTGAAGAGAGTGAATTAATAGCTGCTTTAAAATTTTGTTCTGAGCTAATTTAACTTGTAAAAGACGGGGGGGGGGGGGGGGGGGGGGGGGGGGAAGCTCTGCTTTTGCTCATTTTACTGGTGCACTGCATATGATGCTATTTCATATCCTGCTATCTTTAAACCTTGACCTATTGATTTAATTGTAGTCTGTTTCTCTCTGGTTTGGACAGTATACTTGTGCGAAGCAATTATTCTACCATTCTTTAAAAGATTCTCTCTTGTATGCTGCATCATGAGAAAAACATGAAAATTTGTAGAAAGGTATAGATGTGTATAATTGGAGTACTTGCTGGTTCTCTCTCTATATCTTTCCGTGTATGACTTGTGGTTTTATACCTTTAATTTTCTGTGGGAAAGATATAGATGTCTATAATTGAGTTCTTTGATTTGGGATAAAGGAACCATTTTATAATTGCAAAGATGGTGTGAGTGTATGACAGAACTGATGTCAAGCTGTTCATAACCCATAATATCTCTTTTTCTTGTTGATTGACTAACAAAAAATACTGTTTCCTTAGCTTTTAATGAAGCCAAGTAGTTGTGTGAGATTTTATTGCATATTTCTAAGCTTGATAACCACAAATTGACACACTACATCATAATGCATTAGTTTGGATCTTTGAAACCTAGCAACTAACCTATACAAATGTTATATTTTTCAGCTTTTCTCTGGCAGTTGATGAGGTTTACAATGCTCCAACTACTGAAAAATTTGAGATCTTTCTCACAAGGGAGAGAGATTACAGATGCACATATTCTTGAATGGGCAAACAAAAAGGTCAAGAGTTCAGGGAAATCTTCTCAGATAGATAGCTTCAAAGTACGTATGCTACAGTGGTTTTTGGTTACAAGATTATACTTCATATATCATTTTTTTTTTTGGTAACCAAACTAATTAGAAGTTGAATGACATACAACTGAGATGAATTGATCTTTTACACTCGAATCTGAATTTTTATTCAGGATAAAAGTCTATCTAGTGGGATATTTTTCCTGGAACTTCTTAGTGCAGTGGAGCCAAGAGTGGTTGATTGGACAGTTGTAACCAAAGGCGAAAATGGTACTTTTGTCTCTATGTGCACTGATGTTCAATGCTATTCTTTAAAATATGATTCTATGCATAGTTTTGTGTTTTTGAAAGAGGTACAAAATGTAATGCTATTGAATAAATTTTCTGTGACTGCAGATGAGGATAAGAAGCTGAATGCTTCTTACATAATCAGTGTTGCCAGAAAGCTTGGATGCTCTATATTTTTGTTGCCTGAGGATATCGTAGAGGTGAGAGCTGGAGTCCATTAACTTGGCGCTAACTTTTTGTTACTTCTCATTAATTTAACCTTATGATTATAGTTTTGTTTAATGGTGACGAGCAGGCCATCTGGATCAAGTTCGGTTTGGGTCATGATCATATTTATTGTCTATTATTCTAGATAGGGGATTCAACCAATCTCCGCCATATTACTTTTCAGGTCATGTCAATTTTGATTTAGGCCAAATCCTGATTACCTAGTTTCAGGAACATCGTGGTCTTTGACAAACTGTGCTTGGATGGAGTACCCTGGTCAATATAGCCAGTCCATTTCAGTTTCTTTGTTTTAAGCTGATTCTGTCAGAAACTCGGAAGTTTTTTTTTTTATTTTTTAATTTATATTCAGTACTAATTCATCCTATTTAGAATTTTTCTCTTTTCGTGCGTATGCTGGAATTGTGTGCTTCAATCCTCATTTCTCTCAATTTGGTCTTTCGTTAGGTAGCTAGAAATAACAAAAATTTGTAGCGTCAGAATCAGATGTTATCTTACTATGCAATGCATTTCTTTGACAGGTAAATCAGAAGATGATACTCACCTTAACAGCAAGCATCATGTACTGGAGCCTTCAGAAAAAACCAGGGCAGCTGGCTGTTCTCGAAGAAACTGAAGATGCTTCCCCTACAGCTGCTGAAGATTCAATTGACCCAGAAGATGTTTCCCCTACCGCTGCTGAAGATTCAATCGATCCTGAAGATGCCTCCCCTACTGCTGTTGATGATTTGACTGGCCCTGCTGAGGCTTCCCCAACTGCTGTTGAAGATTCAACCGACCCAGCTTCCCCTGCTGCTGTTGAAGATTCAACTTATCCTGCTCAGGCTTCCCCATCTGCTGCTGAAGGTTCAATAGACTCTGCTGAGGCATCCCAATCAGTAGTGGACCAGCCAAAGGAGAAATGAAGTTAGTGCAGCAAATAATTTTTGTGTCTGCCTCGATTTTTGTCTTTTCTGGGCTTAATTGAACGTAAAATATAAAATTATACAAATTTTAGAAAAGGAAAAGTATCAGAAAAAAAGAAAATCAAATTTTGTTTTGGATATAGGAAAAATACACATTTGTTTTTCACAATGCTTGTAAACAATAGAAAAGAAGTATTTGCTCATGTAAACTTGAAAGCTTTGTGAATTAGATTTTTTTTTTTTTTTTTTTTTTTTTTGTGAAAGAAGCTTTGTGGATTAGATAAAAATATACATCGTGGCTACAATTATTGTATTAATTATATGCATAAAGTTTATACTAGGAAAACATTTCATGTGATATCTTTTTATCTTTCACTTAGATTTTTGTAGTCAAATTTTTAAGAACTTAAACAGTCGGAGAAGTATGATGACGATGTACTCCCATTCAATCTTTTTTGTTCTACTCACTTTCCGTTTTAGGCCGTTTTTTTAAGCTCTACTCACTTTACTGTTTTCTATTATACCCCTTTTACCATGATACCATCTTATACCCTTCAAATGCCATAATAATTGTACATTTTCACACTTTCTTACTTTATTCACCTTTTTCTTACACAAACTCACCTTTTTACATTTTCCCTCTTACTTTATCTTATACTCACTCACATTCTTCAACAATTTCTTAAATTGCGTGTAGAGGTGGCCAGTGGGCCGGGTTGGACCCAGCCCACCCTAACTCGCACGGCTGGTGGGTCACGTGGGTCCGACCCGGTTTCAATCCGGCACAGCCCGGCACAGCTCGGATTTAATCCGGGTTGTGTCGTGGGTCCAAAATTTTCGACACAACCCATTTCAACCCAGCTCAGTTTAACCCGTTTGATTCGACCCAAATCGCACAACCCGTTTTGACTCATTTAATTCGACACACCTAGCCCGTGAACCCACCTAACCCGACCCACCTGGCACAACTCAGCCCGCACGGCCCACCCGCACGAATGACCCACCCAACCCGCACGAGCCAACCCACCTAACCCGCACGCATGACCCACCCAACCCGCACGCATGACCCACCCAACCCGCACGGCCGGTACAACCCGCACGACCCGCACAACCCGCACAATTCGCACGACCCGCACGGCCTAACATCCATTTTAAAAAAAAAACGGCTAGTTTTTTGTATCTAACGGCTAGTTTTTTGTATCTAACGGCTAGTTTTTTAAGTGTATGATCATCCATTCTATTTTTCCTATAAATACCAATTCCATTTCACTCAAATTTCCACACAAATTCAAGCTTTCTTTCTCTCTTACTTAAAAATTCTTATTGTTCTCAAATTCTCAAGTGTTATATAGAGTTATATTTTTGTTAAAAAAAATCTCCTTAATATTATTATTAGTATTCTTAAGATTCTAAAAAAAAAAAGTTCTTCTCCATATTATAATTAGTTTTGGCGAACCTTTTCTTTGCATTACTGCTCATTGGGTGGATGATGATTGGTTTATTCAAAAACGTATACTATGTTTTCAAGCTATGGAAGAAAGGCATACCGGTTTTAACATCAAAGTTCGTATTTTGGATTGTTTAAAAGAATTTCACTTGAATAATAAAGTTTTTTCTTTGTCTCTTGATAATGCAACTGCAAACACAAAGTGTATTGACTATTTGAAAAATGACTCCGAGTTGAATTTGTTGTTGGGTGGTAGTCTCTTGCATGTTAGATGTTGTGCTCATATTTTGAATTTGTCTGTTCAAGAGGGTCTCGCTGAGTTGCAACCATTGCTAAACCCAATTAGAACAGTTATAAAATGGATTAGGATTACTCAGTCAGTTAGAAGAAAGTACATAGCTATGTGTAAAGAGAGAGGTCTTAAGAAAAGACAATGGTCTATTGATACCCCTACCCGTTGGAATTCTACTTTCAAGTTGTTGAGTGATGCTATAAAGTATCGTGATATTTTGACCCAACTTTACAATGAGACTCGTGTTGATCCTACTGAGTTAATAACCGAAAGTCATTGGACTAATGCTTCTTTTGTTCGTGATGTTTTAAATGCTTTTGATAGTGCAACTCATATTTTCTCTTATATTTATGAGCCTAACGTTCATTTAGTCATAATTGAGTGTGTTAAAGTTGTTCACACCATCGAAGAGCATATGAAGATTGATGGACTTCGTCCCGTTCTTGATAGCATGAAACGTAAGTGGCATACTTATTTTAGTGAATTTCCAATCATTTATGGAATTGCTGCTATTCTTGACCCCGGTGTCAAAGCTGAAGGTTTGGAAAATCTTTTAGAATTTTATTATACAAGTTTAAGTATCGATTATGATGTTAGTGAATATATTAACAAATGCAAATCTGTTTTGGGAGACCTTTATGATCATTATGCATCTATTTATGGTTTTGATTTGGCAACACCAACTACTACTAGCACTTCCGATTCTAGATTTGGTTTTCTTGATAAAGTTATGAAAAAAAAACACAAAGCATCTACATCATTCTCATCATCATCTTCTTCAACACTTGCTATTAATGATTATTTGTCATATCAACATGAGACCAACAACAACTTTCAAATTATAAAATGGTGGCAAGAACATAAAAAAAGTTTTCCTATATTGGCGAGAATTGCAAAAGATATACTTGCAGTTCCCGCTTCATCTGTTGCTTCCGAGTCTGCTTTTAGTGCAGGTAGAAGAGTGTTAGATGAAAAAAGATCTCGCTTAACTCCGGAAAGCATTCAAATTTGTGTTTGTAAGAAAGATTGGGATCAAGCTGAAAGAAGAACTCAAGGTTTAAAGGAAGACGAAGACGATGAAGATGATCCTGTGATGATATTGGAGTCGTCAACGGATGATGCAGCTTCCGGGGATGATGATGCAACAAACATGGGTGGCTAGAAAAGTCTAAATCAGGTACGCTAAGAACTACGTGGGCTTTGATTCTTTCGGGATACGTAGGCAACTTATTTTTCGAAAATTACAATTTAATTGCAAAATTAAATTTTAGTTTTCTAAAGATAGGTCCAAGCCCCCCCCCCCCAAATTTCAAAAGAAGTACAATATAAGAACTACGCTGGCTTTGATTCCTTATTTTATAATATAAGGATACGTAGGCATCTTAATTAAGAGCAAGCCATCAAATTGTTAATTTTGTAAAAATTAAAACACCACACAACCCACCCGACCCTAACCCACGAACCCACCCGACCCTAACCCACAAACCCACCCGACCCTAACCCACCTAACCCACAAACCCACCCGACCCTAACCCACTAACCCACCCGACCCTAACCCACCTAACCCACAAACCCACCCGACCCTAACCCACTAACCCACCCTTCGACCCACCCTAACTCACTAACCCACCTTGACCCGTCTAACCCACGAACCTAGCTCGACCCACCCATGACCCGTCTAACCCACAAACCCAGCTCGACCCACCCACGATCCGTCTAACCCACAAACCCAGCTCGACCCACCCACGACTCGTCTAACCCACGAACCTAACCCTGGTGTGTCCAACTTCTCCGACCCAACCCACGACCCGGCCCACCCTACCCTACGTGTGTCGTGCCGTGTGTCATGAAACCCCAACCCGCGACCCACCTAACCCTAACCCAGCTCGCACGACTCGCACGGTGGACACCTCTAATTGCGTGTCTATAATAAGTGCGTAGAACTTAAATGAACAAAGGTAGTTTATTACTCTATAATGTGTAAAAAAAAAAAAAAAAACTTCATAAAAGTATTTATGAAGCCTTAAAAGTATTACTCCTCTTTCCCTCAAAAAAAAAAAAAAAAAAAAAAAAAAGTATTACTCCTCTACACCACAAAAAAATAATCTCTTTTCATATCTTTTTATTTGTGATTTTGTCCCATTTGACTTTTGCACACTTTTTGATGCACATACTTGGGTTTCATTATCTTCAACAAGGTAATTCATACTACAAAAGTTGACAAAACCAAACAAATACTCCGTACGTTATTTCTGATAATGTATCATGAATTCTCAAGGTAAAAATTCTTCTAGTACAAACAAAAAGGAATCGAGGTAATAATTAATACACAGCTATGAAAACAACAAACTTTGTCATCCATATTCTGTATGTTCAAAAAAACAGATTTTTAGAACAAAGTGGAGTTCCCTTATGAGGATGGAAGAATGAGGGAGATGACATGAGTGTATACAGGTTCTGTTCATCAAAAGCAATGGCACAAACTTAAGATATTCCATTTCATGTATCGTGGTAAAAAGAATGATGAGAGTATACAAGCACAAGTCACTAAACCTAACTTTGGCCATAGTATAACTACTTACTGACACTGCAGCTTTCGGCCTTATGAGTGCACCTGAACATCACTCAGATGGGATTTCTCTTACTATGATAACGATTTATGTATTCACAATTGGCCAATTGCTTGTTAAGAAATATTATAACAAACTTCTCTATTACACCAGCATCATTGAGCAATCTATTGTCTAGTCGATGGAATCAGACATCTCTTGTTCTTGTTCCACAGTTTGCATCAGCATCTCAAGTCGCTTGTCAAAAAGCAAGGCACTCTCATCTCTTTCATCCAGCTCGGCAGCTTCAATCTCAAGCCACTTCTCTCGCAAATCATCAAGAATATTACCCTGGTCACTGTGTCCTCCTGCTCCTGGGGCACTAGGAGCAGTGGTTCGGAGGGAGGAGTCTCCTGATGGTGGAGGAAGAGTCAAAAGCATGGCTCGGAATTCTCGTGTATCAGCAAATGTCTCAAAGTTACATGCCATTGCATCCAGACAGTATTCCCTAATCTTCAGGACACCATACCTGTATAGGCAGGCAGCCAGCCAAGTTAGCAAGATAGATACTGAGCTGCTAGTTTAATACTACGTGAAAAAGATTTGTCCAGAATTTCTTTTCTTGGTTCCTTTTTATTAGGCAGAGCTCAGTGAAGAAGCTACAGACTAATCACCCTTAAAATTGCAACAGAAACCAGAAAAAAGAGTAATACAAAGTGAAAAGTGAAATCTTAGCTCTAAAACCCACCAAACTCAGACAAAGGTAAAACCCAAACCCAGATCCAGGCCTAGGCATGTCCTTCCCAAATAAAGGGAAGATGAGAAGACATTGCAGTGACCAAAAGTTATATGACGCAAGGACATCCTAGCTGTGATTTGTTACAGAAAGGAACATGGAGATTCAAGTTCATGAAAGGATGTTACAAGGAATAACTGAATTTTCATACAATGTCCACAGCCAATTATGAGAATTTCTCTTTATTTAGAAATTTTCAATTCAGTTTTTGTAGGAGTACCCACCAAGACATTTCAAATAAATAACATGGATACATAATGCATACTGATGTCTGTATGACAAGAAAAGATAATATACCAATTCAATATAATTCGAACTCAAATCAAATAGTGTACTTTCGAGTAAGAAATAGTAAGTTTTGTTGGAGGGGGCCTGAGATCAGATCCAATAAATAATGATGATAAGATTATATTAATACAGTAAAGACATCCTTTTTTCCTGGCACGGTCAAAATGAAGATATTTTAACCAAAAGTAATAAATTTGGAACTGCCTGAGATGAGCCTAAGGCCCTAATCTGTTCGAATTCTTTTGAATTATTTCAGACAACTAGACAAGATAAGTTCAAATAAGCTAACTACAAGTAAAATAATTCAGACATAATAAGTCGATTAGAATAGAGCCTAATTAACCCAAAATGACCTTACTATCAAGTACCAAAAGTAGTCTATAGTATTATATGTGTTTTTTTAATATCTGCAAAATCAGAATAACAAGACACTATGATAGGCGGCAGCCTTGGCCATGTGATAAAAGCATAATCCATAGGTTTTTTCTTTGAATTGTCCACGTGTTATTATGGGGAATAAACATAAGAATAATTGACACGCCTTCAAGCCTGTAAAAAAAATCATATTTTTATTTATCAACATATCAAATACATACTTATGTGTGCTTAGTGTATCAATGTAGGAGGTAGGCACACATGACATCAACTGTCTAGTGTGAATGTTCAACCTAGAATCTGAACAGGATGTCATAACTATATCTCTAGTAAACCATGAGTATCCCCTATGCAAATCACATTAATAATACATTTTGCGATACTTTATTCTAATAAATAAATAAAACATGCAGGCAGACAAAGGAACAAGGCATGAAACTTGATCTGATGCATCTGGTGTACTTAGTGAAGATAAGAATATGTGATACTTTAACAATGAAGTACTTACATATCTGCTAATAGCAGCCAATGGCATAGTTCTGAAGGTGAGGCCATTTCTAGGTGTGGGAGTAGTGCATCAGCTACAGCACGCTTTAGGGGAAATAACAGATATCTTGAAGCAGCATCAAATAACTCCTCAGCCTGATAAGATGAAATGTCAAGAATTACAGAAAAGGGAAAAAATCTACACACAAGTTTCAAAATTTAAGCATCTTACGGTCTTACCTGTCGAGGTTCCACATTTTTTTAAACCATCAGTGTACCTTGAACCAAGGAGATGAGTACAAAGTTAGCAAATGCCAAAGAGGATAAGAAATGTGCGTAACAGGACTCGCCAAATCAGACCATGCTTGCGTAGACTAACGCCAAATGCAACCATACTAAAATTAGAGAAGGATCCAGGAAGTCTAATGTAGCAGCATACGAATCCCACCCTAAAATAACGACTACCAGTACATAAATAGTATACCATATAACCATAATCAACCATGTGATATGTAGTATGTACTAAGAAATTAGTAACAGTCTTCAAGAACCTGCAATAAGTTAGATAGCTAATAAGCTATTCACCACAATTAGTACTAAACAAAGTATACGTGCAGCAAAATGCAGAAATGGGAGAAAAAGCACATACATATATTCTATCATTTTCTCAAATGCCTCATGGCTTAGATCATGCTCTTCAAGACAGGGAAGGGCATGACTAAGCAAGTCATCATTGACCTCCAGGAAATCATCCATCCTGGATATTCTTGTTTTGAAATACTCTGATCTGGAAGCCAGGATGACTTGATGACAACGGAAAACCCGTCCATCAACTCGAACGGTTATATCAGCAAGATCATCTTCATGCTCATGGATTTGTAATCTACCAACAGAAGTTACTAAGCTATCAGCAACATTATCAAAATCCTGTTCCATAGAGGAATTGGTCAAGGAGAGTAGAAGAATATGATGTAAAGCAGCAGGAAGACGGTCTTCCTCGGGAAGGGACAAACCCTGCAATATAAAACGTCTCTGAGAACTGTCTACTTCTCGCAAAGCCTTGAAGTCTGTGAATCTTTGGTGATTTAGTTCTTTCTCAATTACTCTCCGTAATGCTTCACAATGACACACACTGCAAATTCTGACTAAGTCTTCCATGTCATCTACTGCAACCTCTAGCCGGTCAGAATAAAAGAAGTGGAGAAGGCTGTAGAGAGCAGGGTGAGATAGTTTTTCCTTTGAGAATCGTACTTCTCTTCGATCCTTCCAAACAGTCTCAAATTTTTTTTTAAAGTATGGTGACCGGGCACTTAAAATTACTCTATGAGCTTCTATGGGCCTACCATGCACATAAAATACAATATCTGGAGGAAAGTGATTGTAATTGAGTCCATCTAGCATCGAAGAGCCTGCAGAGCAAAAGATAAACAGAATGTCAAATACCCTAATTCTAAAAGTTAGATGGCATACAACTTCATGAAGAATTTATGACCAAAAACATCCAGAAGCGTTCAAATAGCAAGGATGCAATGAGTATTGGGGAGAAAATGGTATTTCAATTCATGACCATCAAGGAGAAATTTAATTTGAATATTACTCTCTCCGTTTCGTATTAATCGTAACACTTTCCTTTTACATCCGTTTCATATTAATTGCAACAATTCTATATTTGGAAATGACCCACTATTATTTTATAATTTCTCTCTCCCACTAAACCCACTTTCACAAATATTTACTATTTCTCTTTCCTACCAACCCCACTTACACTACTTTTTATTTTTATTTCTCTCTCCTAATAACAATACTTTATTTATAAAAAAATCCTATTTTGGGCTCCCACCCTATTTTCTTAAACTTTGTGAGCACCCTATTATTTGCGATCAATACAAAACAGAGGGTGTACTCATTCTTTATCTCTGAGAGCTCTGGGAGAGGATGGTGGCTGGAACCAGGTGTATTACCAAAAACTAATGAGCATAGATCTCTTCGAAAATATAACTTATAGTTTTTACAGGAAACATCTATGACAAGTCCATAAGTCATATAGTCGAACCAAGGACCTCAGAAAAACCCTTAAAATATCCACAAACTGAGCAAAAGAATCTTAGGTGCAAAATTTCAAAATATTCTCTCTCTTAGTCATATTAAGCTATAATTTTTTTTAATATGAGAATTTTGATTTTATCTCTACAAGTATAGGTTCTGATGCTCAGGCGTTAAGGACAGTGACTTCCACAGGCTATTACCTTCATCAATACTATAATTTGAAAGAAAAAAATTAACATCATTCCACCCTCCCTTAATCCCTCCACAACCTTACCACACCCTGTACGTCCAATCCTGATTCTCCTGAACTGTAATAACTTTATTGTCCCGATGGAATTAGAAATGCGAAGTACTATAATTAAATTAGGAAACAGGTTTGACTCCCCAAGGTCTGGTTATCCACAGAAAAATGTATGCAAACAGAGCAATTCCTGGCCTTAATTACTCATATTACTACACAAATATCACCTTTCCCATCCTGTGCTCACCTCTCCAACAGAATGATGAAACCATGTAATTACTTGCTTATAAAATACATCAACATATTTGTCAATTCTGTTCATAGGAAGTCAGCCATTTCCACGTATAGATGCACCACAAGAAAATACCTAATACTACCTCCTTTTTAATCACAAAATTGGAACTTGGATATTTACACTATTCACATAAATTCCTTACTTGTTTGATTTTTCTCGATATATACTTTCCAAGTATCGCCTTTTTATAACTTTAACTTAATTAGTAACGGCAGAAAATGTGCATTGGCAAATGTAAAACTCCACCATTGCAATTAAAAAAGAACGGAGGAAGTATCACTTCTATAATACTACGAATAGAAAAGCTATAACTAGTATCTCCAGCAAAACTCCAAGAATGGAATGTCATGAACTGAAGTTTGCAATCAAACTCTAAATTCAGTTGCCACTTTATTCATGCCAAGCTTTCATAGTTCATAGTCAAATAAATCCATTCCTAAAGTTTTCTCACTTATTGGCAACACCTTCATATGTATGCACTAGTGAGACAACCAACCAATTATTTGGCTCCTCAACTAGGTATCATTCCCCTTACAATTATTGATCAGATGGGCAAAACAAATGGATATGATAATCATATACCACGAAACTAGCTTCCCACTGCTAAAGTTCCAACAATTTAGCACCCGATCATTTACAATTGTATACGTAAGCACATAACCATCCGTTTTGGGTCGATTAAAGTAAATGTCCTTCATTTGACACAATAACATACCAATATACCATGCTTTTTCCTCAACTAACCAGCAACTAATGTTTTATCATATAACATCTTATCCAAATCATGTGCTCCTATAGTTTTCAAAAAAGGCAAAACATTGATAAATTTATCAAAAAAAATCTAAAAACATCAAGCAAAAAAACTCATAAAAATCACAATTCAAAAGCAGATTAACAAAAACTGACCAGAAAACTGAAGCTGACTATCAGACAGTTCCAAATTATCCCGGTTTGCGGTACACCCAAGAAAAGTCTCCCTCAAAGCGGCCTGAAGCGGTCCAAGGGGAGGCGGGCGAGCCTCGAACGCCTTAAGAAGCTTCCTAACCTTCATGTTAAGGGCAGCATAATGACAACGATCACCATCAAAAGTATGTTCATCACAAATGGCGCCATTTTCAAGAAGCATACGAGCAGCTTCAAGATGACCAGCTAAACAAGCATAGTAAAGTGCCACTGAATCCCACTGATCTCTGGCATTGACATTAACACCAGATTCAAGGAGATATCGAAGGCGGTCGACGTCTCCGGCTCGAGCCGCCTCGAATACGTCTCCATATGGGACTTTCTTTATGGGGAGGGATGAATTGAAATCTTCTGGACTTAGGTCTATGTTTGAGAGATCATTGCTTTGAGGGGTTGGTTTTGACATTGAAATGGGGTTTTTGGATTGAAATGGGGTTTTGTAAGAGATGAAATTGTGGGGTTTTTGAGGGGTTTAAGGGGAAGAAGATGATGAGGATTTTGCAGAGTGA
Organism: Chenopodium quinoa; assembly: GCF_001683475.1. Classification (NCBI taxonomy): domain Eukaryota; kingdom Viridiplantae; phylum Streptophyta; class Magnoliopsida; order Caryophyllales; family Amaranthaceae; genus Chenopodium; species Chenopodium quinoa. The sequence continues at coordinate 1,222,453 of NW_018744662.1, forward strand.
TGAAAATGGTGGGGTTTTTCTGGGTTTGGATGATGGTTGCAGGAAGCTGGCAAAATGCAGGGGTTTATTGAATTTTAGTATTCTAGTTTGTTGTGAATTTGTGATTTTTGATAACAAAAGTGAATCGCTAAACGTCACCCACAAAATTAATCAAACTCGTCGTTATTTTGGTGTGAATGGACCATTACACCCTGACTATATTCTCTCCCATTTCTTCTCGCGCCCTACGCCTTATACCACCACCACGACCATTGCCGTCAGCCAACACCACCAATTTGATCAACCACCACCATCAATAACGGCGACAGCTAGCGAAACCCCGTCTTAGGGCCTGTTCACTTCAGCTTAATTTCAGTTCAACTCCAATTAGTTCAGTTCAGTTAAGTTCAACTCCTATCAGTTAAGTTACGTTTACTTCAACTCCTAATTTCCTTCTCTCATAAAATATTTATTTTAGCTCTATTCAGTTTAGTTCAGCTCTAATCAGTTCAATTCAGTTCAGTAAATGTGAATAGGCCCTTAGTGCATATATATATCTCATATATATGGCCATAGTGTTTTATCGGCAAAAATTGTGTGAAATAATTTTCAATAAGACTCGAACGGTGCTTAACTTAGGAAGACCACACATGCAATCATCTCAAAATTACTAAAATTTTCCTTATACATACATATGCTACAATGTCAAATAAAAACAAAATTAGTGTTTAAAATTTAATCAATTCAAATTGAAATGAATTTCAAATCTTGAGGAAATACAAATGTCTTAAATTTTTATTTTTTTTAAAGGAAATTGAAACTTGGATTTTGTAAAACTCTTTTTTTCCATTACACTTCTAGCATCACATTTAAGGATCGGAATTTATAGTTCATTTGCTTTCTCTCTCTAATGTATTTCATTTCCCTTCCTTTTCACATTGATCCCCCCCTTGAGATTCTCATTCATAAAGTGAAAACATAAAGTATTGGGTGAGTCTGTTTCAACTGTGAATCCACCCACCCAAAAACCGATATAGCTAATAAATTGTATGGAATTTTCATAAACTTATATGAAATGTCAAAAAACTTATATCTAAATTTTAAAAGTAAATATGTTCAATAATTTATATAAACTGTTCATTAACTTATATTAGTATCAAAATTCGTTCGGATTCACACATTATTTATGAGAGAAAATACCACAAATACATCTATTGTTATTATTTTTCTTTTAGTAAGAAGAAGCACTTTATAAAATTGAAACCTCTCACATATCAAATCGATCTAACTTTGCAAAGTCAAATTAGAGGTGATAAATAAACCATTTTTTGGAGCCCCGCTCGAAGTTTAACTCAAAACCACATCCCAAATCGGTCCATTTAGCCTAAGAATCTCGAATATTTAGGCTAATTTTTCCTATAGGTCTAAAAGTTAGGCTTGAAAAATCCATCGTAAGTCAGACCATTTAGGTCTAAATTTTTTTAGATTTTGAGTTTTGAGGACGAAACTTATTTTAGTGAGGGTAGAATGTAAAACTTGAATGTTTTTTACTTTGAAATTTTGAATTACAAAGACACAACATTTTTTTTAGGAGAACATGGAACTATGGAAGCAATAGTCCAAAAACAAGTTTAACCAGTATTTCAATGGACAATAGTATCCATACCGAGCACATGACATGTACATGTACGTTATGGGTACTAGGGTATTAATACATTGTATATTACGATGTATTGTATAATTTTGTTTATTTATTTTTTTCACAAACTTTGGTTTCAATAAAACTTTGTTTTCAAATTTACTTATATAGATAGATTAATTTTTCAAAAAAAAATTAAAAAATTTGAATTGCAATTACACTTGAATCACAATCAATAAAATTTTCTAAATCACAAATCTATTTCATATATCTGATTCCATACTCGCAGTAAAATACTAAAATGGGCAAGTGCCAAAACCTCGAGGCCAAAAACGAGTTAAGCATTTGAGTTTTTTGTTTGGCATCACATTATTGTGGTATTTTGTTTTTTAAAATCATATGAATAATATTCTATAAAAATCGATAATGGAAAAGTAAAAACACCTTTTTCTTACTTGTTATTTTTGATTTTTTTTACAAAAAACTGAAAACTAAAAAACAACTCAAAATTTATTTTATTTTATTTTAAAATTGGTAGTATTATACTTACTACTTCGTACACGTGTACAACGCCACTGAAATATGACACCAAAATCCTGCTAAAACTTCCCACTCCTTCGTCCTTCCACGTTCAATTTCATTTTTCCAGAATTCTTCACTTCTTCTTCACATTCTCTCTTCTAGGGTTTCAGCTCCAAATTTTCTGCGATTTTTCAACTTCAGTATGAATCCCTTCCCTATTTTTACTTCTTATGATGATTATAATTTTCTAAAATTCTATATTTGCTTTTGATCACCCATAATTATGTTTCTTTTTTAAGTGCTTCGTAATTTCCTGCATTTTCATCTGCTTCCTTTCTTTTTGTTGATTATGTGCAATGTGTTTCAATTTCAAGCAATTCCATCTCTGTGTTCTTTCACCATTTTTGATTGTTGCATATTACATGATTTTGCTTTGTTTTTGTTGCTGCAATGCTCTGTAATTTTTTGCATTTTTTTTAAGTGTTATGATCAATTTCGCCTTTTTATAAAATATGAATAATTTATTTGTTCAAGAATTTTTTTGTTCCTGTTTTTTCTCATCATTTAATAGTCTAGGGTTTATCTTTGATTTAATCTAATTGTCAGTATAATAAGTTGAGGGTTCGAAAATGTGAACTATTGGTTCTAATTACTAAAATTATGAAAGATCATAATCAGTGATTATGTTGTTAGAAAAGAAATTGATAATTGAATCAAAGATCCCTAAAAGTATGAGCCTTATTTGATAATTAAATCAAATTTGGTTGCTAATGTATTGCAGAACCCTTAAATGTTAGGATTTATTGATTTAGTTATGAAGTCAAATTTGGCGCAGGGACGGGCCTGCTTGAAGTAGACAGTGGAGCTTATATATATTTTGACTTGTGCAGTCATTTTGGATTACTTGATGGAATCTTCGGATGAAGAGGGTGAGATTTTCCCAGAGAGTGTGACTGATTATCAATTCATAAACCAGGAAAATGAACTTGTTTCATTTACATTTTTGCCCCTTCTTTGGCCCAAGGAAAAGCCTGTTGATACTGTGAATCTCCAGATGTTCTTAACTGGTGTTTCTGATGATGGCCTCAGAAAGGTTTTTAAACAAGTTGTAGCGTGGAGATACGAGCTTTCCTATGTACAGCCTGAGATTTCGGTTTTTTGCAAGGGTGACTTTTGGGTAAAACTTCTGAAGCCAAAAAAGCTGTTTGAGCCTACAATTAGGTCACTACTAATCACGGTCCATTGCCTTCATTTTGTTAAACATAATGTAGAGGCTACTGAAAACTCTATATGGTGCCACTTGTCAAAAGTGTTCAGGTTTGTGGGATTTCTTTGGTTTTATAGCTTTCTTTTTGCAACATGTATTCATTATATCCATTGTGTTCATTATCATGTATTCCCAAGAAATAATATTTATCGCCATGTATTGCAGCACGTATGAGGTTGCCCCTTCAGAAGACGACTGTATGAATCATATTTCACTAATAAGATTTGCCTCCGAACGTGATAAGACCTTATTGGATAATGAGGTATACTTCATCTGAATCTTATTTTAGTATATGCTGAGTTGCTTGCATGTTCAATATCAAGTGACTTTGGATTTGTGTGTATAAGTTGTGCCATTAGATTAAGTGATTGTCTTTTAAAAGCTTTTGTAATTAGATATAGGCCATGCTTGGATTGGGGGTAATAAATAAAGGGGATATTAAAAGTCAAGCTTTGAAAAACATAAGTTTAGAGGTGGTGTTGTAGGGAGATAAGGTGTTTGTAAATGAAGTAAGGTATTTGTGGCATGAGGAAAAGAGAGAGGTGGAGGAATCATTAACCTCATAATGAGGATAATAATTACCCACCCTCCCCCTAGTGTAACCATTACCCCCAAAATGAAAGTAATAGTTCCTCTATCTTCACGTATCACCACACCACCATTACATAAAACTCCTTGTAATCACTCTATCACCTTTTCCTCCTCCCTTATATTTACATTCATTTTGTTTTGTTTGACTTTTATTACCCTAGTAACACATTACTCTCAATCTAATTAGTGCTTTAGATTTTTTTTAGGTGGTTTATATAATTCTAACCATTGTCATAATGATCAAAAGCCTTATGGGCAGTGTGATAAAAGAATTTTGTATAAGCTCTCGTCCAAGGACAAGTATTTTGGGAAACCAGGTTAAATAGAGTTGCTTTATTTGAATTTCAAAGTTCTTTAAATAAAGAAAATTACTTGTGATGTCTCTTGCTTGTGGACTTGTTTGAGCTTGGCAATTCAGGGTTTTTTAGTCATTATGAAGTTGGTTTTAGCATTTTGAGTAGGGCTGGCAAACAGTTCAGGTCGGGTCAGGTTCGGGTTGACCTGTTTACATAAACGGGTCAACACCCCCAACCCGAACCCGACCTGTTTAATAAACAGGTCAAAAATATGAACCTGAACCCGACCTGAATTTATACGGGTCGACCTGAACCCAACCTGATTTGACCTTTTTTTTTTTTTTTTGGTTAAACCTTAGATTGTTCAACCTGGTAATTCCAAAAACCTTTTGTATAATTTCATTCAATCAATAATTAACACAAATAATTAGACAATTACATTTCCAACCAAAATAGTAGTATAAACTTGGTGATATTACAAGTATGGCTCAAGTCTAAGTAGACTTTCTTCTTTAAATTATCTCAACCATATCTATGTTCATAAACTTCATTCGTTCATCATTTGACTCCTCAAGCTTGTGCATAGAAAAAAAATGCATAATTAGAATTCAAAAGTATACCCGAAGAATGACAATCAACCAGATTTTCAAAAGCAAGGAAGTACTAATTTCAGCAAGCAAAATGTAGAGAAATCACGAGTTCAAATAAACAATCAACATTTTCAACATTTCATAACAAAATTAAATTGCATAACTATAAAAGGAATAAAATTGATGGGTATATTACCTTGACGAAAGAGCGGTGGAAGATTAACGAGCATAGATTGAACAAAATGACATATAATGCGAGGATAATTGACCTTTTAACAAGTGAATTCCCTTTTTTCAAAAAAAAAAAAAAGTGAATTTCATTGAATCTGAAAATCTTGATGATAAATATTGAAACACAAAGAGAGGAGAGAGAATGGGTGAAAGCGGCGTGACAAAGAAAATGTAGTAGTTAGGTTTTACTTTCATACTTTGTTTTAGACTTTGGATAGGTTGGGCTTTGGCCCATATTTGCAAATAAAAGGCCAAATATCATTTAAACTAATTGGGTTAAACGGGTTGGGTTCAGGTTGACCCGACCTGAAACTGACCCAATTAGTTAAACGAGTTAAGGCGGGTTATTTTCGGGTTGGGATTTTCAACCTGAACCTAACCCGTTTATTTTCAGTTCGGGTTCGGGTTGACCCAATTACTTAAACGGATTGAAAATCTCACTCAAAACCCATTTATTTCGGGTTGGGTTCAGGTCGGGTTGTCGGGTTGGGTCAGCTTTTGCCAGCTGGGAATTTCATTGGGAGGGGATAGCAACTTTGAAATCTAGTGCTTATCTTCTCAATAAGTTGTCTTTTAATCTGCAGCAGGTTGATTTCTATATGAAACCCATTTATGGCATCTAATTTGATAAATTTGAGTAGCTTTTTTCGTGTCATACTTATGGATAGAAAGTAAGACTTGATAATCTTTGAAGATGATTATTGTTTTAGTGGGGATTTTCTAAACCAAGGGAAAATTATGCAATGCTAGGAGCCTTGTCACTTCTAGACCATATATAGGAAGAATTGCCAAATCAGTGGAGATGGGTTAATCGTTTTTGTCTCCAATATTTTTTCAAGTAAATAGGGAGATTAGGATTTTAGGAGTAGTTATTATTCTAAAACAACATTTGTTTAAGTGAATTGTTGGGCCAATGAACAAACCACATCTGAGTGGAAGTGTTTTCCCACATACTACCTCCGTTACATATTAGTTGCAACTTTTGCCAAAAAGAGTTGCTACATATTAGTTGCAACTTTCCAAATTTTTCCCTTTATAGTAAATTTTTTTCAATGAAAGTACAAAAACACCCTTACTAAAGATTTCATAAACACAATTAGCTTCCAAAATCAGATTTCATTAAATTTCTAATCTAACTTATTTAACATAATAGTGTTACCCAATTAAATCAACAATCATAAAAAATCGTTCATCTCCCACAAAATAATTAGACCACCACTGCACCACCTTTACCGTTGTCGTTGCTACATCTAACCACCACCTTCAACGAACCTCGTCAATACTCATCACCACTGTCAAACTCGTCGCCTCCGACTTCTCCTGTGGTGTTCCGTTTTCTCTCTCTTCTTTTTTTTTTTTTTGAAAAACAATTGTTTAGATCTACTGATTTACGGGGTGGGTAGGATATTTTGGGGTGGCTCGAGGCATTTTCTGGGTTGATTAGGGTGAGTGAGGGTGGTTTCGGTGTGGTTCAGGGTCAGTTTTGGGGCGATTTAGGTTGAATGTTGGTGGTTTTTGGGAGTGAGTGGGGGTGGTTCTTCTAGGGTGGTTTGCGGTAAGTGGGTACGGTTTCGAGGTGGTTTGAGTTGAGAAAGGGTAGTGATAAGGTGGTTCGAGCTAAAAGGGAGTGGTTTCGGGGTTGTTTGACCTAAGAAGGGGTGATTTCGGGGTTGTTGAGGTGGAGAGGAGTGGTTTACGATGCTTCGGGTTGAGATTGGGTGGTTTCAGGGCGGTTTGGGTTGAAAAGGGGTGGTTTTAGAGTGGTTTGGGTTAAAAGGGGTCTGAGGTGTGTGTTTTGGGGTGGCTGTTGCTGGCCGACAGTGGTGTGGTGGTTGCTTCTGGCCAACAGTGGTGGGATTGCTGTTGCTGGCCGACAGTTGTGGGATGACTTCTGTTGGCCGTCGGTGGTGGGATGGCTACTGCTGGCCGACGGTGGTGGGGTGGGTGTTGTTGATGGTGGTGGGTAATTTATTAATCATATACACTTTCTCTCTCCTACCTTGCTTAATTACCCCTTCTTTAATTCATTAATCCAATATTATGAAATTTTGTCTTAGAATCCGTGTCAACCTGAAAGTTGCAACTAATATGTAACGGAGGTAGTAGAAAGAGGGTAAAAGTGTTAAAGATGTGTATGGTGTATCCCATTTTGAAGAAAGAAGAAAGTTGTGTCCATTTTATAAGGCCAAGGCATTACTCCTCTCATTGTCATAAGGTTTTGAGGTGGATATCGGTTAGACTTATAAAGTGGACACATAGTGGTGGTTGTGGACCACACTCGTTTGACATAGTATTAGAGCTAAGGTAGGGTTGGGTTGGCATCTAGCCATTATGGACAACTCACATGTACGGGAGTTTTGTGCCCATGAACTAATCCATATGGGTGGAAGTGTTTCCACATTGAAAGTCTGTAAAAGTGTTGGGATGTGTATCCCACATTGAAACAAGATAATTATGTCTACTTTATAAGGCTAAGGGGCTACTCTTGATTGCCACATGGTTTCCATCTTGGGCTTATAAAGTGGACTATGGCGGGTGCGGCCTAGACTGTTTAGCATGAATAGAGCTAGGGCTGTCAAACGTGTCGTGTTCGTGATCGTGTCAATATTAAATGGTTCGAAAAACCCTTGACCTAACCCATTTATTAAACGGGTTGAAAAAAACCCTTGACTCAAACCTAACCCGTTTATTAAACGGGTTACCCGCGTAACCTTTTAACCCACATAATATATAATAAATTAATTAATATTCAACATAGTAATTAAAAAGACATACATCATTAATGATACTACAAGAGCTTAAAGTTACTAATTTTGGCAAAAGATACTACAAGAATAAAAAGCTAGTGGTTTTAGCAACGCAACCAATACTAAGAGTTGTCCCAAGTCCCAACCTTCAAAATGATAACTTCTAAAACATGCATCAGTACTTAATTCCGTGGATTACATATGTGATTAAGTTTGTTTTAACTGTGCTTGCTGCTCCACTTCAAATAACTGAGTACGGGTAAGCCTATCTAGAATCCTCTAAAGTGAAAAAGGGAAATGTAAAAAAGTTAAAAAAAATTATTTGACCGCCAGATTAAACCGCCAAACAATTACCAAAATTTAAGAATAGCGCCAATGCTTTCTACAAAATCAGTACAGTAGAAGTTTAGAATAAAAAATCAGGTATCTTTTACTACTTAATAATCGGGTTAAGTGTGTCGGGTTCGTGTTAACGGGTTGTTGTTCAACCCATTTACATAATCGGGTTATGCGTGTCGGTTTCGGGTTGAAAATTTCAACCCAAACCTAACCCGTTTAATTACGTGTCGGGTTCGTGTCAACCCAATTATTTAAACGGGTCGAGAATTCTTGACCCAAACCCGCTTATTTCGTGTTGGGTTTGTATCGGGTTGTCATGTCGTGTTAGCTTTTGACAGCTGTAGGTAAATAAGCTGCAAGTGGCTCCCGCTCTTGTTGCCGAACAACACGCCGGATATGAGGAAGAACAAGTACGCTCGAGCGTATCTTTATACTGTGGCGTCATCGACGTCCGCAGGCAAGCCCTGGAAAGTATCTCGTAACCAGACCGTCCTCAAGGCGGAGCCCCTAACATCGTTGGGACCCGGCTGCACCCCGAGAACCCGCACAACCAATCCAACAGGATCGACTAGAAATGATCCCGTCACCGCAGTCTCCTGTACTGGAAGGCGCGTCAGTATTGCCACGTCCCGCAATGTCACAGTCGCCTCCCCAACTAGTAGGTGGAAGGAGTGCGTCTCCTGCCTCCATCTCTCCACTAACGCCGTGACAAGGTGTCGGTCGATCTCCCTGAATCCCAAACGATGTACACCGCCAAAGCCAGCGTACGTCACGTACTCAAGACAGCGATCATGGACAACACAGGGGGTCCTGTAGTGCCTCCACTGTAGTGGCTTCGCTACGTCACCCTGAAAACACAGGAGCATTTATAAGTAACAAAAGATAGTACATCAAAGAATCCAAAAACGTTAAAGATGAATCATTACCGTCAGGTTCCATACGTCGACGCTCCGATGGGTGTCCTGTAGTGTCAGAAGGGTCAACAGGTCCGGGTGTCCTATCCCGTACGTCCATGATATCTGTTCATTGAAAACGTTACACACCAAACACTAACACAATATATTGAATACTAATTTCGATTGAAAGGCATAAACAGGCATACAATGTTTAAAGCCATCGATACAAGGACCGAAGGCCCAAAACACTCGTTCAAACACTTCCATGTTGCTGTAGTATACACCATCCACTAAAGCTTTGTGTTTCCATACGACACATGTTCCCGGGTTCGACCGTAGGAGTGCTTGCATGAAGTGGGGAAGTCTGCCATATGAACTCTCCCAATCCCCAAATATCTCAGCTATAGCTTTCTCCTTGGCATACCACGCTCGTCGATACGGGACATCGAAATGAAATTGCTTCGAGATCAGTTCCTGTATGAATTCCACTTTCAACGAAGGATCTTTCCGCACAAAGGACTTCACATACTCGGCTATTACGGACGAATCCAAGTGTGGGTGATCATTAGATAGTACTTCAGTGATACATGTCTCCCGATGCGGGCCTTTGTACGTGACTATGGTAAAACCACGTGAGTGCTCACTCGATTTGGTACCCCGTAGCATCCAACCACATTTCTTCTTGCACCGCAGATGTAGGACACCATCATTCGAGGTCACTGTGGTGTAGAATTGATTCCTCTGAATAGAATACATCTTCACCATTTCTTGAAGCAAGCAGTTTCTTGCTCTCAAAATACATTCCCTTCTCAAATTCTCCCCCGGGAACAAAAGAGGTGTGGCTACCCGATTCGGCCCAATACTGATCAACTTCATAGTTCTCGGGTACCTCACTGAACCAAGGTATGGGAGTTCTAACCAACGGCTGACCATCTTCCACCTGTGTAGGTTCATCATCCCCCTCTCCGTTCTCGTCCTCATCATCCATTTCCGCATACACATCATACACCGACAATTCATTATTCACAACATCATCAAAATGATTTGGCTCTTCTCGAAACGGTGAACCATCATCACCTTGCATAGGAGAGTAGCTATGCAATTGCATCGGCGAAGATGCCACGGTGTTCGATGACGACGGAGCAGGCTGGCCGAACACTGTCACGCGTCCCCCCGCATGTACTGGTGAAGCTATATGAGAACTAAAAGGCAAGTGAAATTGGTCGTCCTGCATCATTCGAGTGAAAGAACCCATCCCATATGCATTCGATGGAATGTGGTTTGCGGGCTCTTGGAAGGACGCAGTGTTGTTATCAGAGACATATGTAGCTTGCTTCTGCCCGAGTACTTTGTTGGGTACATATAGGCACTGTTTCTACATATATCTCATTGGGAAAACCCTTCATTCCTACCATGCTCCTCAAACCTTTCAAATGTCTGTTCGTAGAGACAGGTAACACTTGCACCCCATGACCAGTATCACACCTCATTTTAAGGTTCAGTTCAACAGTCATAGGGTTTGAACCAATACAACTGTGAACCTCATTCATCACAGTCACAGTCATGTTCAGTTCAAGTGTTATAAGGTCCATATTCCCTCCACTGTACTCCACATTTGATCCATTACACAAAATTTCACCTCCCCATCGACATAACGCTACATTTTGTCCAGCCATATTCTACATAACAAACAAAACACATTTTACGTAAAGCCGTTAAATCATCCCTAAATCACCACAATCAAACAAAAAATTTTTATATACTCTACAAATTAACTACTAAGAACCCCTAAATCACCATTATTACACAACAATGTAGGTAATTACAATTGTTCAAAACCTAATAATTATCAACCATTGTCAACAATTTTCAACAAAACCAACAACAACAATTCAACATTATCCAAACTATTATCAACACTAACAATATCAACACTACCATTATCAACACTAACAATTCAACAATTACCAACACTAATAATTCAACAATACCAACACTAACAATTCAATATTTTTAACACTAACAACTCAACCTCATCAACATTTTAACCCAATTCCAAAAAAATTAGAAATCACCAACATAAACCCTAGAATTTAAAACACAAAGAAAGTTGAATGAATACCTATTTCAGGGTGAGGGGAGTGTATAGTGGGCTACACGGAGGGCGGCGGTGGAGGTGACGGCGGGCGACGGTGGAGGTGGCGGCGCCGGCGGCGGTCTACACGGAGGAGCTCAAGTATGAGAGAGAGGGGGATTAAGTTAGAGTTTGGGAAAGAAGGGGTTTGAGAATGAAGGAGGAGGAAATGAAATGAAATACGCTGTTGGAGGGAAAAAAAAAACGACAGAAACGCTGTCTCAGACAGCGTTTCATTAATAACCTTAAACGCTGTCTGAGACAGCGTTTATAGTTCCTGAGTTAAACGCTGTCTGAGACAGCGTTTATAGTTCCAGAGTTAAACGCTGTCTGGACAGCATCTTTGGTATAACTGTTTTTTTTTTTAAAACATTTTTATAAATAAAAGGCAATTACAAAAATTTTAAAAAAAAAGGTCAACAACAAAGACGTTGTCCAGACAGCGTTTTTAGGTTGATTTTTTTTTTAAAAAAAAACCAGGCATAAAACGCTGACCGAGACAGCGTTTTAGCCTGGAAGCTTAGTTTGGTAAATACTTTTGCCACGCAACCATTTTGGTTAATATTTGCCAAAATTGGCTCACTTTGGAAAAACGTCCCAAAGACCCACTGTAGCGCAGGATTGCTTTGCCAACTCCCAATATGGAAGTTTTGGACTGTTAATGAACTTTCCTTTCAGTAATCATGTTTGTGCATATTGTTACCGGGATACTAGTATTTGTTAATGGACTATAGGCCAAAATGACATTTGATGTGTAGATGCTACGGTAAATCTCTGATATAACCTTTTGCTTATTTTGGGAATCAAAAGTATTCAATGTAAATGAAAAATCTGTTTAATAACAACCAACAATAATATAAACTTGGAGTGAAGTTTTGACTTTGGGGATGGGTTTGTGTTATTGTTGCTTTGTACCCTTACCATATGGAAACTTTGGGCAAAAACTGATGGGTAAAGTGGGGATGTGAATATCAAATATTTTTTCACATGCAGGTAATTACGGGCTACGCTTTTTATGCCAGCTTGCTGCCTGTGTCTTACCCATTTATCGTGATTTATATATTGCTGAAATCGCCTTGTAAAGGTGATGATAAAATGAATGTTTAAAAACTTTTCTACTGCATGAAATTTTGTAGCATCCCCTTCTTTTGCTTGAAACAACTTTATTTGATTTATATTTCACTTTTTTTTTTTTTTTTTTTTTTTTACATTTCAGATTTTAGTATACTAGAATGAATAAGTGTGGTAATGACTTCAACTAACTTGCAAGTTGCAATTGTGCATCTGTAGCATTCCATCTACAATGGATAGTGTGTAAGTTTCTATGTTATAAATTGAGATGGACATTGTGAAAATCACCCTTGCATCTTAATCTCTTGCCATATTGCTCTAGGTTTACACCAACTTGCTCCTGATTATTAGGCTGGCATTCTGCTCGCTGACTTATTAATCTGCATGCACCTTCATTTCCTTTGGCAAGTGTAAGATGATGGCTTAAGGGATTAAGGCTTTGTACTCTTTACCTAAAAATGTGTTTTGAACAGAATTTTTAAATTCTGATCTGGTCTGTTATCTGAATTGTTTTGGTTTGGTCTGATTTTCCTGAACTTTGACCTTAGTTGTATGTGAATGTATAAGAACATCATTATCAATTGGGATATTGTTAGATTCGTCTCAATGTGTATTTTTCAAAAAATCTTATTTATATAATTTTTGCAAGTATGTAATTAAAGGTATATGACAATATGCAAATGGAAATACAAAGTTTTGGTTTGATCTGAATTTTGTAAGACTAGTTTGGTTTAGTCTGATTTTAACAGAGTAATAAATAAGGCGAAAGGAACAATGTCTAAATGGGATTGATTTCAAGTAAACTATTTTATGCTAATTGAAGCACATATATTGGCTATATGGTTGCAGAAAAGGCTTAATGTGTATCTTGCACCTTTTATACATGGCATGTCCTATTCATCCTATGGACGACACTTCACGAAACCGGATAAGCTTCAAGAGGCAAGTTCTTCTATTACCAGAGTAGAAAACTCTTTTATGATGATTCTTCTACTTTAACTTTCACAAACAACTGAATATAGGTGAACTAATTGCTATTTTACTGCAAATGTCATGATTGAAGGAATAATACTGATTTTGTGTATAATTTTGTGAGAAATTTATTAGGGAATGTTATAAATTTTGTGTATAAATTTTATGAGATTTTTTTTTTTAATTTTATTTTTTTAAAACTGTTACATTAATTACTTAATGAACTTGTACAAGATGTGTTATAAATATGCTTTACTGCAGTAGTGCATTATTCTGGAAGCACATTGACCAAATTAGAATATATGACTACTATGACTTTGATAATTTTGGGAAACTGTGGAAAGTCTGGAAACAGTTTATAGGGCCTTCCTTGATTGTGTTTTTACCTTTTAAATGAAAAGATTATAGTATTGCTACGATTGTTTTCTTGTAGAACTTGTGTTTTTGTTACTACTACTAGATTTTTAGAAAGCTTGCTACTGATGAGACCCAAGAAGCTTCAAGAGTTCCTAGAAGTGGAAGGGTTTATCAGCACAAGTTATAATTAAGTTCCTTCTAATGAGCCATTTGAGATCTTAAATACATTGGGCTTTGGATTGTAATCTCTTGGGAAGTTTGGATCAAGGCTTAGAGAGGCATGTGAGCTTGCAATTGTGAGCTTTCATCTGTTGTTATTGTTTTCTTTTGATTATTTGCTAACATGGTTTTATCATGTATCTTAAATTATGGGTTGTACATTTTGGCCTTTCTTTTAGTTAGCCTTTTTAATCTGTAGTTGGCGTGTGGCCTTGCGCTTGTGAGCTTTAAGTCCTTAGGTTTCTTAGTCTTTTGAGCTCATAGGGATTGCATGTTTTTTATTTTTATTTTTTTAATAAATACTTACTGCTACACCCAGTTGAAGGGTGGATGTCTATGAATATTTTCAGTTGCTTAAGATTGTTTTCTGAACTTTCTTTCTTTGGTAAGATCAGCTTGACAATTAAAGTCGTTGCCTTGTTGTATCACTTAGATCCACATCAGCTACAGTGTTACGTTGAAATGTTATCCTTATTAATGAACAATTTTGAGGTAGAAACTTATGGTTCGTATGTTTTTGATTTTCTGAAATCATGGAAATAATTTGTGTGCGTGTGTGTGTTTGTGAGGACGGTGGTGTCTGATGGTAGCTGCTAAAAAGAGGTTGCGTCTGGGTCTCAAGTGTTCTTGCATGTGGTCACATGGTCTTAGTGTGTTTTGAGTCTTTTGACTGACGCGTGTTCATGTACATGTGGCGACAAGGGCATAAACTGAGTGCTGAAAGGGATTTTGTGAACACATGGCAACACAAGCAAGTGTTGAGTTAATTTTCTATTGGTGAAAAGAGCGGAGATGAGGGTCGTGAAGGCGAGCATGTCAAGGAAGGCACAAGTCGACAACAAATACTTATTTATTTTAGGACTCTTGGGAAATCTGGGGGTGTTTGCTTTAAACAAGTGGCGAAGTCTGGCAATACATAATCTATAAAGGTCTACAATGCAACACAAATAATTAAGCAACACTACTTTGAGTAGGAAGCTTATTCACTGCTCCCTAAAGAACTTTTTGGACTTACATTGCTTTCCTTGTGAACAATGAATTGATATAATTATGACAAGGTAATCTAAGGCCTAGGAAAATTATATGATAGTCTAGGAAAGCACTTGAAATATCTAAAGGAGGTGGGATTTTAACAATTTGGCAACATTTAACAATTTTATAACACATTGTTCTCTGCGTTCGCGATGGACAACATAGAAGTGTAGTGAGTGGCATGAGGTTAAATAGAGTTTGTGTTTTAGCAGCTTCACCTTTGTGCTGTTCGAATATATCTCATGAATTTCTTTATTCTTTTTACATTAAAACTGCTTCTGAAACCATTAGCTTAACCTCAGCAGGTTTTTTGTGAGAAAATAGCTCGTAAAGTTTCCTCTCTTGTCATTCTAAAAAAATTCCTTGATTTTTTCATGTCAGTTGTTTGTATCTTGGTTCACCTTTTGTGTATATTTATTCTGGCTGCAGTGGTTTATATGCTGTCATTGGACTTAACAAACATTAACTTCATACACTGCACTAACTTAAGCTGTTGATGTGACATCATGGCTATGATGTACACACGTGTACAAATATATTACAACTGCTTTAATTGGCTAGCCATGATGATATTTGAATTAATTTTCTTTCCAGATCACACCACACTGTTGTAAAGTGCCTTTTGTGAAGGCTGTTTTAATGTTAGACTTTGGTGGGTTCAGTCTTCAGGTGTATAAAATATAATGTGGCTGTTATAGCATTGTTTTGACAGATGGTTTCCTTAAGATCCTTGACCCCTTATATAACTTAAGACCAAAGTCTTCACTGCAAAGTACATGTTGAGGGCTTACTGTTTTCCTGTCCTTGTTAGATTGATTCCTGTTTATACTACCCATATAGCTGCATATTCATGAGCATAGTCTTTTATAACGATGATGGCAATCTGTGTGTAGGGGAGTGGTTAACGTATTTGAAATAAAACATGAGGTTTGGAGTATTAAGTTTATGCACTATCTGTTGTGCTCATTTGAAATTGGGGAGAAATCCATGCAGGGCTCCCCTTGATCTTTTACTGCTGGAACCTACAAATGTTATCATTGATGCCTGATTTCTGATTAGCACATCTTTTGCTCCCTTGCAGTTTCCATGTGGTTGTTAATGGTATTGTAAATCACATAAAAGCATCCCTCCCACCACCCCTCCTCCTCCCTGTACCAAAAATAAATAAAAAAAAATCCAAAATCCCTTACTCATAATCATTTTTTTTAATTACTTTTCCAGATTGTTGAAAGGCTACATTGGTATGTCCAAGACGGTGATATGGTGAGAATACTTTCCTTAATCTCACCTTCTTTATTTAGTACTCAAGTTCCAAGCACTGAAAAAATCTACAAAAAAAAAAAAATGTAGCAGCACCTCTTGTGTATATATGCGGTGTCAATATTGCGAAGAGGGTTAAAAGTCAAAGCAAAGCTAGTTGAGGCAACATTATAGCAGTCTAGCTAGTCAGATGGTAGATCCTAATATGATTATTGGTATCATCACTGAGTTGCTGATGTAATTTGAATTGCCTATGGTGTTGTAGATAGTGGACTTCTGCTGTGGTGCTAATGAATTCAGCTGTTTGATGAAAAAGAAGCTGGTTGATGTTGGGAAGAAGTGCTATTTCAAAAATTTCGATCTCTTTCCATCAAAGGTGGGGAATCATTACCATTACTTATAAATTAATAATTGGCATCTTGATACTGTTGGTATTTGGTACTTTGACCATTGTCATTAGTTCCAGTCTTGACTAGCTAGACATAGTTACCAAGACACTGCTTTTCTGGTACATAATATGATATCATAGAAAGTCCACAAACCACCACTCTCTCACATAATCTGCACATTTGGTAATAGTACAGCTGCTCATAATACTAGATTAAACATGTCAGCCGTCCTATGACTCATATCACCCCCATTTACTATTTATGGCTTGCCTGGGAGGAATAATAAAATCAGCATTTTGTATCCAGTGTAGAAGCCTCCATATGTATAATTGTTTAGTAGATGCTAGCATGCTGCTAGCCTGCTTGTATAAATGGCTTAAATTGTTGCTTGGAATGTGCCTAGCTCCAAAAGCCTTAGTAATTGTAATTTATCATAGAATTAATGAAATTGAAAGAGAAATGTCTCTATGAAGTGAAATAAAGGAAAATTGTCCATGTCAGACCTTTGAGTGGTTGAATAGTATGATACTGATAAGATAATGAGAACTGTCTCGATTCCCCTCTCCCTAGGATTTGGATTTAAGACCAGAATTCTATGGTGTTGATTAAATTCCAGTGGTAAAGCCATTATTAGGAAGGTTGGACTAATTGACAATGCTTTGTTATATGGGTTGTTGAAATTTTTTAACCGTGGCTTATTTCTTAAGGTTTAATCAATCATGGGCTTTGTTTGTAAGCTGGAAAATCTGGTAAGAATGAGAATATCATTGGCTGGGTCTTGTATATATTGTGTTAGATATTAATTAAGAATGAGATCAGCTGTTTCTTTGTTTTCTTTGTTCTACTAGGTTACCTGGTTTAGGAAACAGAATGCACATAAGATTTATTCGCTCTGTTCTTGATCCAGAGGCCATTTTTATTTTTCTGTCAGTACTATGCATGATTAAAATTGTAATATGGGATACTGTTTTGTGTTGACTTGTTATTCAACGTACTGCAGAATGATTTCAATTTTGAACGAAGGGATTGGTTTAGTGTTCAATCTGGAGAACTGGCAGAAGGCTCTCGACTGGTGAAATGCCTGGCTCAGACTTGATATTATTTACTTTTTCATTGTTCATTGAACTTGTGCCTTTATTCTTTTTCTGTTGGCTAGATAATGGGGCTGAATCCTCCTTTCGGAGTTAAGGCATCACTGGCTAACCAGTTCATCAATAAGGCTCTTCAATTTAACCCAAAGCTTCTCATTTTTATTGTCCCACCAGAAACTCGGAGGTATGGGCATGCGTTTTCTTGTTACTGAATCTCTTCTTTACTCCATTTTTTCCCCTGTCAAAGTAAATTGTCATTGTAGGCTTGATTCTGGGAAAGGCCCGACCCGCACAAGGTATGATTTGATATGGGAGGATTCATATCTACTCTCTGGCGAGGTATGTGGTTTGAAGTAGTCTAATTTCTTTCCTTATTTCATTATTAGATCTGACTTTTGAGGTATGTGGTATGCAATTGATTTGTTTGCTGTCAGGCATTCTACCTTCCTGGATCTTGTGATACTCGTGAAAAGCAACTATCACAATGGAACAATGTTACTCCTCCCCTTTATCTCTGGAGCCATCCTGACTGGACTAGAAAGCACAGGGAAATTGCCTACAGGTGCGGACACTCTCAGATTTCTGGTCAAATACCATGCTCTCGCCCACCTACTTGGAACTATATACTCGAAGAGCAGCAAGATTGTTACGGTGATTTCTCCCATCTGATGAATATGTATGGTGATCTTCCCCGCATGTTAGATGATGTTCCGGAACATAATCATAACCCAATGGTAACAAATGTGGCAGGACAGCTGGAAGCCAATGTGTGCGTTACTCCTGTTGACAATCTGGAGGACATGGATATCTCTCCCACCAATTCTCCAAGTTACTTTATCTCTTGACTCGCTGACTTGTAAATTCCTTAGATCCTTGTAAAAAAAAGTTGGCGAAAATGTCATATTTATCGAACTGCTATATAAGCTGTGAAGTCTGTCAACTCTGCTAACTATGCACACTTATACCCTATTTTGCGATCAATATTCATTGTGTATAGCCACGGCAATTTTGTAAAGCTAAAGTTGTCTTTTCAAGTATATCAAGCATCTTGGTTACTTGCTACGTAAAAACACACGATTTTCTTTTAATCATCATTTGACAAACTAGAGAACTGGATTTGAAGTGGTTGAACAAAAACTGTTTCCATCTTGTTTCCCTATGTCTTTGCTGCTCTTAGTGAGAAATGAACAAGCCAATAAGGGGCATATATTAGAAGCAGCCCTCTTTAGGGATTTAATTAGTTTTTTTTGTTACATTCTGTTAATTTACAAAATATGTAACTACAATTCTGCAGAAAATGTACTCGGTATATTACAAACATCAAAATGCCTCCGGTCATAGTTGCACTTGCAGTTATGCCTGGGGCATGTACAATTACACTTTAGGTCTACAGGCTAACTGGATAGTTAACTTGCATCGTTAAGGGAATTCAGCCGTCTAAATCTCTGATCAAGTTCTTTCATGACAGCAGGTTCCTGCTTTTTCCTCTGCTTTGATATTATGTTGGTCATAGAACCAATTTTATCAAAAGCCACCTGCACAAAGTAGCCCAGTAATCAGGATCCAAAATTTTGAATGGAGATGATTGCAGATTAATTGACAGCTCACTCCAGGATGAACAAGTGACTAATTTGCATGGACTCTTGTACTCGAGTCAAGAAAGTGTCATCCCTATTTTATGTAAGATTTCCCTGTTATCTTTTGGTCCCAAATGAGTGGCAATGCATATGTTGGAGTGTTGAAGATCCAACACAGGTTAAGGTAAAATGAGGAATCTAAGTAGCATAGTATTTTAAGCTAAAAACTGATATGGCCAACTCCAAAAAGCAAATTCAGTATGAACTTCAGCTTACCGTCAATAAATCATCAGGGTCAAACATGTGGTGAGTAGTTTTATGCAATATGCTTATTACATCACCAACATGATGGCTCAGAAGCAACTCATCCTCTTTCATCTGCAAGTAAATAGTATACTGTATAAGAATCTGTTCATCATATCGTCGCAAACTCACTCTAACCATGTCTAATTCATAGAGATTTGACCTACAAACAAAAATTGGAAGACTAAGATATTAATAGCACAGAGGATAAGTAAAGACTCACCTTAAATATAGCCAAAGCTACGTGGAACAAAACTTTAGCTCCCTCGTAAAATAGAACATCCCACACCCGCATAGTTGTCTGTGGAATGGACTCCAGAAGAGTAGCAGTTATGAGGGGGAACAAACTTTAAATATTGAAAAACAGATAGACAAGATAAAATTATTTGATCAAACCTCTGAAGGTAAGCTTTTTGAAAAGAGGCACAAGAACCATTCAGTGGCAACAAGGGAGACATCAAATTCTAAGGCTTCCAAATGAGTAGCTATCCTGCAGTTTTTTGTTTCAAATTTTTTTATGAAAACAATCAAAACAGTTGATATCATAGGGCAATCAATTTCTAATGGAAATACAATAGTACCTCGGATACTTTTGAGTGAGTAAATCCTGAAATACTCTTTGCTCAACATGGCACCCAGATAAGTTATTTGAATAACAGTCACTGACTAACACATTTTCCAACAGGACAGCTAGCATCCAAAAGGCATCTTCCTCTGTTTTCATAACGAGTAATAGTAATGCTGCAACATAGTTCAAACCCTGAAACACCAATTGAACTAGGTTAATATGTGGAGCAGGAGTACGGTTCTACAAGTACAAGACACCTTTCTGTCATATAAAGGAGTGGAGGGAGTAGAAATGAATGTTGTATGTTTATGACAATTAATACAATAATACAAACAATATTAAAATCAGCATCAATGCTTCAATTGAAGAATCATGACGATTGATACAATCATACAAACAATATTAAAATCAGCCTAAATTCTTCAATTGAAGAATCATTGAATGATACGAAAATGAGAGAAACATGAAGTGTACCAGCACTAATAATGTCAATTCCCTTATTTTGCAACATTAAATGAGATAATAGAATCACCTGACAGTAACCAACATAAGAATCACGAAAAGAGTACCCAACAAGAACACGCCGGAGTGCTGCATGGCCCTCAGGTGTATCCAACCAAGGGTGGCCAGGAAAAGTCCGAGGCAAGTCCTGCAAATATATAGGAGACTTCATGAATTCTGCAAAAGTATTTACACATATTCCAACATATACTCAAATCAAAATGCATAGCCACATTTCCCATTTTCCTGCCATGGACGATGGACATATATATGGCCAAGGAGATATTAAATATAAAAAATTAAATTGCTATACTAATTCATTCGCCGTTATGCAATGAATTTGTAATGTGTGCATACAGGAAAGCTGTCAACCCAGTTACTAGCCACACTATTTGGCTCTGCACTTTAAGTTCATATTGTCCCTTATTAGAGGGAGTGAACAACATATATGTATGAAATCACAATTGTAAAATGATGTTACTAATTTTCTCTAAAATTACACCACCATATTTACAAACTACTAGTACATGATTTGCACGCATTTGGAGGATTAAAAGGGTTCACAAGGATAACCGTTCCCTTGTCTTTCACTTCTATATCAGTTGAATTGCTCTGACAGAACTGCAAGACTGCAACTATAGTAAAAGCGATATCAACAAAAATCCACTGAGCTCCAAATTTGAGATCTGTAGGCAAATTACTAAAGTGATAGCGTGATGCCATAAACATGACTATCAAATTCTATCTATAGCTTCACCAAGCTAGAACTCATACAAAACCTCATGACCACCAACTATGACAGGAATGCCTCACCACATTGGAATGCCACTACCCCTTCCATGGCTCATCACACATAACTAGGGTGAAGATACATCATCACACAAATCTTACCAAATGAATGCTATGCATCATGGCATCAATTACCATGAAGTACACACAAAAGAGAAAGGAGATGGATTGGTCCATGTCTTCTTTGACAAAGTGCAAAACAAAGAAACCTCGATAAGGCAAATTCTACAGTTAACCTATTATACCGTACAAAGAAATCACATGTTCTCATCCAGCAACTAGTCCATTAATTTGATGACGATTGTAAATTAAAAATAAGAAAACCTTACTAAAAGAATCAGCTATGAACAATGCATAATGCTTAAAAAAGTTAAATACACATATTAACATCAAAATCAAAATCAAAGTCAACAGAAAACAACACATTTTGATTACAATGTACAGAAAATAAATCCACCCTGCAAATAAACAATAACAATAAAAAATCCAACTGTAAGACTGATCAACACAGCCCAAAAAGAACCAATTCAACTCACATGATCAATCTGTTTGGTAGCGGCCGTGGCCTTGCCCTCGGTCGCCTTAATAAGATCATCATAATAACTCTCAGGCACGGTCGATTTCTTCTTAGCAGCACCAGATAATGCAAACCAGATCTTAGGCCTCAAAACAGGTGGAATCCCTTTCCTAATCAACCTTTTCAAAGTGATTGCATTAGCTAAAGCTGATAATTTAAGGGATGCTTTTAGGGTTGATGAGACTTGAGTATGAAGGTACCAATTAGCACCTTTGCTAGCTTCCAATGCCCACCAAACCCTTCCTTGTTCCCTCACTTTTTCTCTCACCTCATTCAACACATTCACATCATCAACATTCCCTTCAACTGAAAACCCATAAATATCTTGAAATTTTACTGTCAAATTTGCCCTCCTTGTATGAAGACTAGGCCTATAATTGATTATTTGTGCCTGGTACTCAAATGACATATTTCTTTTGCTTTCTGTAGCATACATTTTTTTTTTCTTTCTGGGGTTTTCTGAATTGATCAAAGATGTTCAAATTCAAGGATACAAATGTTTAGATTTGATAAAAGGGTTCAAATTTTGAGCTAAAATGCTTGAATTTCCAATACCCAGATAAGAAAAAACCCCTAAACTTGGTCCCTTAAAACTTGATAAAAATTCAAAATTGAAGAAGAATGTTCCTAGAAGATCTAATCACACACAAAAATGGGCAAAATTCAATCTAACAACAGATAAATTGACCCCAAAAAATAAATTTACTGTACAATTCTTTCCTTTTTATCCACAATTTCAAATGATTGGATATGAAATGAACAGCCTTCTAACAACAACAAAACAAATAAAGACAAACAAAATCAGCAATAAATATCAACAACAAAATAAAGGAAATTTATTCAAAATAATCCCAAGAAAATGGGGAATTCATTAAGGGTAATTAAAAAAAGATGATAATAGAACTAAACAAGGAAAAAAGGTGGGATTTTTATTAATTTTTTTTCCTTGTGTAATCTAGAAAATTGAGAGGAAAAAGAGCAAAATGGGGGTAATAATAAGAGGAAGAGGATAATCTGCGAAGTATGCGGGGAATTGAGAGGAGAGAGAAAGAGAGGTGAGGAGTACACGACGGAGATTCAGCTTCGATCTTTCTTGACAACCACCCTTGTTAGAGGAGCCTTCAGCTCACTACTTTTTTTCCTTTTTTTTTTTTTTTTGAGATAAATTATGATAATTTTTTATTAAAATTTATGTTAGGACAAGAATTTCAAACGTTGAGATTTGAGAAAGCTTGAATTTTTTGGTGGGGGAGCTATTTGATGACATCATTAGTATTTTTGAAATGAGGACTAATTATAATTTTTAACAGGATACAAAATATATGATTTTAATGAGATTTGGCCAAAACATAATTATGTTTAAGTTTTACTAGTAAGGTAAATGATTTTCTTAAGCCAATGTCACAATTTATGTGTTATTTTACTGTTTTTTTATATGACTTTTGTGCAACTAAGGGTCTGTTCCCATACGTTTATTTTCAGTTCAACTGAGCTTAGTTCAGCTCAGCTCATAATTTCCATCTCTTATAAAATATTCAGTTCAGTTCAGCTGAGTTCAGTCAATGTGAACAGGCCCTAAGGATGGTGGCTATTGTATGAATTAGGTTAGTCTTTAACATAAGCTGAAACAATGTCGGTTCTTAACTTGATTTGGATCGGTTAAAACTACTTTTTTTAAAAAAAATAAAAAAATAAAAAATAAATAAAAGCTCTTAAGCGGTATGAATATAAGCCAATTTGAACCAAGTTGGCGAATAGCAAGTTCAACCTATGACTCCACCCAATTAGCCAATTAGGTGGATCAAATTGATTGCTTCCAAGTCAGAGTTGCTTCAAGCTCTGCCAGCTAGTAAACATGGGGTAGGCTAAATTAATCCACCTCAATGGCCACCTCTACATACAAGTAGTATACAACTTATATAAGCAATAAATTAAATGTTTTCATCATTTAACATTAGATATTTCATGAAATTCTCATCAACTAATGTAATAACTTGAATCTCTTATAACTCTAATAATGCTTATTGGTATTAGATTGTGCTTAGATGATATCACTAGTAGGCTAGTAGCCAGTAAAGTACTTCTCACATGAAATATAAGTTGTGTTGGTATCAACACAATTTTTTGTTGATATTTAAACGATGTCATTTAATATACTTTATACCAACGTAACGAGTATTATTAGTGTCATTGAAAACTTAAATTATTAGAGGATGTGAATTTCAAAAATTTCACCATCAAGGTGATTGTGTTGTTGAGATGAGTTAGTTCAATTATTTTAGGAAATTTAATTTACCCCCCTTTTTTTACTCCGTAATTTATTTTGTATTTTTTATGTTAGCTAAGAGGCTTAGACTAAAACTCATAAATAATTTTTTTTTTTAAAAAAGCATAATCCTATCCATAGCAATCTTCATAGCAATATGTAACATGTAAGGATGAGAAAGGGTTTTTTTTTTTTATTAGTCGTTAGTTTAGAGCATATATATTGCACATGTCTAAAAAACAAGATCAAATCTCATGTTATAATTTTTATGAAAAAAGACATATTACATACCTCTTAATTATTTACGTTGGCCTACAAGACAATGAACTTGTAGTGTACCTACCAAAAAAAATATTCTTAAAAATAATAATGGTTTTTTTTTTTTTTTTTTTTTACTAATATATTTAAAGTAGTACTTATTCTATAGTCTATACCAAAACAATCAATAAATTACGAAAAATTTCATTCTACACATGACATAATACTCGTGTTGCACTTAAACACTGCAAAATCAGTCAATTTTGAAACAATAGCATTCAAACAAAGCACAAAAACTTCAATAATAAACAACTTCATCGGCTTCACACTTCCATTCTTCAACCAAAAGTAATCATGTCATAAACCATAAGAAAAAATACGAAGTATTATTTATTTTCCTACTTTAACAAATGAATTTGTTATTTATTCTTCGATCCAAGAAAAATTATAGTTGTTATAAATATCTATGAAAACATTTTTTTTTTAAAAAAAAAAAAGAAACATATGACTTTAATTAAGCAAAACCCACGAGTTGGTGGCAAAGTTAGACCATTTCACAATAAAAAAATAATACTAATAAAAAAAAAAAGATAAATTAAAGTAAGACTACCTCCTCTTACGTCGTCTGTATCTTGGTACAACCAAGACAAAGCTTGGGAATACTGCAATCTACTTGTAATTATTTAAGTATTTTCTTGGACTTGGTCCAAGATTCCACAAATATATCAAAAAGATCTTAGAATAATTAAGCATAATGTAAAAGGAGAATGCCAAAAAGAATTGCATACGATGTCTATGCATTATAATTATTCATTCGATCCTTATAAAAGTTTATGGTCATAAACTTTATCAACATAGTGGTCATACATTTTTCATCTAAAACCAAGATGCTCATCTTAGCTTTGAGCCTTTGCATCATGCAAATGGCAACCATCAACTTATCAAAGTTTTCCATTTAGAAGTACCACTAGCTTAACTGGCAAGGAATAATTCGGATAAATAATTCGCGGTAAATACTTTGTATCACCTATTACGACACAAGTCAATTTAAGTAACACTTGTAATTATAAACCCTTCTTGAAAATTGTGATATATTAACTCAAGAACATAACACGTCTAGAAATTGTTGGCAGATTCCTACTTTATTCCAACTATTTATAGCTTTGAAGCAATGTCAATTCACAATTTTCCAATATCGCCATGCATATCCCACATGTGCAAAAAAGTTGATAAATGATAGATTTTGTTACTAACTTACTCTCATCCTAAGTTTCCATCATTCCATGAAGTACTATTAGTAATCAATGCTAGCTATCAAAGCCTCTTCATTGGCACACTACCACAACTATCATTTATGGACTAAATTGAAATGAACACCCTAAAGAAATTAAGGGAAGAAAAAGACTTGAAAATTACACAATCTAAGAAAGAATGATGAGAAGATTCGATATGATTAGGTGAAATTGAATTGGGCATTGACATGTGAAATTTGGTGTTTTCATGCGTTGTTTTTGGCAATAACTTGGTGGAGTTTAGTGGAAGTGTTAGACATGCTTGGTTGAAGGAAAGGAACAACTTTTATTTTTTCAACATAACTTTGAAGAGCAATAAAGATAGAAAATATGTTTTGGGTTATACTTGAAAAAAGAGTACTAAAATTGTGCCACTAAGCTAGGTGATAAGTTAAATGAGTAGCAAACGAGATTTGATTATTAGGAAATTTATCTCCTAAACTGCTAAACTTGTCAGTCAAAGTGTCTAACCTAATTTGAAATCGAGGGATTATATTATATTTCCTCCGTCCCGGAAAGAATAACTCTTTTGGGTTGATTTTGCGGGTACCAAGAAAATGAAAAAGATAATACTTTCTTCGTTTTTAAATACTTGCTCTATTTTTCTTTTTTCAACTATTTTTAATTACTTGCTTCATTTCTCCATGAGCGGATTTTTAGGTTAATTTGGAGAAAATAATAAAAAATGGAGGTATTGGGGTAAGGGGAAGAATAAAAAATTATAAAAAGCAAAAGTAGTTGAGAGAATTGGAATTAAAAATATGAAATTAATATAATACGAAGTATGAGTTATGTTGGGTCCACGAGAAAAATGAATCAAAGTAGTCGAGAGAATTGGAGTATAGAAAATATGAAATTAATAGAATACGCAGTATAATATGCTGGGTCCACTAGGTGAGAAAAATTAATTAAATATTGTAAAAGATTTCCAAACAAGGAAATGGAGCAAGTATTTAAAAACGGCCGGAAAAAAAAAAAAAGAAAGTGGAGCAAGTATTTAAAAACGGATGGAATATTTTTTTTTTTTTTTACACACACTATTTGACAAAAATTAAAAATTAACTAACGAAAAACCTGAAAATATATTACCTCCGTTTCTTATTATGGGCGTGTTCGGCAAAATATAGCTGTGAAGGTAGCTGTAGCTGTGGAGGTAGCTGTTAGTTGTGGAGGTAGCTGTTAGCTGTGTAGGTAGCTGTTAGCTGTCAACAAGCTGTTAGCTGTGAAGATAAATAATTTAGATATGAGTGTTCGGTAAAGTAGTGGTTGACTAGCTGTTACATATAAAAATCAATATTTTATTTTTAAAACTATAGATTAAATTTTCAACAACTACTTGAAAAGCTACCTCTAATTTCAAAAGCTAATGTTTCTAACTTTTCACAAAAGCTACCTCCACCACTAAAAGCTACCCTAACCACTATTTTGCCAAACACTCACATTTTTTGTTGAGTAGTGGTTTGACTTGGTCAAACCACTAAAAGCTACTCAAAAGCTAACGCCGAACACGCCCTATGTGCAACAAAGGGGTATTATTTGTTAGATAATCCCTCTGTCCCTATTTGATAGTCACTTTTGGGCAATTTTACGGGAATTAATAAACATGAATAAGAAGTAGCAACAGTACATTGAAAAAATAAAATTACATCGGGTATGCATAAAAGTAGAGAGAAAGTAATTAAACTACATGGTAAAGCAAAATTTACATGAAAAAGTTAAATTTGCACAAATATTTTTGGTTTTTAGCAAATTTCAGAGAATTTTGGTAAAAAAAAATTATATCAATGGTACTTGAAAAAAGCAAATGTGACTAACTTTTAACATTTTGGAACACCAAAATGAAATAAGTGACTAACAAATAAGAACGAAGGGATTATAAAATATTTCTTTATTGCACATAATATGAAACGGAGGTAGTATTTTATATTCAATATTCAAGTTGGTTAATCATTCTGGGATATGACCTCAAGAGGCATTATAGTTTGTATGTTAATTAACAGATTTAATTAGTCTTAAATTTATTGTTTTGGACTGGCCCAAGAGACTAAAGAAATAGGTCGTACTTTATAGCCAATTAGCCCAATACAATTAAGCAGCAAAGTCAAAAGTAGGAAGTTAGAAACTACTCAATAATGGATTCATTTTCGTACTCTTTGCAATTTGTATCAACCCATTTTCATACACTCACCTTTTTTTTTTAGGTCTTTTGCAAAGGTGTCTAAAAATAAAACCAAGTTAAGATTATCACCTTCTTAATCTTAAGGTTGGGGATTCAATTCCCACTAAAAACACTTTGAGAATAGGGATCCTTTACCCTTTCCCCTCACTCTCAAAGTGACTGACCCGCAAATACCGAACCAAAAAAACCGTGAGGGTTGAGCTACGATCAGGGTTTTTCTCCTTACCCAACAAAATAAATAAAAAAATAAAAAATTTCATACACTCACACGTCAGTATGTCAAACCAACAAAGTGTTAGCTCACTTGGTAAGTTTCTCGATGATTGGGGATTTTTGTTGTAAATAAACCTTCTCAACTCGTATTTAACCCGTAAATATTGGACCAAAAAACTGTAAGGACCTAATTATGATTTACAAAAAGACCAAATACTTTCAGTACGGTTAACCACCCATAAACACCTCTAAAGAATAATGATAAAGTACTTTTCTTTCATATTTATATTTATTGACCTGAATATATATTAAATCTAGATAAGAATAATAATATAAAATCATCAATGTTTTGCATTTCTACATTTGTACCAAACATGAAGAAATAAAATCCTATTCTCAATTTGCAACAACAATGAAAATGTTCTTCAGGTGGTTAAGGTGTCTTTTCTTATTTTCCTTAGTACTTGCCCTACCTGCCAATCTGCCATACACGGTAGCTAAATTCAAGTTGTGATAAATAATACTCGAATATTATTTTTTTAAGGTAAAGAATACAAGTGCAAAATTAATGAGCATTAAATCAGATCTCAATATTAGCAAAAAAATTAAAAAACTTGATAATGGTTATTTTCTATCTAAGGTTCAATTCCTCCATGGCCAAACTCTACCCAGATGCTTATTTTTCCATAAAAGGAAAAAAAAAAATTAACAACCTTTAGCAAAAGGATCCTTATTACTATTTAAAAAAAAGGATCCGTATTAGTTATTACCATAGTCATCGTTAAAGCCAACTACGAGTATTTTAGTTGGCTTAAATTTTGAGTATTATTATAACAATTTAACAAACACTACCTAAGATTAAATCTCGTCAACAACTCAGCATAGATACTCTTTATGCTCACTAAACGATATACTATGAAAAGAAAAAAAAATCGAATGGTTGTACAATTCATACCAATGCAAAAACATTATTGGAAAGGAAGAATTGAATGAAATGATAAGGTACAATTGTTACAAAATAATTGAAAGTAGGGAAAACCAGCAATGTCTTTATTTCAATAAACATTGTGTTAATTATATAAAAAAAAAAAAAAAAAAAAAAGTCGGTATCCGATCAATGTTACAAGTTACAACTAATATTATTGTCCTATTTTCTCATCCAAAAAAAAAAGAGTACCTATGGAGTACTTCTTAAGAAGGACACCACTTTTTAAAAACCAATACTATTTCTTAACAAAAATATAATTATTAAAAAAAAAAAATCTACATGATAGATGGATAAGAAAAATATAAATCAAAATCAACCATAGAAAAAATACATTTAAATCTTTTTGCAAAATAAACTACACGATAGATGGATAAGGAAAAAAATTTGAAAAAAATTAGAAACAAAGGAGAACATGAAGAGCAATGCCTGGCTTTCCCATGTACGCCGCCGCGGCCGAAACTCGAAAAAACGATCAAGTTTCCGTAGGATGAAAAGCAACAATAATCTCCCCCAATTTACGAGCCACCATGTCCTCCTTTAACATGCACACACGCAATGCGTGTGTGCATAAAAACGGATCAGGATCCTCTCCGGTTCGACCTTTTCCTTCTTTTTCTTCATCTTCATAAGTAATAATATCAACACCACATAACCTATAAAAATTTGTTTGTGCTATACACTCTTTACATAAGATATAAAGGAACCCTTGAAAAGTCGAAAAAAGAAATAACTTGAATGAGTTATTATTATTACATATATAAATAATAAAAAAGAATTAAGACAAAGAAGATGTAATTAATATTTAGAAGATGAAAAGGTGTTTCCCAAGAAGATGAAGACGAAAGTTTTCCCGTTAATGTTGGTATTATTGTTGTTTCCTAAGCATGAATGTAAGGAAAAAATTGAAGAAGATGGACTTTTTGTTTCACACGTACTACTTGCTTAGTATGTTGTTTAATTTTCTCTCACATATATTATTTTTTATTTAAGCAAAAGAGTCAATGATTTTAAAGGGGTGATTAAATGACCCCATATGAAATGAATCAACTATATGGTTTTTTTATACACTTGTAATTAATAATCTTAATTATAATTTAATGGGTTTTCACGTACTATGAAGAAATGTAGAATTGTATAAACTTACGGCTTAACCTTTCATTAATTGGAGCAAAACATATATATACAATGCTAATTCCTAGAGATACCTTAATTAGGTTACTAGAAATTAGGAAACAATATGAAAGATAATACCAAATATTCCACAAAATATATCACACAAAATATATCCGCAATACCCCCCCTCAAGTTGGAGCACTAGGGTCATGAGTGCCCAACTTGGACAAAAGATGGTGAAACTGTGACTTCCCAAGAGCCTTCGTGAAAATGTCGGCCAATTGAGAAGTTGTAGGAACATAAGATGGAGAAATCAAGCCTTCAACAATCGCATCTCGAACAAAGTGACAATCCACTTCAATATGTTTGGTCCTCTCATGAAAGACCGGATTCTTTGCGATGTGCAAAGCAGATTGACTGTCACAAAATAACTTGATCGCCTGAGGATGTTGCACACCCAAACTCAACAACAAACCCTTAAGCCACTTGAGCTCACAAGTGGCTGCAGACATTGCCCTATATTCGGCATCTGAAGAAGATGTCGCCACAGTTGGTTGCTTCTTAGTCTTCCAAGAGATAGGCGAATGCCCCAAAAACACCAACCAACCTGTGACAGAACGACGAGTTAGGGGACAGGCCGCCCAATCCGAATCACACCAACCTTCCAAGGTGAGATCACTAGTAGCACTCAACAAGATACCCTGACCCGGGGTACCCTTCAAATAACGAACAACACGAAGAGCTGCATCCCAATGCTCAATGCGTGGCGCTTGCATAAACTGAGACAAGATATGAACGGAGTATGCTAAATCTGGTCTAGTTACCCCAAGGTAAATCAAACGACCAACAAGCCTACGATACATTTCCGGATCCGCAAGAAGCTCACCTGTGGCACGACCGAGCTTGTGGTTTTGCTCCATGGGAAAACCACTCGGCTTTGCCCCTAATAAACCTGCTTCAGAAATAATATCCAACGTATATTTCCGTTGACATAAAAATAAACCTGAAGCACTACGAGCAACTTCTATCCCCAAAAAATATTTCAAAGGACCTAGGTCCTTCATTTTGAAACAATCACTGAGATACGCCTTGAAACCAACAAGTGCAGCGGAATGATTACCAGAAATAATAAGATCATCAACATATACTAAGACATTAATCTGAACTGTGCCTTTAGTATATGTAAAAAGAGAATAATCAGAGTAAGATTGAATGAAGCCGTACCCTTTCAAAGCCGTTGTTAGCTTTGCAAACCAACACCTCGGTGCTTGTTTCAACCCATACAAGGACTTCCTCAAGCGACACACTAATGAAGGATCTGCACCTTCAAACCCGGGAGGTAATTTCATGTATACCTCCTCAGCAAGATCACCGTGCAAGAAAGCATTATGCACATCCATTTGATGGAGTTCCCAGTTCTTTGATGCTGCAATTGCAAGAAAAGCCCGAACCGTGGTCATCTTTGCAACTGGAGCAAACGTTTCACCATAATCTATGCCTTCCTGCTGATGATTACCAAAAACGACCAAACGAGATTTAAGTCGTTCAATATCACCAGTAGAGAAAT
This sequence comes from Chenopodium quinoa, assembly GCF_001683475.1. Classification (NCBI taxonomy): domain Eukaryota; kingdom Viridiplantae; phylum Streptophyta; class Magnoliopsida; order Caryophyllales; family Amaranthaceae; genus Chenopodium; species Chenopodium quinoa. The sequence goes on from NW_018744662.1 coordinate 1,254,266, forward strand.
ACTTTGTCTTATACACCCATTGACTCCCTAGAGCACGTTTGCCAGGAGGAAGGTGCTCTAAGGTCCAAGTGCCGTTATCTTCCAAGGCTCTAATTTCTTCCTGCATAGATTGTCTCCAACCTTCATGTTTCATGGCCTCTCTAAAAGATTTCGGATCATGACCACCAACAATAGCTGCCATAAACTTACAATAATTCACAGAAAACTTGTCACAATTTATATAATGTGCTAAAGGATAAGGAGTACCTGAAGGAGTATTGGAAGACGGAATGGAGGGAGACGGATTTTTAGCAAAAACTGAGTGAGTCACAAAATCACGAAGACGAACCGAGGGAATTTTGTCCCGAAAACCTCGCCCCAAGGGCTGCTGATCTGCTGCCCCTGTACTGCCATTTTCATCACGGCTGATGGACTGCTGTGCTGAAGAACCCGCGCCCACAGCCTCCTCCTGCGGGTGAGCTGAAGCAAGACCTTGGTGGTCTGCCGTAGATGCACTCGCAGGGTCATGGTCACCCAAATATCTGCCCTCAAGGACACCATTGGGCATATCACGTTCCACACTGCCATCACACTCCTCAAACTCAACAAAATCATCGTGAATAGCATATTGAGAATCAAAGTCATTAGGCTCAATGTTAACACTGACCGGAGTAGCAAACGGAAACACATCCTCAAAAAATTTAACATCCCGAGACACAAAAAAAACTTTGGAGTCAAGGTCATACAAACGCCACCCTTTCTTCCCAAAAGGATAGCCCACAAAAACACACTTCCGACTTCTACTAGCAAACTTATCTCCATTAGTTTTCTGATTATGAGCAAAACATAAACACCCAAAGGTACGAATGGCACCAAGCATAGGGGGTTTATCAAATAGGATTTCGAATGGAGTTTTATTTTGTAGCAATGGAGTAGGAGTACGATTAATTAGGTGAGCCGCGGCAAGTACACACTCACCCCAAAAATAAATAGGTAAGTTTGCCTGGAATCTCAAAGCTCTCCCAACAGACAAAAGATGCTTATGTTTTCTCTCAACCCTCCCGTTTTGTTGCGGAGTACCCACACAAGAGGTCTGGAAAATAATACCCGTAGTATCAAAAAAATCATGCAAACAATTAAACTCCGTACCATTATCACTTTGCACAATTTTTATGGTTTGAGAAAATTGTCTTTCCACCATAGCAACAAACATCAAGAACTTACGGAAAACCTCCGTTTTATCATTCAGTAAATAAATCCAAACGGCTCTAGAGTAATCATCAACTATTGTCAAAAAATAACGAGCACCGCATGACGAAACATGTCTATACGGACCCCACAAATCACAATGTATCTTTTCAAAAATTCTAGATGCTTTATTGTCACTCAAAGGAAAACTATCTCTAGGATGCTTAGCACGCATACATACTTCACATCCTTTATTTAACCAAGCTTTATTACTAACTGTGGGAAGCAACTTAACTACCCTCTCAGAAGGATGACCCATACGACGATGCCACAACTCCAACTCTGAATTTGCAGCGCTCACATGATGCACCGAATCCATTTTGCTAAAGTAATACAATCCGTCTCTCCTAGTCCCCGTTCCAATCAGCTCCTTCGTGTGGTCCTGTATAGCACAAATATAAGGGTTAAATTGGACAGTACAATTAAGGTCATCGTTGAGTTGCGAAACAGAAATCAAGTTACAACTCAAATTAGGGACATAGAGTACTCCGGTGAGAGTAATCTTGTCCGATAAACAAACAGAGCCAATAAGAGACGACGACACCGTGTCTCCATTGGGCAAACCAACCGGGCACTCGAAGCTTTTTGTGTCAAAAAGCCAATATTTTTCTCCAGTTACGTGATGTGTAGCTCCTGTATCAATAATCCAAGAGGTGTCATCAAACTTACCACTCAAACGATTATCAGAAATTGTAGCATTACCCATCAATCCCGTAATTGCCTTCCATTGTTCACTAGAGAATAAACGACCCGAAGCAAAAGAACTTGTATCCTCCGACTTCGAGCCACCACCCGAAACTGCATTAGCCTTCACCGGAGCTCCCCGACCACGACTAGCTGCGGGTGGCCCCCCCTGGCTGCCAGCAGCACCCTCCGGCCAGCCATGTTTGTCATAACAGCGGTTTTCTTCATGGCCTCGTTTTTTACAGTAAGAACAAATTTTATCGGACCAACACTTCACGGTTTCATGACCCACTTTCTTACACTTGTCACACACTGGCAGCTGCCTGTCAGAACCACCGGCGCCACCTGCACGACCCCTCCCTGCAGCAGTTCGTACAGCGAACCCGAGAGCAGGAGCAGGATCCTCCTTTGTACGAGAAATCCCTCTAACATTCTCCTCCTGTGAAACCTGTTGGTATGCTCTGTTCAAAGAGGGCAAGGGATCTTGCAAGAGCAATGTAGAACGCAAAGCAGCATAATAATCAGAGTACAAACCGAGCAAAAATTGTTGGAGACGATCCCCATCACGCCGCTGTGCGTGTTGCTTCCCAACATTACAAGAGCACTTCCCACAATTACAAGAAATTAGGGGTTCCAATCTATCAAGTTCATCCCACAAAACCGCTAATTTACTATAATAAACCGCAACTGTCATGTTTTTCAATTGCTCACATCTATTAATTTCAAATTTAATCTGTTGAATTCTAGGGCCATTAACGAGACAAAAACGCTCATGTAAATCATCCCACAATTTCTTAGCATTATCATAATGTGAAAGCATAGATTTTACCTCGGGATCGATTGTGTTCATGAGCCAAGAAACTAACATACATTGAATTGTTACCCAATCATCCTTCGTACATGGCGGCTCGAAGGTGGTGATACTACCATCAAGAAAACCAAATTTCCGGCGAGAGCAAAGAGCAAGTCGCACGGCATGAGACCAATCGTGAAAATTGTCCAATTTTAGACGTTGTGAGGTGATGTAATCCCCGGGCCGATCTTGCGGTCCAAGGTAGAAAGGGGAGTTTGATTCAATTTTTGTAGGTGCCGGTGGAGGAGATGTGTCATCCCCGACGGCCATTATTGATGTTTACAGAGAGAAAAAAAACCAAGGCTCCGATACCATGTAGAATTGTATAAACTTACGGCTTAACCTTTCATTAATTGGAGCAAAACATATATATACAATGCTAATTCCTAGAGATACCTTAATTAGGTTACTAGAAATTAGGAAACAATATGAAAGATAATACCAAATATTCCACAAAATATATCACACAAAATATATCCGCAATAAGAAAACTAGCCTTGATTTGAGGGAGCAACGTAGTTCCAAAAAAGTTTTTTTTGATTCTTATTTGTTCCTTTCAACGTTTGTGGACCCATCTATGTACCGGATCCATACAAATATTACTACCTTCTACACTAAATCTCATGACTTTTTATTTATTTTTTTTATTTCTACTTTCTTTTGAGGAGTAATAATCTAGTGATAAATGCAAATCTACATAAGAAGCTAACACATACATCAATCGACGAGTGTTTTTGTCAAAAATTTAGAGGTGTTAGAAGTATCAGTCCAGTCTCAAAATAGCTTTAAAAGCCCGCTTTGATCTAATATTCCTGTCACTATTTAGCGGGTTGGGGATGAAAATTTTTACCTATGCCCATCTCGGCCCAATTTTTTATCACCTTGATCTACCAAAAAAAAAAACTTTGTATTATTTTAGAAGGGTACATGTAAGCATTTAATATATTTCCTTTTTTAGTACATTAAGTTGGGAGTTTTTCAACAATTCACGAGTAAATCGGCGTAATAAATGTTAATTTTATGTTAATTCTTTTCAATTTTATCTTCTTATATCGGGCTGCATATATCTTTCCCTTTTAAGAAATGTATTCATGCTTGTTTTAGGGTTAATTAATATATCACTACTCCTTATTGAATTATGTAATACTCCTAACGTATTTTGCATGATAAGGTTTTTGCATCGATTAGTGTTATTATTACATTGATAGATTACGGTCCTGTTCACATTTATTGAACTGAGCTGACTAAACTGAATGGAGTTGAACTGAACTGAACTGAGTTGAAATGAATATATTATGAGAAAGGGAAATTAGGAGCTGAACTGAACTGATTGAAGCTGAACTGAATTGAAATTAAGTAAATGCGAACAGGCCCTACGCTGTATATATTCTATCCAATTTTATAATAAGAGGGATCAATTTAGGTCATTGTTTGAGGTTTGGATTGGGACTAGTCGGCCTGACACGGATCGAGTCTAGTACATATTTGAATCATGTAAATTATTGTATCCATGTAAATATCGAATTCTAAATAGGGTCACTTTCGAGTTAGGTCGAGTCAATATATAATACTTCTGAACTGCCTCCATTGTATTAACACTCCTTAGGGTATATCTATATAAAATAATACTCCAAGCATACTTCAATTCTCTGTTATATTCAAGGTTTGGCTCTAGATTAAACAACAATTGTAAGCATAGCCTTGGTGCACGTAGTGGAACAAAAATTGTGTGTTGGGGTGATGTGCTTAATGACATATCATCGTAGATGAATGAATAATGGCTAGTAATGAGATTGGGTAAGGGGGTGGGTCATGGGTGCACGTGTGGAGCCAATGCAATGGTGGTGATGGCTATGTATATTGATGAGATTGGTGTGTGGTTGGTGTGGTGGTAGGGAAGGGTACGGTGGAGAAAGACTTTGAAGTACGAAAAAAAAAAATCTTTGTTTTTATGACAAAAGCCCAAAAAAAAAAAAAGGAAAATCAATCCACTGAAATAAGACCTTATATTAATATGGTAACACATTAATAGTCAAGCATTGGTTCCCTCCGGTTTTTTCTTGGAAGGGTTTTTTTTAGTTTTCTCTAAGCTTTTTCTCTTGGAAGGGTTTTTTTTAAAAGGGTTTTTCTATCCTCTATTGCTTGGTTTTTTTAATGTTTTTGAAAGTTTTCTTCTTTCTTTTCTCTCCATCTCTATCATTTCTTTTTCTCTTGGTCTCAGTTGTGAATCTTTGTAGGGCTTCCACTGGTATTCTTACTGGTGGTAAGCATAAAAAATCTTTTAATTGTTTTTAATAAATGTATCTCATCAATCTTTTAGATGATGATTATATTTTCTTTTTATGTTTGTATGGCGAGAATTAAAAATCTAGAGTTTCATAATCTCTACATGAATCTTGAGGACCACATGGGTATTTTCACTCAAACGACATCAAGCTGAATTAGTGCGAACTCACAGATTGTATTGTTTCAGATGGAGTTTTTAATTAAGGTGGGTATTTTCACTCAAACGACATCAAGCTGAATTAGTGCGAACTCACAGATTGTATCGTTTCAGATGGAGTTTTTAATTAAGGCAATTGTTGATCAAATCTGCGATATGGATGTATTTAGGTTTAAGATGTTATGTAATTGTGTTGGAATTCTTGATTTCTTAGGAATTATATGTAAGAGTCGTTTGGCTATATTTTATTAATGAAATTCCTTTTCTTCTTGTAAAAAAAAAGACCTTATATTAATATGATGATTAGAATAAATAATTAAGATAAGAGAGGTTTTTTATTCATCTTAAATAGAACGGGTTCACATTAATTTATTGTGAAATACTAATACTTGAGACACTTTGATCGTTTCATACTTTTATTAGTTTTAAAAATGTCTTAAAATAAAGATTATTATGTTAAAATAAAAGTCATTATTTTAAAGGTTAGAAGAGGTTAAATTTTTCAAAAAGAAAGTTTTCATACACCAGTCAATAATATGAATAAAAAAGTCACTATGTAAAAATTAGGGTCATTATAATTAACCTAACCCTTCAAAAAAAGAAAATCAATAAATAAAGGAAAATTTGCCAATTACTACCGCAAGTTAATACTACTTTGTAAATTACTACCGCAAATTAAAAAAATTGTGAGTTACTACCGCAAAAAATTTTAAGATGTTGCAATTACTATCAAACCCCCATTAAACCCAACTATGACGTCATTATATCACTTTAACCTATGGTTAAAGCCCTTAACCATGACGTCATTATATCCCTAAACCATTTTCTTTTTTTGGGGGGGGGTTGGTTAAAGCTCTTAACCATGGTCAAACACGGGTTAAAGGGATATAATGACATCATAGTTGAGTTTAATGGGGTTTGGTAGTAATCGCAACATCTTAAATTTTTTTGCGGTAGTAATTCACAACTTTTTTAATTTGCGGTAGTAATTTACAAAGTATTATTAACTTGCGGTAGTAATTGGCAAATTATCCATAAATAAAACTCATTATATTAAAATTAGGGTTACTATGTTTAACATGACATCAGTTGCACGCATATGAACCTCAACAAGCTTAGGTTCACTACAATAATATTATTTTAAACTAGGTCGTCTACAGTACTCCACACAAGTTTATTCCATTTTTATACAGTAATACTTATTTTTTATCATTAAATTAAGCATTAATGTTATACTAGAATGGTGGTCAATAAGTTCTCATTTTTCTTTTTTTTGACGGGAATAAGTTCACATTTTTTCATTTCAAATAAAGTTGCATGTCTAATTCCCGTGCAACATCGTTAATTTAATTAACGACTATTTCACTAAATGCCACTGAGCAATTTTAAAATTCACCAAATGCCATCAGACTTTTCAGAATTCACCAAATGCCACCCAGTTTTTAAAAAATTCACCCAGTGCCATTAATGACCAACGGTCGTTAACTCCGTTAGTAATTAGGGTTTAAACATGACACGTGTCATGATATAATTGGACCATTTATCTTAATTCATAAAAATTAAAAAAAAACAAAAAAAGTTAAAAAAATACAAAAAATTTAAAAAAAAAACAAAAAAAAACCCCAAAATTTTCCCAGCCACCCCCACCACCGCCAAACCCTAGCCCTTCCCCTCATCTCGCCGGAAAACGACCAGTCACCACCGGAACCACCTTCACCACCATTCCCTATCCCTCTCCCCCTCCCTTCACGCAACTCACCTCTCTCCAGCCCAGAAACGGACTTGCCGGAGTCGGGATCACCCGCTGTCGCCGACCCTCACCCATTGTTACTCTGACCTCCCCTACCCGACGCGCCACCCATCCAATCTAACCTTAACCCGCGAAAACCACAACCAACCTCCACCTTCACGAGCAACGATTCTGATTCAACCCCTTCCCGACCACCACAGCCTCAAAACCATCCCCTCCCCTGTTTTCCGGCTCCTATAAACCCCATTCCCTCACCTTAAACCACCAAAAATCGACTTAACCCAGAAAACCTGAAACCCTATAAAATGGGATTTCTGGGTTAAACCCGAAACCCAAATGGGTTCTGTAGTGGTGGCGGTGAAGTGGCGGTGCATCGGGGTTGAGGATTTAGACCAATTGGTGCGCGTGGGAGCAGCGAAGGGAGCTGGGTGGTGCTAATCGTGGCTGATGTGATGGTGGTGCGTGTGGGTGTAGCAAAGGGGGCAGTGTGGTGGTTGGAGGTGGAGTTGCTGTGGTGGCAGTGAGGGAGCAGGGTTTTTGGGGTCGGGACGAGCAGCGTGGGTGGTTTTGGGGGTCGGTGGTGGGTCAGGTTGGGAGCTACATGGTCGGCCGGCCGATTGTTGGTGGTTCCGGTGGTGACCGGCCGTTTTCCGGCGAGATGAGGGGAGGGATTAGGGTTTGGCGGTGGTCGGGGTGGCTGGGAAAATTTTGGGGTTTTTTTAAAAATATTTTTGTTTTTTTTTTTGTATTTTTTTTTAACTTTTTTTGTATTTTTTTTAATTTTTATGAATCAAAATAAATGGTCCAATTATGTCATGACACGTGTTATGATTAACCCCTAATTACTAACGGAGCTAACGGTCGTTGGTCATTAATGGCACTGGGTGAATTTTTTAAAAACTGGTTGGCATTTGGTGAATTCTAAAAAGTCCGATGGCATTTGGTGAATTTTTAAATTGCTCAGTGGCATTTAGTGAAATTTCCGTTTAATTAATTGAGAGGTTGACATGAATTAAAGTTTTCATATGAGAAGAGAATGTTACATAACACATAAACTAACGTTTTTAAAAATGTTTATAAATATACTCCGTATTAGTATAGCTAGAAGATGTTGGGTGCACTCAGTGGTGGACATGTTTAATGCTTGCATTTAGATATAAACAATATCTTTTTCATTGCAAGATCCTTAAATCAGGAGAAAAGCTCTAACTATCTTTGTTATCCCTCACTCTCATCTTCCACATGCACTAGATATAATCGGGTAAAAGCTACACATACAAATGTTGTATGTGGTCCCTACATATAACTCTAATTTCACATGTTTTTATGGGCTAAAATAATAGGCACAAGTTTCATTAAATTCAATTTATATTTGACTACTAATTTTCTCCCATTTTCTGTTGATGTGTCAAATTTTTAATGGTGTTGTATGTAGAGACAACATATCATTGTTGTATGTGTATCAGCTTTCGATATAATCGATATAGGTGTTGGAAATGCAAGACAAGTTAGTATTCTTGTTAATTAGTGTAGTAGATGATTAGCTTTCTTCATTAAACTTAGATATCTAGTTATTAATTTATATTTATATTTTCTTAAATCTCAAAGCAAACACATAATACCTCAAAACGTGTCTAAGCCACTCACATACAATTATTATTCTTAATTATTCTTATTACATGACATGGTGACATACACTCTTCCAGTCCAAATGACATGGTGACATCTCCTCGCAGATGCAACCTTAATTATTCTTATTACATTAGAAAATGTTTATATTAAAACTTGAGCCCACAACTCCGAAACATTAATAGCTTACCAACTAATCTAAAACATTTTATTGCTTTTATTTATTTATATAATACAGAGTAATATAATATACTCCCCTGTTTTTCAAAACTTCGAGCCTTTAAGGTTGATTTTGCGGTTATTAAGAAACTTAAATAAAAAGAAATAAAAATATATTAAAAAGACAAATTTATATGGGGTTTGCAAAAAAGTAGAGATAAAGTTTTAAAAATACATGAAAAAACAAAATTTTATATAGAAAAGCTAATTTTGCATAAATATTACTCCGTATTGTAAATTGGTAGGTATTTTAATGCAAATAGGTCGATCATTTTGAGTCTAAAATTAGGTCACGGAGGAAATAATTGATTACTCCATAGTTGATTAAACGTCATACACTATTTAAGAAGAGTTTTTTTATTTAACAAATACATAACATTTAAATTAAATAAAAAAACTTCTCTTTAGCAAAAGCTCTACATATAAACGTTCTTCTTGTCCTCTTTCATACAGAGTAGTGTTTATAGCCATTTTTAACAAGAGGGTCTAACAATTCATTGCAGCTGTGAAGTTAATTTAATTTTATATGAAAAAATAACTAATTGTTCAACACCTTAATAGAGGTTCTTTTGCATTACTTTATTTTAAACAAAAGATTGGTTCAATCCAAAATTCTAAAGCGTTTTGGACTATTAGTCCATATATAAATCGAAAAATTACAGTATTTTTTTAGCTCAAAATATTGGACCAATTATAGTCCGCTCTTATTCATTTTTTCGTCTAACCCATAAACTAGACCGGTTTTTTAACAACCCTAATTACAAGGTCATACGCCACGTACACAATGAGACTTAGACCAAAGACCTCCCTTAGACATCTTATTACTAAGTTTGAGCCAACCCTTGGTTTAAATTTTTGTGCTCTAGTTCATCCAAAAGTATAGTTGTTGTCCTTCTCATGTTATAAATGTGGGCCCTATGAATATGAAGATGTGCCGTGAGTGTTGGAGGATAGAAGTTTCCTGAAAAAATGATACTCTTTAATTTCATAATCTGATCGAGTTATTCCATCTACTAATTTAGGGCCTATTCCGATTGACTGAACTTAGCTGAACTGAATTGAACTGAATTTATTAATTAGTGATTTTTAACTACGGATTAGTAATCTTTGATTATTTATTGATTATTTATTACTATACATATGTATATATACAAATGTACATATTATTATTGTTATTATTATTATTATTATTATTAATTATTGATTATTATTATTATTATTATTATTATTATTTATTGATTATTATTATTATTATTATTTATTGATTATTATTATTAGTATTATTATTTCAATTATCACTGTTATTATTATTATTATTATTATTATTTATTGATTATTATTATTATTATTATTATTATTATTATTATTTATTACCTGATTATTATTACTGTTGTTGTTGTTGTTGTTGTTGTTGTTGTTGTTGTTGTTGTCGTCGTCGTTGTAATAAGAGCTTAAAAGAATAAAATTTGGCTTTATATCATTAGCAATATCATTAGACGTAAATTAAGAGTTGAACTGAGCTGAACTAAACTGAACTGAACTGAACTGAACTGAATTTCAACGGAAGAGAACATGCCCTTAATACTGACTACTCTAATCAAAACATTCATGAATCTGCTGTCGGTCTGCCTCCTTTGTTAAACCCTTCACATGCACATTAATACGAGACTCATTAATCATAAATTTCCTTATTTCTATTTTTGTTTATTATTATTTCATGTACCTCATATAAATCGGACAATATATTCCTGTCTCTAGTATGTCTATGTATTTTTTGTACACATTAACACTAATTGTGACATTGTGATAAGTAGATGACAACATCAAAATGTATCATAGAGAATCTTAAAATAAATAATAATAATGAACATAGAGATTATTATATATATGAAGAATAAAATTGTGCTTATATAGTTTAAGTATATAAATATTATTGTTCTATTAAAATTCTCCTTAAATGATGAGCTGTTTAAACATTAAAAAAATTCAAATATGATCAATCAAATTTTTTTGTTAAAACATTCAATATAATGAAAATTTAATTTGAATCTTTTGGTTTAGTCTATTATGATCGATCAGCTTTTGAATTTTTGCACATCCTTACATACATATCAAGATATCATACGATGTATATGATAATTTGATGTTTAGAAAACTAAAAATAAGTATGTGAAGCAAATAGAGCCTAATCAAATAAATAAACACCATTGTAATAATGTTACAAAATTAGGAGTAATAACAGAGCATCTCCAATGACTTAATTATAAGGGCTTGCTTGCAATTAAAATAAAATATCTAGTCACATACTTATTATTGGAGAACAAAAAATTTAACAACATGCGAGCTATTGTAGCCCAAACAAGCTACATGCTTGATTGAACAAAAGAGAAATAAACTCCACTCATATTGTAATATGTGTACAATTATTTATTTATTTTTAAAATTTTATTTTGTACAAATGACAAGATGTTGTAGCTTACCATTGAAATACTTTATTGCTAAAAAACATTGTAGCTTAAAAATTAATGTGGAAAAGCAAGCTACAAAGCACTGTAACTTGTCATTGGAAATATTCTATTTTACCACATGCATTCTAGGCAGATATAAACAGTACAATAGATAAAATAGCCTGATAATATAACTCTCATTAAACTAATAAAATACATACAGTTATAGAAAAAAACATTTAACAATAGACAAATATTAGCCTAATTTAGTACTCTAGACCGTAGTAGAGTAAAAGAGTAACTTATTTATCCATATACTCTATTGGGTAAGTTTATCCCACCCACATTTTTTGAACATAGGCTAACATACATGTGCTTCATTGTTGGATACTATTACATCTTACATGATTGATACCACCATTGACACACATCCAAGGTATGTATCTGATTCTAGTTGTGGGGCTGTTCGCCGCTAACAGTTTGGGCCTCATATGGACTACAACAAGTCAACAACGAAGACAATGTCCTCCGTACCAACCACCACAACAACCACATCATATCAACCAACACACGTGTGAATAGTAACAATGAATAGTCATTATTGTCAAATCAATCATCATATTATATAATGTGTTCATTTCCATTACTATTGTCAAATCATATCACTATTTTATGGGTACATTACATCATTATTTTACCCATATCATATAATCACTAGTAGAAAAATACAAATAGGCAACCTCCTAATGGCACCGGTTCAGGCCAAATCGGTGTCAAAAACCGGCCTAAAAATGGACGGGTTTTTAAACAAAGAGAAATGGCACCGGTTCAGCTCAAACCGCTGCAAAAAATAAAAAGGGTTTACGAACCGGATCTTTACTTATTAAAAAAAACCCGCCCATATAAAACCCCCCCAAACCCTAAAATGCATGCGCCTCTTTCACCCCTCCTCTCCTCTTTCTCTCTCCTCCGCCTCTTTCTCTCTCCTCTCCTCTCCTCTTTCCTTCTTGCTCACCATCTCCTTCCTCTTTCCTTCTTGCTCACCATCTCCTTCATTTCTTGATCTTGTTTTTACCAACAACAAATCGAAGACAACAAACCAAAGACAACAAATCGAAGACCAAAAAAACCGCCCATTTTAATCGATTTCTTGTTTTTTATTTTTTTTACCATTTCAATCGATTTCTGGGTTTTTCGATTTGAATTTTTTTTTTTTCAATTTCAATTATTTCGATTTCTGTGTTTCTTTTTTCGATTTTGTTTTTCTATTTCAATTTTGATTGTGTTTTTTTCGATTTTGATTTTGTTTTTCGATTTTAATTTCGATTTTGATTTTGTTTTTTAAGTTGCATGCGGTTTTGGGGTTTTATTTTCGTGATTTTTAGGTTTTTTCTTGGATTTTTTTTCCATTTCAATTCTCTTTTAATTGGTTTTTTTTTTTTTTTTTTTTTTTTTTTTCCGATTTTCATTTTTTTTCGATATCTGGGTTTATTTTATTTTTGTTTTCACGTTTGTTTTAATCAAATTTTTAATCAATTTCGATTTTGATTTTTTTTTTTCTGAATTCAATTTTTTTCGAAGATGGGGTCATTTTATTTTTTTTTCAATTTCTTATTTTTTTTTCTGGGTTTATTCGAATTTTGTCATATTTATTTTTTGGGTTTTTTTTTTAATCGAATTTAAATTTATTTATTTTCTGGGTTTTTTTAATCGAATTTAATTTTATTTATTTTCCGGGTTTAATTTTGTTTTAACTGATACATGTTCTGGTTTTTTTTTCTTTTCAACTGATTTTCTTTTTTTTTTTCGATTTTCTGGATTTTTTTTTTAAATTGTTTTCGCAGCTAAATTAAATCATTTTAATCGATTTATTTTGGTTTTTTTTAATTGGTACAGGTACAAGGATTTAGATCTTAAATTGAAGAATCAAGATGCAAGTATATTGATTTAGATGTTGTATGGGTTTTTTTGATTGTGAAGTTGTAAATTTTTATTTTGATTTATATTGTAATTTTTTTTATATGTTGTAATTTTTTTATTTTGATTTATATGTTGTAATTTTTTTATTGATCTATATTGTAATTTTTTTTTATTATATATATATTGAACAGATTTGATTATATTGATTGTGTTGTGCCATTTATATTTTGTATTCTCATTTTATTTTAGTGTATTTAATTTTTAAGTTTTTTTTTTAAAAAAAAAAATCAATTTTTTGACACTTTTGGCACCGGTTAACAACCGGTGCCAAAAGGGGTGAATTAATTTTTTTTTGTAATTTTAGGCACCGGTTAACCGGTGCCAATTTCAAGTTTTGACACCGGTTTGAACCGGTGCCTTTTTAAACCACTTTTTGGCACCCCCCACATTGGCACCGGTTCAAACCGGTGCCTTAGGCCGGGTTTGAACCGGTGCCAAATTCATTTTTTCACGTAGTGAATGTGTTTATTTTCATTTCTATTGTCAAATCACATCACTATTTTATGTGATGTCATAATATAACATGCGGAAAATATGACGGTGTCATAGCTTCGATTCAAAAGGAGAAGATGGTGCAAGTATGGATTGAAACTCGTTAAAGTAATTAATAGAACTAAGTACGAGTAATCAGTATCCTCTCTATATCTTTTTCTCATTTTTCACAAAGTTCGATTTAATAGTTCGGCAAAATATGGGAGAACGGAGTATCTATTATGTTTATGAACCATCTAAGATCTATCTATCATTAGGGCCTTAGGGGTTATAAACTCCTTAGGCAATGATGATCAATTTTTATATGAGACACCCCAATAAAATTAGTTGAAGTACCCTAGCTACTTTCAAAATAATGCTAACTCCTACAATGATATATTTTTGTGAGATCGTAAAAATAGTGAGAGGAATGATGAAATCTTAGAAAGAAACATTTAAATATCTTTGGTATCGATTGAAAGAACATTTTGATCTAAAATCATAATAATTTTAGATTTTTAGTGTCTTTTAATCTTTTTTATTTTTAACTCTAGCTTTGAAAGAACTAGTTAGACTGTAAACGACACTTGGATTCATTATTATTAAAACTCTAAGGCCCTGTTCTTTTGGACTTAATTTTACGGTACTTCAGTTCAGTTCAGTTCAGTTGACTTCACTTCAGCTACTGTAACTTAATTAATTTCAGCTCTTTCTTAATTATTTTAGCTTTATTATTATAATTACTATTACTATTATTGTTGTAGTTATTATTATTATTATTATTATTATTATTATTATTATTATTATTATTATTATTATTATTATTATTATTATCATCATCATCATCTTCATCATCATCATCTTTCATTATTATATATATTATAATATAATCATTATATTCTTAATTTTGTTACAGTATATTATTTTTGTACTTGTAATTATCAGTCAAACTCTTAATACTCAATAAAAATAACAAAATTGCTACTATTTTATATTTAAATAGTAATGTAAAATATATTTTATATTATTATTATTATTATGAAAACAGTAGGTTTATTATTATTATTATTATTATTATTATTATTATTATTATTTATTTATTTATTAATTATCATTAATTAATTAGTAAATAATATTAATTACTGTAAATTATTTATTAATATTTCAGTTTAACTAAAAAAGGCCCTCAATTAGGGTTTGACATGTTTTCTCTCTACTAGGGTTCTCTGCGTATTTCTCAAATTTACTAGTGTAATTTCCTATAGATTTCTATTAAAAATCAATCAATTTTCCTGGTCGTGGGTCTCCTTTGCATAATGGATGAGCAATTGGTTAATGCGTGGGAGAAATTGAAATTGATTGAGGATGAAAACATTGTGCTTGATGGTTCGAACTTGATGGTGGAGGAGAATGCTCCAAATCATAGGATCGCTCTATCCCTTGTGGGCAAACTTCTCACAAAAAAACCCTTTAATGATTAAGCTATGAAACGAGTTCTTAAGAATCTATGGTGTATTGATGATAATGTCGCAATCCGCTCGATTGATACAAACCTGTTTGTGTTCCAATTTTTTACCGAGGAGGATAAGCGTAAGGTGCTTGAAGGCAGGCCTTGGGCTTTTGACAACCAACTCCTACTGTTAAAGGAGGTCTGCGCTGATGAATAGCCATCTGATGTTACTTTTGATTCCTGCCCCTTTTGGATTTGACTCCTAGATGTTCCGTTTGGGAGACGTTCCACCCAATTTGCTAGAGAGGTGGGGGATTGTATTGGGGAATGCTTAGATGTTGATGAATCTAACCCTCTTGGCTTGGAGGAATATATATGAGGATCAAGGTGTTGGTGAATATTCATAAACCCCTCCACCGCGGGATCAAAATTGCAGTGGAGTCGGGACATACTAAGTGGATCAGATTTAAGTATGAAAAGCTAGGAGATTTTTGCTATTTTTGTGGCAAGATTAGTCACACTGACAAAGATTGTGATGAAAAGTATAATTGTGATGCGGATTCCCCGATGGTGTTTCAATATGGCCCTTTCCTATCGGCATCCCCTCATCGATCCAAAGTATCTTCTATTGAACGAGAAAGAGAGAAAAAATGGATGGAAAGATGTCAGCTAGGGGAAGGGTGCAACGGTCGGAGTACAACAACCCTGGTGCTATTCGTCTCGGTCCTCCTGGGGCTGCGAGGAAGCTTTTGTTTTCTTCTCCGAAATCGAACACTGATATGACACTGATGCCTTGGTCTATCTTGTTGATGGTCGTGGCTGATGAAAGTGGCACAATGGTTCTGCGACATACTGCTGCACAGGAGGTGAATGCTGCTACTCATATTGCTAATTCTAGTGTTGGTGAGAAGAATACTATGGAGCAGATTGAGGTGTCGCATGGCTCAGAGAAGGGGGTGACCATGAAGCAGGCAGATGATGGGAATGTGACTATGGTTGCCAAGAGTAAGCTCAAGATAATTAGATCAGAGGTGATGAGGCCGTGGATATGGATTTGAATGAAGGCATAGAGGTGAGCACTTTACCAAAGAAGAGGGGGGCCGAGTCTATAGCTGATGGGGACCGACTTTATATGGACAGTTTTCCTGAGAAAAAAATGAAGTTAAGTGTGAGTAACTTTTCTTCTGATTTTGTTGTATCTAAAATAGAGGGTCTTGGGGATGCCCAAGCCCTCGAAAAACAATGAAAATTTTAAGCTGGAACTTCCACGGGATTGGCAACTTGTGGACAGGTAGAGGTCTCCAAGATATATGTTGGAAAGATAAGCCAAATATTGTCTTTTTTATGGAGTCTATGATTGATGACAAAAGACTTAATAAAATAAAAAATAAATGTGGCTATGTGAACTGTGTTTGTAATAGTAGTGACGGTAACTCTGGGGGTTTAGGGATGTGGTGGAAGGATATCAATGTGAACGTGGATTCTTATTCTATGCATTATTTTTCTATTGATATTCTTGATAATAATAACATTGCAAAGTGGAGAGAAATTGGGATTTATGGGTGGCCAGAACAAGCTAATAAACAGTTGACTTGGGATTTAATGACTAATCTCAAAGCAGAATGTGATTTGCCGTGCGTCATGTTTGGTGATTTTAATGAAATTGCTAGCTTGTCGGAAAAGGAGGGAGGGCCGATAAGGAGTGAGAGGTGTATGGATGCTTTTCGATGTGCAATGGATACGTGCTCTCTTCGTGACCTTGGTTTTAAGGGGAATATTTTCCCTTGGGAAAGGGGCAATTCCATAGAGACGTTTGTTAGGGAGAGATTGGATAGATTTCTTGCTGATGAGGAATGGTGTCTTTTGTTCCAAAATTATAAAGTGACTAATATGCCAATTTTCAAGATTAATTCGGATCATGCTTCTATAGTTATGTCTAATGAGAAAAAGCGTCGGGACTCGTATAGTGGGAATTCTTTCAAGTTTGAATCGTTGTGGCTCTCCAATGAAAATTGTGGTTCGGTGATTGCGAAGGGTTGGAATGAGGGTGCGGGTTTGAGTATTATGCAGAGGTTGGCGGTTAGCAGTAGGGAGTTAGCATCATGGGCTGCCCTTATTTTTGGAGCTGTGAAAAAACGAATAAAAGCTGTTGAGAAGGAGATTCGGGAATTAAAGAAGGGCCTTATGGATGGTGGGAAGCTGGAAAAATGTAATGTGTTGATGGTGGAGCTTGAATCGTTACACAAGTTGGAGGAATCCTATTGGCATGCCAGAGCCTGAGCAAACGAGCTTAGAGACATATTTCGACAAAAACACCAAATACTTTCACCACAAGGCAAGTGAACGAAAATCTCAAAACAAAATTGATGGGTTATGGAGTGATGATGGGGTATGGTTTGAGCAGAGAGGCCGATTTGGAGCGCCTTATATCTTCCTATTTTGAGAATCTTTTTGCTACAAGCTCTCCGACCGGTTTTCAGGATGCATTGGAAGGGATAGATAGTGTTGTTACGGAGGCGCTGGGACAATTTTTTGCGGATTTTGTTTTTATCATATCTTTTGATTCTGAAGTCCAAATAAGTCATATAATATGTCGTTGGAAAGCTATTGAAGTCTAATTTCCAACCCAATTGGAATCAGATTAAAATTTTTGTAGTTAAAAATATATGGCTGAAATAGTGGAATGATGTCAGTTTTGGATAGAGTTTCGTATTTCTTTCATATTTTTTTCTTTATAGCTCGGAATTAATATTATAATATATCATTGGAAAGATATTTCAAAATCTATCCAACCATAATATAACGATTACAAGGCACAAAAATAATATCTGACTGTCTTTGAACATCTTTAAATTCGAATAGAATTAGGACTTTAAAAAAGGAAAGTTTTATTCAATTTCAAATTATTTGATTTTATCTTTTCATAAAGGATAATTAAGATCTTTTAGAAACTCATAGAAGATTCTAATAAATCCTAATTAGTTTAGGAATGGGATTAAACCTTTGGACCTTCCACGTGATCATTGGATCGTAGGTAAAATCCGGTTTGGACCCAATTTAGTATTTTGGCCATAACTTCCTCATTATTCATCAGAATTGGGCTTATAATATATTGTTGGAAAGGTCTTTTCAAGCCCCATCCAACTAAACTATTATTGGACCCTTATCATGGGCCAAACCAAATTGGACTGGCTATTTTTCATAAATAGGGTGAAAGAAGAAATATTTTTGAAAACAGAAAGAGAGATACTTTAATAAATACATCCACATTACTAGACCTTTCACACTTTTACTTCATACAATAATCAAATGACATGAAAGGTATATGTAGACACCCAAACGTGTCTCTCCAAAATCAAGCCCAGTGATGAATACCTTTCATGTCATTTGATTATCGAATGATAGCAAAAATGTGAAAAGTCTAGCGATGAGGATATTTTTTTTAAAAATATCTCTTCTTTTCTTTTCTTACCCTATTTTTGAAAAACGTGCATTTCAGTTTAGTTTGGTCCATGATATGGGTCCAATAATGGTGTAGTTGGATGGGGTTTGAAAAGACCTTTCCAACGATATATTATAAGCCCAATTCCAATGAATAATGAGGAAGTTATGGCCAAAATACTAAACCGGGCCCAAACCGGATTTTACCTACGACCCAATGATCATGTGGAGGGTCCAAAGGTTTAATCCTATTCCTAAACTAATTAGGATTAATTAGAAGCTTCTATAAGTTTTTAAAAGATCTTAATTATCCTTTTTGAAAAAATAAGATTAAAGAATTTGAGTTAAATAAAAAACTTTCCTTTTTCTTAAATCCTAATTCTATTTGAATTTGGAAATTATACTTCAAGAGCTTTCCAACGACATATTATATGCCTTATTTGGACTTCTGGATCAAAAGATATGATAAAAAAAATCCGCAAAAACTGTTGTCCATCGAGTTCTATTTCGATTCGAATTCAGATTCTCTTCTTATTCTTCGACCCTCTTTTTTCTCTATAAATAGAGGTCATATCTCCCCTTTTTCAATTACCAATTCTCATCAAGAATCTCTTGATTAATCTCTCCCTTTTTTTTTCTAAACTAGCCTTTTGTACACAAAATTCCGCATTCACAAGATTTAGAAACACCTAGCATTGTTCGAAGTTGCCTTCGCCCTAGACGTGAAAGGTTTTAATTTCTGAGGGTTTGGTCCTAAATCTTTATTTCAATTATTTAATTTAATTGTTTTGATTTTATATTTTCCTTTAAGTTACTAACATGTGTATTTTGTTATTAGAAAGAGGTACGAAGCATCCAAGTAAGTGCTTTAATTGTTTACATTGTTATTATGATATAGAAATCATGCTTAGGTTGTTATTATGATTCATAGTGTCATGTTAGGGTGTTTTGATCTTCCTAGTATCATGTTTAGGGTAACAACTAATTTTTAATATCAAATATGACAATTGTGATTCCTGCGATGCTTCCTATTCCCTTCCTAATAGCATGTTAGTATCATGTTAGGGCTAAAGCTTTGATTTTTATTGTTTAGTGACATGCTAGGGTTTGTTATTAATCTTGTTAGTATCATGCCTAGGGTCTTGCTATTAATATTATGCTTTAACATGATTATTTTGACGATGATTATTATTATGATGATTATTATTTTAATTTATTATGTTGCTTGATTATTATTGTTATTGCTTGATCACGCCTTTTATGCATGTTTAAAGGGAATTGGTACTTGTAATCACGCTCAATTAGATAATTAATAATTATTTAGGGTTAATATGATTATAGTTCAAGTGATCGCCAATAATAGTTTTATTTGTGCATTAATATTCAGCCAACATAGATAAACAGGTTTAGGGTTAATCCTATTGATTGCATGTTAGTCGGAAAGCGCACATGAATACGATCAGAATAAAGTAGAGGCCTATTATTAGGGAAGGTTCAATCTATTTTAGGTTGGATTTGTACCATCATCCCCGAACTACCAGTCATGGTTCCAGACTTATTGGAGTTAACGATCTTTTGGATCGTTAAGGGGTGTAACCTTCACCTCGTGAACGGTTTACAAGTTCCTAAAACTTGTTGGCGACTCTTTTGCTCTAGCTTCTTTCCCTTTGGATGCCACCGTACTTTAGTGTATGATCACAGTGAGGTTCAAGTTTGGGGTAATGCTTGAAATATTCCCTACAGTATACATCACTGGGTTTGGTTTTGGTTTTGGGGAGACACATTTGGGTGTCTACAGAGGGCGTAGGTGTAGACACCCAAATGTGTCTCCCCAAAACCAAACTTAGTGATGAATACCTTTCATGTCATTTGATTATCAAACAAAGCGAAAGTGTGAAAAGTCTAGTGATGAGGTTGTTTTTATTAAAATATCTCTTCTTTCTGTTTTTGAAAATATTTCTTTTCTTACCTTATTTTTAAAAAACGTGCATTCTAGTTTAGTTTGATCCATGATAAGGGTCCAATAATGGTGTAGTTGGATGGGGTTTGAAAAGACTTTTCTAACGATATATTATAAGCCCAATTCCGATGAATAATGAGGAAGTTATGGCCAAAATACTAAACTGGGCCCGATTTGGTGTTTATATGCGGCCCAATGATATAGGGGAGGGCCTGTTATTAATTATCATTCCTAAAGCTATTAGGATTGATTATATTCTTCTAGAATACTCTAGAAGATTCTTTTAAATCCTAATGGAGTTAGGATTGATAATTATGTTTTAAAGAGTTTGAAATTGAATAAAACTACTCCTTTTGAGAATCCTTGTTTTGTACGAAGTGGAATATATTCAGATTTCATTTTCGTGACTCATAATCTTTATCCAAATTTTATATGATTGGATAGATATTGAAATTATCTTTCCAATGATATATTATAATATTAAATCCGAGTTATAACGAAAAAGATATGAATAAGACATGAAACTCTATCCAAAACTGACACTCTTCCACTATTTCGGCCATATCTTTTTATTTACAAAAGATTTTAATCTGATTCAAATTGGGTTGGAAATTAGACTTCAAGATCTTTCCAACGACATATTATATGAGTTATTTGGACTTCCGGATTAAAAGATATGATAAAAACAAAAACATGTGAAACTGATTATTAGCGTTTGACGCTAAGCATTAGCGCCTGGCGCTAACCTTCAGCGCCTAGCGCCTGGCGCTAATTGCCAGCGTCGACGCTAATCAAGTTTTATGCGCGTCAGAACTCTGTTTCGATTTTCTATCCTTTTTGGCTGATTTTCTCTATAAATAGTCTTCTAAAAACTCCGTTTTAATTCACCAATTCTCTCTCTCACCAACTCTCATCAAGAATTTCTTGATTCTCTCTCTCTTTCTAAATCAACTCTTTTACAAACAAAATTTCTCATACATTAGCACTAGACACACCTAGCATTGTTCGAAATTGCCTTCGCCCTAGACGTGAAAGGTTTTAATTTCTGAGGGTTTGGTCCTAAATTTTCTTTTAATTATTTAATTTAATTGTTTTATTATTTTCCTTGAAGTTACTAACATGTGTATTTTGTTATTAGAAAGAGGTACAAGACATTCAAGTAAGTTCTTTAATTGTTTAATTGATATTTTGATATAGAAATCATGTTTAATTTATTATTTTGATTCCTAGTATCATGTTTAGGGTAATTTCTAATATCAAGTACGATTAAAAGAATGATTCCTAGTATCATGTTTAGGATAAAGAATAAGTTTCTTAAATCAAGTATGATTGTTATGATGCTTCCTATTTTCTTTCATAATATTCATGTTAGTATCATGTTAGAGCTATATATTTGATCTTTATTGCTTAGTGACATGTTAGGGTTTGTTATTAATCTTGTTAGTATCATTCCTAGGATCTTGCTATTATTATGCTTTAACATGAACATGATTATGATTATGATTATGATTATTGTTGTGTCGAATTATATAATTTAACGTAATTTGTTAATTTACGAATTGTTTTACGTAATTTGTTAATTTATGAATTATTTCATGTTATTTGTTAATTGACGGATAGCTTATATATAATTTAATTATTATTATGTTGCTTGATATTTATTGTTATTGCTTGATCACACCTTTTATGCATGTTTAAAGGGAATTGATACTTGTAATCACGCTTAATAAGATAATTAATAATCTTGTTAGGGTTAATTATGATTATATTTCAAGTGATCGCCGATAATAGTTTGTTTGTGCATTAATATTCAACCAACATAGATAAACAAGTTTAGGGTTAACCATATTGATTGCATGTTAGTCAGAAAGCGTACATGAATTTGATCAGAATAAAGTAGAGGCCTATTATTAGGGCAGGTTCAATCTCTTTTAGATTGAATTTGTACCTTCATTCCCGAACTACCAGTCATGGTTCAAGACCTATTGGAGTTGACGATCTCTTGGATCGTTAAGGGGTGTAACCTTCACCTCGTGTACGGTTTACAAGTTCCTAAAACTTGTTGGCGTCTCTTTTGCTCTAGTTTCTTTCCCTTTGGACGCCACCGTACTTTAGTGTATGATCATAGTGGGGTTCAAGTTTGGGATAATGCTTGAAATATTCCCCACAGTAGGTCGTGCATATCTGGGTGAAAAGAGAATGTATGACCTATTTGAAGGTGTCGAGGAGAAACCTGAGAGCTCTAGTTCGTTTCGATTGGAAGAACACCGCTTGTTTTACAGTCGATATGATGAAAAGAGGATTAAGACACTGGTAAACAATGTGTTGGTTTTGTGTGTGTGTGTATTTTTTTTTTCATGATAACAATTCCTTATTTTACCATGGGTACAATATTAATAAGCCCATTGGATACATCCTTAATAATTTATGTCAAATAGTTAATTTTTGTATGTCAAATAGTTAATAAGGCCATTGTGACTTTGCATCCTTAATAATTTATGTCAAATAGTTAATTTTTTTTTAAGTGTAACATCTGAAATACAAATAGAAATTCAGTTTTGAAGGGTTCATATCTTCTTATTATGGTGGTGGCTACAATTTTAATGTCTATTTTTTTTTCCAATAGGATTCCGACTGGGAAATCTGTAAGCTGTGGCAGCCACCATCCCCTCCTACTAGGGGTAGGGGACGGCCTAGGAAGACTTGATAGAGACTGAGAGTAAGAAGTTGGAAGGTAAGAGGACTCGCTGGAAGAAAAAAAAAAAAGAGAGGCTATTTTAAGTTTCTGTTTTTTAGACTAAAACTAATCTACTATTGGATGTTGTATTTAAACTAAATTAGAGGTTGTATTTAAATTAAACTAAATTGGAGGATCTAACTAGATTGGAGGTTGTATTTAAATTAAATTGGAGGTAGAATTACTGGATTAAACTTATTTTTAGTAATTTAGTAATCTAATGTAACTCTTTCTGAAAGAGTTAAGGCTTGTAGTTCATTAATCATAATTATTATAACATTGAAATGTCTTTCGCCTATCACATTAATTAAAGGAAAATGTTGAAGCTTTGTAATAAAGCATTATTATAATAAAATACTAATAGAATACTTTAGAGGAAGTATAATAGAATACAAATCAAAGTATATATATAAGGCTTAATATTGTAGTCAGAAATAGTATGAAATATAACAATATGTATATGTAGCCACTCAAGAGGATGGATATAAAAAATGCATGATAAATTAATTCAGTAATTTTATTTAGTATATGATTAACAATTTTCAAAACACCGCATATGTATATAGATAATGAACTAGTTTAGATACTAACATATTTCCTGATATTTTCCACCAATGCCTCCACCACCACCTCCTTTTCCACCTCCCCGTAGCCTCCACTACCACCACCCTTACCACCATGCCCCCCTTTAGAGCCACCTTTCCCTACTCTACCCCCCCACCACCACCTCCTTTGCCTCCTTGTCCTCCCCCATTCCCTGGAGCCACCTTTCCCTCCTTGACTACCACCACTCCTCCATAACCGCCTTGTCCTCTACCCCCAGTGCCGCCTTGACCATCACCTTTACTTCCTTGACCTCCTCCTCCTACTGAGCTACCCTTTCCACCACCTTTATACTTGCCTTTCCCTCCCCCACCACCTCCTTTTCTTCCTCCTCCATGACCATCTTGTCTTCCCCCCACTGTCGCCTTGTCCACCACCTACTATGCCACCTTGACCACCACTTTGCCACCCTATATCCTCCTGAACTACTTTTACCACTTCTCCCACCACCACCTTTTCCTCCTCCATGACCACCTTGACCTCCTCTAATGCTACCTTGTCCATCACCTCCCGTGCCACCTTGACCACCACATGTTCCACCTTGTCTTCCAAAGCTACCCTTACCACTACTTCCATGTCCACCTTACCCTCCTCCACCACCTCATTTGCTTCCTCTCAAGCCACCTCTTGCCACTACTGCCTTGTCCACCACCACCTTGGCCTCATCCCGAGCCTCCCTTTCCTCCACCTCCTCCATAACTACCTCGTCCCCCTCCACTTCCGCGCTTCCCACCGCCACCTAGTCCACCACCAACATGTCCTCCTCCGTATCCTTTACCCACTTGTGACCTATCATTGATGATTTCCCCATCCACTATACATGCAAATTACATGCAAAGTCAGTATAATTAAATTAATTTGTATTGCCTCTTGAAATAGCAATATTACTTTAATTTACTCTTAACATTACCCGTTGACTCTTTATCATGGTCATAGAATTATTAGTTTTATAAAAGCTCATTGTGCTTAAGTAGTAAGTAATACGAGTAGTTTTTTTTATTAAAACAATAATACTCAAGCAAGCTAACTTTTTTCCGTTGATGCCTCAATTATAGATTTACTATACTTATTAGATTCCTCGTCTTCATCCCCTGCGAAAAATCTAAGATAATAATCTTATCATCAAATCAATACACTTACCGTGATCATAACATATATAGAAACTACCCCTTCCGTTCCACAATATATAGTTAATTTATGTTGTTTTAGCGTTTGCACAGTATTTTAACGTATGATACATGACACGTGTTTGCTCTTCCAAGACAACATGAAAAGAACTGAATTACCATGCAAAAAAAAAAAAAAAAGTAATCTAGCTCCATCTATTCGTACTTAATAGGAATAGACATCCCTTTTAATATAAAAATAAAAAATAGCTTAACATATTTGGCTAATTGTAAGCTTTCTTATAGTGAAAGTGACAAATAAATTAAATCATAAAAGTAGTAAAATTATCTTTTATTAACAACCGTTTATAATGAAACTTCGTAACACCCTAAAAATTAAGGCTACATAATATAACCTTACATCAAAGTAAAAGACAAGATCAAAATGACATAATTTATACTCCTAACTCCTAAGTCATAGATTTACTAGGGATTAAAACGTGACAACTATTTTTTTTTATCACATGTCACGAAATAATGTTCCGTATTTCCATTAGAGTATGAGTTGTGTATTTATATAAGAGATTATGGCTCATGAATTAGGCCTGGTAGCTATATAATATATACACTAATATAGGCCCTAACACCCCCCCTCAAGTTGGAGCATGCAAATCACAAATGCCCAACTTGCCAAGTAAATACATGAATTGGCTTTTACTTAAAGCCTTGGTGAATACATCCGCTATTTGCTATATCGTCTTCACATAAGACGGACTAATTACACCATCCTGAATCGCATCGCGGACATAATAACATTCAACCTCAATGTGTTTAGTAAGCTCATGGAAGACTAGATTCTGCGCAATATACAATGCAGATTGACAATCACAAAATAAACTCATTGCGCGGGGATGCAAGACTCCCAAACTCAGAAGTAGAGCCTTCATTAACCACTTCAACTCATTAGTGGTTTTAGACATTGAATGGAATTCGGCCTCTGCAGAAGACTTAGCCACAGTGTCCTGCTTCTTAGTCTTCTAAGATATAGGGGAAGCACCAAGAAACACCAACCAACAAGAAATAGAGCGTCTCGATAGAGGACAACTAGCCCAATCCGAATCACACCAACCTGTAATATGCAAATCACACTCTGAACTCAGTAGGATCCCCTGATCCAGACATCATTTCAAGTATCGCACCGTACGGAGTGCGACCTCCCAATGATCCTGTCGCGGTTGGTGCATAAATTGAGAGAATATATGCACCGCATAAGCTAAATCAGGTCTAGTAAAAGATAAATAAATTAAACAACCCACAAGCCATCGATACATTTTCGGATCAGAAAGAAGATGACTCTGATTTAGCCAGAGTATGATCTGCTCAATAGGAGTACCTGCCGGACTTGCCCCTAGCAAACCAGACTCTGCAATAATATCAAGTGTGTACTTCTGTTGACATAAAAATATGCCTTCCGGACTCCTTGCAACCTTAGTGCCAAGAAAATACCTCAAGACACCCAAATCTTTCATATAAAAACAGTCACTCAAATAGGATTTGAATGTTGCAATAGCGGAAGAATTATAACCAGAAATAATTAAGTCGTCAACATACACCAAAACACTAAGTTGAATGGACCCAGACCTAGTTTGCAGAGTAAAGAGAGAGTAATCACAGTATGATTGCAAAAATCCGTACCTTTTCAGAGATGTGGCCAATTTAGAGAACCAACAACGAGGTTCCTGGCAAAGACCATACAACGACTTCTAAAGACGACACACCATACCTAGTTGAGAGCCATGAAACCCAGGGGGAGGTTTCATATAAACCTCCTCATCAAGATCACCATGAAGGAATGCATTGTGAACATCCATCTGATGCAATTCCTAATTCTTTGCAACAACTACAACAAGAAAAATCCGAACAGTTACCATTTTAGCCACGGGAGAAAATGTCTCGATATAATCAATACCCTCAACCTAATGATTACCGAATATAACCAGACGAGCCTTCAATCTCTCAAGTGTGCCACCAGAGTTAATCTTTACCTTGTAAACCCATCGACAATCAAGAGCTTTCTTACTCGGAGGTAATTTTTCAAGCACCAATGTATTATTATTTTCCAATACATCAATTTCTTTTTGCATTGCCTCTTTCCACCCCTCATTTTGCATTGCCTCCTTGAAACTACATGGATCAACCACCGTACCAATAGCTGCAATAAAAACACGGTGTCGCATAGAAAATTTATCACAATTCACAAAATGTGCTATAGGATATGGAGTACCTGAGGAGCTAGGAGCGGTCGATGAACATTGGGGAATAGATGGACTTGGCAAAGAAATAGTGTGTGCGACATAATCACGGTTCCATCTCGATGCTTGCCTTGGATGTTGACTATAGTCCAACACAAGAGAAGAAGTGTCAGTGGGTATCGGAGCAGCCACCTCACGATTGTCCGAAGCAAGAGCAATGGTAATCGGAGCAGCCACCTCATGGTTGTCCGAAACAGTAATAGGCGCAACACTGGAGCTGCTCTCTAGGCTGTTGTCCGTGCCAGAAGGCAGCACAGGTGTGCTGTGGCCGTGGCTGGGAGCTGTGGCAGAAGACTCCACGGGCTGACCGTGGCTGGGGCTGGTAGGGGTTTCATGCATAACGGCCTCCTCTCCAACCTCTTCATGCTCCAAGTCATCCAAAAAATCACTATCAACCCCAACAACCTCGGGTGTCCCTCCCTCAACACTCAAACTCGTTTCCCCATGAGAAATAAACGGAATTTACTCTAATGAAATTTGACATCACGAGATACAAAAATGTCCCTGTTTTCTAAGTCATAGCATTTCCAACCTTTCTTCCCATGAGGGTATCCGACAAACACACATTTTCTACTACGTGAGGCAAATTTGTCACCCTTTAACTTTTGATTATAAGCAAAACATAAACACCCAAAGACACACAACTCATCAAAGTTTGGTTGTTTATCAAAAAGTATTTCATATGGAGTTTTATTGGCCAACAAAGAGGAAGGAGTACGATTAATGACATAGATCGCCCCAAGGACACACTTACCCCAAAAAATAATTGGCAAATTGCCTTGGAACATCAAAGCACGACTCACATTCAATATATGTTGGTGTTTATGCTCTACCCGACCATTTTGTTGAGGTGTACCAGCACAAGAGGTTTGGAAAAGAATGCCATTTTCAATAAAATATGGGATCATGGGTTTGAATTTTGTGCCATTGTCACTCCGCACACATTTAACATGAACATTAAATTGACATTTAACCATAGCAAAGAAAGAGCAAAAATAAGAATAAACTTCAGTTTTGTCAATCAATAAATAAAATCCAAACACCACGTGAAAAATCATCAACAATCGTAAAAAAAGAATGAGCACCACAAGTAGAAGGCGTCTTATAAGACCCCCATAAATCACAATGTATCATCTAAAAAATACGACTAGCCCTACTATCACTATTGGGAAAACTATCCCGAGAATGTTTAGCTTGTGGACAAATTTTACATGGTTTATTTAAAAATTTGCTACTAGAACTAGCACTGATAGTAGGAACTAACTTGACAATCTTGTCTGACGGATGCCCCAAACGACGATGCCATAGCTCGAATGTCGAAACCTTCGGATATGTCACTGTACACACTTTAGGAACACGCCGAAAGTAGTATACTCCATCTATCCGTTAACCAGCTTCAATCAGGCTCCCCGAGTGTTGGACCTGTATAGCACATAAAGAATCAGTGAATGCGACAAAACATAGAGAATCATCAATCATTTAAGAGACCGAAATAAGATTGCAAGTCAACTGAGGAACAAATAACACATGATCAAGAATAATATTTTCGGCCAAATACACACAACCCTCCTTCGTAGCAAGGGCCTTAGCACCATCTGGGAGTCCAACCGGGCACGGGTGAATAAGTGTACATCAAATAAGCAAGAGTCGTCACCGGTTACATGGTGTGAAGCACCGCTGTCGATAATCCAAGACAAAGAAAGAGACTCACCACTCATCTTATCTTGGTTTTGATTATTAACCATTGTCACAAACGCACGAACATGTTCAGGTTGTAAGGCAAAAAAGGCAGAGAGAGTTTCATGAAAAAGCATAAAGTTAGAAGAAGTGTCACCAAGAGAAGGTCCCACGTCATTAGCCCGAGCCGTGGGTCTGCCATGGGTAGAAGTAGAGGCAGCAGTAGCAGGGGAAGAAGAGGACCTATTGCTGTGCGTGGTGAGCTGCTGTCCCGAAGAGGCTGCCCCCCCCTTTCTTCCCATATTTCTCTAGCCACCAGTCAGGGTAGCCATGAAGAACGAAGCAACCCATATTGTCGTGTCCGGAATGTTTGAAATGAGAACAAAACAACCTCGACTTATCCACCTTTGGAGTGGATTGAAAATCCCTCCCATTAGAGGACAGAGCAAAAACGTGAGCTTCGTCCTTCTCCTTGCTTAGAGCAATACCACGTGAGCGTTCCTCCTGAAGAAACGCTTGATAGGCACGATCGAAAGTCGGAGGAAGTTGTTGAGACAGAAAATTCATCCTCACAAGAGCATCCTCACAAGAGCATAATGATCATCGTCAATTCCAATTAGAAATTGATGCAATTGCTCCTCCTCCTTATCTTGTGCATATTTCCCAGCAACATCGCACTCACACTTACCACACTCACTATCGTGAGGGGGTTTGAGGCGAGTCAGAACATCAAAGAGTCCCATAAGCTTCGTGTAATACTCCTCGATGCTCATGTTCTTGGATTGTGTGCAGCCGGTGATCGCTGCCCTTAGTTGCTGAAGACGAGGTCCATTAGCCTCACATAACCTCTTCTCCAAATAATCCCAAAGATTTTTAGCTTCCTCAAAATAGGGAACGGATGCAGCAATTTTGGTATCAATGGACCTCAAGACCCACGACACCAACATAGATGAGTTTACGGTTTCCCAGTCAAGAATTTTCTTCTTCTCACTCGGCTTGGAGATAGTGCCATCAACGAAGCCAAATTTTCTTTTGGATTTCAAGGATAGTGTAATCGCACGAGACCACACCAAATAATTATCACCCTTCAAGATGACATGAGAGATAAGGTTTCCGGGTTGATCAACCGAACCTAGGTAAAAGGGGGATGAAGGATCGATCTTTGACTCGTCCACCATTGTCAATTTTTCAATAGAGAAGATTAGAATTTAGAGATTAGAGATTAGAGATGTAGAGATTAGAGATGTAGAGATTAGAGAGAAAAAAAATTAGGGTTTTTAGAGTTTAGAGTGAATTTCGCTCCAATACCATGTCACGAATTAATGTTCCGTATTTTCATTAGAGTATGAGTTGTGTATTTATACAAGAGATTAGGGCTCGTGAATTAGGCCCGGTAGCTATATAATATTATACACTAATATAGGCCCTAAAATCACAGGACGTGCTAAGAAGATGGATGATTAAATTGGGATTATACTGAGTTAATACTTACGCTTATGTACGTACTTCATTAGATGTATTTTTTTTTGTTTTTTTTACAAGACGGACTTAAAAACAAAAAACAGAAAACACCTAAAAGGTTCAAAACAAAATATGTCGTTGACGAGCATTGATGGCTAACCAATGAGCCGGAGCCACCCACTGACGAGGAACCTTGCAAAACTCACAGGCAGAGAACTTGGAAATTAATGCTTGAATATCCTGAAGCAAGCATATGCAGGAAATGTCCGAATATTCCTTGTTCTGAAGAAGAGTAACCAAAGTCGAACAATCAGTGTAAATCAAAAGACGTCCATAACCCCTACGATCTGCAGATCTGAGAGCCCAAAGACATGCTTGCAATTCGAGTGAGTAGCCGATGAAGAAAGAAAAGCTCTAGAACCACCCCCAACGACCAAGTCCGAACTAGGACGTCTGAAAATCCAACCCGCACCTGCAGACTGATCCCGGGCTTTGTAAGCACCATCAAAAATCAAAACAATATCATACCCTGAACCAATAGAACCTTGGGGATAGAAGGACAAAGTGTTGCTATCAAAACAATATTCGTTAGATGTGTTGCTATCAGCTACAGCGGTTGAAGAGATTAGAACTGCGAAAGTAAGCAGCCCTACTATAACATAAGCCTTAAACTTCATTGTTTAAGATACAAACTTTCAAAAGTTAAGTTTAATTTAGAAACTTTAGTGTTTTTACCTATGATATTACAGTTTACACTGATTAGAAGTTTCCTAAGCTAAAATCGCAAATTTATAGAGGAAATTTAAGGGACAAATTTGTGCTTGGAATTTTGGTGCGCCGCACAAAGATTTTAGGCATAAATGAACCGAGGCTGGCTCAACCCAGCACGGTGCTGGACCAACACAGGGGTAAGGCGGTCATTTTCACATTAAATGAAAGTATTATGGTTGTATTGACACTGTTCATACATATATCTATACAACTATAAGATACTTATCTACCCGTTTCATTATGTATATTCCATCGGTCATCTTCCCTAATTTTATTTGATTTCCCACTTTATTCTCTCTCCTCAATACTTCCTCTTCTAATCCACCATTGATGGCCTTCCTCTACCACCAAATTCTTGCCCGTTCCCCCTCCCATCAACATGCTGCCCTTCTTTCTTCCCTTTTTCATTTTTCTTCTTCCCGACCACCCAGCCGTTTTCTGGGTTTTTGATGACGAGTGGGTTTTGAAGATGGGTTTTTAGGTTGTGTGGATGGCCTAAGGTGGTCGAAATCAAGGATGGGTGGGTTTCGAAGGAGTATACTTAGGACAATAACACCAAGATACCTGACAATATAAATGTTTACATGACAGATGACAATAACTGATCTCTATTTTCATAAGACAAATAGAAGTGAAATATGACAATAACATATTGAAATATGACAATATAAATGTTTACATGACAATAAAATTTAACTATGTCCTAAACCTTATACCTAATAGTCCATGTCATCAATCCAAACCTCCCAAAATAGACAACGATCCAATAGTCCATGTCATCAATCTAAACATCCCAGAATACCCCGATCACAAACAGCAATAAATATGATAAAGGAACCACTCGTCCATGTCATCAATCCAAACCTTCCAAAATGGACCAATCACAATCATTCCACGACATAAAGAACCAATTACCTTTATTCTTGATCAGCTACATGGATTCAGCTATTCAGCTGATAGAGCCCAAAATACTAAGTAGTGGGACAACTCAGCAAATTAAGAGACATGGCAGGATTATGATACAACTAATTACTGAGAAAATGCATAATGAAATTTTTTAAAAGGTTTGCTAACAACAGTAATTTACAACTAAATAAATGTAATGACAGTAAACTAATCTGACAATGACATTAATTTACATTCAATTGACAACAATTTATTCACTTATGAAAATAACTGTTACAATTATACTAGAATCACTAACAACTTTTGAAGTGAATTATTGCTACATGGACTTTTCTTTTAATTAATATTCAAATAGGATTGTTAAATGGTTTGTTACTCAATTAGGATTGGTAATTGGATGTGACTTTGTTATCCTAATGGAATGCTTAGAATCAACTACATTCAACAAAGTCTAATAAGTTCAAGTCAACTCAATTCCTAACAAGTTTAGTTCAATTCAATTGAGTTCAACTCAAATCAAATCCTAATGAATTGTTTATGGAATTGTTTATGAGAGAAGGAAATTAGGAAACGGGAACTAAACTAAAAGCTAATTGGACCTAAACTGAATTTAACTTAAGCTGAAGAGAAGAGACCCTTAATCCTAATTGAATCCTTTGAAGAAGCCTTTAATTCTAATTGAATCCTTTGAAGGCCCCATTATCCAAATTAAATCCTTTGATATTCAAATGTCGATTAACATTCTTCAAAAATCCTAATTATAGTTAAACATTATTAACATTCCTCATTATAGTCAAACATGTAGGAGTTTATAAGTACTAATTGCGAAAAAACATGAATCATATTCATACAATACCTAATCCCAAGATCTAATGCATAACACATAAAGAACATATAATTGTACCTTTGAAGCGTGATTCCACGTGCGATTAAGCAAGAACAATGGGAGATAAAGAACCCCAAGCGTGGTTCCTCTACTTAGTCCACGGGCACAAATTAAACCTCCATTAATGCTAGTTAGTTGTGATTGAATGCTGCAATCAGCCTTCGACGGAGAAGAGAGACACGAGCTAACCACGAACACGAGCTAACCACGAACCACCACGATGAACACCACAAGCCACCACGAGGGGGCGCCGGACGTACGGACGAGGGGAGAGGGAGGGTCATGAGGTGAGGAGAGTGTTTAGGGTTTTGGGACTTGGTTGTTTGTTTCACAATCTATTGTATGTTGATTGTTCTATTCAACCCTAGGCATGGATCTTATTATAGATCACATCTCTAAATATATAAATAAGAGTCCATGTCAAGCCCAAACACCTTATCCCAAATACACTACTCTAGCTCAACACTCTACATGGTATGTCATAATCTCATGAGGCTCATCAATGGGTCTCTTACTTGTTTAACCCAATACCCTTGTTGTGTGACTTCATAGGATCCATTCTATTGGGATTTGGACTTTTTAACTAGCCCAAAGATCATTTGTCATATCTAGCACCAAACAATGACAACCCAAAAGAACGAACTTATTATCTCCATAATAGTGATCCTTGATATATCTAGTAATTGCACTTATTGAAGACACAATTCCTTCAGAACAATGTAATTGAAAGTTAAATCCTATATACAATCCTTATTGGAATTGAACTCAATTACCAATCCTAATATAAAATGAAATGCATTTAACAACCTTAAATGAGACTCAACTTATCCTAATTATAGTTAAAAACTATTCTTTTATTAATGAAAATATGATAAATAAATGCCAACAACACTTTATGTTCTTGATGTCAATATCGGACATTAAAGAATAAAGGTATGACATTAACACCAAATTCAATGACAATACACTTCTACCTCGTTGCTAATACCCCAAAACACAATCCCCCAAAACCCAAACCCTCTGTTAACCCTAAACCCCCAAACCCCATTGCATTATGACAATGTATATGTCAACATTACAATATATATGTTAATATGACAATATAAATAAATAAGATAACTATGTCTATAAAAAAAAATATTTCAATATGACAGTGTATATGTCAACACGACAATACATGATAAATGTCATGTTATCATAAATGTCATGTCATCATAAATGTCATGTCATCAGACAAACCCTCTGTCATGTTATCATAAATGTCATGTTATTCAACCTCATTTGCATAATAACGGACCAATCGTTGTAACGGTCTTGGAAAGCGCGCTAACGATGTATAAATATGGGCATACAAATTCATACGTACAAAATACATACTAATACAAAATAAGGGCCCACCAATAACATTTAATATTGATAAAATTGGTGTGCTGGTCCAGCACTTTACTGGGCTAAGCGTCGCCCTAAATGAACCGATCAATATTTTCAACATGAATCGGAATTTTCTTATAATTTTGGTTTTGCACTTATTGTTCACACAATCACACTTAAATTGAGGACCATTTCTCAGGCATTAATGGAATTACAAAAAGAAAACTACGGAGTACTCGTATGTACTCCCTCCGTCCCTTGATACAATGCTTCTTTTGAGCATTTATTCCTCACATAATAAAGAGAAAAAGACATTGTATTAAAGGAATGAGGGAGTATTATATTGTATGTATGAGCTCTAAATTAAGAGTTTGTTATGATACGATTATTTTCAGTTCAGTTTAAAGTATCATTTTATGTAATTTTTAATTTTTTTTTCCTTATTAAATACGAAGTATATACTTTTAGTTATAGTTAAAGGTATGCATCGGAGAATATAAAAATAAAAATATAATACCAACACGTAGTAAGTAAAAAGAAATGAAAGGAATACTTTGTAGTTTAATTGGTTCAAAGGGTAGTCGATCATATCATGTAGAACGTGGCGAAAAATCCCTAGTGAGAGGTTGGGCTGGAGTGATGAAGGGCAGCCATGCCTGAAAGTGTCGGCTACAATGTAATTCTAATTTTGATAAGCTTCATTTATGATGATAACATCCAAATCGTTGGTTACAAAATAAGTCAACTCTTATATCCAAACATATACTCCGTATTACCAAAGTTATCTTCCTCAATATAATTGAAGTACATACAAGTATACCCAAAAAAAAAAAAAATACAAGGATGTCAACAAAATCTATAACAAGACTAACTTTTTTTTTTTTAAAAAAAAAAAAATTGACTTAAGTTGGTTAAACACTTAAACATGTATAATTTAATACTATTTGTTTCTTGATAAACATGTTTAATTTAATACTTGTAGTGATCCAAAACGCCGATGAAAGACATTTTGTTGAATTATATAAAATAAAAGTTGAAAAAATACAAATAAGTGCTCACTCATGTGTATAATAAAGATTATAGTGACTTGTTAAGTAGATGATCAATATACAATATATACTTAAAGAGTAATTTATAACTGCTTAAGGGTCTGTTCATATTTACTAAACCGAATAAAGCTGAAATTATTATTTTATGAGTGAAGGAAATTAAGAGCTGAATTGAACTGAAATTAAGCTTAAGTAAACAGATCCTAAGTCAAATTGTAATTGAGTATCTTCATATCAATTTCCAAAGTATATTTTAAAATTACATTTAAAAAATTAATTGGAATATCCTTACTTTATATTTATTATATATTAATATAGTAAATTTATGACAATTGAATCAAATAAAAACATCCTTTCGACAAAGCTACAATCGTTGTTGCAAATCATACACTTTTCATACCCTCTTTCATATCGTTGTGAATGACAACCCTTTTTGACGAAAGGGTAAATCGATTTGTGGTAGTTGTAAAGAAAACTTTCATCTCATTGTAATCAAAGAATTAATTCTTTTTCGATCCGGTACAAATCTTTATCTTTACAACAACTTGTACCATACTAAACTCAAAAAATAAATACAGAATTAGAATAAGACCACCATAGGGACACTTACTACTCTCAAACCCACTATATGAGTACTTAATTACTACCTTCAAAGAGTACATGCATGTAGTTTTATTGAATTCAATCAAACATAAAGAAACTAAAGGAAAATGATAGCTATTTCCCATCTATGAAACACTATTTTTGAAGAACCTAGTAGAAAAAAAAAAAAAAAAAAAAAAAAAAAAAAAAAAAAAAAAGAGGAATCAACTATGCTTTTTTTATCTATAATTAGTTTGGGGTTTTGGCATAGTGTAACTAATACAAGTTTTTTATTTTTTTTTTAAACTTTTTTATTTTTTTATGTTTTTAGTAAAGGAGATATATAGACTTGTAAGTTGTAACGCATATATTCTTTTTTAACCTTGTGCTTTGTTTTTTATGGGGCCAAAACAAGAATAAGATATGGCTACGAAGTAATGTTTCGTGGGGGCAAGCTTGGGCAGCTCCATAGCTAATTTTGGTGATCCCACGACAGCTACAACATGGGAATTTAGAATTAAATTGAAGTGTTTGATGTTTTTATTTCTTGTTTGGACTTTAATTTGCTTTGAAACAAAAGAGGGTTTTGCTTGCAAATTATTAATTCCTAAGCTAGCTAGTTCCTATAATTCCTGAAATTTACAATATTTTGATTCACACTTGATTGATATGAAATACAATAAACGAAATAAAACGAAATCTAATATATATAAATAAAGTAGGCATTTTTCGGGAGCATTTGACGCGTCACATAAGAAAAGGTATTATTTTGTCCAATGAAAAGTTAGATTAATAATTTATTTTAGAATTAAAAAATTTACTCGCCACCTAAGCAAAAGTGACGAATAAGATTTAAGAATTTTGACACATAGTTAAAAACAACGAATAGTGAATAATTAAAATTTAAATTACTTTTAAAAACCAATAGTTATCTTCTCTAAAAAAACAATAAAAAAAACTAATAATAATTATCTTTTTTTACATATATGGATGCAAATTTTTAATCTCAAATATCTTTAATCTCTCCCTAGAAAATGTTGTAAAAGTCTGATTTTAATAATGTACTCATCAAGACGAATAAAACTAAATCTCATATGACTAATTTCCCATAATATTTTATAGTTAAACGATTATAAATGAGACTAACATTTTAAACAGAACGAGTATATTAAATAAACGCATAAGGCAAAAGACTTATTTTGATCAATTAAAAAACGAGATTTGTCATTTCTTTTTTGAATTATAAATTTAAATTGTCACAATTAGTGAATAAGGTTTGGGATTTTAAATTCAAGCGTCAGTGCGTCACATAAAATAAATAAAACAACAAAAGATATCTTTAGTGTTAAAATTAAAAAAGTATCTTATGATATTAGGAATTTTATCCATATATCTAATGAATGATCTTCATAAATATACACAATTTTAAATTAAATAAAATAATTACTAGAACCGTGCATCGCACGGGCTTACATCTAGTAATATTTATTAAAGTAAAATATCAGTTGCTATTAATAATAATTTAACTTATTATCAAAACTACTTCTATCCCTTGGCTCCAAAGATATTCTTAATTTGCTTTTTATTCTTTCAAAATCTATAGTGATAAATTCGTTAGGTTTTTCCTTGAATCTAAAGTTTTATATGGCCTTTATACAACACCTCGCTCTATCCTAATTACTTGAGATTAAGAAGATAATGAAATTAAAGTACTAGAGAAAGTCTCATGCATATATATAAGGAAACGTTACAAGTATTTTTCTTGACAATCTCTTATTCGATCTCTTCAAGTCTTACATCTATATATACTACATATACAATATAACTACGTACTATAGATATTTAACCCCATGATGTGCCGATCACGTTGAAGGTTGTCCAACTTTAGCACTTGAACCCTCATAACATCGATTATCCACCATGTGTTTTATAATGATTCCCTGAACAAAGCAAAAACATGAAAAAAAACAAAAACAAATTAAATCATTTACTCTTATATTGTGAATTTTTAAACAACTTAATTACATTACAAGCATTATATAATCAACAACTTTTTACAAAAACTAGTACTCCATGATAAATTAGCATGCAAATTTATCCATAGATAATTAAAGGCACTTGGATCAGTGTTTGTGTTCAATGTACTGAACCTTCCCTACTTTGAGGATGGTCTTCTTAACTTAACACAACAATACTATATTAACCTCTTAATTCAAAAGGAACTAAAATTGCAAGAGAAAAAAATTAACAAGATATGTACTTGCCTACGTACTTAGTTCAATCCTCCTCCACCACCACCTCCTCTGCCTCCTCCGGAACCGCCTCCTCCTCCTCTGCCTCCTCCTTGGCTACCTCCTTGACCTCCGCCAGAATGACCTTTGCCTCCTCCTTGACTTCCTCCTGAGCCACCTTTGCTGCCTCCTTGACTACCCCCTTGTCCTCCGCCGGAACCACCTTTGCCTCCTCCTTGACTACCTCCTTGTCCTCCGCCGGAACCACCTTTACCTCCTCCTTGACTACCCCCTTGGCTTCCTCCGGAACCACCTTTTCCTCCTCCTTGACTACCTCCTTGTCCTCCGCCACCTCCTTTACCTCCTCCTCCTCCTTGACCACCTCCTTTACCTCCTTGTCCCCCGCCTTGACCACCCCCTTTACCTCCTTGTCCTCTGCCTTGACCACCTCCTCTTGCCTGATCAATATCAAATTCTTCTTCTTCAAACCCTCCACCTCCTCCACCGCCTCTTCCTCCTCCTTGTCCTCCGCCACTTCCTTTACCTCCTCCTCCGCCTTGACCACCTCCTTTACCTCCTTGTCCCCCGCCTTGACCGCCTCCTTTACCTCCTTGTCCTCTGCCTTGGCCACCCCCTCTTGCCTGATCAATATCAAATTCTTCTTCTTCAAACCCTCCTCCACCTCTCCCTCCATGTCCTCCGCCACCCCCTCCATGTCCTCCTCCACCATACCCACCCCCTCCATGTCCTCCGCCACCATAACCACCTCCTCCGTGTCCTCCGCCATACCCACCTCCTCCGTGTCCTCCGCCATAACCACCTCCTCCGTGTCCGTTAATGTCTATGACCTCTTCTCCGCCACCTCCACCGCCACCTCCTTTACCTCCTCCAGAGCCACCACCTTTACCTTTGCCTCCTCCTTGGCCACCTCCACCTTTACCTCCTCCGGAGCCACCTCCTCCTATACCACCTTTACCACCACCTTGACCTCCTCCTATACCTCCTCCTATACCTCCTTTACCACCACCTTGTCCTCCTCCAGAACCACTTCCCTTACCTCCGGCTTGATTGATGTCAAACGCGGGAACTTCATCTTGTCCTCCTCCGCCGCCGCCTCCACCTCCTTTACCACCACCTTGGCCGCCTCCCCCTTTGCCACCTCCTTTGCCTCTTTGGTTAACTCCTTCCCTTGTGTCTTCTACAATCTCCCCATCAACTACATACGTACACATGCATGCAAATTATTATCACATATAATCGAATCATTATTTAAGTATCTGTACAAGTCATATATAACATTACATTATTACATAAAGTTATTTGTTTAAATTATTAAATTCCACTAATATAATTAATTAGAACATGGAGTTTATATAATAGAAATGAAAATGCATGCTCACCTTTTCCAAGTGAAGAAATGAAGAGAGCCGAACCAAGCAAAAGTCCTAGCAAAATAAACGTCTTGAACGTCATTATATCTTGTTTTGGTAATGTTTTGATGAAATATTGAAGTAATATACTTTACTAAAATGGTAATAAAGCCAATTTATAGGCCAACATTTTTGGGGTAAAATCGACATTCGGACGTAAATTGTAGTGTTGCATGTCACCAATAATCTAACACGTGGTGAATGTCATGTGAAGGTACGATGTTGGACGTGGTGACATGCCGAAGAGCAAGATTGACACTCGTTCACTTTGGCTGTATTTCATTTTGCTGATAGATTTTAATTACTTTCTACTCCATCAATGCATTTGTCGTGTTTATAAAATCATATCCTAATTTGTCCTCTCTCTGTTCGGAATTAATTTAATAGTTATATTATTGTTATTGACTTATTATGTTTATTGTACAAGATATCTCACCGATATTAAAGCTATTTTAGTCTAAATCATGATTAATATGTATGGAGCAGCATACTACTCTTATCGACATATAGTCATAATAAACTAATTACTTGGAGTACCTTAAACTATATTTTACAAAAATATAAAAATATGACAATTTTTTTGCACATCTTAAATTATTTATGAATTGATCAACTAGTATTTAGACTAATTCCATATTATTATTATTATTATTATTATTATTATTATTATTATTATTATTATTATTATTATTATTATTATTATTATTATTATTATTATTATTATTATTATTATTATTATTATTATTATTATTACGGAGTATTATTATTATTTTTTTAGAAGGGAAAATACACAAAATGTTAGTCATCTCTTCTTCTGATAGTGAAGATAGCAACCCTAACTTGTTAAATAATAGAAAATATTGAAAAAAAAATTGCTATCTAAAAAAGATTCAATAAATAATTAATTGTTTATAAACACTGCAACACCTTTATTTCATTTTCAGGAAATTTTAAAATAAAATAAAATTATGGAGTATTATTTGTCGACAAAAAGACATGAACCTACCCTCAATATCATACACTATTACATTGAGAAAGAATTGAACTACATTAAGGTAAAGTCGAGAATGATGAGGCTTAATAAATTGGTATATAGCTTTCACAACCAACAAAAAAGAAAAAAAAATCTAGTATACAGACAAAGACACATGCAGTGAGACATGTCTCGGAAAATTTAAGAGATGCAATCTAAATTTTTTGCCAAATACAAATTTTGGCTGCATCCGCAATCAAAAGATAGAATTCATACAAATTTAAGGAGGTTTTATCCCAAAACATATTATATCACAGGTGTTGTTTGGGAAGTCAACTTCAACACTCCCCCTTACGTGTAAGGTCACTTTAATAGTTTAATCCGTCACATGTGATGTGTTTCGTGGGGCTAGAGCACATTTTTCATTCTCTTTTCTATTATATGGAAGATCGATGTTTTATACTCCCTTCATTTAAGTTCTACTCA
Organism: Chenopodium quinoa; assembly: GCF_001683475.1. Taxonomy (NCBI): domain Eukaryota; kingdom Viridiplantae; phylum Streptophyta; class Magnoliopsida; order Caryophyllales; family Amaranthaceae; genus Chenopodium; species Chenopodium quinoa. The sequence continues at coordinate 1,295,401 of NW_018744662.1, forward strand.
CTTTCTGTTTTCATTCGTTTTTTTGTCTAAAATCTACTCACTTTTACTTTATTCTTGATGATATTTTTTTATTCATTTTTTTTATCACTCATAATCCCACTTTATAGGACCTAATTTAATTTTTTTAATAAATCCCTTTCTATCTCTTTTTTCTATGATACAAAGACACTGACATGGATGGTCGCCATTTTCTTAAACACAAGCTGACATGACAATTTTACAAACATGCAAACTTATTTGGAACACATAAGGGTCTGTTCCGATTGACTGAACTGAACTGAACTTATTAATTAGTGATTTTTAACTACGGATTAGGGATCTTTGATTATTTATTGATTATTTATTGCTATACATATGTGTATATACAAATGTACATATTAAAATATTTACGAAAAATATACTATATAATTATAAAATTTATGGAAAATATATTAAAAACTTGAAACCTCTAAACATTTTAAACACATATAGTATTTAATTTAAAAATAAAATAGTATTATGACAAAAGAACACAAAAACACTTACATGTATCTAACTCATTATTATTATTATTATTATTATTATTATTATTATTATTATTATTATTATTATTATTATTATTATTATTATTATTATTATTATTATTGTTATTATTATTATTATTTATTGATGATTATTATTATTATTTATTGATTATTAATATTAGTATTATTATTTCAATTATTATTGTTATTATTATTATTATTATTATTATTATTATTATTATTATTATTATTATTTATTGATTATTATTATTATTATTATTATTATTATTTATTACTTATTGATTATTATTATTATTATTATTGTTGTTGTTGTTGTTGTTGTTGTTGTTGTTGTTGTTGTTGTTGTTGTTAATATTATTACTATTATTACTTTTATTATTATTGTTGTTGTTGTCGTCGTCGTCGTCGTCGTTGTAATAAGAGCTTAAAAGAATGAAATTTGGCTTTATATTATTAGCAATATCATTAGACATAAATTAAGAGCTGAACTGAACTGAACTGAACTTAGGGCTGTGCACGGTGCGGTTTGGTGCGGTTTGGATCTCAAACCGCACCAAACCGCAAAATTGCGGTTTGTGATTTTTTCAAACCGCACCAAACCGCAATTCTATACAAATCGCACCAAACCGCACCGCAAAATACGGTTTGGTGCGGTGCGATTTGCGGTTTTTTCCATAATTTTTTTACCTCACAAATAATGATTATTTGCTAATCTTTTGTTATGAAATTTTTACTTGGAAACTGTACAACTATGCAAATAATTCAATAAAGAAGTAGTGCTTTACTTCAATGTTAATAGTGACCCAGTAACATGCCAAGGCAAACATGGAGCAAAATCATTAAGTAAACCACAACCACTCCATTACAACTCCAAAGCACAAGAAACGGAAAGTAATAAGAAAGGAAAACTTTGGTTTTCTTAATAATGACCCAGACAATTCAGTACATATAAATACAATATAAGAGTCTTCTTTCCATATAAGAGTCTTTGCATTAAATTGCAGATTGCGGTGCGATTTGGTTTGAAATTTTTTTGAAACCGCACCAAACCTCAAAACCGCGGTTTGGTCAAATTTGAAAACTGCACTGTAATTTCCAAACCGCAAACCGCACCGTAGCGCAAAATTGCGATTTGGTTTGCGGTTTGGTGCGGTCTAGACCGTACTCTGCACAGCCCTAACTGAACTGAATTGAACTGAACTGAACTGAACTAAATTTCAACGGAAGAGAATAGACCCTTAACTTGTACCAAAAAAAAGAAAAACAAAAGAAAATTAAATATGGTAGAATGAGAGATATTTCTTGAAAGTTTGTATAATTGTATCAACAAAGAATTAATTATGTATTAATATATATTCACAATAATTCACAAACATTATTATAGTACGAGTAGTTCAAAAGGGAGTTACTTCTTCATTAAAAGAGTAAAGATCTCAAAAAAAATGTTTAAATTGCTTAAGCTATCTTTAAAAGTTTTTAGTCACGTGCGATGATAAAAGATTGGAATTGACGAATTGTTAGTTTGTGACATATAAAAGAGAAAATAAGAGAGATGTCTATTATGAACTAATTACTGTTAAATTAGATTCTATAATGTCTTGGGTTATATAATTATATTATATTCAATTTATCTTAACTCGAGTTGATAAATAGGGTACTAATATAATAAATATTCGGGTTGGGTTGATTAAGATTAGGTTGACTTGTGTCATCGGATCTATAATGGTTTGGGATGAATTCAGGTCCGGTTTAACACATGTCATATTGAATCTCATGTTCAATCAAGCTAGTTAGATAGCAAGTTTGACTTAGGCCCGGTTCTCTTCACCTTAATTTTGCTGAACTAAAATTATTTTTACTGAATTGAAATTATTTTTGCTGAACTTAAATTATTTTTACTGAACTTAAATTAAATTTACTGAACTGAAATTATTTTTGCTGAACTAAAATTATTTTTACTGATTTTCTATTATAATTCTTCTTTAAGAAAACTAAATTTTACTGAACTGAACTTATTTTTTTTGAACTGAAATTATTTTTACTGAACTGGAATTATTTTTACTGAACTGAACTTATTTTTACTGAACTGAAATTATTTTTACTTAATATTATTTTTTTAAAGTGAATAGAACAGGGCCTATATTTAGGTAAGGCTCAGATCAAATGGTTGTCAACTTTTGATAAATCTAATTGCATGGGTAGAATATAATAAAAATGGAAGGAAAAGAAAGAAACTAAGGGTTTTCTATATAGTAACCTTGTTAATTTCACTTGTTTACGTTGTGCCCCAACATATATCACTTTCCACACTGTAACCCTATTATACATTTTGTTTCCATACGGTAACCTTGTCGTTATCCCGCCGTTAAAAATTCCGTTAATGGGGCCCACTCTCAATTTTTAATATTTTTTTTTGTTGATTTGCACGTTGGAAAATATTGCACTAAAGGTTTTCGGGGCTATTTTGGTGTTCAAGGGTCCAAATTGAGCTCAGGTTTTCGGGGCTATTTTGGTGTTCAAGGGTCCAAATTCTCGTTTTTCTTATTAAGTAATGTCTCGATTTACGTGTTCACGTTTTAATACTTATAACGAGGCATTTACATTATTTTTTTGTAAAATCTGAGTTCAATTTGGATCCTTGAGGAACAAAATAGCCCCCCCAAAACCTTTAACGGAACATTTTCCAGCGCGCAAATTGAATAAGAAAATATTAATAAACTGAGAGTGGGCCCCACTAACGGAATTTTTGACGGCAGGATAACGACAAGGTTACTGTATGGAAACAAAATGTATATTGGGGTTACAGCGTAGAAAGTGATATATGTTGGGGCACAACGTAGAAAAGCGAAATTAACAGGCTTACTATATAGAAAAACCCAAGAACAACGTATTTCCACATAATATATATTATGAATGGATAACAATGAATTGAAGTCCATAGGAAGTCCACATTAAATGCATAATAATGCTATGAATCCTACTAAAAAAAAATGCAAAACGATTTCTTATCCCTCTACTAATTTAATTTTATTAACAAAAGGCTTCGATTTGTCTTGGCAATCAGTCAATTGAATGATCATTTATACAACAAACCTTAATTAAAATTAGGGTATTTATCAGAAAAAAGTACATCTTTTATTCTTGTGGCAAATATATCATTACAATTAGGTATAGGCTATAGTATATAATTTTATAGTTATTAGAGGATTTAAATTGGTCTAAAATAAATCAATGAGTGAATGTTTAGAATTCTCACTTAAGGTGGCTTTTATGCGTAAGTATATACATAGAAAAATCAAATACTAGAAAAAAAAAAAAAAAAAAAAAAAAAAAAAAAAAAAAAAAAGAAGTATATTCCGTATGTCTCTAATCAATAATTGAGCTTTGCATTGATTCAAAATCCAATTTTCATGGTTAAAACATATTACTCCGTAATACTAACCTAAATTTCTCCAAAATTCTTAAAATGAAACGTAGATAACAATACTTTAATTGTTAATTTCAATTCAAATTTTCGCCAATCCATGAAACTAATGCTAATGATATGCTCTTACAATTATAACAAAATTGAAAAAATATAAGATCAAATTAACAACATATACAATGAAACTCTTTCAGCTACATGCAGTGAATGGCAGATTGCATTAAATATTTGTTCATGATAATAAATTAGATCTATGAATTCAACATCCAACTACAACTAAACTTTGATCATTAAATTAAATCTGGTACGGTACGTTCCTGCACCATGTTTCCTAGGGCTTATTATATAAGGTATGTAAATGAGCACAATATTCATCATCAAAATTTCATCAATCAAATCATCAAATTTGTTGAGTTTTTATTAAAAAAATGGTTTCTAAGGTTTTTCTTCTATTGGCTCTTTTGGCTATTGTTTTTCTCATCTCTTCTGAGGTTGCAGCTAAAAGACTTGACTCAAACTTCCACTAATTCCGAACAAATTAAGGGTAAGCTAGTTTTCCATAATCTTTCATTTCTCAAAAACTACAAAATGTAAATAACCTAGCTAGTCGAGTGACATGATCGTTACATATTTTAAATTCAGGTCGGAGTCATTTTTATAAAAATGCATATGCTGCCATGTAAAAGTTACATTAAAACTATTCTTCGTGCGCGTATAACTTTTAATGTCTAATAATAATGACTTATTGTGGAGTATAGTGTCGTCAGTTCGTCACATACTCACATGAGATATGTAGACCTTTGAAACTTTTTCCTCTCATCCTTAATAATTGCAATAGTTTGATTGACAATGTAGGCTTGTTCTCTTTAAATTATTTTCAGTTTAATTTAGCTTCAATAAGTTCAGTTCTTAATTTTTTTCTCTCATAAAATATCCAGTTCAGCTCAGCTCACTTCAATCAATCATAGCAGGCCCTGCACATGTTAATGTGCAACTTTTTAACTACTTCATATATTATTAATAAGAAGTATAAAAAGTTGATATAATAATGTCTATATAAATAAAGATTAATCCAAAAATATATTACATAACAGCAAATGTATTTTTATATGTTGGTAAAAAAAATAATAAAAAAAAAATTATAGTTAAAGTAAGTATATAAATTGTGTAAAAAATCAAATGGTTGCAATTATCATAAAATGAAATTTTTTAAATTACTACCCAAAAATGTAACCATTTTCGAAGTAACCACCTATTTAATTTTTTTAATTTAAATTACCACCCCTTAAATTAAATAAATGCTCAAATTACCACTTATTTTAAAAATCCGGTGGATTTTCCGTCTGTGGGCCCCACCTAACGCTAATTTTGACCCTTTTGACTGATTTTTCTCTTTAAAACGCTCTCCTAATTTCAATTCACATTTTTCCCTTTGGAATTTGGTAGAATTTAGTGAAGGAAATGTGAATTAAAGTTTAGAGAGCGTTTTAAAGAGAAAAATCGGTGGGAAAATCAGTCAAAGAAAGTGTTAGGTGGAGCCTACAGACGGAAAATCAACCGAATCTTTGAAATGAGTGGTAATTTGAACATTTATTTAATTTAAGAGGTAATAATTTAAAATAAAAAATTAAACGGATGGTTAGTTCTAAAATTGTTACATTTTTGGATGGTAATTTAAAAATTAACCTAAAAAAGAAGATAATTTTTGTACAACCATTGTAAATGCTAGGTCAACTTACACTTGTGGCTCTCTAAACAACCAAAAAAAAAATTGTAAATACTAGGTAAAATTAAATTATTAATAAAATAAATTATAAGTAACTTATTTTGAAGCCAGCACCCATTAGAGTAATTAATAATGTTCATGTGTGAATGTAACAATGTTAATATTTTGCAGATAAGAAAGTTGACACCAAAGTGGAGGATGCCAAGCACGGATACGGTGGATACCCCGGCGGAGGATACGGTGGCTACCCAGGTGGTGGCTATGGAGACCGAGGTGGCGGATATGGACGCCGAGGTGGATATGGTGGCGGAGGAGGATACAGAGGCCGTGGAGGATATGGAGGCCGAGGCGGATACGGAGGAGAATGCGGGCGTTACGGTTGCTGCTACCGTGGATACAATGGTTGTAGAAGGTGTTGTGCTTATGCTGGTGAGGCCGTTGATAACAAGCCTCATAACTAGCACTGTCAAAACGGTTTGACAGTTCGGTTTCGGTTCGGTTTGAAATCGGTTCGGTTTGAAATCGGGTCGGTTTGAAATCGGTTCAAATGTCTTACGGGTCGGTTTTGGTTCGGTTTAAATAATTATCGGTTCGGTTCGGTTTATTCTTGAACGGTTTAAATTCGGTTCGGGTTATAAACGGTTCGGTTAGTAAACGATTCGGTGCAAACGGGTTGCGGTTTGTTGACGGTTCGGTGTAAACGGTTTTTAACCCGGTTTAAATTCGGTTCGGGTTGTAAACGGTCCGGGTTGTAAACGGTCCGGGTAGTAAACGGTTCGGTGCAAACGGGTTGCGGTTTGTTAACGGTTCGGTGTAAACGGTTTTTAACCCGGTTTAAATTTGGTTCGGGTTGTAAACGGTTCGGTGCAGACGGGTTGCGGTTTGTTAACGGTTCGGTGTAAATGGTTTTTAACCCGGTTTAAATTCGGTTCGGTTTGTAAACGGTGCGGGTTGTAAAAATTCCAGGTAGTAAACGGTTCGGTGCAGACGGGTTGCGGTTTGTTAACGGTTCGGTGTAAATGGTTATTATCCCGGTTCAAACAGTTTCAGGTTGGAAACGGTTCGGTTGTTTTTTGGTTTAGTTTTATTTTAGTTCGGTTATAACTGGTTCGGTTCGTTCACGGGTTTGGTTCTTCTACGATTTAACATTATTTAGATCGGTTTTATTTCAGATTTACTAAATTACGGTTCGAGTCTGTTTTTGATTTCAAAAAATTTTGTACTACTTTCTAACTTTTTGCTAGTTAACAAGTTTTATATCAAGCCGAGACTTCATCACTTCATATTGAGGCATCATATTATATGCAAATTCTCATTAATTTTATAAATACATATCATGTTATGATTTAAGTTTAGCTATACTGATCTTACTAGTTTATTATGAAGTAGATTATAAAAGTTTAGTGCATTAATGTATTATTGTTTTACTATCAGATTATTATCTGCTTCTGATTTGATCATTTAGTTAATAGTGTCATAATCATGATTTGATGAGTTGTTGTGACATCGAAATTTGCAATTTGGTATTCGATACTTAATTAGTCAACAAGACTGATAATTAAGACTCGTTTATCATTATATATTTGCATAAAGTTATACATGAAGATATTACAGAGTAGTTTGATTTGTATAATGAAAGAAAACATTAATGAAGAAGAAGGTAATGTTGATTCCTTCAATCGATTATACAGATACATAACATATAACCATCTCATATTCTCATAGTTAGATATTATTAGTATAAAGGGATGAGAAACATAAGATTATTATATTTTTGTATATCCTTTACTGGTTTACCCTTAAGGCTTAAGTCACTAATTAGTAATTAGTAATTACTTAATTAGACTAACAAGTTAATCAGAAAGAGTAACTTTTAACTTGAGTCTAGTAGATCAAATACTGAAATGGTATTAGTATATTACCGAGTATGATAGTCTAGTACGCTGCTAATCTGTTATGCAGCTATGCTAAATTGACAATTGCTCATATAGTCATATTAGTCAATCACTCATGTAGACATAACTCATATCTAATTAAGTAATTTGTATTTATGTACTAATCTACTAGTCAACTATATCATTTATAAGTTTACACGATTACAAGTGTATTGCTTATAGGTACAGCTAAACTGATATAAATATAACCATATAACAAATCCGTAGTACTTCTAACTCTCTAAGATATGACATCATTATTTATTGAACAATTTTCGATTTTTTATTAATCGCAACGCCTAGAAATTACACGCTAACCGATTCACATTTTATAATTTAAAGAACTTAATATTTTAATGTGTGTGTTAAAAAAAATGATAAAAGCTGATATTATGAAAGTGAATATCGTTTTATCGGGATCCGAGAAATGTAATTAGTTTTTTTTTAAGTCATGTAATTAATTAATTGTATAAAAGTTTGTTTAATGTTATTAAAATAAAATTAAAAATTTTGATTTTTACAAAGTGGAAAATTAATTTCATTTTTTTGGTTGACAATTTCAACAAAATATGGTGGGAAATTTCCCTCCAAAAACCAAAAGGAAAAACACATTTTAGATTTAGAATTTAGATATTTTGATTCTTTAATAATTAAATAAACATGTGGTTCATATATTATGCAAAAGAGAAAAAAAAAAAAAAAAAAAAAAAGTGAAACGTGAAACTGTGAAAGACTGAAAGGCAATTAGGTTCTTCATTCATCCTCTTCATTCATCCTCTTCATTCCACAGCATTCACCGTTCTTCTTCTTCATCCTCAAATCGAAGCGTTGAATCCTCACTCACTCTCAAGTTCTCAACTCTCAAGCTCTGAACTCTTAGCCTTCAATAGCTCAAAGGTAAATTTTAGTTAATTGTTTTTGTTTTCGTTTCGTTTTTTTTGATTTTTTTTTCGATCTCTCCATTCTCGTTTTTTTTTTCATTCTCCAGTTCTCCATCTTCAAATCTTCCTCTCCTTCAACCCGTCACTGCTCAAAGGTAATTTTATGTTAATTTTTTTGTTTTCATTTCGGTTTTATGTTGCTGATTCGTTGTTTGCAGGATTTGCATGTCTTTATTTTTTGATTTTTACTTCTGATTTGTTCATATAATTTCATATAATTTCTGATTTGTTCATATAATTTCTGATTTTTTGATGTTGTTCATGTAATTTTTAATTTTATTGTTCTTGTTGTTCATTTAATTTCTGATTTTTTAATTTTATTGTTCTTGTTGTTCATTTTTTGTTATATCTATTTGTGAGGTGTTCTGGCCTTACCAGCTTTGGCTATGCTCAGTTCTGATCAGGGTTGTGGTTGTAGTACCATGAGCAACAATTGAGTTGATTTGGTTACCTTATTCATGCTCGTGGTTTCTTTTCGTGTTATTAATTGTGCTTGGTTTTTTTCAGGCTGCTGTGTTGTTGCTGGTCTGCCTTTGTGACTGTTTGCTGTTTGTTGAGCATTTAAAATGTATGGCTTTGTCTATAATGCTCTATTAGTCTTCAAATATACTGAATGCTATCCTTTGTTCTATCAGCTGCATTGTTCTCTCATTAGTGTTTCTGTTTATGTGGGTTAATGCTGAATGCTAGCAGGATTTTTTTATTTAAGTTTGGGTTTTGTTTTGTTGCAAAAGTGCAAGTGCATTCAGATAGGAGTTGTCTAATAGTGTTTAGTATATTTTAGGACTGAATTGTAGATGGACTACCTCAGCTTAGAGCATGTAGTACTAGCTAGGGTCTGTCCTGTGCTGCTGCTGTTCTAATGTCTGGCCAGATCTGCTAGATGTACAAGGCTAGATTGTAGGATCTGCTGGGTGTTTTCTGCCCTGTTTAGAGCAGAGTCTTTCTGGCCATGGTTTGTGCTGTCCTAGTTGATGTCTCTGCTGCAGGCTGGGTGCTGGGGTTGGTTGCTGCTGGTTTTCTAGGGTATTGCAGCTGTGGTTTTGCTGTCGTCTTGTGTTAGCTGGGCTGTGTTGTCTGTCTGTTGCTAGGCTAGGTTGCTGGTGTGCTTTGCTTGAAGCAAGCAGGTCCGGAGCTGCTGTGTTAATTTGCCTTTTTTTTTTATTTGCCCTTAATTTGCCTTTTTTTTTCACTTGATTTATACTATTGTGTTTTTGTTTTTTCAGCAATGGAGCAAGAGTTTATTGGTTTTGATGAGGATTCTACTGTAAAGAATCAAGATTCTACTGTTCAGAATCAAGATTCTACTCAACGTACCACTAGTGGTAGTAAGCGTGGACGAACATCAGATGTTTGGAGGTATTACACCTTTTTTGATAAGATGGTTGGTCTTGCTCCGATAAAATATGCTCGATGCAATGTTTGCGGTAATGAATATAAAACTCCAGGTAATGCTGGTACTTCAACTTGTAAAGCTCATACTAAGACATGCATGAATAAAAATCCACACCATCCTGGAAATCATGAAAGTGGTGTTGAGCTCCTGTTTAATCAAACACGTCATTTACAATTGCTTGCTAGAGCTATAATTTTGCATTCCTATCCTTTAAGTATTGTGGAGCATCATGGCCTTAGGGAAGTTTTTACGAATTTGAACCCCAACGTGAATCATGTGTGTAGAAACACTATTTTGAAACATTGTATTGATGAGCATGATAAGTTTAAGTCTTTGTTGTTGCAATCTTTTTCGGGAATTGAAGGTAGAGTTAGCTTCACTTGTGACTTGTGGACAGCATGTACTAATCAAGGTTATCTTACTTTAACGGCACATTATGTTGATAAAAATTGGTGTCTTAGGTCTAAAATTCTGAATTTTAGATATTGTGGTCCTCCTCATACTGGTGTTGAGGTAGAAAAATTTGTGTTAAAACTTATTGGGGAGTGGAACCTTCAGGGTAAAGCTTTTGCAATGACTGTTGATAATGCTCGATCCATGGATGTTATGGTTAACCTTTTGAAGAAAGATTTAATGTTGACTTCTCCTCTTCCTTGTAATGGTAAATTTTTTCATATTCGATGTTCAGCTCATGTCTTGAACATTATTGTTCAAAGAGGTTTAAAAGAAGTTGATAGTAGTGTTCAAAAATTGCGTGAGGTTTGTAAATATATTGATTCTTCAGATTCTAGACTCACTCAATTTGAGCATGCTCTTCATGAGGTTAACTGTGTGTTTAATGGAAAGTTACGTCTTGATGTTGTGACTCGTTGGAATGCCACATATACGATGATTCGAAAAGCTTTGGAAGCAAAGGAAGCCTTGAAATTGGTTATTGATAGGTTTATAGGTTATGAATTCAAACTTTCGAATGATGAATGGGATACCCTTACTAAAATATGTAATTTCCTAAAGCCATTTCATGAAATCACTGTGTTATTTTCAGGTTCAGAATATCCTACTGCAAATTTGTATTTTGCTAGTGTTTTAAAAATTGAGCACACAATAAGTAAAGCCCATATAGATCCTAAACTTGCACCCATGGCAAAAGCTATGCTTGAAAAGTTTGAGGGCTATTGGGATGAATATAGTTTGATCCTATCAATTGCTATTGTTCTTGATCCTCGTTATAAGCTTGTTCGAGTGATGAAGATGTTAAAAGTGCTTTATGTTGATGAGGCATGTGTTGAAAAGGCGAAGGTGATTAAAGATGCTCTTTTGTAGTTGTATAACTTTTATTCTTATTTGTCTTCCGGTTTTACATCAAGTACAAATGCTCCACCCTCCATCCCAGCTGTTATCGAAAATTCAAATAGTCACTTGGATGATGATATATTCAAGGTAATCAATTTCTGATTATTGTGGTTTACAAAATTAATAATTTTATGTTTTAATTTTATTATTTAATAAAAGCATTTTGTTTGAACTTTTCTAGTATGTTGATAATGATGATGATGAGGAGGATGACACATCAAATCGGCCATCGATGGAGATTGATTCTTATTTGTGTACTCCTCGACAACCAATTTATGAAGGGCAGAAGTACGATGTTCTTAAGTATTGGGAATCTCAAAGTAGTGTGTACCCCATATTAGCTGTTATGGCTAGGGATGTTTTGGCCATTCCTATTACATCGGTAGCCTCAGAGTCTTCTTTTAGCATGGGTGGTCGTATTTTAAACAAGTATAGGAGTGCGCTTTTGCCTAAGAATGTTGAGGCGTTGGTGACCACACAAAATTGGTTACGTGGTTATGATTGTGATATTGAAGAAGACGTCCTTGAAATTGGTAAAGAAGTGATAGATGAAAGTTTTGCATCTAATTAAGAAGACATGGATGTTGTATTGTAGTGAACTAGTGATGCTTAATATATATTGTGTTGCTTCATTACTAAAATGTTTTAATCTCATAGAACAAGTATTAATAGTTTTAGTCACATTACATATTGATATGTTGTTCCTTTTTTTATCTCGAGTTATTGGTTATTATTTATGTCCCGCTAAATATTCATCTTGACCTGCAACCGACTCACTTCGTAAATGATCTGCATCGACCCACACTGACCCACCCAATAACCACTCCTAGTAGTAAGTAGTTTGTAAACGGTTCGATTTATAAGGATTCGGTTCATAAACAGTTCGGTTTATAAATGGTTCGGTTTATAAACGGTCCGGTTTATAAACGGTTCGGTTTGTAAACGGTTCGGTTTGTAAACGGTTCGGTTTATAATGGTTCGGTTTATAACGGTTTTTATGCCAGTTTAAACGGTTTCGGGTTAGAAACGGTTCGGTTTATTTTCGGTTCGGTTTCCTTTCCAGTTCGGTTTAGATTTGGTTCGGTTCTAAAACGGTTTAACATTACTCGGATCGGTTCGGTTTCGGGTTTACTAAAATGCGGTTCGGGTCGGTTTTCGGTTTCAAAAAATCGGTTTTTAATCGGTTCGGTTCTCATTCGGATCGGTTTGAATCGGTTCGGTTTCACCGGTTCGGTTCGGTTTTTGACAGTGCTACTCATAACTAAGAACTAATAATAATAAGCAGGCCTTTTGTTTAATTACTATGTAATCGTATGAGTGGAGTTGTATTATTATCTAATACTATGTACTATGTTCAATGTAATAATGTATGGTGTTTGTGTGAAGTTTAAAGATAATGTAATATGCATCTTTCCTTTTCTATAATACGAGTACTAATAATATTATCTTCTACCACGTACTTAAAGTAAATGTATATGATTCGGCAAAAAATACGTTTTCACTTTGTTAAAAATAATTTCACTTTAGTAAAAACCAATAAGTAAAAGAAAAATATAATACAAAATCAGTAAAAATAATCTAATTTTATAAACTATTTCTCAAAAATAGGATGCAAAAATTGTCAACATTGATAATTATAAGTAGTAATGGTATGATGTGATTACTAAATTCCTGATAGTGTTAGTTTATTGGCCAGAATAGCAACTGAACAAACTTGTGTAATGATATGTTTATATTTTGTAAAGGATACATCATTATCATCAGTAACTGCTTGATTTTTGGTCAAATGTATCTAGTTTTTGCTTACTCGTGTATTATCTATACTAATAAAATTGCATCAATATACTACCTAAGCTTTTTCTTGCACTCTCTAAACTCTCTCATCCTCTCAAATCTTTCCAACATTCTCGTTCTCAAAACTTCATCATATTTGGGTGTATAAGTACCTTGATCCTTACATCGTTACAAATTGTTATTCATGTTTTGTTTCCTACAACATTGTCATAATTGAAAACCGAGAGTCTATCTCACAAGGTTATCCACAAAGATCTTCAATCCATTTACTTTTACAATGTTACACCGGAGATTATTATATACACCTAGTTACGTAATACACTAGAGGGTAAAGAGCAATAATCATCAAAATAAGAATAATGAACTTCAAAATTTTAAATGCCTCGTATCGTATATAGAAATCACTTCTTTCATAGTATAGTTGGTAATAAGCCCACTCCATGTACTTTTAAACTCCAAGTCATCACTAGTTGGTAATAATTCTCTTAATGTGAGCTCAAGTTCATACTTTCAACTCATACAAAATAGTTGTAACACGCTGTAGTAGAAACCCTCCATGGACACAGGAGAATTATCATATTCCACCTTGAGCTCACATTAAGAGTGTACGATATAAATTTTGAGCACTATGTCTAATGATGTTCTCGATCAAACTACACAGCCTTCCTGTGAGCAAAACCGCTTCTCAGGGGAAACGAACTCAAAAGTAATGGTGTAAAGCACATGATTCACAGCCAGCCGGTCTTAGCTATTCAACTTTTTTTGCAGCAATAAGCCAGCAACACAAGAACCCCAGTTGTGCAGGCAAGACTACACTTTTATCAGCCATATTCAAGATCTATGAGAGAGGCTCTTCTTTTAGTAGAAGAAACTATATGCATAGGACCCAACAGGCATTCCAGAGATATATCATAAAATTGAAATACAGATATAACCTAAAGCAGCAAATAAAGAGAATCATAAGAACATAGGCTAATGCGTAGCATTGTTGCATCAAACAAAACTTAATGTTTTTTCTATTGAGCATGTTCCTATCAAAAATGACAGATCATCTACTTGAACAAACATGAAGCAAAATACAAATTAAATGATTCCGATCTTGTTTGCAACGTCCAAGGCATCATAGTCAGGTGTCAAACGAACATACGCCTTCTTGGTGCCATCAGGCCTGCATAAGGAAATAAATCATAACAATTAGAATAACAGGAAACTTTTAATAAACCCTAGTCAATGATGACAAGCTAAATATCAGCAAGAGCATTATAAAAACTGCAAGGATGGCACCACTTAGTTCAATTTATAATTTATGACACCACTGAGTTTCAAGTGATTAGTTTGCCATTTGTAAAAATCAATGCCACGAGAAAACTATCTCATGAAGTCATGAGCAGTATGCAAAAAGAATTGAGGAATAACAGTTCTTTCTATAGAAGATATAATTATGTCTTAGTCTCACACTTTTAAGTTTTAACTTTACGAGTGAAGAGAGGATCGAAACATAGTATAAATGAAACACAGATAACAATATGAAGCACAGAGCAACAATTTGATTTGCAGAAAATATTCACCTGATCAAGGTATTAACTTTCTTGGCCTGAATGTCATACATCTTCTTGACGGCAGCCTTAATCTTCTTCTTGTCAGAACGAATGTCAACAATAAAAACCAAGGTGTTGTTGTCCTCAATCTTCTTCATTGCGGACTCAGTGGTCAAGGGATATTTGAGTATCTGGTAATGATCCAACTTATTTCTTGGTGTTGCACTAATACGAGGGTACTTGGGGTTTCTGTCCTTCTTCAATGTCTTTGGCCTATGGAAAGTAACCTTGGTCCTGATCTTCTTGGCCTTCTTCTTCAAGGTACTTGAGCCAGATTTCACAGCTTTAGCAGCTTTCAAGGCCTGTGCCTTGGGATCAGCCTTCTTTACATCTGCCAGATAAATGATGTCAGGTAGCGTTCTAGTCTTTTAAAGATGTAATACAATTTTATTACAGCTAGCAGAATTTGTGACACAAGCATAAGTGCAACTGCAGGAAACTCTGAATTGAAGAATATATAAAAAAAAACAAAATTGAAAATTGGAAAGAGAGATTGCATGAGTAACTAATAAATATAGCAGGGTTAAGTAATGCACTGCACAATCAAGGAATACTTTTCCTAATCACTTACTGAATAAATCCCTTACTAATTGAGAATTTGCTTCAGTAGCATTAGAGTAAACAGTTGGTTCAAGGGGTTCGATACAATATCTAAATGCTTGCAAAAAACTAAGCGCTATACATAGTCACACAACTCTCAATCAAGTAAAAGGAGCTAAACCCAAGGAATAGCAATTAGCATGACAATCTTAAGTTCTTAACTGAAGACTGAACCAAAATCAATCCCTCCAACTGACATTGAAACGCTTCAACAACCAACGGAGCACATAATTAAGCAACAACAAAAGCGAAATATACAAGTTAATAAAGCTGATACGTTGAATTTGAACGGTAAACCGATGTCCCCTAAAACCGCCATTTGAAGTAGAGGTTATACCCTAAAAAGCAATACATTAAACCCGAGAGTAGCATGACAATTTGCATTTGGGACCATTTGTTCCCTCCATACATACACGATTCCTCAATATAGGTAGCAACAAATCCAATGTCAACCATCTTTCTAACATTCGATTTGCTATATTATTCCATATAAATTTACCAGAGCAACAAATGAATAAACGAAAGAAAATTCACAACAAATCCATAGCAAAACTACAATCATATGAATTCACGAAAGGGCAACAATTGGTAAATCCAAAGTTCAGTTGATTAAAGAAACAGATTGTATTCTAATTATCACTAAAAATATGCACATTGTTACAAAATAGCTAGGTTTTTCAACAAAATTAACCATAACTATTGTAAAAACTAAATTCGAATTGATCCCCAAACTAAATTCATATTGTTAATAATTCATAAATTTACAAAATACAATCCTAATGTTCCTACTGAATTAACAACATTGAAATTAGAAATGGAAGAATAATACCTTTCGCAGGAGGCGCCATTGATGCTGTAATTGAAACCCTAAATCAACAAATAAAGAAGATCAATCAATGGAATTAATTAATTTACTGAAAATGTGGGAAGATAATTGGTAAAAGTAGCAGATTATTAGAGAAAGAGAGAGAACCTGAGGAGAGAGATGAGAATAATATACGGCGCGGCAATTAGGGTTTATGAAAATGAGCTAGGTTTTTTTATTTATATGAGTCTTACAAATCTTACGGGCTCATCTCGTTTGCAAATACAGTTGTTTCTTTCTATTGGGCTGGACTACTCCCAATTGCCATTCAATATCTATTACTGTCCGTCGTTGATCCAATTCATTTTCATAACGCCCCGTTCACTTCACCTTAAGTATTTCGTAAAACTATTTCGATTCAGTAAATACTCTATACATGTTCAAATCTATAAAAAATATTTTCAGAAAAAATAATCAATAAAAATAATGTATGTTCAATAAAAATAATTTTATATCAACAAAATTTAAAGTGAAGTGAATAAGATATAATTGTGTTTTTCAATTGTTTTGTTTTTATGATAGCTAAACACATAATGTTACACATAGTTAGAATAAGCAATATAATGAGAGTAAAGGATAGGTCAAGTGGTTAGAGCTCCCATCATGATTCCAGGAGATCTTAGGATTAAATTATGATCATTCTTAAAATGACTATCACAGCCTAAAATAGGTGGCACATAGTGACTGGATTAAAAAAAATATAGCTCTGAGATAAATTTCATATGTTTATTAGAGATAGAAAGTTAAATTTTCTCAAGAAAAAGTCGAGGGGATAGATTTTAGTTTCCTCTTTGTGCCAAATAAAAAACATTAATCTCTCCATCATCTTTTTAGTATGGAAATGGTTGTATGCCCTATAATTTAAATTAACAACTTGAGACCTCATATATCACAAAGTTTCATGAATTAGATACCCTAAAATCTACTTTTGTTAAATCATAGTATAAAACTAGTAACATTTTTCACACCAAAACTAGTTCATAAAATTCAAGTAAATTCTTATTAAAACTAGCCACGTGACCATTTTAAATTATAAAAATTACAAGTTTGACTCAAATTAGGTCGAATATTGATATATAGATTTTTAAAATTACAAGTTTGACTCAAATTAAGTCGACTCCGTGAAAAAGGATGTACAAAATTTTAAACTTTCACACTGGCCTATAACTTAATCGTGGAGGCAAGAATCAGATGCAAATTTGAAGCATTTGTTCCTGCTAGCGCCTTTTCAACCAGCCCATTGAATTAAAAAAACCGAGTCAATTATTTCTTTAATCTTTGTACTTTGAGCCATTATTTTTCGTCCTCTGATTTTGAACCCGTTTATTCTTTCAACTCTAAAATGTTAATTAAACTTCAATATATTAATCAACGGTCAAAAACTACTTGACAAAAAAACTTCCACTCGTTTTAGAAACCAAACTATATATATGCATGCCATACTTCTCTTTCATCACAACAAAATCAAACTTACAAAGACTAAAACCCAAGTTTCTTTTTATTTATTCTGAAAATTTCCCAATAAGCTTAATATTAACCTACGAGAATGAGTGTGGAACTCTTGGATAGTGCCACAATCACAAATTTTGTGGAAGACGAGGAGGCTTTCAATAGCTCGATCGAAGACCACTTTGCCCTCCTCGACACCAACCATGATGGAATCCTTTCTTATCCTGAGATGCTCAAGGAGCTTCAAGGTCTCCGTGTTTTCGAGACCCACTTTGGGATTGATGTTAAGATTGAACCAGAAGAGCTTGCCACCACTTATGGGGCGCTATTTCTTCAGTTCGATCATGATCTCAATGGGGGTGTTGATATAGAAGAATTTAAGGCTGAGACTAAGAGGATGATGCTTGCTGTGGCTAATGGTCTAGGGGTCTTACCCATTCATATGGTGCTGGAAGAAGATAGCCTCCTCAAGAAAGCTGTCGAGCGGGAGTTAGCCAAGATTGCAGCATAGAATATATCCTTTAACATTAAGATTTCCTTGTATAATCAATACTAGTTTACTAAAATTATGAATTTGTTTCTCCCTCTATTTGGGGGAATCATGTTGGACACAAACAAAAAGTATACAAGAAATGTGATAAGCAATTAAGCAGTGATTGAAGAGTTAGAGAATAAGAAAGACGCCCCAATGTAAAAACAGAGACTTGTATCTATGCAACATATGGACTGGATATGAACTTCTCTGGCAATTACTTTTTAATACCATCATCACTCCTCAATCTACCTAATCACCCCACCCCCCAAAACCCCATCTCCCCTCTCCAGTTTTTG